>NC_136433.1:202745690-204002356 GCF_052849685.1 Lactuca virosa
GAAAAAATGCTTATCTGACGAAGCTCTCATTGTCCCTCTTGATGAAATTGACGTGAATGAAAACCTCCATTTCGTTGAGGAACCAGTTGAAATCATGGATATAGAAGTGAAACGAAAAAGCAAAATCACATTCCCATTGTGAAGGTCTGATGGAGCGCCAAGCAACGACCAGAGTTCACCTGGGAACGCGAAGACCAAATGATGCAGAAGTACCCCCACCTTCTCCCTAGTTCTTGAAGGCTACTTTAGAACAAATTTCGGGACGAAATTCCCTCTAACGGGGGGATGATGTTACAACTAGCAAATTTAGGGTTAATATGGTGATTCTTGTACAAAAACTTTCTCTATGTAACTTTATAACACCAGAGTAATGAAATTCAAATTACAATGTTATTAGAATGCATACGAGCATACATTGTGAACCAAGTTGAAATAGCCTCTTGCAAGCCCAAAACTTGATCTAATATCTAAGCCCAATCCGTTTTGAGTCTTGGTCCAAGAATTCTCGATCCAACACCTTATTGGGCCGAAAACTCTTTCCTTGGGACTTATTGGGCCAAAAACTTTTTTTGGGCCTTCCATTGGGCCGAAAACCCTTCTATTAGGTCAAATAAAACCGAAAACCCATTTAAAAGCCTTGAAGAACGAAAACCCTATAGGGTTCGGTTAGGGTTGACCAAAAAAAGAGAGAAAGGAATGGGAAAATGGGTTGGCAACTCATTTTTGTTCAACATGTAACAAGGCCTTGGACCAACATACCTCCAAGCACATATCACATCCATCATCACCAAAGTCAAACCTCCCCCTCCCCTCTCTATTATGATCGGTCGATCACCCCCCCCCCCACACACACACACACATCAAACACTTTACTTCCAACTTCACTCACAATATTCTCTCATCTCTCTCTCATTTCGTGTGTGTGCCACCATCAAGGTAATTCTTCATACAACTCATAAGAACTTGGTAAGTTTCTTGTAATACTGAAGATATTTTACACATGTTTATGCTAGGATCATCCCACTTACACACACCATTTCGTGTGTAGCTCTCTAGAGCATCACCATCTTCGAGTGACCCTCAAGATACACAAAGCTAGACTCGACAACTTCTTTCTTCTTCTTCCACCACTTGAAATCTTCAAGGTGAGCTTCATACCCATATATTTTCATGTTTTTTCATTTTTAGGGGGGGGGGGGGGGAATACAAGTCAAATCTCGCTACTCATTGGAATATTTGCATGCTTCATGGTTATGGCTTGAAAATAAAACAAGTTCTTAAACAAAAAGGTGCTTAACATGTGATAAAATCATAAAGGAAAAGTTGATGACTTCTTTGTGTTATAAAAGTTTTATTACCATGAGTTTTCACTCAAAAGGGCGAAAATATGGGTGTTATGCCCAAACATGTTTAACTCTTTGACACATGCATTTTAACTCTTATATTTACACAAATATTGAAGATGAAAGATCCCAAAGTTATTATATGAGTTTTGTAAAAATCGTGACTTACTAAAGTCACAACAAAAATGGAATATTTTGTGTTGCAAAGCTTTCAAATCCATTTTCGTATACTAAACAAACGACAAAGCTTGATATTTTGGTAAAATTAAGTTATTGGAAAAATAGTTGTAACTATGCTGTCACTATTTTTGATGGCTTAAAAACTTGAGATATTATGCTATTTTCATGATATATGCTATTTCCAGTCATATCCACTAAGGATTATTTATGAAAAGTATTATAAACAATTTAACCAAAATGATATACAAAACGAAAATTATGACAGAAAAATATGAGTGTCATAATATGCCTGTCATAAAGCCTTTATAGCATAATTAATGATTTGTATGTCATGGAAGCTGAAAAACGCGTGTCATAAAACTTCATTCATAAATTTTCACAAGTAACGTCATTTTCATTATTCAATAATGGGATTTAGAGTTCACGTAAATCTGTTAAGGCTCTATTGAGACACCGTCTTCGTCGTACCTACCTAGCGTACACTTTAAGTCCTAATTTATAACCAGAGTCTCCTGGAGGGAGAGCGAGACCGTTGTGTATAGATCTATACGGGATTGCAACCCCACACCTCAGTTGTTCGCTATAGTTAGACCGATAAGTCTAGGGTTACAAAAGTCTATCAATTCCGACGCCTGAAGAACGTCGTTCAGGCATAGCAGTCATATCAAGCATGGTTATAAGAACTCACTTAGGGATTAATAATGCTAATTTGGATTACGGGAAGCTTACACTTCACAGGTTTTATTAAAAGTATAAAATTGCATATCATTTTGCTGTACATAGTCACTTACACTTCTGGTCTTAGGTTTAAGACTACCATTTACTTATAAGAAAATATTGGATTTTCTAGGAACATACTTGTTGAAGATTTAGTGTTGCGTCATTGGGCCTTTTTTGTCTAGTCCATTTTGTATAAATGAGTTGGGCCTGGCCACTCGTATTTGCTGTTACGGTTATAGTATTAAATGTGCATGCATGCTATGTATTTTAGTTAACTCTCATAATTATCATTTTAACCCTATTTTACACCTCTACAGAAGTAATTCTTCATCGAGTTCTTCTGAGGCGTGACTATTAATCATTCAGCACCAGTTTGATCACATTGTGTTCTTTACCAGTTTTAATCTATTCGATGATTAAGGATTTATTCCTATCAATTGGTATCAGAGCAGGAGACTGTGTACTTAATACGCAACTCTTCTAATTGAAGAAATTATTAGGGTTTCTGCAAATATTGGATCTGTTCAGAGTCGTCACTGATTTATTGATGTAACTCTGTGATCTCAATATTAACCTAATAAGTGTTTACAGTCTGATTAATTGCAGGTATTAAAAGATTATTCACCATGCAGAACGATGATTCAAACATCAACTCCTTGAATATCTCAAGCAGCATCGGATCAACAACCAGAATCCCGATTCTATTTCCTCAATAATATAAAGTCTAGGCGATGCACTTTGAAGATTATGTTTTAGGTTCAGAAGATAATGGTTATCTTATTTGGGAAGCAATCACTCAAGGTCCGTTTGTTCACACAGAGACCAAAAGAAAAATCAAAACCCAGAAAGAATACAACCAACTGATTCTTGACGTGAAGTACGTGCCTCAAGACGAAAAATACAAACTCTTATGCAACATTAAAGGGATGAGGATCATCAGATTTGCTTTGCAAGCAGATACTTTTCGTCTTGTAAGCTCAAGTGACACAGCGAAGGAAATATGGGATAGGTTGAGAGAGCTCTATTCCACAGACGCATATCTAGAACACTCGACTCAAACGCTCTTGTTATCTGAGTTTGGCGAGTTCATTCGAAAGCCACTTTCAATCGATATAATCATCTTCTCAACAAGATTACGAAGCACAGGATTGGACGTGAGCTGATAGAGAAAAATGTCACACCCCAAAACCGGAACGACAGAATACGTTCTGGGGTGGAGGACGTCATGTACAGTATCATAACAATGCATAATAGTAAAGCAAGCATCACCATCCATTGCATTAATATAATAATTGTAATGCAAGCGTGTTCCGTATAGTTTGTAAGACACCAAAAATATAATCAAAATAAAAGAGGAGTCTTGTATGTGCTCCATCTTCTCAAAAGATGCATCTGTATCTGTCTACTGATGACCTAAGAATACAAGTTATTTTGAAAGCGAGTATCAGCATAAAGCTAGTGAGTTAATAAGTATTTAGTGTCTTTGCTTGTAAAAAAATGTTTACAACAATGTAGTATAATAGCTGATATCAATGTTTAACAATAGTATACTCCCTAGAAAATCCTATATTTTCCAGTAAAAGTAGTCTTCTACCAAGACTCGTTTGTTTGCATGTTTGATCCTTTGAAAATGTAAAACTTTCCCCAGTGAAACTATCAGTAAGAAAATAGAGTTTTAGACTTTATTCATGTAAAGTAATTGGGAAGATAAGGTTTTACCCCAGCAGTGGCACTGCCGGCTAAATGAAATAAAATGCTGACTCCAGGTAGTATTAAATGTACAATACACCTCGGGGAGCCTGTTTTGCCTATAATTCTTAATGTGTAATTAAAGGTTTGAATGTGAACTCGTATGTAACCATGCTGATTGACGATCGAATAACTGATGACCCTCCGAGTCATACGTAGTGATGTGACATTTTGTCACCCCTTGGCCATTCGGCTGGGACTGTAGCTAGCAGTTGGGATGTGGGAGTGTCTGTCCCGTATAGATCTATACACACAATGCCCATTCTCCCTCCAGGATACTCTGGTTACACGGTGATACCACTGTGAAGTGTCGTATCGAGAAGTAGTATGTCACATTCTAATTATAGTATATTCTCTTGTATATTGTATAATCTATTTTCTGGTATAATGTATAGAGTGTTCTCTTATATAGCATATAGTATTCTCTTTGTATAGTATTTAGCATGTATTGACTCATAACTGTACTGACTCTGGTAGGTGTCATTGTAATAGGAGTAATGAGTAGTAATCCTTAACTATACCAATTATAGTTAAATAGTAATGTTGGTTGCATGCCTTTGATACACAAAGGTACTGAACTGAAGTGAAGAATTTTATATCCAACACAAATATATATGATATATAACAAAGAATTCAACGATAATCGGACAAATAACAGAATACCCTAAGTTCATAACCAAACAAGGAACAGGAAATAAGGTGAGCTATCAGTCCTAAGTCCTTCAATCCTTACTTATATAAATATATTAGTATAGATATGGGTTTGAAAATAAAGAAAGTTTAAAAGAGTTTGAAAACAGTTTTGGCATTTAAAGAGTTTGATAAAAGGGTTGAAACACTTGAAAATCCAAAGTTTGATGGTATTTTGAAAGTAGTAGCAAATCTTGTAGTCTGTTCTAGTTATTAATCACATGTGATTGATACAATAACTATAACAGTTCAACTTGTATTCCTCCCCCCCCCCCATAAAAGCATTTAAAATCATTTAAAAGGTTGATTTAGGGGTATGAACTCACCTACAGTGAGTGGAGTGGATGGAAGTGTCGGGTAGGATGCTAGGTGTCAAGTGAGGACTTGAACACACACACGGATCCTATGTAACATGTAGTGATGCATAAATGCATCTAATTAGTTGTTTAATAACTAATTAATCAGGTAAAGACCTCCTAAGACATAGAAACACTTTGTTTTAAGTGCTAGGAGTGCTAAAGGGTTGTATCTAAGGAGAGTATGGCCTCACATTGGAGTTTACTCCTCAAATGGTAACCCTATATGTGTTTACGGTTTCTGGACCATTTCCCCCATGAGTTTTGCGGCCGTAAACTCATGGTAATGGTGCATTTGTGTGTTTTAAGGTCTTGTACTTCACAAGAAAGTGTTCTAAGTTTGAATCAAAGGCTTAGGAAGTGGTTAGGGATCGAAATGGACCTTCTTTGGAGTTTACAGTCCTTGGACCACCTTTGAGAGCTTACAGTCGTAAACCCTTGAGTTTAGGGTCGTAAACCCATGAGTTTACGGCCGTAAACTCATGGTTCCTCAACCATTTCGTGTTTTGGTGTTTCTAGTTCATGCATGCAAGGTTCTAGTCTTTTATCCAAGCTATAGAAGGTGTTAGGGGCACATAAACACCACTTGGTGGTGTTTACGGTTCAAGGATCTCCCTTGACCGTAAACACATATGTTCTTGAGGATTTTGATGTTCTTCCCATGGATTAACAAGTATACTAAGCAAATAACTAGCTAGGAGGAGTATACATACTTATATGAAGCTTCTAAGAGTGTTTAGGACCCAAACACTTGAAGAACACTTGAAGATCTAAGTAAAAATCAAGAATCCATGGATGAAATGATGTATAAACACTAGATTAAGGGTTATATGAACGAATCTAGGAAGGAAACACTTACTTTTTGGCGCATTTGAAGAAATGAACTTATGATACTTGAGAGAAAAAAGTTGGTGTTCTTGAGGTGGGAAGTGTAAAATGAGGGAAATAGTGGGTAAACTCATGCTATATGCATGAGTTCTTGGGAAAATGGTGTTTAGAGCCCAAACTTCTCTTGTTTGGCCGTAAACACCTAGCTAAGGTGTTGTTGTTTTTGTTTGTTACACATCACTCATAACGACACTTCCTTTTATTTATTCGTTTGACGAATTTAAAAAAAATAAAACACCCAAACGGACTTAAAACCGGCCAAAATGTATTGGAATGTATTTGACTAATTATTTGAAGTGTTTAACTGTAGATATTATACAAATGAAAATTTCGGGTTGTCATAAAAAAGGTCACGTTCATGAACGGGCTACGATCAGAGTGGAAGGCAGTTGTGTTAACTATTGAACACACCAACAGTTCAAGAACTATACTCTTGCGAGGCTTGTGGGAATTCTGAAGGCGCGGGAGAGTGAAGTAATGAAAGAAGAAAAGGTGGTGTCGGGGATGGGGTCTTTAGCCTTAGTTGCGAAAGCCAAGACTGTTGCTGATGACGGATCTGATTCAGATCATTCTGAGTACGAGCTCTCAAACGAAGAGTTTTCTTTAATGGTGTCTAACCCTAAGCGATTTGCTAGGAAGAAGTTTCCCTCAAGCAAAAATAGGAACTGGCAGGGAAGCTATAGCTTAGAGAAAGTGAAAGAGGAGAACAAAAGTGGATCTCAGAAAGAGGAAGAGATGAAGGAGAAAAAGGTAGTTGGTGAGTCCGGATACGATTGCAATTATTGTCATGGTAAAAACCATATTGCAAAGGAGTTCATGTTGCGAAGGAAGAATGAGAAGAATGAAGTAGAGGATGAGGAGGCCTATTACATGCGAAAGCTGAAAGAGATTAAAAAGAAGAAATCTAACGATAATTCTATGCCTGCTTTTGTTGTACAGGAAAACTTGGCTCAAGGTGAGTTCGGAGGAGTGGAAGTCTGGTCAACAGAGTCAGAGGATGAAGAAGTACGCAAGCCCACACATGGAAGGGCTTCTGTTTCGAAAGAATAGAATTCGCAGTACTCAGGAAGATGCTTGATGGTGACTGAAGGCGGATCGCAGATGCAGAAGAATGCAAGTGGGAGTGGAAGGAGCGAAGATAGCTTTTTCGAGTCAAGGCCTGTTCCAGAACAGATCAACAAATGCGAACAGCTGATCAATAAGATAAATTCCATTCTTGAATCACTTAATATTCCTGTACCTAGACACGAAACACAACTTAACGATATAAAATTCACCTTTCGAAGTATAAGCGATAGTTTAAAGCGAACCCGGCTATCAAACTCTAACCTAACCGATCAATTGAGCAGGGCAACATCCAAAAGTGAGGAGAGGCGTATGTGGATCCAGAAGGTTGAGTCGGATTTGTCTAAGTCTAGGGACGAATCTATTTATTTGCAGAGAGATAATTTAATGCTTTTAAAACAGCGAAATACTTTTTGTTTAATTGCAAAAAGACTTTACTTTAACATTACTCAACTGCACCTTGATTGGGAAATCGGTAAGAAAATCCATAAAATGATTTTGCCATTTCTCGAATTAAAGGAAGACAAAATAGACGCAGATTGCTACAAGTGTGAATCTATTGTTTCGTCTGAAGAAACTTCTGATGCATACAAAGTCGGACTTGAACGTATTGACAATTACATTTAGTCCAAGGACCACAAAAACATGTTGAAACAACTTCTGGATGAAAATGAGAAAAAGCATATCAAATCTGATACTGTGAAAAAATTTGATTCATTGAATGCCAATTTGAGTTCAGAAAATAAAATGAATATTGAAAGCACTTCTGAATTCGACGAGGATAGTGATATGAGTGACATTTCTATAGAGGATGAGTTTCACTGCTCAGAATTTGTAAAAATTGAATCTCAACATGCGAACGCTCTTATTTCTGAAAATTCTGTTGAATTTGCAAGAGTTCTTCAAAACAAACCTGAAATTTTGAAAGAAAAAGCAACATTTTTTTCCAAAAGTTCAAAAAACGCCCAATCAAGTTTTTAAAGTTAATGGGGTACCTGAATATCAAACCATCGAGCTAAAGACCATTGCCGACGAAGACAACAAAGATGGATATGATGAATTCTTCTGGTCAGCTCCCATAGATAATACTGACAAAAACGTTGGTTTATCTGAAAGCACTTCTGGGAAAGTCAAAGGAAGATACGTGGCTAAACCCTTGAATAATCGCTCAGAATTTGCGAAAGGTAGCCCTAGTGGTACCAAGGAGGTTCGTAGCAAACCCAACCCCGTGAAGGGCGAACCTGAAGTGAGAAAAGCGAATCCTAAGGTGAACATCCATAAGTCATCAAAACAACTTGCTGATCAAAAACGACAAAGGAATGACAGATATAGAAGCAATCTCAGGGAAAGGAATCAATTTTGGCAATCCCAAAATTCAGATTATGTTCGCTACGAAAGAATAATGAATCACAAAGAGAAATCTCTTTCGCAAGTGAACTCCAATCAGTGTTTGCATTGTTGTTCGCATAGTCCAAAGGACTCTCAGCAAAAAGGGACTCAGCAACCCTTCTTCACAAAGAAACCAATGGAGAGACCAAAGATTTGTCACTCTCAATCCATGAAGTCTATGATTAATAACATCAAAGGCAAGGGAAAGCTTTTTTCGGAGACGAAAGCTCCAACTAAGAAAACAAAAGCTAACCCTAAGGAAGCTGAAAAGAAGACCGTCAGGAATCAAGCTAATAACAAGAGAAAAACTTTTGATTCTAAAGAAACTAAATCAAAAGATAACAAAATCAAAGTTTTCACCATCAAACGAAAAGATGAAACCACTTTCATAAAATGAACATATATAGTTAATCTTGATATTACTTTTCCTAGTTCTGTGAAATGCTCCAAAGGACCCACGACACTTTGGGTTCCTAAATCTGCTTAAATGTTGCAGGTTATTTGTGAGGAATATTTTGACACTGAATGGTACATCGACAGTGGCTGTTCACGTCACATGACAGGAAGAAAGGAGGAACTACGAGAATTCAGGGCTCTCAAGGATGACGGCAATGTAAAATATGGGAATAATTTTTTTGGCAGAATAAAAGGCTACGACATGATAACGAATGGGGAATTCTCTATTCGTAAAGTGGATTATGTTGAAGGCTTGCAGCATAACCTAATCAGTGTCTCACAGTTGGTGGTAGGAACCAGATTGAAAGTGTCATTTGATGACGAAGGATCAAAAATCATTGAAAAGAAATCCAAGACTGTTTTTCTCAAATCACAACGAAAGAGTGAAATGTATCCACTAAATCTAAACCCGATACGAGGAAATCCTGCCATTCGCCTACTTACAAAAGATCACTCAGACAAAAGCTGGTTATGACATAGGCGACTTTCGCACTTAAACTTCAAAGACATCAACAAGCTCGTTCTTGGTGATCATGTGCGAGGACTTCCTCTATTGAAGTTCAACAAGGATCATTTGTGTGCAGCCTGTGAGATGGGAAAGAAAAGTAGAAAAAGTCATCCAGCTATTGTGAACACAAAAGTCATCGAACCTTTGGAACTTCTACACATCGACCTTTGCGGGCCTTCTGCTATTGAAAGCGTTGGTGGTAGTAAGTATATTCTAGTAATTGTAGATGATTTTTCACATTTCACTTGGGTGTTCTTTCTTAAACAGAAATCTGAAGCAACGCCTAGGCTCAAGGACTTTATCAAGCAAATCGAACTTCAACTGCGAAAGCAGGTTCGCAACGTTCGGAGCGGCAACGGGCTAGAATTCAAAAACAATGTGTTTGAAGAATTTCTTTCTGAAAAGGGAGTCACACACAACTTCTCTGCTCCCTACACTCCACAACAGAATGGCGTGGTTGAAAGACGAAACCGTTCCTTATGTGAAGCTGCACGAACCATGTTATCGTTCGCATGTTTGCCACTCTACTTCTGGGCTGATGCGATTGCTACCGCTTGCTTTACCCAAAATCGATCCATCCTAAATAAGCGATTCTCAATCACTCCTTATGAAATTATAAATAATCGCAAACCTAACGTTAAGTTTTTCCATGTTTTTGGCTCCAAGTGTTTCATCTTCAACTCCAAACAACAACAGAACAACTTCGATGTGAAAGCTGACGAAGGTATATTCTTGGGATATTCACTAACATCCAAGGCATATTGGGTTCTCAACAAATGCTCAAAGAAGACAGAAGAAACCTACTATGTCACGTTTGATGACAATTATCTAAAGCGAATTCAGTCAAACGAAAGTCAGATCAAGGAAATCATTCCTAAACCCTGTCCAACCATTATTCCTATGTCCAACCTTTATGAAGAATTCATGTTACTCTTTGATGAACCTAAGAAAGCTATCTCATTTGAAGCTAAGGCAGCGGATAATAAAGTCGACGAACTTAAGAATGTTATCGATGATGCTGCGAAGGGCATACCACAACAGCCATTCACTGCAAATGTCCCTCGAGACACGCGCACCACTTTCCACGGGGAGAATTTTGGGTCAAACACACAATTCCATGGGGAGGATGCTACACCTCTAACCATGAATGCTTCTCTGCAGGGGGAGTGTTTTGCATCACCCATTTCTACTGAGCCTCATTCTGAAGGAGATTGTTCCCCACCAACCATGACCCACGAACCTCCATTCGCAGGTTATGATTCAATTCCTGAGGTCAATGAGTTCGCATCATTCGAAGGGGAGAATAAAGAAGGGAATGATGACTCGGATGCTCAATCTATTCAATCTGAATTTGAGGAAGTAAACGATGAGCTAAATCCATCCTTAGATCTAAATTTTCCTCCTATGACCAAATGGACAAGAGATCACCCAAAAGCTCAAGTTATTGGTGAATCCTCTGCTGGTGTCCTTACCCGTTCTCAACTGAAAGCAAAGCAAACTGCATTGTTCTCCAAAGTAGAATTTTGTATGTTTAATTCGTTCGTATCCAAGATTGAACCCAAAACCGTCAACACTGCTCTCGATCACTCTGACTGTGTGCAAGAAATGGAAGATGAAATCAATGAGTTCGAACAAAATAAAGTTTGGAGACTGATTCCAACTCCCCCAGATGCATCGGTTGTTGGTTTAAAATGGGTGTTTCGGAATAAAATGGATAAAGAAAGGAATGTGATTAGGAACAAAGCTAGGCTTGTGGTCAAAGGTTATTGCCAGTAAGAAGGGATTGACTATGAAGAGACCTTCGCTCCCGTTGCAAGGTTGGAATCTATTTGCATCTTCTTGGCATATGCAGCACACAAAAACTTTGAAGTTTTTCAAATGGATGTGAAGTGTGCATTCTTAAATGGCGAACTGGAAGAGACCGTTTATGTGGAACAACCACCTGGATTTGTAAATGAAAACTATCCCAATCACTGTTATATTTTTGACAAAGCAATTTACAGTCTAAAGCAACCTCCAAGTGCCTGGTATGAAACACTAACTCGTTTTCTTAAAATGTCCAAATTCAAGCAAGGTTCGGTTGACCCAACCTTCTTTCGCATGAAAGAGGGTGACCACTTGATTATCGTACAAATTTATGTTTATGACATCATCTTCGGATTTACTAATCCCAGCGTAACATCTGAGTTCCGAAAGCTAATGGAAACTAAATTTGAGGTGAGCTAAATGGGTCCAATTAACTTTTTTCTTGGATTAAAAATTACACAGGGAGAGCAAGGAATTTTCATCAATCACGAGGCTTACACGAAGACCCTACTCATTATGTTTGGAATGATGGGAGACTCAAAGACGAAGGTTCCAATGGCATTCGGAACGAAACTGACTCCTTCACTGGATAAACCAGCTGCTGATATAACCTTTTATCGTCAGATGATAGGTTCACTCATGTATGTAACAACTAGTAGACCATATATTATGTTTTTAGTGTGTTACTGTGCTAGGTTCCAAGCCAACCCACGCGAACCTCATATGGTGGCTGTCAAGAATATCTTCTGGTATCTAAAAAGAACATCATCTCTTGGAATATGGTATCCTGCGAACTCAGGTTTTTTCGTACAAGCATTTTCAGATGCTGACTTAGGTGATTGCGGTTTAGATAGAAAAAGCACAACTGGTGGATGCCAATTTCTTAATGGCAAGCTGGTGAGTTGGCAATCAAAGAAACAAACATGCGTTTCGTTGTGAACAGCTTAGGCTGAATATATAGCTGAAGCTTCATGCACATCTCAGGTCATTTGGATTCAAAGCCAACTTCGCGATTATGGCTTAAGCATGAAAAGAATTCCTCTCTTTTGTGACCCCGAAAGTGCCATTCGTATTTGTCACAACCCAATGCAACACTCAAAAACGAAACACATAGCACTGATGTATCACTTTATCAAGGATCATGTGGAAGATGCCAATGTCGAGATTCATTTCGTAAGACCCACTGATCAGTTGGCTGACATATTTACCAAGGCCATGCCTGAAACATCATTTAATAGAATCCTTCAAGGGCTAGGAATGATGGAAGCTGATTCAGTACCAAAACCACTTTCGCACTCATAAAATCTTCACTGCGAATCGGTGCGAACGTTCGCAGGCTTTCACAGTCAACTTTTAATTCACAGTCTATTTTATCGATGCGAATCAATGTGAACGTTCGTAGTAGTTCGCAGGGCACTGTTCATTCATGGTTTGGTATTTCATATATCCTTTTGTACATTTTGTATATCAGTGCTTATCTTTATTTTCAATTTGTGTTTTTTTTAATTAATTAATTTTTTTTATTTTTATTCTTATTTCATTTTAAGAAAATCTCCAAAACCAAAAATAATTTATTTGTTTTATTTTATTATTTTTTAGAAAAATCAAAATCACAAATGTATATATTTTTTGTGTCTATTTTTATTCCGCAAACTATAGATTTACACCAAGATCATAAAAGAAGATGTTCGCAACATTTATCAACTCGTGTGATGGGGCAGGTATAAATCTCATTACTTATGTATTAGCTAAGTGTCCCTAGAAGCATGATGCTGCATGTTGACCTAAGCCTCAACGACTCGACTGTGAAGCCTTAATGAGTTTATACCACCAATCAATTCTTCCAAATCAGGCTACGAATTCACATTAGTCATGCGCTACCTTACTCTTCTCGCATTGACTTAAGATTTATTTGCATGCTCACTTTTGCATTGCAGAGGTACTTTCACTCTCTTGTAACCATCTACTCTTTTATCCATCACTTTCGCATCCATACATGTAACCCTTGAGACTCTCAGATATTACCACTGTGGTTTATGGTTACACAAACATCTGTGTTAATGATCTTAGTTTCGTTCCACCACGAACTGAGTGAAACCCAAAATTCAATACCTTATATGAATTGACGGTGAACAATCAAACGTTCTAGTATTTTCACCCAAGAATTAACGAAAGTCCACATTCGTGGTCAGTATCAAGAAATCACATTTCTTTTGAGAGATCCTAATGAAGTGTTCTCGTCCCAAGACATTTCTTCCAATGGATCCAGTTTAATTTTTTTTTTGAGATTTCAATATTTTTCCAAGTCACTTAAAATAAATTCCAAACCTACTCGTTCAACTGACTACACTAGTCACACAAGTACCTTCTTCAACTTTCGCACTTATGTCAAGTTCGTAGTTTGGTTGAAGGATGAACCACCTTTATAATTGTCACACCCCGATCCTTGTCGGAATCGATCAAGGCGTGATATATTGTTCAAAGTCTCATGACAACTATGTTATAATATGATTAGATTCAATTAAGTACTAAGTATGCAAACAAGATCCACAACATACAAATACAAATCCAAATACGAACAACATTTATTACATCAAATTTAAATTGTCTTGTGGATTTCTAAGGCACAACCTATTTTTCATCAATCTTCATTCTTCAAATTTGCATCATGGGTAAAAACAGGTCAACTACGAGAGTTGGTGAGTAATCTAATTTTAGTAGAGAAAATTGTAAAGTTGAAACATTTATAATTTGAAATTTGTTTTCTTTTGAAGTCGGCAAACAATTGTAATTGAGATAACGGTTTATAAATCAAAAATTGATTAACAAATGATAACAACAACAATAAGTCCTCACCCTATATATACATATGTATATATACATATATATATATATATATATATATATATATATATATATATATATATATATATATATATATATATATATATATATATATATATATAGGATGGAGCATCTAATCATCAAACACACTCAACCACGTGCGATCAATCACCTTAGCGTCCCAAGGCGGGGTGGTCAACCCAATAGCGCTATTATTGTCCATAACGTACCTCAAGAATACGGGCATAGTCATGGAGATTAGACTAAAAATGATAATGCACTACAAGTACATGTAGCGTAAACAAACAATAGTTATACAATTAATGACTCACGCATAAATGTCCCAACAATGTCTCAATTGTGATAAAAGAATAAAATGAAGTTGTAACATATTAGAACCACATGATACACCCCAAAAGTATTGAAAATTATAAAATATGGGGTAGATTACTCACATTAGTCCCAAAACGAAATGCGTGTGTCGTACGATAGACGGTTCGGGTCAAAATGTCGTAGAACCTAATATAATTAATAGTTTTGGTTTAGGAACTGCTAAACGAGAATAGAGTACTAATACAAATAATTAGACACATATTCTTATATTAGATGAATTAACAATAATTCATTTTGATTAGAATATTAAGGTATTCATTTGTTAAATGAATTTTAAATTGAATTAATTACTTTGCATAATTAATTTATATTTTCAATTTAGGCCAGATTTTAATAATTTCTTATTAAAATAATAATTTGCCCAATTATAATTATTTACAGATTTTAACAATTATTTATATGAAATAATCATTAAAATGCATTTTTACATGCTTAAATATTTAGGAAAATGGTTTTAAATAGTAAACAGTATTGAAAAATTATGAAATTATTAGGAAATCATTATTTCATACAATATTAATTACTGTAAAATTTTTATATTTTTCTGAACTGTTTTAGTATTTATTTAATACTTTAATGATTAAACAACAACAAAATTCGGGAAAAATAATAAATGATTCCCAAAAATTCTGTAAAATTAACCATAGTTTTATAACATGATATAGAGTCCAGTGTATAAGTTTCGGATATTTGTGACTATGGGAAGTATTTTTTTTATATTTCATTATTAATTAATCAATAAAATCATAAATAATAGTAAACAGTAATATAAATGCATGAAACTTCATAAATTATGTTTAATCAATATATTGGTCATCCCAGAATTTTCTCAGAATTTATTGAATGCAAAAAGTATTTTATGTGAATTATTGCCCTACTTTATTGCAATAATTATAGTAATTCAATAAAAATAAGTTATTTTCTGAAAATTTCCAGAACTTCTTATTTTATTGAGGGATTCTGAGAAAAATCAGGTTTATGTATAAAATGAGTTTTAGATAGTTTGGTGGATTTAATTTGTTTCTTGTATGAATTTGAAACTTTTAACAACATACCTTGATGAATGCTTCAAGAGGTATGAAGATTTGAGTATAATAGATTGTTCTTGGCTGGAATATGAGTATCTCTTGGATGAATTTCGAGATTGAGAGTGAGAGATAGAATAGAGAAGGTTTAAGTGGTGAAGAGAATAATATGTTGGGAGAAAAAGGAAAGGAAAGTGGATGGGAGGTGTGAGTGGGAGACCATGGGAATAATCTTTTTGCTTTTGGTGACCTTCATAATTTCCCACTAACACAAGCATCTTTTACATAATTAATATAAGAGTTTTATAAAATTTAAAGTAAAGTTTATAAAAATAGAGTTTTATAAAATTTAATGGAAAGTTTATAAAAATGGAGTTTTATAAAAGATAGGTTATTATTTGATTATAACAATCTACTTTGATTTGAAGTTTAATTATATCATTCAAGTTTGATTCTTTTAATTTAATTAGAGCATTATACTTTGATTTGATTTTAATATGGTATCAAAATTTAATTTGATTATAGTTATAACGTTGTACTATACTATGTTGCTATTAACATCAATTTATATCGTAGTGTGTGGGTTTTGATCCTATTAGCGTCAAGTAATCTTGAGTAGGGTTTATTAAATTTCCAATTGGGTTGGGTTGACCCGAATCCATTTTAGGCGGATGTCACAATAATCCTTATTAAAAGATGCATTTCAGTGTTTCTCATCACGCATTTGATCGTATTCAACAGGAAACCACACAGACACTTCTTAGTCTCTCTTGACTATGAAGAAAGAGATCTTTGCCTGGGATCAATAGTTTTATGTCTCTAGTTAGACATCACAACATCCCCCAAATAAATTTCGTTTTATTTCTTTCTTTTTGACACACTTACACAAAGATCCTAGTGATTTTCCAAAAGTATTGTTCGTGGTTACAAATAATTTTCAGGTTCGAAGTTGTATGAACTCATCGTGCTTTCTTTACTGTGAAAGAAGATGAGCTGCCACGGAAAATTTTAAAATATAAGGATTCAAACGGGAGCGTGCAAAGTTGAACGGACATATATTGATACGCCGCGTGCCGGACGCTTATGACTTATCACAGCTGTCAAATCACGCTTTTTCAGGCGACGGTTCAGTATTCAAAATACTCTCTCTCCGGATTTTCCTCACCAAATCAAATCGTATATAAGGGTTTTGATGGGTCCATATTACTTTACCACTTTCAAAATCTCTCAACGATTTCTGGAGATTACAAAGCTCTCCACTGTTCATCATCTTGTTCAAGTTTCATCAATGGCGGCTTCATCTGAGAATCTTTCTGCTCACTCATCTTTTCTGGCCGTTAAGCAACATCAAAACCTCATCATTGTTCTTGATCAAGTTCGATATGATCCCTTTCTACTACCTATCATTGAGTGCTTGAAATACTCCCCTCTCACCATTGCTTTGACTCAAGTTAAGCATGTTCCACTTTCGATTCTCTCCAAAGCCTACACCACAACCAACTATGTCAAGGAAGAACAACGAACATACTTCGACATCCATAATCACACAACCTCGATTTCGAAAAACTGTTTCTGCAATCTGTTAGGGTTTCCTCAGTCTGAAAACATGGTCAACCCGGAAACCATCTCCAACGCTGATATCTTGGAAATGTTTTATCAAATGGTGTACAAGGAACCTCCCACTGCTGTTTCCAAGTTCAAGAAACCTAATCTTCCACCTACATGGAATGCCCATTTCACTATATTGTTCAAATCTTTTTCTGAAAGGGTCACTGGCAATGACTGTGCGAGCAAGCTCTTCATAGGTCTGAGGTATGGCCTGTATACTGGTGAAAATGTTTACTATGGTTCTATCCTCTGGGCTCAACTTATCCAGAGCACTCACTCTGTTACTCGTCACAGTGAGATCTCCTATGCGAGATTCTGGACCATCGTTGTTAACAGATCACTTCAGAAGCTCAAGATTCCAGTGATGACTGATGCACTGATGGCTTCTATTGCAACCCTCCATACAATTGGTATCATTATGGCTGATAAGTCAAAGTTTTCCTTCATTGGCTCAATTCCAGAGGTTATGTGTCGTGATGTTCCTCCCTCCAGTAAAATTCTAGAAGGTTATCGTGCTCTTACTCCTTCAGGACCTCGTCCATTAACTGACAAATTCCAAGCTATTTTGGATGAGGCAGATAAAGCCAAGAAAGGGGGCAGAGGATCAAAGAAAGCTACCAAGAAAGACACTTCGAAAGAAGGACCTTAAGAGGCTGCGAAACCTCCCTCTAAAAAGCGAAAGGCTCCTGCCTCTTCTACTGCTGCACCAAAGCGAAGGAAGCAACGCGCTAGAAGGCAAAAGTCTCCCACTCCTATTCCATCTCAAAGTGAAGATGAAAATTATGATTCTGCTACTAAGTCGGAGATTCGTATTGTGGAGGATCCCCCTGTTCGTAATGCAGAAAATGAGCCAGTTCGCACTGAAGAACAAGACCTTGTTTGCAATGAGGAAGGAGAACAGATTTACAACGAACCACCTGTTCGCACCGAGGCCTCATCTCCGAATCGTGAGGTAACTCCACCACTTAATGATTCTATTCCTTCTCCACCTCCCTCACCAAAAATAACTACTTCTATCCCAATCACCATCGCACCATTACCACCACCAGTATCCTCTCAACCACCCACACCTATTCCAATCTCAATCCCTATTTTCACATAATCCACCATTTCGCCCAGCACCTCAGTTGTACCTGTAAGTTCCGTCAACATATATGATACGAGGGCTAACACTTTAGGTTTTTCAACCCATGTTACACCACCCATCTCTCCCATTCGCACAGATGACCCGAATATGATTTACGGAGATGATGATGATGATGATTTGGACGGATTTGCTTACAATCCTTTTCAAATAAGGATTGACAGTGAAGATGAAGTCTCTACTATGAAAGGGGAACTCAAATCTCTTCATGAGGCTTACTCGCATCCAAAGTCTCCACTTCTGAGGCTTACTCCAAAGCCGATGTTGAGTCAATCCTTGATCCTGTTACGAAGGAACATACTGCTAGTGTCTCTACTTTGTCCAAGGTTGTTTCTGACTCTACTGATGTCTGCAAGTCCGTAACCAAAAAAGTCAATAAACTAATTGTTGACACAATGGCATTTATGGAGGATTACAAGGAAACCTACAACGCCAACACAACGTCTGCGAACAAGGCTATTTAGAACGTTGGTGCCTTGTTTCAAACAGAAAAGGCGAACTTTGTTGAACTTCGCAAGGCGCTTCGGTTTGATCATGAAGCATTCCAGTCTTCTATCGCTGCGAATATCACAAAGCTTCTGGAGGATTTGGCGAAAGTAAACAAGCTCCTGGATGCTCTCGCCGTGAAGGAGTAAAAGTTGAAAGTGTTGGAAACCAAGCTTCACTACACTGAAAAGAAGGTCGATGATTTGCTAGCAGAGAAGGCAGTCATGAGAAATTGTATCTTCGACGTTAATGGACTGCTCTCTGATATCATTCAGACTCGTGATCTCATGATCTCCATAACAGTAAGGAAGCATTTGTCTGAAAAGCTAAGACCGGTGTTTGCTATGTTACACCATTTAGAGAGTGTTTCGATGCTGATGTCTATTCCGAAACAAGGGGGAGAAGGTAGCTTCAAAGTTCAAACAAATGAAAACCCCAAAGCTCCAGTTAAACCTCCTGTCATCAAGCAAGAACCAAAAAGAAAAGAAAAGCTATTCAACGAAGAAACCATTATTGATGATAGTGAAGACGAAAAGCCTGATGAAGCTGAGCTCAAAAGGCGGAAGACTCGCGAGGCAGAGATTGACGAACAGGCCCGTATTGTCAAAGAAGCAGAGGAGAAAGAAAGAGATGAAATGGAAGCTCATGCCACTCTTAAAAGCAAAATGTTATTATTTCCTAAGTGGACCTTGAAGCGTATTCAAAACCAAGTTTTGGATATGCAGAGCCGGTATTGGTTGGATCCAATTGCTTCTTTTGACATCCAAAACACACATGATTCGCAGTTGGACCTTCCTATCACACCAAAGGTGTTCAAGTTTCGTGCCTTTGTAAAGGTTGCTAATGCACCTTTCACACACATCACTGCGGATCAATTGTTGTTTGCCTTCTACTTAGAGCACATGCAGCCCTAGTTCGAGACTTGGAATGCGAGCGAGATTGTTACTGTAAAGGTCACTGGGACGATCGAGACCAAAAGCTTCCCTAATGTGAAGTTTAAAGTTGCGAGAGGATCAGCATGTCAAGCCTACGAATTCACTCTCGTAGACCTACCTTGCTTGAACCCCCATGACTGGATGGTGTTATTCATTATTCTGTCGAGAGAGAAGGAGAAGGAGAAGTACGAACCTATGATGTCCCATCTTCAACTTTTGATCAAGTCTTATATTCAGGAAGTTGGAATGATGGATGTGGATATTGCCACTGTTTTGAGGCAAAAACCAACTGTTGTTCCAAAGGAAGGTCTAAAAGACTTCGAGAAGCTCAAGCCGGCAAAAATTTACAAGGAAGGATGGTTTGTGGTATACACGTCTAGAGATCGTCCAGGAGCAGATTGACGCAAGTTATACTTTCATCTCGAATAAAAACACTTATTTACTACTTCTTGTATGTAGTTTATTTTGGAGCTGATAGAAAAGTTTAAGGGCAACAACAAGGATGACGTGAAGTGTTTCACTGATGTAATCACTTGGTATATTCAAGTTCGCAAGCTGCTTTTGAGCTTCATTACCAAAGTCTACGAAGTGCAGAAGCGAATCAAGAACTAAATGGCTATGGTCTCAATTGAAACAAAGGGGGAGATTGTTGAAGATTTAGTGTTGCGTCATTAGGCCTGTTTTGTCTAGTCCATTTTGTATAAACGAGTTGGGCCTGTCCACTCGTATTTGTTGTTAGGGTTATAGTATAAAAGGTGCATGCATGCTATGTATTTTAGTTAACTCTCATAATTATCATTGTAACCCTATTTTACGCCTCTACAGAAGTAATTCTTCATCGAGTTCTTCTTAGGTGTGACTATTAATCATTCAGCACCAGTTTGATCACATTGTGTTCTTGTTTACATGTTTTAATCTATTCGGTTATTAAGGATTTATTCCTATCAATACTCTTTACAATTACAAAAATAAGAAAACAAAGGATATGCATGCATATATTCACAGTTTTGGAACGAGGCTTACAAACCATTTTCATAGAAAATATCGGATTTTCTGGAGTTATACAAACTATTACAAACAAGGATGTTACAAACACTTTTCATACCAATATGCTTATGAACTCACCAACATTCAATGTTGACGATTTTCAAAATGACTTGTATTCTCAGGGAACAAGTAAGCAGGTACCTAAGAACTGGACTTGCGACATTTTGGAATTTCATACTTTATGTTGCTTTTTTGTAATTGATGAACAAATACAATTTGTAAATAATGTACGTTGGTATCTCTTAATGCATGTTGTTGGTTACTATGTTTCATTTATATTTAGTTGTAATGAAACTATACAATGACGTCATCTGCCCCCGGACGTTTCCGCCGTCCTGGTTCGGGGGTGTGACACCAACACCCTTCAACATAAAACTTACAGACTGAACCAGCATAACCACTTTCTGCTTAACCTCAAAAGGATTGATCCCATCAAACAATTCATGGACCACCTCCAAATTGAATTCCTCCACTTGGGATCGGTACTCTTTACCTTATTTACCAATGTTCTTGCACCCATAATGATGGATATATCGGTTTTCACAACAAAATCTGTCGAAAAGAATTCATCCACATTGAAAGGAGTGATGAGGAGAGAACCAAAGTGAGTGTGACTTTCTCCTAAAATTTGGACAATATCATCGACTAACATAGGAATAGTTCAAATAATGGTTTCTTACAACATACCTATAACATAGTTGATTTTGAGTTTTCAATCACGATGGATGAGCTAAGATCCCCTAAAAGGCAAGCTTCTACCACTCTAAAGCTTCTTTTTTCCACTAAAAACTCCAAGAATCTTTGGATCTTCTCGTTTGTATCCTTTCGATAGGGAAAATTTTAACAAATTTTGGAACTACCCATAAAAAGAAGAAGAACATCAAGGGAAAAACACAAAATGAAAAGACCCAAAATATAGAACTCCTACCCTCAGTTAGTCAATATTAGGAAGGAAGGTCTTGTCTAAGGGATCTAGTCTTAACAAAGAAATATATCCCTTTCCAATCATGATCCATAGGAGAAATTTTTAAGTCTGGGCGAGAGCTACCAGTCTTCACCTTAAGATCCACACGAGAATAACCAAAATTTTGGAGCTTATACACGCTCGCTATGTGACATCCCCATTTTCACTGCCAGAAAAGACCGATTTTGTTGATGTTTTATAAAAATCAGAGTACCCTTTTTAATAAAAATGTTGCGGAATTTGTTCCCAGAAAAACATGACAAATATGTTATCAAAGTATTTCCGAAGAAATGTATTTTATTCATTTTAAAACATTGGGATGTCATCGTCAATACAGAAACATAAGTATAAACAGAACTTACATTCATTATCACTGGTGATTTAGATCTCTTTAATATATCAGTGTAATGTAACTTCATATCGACACATGTGATACAAATAAACTGAGTGGGTCAGGTTGGGAACCTGGTGAGTACATAGGGTTTTCAACCCATAATAATATAATTATTATGTCTAATCATCAAACAATTAACCCAATTACCCATCCCGATTATCTTCTTTACTCTTAAAAATCTACCCTAAGAGTCATCTATTCTTCATTCATTCATTCTGTGACAACCCGGAAAATTTTTGCTTTTAAAACCCCAGTCAATCAACTCAAATGAGTGTCAAACTCACTAGTAATGTGTTCCATCCTAGTTAAAGGTCATTCTAAGGAGTTTAAGCCTAATTACACTTAAGGAATGAGTGTTAGAATGTACCTGCTAGAGATACTGTCCAAGAAATCAAACCTTAACCTCATCAAAGAGAGTTCACGGTCACAATGCCAATGAGTTTACGGCCGTAAACTCATGTGGCCGTAAACTCAAGTGTATATATATGGTCCTTGGTCATTTCTACCCATCTCTTGCATTCCAACCCCAAGAACTCGAGTTCTCTCTCAAGTATCATCCAACTTTTCATCCTAGATCTTCATAAGTGGTAAGTGTTCTTCCTTGATTTTATGATACATCACTTAATCTAGTATCCTTCCATGATTCCATCCGTGAAATCATTCTTTTGCTAGATCTTCAAGTTTCACCAAGAACACCAAGAACACACACTAGTGTTCTTGACCAAAATCGACCATTTCAAGCATCTAGATCGTAAGTACTCTTTCCTATACTTCATATCTACTAGGAAGCCTTGAATCACACCCTTGAAACATGCACTTTCCCAAGAACATCTTGAGTTTACGACCCAAGATATCCCTTGGCCATAAACTCAATCTTATGGCATGTATGGGCCATAAACCCTTCTAGATGTAAACCTTGTGGCCTAGAACCGTTCATTGATGAGTATAGGAACTTAAACCACACTCACTTGATAATGTCCATGAGTTTACGGCCATAAGCTCCTTGCTTGGCCGTAAACTCATCAAAAGCCTTCCTTATAATGGTCTTTCTCATACTTATGTAGAGCAAAAGTCCCTAAAGCTTCCCTAGCTTTCAAACCAACATTTAGGCATGTTTGACCATGAGTTTACGGCCGTAAACTCCCTTGGCCGTAAACCCATGGTAGTAAACTCAAGTTAGTGCCATTCCACTTCCCTTTGATGAATCACATGTGATTCCAACACTTGGACAAAGTGTTTCCTAGTCCCGGAAGGTGTTTCCTTTCATATAGTTGCTTATAAACACTATATTCATGCCAATATATGTCATTTAGGACTTTTGTGTCTCGGGACTTCATTCGTGGAACTTCTCATCCTTACACGCATACCCGTTTGAATCACCCACATCAGGTGAGTTCATACCCCGTAATGAATCTTTTAACTGTTTTAAATGTTTTAAGGGGGGAATACAAGTTGAACACAAAGATAATTGTGTAATTGTTTGTAATAAACATCTTTCAAAATGTTACTTATGTCATTTATAAGTTGTCAAAACATTCCAAAAACTCTTTTAAAAGTTATGTTACTTTATAGTTTAACAAAACTCCGTTTTTAAAGGTATCAACATAACTTCGTATATAATGAGTCTTTTCAACAACATTACAAGTAAATTACTAGTAAACTATAAGGGGTATAGTTTAGGGGCTCAGTTCATGCTAGATACAAGAGTAGATACTATAATGAGAAACAAACAATAACATATAGAGAGAGATACTATTATGAGAAACAAACAATAACATACAAAGAGAATACTATGATGAGAAACAAACAATACCATACAGAACAAACAAACTAGGTTGCTATAGCATGAGAACATACAGGATCTAATTATACCAATGAATCACTAACCCATTGTTTTAAACAAAAGGTGATAGTTATATTGGGTATACATGATCATATAACTTGAATGTGAATTACACGGCTTGCAAGAATTTGCAGACGTCGCGTTTGGTTCCCTTAATCTCTAGACATGGAGAGCGTTTAGTAGGGGTACTAGCCTTCACATTATGACCATAATAAAACAAACATGTTTTAGGTCATCAGTACATCTGCATGTCATTATAAACGACAACTGTGTACTTACATTTCCCATTACTTTCATATAGTGACAGTACCACTTGAAAGTCAAATGCAAACTATTTTCGAGTTAAGATAGTTATAAACTAGGGAAAACTTACATTTTTACAAACGTCAAACAGAACAGTTGAGTCTAGCACATAACAGTAGATGCCTTGGTAGAAGGCTATGTTTAATAGAAAGGACCATAATGCTAACCTTATGATTCCTTAATGTATACATCATAGGATATATATATACCAATAGGATCTGACAGGTAATAGGATGTGTGCTCTCCGCTTCATTTCATGTTCCTTGTTTGGTTGTGGGTTTGGAACGAATTCACCCAATCTATTTTGTATTCGATTCTAGATATATATATATATATGCTTAGTATACATTAAGACATCATAAGGGTACCAGGTATGGGTCAAGTCATAAGACACAGAGTCAATGCACAGTTTTCTAGTACAAAACATACTTTCCAAATCAGAACTTTTGGTATACAAAACTAGAAATTTAACCAGTAAAGGGTTTAATCCATTTTATTAAACCAGTAAAACTTAAAGGACCTTAGGTGATTAACTCTATAATACCCTAGTTTATACACCTTGGTTATATATAATTAATACCCAATAGGTAGTTGGATGTGTGTTTTCCGCCTTACTTCCTGTTCCTTGTTTGGTTGTGGGCTTATGGCAAATTCACCCAGTTAACTTTCTATCCGATATTAGATCATATATATCCAGTATAAACTAGGTTATTATAAAAGTAGTCACTGTGGTCACCATTTTATTATAAGAAATAAGGGTTTTCTTAAAGGATCTTTTCATCAAATATAAAGGAACCATTACAACTAATTCCATGAGTAACAAGTGAATACACTAGGGTTATATGCAACAATGATCTAACAACCAATGGGATGTGTGTTATCCGCCTTAATTCCTGTTCCTTGTTTGGTTGTGGGATTGGGGCAGATGCACACAGTCGATTATTTGTTTACTCTGAGTTATATATAACTTGTAGCCATTTAGTACTCATAGAAAGGGTTGTAGAGTCATTTTTACTTATCTTTCATTAAAGTAGGAAATATAGGATTTTCTAGAGGAACATGCGAACTTTTCTAAACAGAACTTACCACGTACTACATTTTTCAACTACATTTTACAACAACTTTCTACAACTTACTTACATCACTAAAGTCTTGTTTTGTTATTTGCTTATGAATTCTATGTTTTGTGAACACACACATTGTAAACACTTTCTTTCTAAATGAAATGGTTGTTCATTACTTGCTTATTATATACATATCTTGTGATGCTAAACATTACGTCCTCCACCCCCGAACGTTTCCGCCGTTCTGGTTTTGGGGTGTGACAGATTGGTATCAGAGCGATGTTTATAGTGAACTAAGTATATCAACCGGCAAAAGATATACAACTATAAATACAATGGGGATTAAGTGCTCTGGATAAAGATATGTTTTAAGAGTATAACGATAATTTGTAAAAATATACCTACTTGCTTATACATGTACATATTAGAACAAGTATCACGAGGAGAACAGAACTAAAGTATTTAAAGGCTGAACACTGTCGTCAACCTGAACAGTTATGTAATCATAGCTAGGATCAATATAGCCTGATCAACTATATTCATTCGCGATGTGACCGACATGTGTTTGGGAATGATGTGGTGTTGCAACATTCTTAAAACTTACCTGAACACCAGTCAAGAGAATACTAGAACAAGTACATTAGAGTTAGAATACTATAGGAGTATTCTATGATACGATAACGCGATAACAAGTTGAAAACATACCAAGTACATTACGTTAAAATACTATAGGAGTATTTTAGGCACCATATAAATAACTTATGTGATAACTTAAAAGACCCTTACGGATAGGTCTATAATCTTGCAGTGTATACTCCCAAGGTTATATATAACTGGGATTTTATAGACTTAGAATTTGTGATCTATGCTTCACTACCTGTTCCTTGTTTGGTTGTGGTTTTGAAGTAGGATCACTTATTCGAAGGTCTATTTAGTCTTAAGTTATATACAACTTGTATACCTTGTACAATTATAGAAGGACTCTGTAAGGATCACCTCATAAAGTTACCTTAAATCTCATAGATTCTTTAATCACTTCCATTCTCGCACGACAAACCCAGATAGACGTAACCACTTCCTCATAGTAGACAACAGAAGAGTCAGGAGGAAACGAGATCAAGTTCATGAGAATCTTTCAAAGAAGGATCCACGGAAGTAACCCAAAACGTCTTACACGTCACATTAATAAATAATAATCTTGTTAACTTAATGAGTGAGTGGAAACACTGCTCACATTATATGTTAAGATTATTTTCTTACATGCAGCTGGTAACAGTTATTCAGGCAACAGATATTTATTCGAGGATAACCATTCCAAAATTCATAAAGTTTATTCGGTATAGACTCTGTTATGAATTGTTTCTAGAACCCTGTGGAAGTCAGGACCCGATACACCCAGAAGTAGGATAACCTTGTCTTTTCAGCCTTCGGCTTGTGTCCATTGTTTTAGACTTATTCTGTCTCATCTTTGTATTCTTTTAGCAAAGATGCCTCCTCGCAGATCAAACAGACGCACTACTCTGATAACTCCAACGCCGCCTCCTTCGTAAATCGATATGGTAGCTATAAACGCTGCAGTGGCTGCGGCTGTGGCAACAGCCATGGCTCAATATCACTCCACCAGTACCAGCGGACGTGGAACACCTACTGATTCTGCTCAAGGTGAGTTCCCCGTGCGCTCGAGAGAGTTCTCCTACAAGGACTTCACCAAATGCCAACCATTGTCCTTTAATGGGACTGGCGGAGTCATTGCTCTGATGCGATGGTTCAAGAAAACAGAGTCGATCTTCGAAATCTGTCTGTACCCAGAAGAGAGCAAAGTGAAGTTTGCTGCCTGCACCTTCTCTGGCAAGGCCCTAACATGGTGGAACAACCATGTTAAGTCACTAACCCTATCAGTGGCTAATTCAATAGGTTGGGAAAACCTAAAAGAGTTAATGCGGGAGGAATATTGCTCGTTAGGAGAAATTCAAAAGCTGGAACAAGAGCTGTGGGAGCTCACTATGGTCGGCTCAGACATAGTGACCTACACTGACCGGTTCAGTGACCTAGCAGCTCTTTGTCCCGGGATGGTTACCCCGGAGAGCAAGAAGATAGAAAGATACATTTGGGGTCTGACTGCTCTGACCCAAGGAAATGTGTTGTCTTCTAACCCAGCCACATTCGATAGTGCTAAACGCCTGGCTCGGCGACTCATCGACCACGGAGTCCGCCATGGTGTAAAACTCCCTATTCCCGAGCCATCGAGGGAAGAGGACTATAACCAGAAGTCGGGGAGCAAGAGGAAGAAGAAGCGAACAACACAGGACACCCCGCAAGAACAACAAGCGTGTACTATGTACCCCGCTACAACGCCTACTGCTCCAGCACCTGCCAGTCGATATGCTGGAACCCTACCGAAGTGTGGAAAGTGCAACTATCACCACACCGGAGTATGCCGGGAAATGCAGTGTCTGAACTGCCACAGAAAGGGACACACAATCCGTTTCTGCAGGGCACCGGCTCAACCGATCTCCCAAGTCCCCGGAGCTGAAGAAAACCAAGCCTGTTATGGTTGTGGTGAGACTGGACACTATCAGAGGGACTGCCCGATAACAAAGAACTCAAGAGCGGATGGACGCATTCTGATGATCACCGCATGAGAATCAACCCCGGAGTCATCGACAAGCAGCGGTACGTTTTCGAAATAGTAATTACTTTGGAATTTAATTTATATTCATATAAGATTAAAACTTGGGGACAACACTTAAAAGTAATTATAACAACTCACATATTGAAATAGGTCACAGTATTCAAGAGAACTAAAAGATCCGTTTAGAGAAGCTATGATGGCGTAGCATATACATCATGGTTATGAATAACTAAGAGATTCCAGGCTTAGAGTGAGTGATTCCGCCTTAATCCCTGTTCCTTATTTGATTGAGGATTTGAGGCAGAGTTACTCAGTCGACTGTCTTATTCACCTTAAATATTCATAACTTGTATATGACAGGCGATCGTAGTGGTACCAAGGAGGATCATGATATAAAGTATCATCATCATTTATCAAAGCACTTTCATTGGTATGTATGCGCACATAGCGGTACGATACGTAGAAGTGGTAACATCGAAGGAAAGACAGAAAGCCCTAAATCATTTACAAATAGTACATTTTCGAACACACTAGGAGTACATTGTCGAACATACTAGGGATACATCATCGTATAACAGACGTTTCTTCAAATTGGCCAAAACTTTGTTCAGTAAAGAGCCCGTTACTATCATTCGTCATGAATTAGCGTGGTCCTCACCATACTAGGTTCATATGTTTCTATCGCCTCGATCGGCATGTTCTCGAAACTTTCGTCATTCGTATCAACAGTCCGACCTAAACCTCAGTTTTATCTTTCATATTCTAAAACCCGAAGTACTCGTGCGAAGAGTACTTTGTCCTCCGAAGCCTTATCGTCGAGTGTCCGCAGACCGTCACGAAATACCACTCGTCCAACAGGCCAAGTTCGAGCAAGAGAGGCTATGGACGAATACAGCCCACCTATCCCTATTCAGTGTATGTGCGAGGGTGGTATATGATTATGATTACGCAGATTTAGTAGGTGTGTTTCCGCCCTATCTCCTGTTCCTTGTTTGGTTGTGGACCTGGGGCGGAGTCGCACATCCAACCGTCTTACTAATCCTAATTATATACGACTTGTATACACGAGGTAATGATAGATGGACCAAGTATGAATCCTATAATGAACACCAGGGTAAAGTTGCCAGGTCTACGAGTAGGTATTCTGCCAATCAGAGGAGTGCAACCCCAGTAGTACGGCTAAGAAAGCTAATTTCTGGACGAAATTCCATCTAACGGGGGGATGATGTGACAACCCGGAAAATTTTTGCTTTTAAAAGACCAGTCAATCAACTCAAATGAGTGTCAAACTCACTGGTAATGAGTTCTAGCCTAGTTAAAGGTCATTCTAAGGAGTTTAAGCCTAAGTACACTTAAGGAATGAGTGTTAGAATGTACCTGCTAGAGACACTGTCCAAGAAATCAAACCTTAACCTCATCAAAGAGAGTTCACGACCAAAATGCCAATGAGTTTACGGCCGTAAACTCATGTGGGCGTAAACTCAAGTGTATATATATGGTCCTTGGTCATTTCTAGCCATTTCTTGCATTCCAACCCCAAGAACTCGAGTTCTCTCTCAAGTATCATCCAACTTTTCATCCTAGATCTTCATAAGTGGTAAGTGTTCTTCCTTGATTTGATGATACATCACTTAATCTAGTATCCTTCCATGATTCCATCCGTGAAATCATTCTTTTGCTAGATCTTCAAGTTTCACCAAGAACACCAAGAACACACACTAGTGTTCTTGGCCAAAATCGACCATTTCAAGCATCTAGATCGTAAGTACTCTTTCCTATACTTCATATATACTAGGAAGCCTTAAATCACACCCTTGAAACATACATTTTCCCAAGAACATCTTGAGTTTACAGCCCAAGATCTCCCTTGGCCGTAAACTCAATGTTATGGCATGTATGGGCCATAAACCCTTCTAGATGTAAAGCTTGTGGCCTAGAACCGTTCATTGATGAGTATAGGACCTTAAACCACACTCACTTCATAATGTCCATGAGTTTAAGGTCGTAAGCTCCTTGCTTGTCCGTAAACTCATCAAAAGCCTTCCTTATAATGGTCTTTCTCATACTTATGTAGAGCAAAAGTCCCTAAAGTTTCCCTAGCTTTCAAACCAGCATTTAGGCATGTTTGACCATGAGTTTACGGCCGTAAACTCCCTTGGCCGTAAACCCATGGTAGTAAACTCAAGTTAGTGCCATTCCACTTCCCTTTGATGAATCACATGTGATTCAAACACTTGGACAAAGTGTTTCCTAGTCCCAAAAGGTGTTTCCTTTCATATAGTTGCTTATAAACGCTATATTCATGCCAATATATGTCATTTAGGACTTTTGTGTCTCGGGACTTCATTCGTGGAACTTCTCATCCTTACACGCATACCCGTTTGAACTGTTTTAAATGTTTTAAGGGGGGGAATACAAGTTGAACACAATGATAATTGTGTAATTGTTTGTAATAAAAATCTTTCAAAATGTTACTTATGTCATTTATAAGTTGTCAAAACATTTCAAAAACTCTTTTAAAAGTTATGTTACTTTATAGTTTAACAAAACTCCGTTTTTAAAGGTATCAACATAACTTCGTAGAAAATGAGTCTTTTCAACAACATTAGAAGTAAATTACTAGTAAACTATAAGGGGTATAGTTTAGTGGTTAAGTTCATGCTAGATACAAGAGTAGATGCTATGATGAGAAACAAACAATAACATACAGAGAGAGATACTATTATGAGAAACAAACAATAACATACAAAGAGAATACTATGATGAGAAACAAACAATACCATACAGAACAAACAAACTAGGTTGCTATAGCATGAGAACATACAGGATCTAATTATACCAATGAATCACTAACTCATTGTTTTAAACAAAAGGTGATAGTTATATTGGTTATACATGATCATATAACTTGAACGTGAATTACATGGCTTGCAAGAATTTGCAGAGGTCGCATTTGGTTCCCTTAATCTCTAGACAGGGAGAGCGTTTAGTAGGGGTACTAGCCTTCACATTATGACCATAATAAAACAAACATGTTTTAGGTCATCAGTACATCCGCATGTCATTATAAACGACAACTGTGTAATTACATTTCCCATTACTTTCATAAAGTGACAGTACCACTTGAAAGTCAAATGCAAACTATTTTCGAGTTAAGATAGTTATAAACTAGGGAAAACTTATATTTTTACAAACGACAAACAGAACAGTCGAGTCTAGCACATAACAGTAGATGCCTTGGTAGAAGGCTACGTTTAATAGAAAGGACCATAATGCTAACCTTATGATTCCTTAATGTATACATCATAGGATATATATATATATATATATATATATATATATATATATATATATATATATATATATATATATATATACCAATACGATCTGACAGGTAATAGGATGTGTGCTCTCCGCTTCATTTCCTGTTCCTTTTTTGGTTGTGGGCTTGGAACGAATTCACCCAATCTATTTTCTATTCGATTCTAGATATATATATATATATATATATATATATATATATATATATATATATATATATATATATATATATGCTTAGTATACATTAAGACATCATAAGGGTACCAGGTATGGGTCAAGTCATAAGACACAGAGTCAATGCATAGTTTTCTAGTACAAAACATACTTTCCAAATCAGAACTTTTGGTATACAAAACTAGAAATTTAACCAGTAAGGGGTTTAATCCATTTTATTAAACCAGTAAAACTTAAAGGACCTTAGGTGATTAACTCTATAATACCCTAGTTTATACACCTTGGTTATATATAATTAATACCCAATAGGTAGTTGGATGTGTGCTTTCCGCCTTACTTCCTGTTCCTTGTTTGGTTGTGGGCTTAGGGCAGATTCACCCAGTTAACTTTCTATCCGATATTAGATCATATATATCCAGTATAAACTAAGTTATTATAAAAGTAGTCACTGTGGTCACCATTTTATTATAAGAAATAAGGGTTTTCTTAAAGGATCTTTTCATCAAATATAAAGGAACCATTACAACTAACTCCATGAGTAACAAGTGAATACACTAGGGTTATATGCAACAATGATCTAACAACCAATGGGATGTGTGCTATCCGCCTTAATTCCTGTTCCTTGTTTGGTTGTGGGATTGGGGCAGATGCACACAGTCGATTGTTTGTTTACTTAGAGTTATATATAACTTGTATCCATTTAGTACTCATAGAAAGGGTTGTTGAGTCATTTTTACTTATCTTTCATTAAAGTAGGAAATATAGGATTTTCTAGAGGAACAGGCGAACTTTTCTAAACAGAACTTACCACGTACTACATTTTTCAACTACATTTTACAACAACTTTCTACAACTTACTTACATCACTAAAATCTTATGAACTCACCAGCTTAATTACTGATCAACTCTTTCAAATAACTTGTATTCTCAGGAGCCTATTAGACAGGTACTCGTGCTGGGAATTCAGAAGATGGAGCATTATAGCTTCAAGTCTTGTTTTGTTATTTGCTTATGAATTCTATGTTTTGTGAACACACACATTGTAAACTATTTCTTTGTAAATGAAATGGTTGTTCATTACTTGCTTACTATATACATATCTTGTGATACTAAACATGACGTCCTCCACCCCCGAACGTTTCAGCCGTTCCGGTTTTGGGGTGTGACAGATTGGTATCAGAGCGATGTTTATAGTGAACTAAGTATATCAACCGGCAAAAGATATACAACTATAAATACAATGGGGATTAAGTGCTCTGGATAAAGATATGTTTTAAGAGTATAACGATAATTTATAAAAATATACCTACTTGCTTATACATGTACATATTAGAACAAGTATGACGAGGAGAACAGAACTAAAGTATTTAAAGGCTGAACACTGTCGTCAACCTGAACAGTTATGTAATCATAGTTCATTACTTGCTTACCATATACATATCTTGTGATACTAAACATGACGTCCTCCACCCCCGAACGTTTCCGCCGTTCCGGTTTTGGGGTGTGACACATTCCTAAGGAATAGGCACAAAGTCCATCATTGCCAATGACACAGCTATCAATGTTATCTCTTATGCATAGCTGCCAATATTACCATTTAGGCACAGCTACCAGAATTGTGACATTCTCTATGAGGCGCAGCTGCCGATATTGTTCTTTAGGCGCAACTGCCAGGGTTATGATGTTCTCTATTAGGTGCAGTTGTCGATGTTATCCTTAGAGCGCAACTGCTAGGATGTTTAGAGTACATCGTAGATCAAAAAAATCTACAGGTTGTGGCACAACTGCCAATGCTCATCTATAGGGTACTAAGTCCATAGCTACCAATGTTTATCTATATCAGCTTTCATCCCTCATCATTCATCTACCCATGTTTTACCCAACATATTCGTAGATATAAAATACATATATAGTTTAAATTATTTAAAACATGTACAAAATCATTCACCCATCATAGATAGCAAGTATACAGATAATATGCACACGTAGCATGTAATTTATATAAAATACTTCATATCTATGTGAGATGAAAGTAACTATGCACTCACCTATTAAGGTGGTGATTCCGAACTCCGACAGTGTTTTGATTAATTAATTTCCTTCGACGAAACCTAGTATCTATACCACTAAATTTTAGTCTAATATTCATTGCGACTAATTATTAGTCTAGAGTCATCATTAACTCAGAGTCTACTTCATTATTTATCAAGTAAGGATCAGCCAGGAAGGACAGTTGGGAGGCAGGACCATTTCGGCATATAACTTTTCTGAAATCCAACAACCAAACCCAACGTGACCATTCTAGACACCTCTCTCGTAAGTAGTTTAATCAGTATAACGACTTTGAATCACTGATAAATCCTATTTATAGGTTCATAATAACGATATTATATTTAAATATAAGCTATATTTGAAATAGGGTAGGCGTATCTTACCTACGAGGGGGTTTGGCTAGGAGACGAGCTATGCAAGGGCAGAACTTCCGAGCCGAAAGCTCTTCTTCTCGGAGCCTTCTGGCGATCCGGGACTCGCCTCTAGCACTTAGGAAGTGCTAGAGAAAGGAAGAAATGGTTTGGGGGTAATGGGAGAGAAAGGATAAGAAAGGTGTGAAGAAAATGGGTGATTTGCACCTCTATTTATAGGCTGGCTAGACCGATTCACGTCGTGAAAAAGGGTGCTCACGTCGTGAGTCTTGCGTAGGCTCCAAGGTGAAATCTGATGCGAACACGTGGTGCCAGACGCAAGTAAAGTAGCCAATCTTTAAAAATTCATAACTTTCGCATACAAACTCCGTTTTTGACGTTCTTTATATTCACGCGTAGGTAAAGACAAGATCTACAACTTTTATTTTGACTCCATCAGTTAAATCTTTACTGGTTTTAAATTTAATAGTATGAGAAGATTATACTGTTAAATGACTGCGTAAAATTCATAACTTCTACATACGAACTCCGTTTTCGTTTGTATTTTTATCGTTGAGCTCCTATTAATGAGATCTTCAATTCTAATTTTGGTTGCGTTGGCCAAAAATTGATCGATTTAAAATTCGAATTCGGGGTTGTGCACTGCTATGCCAAATCTTAGAAAAATCATAACTTCCTCATACGAAGTCAGATTTGGGCGTTCTTTTAATGCCCGCTCTCAGTTTAACATATATTACAACTTTAATTTAGATCTCTAAGGCTAAAAAGTAATTTATCAAAAATTCACTTTTTACGTTACGCGGTGTCGTGCCGGTTTTGCCGTAAAACTTCGACGGGCCATAACTTCTTCGTTATAATTCGGATTTCGGCGTTCTTTATATATACGAAACCCTTGTAACATATACTATAACTTGGTTAGGATTAATAATTCTAAATAATCTTCCAACAAAAAGTCATATTTGACACTCATTGTCTCTAAATTGACTAGCCCAAATCTGCGAGCGTTACACGCTACTTCAGACAAACCAAGGCTCGGAAGTGTCTTTTCCCTTGATCAAACAAACAAGAGTAATGCAAGAAGGGAGAAGAGAATAATTACCTAAGAAGAAATCATGATGATCCTAGAATGATATAATGGGTTTATATGAGGTTTTTCGAGCAAAATATCGGCCATTCAAAATTCAAATTTCACAGGATAATCGATGGATAACATTGACCCTGTAAATATTGGCCACATCACTTCAGCGTGATCCATTTTCAAACGCTAGAAATATCCAATCACCCAGGATCATGGATTGAATTTTTCAAGAGGCCATTGTTGTGGGTATAAAGTTTGAGTTACCATTTGTATCTTGAGCTTGAACTAACATCCTGGTCAAGCCAGGTCAAGAAAAGAGCAAGGAAAATCCCAAGAATCTTGGAGTTTTTGTTATTCTTTTTATGTATAAAAGACTAGCTGATCAACACACACAGACACAATAACTTCTTATTCTGCTCTGATTCTTTCAACACTTAAGCACAAACACATTCTCTCTAATGATGAGCTAGCACTTATAACATTTATTTACGATTTAATATAAGTTCTAAGGTATGTGAGTTTATCACCTCCTGAGGTTTAATGCCGTAGATCCAAAAGGATTAAGGGCTTTCCTCACACATCACTGTGTTCTTGCTTTGATTTTATTTATTTATGATTGTTTACATCGAACTATCAAGATATTCTGTGATATCTTGATACCTTTTCGAGTGTCTTGCTATTTTCTTACTTAATATAATTTATAAATCTTTTTTACACTATTTTTGTCCCAAACATCTCAAATACATTTGTTTTTACCTAATAACAAATCAATTCTATCAAACAATTGTATGGGAATTATTATCTATCTCCCAGGATCTTGGGCATGATCAAGATCTTCTGTGTATTTCAAGAATTTTAGGTACTCTCAGCTTTTCACATTTCATTTTTAACATCACACCACACTTACTAATTTGGTTACAAAATTAGTTTGTTAATTTTGGCCAAAACACACTTCAACGTTTATTTTTGTTTGACCACGTGCCCTTTGACATGGTCAATACTCTTTTATATAAGTCTTCATTCATGCATTAAGAAACACAGATGACAATCCTAAGATATTGGCTAGTTCAAGATATTGGGCTGCGGAGAATATTAGCGTTAGTTCATGATGTTGGTAAAAATGAGTGAATTTAAAATTTCTAACCATATCAATGCATTCGATTTTTGTAATTTCTAATTAAGAATTTTATGAGGATGAAGATGGTTTTATATTCTTCGGTGTGCATAAGAGAGAGAGAGAGAGGGAGGAGAGTGTGACAACTCGAAAATTTTTAAATTTTTGCATTATCAAGCCCATCCAGTCAAACTGCGCTGAGTGTCAGACTCATTTCTGCTATCTTTTAGCCTCGTTTAGAGTCCGTTTAAAGGTTCAGAGCTTAATACATTCAAGCCTCGAGTATAGGAATGGATCGCGTACACTTCTGGCATAAAAATCGGACCTTACACTCCAACAGGAGGAGTGTACGGTCGCACACTGGGTGTGCGGCCGCACACCCCTCTCCTGGCAGCACACTCACGTGTACAAAGGAGGGGTTTAGCCTTCATTCATCCCTTTTACTCTCCAAGACTTAGAACTCGATTTTTCTCTCAACTATCATCCGATTTTCAGCCTAGATCTTCAAGAATGTAAGTGTTCTTCACTTGGTTTGTTGTTAATCCTTCCAAACTAGTAACACTCTTTGATTTCATCCATTGGAAATCATGTTTTGACTAGATATTCAAATCTTCATCCATTTCACCAAGAACACACACTTGTTCTTGGCGATTTTGGGCCTTCTTGAGCTTCCGGATCGTAAGTACTTCTTCCCTACACTTTAATCTTGTTTAGAACATTAGATTAAGTCCTTGAAACTGCCCAAAACTCAAGAACATATGGTGTGTGCGGCCGCACACACTCATGAGGTCGTACACCCCTCAAACACCCTCAAAACACCATCAAAACACCCCTAAAGGCTTGTATACTGTAAATACCATTCCCCAAGCTTGTTACTTACTATATATGAGCCTTAGAAAACGTCCAAACCATGTTCATCAAGGAGTGTGCGGCCGCACACACCCCATGTGGCCGTACACCCCTTTGTTTAGTGCTTAAGGGCCTCCAAAGTGCCTTTCTAGCTTCAACAGTTGATGAGCATCAGTCCTACAAGTCTCCCTATCATTTGGAAAACATTTTGTGCACTCTTTACCATGAGTGTGCGGCCGCACACTCCTCAAAGTGGCCGTACACTCCCTTTTAGTGAATCACATGTGACTCCAACACTTGGACAAAGTGTTTCCTAGTCCCGTAAGGTGTTTCCTTGCATTTGGTTGCTTCCAAGCACTATATTTATGTCAATATATGCCAATGTATGTCATTTAGGACTTGTTGTGTCTCGGGACTTCATTCGTGGAACTTCTCATCCTTACACGCGTATTCATTGAGTCACCCACATCAGGTGAGTTCATACCCCGTAATGAATCTTTTAACTGTTTTTCAATGTTTTAAGGGGGGGGAATACATGTTGGACATAATGATAATTGTGTAAATGTTTTCTATAAATATCTTTCAAAAGATTACTTATGTCATTTATAAGTTGTCAAAACATTTTAAAGACTCTTTTCAAGTTATGTACTTTATAGTTTAACAAAACTCCGTTTTTAAAGTACCAGCATGACTTAGAAGTAAAATGAGTCTTTTTAACAATAGTTCAAGTACATCACTAGTAAACTATAATAGGTATAGTTTAGGAGGACACTAATCATTACTTCTAGTACAATGAAGCATACAAAGAGTCAGTTCATACATGAGTGAGAACACACAATTATGAGAAACAATACACACGACACACTATACAAGAGGATATACTATGCACTAGCACAGAAAGAACATCACTACACTATAACTTACTATACAAACACTGTTATACAATAAATTAATGTGACATACTATTTAAGGATACAACGATGCAGTCCCAGCCGATAAGGCCAAGGGGTGACAAATGTCACCTCACTACATATGACACCGGAGGGTCATCTTTTATTCAGTCGTCGATCAACATGTTACATACGGGTTCACATTTAAACCTTTAATTCATCAAGTTGGGATTAAAGGCTACTTAAGACTCCCCGAGGTGTATTGTCCATTTAATACTACCCGGAGTCAGTATTTTACTACTTTAGACTCCCCGAGGTGTATTGTACATTTAATACTACCTGGAGTCTGTATTTTATTACTTTATAGCCAGCAGTGTCACTGCTAAGGAAAAACATTATTTTCCCTATTACATTTACTTTGTGATCTTCTCACATATCCATTAATGTATATACTATATTTACTTAGTGAGAGTCTCACTTGGGAAAATACACACTCATACAAGGAACAAACATACATAACATTAAATGCCTTGGTAGAAGGCTACGTTTAGTAAAAAGGACCATAATGCTAACCTTATGATTCCTTAATGTATACATCAAAGGATACATATATACCAATAGGATCTGACAGGTAATAGGATGTGTGCTCTCCGCTTCATTTCCTGTTCCTTGTTTGGTTGTGGTCTTGGAACAGATTCACCCAGCCTATTATCTATTCGATTCTAGATATATATGTCCAGTATACATTGAGTCATCATAAGGGTACCAGGTATGCGTCAAGTCATAGGGCACAGAGTCAATGCACGGTTTTCTAGTACAAAACATACATTCGAAAACAGAACTTTTGGTATACAAGACTAGAAACTTACCAGTTAAGGGTTTAATCCATTTTATTAAACCAGTATAAACTTAAAGGACCTTAGGTAACTAACTCTATAATACTTTAGTTTATACATCACACTTATATATCATTAATACCCAATAGGTAGTTGGATGTGTGCTTTCCGCCTTACTTCCTGTTCCTTGTTTGGATGTGGGCTTAGGGCAGATTCACCCAATCAACTATCTAATCGATATTAGATCATATATAGCCAGTATAAACTAACTGATTATAGAAGAATTCACTGTGGTCACTATTTTATTATAAGAAATAAGGGTTTTCTTAAAGAATATTTTCATTAATTATAAAGGAACCATTACAATTAACTCCATGAGTAACAAGTGAACACGCTAGAGTTATATACAACGATGATCTAACAAACAATGGGATGTGTGCTATCCGCCTTACTTCCTGTTCCTTGTTTGGTTGTGAGTTAGGGCATATGCGCACAATCGATTATTTGTTTACTCTGAGTTTTATATCACTTGTATCCATTTAGTACTCATAGAAAGGATTGTAGATTCATTTTTACGTATCTTTCATCAAAGTAGGAAATATAGGATTTTCTAAGAGGAACATACGAACTTTTCTAAACAGAATTTACAACTCACTACATTTTTCAACTACATTTTCAACAGCAGTTTACCATAATGTTTTACAACTTACATCACTAAAATCTTATGAACTCACCAGCTTAATTGCTGATCAACTCTTTCAAATAACTTGTATTCTCAGGAGCCTAGTAGACAGGTACTCGCACTAGGATTCAGAAGATGGAGCAGTATAGCTCCAAGTCTTGTTTGTTATTTGCTTATGTATTCTATGTTTTGTGAACACACAGTTTGTAAACACTTTCTTTCTAATGAAATGGTTGTTTATTACTTTGATTACTATGATGCATGTCTTGTGATACTAAACATGACGTCCTCCACCCCAGAACGTTTCCGCCGTTCTGGTTTTGGGATGTGACAGAGAGAGGGAGAGAAAGAGATGGGGGAGGGGTGTGTATATTTTTTTTAAATATTTGCGTAATAATAAAATGCAAAAGAAATGAAAAAAAGAAAGTAAAATGACAAAATATTCCATTCTTTTTCAAAACCAAAATCATAGAAATTTCTTAATTTTGGACCTTCCACGCAAATGAAAACTTTGTGGACCCTATGCACAATTTTTTACAAACAATTAGGACCAATTTTACCATTTTGTCAAAAAAAAAACAAATCAATGAAGTGGTCCTTGTGGTTTTAAAAAATTTCAGATTTCGTCCCTATCTTTTCTTTTTTTGCACCCGGACGGCCGGACTGTCCGTAAAATAACATTTTGTTCCATTTTTCGTCTCTTACAAATATAAAAAGACTAAAATGTCCTTTTTATTTTAGTTTTTAGATTTTTTATTATAATTTTTATCATTTATAATTGAAAGAACAAACAAAAGGGTCCGCCTTAGGGAGGAGGAAGTCATTCCCTCCCAACCCACTCAACCCACTTCCACATCAGTTTTTTTCTCGCTTTTTTCTTCATCTTTCTCAACCCACAACACATGAAAATCCTATCTTTTACAGCCCACTCAACCCACTCAATTAAAAAAAAATACAAAACAACTAAGGTACAAGTCTTAAAACACATGGTACAAGAGAAAAAGAGAGGGAGAGGTTGAAGCGGGTTAGTGAAACCAATTAAACAACCCACCACTCCCAACCCTCCAAACCCACTGAAGAGGGAGTGGTAATTGGAGGTACTAGCGGTATCTCTATTGCTAATTAACACTTCGACCTTAGTTTTTTTGTATTTTTTTAATTGAGTGGGTTGAGTGGGTTGAAAAAGATAGAGTTTTCTTGTGTTGTGGGTGGGAAAGATGAAGGAAAAAAAAGAAAGAAAAACTGATGTGGTAGTGCGTTGAATGGGTTGGGAGGGAATGACTCCCTCCTCCCTTATACCCCAAACCATACCATACGTTCCCACCCAATTAACCTATCTTTGGCTCTTCTCTCGTGAACCCTATATACTGGAACTCAAAGGTCACCACTCACCACCCACCATTACTGAACCAACAGTACTTCGCCTACCTCTAGCTACATCTTCTTTATCAGACATGGTTATTTCTCTCGTTACCAATTGCAAATTCGGATAATTTGAAGTAGAAGGTCGTCACCACCATTAAATCTACCATAATCAGCCATTGTTGCGTTCTCGGCGTGGTTGTTTCTCTAGTCCCTGATCTGTCATCGTCTGCGATTCCCGATCATGGCTATCAGTGGCTGGTGGTGATCACCACCAATGGAAGCCTACAACCCTAAAGCCATCAGAAACCTGCCACTTCATTGTTCTTCTCTACTTTGACATTTCGCCCACTGGAAACCTGGTCATCTATGCTGCCAACACCATTGACACCATCAATCGACAACAACGTTGTTTTTTGCTCAAGGTTTGTGAATCTATTTGCACACTATCGAGGCATCCTCTTACGTCTTTATGCCCCAATCTGAAACATTGGACAACGCATCCGGATCGCTTCCTCTTGTAGCCTGAAGCTGAATCAACTTTGCCTAAACAACTAGAATCTGCTTCCTGATTTGGTTTCTCTGTCATTCAATCTGGTTATGCTCGTGTTTTTTAGGATCTAAAACCTTTGGTCTAGGTCTGTTTTTAATTTTCATTCTGGTTTGGTTTGGTGTCATTATGATTTTGTTTTAGTTTAATTTTATTTAGACGTAATGGGTAATAGTTGTTGGAGGTAGTGAAACTTGGCGGCGGTGGTAGTAGATGACAGTGGTCATTGACGATGGTCGTGATTGATGGATGTGGTGGTGTTGAATGGAAAATGTGGCAGAGATGGTGACGATGGTGGTGATGTTGTTTAATAGTAGTGGTGGTGGGAGTGATGTTTGCCCATGGAGGTTGGTGGTGTTTATACCAGAGTTAATGGTGTTAGTGTGGAGAGAAGGGCTTGACTTGGTGAGACCACTTGTTCTATTAAATACATATTAATTTAATTTTTTAAATTGATAAATAATAAAAAAAAATGAAAAAGAAATATAAAAAGTATTAGTCTTTTTATATTAGAGATAGATGAAAAATGCAAGGAAAAAAAAACAAACATAAATGGTACGAATGAAAAATAAATAAATCCTCCCTAATAAATGAAAACAATTTTGCTACTTGTAGTTCTCTTATGCATTTTGCCACATGTCATTTTGTAGTAAATTTAAATCAAATTATATCCATGTGTCATTTTGTGCTTTTTTTCATTTTTTTAAATATTATATAATACTTAAATATAATAAATGCAATATTAAATGTATATCCAATTCATTAATACAAATTTCTTTATAATTTATAAATTTTTAAATTGAACCCAATTATTTTAGTTGTTTATTTATTTAAAATTTTAGTTTAAATTTAAAAGATAACTAAGCACTTCATTTTTAATAATTAATATTTTACCTTTTTTGTTATAAATTCAAATTTTTTAAACTGTTAGATCTTTTTATTTTTTTTATTTTTTTTTATTTTTTTTTATTTTATTAAATCCATGTAATATATGAGTCTTACAATTAGTAAAATATTAAAACAAAAACAATGCGTAAATTTTTGCAAACGATCATCGCCATTTCAATAATTTGTTTAAAAATTTATATACATTTGAGAATTAAGCTGTACTTTCTCCCATTTTAATGTTAAAAATCGCATAAAGTAAGTATAAATGCCATATATTTCGTAAATATAATTACATAAAAAGAGATTATTAGTACCACATATTCCCAACAAAATTTGGTGACCAATCATTAATTTTCTTTTTACATAATGATAGCATCTTAAAATTTACCATTTTTATTTTTGTTGCAACATTACTCTTCTTTTTAGTAAAAAAGAATAAACATTAACATTAAAGTTAAAGTTTCAACTCAATCTACCTAACCAATATTTATATATGTAGTTCCTTATCAATTTTTCATTAATTAATGAATCTCTTTACAATGTGGAGATATGAGTATAAAATATAAATATAAGGGAGATGATTTGTAAATAAACAACATTTTTTCATCCGTTAAATATTTTTTAGAGTTGTACTGTATAAATTTATAAATTGTGTTAGAAAAAAATGTTCTGAATAAATCACTCTACTAAATAAAAACGTACATACTTTTATAAATATCCAACTTTATATTCAATTACATATATAGATTTTGTAAGATTTGTTTTATTTTCAATCAATTTCCATCTTTAATAAAAAAGCCCAACATAGTTCAAATCACCTCACATGTTTAGGCACTTATCAAGTACACACAAAAAAACGAGTGATGCTCCCAATTCTCATCCAAAATTACTCCCACCTAACATAATCATATTGTGTTCAAAACAACGTTGGTTTTACAGTTTGTACTTTATACATTAAAACATCTATAATACTTTCTAGATAGCTTGTTTGCATGTGCACCTGTGAACCGCGTCTAGTACAAAAATAACAAATTATTCATATAATCATATTGTATCATGCATTGAAATTGTACTACTGAATATGAAGAAAGATTTTTTTGTATCATATTGAAATTGTACTAGCGAATATGCATACCGTACAACTAGAGAGTAAAAGGACCGACATGTAAAGAACCTTTTGATGCCCAAAGTAAGCAAAAAAGAGTTGCTCGTGTCCGAGAAACAATTTTCAAACATTAGTTATACATATTTATCACAAGTATTTGCTTATTTGTTTAATGTGGATAATTATTTTTTTTATTTTTTATTTTTTATTTTTGTTTTTGTGGAAAGGCCGAGATGTTATAAAAACTAGCGAAAAGTTAGAAACAACCAATTACAACACTAAAAAAGATAGAGATGGGTTATGAAGCCAATTACTTCAAGCAACATTGGCCTTATTACACCTATTGAAAATTCAAAAATACGCCATATATATGACATCATCTAGAATAAGAGGTTTGCATCATCTAGAATAAGAGGTTTCCTAGGAAGAACCGTTCTAAAAAAAGCGGATTTCCAAAAACTCCAAAGACACCAAAAAGAAGTGAAAACCACAGCCTCAGAAGCCTTTCGTTGACTTCCCCTCAACAAAACTATGTTCGGCCAAGAAAGTAAGGAATGGATGGAAATGTTATCTGGAAGAGGCACATCCCACCAGATAGCTATATGGCTCCAAAGATTGAGGAGGTCACTGCAACCCGAAAAAAGATGATCAATTGACTCGACGACAGAATAGCAGATAGGGCACATAATCGAATCCACATTAATACCTATATACGAAAGTCTCTCTAGTGGGTAAAAATCTGCAATTCCAATAATCAAATGAAAAAAATTGAGTTTAACTGAAACCCAATTATTCCATTCAGTATCCATGCCTCGTGATAAATTCAGACTGCATTCAAGAAAAGACCGAGTCGAAGAAACAGTGAAAGTATAGGAAACATCGTAGAGCCACCCCAATCTATCTAGTCTTGTCTACTGTTTGTTGAACGATGTCTGACTTGCAGGAAAGTCAAGGCTGAGCATCAGAGGCCCCACTAAAAGATGCAACCCTTACCCATTCCCATGTAGAAGTGGGAAGAGATTACCATGGATTTCATTACAAAATTGCAAAGGACGGCACAAAGTGTTGATTCTATCTGGGTCATTGTTGATAGGTTGTCCAAGAGTGTGCATTTCATACCGATTGCCGAGAGCATATCCGTTGAGAAGTTAGGTGACATCTATGTTCGGTAGGTGGTAGTTCGACACAAAGTGCCAGTTTTGGTAATTGTGGACCGGGATGTTCGTTTCACCTCCAGATTTTTGAGGAAGTTTCATGAGGAGTTGGGTACTCAGTTGCATTTTAGTAGAACATACTGTTGGATCAGTGTCTAAGCCCATAACTATAATTGGTATGTACTTGACCCGATTTGGCATGGTCCATTTGGGTTGCATGGCATCGGAACAATTGGATAGACAAAATGAGAAAAAAGGATACTAGTGATTTATATTAATATATTATAAGTTCTAATATATTAATATGAAATCATATTATTTAATTAGTATTGATCAAGAATTAATTTAGAATTAATCTAGTGATCAAAAGGAACTAATTAAATATGGACTCTTATATATGTGGTGGGCCATGTTCATTTAGGTTGGGCTAAGCTGTAACATCCAAAAAAAATTTGAGCCAATTTAAAACTTTTTAAATCATATAAAACCATTCAGTTATTACAGTTTGTTTTCAAATAGTTTAAACATCAGAGTTCCCAGAAATCATAAACATAAATCGAGTAAGTGTACGGTCACGCATTCGCCTTCCTGCGGTCATCTGCTAAACCTTAAACAATAAACTGAAACTGTAAGCCCGAAAGCTTAGTGAGTTACCCTCAAAATACCAACCTCATACAACCATAACATATCATATAACAAACACACAACAACCATGCATCTTGAGTCTACAGTGTGACTGGTCCGCCCGCACCGGGCCTTCAGTCCACCTGGTCCACTCTCTGAGTCTACAGTGTGATTGGACCGCCCGCACTGGGCCTTCAGTTTATCTGGTCCACTCTCCGAGCCTCGGCACGTCTGGTCCGCCCTCTCGGGGCCTTCAGCCTATTCGGACCGCTCGCCGGGCCTTCGGCCTGACTATGTGCCCTCTTGGGCCTGAAGTCTATCCGGTCCGTCCTGGGTATGTTGGCCTACAGCACGAAGCAAGACCCGCCTCAACCCAACCCCCATACCAATCAAACAATCATGTACACATAAATATCATACGCTAGCATGTATATAATAGATAATCATACCGATCTAACAGATCACTAAGACACCAACCATCCTATAACCAGGATACCGACCTAATCGGTCAGTAGCATAACATCATCCTATATACCAGGATCCCGACCTAAACCAGGTCACTAGTATAATACCATCCTAACTACCTGGATGCAGATCTAACAGATCAATAAACATATCAAGCAAATACCCGGATACAAATCTGATAAAGGGCCCACCTTGGTGCCTTAGACCCTGTTGATATAGTGAGGATAACTCACTTTGCAAAGCCGATCTGAAATGAAGAATCAAACCCCCGAATCACCGACTCGCCGAAAATCCCGAGCTATCCAGAATAGCGAGCAATAAGTCAAAAATTGGAATATTAATCTTGACCAAGAATCCCACAAATAATATTAGTCCAAATTGCTTTTCCTCTCATTTGGGCCAAGGCCCAATACCAATCCATGATCTACAAGTCCATATGTGTAAGGCCCAATATTGGCCCAATTTACCAAATTGGGCCCAACTTCCTAAATGGGCCCAACTCCAAGATCCACTATCAAGACTTGACCCAAAACACCATATCCATAAAGTCCATCAAAGGCCCAAGCCCAACTAGTCCATAAAAAGCCCAACACCCGAAGCCCAAATCATAAAAAGCCCACAAAAAGGCATACGTTGGGCGTACCCCAAGGCTACGCGGGGCATACATGAATCTCGCGTTGACTGGAAACGGGGTCATTGACCCAGTAAGCTGGGCTTACAGAACCTTACGCGGGAAGTACGTGAGTTTTGGCAAAACTCTAATAAGTTCTTAATGGCTTAAGCACTTAAGCCCAAACCTCAGATCTAGTGACCAAATGTGCTTAGGACTCATAAAGTCTCGAACTTTAACACTTTGGACGTCCAGGAAGCTCTTAATCTAAGGTCTTAATCCATTAAGACCTTCCTACTACATGCATGGGACATCTTACGCCATTGGGACCTCATTTTTAACACTCAAAACCCCTTCAAGTGTCTAAAAGGACAACTCATCTCGTTCAAATCATCACATGCACCATTTTGGGACTTTTGGGACAAGAAATGGTTCCACAATGCTAGAAAGGCTAGATATATGACCTACAAGTATAAAGTTTGAAGCTTTTTACCTTCTGGAGCTTCTATAGCACAACACAACCTCAGATCCACAAGCAAATCTCCTTCTTCAACTATTTGTTGCAATGGCTTCAGCTTCAAGATCTGAAAATACCACCAACTCACTCTCACACACAAGATCTAGGGTTTGGGGGCATTTTTGGAAGATGAAGGCTGATAAGGAGGAGAGAAAATGAGCCATAAGGATGTTTATATAGCCCCCAACCCAAGATATTAGGGTTTCCTTCTGTTATGAGTACGCCCAGCGTACATAAGTGTACGCCCAGCGTACTAGGGCGCGCCCTACTACGCTCAACGTACCCTTATGTATGCGCAACGTACTCCTCCTGACCCCAAAATTACAATTTAACCCTTAGGCTCTTCATGGCTTTACCCTGCCATCCCCAGGGACTAAAAATGACAAAATTGTGATGTTACAAATCTCCCCCACTTAAATTTGATTTCGTCCTCGAAATCATTCCTTACCATCCCCGGCAACCCGACATCCTGAGGGGCACCTCCACTACTCGAACTCATAACGACTTCCCAAGATAAGCAACCCAGTATAAATGTCTACCTTGAAGACACTCAATTCCTAATTCCATGTAATAGTCCAAGCCACATTACTGGAATCCTGAAATCTGGAATCCCGAAATCGGTCCGACTTCCTGACAGACCTCACCTACTGAACCGTTGTCACTTCCATACCGCTTACACCAAATCCTGATAATTCGAGGTTCTCACCAAAACAGAACCGCTGATTACTTACTGCTACGGAAATTTAATGCCTCCATAGCTTACCAACTAACATACACCGTGCCTTCGGCATGACTGGACCGCCCTTTAGGGCCTACCATCTCCCCGGTCCGCTCGTCGGGTGTTTGTTCTGACTTGGCCGCCTTACCAGGTCTTCAGTCAGTTCGGACCGTCCTGGTCCGCTAACCTCCTGCCCCAAATCCCGCTTTTCTACTAAACCCCTATGCCTACGACTTATCGCCGGCCCGTACCGGGTATCTCAACCTACTGCCTCAATCCTACCGCTCTCCCTGGAACCTATGTGCCTACGACTCACCTTCGGTCCGCACCGGGTATCTTAGCCTACTGCCTAGCGTAGGACCGCCTCAACCCTACACACATACAATGTGTCCATAGACAATCCGGAGAAAGATCTAACCAGAAAGTGCTCCTACAAAAGACATAATCAACACAATCTCTATGCCCACAGCCTATGACTAGAATACCCATACATGGTCCTCAGCATAGGTCTGGATTGCCTATGAGCCCGCAGCATGAGTCTGGTATGCCCTCTCCGGCCCTCAGCTCATGACTGGAATGCTCCCGATAACCTATCGACATTGCCGTCGACACTTCAGATGTCCAACACTCCATCGTGGAGGTACTCACCTCCTCCATTACCCAAGAAAACCTAATCAATGTCCTTTACAACTCCAATAAGTGTCACAGTGCTGAAACCTCCTCCTATACTATCCACTTGCAGAACAAGTTGCTACCCCATAACACATATATACTCAAAACCTAATCATGTAGCTAACAACACCCATATAAATTCTTCAGCATACTCCATCAGCATGTTCAATACTTGGGGACAGACCTACTGATTGTTATATCATATCAGTATGCTCAATACCCGCACATAGATGTTCAAACACATACAGAGTCTTCAGTATGACTGGACCGCCTCACCAGGCCTTCAGTCTACCTGGACCACTCTCGGAACCTTCAGCATGTCTGGACCGCCTCTCTGGGCCTTCAGCCTGTCTGGACCGTTCTTCAAACCTTCAGCATGTCTGGACCGCCTCTCTGGGCCTTCAGCCTGTCTGGACCGCAATCCGAGCCTTCGGCCTGACTGGTATGCCCCACTGGCCTCCAGTCTATCCGGACCGCTCTAATCTGTTGAGCATCTCCCTGAACCACCCATCCTGGTGATCTCTCTCATGCGGACTGTTCTCACCCACTTGGGGTTCCGAACTCCTGATCCATTCCATGGACTCTAACCCTGGCCTAACTCTAGGCCCCATGTCCATCGCCCACTTCTCGGAAAATCGTGGTCTGTTCCTTGGCCCGCGTATCCACCACAGGCGCTAAATAGCCCGCACACTCGTGCTGAATGCACTATCGAACCCTGGAAACTAACAGAACTCTAAATGGCTGATGCTCCATCTGAGAATTCCCAATTCTCCCCCACTTGGGACACTAACTACTATGTACTGACGGCGACATCAAAACACAACTCAACCGTCCCTACTAGGCATTATCACCCTTAACTATGGAACGATTAACCCTGGAGTGAACAACCTCCATAGAACAATCCTCCCGACATAGATCAACGGAACTTCCAAAGAAACCGAATCCCAGCTGAACACTTATGCACCTTCGATTCACAGCTACTAGTCCTGGAATGGTGATTCTATACCCTAGCTCCCATTCTCCAACACCCCTGAATACTAACCGTCTAAGACTCCTTGATACTAAACTCCCCTGACCATACTATATTCTAGTGACTCAAGTAGGAATAGGTGGAATAATTCACAATGCACAATGTAATCATAAACAGCAAGATTAGAGATGGAAACGTACCCGCTGCCGCATCTGGTGCTGTCTTGACCTCCTCTGTCGTAAGCTGGAGGGCACAGCCCTGAGTCCTCGGAGGCTCTACTCTACCCTGACCTGCGACAGTAGTCCTCAATGTAACAAGCTGTGGACAGTTGGCCTTCAAGTGACCAACCTGATGGCAGTGATAACAAATCCTCAAGTCCTGAACCGGGGCCAACTGGCGACAATCCCTCACATAGTGCCCCTCCCTCCCGCACTTGCGGCACGCACCACTGGACTTACAAACAACGTATCACATCGCTGGGTAGCAACGAACTGGCTAATGTCAGTCTTGAGCATGCTCAGATATCGTGTCTTCTGAGCCTGCTCGGAAGCAAACTCCGGGTAAAACATCGTCCTCTCAGTGAACATATGGGTGATCTCAGTCACCGACTCTGTACCCTGTCTCAACTCCAAGAACTGCTGAGCTAACCGCTCACGCTCGACTCGCGGAATTTAACGGGAGCAGAACATCTCCCTCAAACGATCCCAAGGAACTGTAGCTCTCTGCTCATCTGAATAAGAACATGTCATCAACCTCCACCAGTCCTTCGCCCCGGACCTCAACATGTTTAGGTCACACCTGACCTTTTGGTCAGCCGGGCAGGAACATGTGAAAAAGCATCCCTCGATATCCGATAGCCACCTTATGGCTATGATAGGGTCCTGATTCCCATCGAAAGTAGGGGGCTTCGTGTTATCGAAGTCCCGATACTGAAAAGCCCGACTGGTCCCTACCACTGCCGATATTACAACTACATTAGCTGCCGTGGCAGCCGCCTCCGCAAGGGCTGCATAGCGCTCGTCAAAGTACTCGACTGTGGCGGTCTTGATAGACCCAAACATCTCTGGTAGCTGTGCCCGAAACATAGTGGCAACCTCCTCATGCAGGATCTCTCGAATCCTGGCATCTAGCTCCTCTGTCCCTGTCTGTACCACAGTCTCAGGTGCTGTTGGCCCCTCCTGGACGATAACCTCTGGCGCTGTAAGGGCCTCTTGATCGCCCTGCCCTGATCCCGATCCGGATCCAGTCACAAAACGCCTCGTAACCCCCATACTGAAAACATAACATGAAGATATCAAACAATCCGCACAAACGACGGGGGACCTAATCCCAACCACACCCTGGGGTTGTGACTTCCTTGCTACGTGTATGGGTCCTGTGCTTTCAGTAGTACGGGCCCATACTACCTTCCACACCTATCCATATTTGTCTCAAGTATCATCACAACACCCTAGCAATATACATATACAACGGGAGTGCTCAACCCTCACTCCTAAAGGAATGCTAACTATCATAACTGACCACCGGCCTCTCACTACCCACCCATCCATGAAACTTCCACCAACCCTGCAGCACTAGTGTATGCTAGCCATACATAACGCTGGACCCTATAGACATTCGAACACTCGGTCCTACTCTAAGCCCACAACCATACGAGGAACAGGAAATAAAGCTAAACTAAATATTCTCAGGCTATAGGATCTTAATTATGTACAGCCGTGATGCATACACTAAGCAACTACAGTAATGATGTCAATTTCATATGTGGAAAACTCTAGGCTATCAGGCATCATGAAATCAGGCAATTCTATCATGCAATTCCTGAAGATCCATAGCCTAGTACTAGCATGTTGTTCTAACATATTACGATATCAAATAACTGCATGGTATTTTGGGGTCTACTTACTGGCTCTGGCTGATCGTACACTTGGCATCCTCTTTTACTTATTTTGAAAACCATTTAAAAATCATTTTGAAAATCTTTACTTGATTTGAGACTGGATTCACACGAGTGTTCCTCCAATTCACTCAAACCAAGGCTCTGATACCAACTTGTAACATCCATAAAATTTGAGCCAATTTAAAACTTTTTAAATCATATAAAACCATTCAATTATTACAGTTTGTTTTCAAATAGTTTAAACATTAGAGTTCCCAAAAATCATAAACATAAATCGAGGAAGTGTATGGTCACGCCTTCGCCTTCCTGCGGTCATCTACTAAACCTGAAATAATAAACTGAAACTGTAAGCCCAAAAGCTTAGTGAGTTACCCCCAAAATACCAACCTCATACAACCATAACATATCATATATCAAACACAGAACAGCCATGCATCTCGAGTCTACAGTGTGACTGGTCCGCCCGCACCGGGCCTTCAGTCCACCTGGTCCACTCATTGAGTCTACAGTCTGACTGGACCTCCCGCACCGGGCCTTCAGTCTATTTGGTCCACTCTCCGAGCCTCGGCACGTATGGTCCACCCTCTCGGGGCCTTCAGCCTATCCGGACCGCTCGCCGGGCCTTCGACCTGACTATGTGCTCTCCTGGGCCTGAAGTCTATCTGATCCGCCCTGGGTATGTTGGCCTACAGCACGAAGCAGGACCCGCCTCAACCCAACCCCCATACCAATCAAACAATCATGTGCACATCAATATCATACGCTAGCATGTATATAATAGATAATCATACCGATCTAATAGATCACTAACACAACAACCATCCTATAACCAGGATACCGAACTAACCGGTGAGTAACATAACATCATCCTATATACCAGGATCCTGACCTAAACCAGGTCACTAGCATAATACCATATTAACTACCAGGATGCAGATCTAATAGATCAATAAACATATCAAGCAAATACCCGGATACAAATCCGATAAAGGGCCGACCTTGGTGCCTTAGACGCTGTTGATATTGTTGGGTATTTTATGTTGCGTCATGGGCTTAGTTTTGTATAGCCGGATTGGGCTTGTCCATCCGTGATTAGTAAGTAGGGTTAAGCTATAAATAGTGCATGCATGTATGCCTTAGATACGGTCGTGAATATAATTATTATTGCTTTGTAACCCTAAACACCTCTACAATCGAAGTTCTTAATCGAGCTCTTCTGAGGTGTTAAAGCTTAATCATTCGACATCAGTTAAACCATTCCTGTGTTCTTCATTATGTCATTTATTGTTTTTTTGCTTAGAATCTATCGATCCTACTAGAACTTTGTTCTAACAATTGGTATCAGAGAAGGAGACTATGTGATCAATACACATTCCTTATGTGTTAAGAATTCTTTAGGGTTTCCGCTTTTATAGAATATAAAGAAGTCGTCTTCTTCCTGTCGACGGTAACTCTTGTGTTTGATAAAACCCTAATCTCAAGTTTACAGGTCTGATTCTAGCGGTTCTAAGGAAAGGCTCACCATGTCTCACGAAGATTCTCAAACTAATCCCATCAACATCTTCAACAACATTGGATCCACTACAAGGGTTCGCATTATTTACACTCAAGACTATGAAGTGTGGGCGCATCACTTTGAAGATTACGTAGTTGGATCTGAAGATAATGGTTATCTCATCTGGGAAGCTATCACGCTTGGGCCGTTTGTTCACTCTGGAACGAACAGGACAGTGAAGACTCAAAAAGAATATAATCAGCTTGTGGCGGACGTAGATAAGATGCCACAGGATGAAAAGGACAAAGTGCTTTGTAATGTGAAAGCCATGAGAATGATCAGATTCGCACTGCAATCTGACACTTTTCGGTTAGTTGGTTCATGCATGACGGCTAAAGAAATTTGGGATAGGTTGAAAGAACTCTACTCAACCGATGAGGATCTAGAACACTCGATTCAAACCTTGTTGCTCTCAGAATTTGGAGTTTTCGAACAGAAACCTGAAGAGAAACTGATACAAACCTTCGATCGCTTCAATCATCTCCTTAGCAAGATGATCAAGCATGGCATTGAAAGAAAATTTATCGAGCAAAAGGTAACCTTCATGAATGGTTTAAGACCATAATGGATGGCAGTGATTTCAACAATGAAAGCTCACGAACAATTTAAATCATACTCACTAGCGAAACTGGTGGGTATACTTAAATCCCATGAGAGTGTGGTAACCAAGGAGGCGAAGATAGTTTCGGGTGTGGGATCGCTGGCCCTTGTCTCAAAAGGCAAAAGTGTTGCAGAAGAAGAGGAGGATTCAGATATGTCTGAGTGTGACCTTACAGGAGAAGAATATGCAATGATGGTCAGCAACCCAAAGAAATTTGCACGAAAGAAGTTCTCTGTCAATAAAAACAGAAACTGGCAAGGAAGTTACAGTTCTGAGAAGGTGAAAGACGAAACAAAGAATACCTCTCAAAAGGATGACGACAAGAAGGAAAGCAAGCTTACATGAGACTCTGGGTTCGACTGCAATTACTGTCATGGCAAGAACCACTTTGCCAAAGATTGCATGTTGAGGAAGATGGCTGAGAAAAAGGATGGTGAAGATGATGAGGCGTATTACATGCGAAAGTTGGAAGAAATCAAGAAAAAGAAGGCAACTAACAGTTCAATGAATGCCTTGATTGTGTAGGAAAATGTGGATGAAGATGAGTTCGGTGGCGTTGAAGTCTGGTCGACCGATTCTGAGGATGAAGAAGTGAGAAAACCCACACATGGAAGAGCTTATGTGGCGAGGGATACTGGTTCGGCTGGAAAATGTTTGATGGTTACAGCTGGAAGACCAACCGAAGGTGAGCTTAAGGAGCCGAACCTGACTGAGGACAAGTGCTTTGCAGCCAAGCCCGTGAGTGAGAAGATCAACGACTATGATCGACTGATCAAAAAGGTACAATCCATCCTTGAATCACTTAAAGTTCCAGTAACAAATTATGAAGAAGAATTAAATGAATTAAAATTTAAATTTTCTAACTTAAGTGGTAGTCTCATGCAAACTTGCTTAGCGAACTCTAACCAAACTGACCAACTTAGCAGGGTGTCTTCAAAGAGTGAGGAGAGAAGGATGTGGATTGAGCTGAAGGAGACGGAGTTAAATAGGGCTAGGGATGAGATTATTTATTTGCAACGAGACAATTTAAAGTTTTTAAAACAACAGAATTTTTTTTGCTTGATTGCTAAACGTTTATATACGAATATTGCTCAGTTGCACTTAAATTGTGAAATAGGGAAAAAGATTCATAAGATGATCTTGCCCTTCCTTGAATTTAAGGAGGATGAGGTCATCGCCGAGTGTGAATCCATAATGTCCTCAGAAGAGACATCCATCACTTATAAAATCGGACTAGACAAGATAGAGACCTTTATTGACTCTAAGGAACATAAGTGTATGCTCAAAAATCTTTTAGATGAAAATGATAGGTTGAAAATTAAGTCCGAAACAATTCAATCATTTGACTTGTCTAATGCCAAATCGATTTCAGAACATAAAATGAATATATAAAACACGTCTGAATTTGATGAGGAAATTGAGATGAGCGAAATCTCGGTAGAAGATGTGGTTGATTGCTCTGAATTTATGAAGAGCGAAACTGAGAATGAAAAACCCCTCATATCTGAGAACTCGGTTGAATACGCTCGCCTGTCAAAGGACAAGCTACAGAAACTCAAAGAGAAAGCAATGGTTTATCAGAAAGTTCAAACTGTGCCAAATCAGGTATATGTTGTTACAGAGGTCACTGAAAAACAAACAGCAGAATTGAAAATCTTGGTCGACACAGACAATGCTGAAGGGTGCGACGATTATTTCTGGTCAGCCCCTATTGATAATGCAGACGAAACCATCAGCTTATCGGAGTGAACCTCATGGAGGGTAAGAGGAAGATACGTTGCTGAACCCATCAACAAACCCTCGAGCTTTGACAAACCAAGCACGAGTGGAACAAAAGAGATACCAGAAGAACCAAAGAAAGCACATTCGAGTTTTGATAAACCAAATGTTCCTTCCAAGACAACCGAAACTCAAAAGGAGAAGCCAAAATCTAGCTTCAATATTCATAAATCTCAAAAGCAGCTACCTAAATAGAAACGCCAAAGAAATCAGAGATACATGAGGAATCTGAATGAGCGAAAACGGTATTGGCAGTCTCAAAACTCTAACTACGTTCCTTCCAAGAAAGAGTCAAATGTCAAAGAAAAGGACAAGCCAAAAGGAAAAGAAAACTTCAGTCCAAGCTCCTATTATTCCAAAGCTCAGAACCGAACATCTAGTTTCAGTTCCAACTCCAAAGCTCATAACCGAACGTCAAGTTTTGGTCACAACATCAAGGCTAACAACCGAAAGTCAAGTTTCGGTCCTTCCTACTACCAAAGAAAACCCAATTCAGTGAAGGACATCAAAGGAAAGGGAAAGCTTGATTCAGATTCTGATATCAATAATAAGAAAAAGTCAGCTAACCCTAGGATTCAAAAATATACTCCAAAACCATCTAACAACACACCATCCAATACACCATAATTTAAACAAGATAAAAACAAAATCAAGGTGTATACCATCAAAAGAAAAGACAAAACTACTCTAATAAAAAGAACTTATTTGGTTGATATGTCTGCTGCTATTCCTTTTTCTGTAAAAGACTCACCAGGGCCCAAGAGACTTTGGGTTCCTAAATCTGCTTGAATTTGCAGATTATAAGTGACGAGCAGTTCGACGACGAATGGTACATAGACAGTGGCTGCTCGCGTCACATGACAGGAAGGAGGGAAGAGCTGAGGGAGTTTCGGTCCCTTAAGGATGGTGGATGTGTGAAGTATGGAAATAACTCTTATGGAACAATCAAAGGATACGGAATGATAACCAACGGAGACTTCTCGATTCGAAAAGTAGCTTATGTGGAAGGGTTGCAGCACAACCTCATCAATGTATCTCAATTGGTTGTGGGAACTGGTTTGAAGGTTTCATTCGATGATGAAGGATCAGAAATAATTGAGAAGCAATCCAAAAGAGTTATGTTGAAGTCTGAACGCAAGGGAGAGATGTATCCTTTAAATCTCAACCCAATTCGAGGAAAACCAACAATATGCTTGCTGTCAAAGGCGAACACTGATGAAAGCTGGTTATGGCATCGACGCCTATCGCACCTGAACTTCAAAGACATTAATAAGTTGGTGCTTGGTGATCATGTTTGAGGCCTTCCTCTTCTCAAGTTTGATAAGGAACACCTATGTGCAGCGTGTGGGATGGGCAAACAAAGCAGAAAGAGCCATCCTACACATATCAATACAAAGATTGTTGAAGCTCTTGAACTTTTGCATATTGACTTATGTGGACCTTCGGCTATCGAAGTTCATTCTTATCATAGTAGATGATTTTTCACGCTTCACCTGGGTTTTCTTTCTTAAACAGAAATCAGACGCGACTCCCAAGTTGAAGACGTTTATCAAGCAAGTGGAAGTGCAGCTGCGAAAGCTGGTGAGGAATATTAGAAGCGACAATGGGCTTGAATTCAAGAATAAAGATTTTGAGGATTTTCTGGCTGAAAAAGGGATAAATCACAACTTCTCGGCCCCCTATAGAACACAACAAAATGGAATTGCTGAAAGACGAAACCGTTCTTTATGTGAGGCAACCCGAACCATGCTAAGCTTTGCTTCTCTTCCGCTATACTTCTGGGCCGATGCAGTCGCAACCGCGTGTTATACTCAGAACCGATCCTTACTTAACAAACGATTCTCCATCACTCCGTATGAGATTCTGAACAATCGAAAGCCCAACGTTAAGTTTTTCCACGTGTTCGGTTCAAGGTGCTTCATTTTCAATTCCAAAGAGAACCGAAACAAGTTTGACGTCAAAGCCGATGAGGGAATTTTTCTTGGTTATTCACTCACTTCAAAGGCATACAGAGTTTTGAACAAATGCTCCAAACGTATTGAAGAAACATACTATGTAACCTTTGATGACAACTACATGAAGAAAGTTCAAAGAAGCGAAAGTATCTTGGGGGAAATATTTCCTGAATCTGGACAAGTCTCGGTTCCAATTTCCAACCAATTTGAAGAGTACATAAGGCTATTTGATGAACCAGAGAAGGCTGCACACTCAGAGGCGAAAGCAGCAGACAACAAAATCGACAATTTGAAGAAGATCATTGATGAAGATGCAAAAGAAATGGAAAATGAAACTCCTAAACCGAATGTTGGTCAACCCTCAACTAACCCTCCAAACAACGGCTCAACGTTCAAGGAGGAGGGTTCATCTGCACCAAAGACAACCGATCTGTCTTTTGAAGGGGAGAATCCAACTCCATTCCCAAATAATGATAGTCCAATCGAGGGGGAGAATCAAACTCCAACAGAGGAGGAAAACTCTGAACCTGACAAGGGATACGCTTCGCCATTTGAGGGGGAGAATGAGAATACAAATGACGAAGGTGATCAATCATAACTTGAAGAAGAGGTAAATGCAGAGTTGGATCCAGCCTATGACCTTAATTACCCTCCTCTAACGAAATGGACTAAGCATCATCCCAAAGCACAAATAATTGGTGAATCATCTGAGCGAGTTCTCACACGTTCTCAATTGAAAGCGAAACAAACTGCATTATTCTCTAATGTTGAATTCTGTATGTTTAATTCGTTTGTCTCCAAAGTCGAACCGAAGACGATTAATGCTGCACTTGATCACGCTGATTGGGTACAAGCTATGCAAGATGAACTCCATGATTTTGAACGTAATCGAGTTTGGAGGTTGATTCCCACTCCAAAGGATGCTTCAGTGGTCGGCTTAAAATGGGTCTTCAGGAATAAGTTGGACAAAGAGGGCAACGTCATACGCAATAAGGCTCGGTTGGTGGTGAAGGGATATTGCCAAGAAGAAGGGATAGACTATGAGGAGACGTTCGCTCCTGTAGCAAGGTTGGAATAAGTTAGAATCTTTCTGGCATATGTTGCTCATAAAAACTTCGAAGTTTTCCAAATGGATGTGAAATGTGCTTTCTTGAATGGAGAACTAGAAGAAACGATGTATGTTGAGCAACCACCTGGGTTCGTGAACGAAAGATACCCTGATCACTGCTATGTGTTAGATAAAGTTGTATATGGTCTGAAGCAAGCACCGAGGGCCTGGTATGCAACTTTAACTCGCTTTCTTAAAATGTCGAAATTCAAGCAAGGTTAGGTTGACCCAACCTTCTTCCAAAAGAAAGAAGGCGAACATCTAATGATAGTTCAGATTTATGTCGATGACATCATCTTCGGCTCCACGAATCCTAGCTTAACGGCTGAATTCAGGAAGTTCATGGAGACTAAATTTGAAATGAGTGCAATGGGTCCGATTAATTTTTTCCTTGGTTTGAATATAAGACAAGGTACACAAGGCATCTTTATCAACCAGGAGGCCTACACGAAGAACTTGCTGGCAAAGTTCGGTATGACGGGAGATTCGAAAGTGAAGGTTCCTATGGCGTTTGGCACAAAGTTAACACCGTCTCTGGAAAAACCTATCGTTGACGTAACACTCTATCGTCAAATGATAGGGTCTCTTATGTGTCTAACAGCTAGTAGACCAGACATTATGTTTTCTGTTTGTTATTGTGCCAGGTTTCAAGCAAATCCAAGAGAACCTCACATGGTGGCAGTGAAAAATATTTTTCGTTATCTGAAGCGAACCTCTTCTCTCGGTCTTTGGTACCCTGCTAGATCCGGATTCTTTGTTCAAGCCTTTTCTGACGCCGATCTTGGAGGATGTGGTCTGGACCGAAAGAGCACGACTGGTGGATGCCAATTCCTTGACGGTAAACTTCTTAGCTGGCAGTCCAAGAAGCAAACCTGTGTGTCTCTTTCAACAGCCGAAGCTGAGTACATAGTTGCAGCATCCTGTACGTCACAAGTGATATGGATACAAAGCCAATTAAGAGACTACGGACTAAGTATGAAGAAAATACCTCTCTATTGTGACTCAGAAAGCGCGATAAGAATATGTCACAATCCAGTGCAACACTCAAAGACAAAGCATATTGCACTGAGATACCATTTCATCAAGGACCATGTAGAAGATGTGAACGTGGAAGTACATTTCGTTCGGTACTCTGATCAACTGGCTGACATCTTCACTAAAGCCTTACCAGAAGCAAGCTTGAATAAAATTTTACAAGGTTTGGGAATGATGGAAGCAGAGTCGGTACCGAACCCTCCAACCTCTCTCTAAAAATTAGACAAGCGAAATAAAGCCAACGCTCGGTCTATTTCGGCTCCGGATTTTTTAGGAACCGAAATGAACCGAACGCTCGGTCTATTTCGGCTCCATAATTTTCGGGAACCGAAATGAACCGAACGCTCGGTCTATTTCGGCTTCGAAATGAACCGAACGCTCGGTCTTATTTCGCTTCATTCTTTTAAGGTTTGGTTTCGGCTGTATATTTTGTAAATTTTTTTTAAGTCTATTTCTTGCTCTATTTTCTCTTTCATTTTTATTTCAAGAGTGTTTAGTTCGTTCTATTTCTTTTTCTGTTTTTTGTTATTTTTCAGAAACTTCAAAACTCCAAAAATATTTTTCTTTATTTTGTTTGTTTTTATTATTTTTCAGAAACTTCAAAAATCCAAAAATATTTTTCCAAAAGATTTTTTTTTTATTTTTCTCTTAATTTTTTTTTGTTTTGTTTGTCTTGTTTGTGTGGTTTGCTTGTTTGCTTCTTCTCTTTACTAGGTACCAAGTACATCATTGCTACATAAATTGGAGGTAGGGCAGGTATGATTATTTTGATATGAACTAGTTAAGTGTCCCTAGAAGCATGTTGCTGCATGTAGACCGAAGCCTCTAAGACTAGGAGCAAGGCCTTAATGATTCGATCTATACCTATCGTTTCTTCCCAATCAGGCTGATAAATCCACTCAAGTCAAGAGCTACCTTACTCTTCTCAAATGAGTTAAGAGTTTTCTGCTTTGTCACGTTTATACAACAGAGGTACTTTCGGTTCCTTAACCACCTCCTTTACGCTCTCCATCAACTTTCGTTTCCACAAGGTAACCCTTGAGACTCTCAGATATTACCACTGAGGTTTATGGTTGCACAAAATCTGCATTTATGATCTTAGATGCGTACACCACGTGCTAAGTGAGACCCAAAATCCAACACCAATAATGAATTGACGGTGAATATTTATATTCAAGATCTCACTTGTTACCTAACGAAATCTCATTTTATTTTTTGAGTGGTCTTTTATCAAATTGTCTAACACCAAGGCATTTCTTCCCACAAAGATCTAGTTTGTTTTTGTTTTAAGATTTTTATACCATCTTTAGTCACAACAACTTATATCCAACCTACTTGTTCAACAGACCACATCGGTCTCACGAGTACTTCATCCAACGTTCGGTCTTCTGTTAAGAATCGATGTTCGGTTGAAGGTAAGCCACCCTTTAGACTATTATTTAAAAGAAGCCTTTCGGTGTTTCTTTACAAGCACTCGATCGTATTTTCTCGGGGAACCACGCAAGCACTTCAAGTCTCTCTTGACTTTGAAGGAAGAGATTCTTGCCCGGAATCATCTGCTTTATGCCTTATTAAAGAGATCACTAACATCTTATACACACTTTGCTTTATTTCTTTATTTTTCGCACACTCTTACACGAAAATACTTTGTGATTTTCCAAATTCTGGTTGATGTTCCTTATGGATCGTTTATAGTTTATTTTTGGCACGAAAATGGTTATTGTAACATCTGGAGCGAAAGTGAATTTGAAAAGACGATATGTGGATGAGATTTTGGGCGCGCGAATTTGAACGGTTCCTAAACCCACGCTTGATGACGTCTATCTGGGGTAACCCACCTGTCACATCGCGCTTTTTCATGCGACGTTTCAGTGATCGTATCATCATCACGAAGATTCTTTCTGTCTCCTGGCAACGGTATATAAAGGGTTTCTCGCACATATTGTACCATCTTACCTTCTTCAAACTCTCTCAAATACACAAGGCGATCAACAACTATTCATCTTCTTCCTTACATCAACAATGGCAGACTCATCATTTGTTCAAGATCAAACTGCTTCATCGTCATTGCTCGTGATCAAACCCAATCAGAACATGATCATTTAACTGAACCCCTTTCTGTATGATTCGTACATGCTCCAAGTTGTCGAGTGTCTCAAGTACTCTCCTCTAGTTATCGCACTCATGCAGGTGGAATCTGTTCCAATGTCTCTACTATCCCAAGTCTATTCTACTGCATCCTATGACAAGAACAAGGAGAGGATCTATTTTCAAATCTTCTCTCACAAGGGATCAATTTCGAAAGGGCGATTATGTTCCCTGTTAAAGCTTGCCGTCGATGCCTCTGTTATCTCTCCTGATTTCATAACCACAACTCAACTGTTTAAGATGCTTTATGAGATTGGGTACACTGATGTTCTTACCATAGTGACGAAGATTAAGAAATCGTGTTTGCCGCCACAATGGAATGGGTTACATACCCTTATCAACAAGGGTTTAGCAGAGAGGGTTGTTGGCTCAGATGGTACATGTAAGGGTTTTTTGACCATTCTCTATGGTCTCTACAATGGCATTAATCTCGATTATGGGTCCATTATTTGGTCGCAATTGGTGTAAAGTCTCAACACTTCGACAAGACATTCAGAGATTTCTTGTGGTCGTTTCTGGACCATCGTCACCCGGCGAGCCATTGACACTTTGTAGATTCCAGTCATGAAAGATGCATTCGTCTCCTCTGTGGCTTCTTTTCATACGAAGAAGATCATCTTCTCCGATGCCACCAAGTTCTCACACAATGGTTCAATACCTGAAACGATGTACAGGTGCGTGACAAGCGAAAGTAAGGTGATGGCTGACTACCGAAAGCTTCCTCCAAAAGGACCAAGAGAACTGACTCCTGAACAACAAGCTGCTTTAGATGTTGTGGAGAAGCCAGCCAACCGAGGAAAAAGGGCAAATACCAAGAAAGTGGCAACCGAAGGTCCTTCATCTAAGCCTGTCAAGTCTAACAAGCGAAAAGCTGAAAAGGCTGACTCTTCGGCTCCAAAGAGAGTTAAAAAGATGGCAAAGAAGTCAAAAAGTCCTTCTCCTTCAAGCTCAGACCACGATGAGGAGCTTTCAACAGATGAGGCCGAAGCAGTTCAGCATCCTGGTTCACCAAGAGGTAATACACCTCCTCGTTCTCCAACTCCTACTAAACAACTTCATGACAAGATTCCAACACCTCCTCCATCTCCACCGAAAACTACTGTTCCAGTTTCGGTTGCTCCCATTCCACCACCTCCTACATCTCAAACCACCACTTCTTTACCATCACCACCACCACCAGTTAGTACCGTACCAATCTCTACAACTCCCTTACCACCTCCTATCTTTTCACAAGCAACTACCATAACTACTCCTACCACCACAACAACCGAACCTTCAGTAAATGTCAACGTATATGATCCGGGGGCTACTACTGAAACCGAACCTCCTGTTACATCCAAACCTCTTTCACCCTCACCCTCCACAGATTCTGGTGATACTCTTGGTGGTGACAATCTTGAGTTTGACTCCAACTATGTAACATCCCGAAATTTAGGTATATCTATTTAACCCTTCTTCTTGTCCAAGTTGTCAAGTTTAACCCTTAAAGGAAATATTATGGCAAATGAGTACGCTGGGCGTAAGGAATGTTAAGCCCTTATCCTCAGCCACCATTTCAGAGAGTGAAACCCTAATAGAGAGCTACCCTTCGTTCCTAGCTTGTGTGTGTGTGTTCTAAGCTTCAAAGTATCATTTCAAGGTGGTGGAAGAGAAGAGGAGGCCATTTTAGGAGGTAGAAGTTGGTGGACAAGAGTAGATCTGAGTTCTACAGAGGTTGGAGCTTCTTTCTGAGGTAAAAAGCTCAAAGCTTTCTTTATCATTTGTGATTTGTGCTTCTTGGACCAATTTTTAGGGTTTTTGGTCCCAAGGTGGAGACTTTATGAGCAAATGGTCTCCATTGGCCTAGATCTGCCATATTTCAGGATAATATGAGTTTTAATGTTCATAAAAATCCAATCTTGGACGTGAATATTGAGCCATGCATGAGATCTAGACCTTATGAGGAAGAAGGAAAGGTGTTAGAGTGATTAGGGACCTTTACAGCCATGCAAAGGCTTAAAGGTCTCGACTTTATGGATTAAGTGATCTTAGAGAAGTCAGATCTAGAGTTTGAGTTTATGTCTTAACCGTTTAAGACCAAAATCCAAGAAAGGCTGAAACTGAGACTTACGCTGGGCGTAAATCTCAATACGCACAGCGTAAGGGTCCGAGAGCCCGATTCTGGATCGCCGGAGTACGCCCTGCATACAAGAGCTGGTACGCGCCGCGTACTGCCCCTGTTGACTTTCGTTGACTTTTAGGGTATTGGTCAACATTTGTACTTTTGGGTCAGGGAGGGGTAAAATGGTCTTTTACCCTTCTGTGGGATTGTAGGAATGGATGTAATCTAGCCTTTGAGAGCCAATATTTATTTGAGAGTATTGTTTATGTGTTTAGGCGGGGGCTAGATCAGTGTTTTCGTGTGCGAGATTATCCGGGATACCGGAGGTGAGTCTTCTCACTATACTTTACCTAGAATGGTAATTAGAGTATGTGACCGAGTATGTTGTATGCTATTATATGATGTGATAGCTATGCGATTATGTGTTATGTGTGATTCAGAGTTTATAGAGTTAGGACCGAAAGGTCCACAGAGTTAGGACCAGAGGGTCCACAGAGTTATGGGACTGGAGGGTCCCACTGAGACACTTTGACCAGAGGGTCATACAGAGTTATAGCCTCGAGTGGCTAATATGTGTAGTATGTGGTATTTTGGGGAACTCACTAAGCATTTATGCTTACAGTGTTTTGTGTTATGTGTTTCAGGTACTAGTGAGGATCGCGGGAAGGCGCCGGCATGATCAGTACACACTTATGGAGTTTATATATTGTGATCTTGGGATATGTTTTGTTTGATGACAATTGTTGAACATGATATTTGAGAGTGTTTAAATGAAAATCATGTTGTTTGAAAAATGAAAAATTGTTTTGAAAATTTATGTTGTTACAGGTTAGTATCAGAGCCTTGGTTTGAGGGATTTGGGTGCACCTTCGGGCGTATCTGAACTCAAACTGAGGAGTTGAAGGATTTTTTCAAAATAAAACAAAATTTTTCTAAAAGAGTAAAAGGTTTTGAAAAGAGCAGAGCAGAGCAGTGTGTACGATCAGCCAGCGCCCGAACGGTGATTTCCCAAATTACCCTTACATTATGTGTTATAAGATATGATATGATATGTTATGCATGCTAGAGTAGGCTAGGTATTCTTATTAGGACTAGAGTGGCCTGATTCGTGATGCCTTAGCCTAGGGGTTTTGCTGTTGGGAAATACTTGAGGGTGAGTAGATAGCAGCGAGGAGCTTATGAGAGGTCTGCTAGAGAGTAGCCTGTGCATAGTGAGAGTAGAGTACTTGGGATTTGGGATCCTAGGAGGAGGACTTGGAGTGAATACTGATGCGGTATGGACGATAGTATTGGGCCCGTACTACTGAAGACATCGGATCAGTGCGCAGTCCAAGTAAGAATCCTTAGGGTACTAAGGAACAAGTAGGGCTGAGTTACCGAGTGTGAGTATGCTCGAGCGAGTCTCTGATATTTCTTATGCTGTACTTCAGAGACGTCATGGTTGGGACACGCCACAGACCAGAGACCAGCGGTGTGAGTGACGAGGAGCTTCGTCAGATGATCCACGAGGAGGTGGCGGCGGCTATCCGCGCAGAGATTCCAGAGATGTTTGCGTCTATTAAGACCACATTGATTGAGACCTTTGATGAGAGATACGCATCAGTTACTGAGGCTAAAGCCGCTGCAGCTACCGCAGCTGTTGCTGCTGCTAGACCTCGGGGTGATGATTCGTTGCTGTTCCGGGAGTTCAGCAACACGAAGCCACCAGAGTTTGATGGGATGCAGGATCTGATTGCTGCAATAAGATGGATTTCTGACATTGAGGGATGCTTCTATACGTGTTCATGTCCGGAGCATCTGAGAGTTCTGTTCGCGCTGAACCAGCTTCGCTTGGGAGCGAAGGACTGGTGGAAGTTTGTGACAGCGCACTATTCTTCTACAGAGCTTGCCGCGGTGACGTGGGAGAGGTTCACCGCTATGTTTCGTGATGAGTACGTTCCCCCGGTGGAAAGGGAACGTTTGGCCCAGGAGTTCTTGACCCTCAAGCAGGGTATCGAGTCTGTTACAGTGATCACCAGGATGTTCCATGAGAGGGCGATGTTCTGCCCCTGAGCACGTGTCTTCCGAGCAGGCACACATGAGTCGGTATTTGAGCATTTTGAGGAGAGACATCCGTGAGTTCGTGGCGAACTTGTCATACCGGACATTTGCCGAGCTTCAGGAAAATTATCGGAAGAGTGAGATAGAGCTTGAGACTCAGGCTAGGGAGGAGACGGAGTCTCAGGCGAGGGATCGGCGACCGGCTCTATCCCAGCCGGCAGCCAAGCGGGCCAAGCCCGCCGATTCAAGATCAGGGAGCCAGAAGGGCCGCACTTGTGGTAAGTGCGGCAAGGGTCATGAGGGGATTTGTAGAGCGGGGTCTTGCTACAAGTGTGGCAAGGAGGGGCACATGGCCAAGGATTGCCCCAAGGGGTTTGCAGTCTGTTTCCACTGCAACCAGACCGGACACCGGAAGGCCGAGTGTCCACAGCTGCGGGGGTCAGCACAGGGAGCATCACAGGGATCTGCCCCTGCTACGGTACGAGCTACCGAGAGTCGGCCGATGAAGGCCGAGGCACCGAAGGCACGAGGAAGAGCCTTCCAGTTGACAGCGGAGGGGGTCCGCGCAGCGCCCGATGTCGTGGCTGGTATGTATTCTTTCATGTATTTATTTGATGTTTGAGATATTGTGCTTATATTATGATATGTGTAGGTACTTTTCTTGTGAGTTCTGTACCTGCCTTGGTGTTATTTGACTCGGGTGCGAGTCGATCTTTTGTATCATTAGCCTTCAGTCAGCACATCAATATCAGTCGGGAGGCGTTGAGTCGACCTCTGCGAGTTTCCATAGCTGACGAGAGAGCGGTGTATGCCACTGATGTGATTCGAGGATGTGTACTCGAGATCTTCGGCGTTGAGTTTTCGATTGATTTGGTCCCGATTGCGATGGGAGATGTCTGTGTCATCGTGGGCATGGACTGGTTAAGCCGGTTTAGAGCGGTTATCGACTGCGAGCGACAGCTGGTGACCATACGAGACCCTAGTGGGGGAGTTCTTACGGTTTATGGTGAGGGTACCCGTTCTGGGTCAGCATTTTGTTCGGCCACTAGAGCGAGGCAGAGCCTACAGCAGGGCTGTAGTGGGTTTGTGGCTTATGTGATGGATACGGGAGTAGATACAGAGAGGCCGGGGTCGGTGGATGAGGTCCCGATAGTGCGTGAGTTTCCGGCCGTTTTCCCCGAGGAGTTGCCGGGAGTGCCTCCCGAGAGGCAGGTAGAGTTCCGTATCGATTTGGTTCCGGGGGCAGCGCCTATCGCCAAGGCGCCCTATCGCCTTGCGCCACCAGAGATGCAGGAGTTATCCTCACAGCTGCAGGAGCTGCTGGGGAAGGGGTTTATGTTGGGTTTTGAGCATTCTAACACTCCTATGGTGTACATGCAACCCTATAAACCTTGGATCAATGTTTTCTCTATTATACATGCAAATATTAACTATTCCAAGGTTTCATCCTAACTAGCATATTATGAAGCACCTATACTACAAAGTTCTAGTTAGATGGCATACCTTTTGATGTAGCTTGATGTCTTCAAGCTTTAAGAGCTTAGCCCCAATAGTGTGGAAGCCTCAAATGGAATCACAAATCACCAAAACACCTTGGAAGAACTTGAGAGAATATGTATGCACACTAAAATCGACCCACTCTTATTTTCACACACTTGTACCAATTTTGTGAGCCAAGGACCCCTTTATATATTATGGAGGATTAGGGTTACATCCATGTAAACCCTAATACCCATGACCTTTCATCTACATAGGATCCATGGGTTAAACGCTCCATGGACCATCCATGAAAGCTTAGCCTAACCTAAATGAACTTGGCCCATTCCATATATATATAAGAGTCCATATTTAATTAGTTCTTTTTGATCACTTAATTAATTCTAAATTAATTCTTGATCAATACTAATTAAATAATATGATTCCATATTAATATATTAGAACTTATAATATATTAATATAAATCATAAATATACTATTCTCAAAAGACTATCCATATAAATTGTGCCGGTGAAGTGCAACCCAAATGGACCATGCCGGGTCGGGTTAAGTACATACCAAATATAGTTATGGACTTAGACATTAATCCAACAGTTTATTCGGCCGAGTAGCTCGCCGTCGGGAGCGCCGATCCTTTTTGTCAAAAAAAAGGATGGTTCACACCGGATGTGCATTGATTACCGGGAGTTGAACAAGCTAACGGTCCAAAACCATTACCCCTTACCGAGGATCGATGACTTGTTCGATCAGTTGCAGGGAGCGTCTTGGTTCTCCAAGATTGATTTGAGGTCGGGATATCATCAGATGAGAGTGCGTGATGAGGATATCCAGAAGACGGCGTTCAGGACTCGTTATGGGCATTACGAGTTCGTGGTGATGCCTTTCGGGCACACCAATGCACCGGCGGCGTTCATGGATCTCATGAACAGGGTGTGCAGACCGATGTTGGATCGTTCGGTGATCGTGTTCATTGATGATATATTGGTGTATTCGAGATCCAGAGAGCAGCATGATGAGCATTTGAGGGAGATCCTCGGAGTTCTGAGATCGGAGAGGCTTTACGCCAAATTCTCCAAGTGTGATTTCTGGTTACGAGAGGTCCAGTTCCTGGGACATCTCGTTAACCAGAATGGGATATTGGTTAATCCACCCAAGATTGAGGCGATGATGAGTTAGGAGGTGCCGAGATCCCCCACCGAGATCAGGAGTTTTCTAGGGTTGGCCAACTATTATAGGAGATTTATTAAAGATTACTCCAAGATTGCTGTTCCTCTCACCAGGTTGACCCGGAAGGGCGTGGCTTTCAGTTGGGGCCCGAAGCAACATGCCTCACTCGAGACACTTGGCCAGAGATTATGCGAAGCCCCAGTTTTAGCCCTTCCGGAGGGGATGGAGGATTTTGTGGTGTATTGTGACGCACCGATATCGGGATTGGGTGCGGTGCTGATGCAGAGAGGGCACGTGATAGCATACGCATCGTGGCAGCTGAAGCCTCATGAGACGAGGTATCCTATTCACGATCTAGAGTTGGGCGCTGTGGTGTTCGCCTTCAAGATCTGGCGTCACTATTTGTATGGGGTTCGGTGTACCATATACACAGACCACAAGAGCTTGAAGTATCTAATGGATCAGCCCAACCTGAACATGCGCCAGAGGAGATGGTTGGATGTGGTAAAGGATTATGAGTGTGAGATCACGTACCACCCGGGCAAGGCTAACGTTGTAGCCGATGCCTTGAGTCGTAGGGCGGAGAGTGCCCCGATACGAGATGTTTGTATGAGGTTGACGGTGATGACTCCGGTGTTGGACACCATTCGGGAGGCCCAGGTAGAGGCCATGAGACCGGAGAACCGTAAGAGAGAACGGGTGATCGGGTAGGTATCTGAGTTCATTGCCGATAGCCGAGGGCTTATGACCTTTCAGGGTCGGATTTGGGTGTCATTTGAGGGCGGGGCACGTACCATTTTGATGGAGGAGGCGCACAGATCGAGGTTTTCGATCCATCCCGGGGCCACTAAGATGTATTTGGACCTGAAGAGAGACTATTGGTGGCCCTGTATGAAGAGGGATGTTGCGTGGTTTGTGGAGAGGTGCTTGACCTGTCGCAGGGTTAAGGCCGAGCACCAGCGACTGCATGGCAATTTCCAGCCACTTGAGATTCCCCAGTGCAAGTGGGAACAGATTTCCATGGATTTTATCACCAAATTGCCGAGGACTGTGAGAGGTGTCGATGCAATTTGGGTGATCGTTGACCGACTGACGAAGAGCGCTCATTTTCTTGCTATCAGTGAGAGCTCTTCTGTGGAGATGCTGGCAGAGTTGTATGTGAGAGAGGTGGTATCGCAGCATGGAGTACCGATCTCGATCGTGTCGGAACGAGATGTGCGTTTCACTTCCAGGTTCTAGAAGAAATTCCATGAGGAGTTGGGTACGAGGCTGCATTTCAGTACCGCATACCACCCACAGACGGACGGTCAGAGCGAATGGACAATTCAGACGCTCGAGGATATGCTTAGGGCATGTGTGTTGGTCTTTGGAGGAAGTTGGGACACGTATCTGCCGTTGGCTGAGTTTTCTTATAACAACATCCACCATTCGAGTATTGGTATGCCTCCCTTCAAGTTGTTGTACGGGCAGAGATGTCGGACTCCCATTTGCTGGGGAGAGGTAGGGCAGCGCGTGATCTGTAGCACTGAGATAGTGCTTCATACGACTGAGCAGATACAACAGGTCGGGCAGAGGTTGTTGACAGCTCAGAGTCGCCAGAAGAGTTATGCAGATAGACGACGATCCGAGCTTGAGTTTCAGGTGGGAGACTTCATACTCCTAAAGGTGTCTCCTTGGAAAGGAGTGATCCGATTCAGAAAGAGGGGCAAGCTGGGGCCCCGGTACATTGGTCCGTTCAGGGTGACCGCGAGGGTGGGCAGGGTAGCATATCATTTGGAGCTACCTACAGAGTTGAGCCAGATTCATGATACCTTCCACGTTTCTCAGTTGAGGAAGTGTATAGCCGACGAGACGGCAGTGGTACCGCTAGAGGACATTCAGGTGGATGCGAGCCTGAATTATGTTGAGAGGTCAATTGCGATTGTGGATCGAAAGATTAAGGTTCTGAGGAACAAGGAGGTGCCCCTGGTTTAGGTCCAGCGGCAGCATCGGAGAGGGTCCGAGCTGACTTGGGAGCCAGAGTCAGAGATGCGGGAGCAGCATCCGGAGTTGTTTTCGGCATGAGACTTCGAGGGCGAAGTCTGGTTCTAGTGGGGGAGAATTGTAACATCCCGAAATTCAGGTATATCTGTTTAACCCTTCTTCTTGTCCAAGTTGTCAAGTTTAACCCTTAAAGGAAATATTATGGTAAATGAGTATGTTGGGCGTACTAAAGAGTACGCTGCGCGTACTCATGCGCTTAATTTGGACGTGGACACGTCTAGGTACGCTGGGCGTACCCAGGGTTATGCTGGGCGTAGCGGGCCCAGATGCAAACCCTAATTTGTGGCTTGTGCCCTATAAAAGGAATGTTAAGGCCTTATCCTCAGCCACCATTCCAGAGAGTGAAACCCTAATAGAGAGCTACCCTTCGTTCCTAGCTTGTGTGTGTGTGTTCTAAGCTTCAAAGTATCATTTCAAGGTGGTGGAAGAGAAGAGGAGGCCATTTTAGGAGCTAGAAGTTGGTGGACAAGAGTAGATCTAAGTTCTATAGAGGTTGGAGCTTCTTTCTAAGGTAAAAAGCTCAAAGCTTTCCTTGTCATTTGTGATTTGTGCTTCTTGGACCAATTTTTAGGGTTTTGGTCCCAAGGTGGAGACTTTATGAGCAAATGGTCTCTATTGGCCTAGATCTGCCATATTTCAGGATAATATGAGTTGTATGTTCATAAAAATCCAATCTTGGACGTGAATATTGAGCCATGCATGAGATCTAGACCTTATGAGGAAGAAGGAAAGGTGTTAGAGTTATTAGGGACCTTTACAACCATGCAAAGGCTTAAAGGTCTCGACTTTATGGATTAAGTGATCTTAGAGAAGTCAGATCTAGAGTTTCAGTTTATATCTCAACCGTTTAAGACCAAAATCCAAGAAAGGTTGAAACTGAGACTTACACTGGGCGTAAATCTCAATACGCGCAGCGTAAGGGTCCGTGACCCCGATTCTGGATCGCCGGAGTAGGCCCCGCATACAAGAGTTAGTACGCGCCGCGTACTGCCCCTATTGACTTTCGTTGACTTTTAGGGTTTTGGTCAACATTTGTACTTTTGGGTCAGGGAGGGGTAAAATGTTCTTTTACCCTTCTGTGGGATTGTAGGAATGGATGTAATCTAGCCTTTGAGAGCCATTATTTATTCGAGAGTACTGTTTATGTGTTTAGGCGGGGGCTAGATCAGTGTTTTCGTGTGCGAGATTATCCGAGATACCCGAGGTGAGTCTTCTCACTATACTTTACCTAGAGTGGTAATTAGAGTATGTGACAGAGTATGTTGTATGCTATTATATGATGTGATATCTATGTGATTCTGTGTTATGTGCGATTCAGAGTTTATAGAGTTAGGACCGAAAGGTCCACAGAGTTAGGACCAGAGGGTCCTCAGAGTTATGGGACTGGAGGGTTCCACTGAGACACTTTGACCAGAGGGTCATACAGAGTTATAGCCTCGAGTGGCTAATATGTGTAGTATGTGGTATTTTGGGGAACTCACTAAGCATTTATGCTTACATTGTTTTGGGTTATGTGTTTCAGGTACCAGTGAGGATCGCGGGAAGGCGCCGGCATGATCAGTACACACTTATGGAGTTTATGTTTTGTGATCTTGGGATATGTTTTGTTTGATGACAATTGTTGAACATGAGATTTGAGTGTGTTTAAATGGAAATCATGTTGTTTGAAAAATGATTTTTTTTTAAATTTACGTTGTTACAAACTATTACAGTCCTTATCGACTTCCAACTAATGACGATGAAGAGGCTCATGTCACCCGACAACAAGTGCATAGTATTGATGAAAAGCTTGATCAATTGCTTGCCTCTACTAAGACATACAACGATATTGTGCTAAAGGCTTTTCTGGACACCGCTTTTGAGCAGTATACAGGAGCTATTGAAGCATCCACAAAGGCGGTTGAAACATCCACTTCTTCTTGCAAGAAGGCCACAACTGAAGTTGCAGAACTTATTCACAGTTCCCAGATTTTTCTTGAATCCCTCAAAGGTCATGCTGACTCAAATGCAACTAAAGTGAACGCTTCAGTTGACTCTTTATCCAATTCACTTCAAGAGGAGCAAATCAAATTCGAAGATGTTCGTTCTTCAATTCAAGCTGAGAACACTTCTCTTCTTAGCTCGGTGAATTCTCGGCTTGAAACACTCCATGCTGATTTAGCAAAGGAGAGCGCCTTAAAGGAGGAACTTGCTCGTCAATCCTCTACCATTGAAGTTCAGAAGGTTCAACTGGCTCAAGCTGAGAGGGAGATTTCATTGTTAAAGACTGAGCGTGCTGTTTTCCGGAGTTGTGCTGGTGATGTTCAGAATATACTTCACAATGTTCTTAGTGCTCATGATCCGATTCTTACATTAACCATCCGGAATCACCTGACTTCCAAGCTTCTTCCTACCCTTGAACTGCTACATGAAATGAAGGGTGTTTCGGAGCGATTCGTACCTCCAAAACAAGGGGGAGAAGGTGTTCAGACAACTCAACCGAAGGTCACTGTCAAAACAGAACCGAAGGGTAATGAAGCTTCGGGTTCTAGTAATCAAGATAAGAAGAAGGGACTTGCTGATGATAGTGATGAAGAAGAAACAATTGACGATGCCCCGAAACGAAAGAAAAGGGATAAGGAATTGGATGAAACCCTTCGGGTTGCAAAGGAAGCAGAAGAGAGGGAGCGAAAGAACAAGGAAGAGCAAGATGCCTTAATTTGCAAAAAGGCCTTGTTTCCTCTTTGGACTAGGGAATCGCTCATCAAAGAAGCGATAGAGTTTCCAAGCGTGTACTGGCTGGAACCTGTAGCTTCATTTGTTTGTGAGAATTCAAGGGACTCACAGTTTGATATGCCTATAACACGAAAGGCATTTACTTTTCACTGCTTTGATTCAATTGTTCAAGTTCCCTCACCTCACCCTAAAGTTGATCGTGAACTTATCGATTTTTATCTCAAGTTCGGGCAGTCTCAGTACCTGACTTGGAGTGCACAGAAGATTATAACAGTCAAGGTGCTGAAACGTTCGCCTGCAGGGAAGTTTGTCAATGTTAATTTCAAAATAACCCGAGGTTCAGACAACTCGGTTTCTGTTATATCCCTGGCAGATCTTCCTAACTTGAATCCTCATGATTGGATCTTGTTGTTTAACATATTGCTCACTAATGCGAAAGAATATGAGCCGATCCTATATCATCTGAAGAGGATGTTGGCTTCCTATATCCATGAAGTAGCTGCAATGGATCAAGAGATTGCTAAAGTTTTGAAGAAGAAACCCACTGTAAAGCCAATTGAAAAAACCTGGAGATGTGAACAAGATAAAGATTGGGCAAATTGATTCTACACATCTCACAGTGATGTTCACAAGAGGCGAAGCTAACAGATTTCTTTTCGCTCTTGTTGATAAGCATCTGTTCTCAACGGACTGCTTGGAGCACATAATTAATATCATCCATCGATGCAAGCAGAATGCTGAGTCAGACAAGAAGAACTTCACGGACATGCTTCGGTGGTATATCACTTTTCGTCATACTCTTTTGGCCATTATACTGATGGTGTTAAAGACTGTCAAAAAGTCTTCTATAGCTCAACCGAACTGAGCTTTCGGCTCCATTGACGCAAAGGGGGAGATTGTTGGGTATTTTATGTTGCATTATGGGCTTAGTTTTGTATATCCGGATTGGGCCTGTCCATCCATGATTATTAAGTAGGGTTAAGCTATAAATAGTGCATGCATCTATGCCTTAGATACGGTCATGAATATAATTATTATTGCTTTGTAACCCTAAACACCTCTACAGTCGAAGTTCTTAATCGAGCTCGTCTGAGGTGTTAAAGCTTAATCATTCGACATCAGTTAAACCATTCATGTCTTCTTCATTACGTCATTTATTGTTTTTCTGCTTAGAATCTATCGATCCTACTAGAACTTTGTTCTAACAGATATATTGAGGATAACTCACCTTGCAAAGCTGATCTGAAATGAAGAATCAAACCCCTGAATCACCGACTCGCGAAAAATCCCGAGCTATCCAAAATAGCAAGCAATAAGTCAAAAATAGGAATATTAATCTTGACCAAGAATCCCACAAATAATATTAGTCTAATTTTCCTTTCCTCTCATTTTGGCCAAGGCCCAATACTAATCCATGATCTACAAGTCCATATGTGTAAGGCCTAATATTGGCCCAATTTACCAAATTGGGCCCAACTTCTTAAATGGCCCCAATTCCAAGATCCACTATCAAGACTTGGCCCAAAACACCATATCCATAAAGTCCATCAAAGGCCCAAGCCCAACTAGTCCATAAAAATCCCAACACCCGAAGCCCAAATCATAAAAAACCCATAGAAGGCGTACGTTGGGCGTACCCCACGGCTACGCGGGGCGTACATGAATCTCGCGTTGCCTGGAAACGGGGTCATTGACCCAGTACGCTGGGCATACAGAACCTTACACGGGGCGTACGTGAGTTTTGCCAAAACTCTAATAAGTGCTTAATGGCTTAAGCACTTAAGCCCAAACCTCAGATCCAGTGACCAAATGTGCTTAGGACTCATAAAGTCTTGAACTTTAACACTTTGGACGTCTTGAAAGCTCTTAATCTAAGGTCTTAATCCATTAAGACCTTCCTACTACATGCATGGGACATCTTAAGCCATTGGGACCTCATTTTTAACACTCAAAACTCGTTCAAGAGTCTGAAAGGACAGCTCCTCTCGTCCAAATCATCACATGCACCATTTTGGGACTTTTGGGACAAGAAATGGTTCTATAATGCTAGAACGGCTAGATCTATGACCTACAAGTATAAAGTTTGAAGCTTTTTACCTTCTGGAGCTTCTATGACACAACACAACTTCAGATCTACAAGCCAATATCCTTCTCCAACTATTTGTTGCAATGGATTCACCTTCAAGAGTTAAAAATACCACCAACTCAATCTCAGACACAAGATCTAGGGTTTGGCGGCGTTTCTGGAAGATGGAGGCTGATAAGGAGGAAAGAAAATGAGCCATAAAGATGTTTATATAGCCCCCAACCCGAGATATTAGGGTTTCCTTCTGCTATGAGCACGCCCGTCGTACACAAGTGTACGCCCAGTGTACTAGGGCGCGCCCTACTACGCTCAGCGTACCCTTATGTACGTGCATCGTACTCCTCCTGACCCGAAAATTACAATTTAGCCCTTAGGCTCTTCATGGCTTTACCTTGCCATCCCTAGGGACTACAAATGACAAACTTAGGATGTTACATAAGCTTTCATGGATAGTCCATGGGGTGTTTAACCCAAGGATCCTATGGAAATGAAAGGTCATGGGTGTTAGGGTTTACATGAATATAACCCTAAGCCTCCACACTATATAAAGAGGTCCTAGTTCATGAAATATGCTTTAGTGTGTATACACAAGAGGGAAAAAAACGGATTTGGTGTTGTTTGAACCATTTGAGGTGTCACACTTGAGGCACTAGGCTCTTAAGCTCCATGGAATCAAGCTACAACATCAAAAGGTATGTCATTCTACTATATTCTTGTAGTATAGTTGCTTCATATTATGCTAGTTAGGATGAAACCTTGGAATATTAAATATTTGCATGTATAATAGAGAAAACATAGATCTAAGGTTTATAGGTTTCCATGTACACCATAGGAGTGTTCGAATGCTCATAACCCATTAGTGGTATCAGAGCCTAGGCTTGTTTTCTTTTATACTTGATGCAAGTTGCTGAAAAATCGAAGTTTGTATGTTGTCTGGTCAGCTGACTCGCTGAGTCCATTAAGGGACTCGACGAGTCCATGCCTAAATTCATCCAACTCGTCGAGTTGGTTCATGCACTCGACGAGTTGGACCTCCTGACAGCATATCTTCGAGTTTTAAGGCTGGAATTGGTCTAGAATCATTACCTTAAACTGTTTTGGACCTATAAAACTTGATTTTGATGTGGTAATGATTATGGTAAACCAATTTCAAAGTTGTTATCAGAATTTCAAGCTTTATCTGTGTTTATGAAATTCTTAGAATTGTTGGTATGATTGTTCATACACTTATGAGTTTTGGTAGATCATAGGAATTATTTGCAAAATTGTTTGTTAGTTAATTCTTGATCTAAATGTGTTTTAATGGAGTCCATAATTTGTCCTCAAGTTATGGATTACCAAAAGACTTTTCTTTTAAAGATTTATTAAAATGCATAGGTTATAAAATTGAAGAGTCTTTTTGTTTTATGAACTCCATAACTTGTCATCAAATTTTGGAATTTGTAAAGTTTCCCTCATCAATACTTTAATTCCAAGTTAAACCCTTAGAATTTAAAAGTTAAAATTCAACCCTTATACTTTATAGTATTATAAGTTAATAATATATATATGTATAAGAGCAAGTCAGTCTTAACGTTAGTAGGCCTCATTCATGAAGTCGGTCTATAAGGGGGTATAAGGTTACTGCCTATAAAATGGCAGTTTAATGGGTGTCCACTCTCACCCACTGCTTCCTTGACTGGTGGAGGGTCGTTAGCCGAACGGGTAGGACAAGGACTATAATTCTCCCTTCATTAAAAGTATTAATGATAGATCCTAAGTAACTAAACTCTTATAAATTCCCAATCTTAGTTACTTAGGAAAATGTGAATTTGGTGCTAACCCATGAAATTACACTTTGCACTTTGCTTAAGTCGTTAGTGGAGCGCGTGTGGTTAATCGACACACTAACCTGGACTGAACAAGGTAGGCAAAGGGTAACTTAATGTTTATCATAGGATCGGTGGAGCGCGTATGGTTAACCGACACATCGATTAAGTGATAAATATTAAGGGTACCAAGTATATTTGCATGGTTATTCACACCTTGTTTTGTGATCCTCGGCATCCCAGTCACAAAACTTGAGAGGGCACAATCGAGATTGAAACATGCCATTGAAAAGTTCAATGAATCTCAAAAGATCTAGGAGTTTCAAATCCAATTAAAACCTAATATTTCTATTTCGTTTTTCATGGTGGAAACTGGTGAATCGTCATTCGCCTACCTTCAAATATTTTATAGCTTGGATTACAACATCCCTCTTCCAAGTTATAAAAGTATTGTGTTGGGTCCTAACCTTAATATTTCATATTGGGTGTTATATTAAGGACTTTAAATCAGCTGACTTGAATATCTCCCATATTCGATGTCTGGTTTAGACATCTATGATCTTCCCAAATCCCTTGGAACAAGCTTTCCTAATGAAGATGATGTTCCGTGGTTGGATCATGGAAATCATACTTCACTTCCTCCACCTCCTCCAATTATTCTCCCTAACCCACAAGTTCTTGGATAGTTCAAGGTCACTCAAGACCAATTGGCAAGCAAGGTCTATGTGTGCTCACATCTTGGAGATGAAGTCACATATTGACAAGCCGGGAGAGTTGGGTTTCAAAGTCTTGAGAAAGTTGGTTGTTCAATCACTTTCTAAGTCACATAGTGAGTTTCCTTTGGGACTACTATGAAACAGACTATGACATGACCCTTAATGATCTTATCTATTTGCTAGGTACTGCTGAATCAGAACTGATTTGGAGCACTGGTAAAGCAAATTTGATTAGAAGATCAACTTCCCAAACTTCCATGGACATTGACAATGGCAACATTGAAAATCCAGAAAAGCTTTCTCTTACCAATGGAAAGGAATCGCCCATAGTCAACTCGGTTGACCAAATGGTAAAGAGAAAGGCTAAGTCTGAGACAGTCTCGTATACCATTCCCAAAGAGTCCATATGCTTATATTGCCAAAGGAAGGGGCATGGGTTGCAAACTTGCCCTATTTACCTGAAAGATCATAAGGTTGGTCAAGTCAAAAAGTTTGACTCTACTTCAGGTAAGTCCACTATCTAACTCTATTAAGTTCCTATTTGGAGATTCTTATTACATGATGTGACTGGGTCACATGTTGAAGTTTTAAGAATCAAAGAAAGGAGAGGAAGCTTAAAGAAGAGTAAGCTGATTCTGATCGCATAGATGGATTTCGATCGCATGGTTCGGTGATCAGAATTTTTGAGCTGTTGCTTAAGAGTTGTGATAGATTGCATAGGAATAGATAACAACATAGTTTTTCATATGCAATTGCATTGTAAGGATAAGTTTTTCCGCAAGTTTTAAATAAAAGAAAAGTTTTGTTTTTATTTATTTTAAGTATCCTTACAAGGGCATTTGTGAAAAATTGTTGTTTATATGATTCCATTGATAGCAACATTGGAAAATGGATTTGATTCTGTCGTTTGTGGAAGTGTCATAATTTACCAAATAAGGAAAGATTCTCATCACTCAAGTTTCAGTTGGATAGAAACTTGGAATTATGCAAGTTGTATTGTATGGTGAATGAGAATTTTCATCTTTGGAAAATTAAGACTAGTTCCTTGTTCACATGTATATGTGAGTCAAGTGAAGGACTAAGGGATTGAGTACACATTCTTATGCACTGGTCAAGTCCACCACAAAGATCGATAAGACTATTCTTCATGATTTACTGAAGTTTAGTAAATATGGTTATACTACAAGTTTGAGTATAATTCTGAAGCATTGAAAAAGTTTCGATGTATGGCAGAACGAATGAGAAGAATCAAATTTGGCAGAAAGATAAAACTTTATCAAATCTGAAAAGATGGGAGAGTACTTTACTATCATGTTTTATAATCATCTTAATGATTGTGAGACCATATCACAATTCATCCTCTAGGGACATCTCAGTGCATTCTTATGGCTAAGAAGAGGAGTCATGAATTATTGAAATAGTGAAATCAAGAAGGTGATACATACTTCGTTCCAAAACAAGTCTTAGAGTCATACTCCAAGATTGTAACTTGAGTGACACATCTTAAAGAAGGTTTATTAACACTTGTCAAATGTAGAGTAAAAGGTTTTCTATTCTTCTACATTTGAAATTGGTAGGTTGTGATGTTTTGGATAAAACAGAGACCAACTTAGGCCAATTGTGTGAAGTGTTTGTCTTGATAAGAATCCACATTATCTCTTGAATATTTGTTTGACAATGCATGATTATTGGCAAGAGAGTCTTATATGTCAAGAGGACAGTGGGAGTCTAAAAGATATTGAAAGAGTCTAATCAATAATAAAACCTTTTGTTTATCACTAGCACGACTTGAGGTTTATAACCTATCGTGTTGACATATTCCAATTTCCGTGCCCATTCTAGTTAAAGTTGGTTGTGCATATCAGTTCTGAGAGTTCTCAATCAGGTGCATAACAACTTGGAAGCAATGGCAGGCCCTTGTGCTGCCAGGTGGCAAGAATCTAAGTGTTATAAGGTTTCTTTCCGATTCATGAAAATGATGGTGAGGAAACACTTTCACTCAGTAGATTTTAAGTAGATAACAATTGTGATATTTGCATTCTCAAAGTCGTTACTGGAGCGTGTGTGGTTAATCTGTACACTAACATGGACGTGTAAGAAATGGAAAAGGTCTAAACAATTGAGACTATGATTACGGCATCCCTTTTCATAGTTCTGAAATTGTTTAGACACACATGTGAGCTATCTAAGGAAAGGTGTATGACTTTGATAAAGTTTTATCAAAGCATTTTGTATCAGAACGAAGTCCAGCTGACTTTTGAGTACATGTCAAAGCTAGTGGGAGCATAAGTGTTATGCGGAAAATCATCATGTTAGTGGGAGCATGATAATTATGATAAGTGTTGAAAGTTAGAAATGGTAATTATAGAAAAACAAAAGTTCAATTGGGAAAAGTTGTTTTGCTATAATTAATGGAGAGGAAATTATACTTCATTTCAATTCTAAAAGCTTAGATTGAGATTTTAATCAAATTTGGTCAAGTATATATATGAATGTTATGTTGGAATGGTTCAACATAAGGAACTTCTATATATGGGAACATTATTTGCGTTCTAAAATTCGATTATGATTACGACATCCCTTTTCACAATCTGAATTGTAAGAACATGGCAAATAGAAATAGAAATATTATTGCAAAAGACTGGTCTAGTATCATGTCTTTATGTGAGAGATCATGAATCGTGTCCCATATGCTTCGGATATAGGGTCGATTGCATGTGCTATAATATTCATCCTTTCTAAATTTTTCCAAATGCTTAGGGCATTAAGAGGGGAAAAGTCTAGAATTGGATATGACTAAAATGATTAAACAATTGTCGAGGACAATCTAAGGTTTACAAAAGATTGATTGCTCAGGGACAGTTGGGAGTATGGTGTAAATTTTTGAGAGGAACATATTGACATATTCTGAAAAGAGGCAACTCTTATTCAGAAGTGATAGTCAAAATGAGAATATGGAAATATTCCCATAGGTGGAAGTCATTCATTAAATCTGTGTAAGATTAGGAAACTTAATGCAAGAAGGACGTTCAAATCAATGTACTTTGAATTTGAGATTTCGTTTCCATGGAATGATCTCCATTGGAATACTCTGTAATGACTGTTGACAAGTCTTTGTGACTTTGTGCATAATCATTACGAGAATATCATTGCATATAAGTTGAAAATCTAACAGATTTCGGTAAATGGAAGGAATTTGGAATTCTTGCATTTGCGGTAAGGATTTGGGACTGTGAAATGAGTATCATTGGAATTATGTTCAATCGATCTATTTCACAAAGTAAAGATCATATACAAACTTAGTGTGCATACTTGGTGTATGGTATAACTAATGTTTAGACAAACATAGTATGCGTACTTGGTGTATGGCATGACTATTGTTTAGAAAAACATAGTGTACATGCTTGGAGCATGTGACAACTATTGTTGTAATGCAAGTATAAAGTTGATGTGTAATCAATATGGTGATAAATAAAAAGCGTTCTATTTATATTCATAAGTTCTGAGACCATATTGGATTCGATCATTATTGTGTTTCACTTGGCATGTTTTGACTTCCAGAATAACTAGGTCATACTTCCCGAATGACTAAGTTATTCAAACCATCCACAGTCGATAATACGTTAGAAGTAGGTATTAAGGCAAGACTGTCATGAAGTTGGCTTGTATATGTCTAAGGTATTGGACATAGCAAGAGTTTCTATAACATTCATGAGTGCTCATAAGTTCTGAGTATTGGATTCTGTCACACCCCTAAACCGGAACATCAGAAACGTTCGAGGGTGGAGGACATCATGTATAGTATCACAACTATTGAATAATAGTAATCAAAGCAACAACAACCATTGTATTAATAGCATAGTGTTTACATTACATTTGAATCATACATGATTGACTCAAAAGTAAATACAAGTAAAGACTCGAAGCTACAATGCTCCATCTTCTTGAATCCGTGCGTGTACCTGTCTACTAATGTCCTGAGAATACAAGTAGGTTTTGAAAGAGTATCAACGTAAAGCTGGTGATTTCATAAGCGTTTACTTTTGGAAAAACTGTTCTTTGTTCTTTTGAAAAGTGTGTTACCTTTCTCAAGAAAACCTTATATTTTCGGATGTAATGAATGTATAAACCTTCAGTAAAAATGACTCTTAGTAGTTTCTCCTGTGAGTATTTAGTGTATATAAATCATATACAATCCAGATCGAACAAACAATCGATTATGTGGTTCTGCCCCAAGCCCACAACCAAACAAGGAACAGGAAGTGAGGCGGAGTCCACACATTCCACTGGTTGCCGGATCCTCCTGTACATATACCTAGAGTATTCACTAGATACTTACAAAGTTAACTGTATTGTTTCTTTGATATCTGTTGAAAGTGTTCCTCAAGAAAATCCATTATTTTCTTATTGTATGTATGATTAACCAATTCTTTTTATAACTACTTAGCTCATGCTAGCTATGTATAAACCAATATTGAACAGACGATCGATTGTGTGGATCTTCCCTAAATCCATGACCAAACAAGGAACAAGAAATGAGGCGGAAACCACACATTCTATGGTTTGTCCGTTATTCTTCACACATAGCCTGGACATATAAACTAAGGAATTATAGAATTTATAATAAATATTTCTTAACTGAATACTTAACCAATTGTTCGTAAAGTACCGATGTTTACCTTGGAAAATCCTATATTTTCCTAGGTGTATGCTATGTATGTATTCTGTACGAAAACCTTTGTATGAAAACCCTTGTATGAAATCATTGTATGGAACCATTATATTAAACCATTGTATGAAACCATTGTATAGTAGTCGTATTACATAAATAAAACTAGTTGAATGCATGTTGTACGGTATGCTGAAAGTGTTGTTAGTACTCTCCTGTGATCACCAAGTACATGCGAGTTATAGAAATCTAGATCGAACAAACAGTCGATTGGGTGATCCCGCCCTAAGCCCACAACCAAACAAGGAACAGGAAATGAGGCGGAGATTACACATCCCACTACAAGTCGAATGTTAATTTCATATTACCCTGGTGTATATACTAGGTTATCACATAGTTATTAACCCCGGTGTTTGTTTGTTAGGTGTATTATTATGTGAACGAGTCGTTGTTTCACCTGTGGATTCTTATAACCATACTAATGACGATCAACAATACGACGTGCCCGGACGTACGTCGATAAAAATGACGTTTGTCACCCTCGTTTGACTGTAGCTAATAGTCAGGATGCGGGATTGTCACTCCCGTATAGATCTATACACAAACTCACGCTCTCCCTCTCGAGAGACTCTGGTTACAAGGCGTCTCACACTGCTGGCTCTCTTAACGAATTCACGAATAATACTCTGAAAACCCTTTTTGTTATGAATCCTTATAAAAATAATATCTTTTATTTCATAATTCATAAGTTTGTTTCCTCTGTTCTGAAAACTGTGTTTGTAAAGTTTGTATGTTAACATGTTTTGTAAAACTGATTTCAAGTCTAGTAGCGACGATGTTTGACTACGTATGTAAGCTCTATGTTCAATGTATGCTAGTGATAGGAAAATATAATAAACCACAATCATATTTTTAAACACAATATTACTTGTGCTTTTACTTGTATTCCCCCCTAAAAACAATAAAAACTCGAAAAATATAGGGGTATGAACTCACCTGAAGTGAGTGGTTTGATGAAAGATCGATATGGGATGCTGAGTGTCAGGTGAAGTCTCGAACACAAACGGATCCTATTTAGCATGTAATAACACACATATATGCATCAAATTAGGGTATATGACAACTAGTTATGATAGGAAACCACCCTAGGGACTTGGAAACACTTGAAACTATGTGTTAGAATCATATGCGATTGAATGAGGGAGGTTTACGGCCACACAAAGGTGTGTACGGCCATGGGTGTACGTCCCATGAGTGTACGGCCGTACACTCATGAAGAAGTGTGCATTTGAGGTGTTTTTAAGGTCCTAACTAGCATCAAGGAAATGTTCTAGGTCCCATGCTTAGTTTTAATGCAAGTTTAAGGCCAATAATGAGCATCAAAGAGGGTTTACGACCCTATGAGGTGTGTACGGCCGTACACCTGGGTTTATGGCCGTACAGCCTTCATGTTCATGCTAAGTTAGTCGATTTCAAGGTGAATATCAAGCATTTCTAGTAGGTAACAAGCATAGGAAGCAGTTACTCATGATTTGGAAGCTTGAAGAGGGTTCACAACCACCAAGAACTAGTGTGTGTTCTTGGTGAAAGATGAGGATCTGGCCAAAGATGAGATTAATGAGATGAAAACATGGATTCACCAGTAGATAAAGCAATGTAGCAACAATTCAAGGTGGGAAACACTTACAAAGTTGAAGATCTTGGTGAGAAATGTGATGATAGTTGAGAGAGAAATCCAAAATCCAGGCTTGGAAGTGTAAAAAGTGTTGGAAAAATGGCTAAGTATCACTTATATAGGGAGAGTGTACGGCCATGAGGGGGTGTACGGCCGTACACTCCTCCTGAAGGAGTGTTTGGCCCGAAATGCAACTTTACAACTTCATTAAATCATCCCTAAACCCAACCTTGATTGTACTTAAGCTTAGAAAACTTAAACGGACCCTAATCAATGCTAAAAGATAGCAGAAACGAGTCTGACTTTCAATGATCGAGATAACTTAGAGATAGATATTTCCGGGTTGTCACATTTTCAACCCATGCTCATTTGACTCACTTCATGGATTTTATCACGAGTGATCATGAGACGATAATATCTTATATTCTTCAAACTTAGCGATATGAGTTGTTGCCTATGAGTTGGTTATACACTGATTGTACGAAAAAACATTGGTAACTCGATGTTATAAAATGTTCCTTTGTGTATGATTCAACAAGTAGTAGAACAAGCATATGAGTCGAAGTTTATCCATTCCTTTTACAAGGGATAAAAGCGATATCTGTGGGCCCCTCGATGATTTAGTGATGACACCCCGAAGTGCTTGGCCAAGCCTGGACTGATTTGATTTGTTCAAGTAGTCGGTCGTCATAAATCGGAAATCGAGAAACAACAAATGGACAGAGTTCAGAGTTCGACAGCAACTTTCTAATAGACGCGTCATTGATTTGTTCAGAGTTCGACAGCAACTTTTAATAGCTATGATTGCTAGTCGGGTTTCGGAGTCATACGCAATAATAGTTTTAGACGTATCCAAGTGGGAGACTGTTGGATTAGTGTCTAAGCCCATGACTATAATTGGTATGTACTTGCCCTATTTGGCACGGTCCATTTGTTGGGTTTTGAGCATTCTAACACTCCTAAGGTGTACATGCAACCCTAAATACCTTGGATCTATGTTTTCTCTATTATACATGCAAATATCAATTTTCCAAGGTATTACCCTAGCTAGCATACAATCATATGTACTAGGATAACAAAACTAGATAGAATACATACCTCTTTGTTGTAGCTTGATTCCATGGAGCTTAAGAGCCTAGTGCCCCAAGTGTGACACCTCAAATGGTTCATACAACATCATCAACATTTGGAATAACCATGAGAAGAGATACTTGACTCTTAGAAATCAGCTTGCCCTCTTGTGTATGCACTAGTGCCGATTTCACCAACCAATGGGGTCTTTATATTGTGTGCTCATTAGGGTTATACCATGTAACCCATGACTTTACCCATTCCTTATGGTCCATGGGTTTTAACCTCCATGGAGTATCCATTGGTTAAACCCAACATAAGGGATAATGGATCATAAGCCCACATATATAAGAATGAATGATTTACACAATCAATCCCCATATCTTTAATTAGTCTCTTTTGATCACTAAATTAATTCCAAATTAATTCTTGATCAATACTAATTAAATAATATGATTTCCTATTAATATACTAGAACTTATAATATATTAATATGTCAAAAATATCCTCTTCTCACAAAAGGTCTATCCAAATTGTTCCGATGCCATGCAACCCAAATGGACCATGCCGGGTCGGGTCAAGTATATATCAATTATAGTTATGGACTTAGACACTAATCCAATAGTCTCCCACTTGAATAAGTCTAATAACTATTATTTCAAGTACGACTTCATAACCCGACTAGCAATCGTAACTCTTAAAAGCCGTTGTCGAACTCTGAACAAATCAATGACGCGTCCATTAGATAAGTGATCATATATTCCTCCATTCTAGATATCATATGGATTGAGACATGGATTATAATCATTCTCTCTGTCCATTTTTTTTCTCGATTTTCGATTTATGATGACTGACTAATTGAACAAATCACATTAGTCCAGGCTTGGCCAAGCACTTCAGGGTGTCATCACTAAATCATCGAGGGTACCACAGATATCGCTTTTATCCCTTTAAGGGTAAAAGGAATGGATAAGCTGTGACTCATATTCTTGTACTAACTACTTGTTGAATATGTCACACCCCAAAACTGGAACGGCGGAAACGTTCGGGGGTGGAGGACGTCATGTACAGTATCACAACAATGCAAAGTAGTAAACAAGCAACAACATCATCCATTGCATTAATAATATAATTTCATACAAGTGTGTTCTGTCAAGTTAAATAGACACCAAAAATATGTATCAAAATAAAATATGAGTCTTGAACGAGCTCCATCTTCTCAAAACCTGGCACCGGTACCTGTCTACTGGTGACCTGAGAATAGAAGTTATTTTGAAAGAGTTTATCAGCTTTAAAGCTGGTGAGATCATAAGTATATTACTTTTTGTATTTGTATGAAAGCATTTGTAAGATGTTTGTAAGATGTTGGTATAAGTTTGTAAAAGTTTGAATTCTCCTAGAAAACGCTATGTTTCCTACTAAAAGTAGCCTTCTACCAAGGCATCTAGTGTCTGTGTGTGTGTCTCTTGTAAGAGTATGTATTTTCCCAAATCTGACTATCATTAACCAAAAATATAGTTTTTACATTACTATTTATTGTGTGAATGTTCACAAAGTGAATGTAATGGGAAAATGAAATAGTACTGTAGTGTTGTATTAAGTAACTACTGATGTACTAACTACCTTAAACCAATTGTTATTTAAAGTACCATGTGATCGGTCTGTACCCTGCTACCGACTCATAGAAAAACGACGATGTAAGACGTCGTAAGAAATGACGTTTGGCACCCGTAGACTTGCAAGTCCCACTGTAGCGAGCAACAAGGTGTAGGATAGTCAATCCAGTATAGATCTATACACAAACTCATACGCTCCCCAATTAAGGAGATTCTGGACACAAAACGGTCATGGCAGGTAGTGCCATGCCCCGTTACGTGGCTCATATAACTGTAATAATGTATATGTAACGTATGTGCTAGCTGTATTGTGTGTTCTTCCTCTGTCTAGCCTGTATGTATGTTCTCTCTGTATGGTATTGTTTGTTTCTCATCACTATGTATTATGTTTGTTTCTCATCACTATAAGTTATGTTTGTTTCTCATCACTATAAGTTATGTTTGTTTCTCATCAGTATAAGTTATGTTTGCTTCTCATCACTATAAGTTATGTTTGTTTCTCATCACTATAAGTTATGACACATGTATGAACTGACTCATTGTATGTTTCATTGGTCTAGTAATAGATTTGTAACTTCCTAAACTATACCTATTATAGTTTACTAGTAATGTTGTTTGTATGTATGAACATGTTTGTATACCCTTGCTACCCAAAGGTATTGAACTGGAAAGAAGTAACCATTTATATCTATATACATATACATAATATATCACTAGGATTCAAACGACCTTCGGACAAATAACCCTGATACCCTAAGTCCACAACCAAACAAGGAACAGGAAGTAAGGTGAGCTATCAGTCCTAAGTCCTTTCAATCCTACTTATAAAACTATATCTATATAGATACACTTTTAACAGAATATAAGTTTAAAAATGTTTAAGTAACAGTATTTGACATGTAAAAGAGTTTGACAAAAGCATTTGGTATGAAAACGAGTTTGTAAAACAGTTTGAAGTAAAACAGTTTGGTAACACAGTTTGAAAAGTAAGAAATCCACTTGTTTGGTAGTTATTAAGCACATGTGATTGATATAATAACTATAATTGTTCAACTTGTATTCCCCCCCCCCCATAAAAGCATTTAAAACATTTAAAAGGTTAATTAAGGGTATGAACTCACCTGTAATGAGTGGTTTGGATGAACGGAATATATAGGATGCTAAGTGTCAAGTGAAGACTTGAACACACACAAGGATCCTAGTTAACATATAATAACACATATATGTATCCAATTAGTCATTAAACAACTAACTAACCAAGTTAAAACATCCTAAGACATGTAAAACACTTGATTTAAGTGCTATAAGTCCTAATGATTGTATCTAAGGGTGGTAGGTCCTTGTAATTGAGTTTGGGGTTCAAGGGTAAACTCCTTTGGAGTTTACGGTTTTGTGACCATCACCCCTTGAGTTTACGGTCGTAAACCCATGAGTTTATGGCCGTAAACTCATGGTACTTTTACCATGTTGTGTTTTGAAGCTTTACAAGTCATTAGAAGCATTTCTACTTCATGCCTAAGTCTTTGGAAGAGATTAGGGCACCATTTCACTCCTTTGTGGAGTTTACGGTCCTTGGACCATTTCTCTTTGGGTTTACGGCCGTAAACCCAAATGGTTTATGGTCTTTTTGTTGTTTTAAGTCCTATGCACATCAAGGAAGGGATCTAGACTAGTTTCCAAGGCTTGGTAAGGGCCTAGGGCACACTTTGGCGCCTTTCTTAGGGTTTACGGTCCAAGAACATCTTGGACCGTAAACACCTTTGATCTTGTGTTTCATTGGTGTTTTCTTGATGATTAGAAGTGTAAAAAGTCTTATAATACACTAGGGTAGGAACACTTACTAGGTAGAAGCTTGAAAAGGTGCTAAAAGTCCAAGAACACTAGTGTGTGTTCTTGGTGAAACTTGAAGATCAACACTTTTGGAATGATTTCACGGATGGAATCATGTAAGATCACTAGATTAAGTAAGATATCAACTTTTTAGGGCTAGAAACACTTACAAAGTTGAAGATCAAGAAGAAAGGCCGGATGATACTTGAGAGGATTTGAGTTTGGATCTTGAAAATGTGAAAAAGTGGTAAATAATGACTAAGTGTCATATTTATACCCCCCTTTAGGGTTTACGGCCGTAAACACCTTTGTTTAGGTCGTAAACTCCAAACTCTTGGAGTTTTGGGACTTTATTGTTGCACAATAAACCCTAGGGCATCCTCTCTCCTGATATCTCCTAAAGTACTAACTTTAAAACACTCAAACTTATTACAAAAAGCTTGAAAATTAGCAGAAACAGTTCTGACTTCTATTGAATTGAATGGTTGTACAGAATAGAAATTTCGGGTTGTCACATCATCCACCCGTTAGAAGGAATTTCGTCCCGAAATTAGAGTTTAAGCAAATAAGTAGTTACAAATAACTAAGTAAAAAGATGAGGATATTTCAGTTTCATCTGATCCTCTCGCTCCCAAGTGAATTCAGGTCCTCGCTTGGCGTTCCAGCGAACCTTCACTATCGGGATACGGCTTTGTTTCGTTTGCTTGACCTCCCGGTCCATGATCTCTACAGGTTCTTCCACGAAGTTGAGGCTCTCGTTGATCTCGATCTCGTCGAGTGGGATTACAAGAGTCTCAACGAACATACACTTTTTCAAGTTCGAGACGTGGAAAGTAGAATGTACGTTACTGAGTTCGCGTGGTAAGTTAAGCTTGTAAGCTATAGGGCCGATTCTAGCGAGAATCTCAAAAGGCCCTACGTATCTTGGATTTAGCTTTCCACGCTTTCCAAAGCGTATCAAGCCTTTCCAGGGTGAGACCTTCAATAGAACACAGTCGCGCACCTTGAATTCCAATGGTTTCCTTCATTTATCAGCGTAGCTTTTCTGTCGGTCTCTAGAGGCTTTCAATCGTTCACGAATCTGAACGATCTTCTCTGTCGTTTCCCATATCATTTCCGGACCTGTGAGAGTGTTGTCAGGAAATCATCCTTTAGCGAACTGGGTATCACCCACCTCAGCCCAACATAGAGGGGATCTGCACTTTCGGCCATAGAGGGCCTCGAATGGACCAACCTTTTATGCTCGTGTGATCACTGTTGTTGTAGGAAAATTCGACAAGGGGTAAATGAGTATCCCATGCTTTCCCAAAGTCGATAACACAGGCTCGCAACATATCTTCCAAGGTTTGGATAGTCCTCTCACTTTGCCCGTCGGTCTGTGGATGGTAGGCTGTACTCATGTCCAACCTAGTTCCTAAGGAACTTTGTAGCGACTGCCAGAACCTCGAAGTGAACCTACTATCTCTGTCCGAGATAATGGATATGGGAACACCGTGCAGTCGTACAATCTCCCTAATGTAAGTTCTTGTAAGCTTCTCCATCTTCTCTGATTCCTTGATAGGCAGGAAGTGTGCGGACTTGGTCAATCTATCAACGATGACCCATATGGTATCAAGTCCACCCGTTGTCTTGGGCAACTTGGTTATGAAATCCATAGTGATCCGCTCCCACTTCCATTCTGGTATCTCCGGTTGTTGTAGAAGACCGGAGGGTTTCTGGTATTCGACCTTGACCTTGGCGCAAGTAAGGCATTTACTCACGAAGGTAGCAATCTCTGCTTTCATGTTAGGCCACCAGTATAACTTTTTAAGATCCAGATACATCTTGTCTGAACCCGGGTGGACGGAATAACGAGTGTTGTGCGCCTCGTTCATGACCAAGTCTATGAAACAACCGCGTTTCGGGGTCCAGATCCGATCCATGAGAAAATAAGCTCTGCCACCCTTAACTACCAAGTTCTTATCAATCCCCCTCAGGGATTCACCCGCCACATTCTCAGGTTTCAAAGCGTCGGGCTGAGCCTCCTTAATTTGCATGGACAAGTGTGAATGGATAGTCATAGTCAATGACTTGACTCTACGACCAGAATATTCTTTCCAAATTAGGGCGTCAGCTACTACATTGGCCTTGCCGGGATGATAACGAATTTTACATTCGTAATCACTGAGTAGCTCGACCCACCGTCGTTGTCTCATGTTGTGCTCTTTCTGGTCGAATATAGGTTGTAGGCTTTTGTGGTCTGTAAAGATAGTGCTTTTTGTTCCGTACAGGTAGTGTCTCCAGATCTTCAGAGAAAACACAACTGCTCCTAGCTCAAGATCGTGTGTGGTGTAGTTGACCTCGTGTGTCTTCAGCTGTCTCGAGGCATAGGCGATGACCTTACCTCGCTGCATCAGAACACATCCGAGCCCTTGATTCGACACATCGCAATAGACGACGAAGTCTTCTATCCCTTTGGGGAGGGATAGTATTGGTGCGGTGCACAAGGCTCGCTTGAGCGTTTGGAACGCTCTCTCTTGCTTCTCTTCCCAGTTAATGGCCACGCCCTTCTGGGTCAGTGTTGTAAGAGATTTTGCAATACGGGAGAAGTTTTGTATGAACCTGCGATAGTAGCCAGCGAGACCTAGAATTTAACGAATTTCTGTAGGCGTCTTCGGTGCTGACCAGCTCTTAATGGCTTTGATTTTGGATGGGTCCACGTGTATTCCCTCTTCGCTAACCACGTGTCCTAAGAATTCGACTCTTCGGATCCAAAATTCGCATTTCGAGAACTTCGCATAGAGCTTCTCCGAACGTAGTGTTTCTAAGATCTGTCGAAGATGTTGACTATGTTCCTCCTTACTTCGAGAGCAGATAAGTATGTCATCGATGAAGACGATGACGAACTGATCCAAGTAAGGACGGCACACCCTATTCATTAAATCCATGAACACTGCGGGTGCGTTTGTTAATCCGAACGACATCACTACGAATTCGTAGTGCCCATAACGAGTTCGGAAGGCTGTCTTCGGAACATCCTCCCCTAGCACTCGAAGTTGGTGATATCCGGATCTTAAGTCGATTTTGGAAAAGAAATTCGCCCCTTGAAGTTGGTCAAATAAATCGTCAATACGAGGCAAAGGATAACGATGCTTGACGGTCAGTTTGTTGAGCTCCCTGTAGTCGATGCACATACGAAATGATCCGTCTTTCTTCTTGACGAACAAGACTGGAGCTCCCCAGGGCGAGAATCTTGGTCTTATAAAGCCCTTGCTGAGCAGTTTGTTAAGTTGATAGGGTAGTTCTTGCATCTCTGCAGGTGCAAGACGATAGGGCGATTTGGCTACGGGGGTACCCCTGGAACTAAGTCGATTCGGAACTCGACTTGACGTTGCGGAGGTAATCCTGGGAGTTCTTCTGGAAAGATGTCGGGAAAGTCGCGTACTACTGGAATGTTCTGAATGTCTTTCGTTTCTTGGCTCACATCGACCACATGAGCAAGGAATGCGTGACATTCCCTTCGCAAGAATTTCTGAGCTTGAATGCTCGAGATGATACGAAGGTTTGTCCCGGGTTTGTCGCCATAAACTACTAGGGTTTCGCAAGACGACAGATTAAGGCGTACAAGCTTTTCGTAACACATGATGTCGGCAAGATGAAGACTCAACCAATCCATGCCGATAATGATGTCGAAACTTTTAATTCAGACCGGCATGAGATCGATCGAAAATGAATGGCTATCTAAAGTTAGGGTACACCCTATGTATATACTGCTAGTGTTCTCTGTCTTTCCATTAGCCATTTCTACAGTGAACGGTTCTTTAAGTGCTCGTGATTTTTGCTTAAGTAAATGAGCAAATTTTTGGTTCACGAAACTCCTCTCCGCTCCACCATCAAACAGAATGCATGCATAAGAGTTATCGAGGAGAAACTGTGACAACCCGAAATTTCTATTCTGTACAACCATTCAATTCAATAGAAGTCAGAACTGTTTCTGCTAATTTTCAAGCTTTTTGGAATAAGTTTGAGTGTTTTAAAGTTAGTACTTTAGGAGATATCAGGAGAGAGGATACCCTAGGGTTTATTGTGCAACAATAAAGTCCCAAAACTCCAAGAGTTTGGATTTTACGGCCTAAACAAAGGTGTTTACGGCCGTAAACCCTAAAAGGGGGTATAAATATGACACTTAGTCATTATTTACCACTTTTCACATTTTCAAGATCCAAAACCCATTTCTCTCTCAAGTATCATCCGACTTTTCTTGAAGATCTTCAACTTTGTAAGTGTTTCTATCCCTAAAAAGTTGATATCTTACTTAATCTAGTGATCTTTGTGACAACCCGAAATTTTCATTTGTATAAACTCCGCAGTCAAGCACATCAAATTAAATCCAAATTCATTTTAGTACGTTTTTGGCCGGTTTTCAGTCCGTTGGGTGTTTTATTTTTATACTCGTCAATCGAACAAATAAAAGGAAGTATACTTTAGAGGTTGTCGTGCATCCCGTAAGTCTCAAAACTCCAAGAGTTTGGAGTTTACGGCCCCAAACATGGAGTTTACGGCCGTAAACTCTAAAGAGTATAAATATGACACTTAGTCATTTTTAGCTCACTTTTCACTTCCTAACTCAAGAACACCCAAGATTCTCTCTGAAGTATCATATCACATTTCTTCAAATCCGCCGAAAATATCTTCAAGTGTTCTTCAAAACACCAAGAACACCAAGAACACAAACTAGTGTTTTTGGCCCTTAAACACTCCTACAAGCTTCCTATAAGTAAGTACACTCCTCCTAACTAGTTGCTTTCTTAGAATACATGTTAAACCCTTGAAGAACATCAAAATCCCCAAGAACATATGTGTTTACGGTTCAAGGAGATCTCCTTAGACCGTAAACACCTTCAAGTGGGGTTTAGGTGCCCCTAACACCTTCTATGGCTTGTATAAAGGACTAGAACCTTGCATGCATGAGCTAGAAACACCAAAACACGAAATGGTTGGGTAACCATGAGTTTACGGCCATAAACTCATGGGTTTACGACCGTAAAAACATGTGTTTACGACCGTAAACTCCCAAGGTGTGATCCAAGGACCGTAAACTCCAAAGAAGGGCCATTTCGAGCCCTAGTCACTTCCTAAGCCTTGGATTCGAGTCTAGCTTACTTCCTTGTGTGGTGTAGGACCTTAAAACACCAAATGGCACCATTACCATGAGTTTACGGCCGTAAACTCATGGGGGAAATGGTCCTAGAACCGTAAACCCATATGGTGCTACCATATGGGGAGTAAACTCCAATGTGAGGCCATACTCTCTTAAGATGCAACCCTTAGCACTCCTAGCACTTGAAACAAAGTGTTTTCATGTAATTGAGTGTCTTTACTTTCTTAATTAGTTATTAAATGACTAATTAGATACATAAATGTATCATCGCATGCTCAATAGCATCCGCGTGTGTGTTCAAGTCCTCACTTGACACTTAGCATCCTATACCACCCGTTCATTCGAATCACCCGCTTCAGGTGAGTTCATACCCCTTAATCAACCTTTTTAAATGATTTAAATGCTTTTATGGGGGGGAATACAAGTTGAACTATAAAGTTAATATATCAATCGCATGTGATTAATAACTGTATAGCAAAAAGATTTCTGCATGTTAAACTGTTTATCTAGCTAAAGGTTTCCAAATTTTTTTTTCAAATCTCTTTTAAAGTACCAAAATCTCTTTTAAATTACCAAGCTTTTATCAAAGTCTTTTAAACTTATATTCTTGATAGAATCATGTCTATATAGATATAGTTATATAAGTAGGGTTTGAAGGACTTAGGATTTATAACCCACTTTATTTCCTGTTCCTTGTTTGGTTGTGGACTTAGAGCATCTGGTTATTTGCCCGAGTGTCGTTGAAGTCCTAGTTATATATTATGTATATCTGGTTAGATGTTAATACTCTTATTCCAGTTCAACACCTTTGGGTAGCAATGGCATCTAGATAACCTCTCGAGTAAACTATAATAGGTATAGTTTAGAAACCAATCATAACTTTCATGAAGGAGAACTTAGTTATATCTATATTCTAAGAACTTGTACTTATAGTAAAAAGAAAGGTATATAGAAATCAAAACACGAGATACATCCTCATGACGCGGATTTCACCGTTGTCGAGTGGTAACCAGAGTCTCCTGGAGGGAGAGCGGGCATTGTGTGTATAGATCTATACGAGACAGACCATCCCACATCATGACTGCTAGCTACAGTCCCGGCCGACCAAGCCAAGGGGTGACAAATGTCACATTTATTCCGACGCCAGCAGGTCGTCACGTTTACATCCGTTAATCAGTATGGTTACGAGTATCTTTGCAATCACCTTATAATTCATGGCTTTAAGGTAATAAGTATTATCACGGTATTTTCTACATATGAAACCATCATAATATATTTTCCTAGTTATACACTAGGCCTCATATTAAACCTTTAAACTGACCTACTTAGGATTAAAGGTTAACTTAGACTCTCCGAGGCGTATTGTTCACTTAATACCGCCTGGAGTCTGTATTTCATTCACTTAGACTCTCCGAGGCGTATTGTTCACTTAATACCGCCTGGAGTCTGTATTTCATTCACTTAGACTCTCTGAGGCGTATTATTCACTTAATACCGCCTGGAGTCTATACTTCATTCCCTTAGACTCTCTGAGGCGTATTGTTCACTTAATACCGCCTGGAGTCTTTATTTAATTCACTTAGACTCTCCGAGGCGTATTGTTCACTTAATACCGCCTAGAGTCTGTATTTCATTCACTTAGACTCTCCGAGGCGTATTGTTCACTTAATACCGCCTGGAGTCTATACTTCATTCCTTTAGACTCTCCAAGGCGTATGGTTCATTCGATACCACTTGGAGTCTATGTTTTATTCAATTTTAGTCAGCAGCGTTACTGCTGAGGTAAAATAGTATTTTCCCTATTACTTTTGCTTGTGATCTTCTCACATATTCCTTAAAGTATAAACTATATTTTGATAATGATAGTTACCTTTGGGGGAAATTACTCCTTAAAAATAAAACAATTGGGTCTTGGTAGAAGACTACTTTTATGAGAAAATATAGGATTTTTTGGAAAGGGTTCTGATACTCTGTAAACTCAAATCACCATTATCTAGTGAGATTATATTGAAGAAAAACATGTATTTATATCAATGTCATTAAATACTTATGAACTCACTAGCATTAAAATGATGATACTCTCTTTCAAAATAACTTGTATTCTCAGGTCATCAGTAGACAGGTACACTCCAGGAGCTTTTGCGAAGTCAGCCTAGTACCAAGCTGCAGCTTATGTTATTTCCTATATCTACTTTTGATGTTGTTGTTAAATGTAACCTATGTAAAATTATTACTATTAATGCAATGGTTGTTGTACTTTGATTACTATACTGCATATGTTGTGATACTTGACATGACGTCCTCCACCCCAGAACGTTTCCGCCGTTCCGGTTTTGGGGTGTGACAATCTTACATGATTCCGTCCGTGAAATCATTCCAAAAGTGTAGATCTTCAAGTTTCACCAAGAACACCAAAAACACACACTAGTGTTCTTGGACTTTTAGCACCTTTTCAAGCTTCTACCTAGTAAGTACTTCTATCCTAGTGTATTATGAGACTTGTTACACTTCTAATCATCAAGAAAACACCCAAGAATCAAAGGATCAAAGGTGTTTACGGTCCAAGAACACCTTGGACCGTAAACCCTAACAAAGGGGCCAAAGTGTGCCCTAGTCCCTTACCAAGCCTTGGAAACTAGTCTAGACCCCTTCCTTGATGTGCTAGGAACTCAAAACAACAAAAAGACCATAAGTCATTTGGGTTTACGGCCGTAAACCCAAAGAGAAGTGGTCCAAGGACCGTAAACTCCATAAAGGAGTGAAATGGTGCCCTAATCACTTCCTAAGGCTTAAACATGAAGTAGGAATGCTTCTTATGACCTTTAAGGCTTCAAAACACAAAATGGTGAAAGTACCATGAGTTTACGGCCGTAAACGCATGGTTTTACGACCCTAAACTCAAGGGGTGATGGTCACAAAACCGTAAACTCCAAAGGAGTTTACCCTTGAACCCTAAACTCAATTACAAGGTCCTACCACCCTTAGATGCAATCCTTAGGACTTATAGCACTTAAATCAAGTGTTTTACATGTCTTAGGATGTTTTAACTTGGTTAGTTAGTTGTTTAATGACTAATTGAATACATATATGTGTTATTATATGTTAACTAGGATCCTTGTGTGTGTTCAAGTCTTCACTTGACACTTAGCATCCTATACATTTCGTTCATCCAAACCACTCACTATAGGTGAGTTCATACCCCTTAATTAACCTTTTAAATGCTTTAAATGCTTTTATGGGGGGAATACAAGTTGAACAATTATAGTTATTATATCAATCACATGTGATTAATAACTACCAAACAAGTGGATTTCTTACTTTTCAAACTGTGTTACCAAACTGTTTTACTTCAAACTGTTTTACAAACTCTTTTTCATACCAAATGCTTTTGTCAAACTCTTTTACATGTCAAATACTGTTACTTAAACTCATTTAAACTTATATTCTGTTAAAATATATATATATATATATATATATATATATATATATATATATATATAGTTATATAAGTAGGATTGAAAGGACATAGGACTGATAGCTCACCTTACTTCTTGTTCCTTGTTTGGTTGTGGACTTAGGGTATCAGGGTTATTTGTCCGAAAGTCGTTTGAATCCTAGTTATATATTATGTATATGTATATAGATATTAAAGGTTATTTCTTTCCAGTTCAATACCGTTGGGTAGCAAGGGTATACAAACATGTTCATACATACAAACAACATTACTAGTAAACTATAATAGGTATAATTTAGGAAGTTACAAATCTATTACTTGACCAATGAAACATACAATGAGTCACTTCATACATGTGTCATAACTTATAGTGATGAGAAACAAACATAACTTATAGTGATGAGAAACAAACATAATACATAGTGAAGAGAAACAAACAATACCATACAGAGAGAACATACATACAGGCTAGACAGAGGAAGAACACACAATACAGCTAGCACATACATTACATATACATTATTACAGTTATGTGAGCCACGTAACGGGGCATGGCACCACCTGCCATGACCGTTTTGTATCTAGAATCTGCTTAATTGGGGAGCGTATGAGTTTGTGTATAGATCTATACTGGATTGACTATCCTACACCTTGCTGTTCGCTACAGTGGGACTTGCAAGTCTACGGGTGCCAAACGTCATTTCTTACGACGTCTTACATCGTCGTTTTTCTATGAGTCGGTAGCAGGGTATAGGCCGATCACATGGCACTTTAAATAACAATTGGTTTAAGGTAGTTAGTACATCAGTAGTTACTTAATATAACATTACAGTACTATTCCATTTTTCCCATTTCATTCACTTTGTGAACATTCACACAATGAAAAGTAATGTAAAAACTATATTTTTGGTTAATGATAGTCAGATTTGGGAAAATACATACTCTTACAAGAGACACACACACAGACACTAGATGCCTTGGTAGAAGGTTACTTTTAGTAGGAAACATAGGGTTTTCTAGGAGAATTCAAACTTTTACAAACTTATACAAACACTTTTACAAACATCTTACAAACATCTTACAAACATCTTACAAATGCTTTGAAGCTGATAAACTCTTTCAAAATAACTTCTATTCTCAGGTCACCAGTAGACGAGTACCGGTGCCAGGTTTTGAGAAGATGGAGCTCGTTCAAGACTCATCTTTTATTTTGATACATATTTTTGGTGTCTATTTAACTTGACAGAACACACTTGAATGAAATTATATTATTAATGCAATGGATGATGTTGTTACTTGTTTACTACCTTGCATTGTTGTGATACTGTACATGACGTCCTCCACCCCCGAACGTTTCCGCCGTTCCGGTTTTGGGGTGTGACAGATTGGTATCAGAGCATTGTTTCTAGTGAATCGAGTGTATCAACCCATAAAAGATATACGAACTATAAACACAGCGGGATTAAAATACTCTGTAAGAGTTTATACTTTAAATAATAAAATATTTAACTAAGTATACATGCCTGCATTCATACTAAAATCAGTGTCACTAGGACAGAACAAAAGTATTACGATTGTTGGATAGCACAAGTAGACATAGAGACATATACTCAAAGCTGGGAAGATGTAGCCTGATCAACTACATTATCCGAGGAGTGATTAGCATGTGCCTAAGTGTGGTTGTGAGGTTGCAACAAGTCTAAAAACTTACCAACACTACTACAAGGAGAACAGTAGAACAGAACATAAACTTAAAATACTATAGGAGTATTTTGTGTTACTTTAATTACTTATCTGAGAACTAAAGGCCTTTATTAGTATATCAATAGTTGCTGCGTGGATACGCTAAGGTTATATGTATCGAGGATATCATAGACTTAGAATCTGTGATCTTTGCTTTACTTCCTGTTCCTTGTTTGGTTGTGGACTTAGAGTTAGGGTCACTTATTCGAAGGTCTATCCTGTCTTGGTTACATATGACTGGTATGCACTACGCAAATGTTGAAGTAACTGATAAAGATCATCTTATAATTATCTAATTAGTACGTCTATTTAGTTATTTCTTTATCCCTCTTCTCGCGTAGATATCATGGCTGGATTCCATCTTCCCGGAGACCCATACTACCCCAACCACGGCAATGCAGGATGGCTGGGAGAAGAGCACGAAGATGATCACCCAATCCCGTTGGATGATTACCAAGCGAAAGGCTTTTCTGATGACTCTGACTCGGAGCCGGAAGTCAACAACCAACCCCCAGCTGCTCAAGACCTAAACCCAAACCATCGTCCAGCATTTCAAGGACCCACACCTCTGTGGGCCACAAACATGAATAGATGGAGTCAAGAACAAGGTCAACCCGTTCCCTACAATGTAGACATAAGCTTCTACAACCTCACCGAGGGAGGTTCAGCTGACACGGTCCTACCCATCATGATTCGTAGGATTTCCCGGAACACAGTACAGGGTCGAGCAACTATCGACCGAGTCGTAGAGATTGACGCCAACTCTGGCGTTAACACCGTCCGCATTCGCCAACTTGAGTCTGCTCATGAAAGGACTCTGGTCCGCAATGCAGTTCTGCAAAGGGAACTTGCTGAGACCCAAGCTGAAGTCAGGGAACTTCGAGCTCAGCAAGTAAGGTCCGATAGGCACGTGAGGAACATAGAACGTCTTCTGTCGGAGTCAAGAACTCACTCTAGTAGTTCTCGTCGCCGATAGAGTCTCATCGACTTCTCTTTTGGATATAACCTAGTTTGTGTAAAAACTCTAGTATAATTTCCTATCTTTGTAAATCTTAGACCTGTTAGGTCTTGATTAGATCATAGTTCTGTCAAAATTTTCCCATCTTGGTTGATGTAAGGCCTACTTCTAGGTCATTTTTCCCAAACTCATTACATCTGTAATTCTAGTATTGTTGACAAATAGCTAATCTCATGGAATTTATTATCCAAATGCTATCATCTGTTAGTTCTAGATCTACATTCAATCGTGCTAGTCAATTGTGCTGGTGGGCTATGGAGAGTTAGTCAATGAGTCATTTTCATCAATTATCCTATTAAATTCTTATCAATATATTTGTCTTTGTAAACTTATAGTTGAAAGATGCATCCACCTCGATCGACAAGACGCGATCCTCCAATCACTGCGACACCACCTGCTCCTCAATTCGATACGGCAGCTCTAAATGCTGCTGTAGCTGCGGCTGTGGCTACAGCCATCTCACAATATCATTCTTCTGGTTCCACTGGAGGAGGAACCCCTGTCCTATCTACTCATGGTGAAATCCCTGTGCGCTTGAAAGAGTGCTCCTAAAAGGACTTCACTAACTGCAAGCCATTGTCCTTCAAAGGGACAGGCGGAGTCATTGCCCTCTCGCAATGGTTCGTGAAGACCGAATCGGTTTTCGAAATCTGCTCCTGTTATGAAGGGAGCAAGGTCAAGTTTGCTGCTTGCACCTTTGAGTCAAAAGCCCTAACATGGTGGAATAGCCATTTCAAGTCACTATCCCTTATAGTGGCAAATTCTATGGGCTGGGAAGCTCTGAGAGAGCTAATGGTTGAAGAGTACTGCCCGAGGGGCGAAATCCAAAAACTAGAGGAAGAACTGTGGAGCCTAACCATGGAGGGCTCCAACATAGTTTCCTACACTGCCAGGATCTGTGAAATGGTGGCCCTCTGTCCCAACATGGTTCCTACAGAGGGCAAGAAGATTGAAAGATACATATGGGGGCTGGTGCCTCCATTCCAGGGAAATGTTTTGGCTTCCAACCCTAGTCCCACTACATTCGATAGTGCCAAGCGATTGGCACATCGGCTTATAGACCATGGGATTCGTACCCCGGCCGCGACAACAACCCTGACCATCTCAGAACTCACCAGAACCGCAGATTCCAAGCGGAAGTTTTGGGATGACAAGGGAAAGACAAAGGCTGCCAAAAAGCAGCAGGTCGTGGCAGTTCATGCTGCGATAGCACCTGCCGCTGCTGCTCCGGTAAAGCAGTACGCTGGAAGTTTGCCTATGTGCAACAAATGCAACTTCCACCACGTCAGTGCCTGCCGGGAAATGCAGTGTTTGAACTGCAACAGGAAGGGGCACATTGCCCGTTTCTGCAAAGCTCCGGCTAGGCCAATCAACCAAGTCCCCGGCACAGGAGTGGGCCAAGCTTGCTACGGTTGTGGCGAGGTAGGCCACTACAAAAGAAACTGCCCGAAGGCAGGGAATGCCGGTGGAGTGGCAAGAGTTTTGGCCATAGGCCACGAGGAAGCGGTTGCCGACCCCACAGTGGTCACTGGTACGTTTCTCCTCGATAACTCTTATGCATGCATTCTGTTTGATAGTGGAGCGGAGAGGAGTTTCGTGAACCAAAAATTTGCTCATTTACTTAAGCAAAAATCACGAGCACTTGAAGAACCGTTCACTGTAGAAATGGCTAATGGAAAGTCGGAGAGCACTAGCAATATATTCATAGGGTGTACCCTAACACTAGATAACCATTCATTTTCGATCGACCTCATGCCGGTCTCCATTAAAAGTTTCGACGTCATTATCGGCATGGATTGGTTGAGTCTTCATCGTGCCGACATCATGTGTTCCGAAAAGGCTGTACGCCTTAATCTGCCGTCTGGCGAAACTCTAGTAGTTTATGGCGACAAACCCGGCACGAACTGTGACAACCCGAAATTTTCATTTGTTTAAACTCCGCAATCAAGCACTTCAAAAATTAGCCAAATTCATCTCAAAACATTTTTTGGCCGGTTTTAAGTCCGTTTGAGTATTTTATTTTAATTTTTCGTCAAACGAGCAAATAAATGGAAGTGTCCGTTAGGTGTGTTGTGTAACGAATAAACAATAAACACCTTGACTAGGTGTTTACGGCCAAACAAGAGGTGTTTGGGCCGTAAACTCCCTTTTTCATGGACTCATGCATATTGCATGAGTTTACCCTCCATTTCCCATTTTTCACTTCCAACTTCAAGAACACCAAGAATTCTCTCTCAAGTATCATATCATATTTCCGTCAAATCCGCCAAAATGTAAGTGTTTTCTTCCAAGATTCGTTCATATAACACTTTATCTAGTGTTTATACTCGATTTCATCCATGGAAATCTCCTCTTTTCTTAGATCTTCAAGTGTTCTTCAAAACACCAAGAACAACAAGAACACACACTAGTGTTCTTGGGCTCCAAACACTTTTTCGAGCTTCCTATAAGTAAGTACACTTCTCCTATCAAGTTATTCACTTAGAATACATGTTAAACCCTTGAAGAACATCAAGATCCCCAAGAAACATGTGTTTATGGTTTGGGGAGACCTCCGAAAACCGTAAACACCTTCCAAAGGTGTTTAAGTGCCCTTAACACCTTCCAATGCTTGTATAAGTGACTAGAAACTTGCATGCATAAGATAGAAACACCAAAACACGAAAGACATGGGCAAACATGAGTTTACAGACGTAAAACCATGTGTTTACAACCGTAAACTCCCAAGGAGTGGTCCAAGGACCGTAAACTCCAAAGAAGGGTCATTTCGAGCCCTAGTCAGTTCCTAAGCCCTTGATTCAAGTCTAGCTTAATTCCTTGAGTGGTTTAGGACCTTTGAACACCCGATGGCACCACTTCCATGAGTTTACGGCCGTAAACTCAAGGGGGAAGTGGTCCAAAAATCATAAACACTCATAAAGGCCACCATTTGAGGAGTAAACTCCAATGTGAGGCCATACTCTCTTTATATACAACCCTTAGTACTCCTAGCACTTGTAGCAAAGTGTTTTCATGTATTAGGACGCCTTTACTTGCATAATTAGTTAATAAATAACTAATTAGATACTTAAATGTATCACTACATGTTAAATAGGATTCGCGTGTCTGTTCAAGTCCTCACTTGACACTTAGCATCCTATACCATCCTTTCATCCGAATCACCCACGTTAGGTGAGTTCATACCCCTGAATCAACCTTTTAAATGATTTTAAATGCTTTTATGGGGGGGGAATACAAGTTGAACTATAGAGTTATTATATCAATCACATGTGATTAATAACTGTATAGCAAATAGATTTTTGCATGTTAAACTGCTTTATCCAGCTAAAGGTTTTCAAATCCTGTTTTCAAATCTCTTTTAAAGTATGAAAATCCCTTTTTAGATTATTATAGATTTTTCAAAGGTTTTACCAAAACTTCTTATATGCTTTTATATTGTAAAATGCATGTCTATATATGTATAGTTATATAAGTAATGTTTGAAGGACTTAGGAAGGCTAGCTCGCTTTAATTCCTTTTCCTTGTTTGGATGTGGCTTTAAGGTATCGGTTATCCGTCCGAAGGTCGTTTAAATATTAGTTATATATCATGTATACATATATAGTCACAAAAAGTTCTATCAGCCAGTTCATCACCTTTGGGTAGCAAAAGGCACCTAGATAACCTCTCAAGTAAACTATAATAGGTATAGTTTAGAAACCAACCATAACATTCATGAAGGAGAACTTAGTTATATCTATACTCTAAACACTTGTACTTTTAGTAAAAGAAAGGTATATAGATTTCAAAACACGAGATACATCCTCAAATGCGGATTTCACCGTTGTCGAGTGGTAACCAGAGTCTCCTGGAGGGAGAGCGGGTATTGTATGTATACATCTATACGGGACAAACACTCCCACACCCTGACTGCTAACTACACTCCCGGCCGACAAAGCCAAGGAGTGACAAATGTCACATTCATTCCGACGCCAGCAGGTCGTCAAGTATTCGATTGTCAATCAGTATGGTTATGAGTATCTTTATAGTTACCTTATAATTCATGGCTTTAAGGTAATAAGTGTCATCATGGTATTTTCTATATATGAAATTATCATTATATATATCTTCCTAGTTATACACTAGGCCACATTTTAAATCCTAAAACAAACCTACTTAGGATTAAAGGTCCTTTTAGACTTTGCGAGACGTATTGCTCATTTGATACCGTCTGGAGTCTGTACTTCATCCTTTTAGACTTTGCGAGACGTATTGCTCATTCGATACCGTCTGGAGTTCGTAGTTCATTCTTTTAGACTTTTCGAGGCGTCCCGCCTGGAGTCTATGTTTATTTACTTTTAAACCAGCAGTGTTACTGCTGAGGAAAAATATTATTTTCCCCATTACTTTTGCTTGTGATTTCCACAGATATTCTTTAAGGTAAAAACTATATTTTGATAAAGATAGTTACCTTTGGGGGAAATTACTCCTTAAACATAAAACAATAGGGTCTTGGTAGAAGACTACTTTTATTAAGAAAATATAGGACTTTCTGGAAGGAATTCTAATACTCTGTAAATTCTAAACCACCATCTTTTATGAGATTATTTTGAAGAAAAACATGTATTTATATCATTGCCATTAAATACTTATGAACTCACCAGCATTAAAATGCTGATACTCGCTTTCAAAATAACTTGTATTCTCAGGTCATCAATAGACAGGTACACTCCGGGAGCTTTTGCGAAGTCAGCCTAGTACCAAGCTGCATCTTATGTTATTCTCTGTATTTACTTTTAATGTTGTTGCTAAATGTAACCTATGTAAAATTATTACTATTAATGCAATGGTTGTTGTACTTTGATGACTATACTACATATGTTGTGATACTTGACATGACGTCCTCCACCCCAGAATGTTTCCGCCGTTCCGGTTTTGGGGTGTGATAGATTGGTATCAGAGCATTGTTTATAGTGAGCTCAGTATATCTAATCATAAAAGATATACGACCTATAAATACATTGGGATAAAATACTCTGACCAAGAATTATACTTTAAAATATAACCATATTTTACAAAAGTATAAGAACATCCATAATCCTAAACACCCGAACAAAGTATCACAAGAGGAATAAGAATGAAAGTCTTTGGATGTTGACCATTACCGTCAAACCTGGGCAGTTATGTAATCGTAAGTTGGAATAAATATAACCTGATCAACTATATTTATTCGAGATGCGACTAACGTGTGCTTGGGAGTGATAGTGATGTTGCAACAAATCTGAAACTTACCAAATAGGAATGCTAGAGCCAAACATAAAGTTTAAAATACTATAGGAGTATTTTAGGATACTAAAAGACTCACAATAGACCCAGAAGCATGTTCGGAAGATTAGAATCAAACATGTAATTAAAATACCATAGGGGTATTTTAGGAACCATAAATAACCTTGCGTGAGAACTAAAAAGATCCTTATTGATAGACCTATGATTACAAAGTGTATACTTCCAAGATTATATATAGTAAGGATCTCATAGGCTACGAATGTGTGGTTTCGCTCTACTTCCGTTTCCTTGTTTGGATGTGGATATAGAGTAGTATCACATATTCGAAGGCCTATCAGATCTAAGTTATATATGATTTGTGTACGCTATGTAATTGCAGCAGGACTCGATATCGATCACCCAGTGAAATGTTTTAATAATCTCTTAGGATTATTTAGACATTTCCATTCTCGCACGAACCCCTTTTAGAAAACCTTATCCACTTCAGTAATCGGCAGGAGAGTCGATACATACCCATAAGAGGTTCATTGAGAAGATTTCCATTCAGGAAATAAATGAACATGGACGAGACTATTGAAATCACCATGTGCCTATACCTTTTAGGGACATCGGCGGGAAATTCGCCTCAACTTCCGAGCTTTCAGTCCTCCATTGTGAACGGATGACACTCAGAGTCAGAATCAGAAGTAAGGCGGAGTAGAAATTCAATAGATCTACAAGAGAAGAGAACCCTAGGTAAGTACCCGAAGGAAACCAACGCCCGTTCTAGTCAAGGATAAGAGGTAGACAGAGGGAGCCAATACATGGAACCTGAGAAATGTCTTTTCATCGTTACCGTGACGCTAATAAATCCATAAAATAATACCATTTAGTGAGTGAGTGATTACACTGCTCACACTATGTGTTAGGCAAGTCGTGTTTCCCGTCGCAATTAATACGAATAGATCGGATCTCAAAACCTCGATTGAGAGTGTTTAGCCATAAGTTTTCATGAGCCTTTTCTTCTATGATCTTCGTTCCGAACTTCTCTCAAATCTTTTCAAGGCCGGAGAGTGAACCTCTCCAACGTAATGATAACTTAGTAGGAACGACACCCATTTTATGGCTTTCCGATACACTTACTCCTACCCTGTTACCGAAACTGCATCATAGGGATGTAGGTCGACGCTCAGATAACCATAAATCTAGGCGCGGGAAAATTTGTGCCTATCATAGTAAAGAAGATACGTCTAGGGTTAACCATCGTCTCTCATCAGCTTGGGTTCCTTTTCGTGTGGGAAAAACCATGCCTCCGAAGAAACGTAACCAACCCGCTGGTAAGGCACCGATCCTTCAATACGATGAAGCTACGTTCCGAGCTGCAGTCTCAGCAGCCGTAGCAGCTGTCATGGCTCACCTGAATGCTGACAATGCCGATGTTAGCAAGAGCCCTATTGGGAATCCCGATCTTAGCAATGGACAGCAGCAACCCACACCTGTGTACCCAGCCACCCAAGAACCCCAACCAAATCCATTGAAGAGAAAGTTTAAGAATGATGAGGGAAGTACCTCGACTCAAGGACCTTCCAAAGGGCAACGAGCTGAGGTAGTCAATACCCCTGTCAACCCTTCCATCTCGACTACAAGAAGACCATACCTAGGAAACCTCCCTCGTTGCAGCAAGTGTCAGATGCAACAGGAACGGGCATACCTCTCGTATCTGCAGAACCCCGATTGAGTTCATTACATCAACCACCAATGTTGGGACCAATCCAATATGCCATCTTTGTGGTGAAATTTGGCACTTCAAGAGGGACTGCCCAACTGAAAGAAATGATAAAGGCGCAGGAGGAGTTTAACCCTAATGCCTAGGAGAAGCACCAAAGAACCCGGTAGAATTTTGGTACGTCTCTCAATCTTAAGTAGCTAACTGAGAACTATAAATAAATCAATTCTAATTGTAATTACACCCTCGTTAAGGCGAAAGTCGCAGAACTGTTGTAAGAATTCAAAAACCCATTAGGTAAAGCTATGATGGCTTGATATATACGTTAAGGCCAATTAAATTAAGATTGATAGACCTCGAGTGAGTGATGCTGTCTTATCTCCTGTTCCTCGTTTGGTTGTGGATTTAGGGCGAAGTTGCTCAATCAACAGTCCTTTTAATCTTAATTATACACGACTAGTGTATACTAGTCGATTATAGAGAGGCCTCGTGAGAAATCTATTCATGAAAAGTACATTACTTTAAAACATCAGGACCCCCTAGAGTTCCGCATCAATTCTATCGGTCCAAGTATCCGCGATAATGATACCATGGACGAAACCCAAGACGCTAAGAACTTGTGTGCCCTGTTCAGCACATGGTCCTATCAATCTCCATTCCATATCATGTCGATGTTCGTTGAATTCGACACTACCGTCAATCATGGCTCGACTTGGTGCGACGATGTGAAAATTCCTAGTGCTGTGTAAAGAGAACTTTCACCATAGCATATGCGTCAAATAAAGGTTCTTCCGAACCTAATAAGAAAACCTAATGCGATCCGTCAGTCGTCTCTCTTATCCAAACCTTCCGAAGTACCTAGGAGAAGGGTACCACGTAGTGTTAACCAACCCCTCCATAGACATTAAAACCAGAAGCGAAAGACACCGCAGATTCTCCGGAAGACAACAACCGCCCGAAGCCTACTCAAAAGATCCCCCAGAAAGGCTATCCGCACCGCACAATCAGGTTCGTGAATCAAGAGAGAGAACTCATAGGATTAACTTACTACTACTAAGTATATGCATTAGAGTGGTATATAATTTAGATCAACAAGATTTAAGATGTGTGATTCCTCCCTACTCCCTGTTCCTCGTTGGGTTGTGGGTCTGGGGTGGGGCCACACATCTGAACATCCCGTCAAATCTCAATTATATACGACTTGCATACACCGAGTATTAGTGATTAATCCGAGTATGAGGTCTACCACGAACCTTATAATAAGACCCTTCATCCTTTCCCAAAAAAAAAGGGAGTTGGATTCAAGAGAACCACTGCGGGTTGAGCTACTAAAATGACCACAAATACGAAATTTGTTGTCATCCCGGTTAAGCCAACATAGTAGCTAACACCCTCGGTTAAGAAAAATAAACCAAGTCGTAAGAGTCAAAAGCATTGACTACGACCATCCATTCACGCTTAATCCCACGAATTAAGCATCTCAGCAGAGATCCCGGAAACCTGGAAGCTGTGACAGGTTAAACTCTGAGAAGAATGGATGAGGAAATTAGAAGTTCTGAGCGACGGAACCCTATACTCTCTAGATTTAATATAGATCGAGAAAACTCGGTAACACCAGAAGAGTAGTTGCAAGGGATACTCACACTAATCAGGCACTTCGTCCATCCCGTTACAGACGAGTAGTGCCTAGGACACAACGCCTCTTCATGCGAGAAAAAGTCACCGTCGCCCTATAGACGATTGACTGCATTCTCCAAAGTTAATACTACAATGCTAGGAACCACATGACCACCTCCGCAACCAAGAATACTTGAATAAAGTAAAATGGTATGTTGCGTTAAGCCTTATAACCCAGATCATAAAGAGATTGAAGACTCGACACCAGTCTAGGTGATTAGTCGATGGGTTATACATGAACACGCGCTTCCTACAAACTGGAGGGAGCCAACCCATCGGAGAATGGGGCATGTCAGAGATTCGTTGGACTACTAGGTGTTCCAAAGAATACTATCTCAAAAGAAATAGTAAAACCACCTCCTGAAATAGTCCAGCACTTCAGAAAAATCTCTAAGGGCTAAGTTAGCCCTGACCAGAGACTACTATCCATGAAACAACGAAGCGAGTGAGAACATGATTCTTTCCGAATAGGGATCATACTGTGAAAAACATCGTCAGGTAAAACCCCCCTATCACACTGACTTTGAGAGTTTCCGTTAGAAACACCTTAAGAGTTAGAAGTGCAGGTCCATTTTGCACTAGGTCGAGATAGATGTCACATAACCATTTTTCACATATCCAGAAAACCTCCGAAAGCCAATCAGTAGGAAATACGAATCCGAAGACGACCTGAGCCTTCTGAGAACCAAACCGGAGAATACACCCCCCCCCCCGGTGTGAAAGAAGTTTTGGAACTTCACAATGGCGATCACGCCAAGTGATGATCTAACCATGGAAGTACAATATGTTCTAAGTACCGAAACATTCTATCTCCCCAAAGAAACTTAGGACCATCCGAAATTCTTGATAAGAATTGATCCAACCCCCGTCAGACCTCAGCTACTTTAGGAATTCCATAAATTCCACCCAAATCTATCCACATCTTAGATTTGAAAAAAAGTGCTTGTCCGACGTGACTCTCGAAATCCCACTCGTCAAGATCGAAATCAATGAGAACCCAACTGCGTGTAGGAACCTATAGAAGTCAAACGACCCAAGCAAAGCCGTATCCCGGTAGTGAAGGTTCGCCGAATCACCAAGCGAAGACCTGAATTCACTTGGGAGCGTGAGGAACTGAAGAAACTAAAGCATCCTCATCTTTTGCTTCACTCAATTGCATCTGCGTGTGTGCTTGAACTCTAATTTCGGGAGGAAATTCCCTCTAACGGGGGGATGATGTGACAACCCGAAATTTTCATTTGTTTAAACTCCGCAATCAAGCACTTCAAAAATTAGCCAAATTCATCTCAAAACATTTTTTGGCCAGTTTTAAGTCCGTTTGAGTATTTTATTTTAATTTTTCGTCAAACGAGCAAATAAATGGAAGTGTGCGTTAGGTGTGTTGTGTAACGAATAAACAATAAACACCTTGACTAGGTGTTTACGGCCAAACAAGGGGTGTTTGGGCCGTAAACTCCCTTTTTCATGGACTCATGCATATAGCATGAGTTTACCCTCCATTTCCAATTTTTCACTTCCAACTTCAAGAACACCAAGAATTCTCTCTCAAGTATCATATCATATTTCCTTCAAATCCGCCAAAATGTAAGTGTTTTCTTCCTAGATTCGTTCATATAACACTTTATCTAGTGTTTATACTCGATTTCATCCATGGAAATCTCCTCTTTTCTTAGATCTTCAAGTGTTCTTCAAAACACCAAGAACACCAAGAACACACACTAGTGTTCTTGGGCTCTAAACACTCTTTCGAGCTTCCTATAAGTAAGTACACTTCTCCTATCAAGTTATTCACTTAGAAAACATGTTAAACCCTTGACGAACATCAAGATCCCAAAGAAAACATGTGTTTACGGTTTGGGGAGACCTCCCAAAACCGTAAACACCTTCCAAAGGTGTTTAAGTGCCCTTAACACCTTCCAATGCTTGTATAAGTGACTAGAACCTTGCATGCATAAGATAGAAACACCAAAACATGAAAGACATGGGCAAACATGAGTTTATGGCCATAAACCCATGTGTTTACGACCGTAAACTCCCAAGGAGTGGTCCAAGGACCGTAAACTCCAAAGAAGGGTCATTTCGAGACCTAGTCACTTCCTAAGCCCTTGATTCGAGTCTAGCTTAATTCCTTGAGTGGTTTAGGACCTTTGAACACCCAATGGCACCACTTCCATGAGTTTACGGCCATAAACTCAAGGGGGAAGTGGTCCAGAAACCGTAAACACTCATAAAGGCCACCATTTGAGGAGTAAACTCCAATGTGAGGCCATACTCTCTTTATACATAACCCTTAGTACTCCTAGCACCTGTAGCAAAGTGTTTTCATGTATTAGGATGTCTTTACTTGCATAATTAGTTAATAAATGACTAATTAGATACTTAAATGTATCACTACATGTTAAATAGGATTCGCATGTGTGTTCAAGTCCTCACTTGACACTTAGCATCCTATACCATCCGTTCATCCGCATCACCCACGTCAGGTGAGTTCATACCCCTGAATCAACCTTTTAAATGATTTAAAATGCTTTTATGGGGGGGGGGGAATACAAGTTGAACTATAGAGTTATTATATCAATCACATGTGATTAATAACTGTATAGCAAATAGATTTTTGCATGTTAAACTGCTTTATCCAGCTAAAGGTTTTCAAATCCTGTTTTCAAATCCCTTTTAAAGTATGAAAATCCCTTATTAGATTATTATAGCTTTTGCAAAGGTTTTACCAAAACTTCTTATATGCTTTTATATTGTAAAATGCATGTCTATATATATATAGTTATATAAGTAATGTTTGAAGGACTTAGGAAGGCTAGCTCGCTTTAATTCCTTTTTCTTATTTGGATGTGGCTTTAGGGTATCGGTTATCCATCTGAAGGTCGTTTAAATATTAGTTATATATCATGTATACATATATAGTCACAAAAAGTTCTATCAGCCAGTTCATCACCTTTGGTTAGCAAAGGCACCTAGATAACCTCTCAAGTAAACTATAATAGGTATAGTTTAGAAACCAACCATAACATTCATGAAGGAGAACTTAGTTATATTTATACTCTAAACACTTGTACTTTTAGTAAAAGAAATGTATATAGATTTCAAAACACGAGATACATCCTCAAACGCGGATTTCACCGTTGTCGAGTGGTAACCAGAGTCTCCTGGAGGGACAGAGGGTATTGTGTGTATAGATCTATACGGGACAGACACTCCCACATACTGACTGCTAGCTACAGTCCCGGCCGACCAAGCCAAGGGGTGACAAATGTCACATTCATTCCGACGCCAGCAGGTCGTCAAGTATTCGATTGTCAATCAGTATGGTTACGAGTATCTTTATAATTACCTTATAATTCATGGCTTTAAGGTAATAAGTGTCATCATGGTATTTTCTATATATAAAATTATCATTATATATATCTTCCTAGTTATACACTAGGCTACATTTTAAATCTTTAAACAAACCTACTTAGGATTAAAGGTCCTTTTAGACTTTGCGAGACGTATTGCTCATTCGATACCGTCTGGAGTCTGTACTTCATCCTTTTAGACTTTGCGAGACGTATTGCTCATTCGATACCGTCTGGAGTCCGTACTTCATTCTTTTAGACTTTTCGAGGCGTCCCGCCTGGAGTCTATTTTTATTTACTTTTAAACCAGCAGTGTTACTGCTGAGGAAAAATATTATTTTCCCCATTACTTTTGCTTGTGATTTCCACACATATTCTTTAAGGTAAAAACTATATTTTGATAAAGATACTTACCTTTGGAGGAAATTACTCCTTAAACATAAAACAATAGGGTCTTGGTAGAAGACTACTTTTATTAAGAAAATACAGGATTTTCTGGAAGGAATTCTAATACTCTGTAAATTCTAAACCACCATCATTTATGAGATTATTTTGAAGAAAAACATGTATTTATATCAATGCCATTAAATACTTATGAACTCACCAGCATTAAAATGCTGATACTCGCTTTCAAAATAACTTGTATTCTCAGGTCATCAATAGACAGGTACACTCCGGAAGCTTTTGCAAAGTCAGCCTAGTACCAAGCTGCATCTTATGTTATTCTCTGTATTTACTTTTGATGTTGTTGCTAAATGTAACCTATGTAAAATTATTACTATTAATGCAATGGTTGTTGTAGTTTGATTACTATACTACATATGTTGTGATACATGACATGATGTCCTCCACCCCAGAACGTTTCCGCCGTTCCAGTTTTAGGGTGTGACACGAACCTTCGTATCATCTCGAGCATTCAAGCTCAGAAATTCTTGCGAAAGGAATGTCGCGCATTCCTTGCTCATGTGGTCGACGTGAGCCAAGAAACGAAAGACATTCAGAACATTCCAGTAGTACGCGACTTTCCCGACATCTTTCCGGAAGAACTCCCAGGATTACCTCCGCAACGTCAAGTCGAGTTTCGAATCGACTTAGTTCCAGGGGCTACCCCCGTAGCCAAATCGCCCTATCGTCTAGCACCTGCAGAGATGCAAGAACTGTCCTGTCAACTTAACGAACTGTTCATCAAGGGCTTTATAAGACCAATCTTCTCACCCTGGGGAGCTCCAGTCTTGTTCGTATGTGCATCGACTACAGGAAGCTCAACAAACTGACCATAAAAAATCATTATCCTTTGCCTCGGATTGACGATTTATTCGATCAACTTCAAGGGGCAAACTTCTTTTCAAAAATCGACTTAAGGTCCGGATATCACCAACTACGAGTGCTAGGGGAGGATGTTCCGAAGACAGCCTTACGAACTCGTTATGGGCACTACGAATTCGTAGTGATGCCGTTCGGATTACCAAACGTGCCTGCTGTATTCATGGACTTAATGAATAGGGTGTGTCGTCCTTACTTGGATCAGTTCGTCATCGGCTTCATCGTTGACATACTTATCTACTCTCGTAGTAAGGATGAACATAGTCAACATCTGCAACAGGTCTTAGAAACATTACGCTCGGAGAAGCTCTATGCGAAGTTCTCGAAATGCGAATTTTGGATCCGACGAGTCGAATTCTTAGGGCACGTGGTTAGCGAAGAGGGAATACACGTGGACCTTTCCAAAATTAAAGCCATTGAGAGCTGGTCAGCATCGAAGACACCTACAGAAATTCGTCAATTTCTAGGCCTCGCTGGCTACTTTCGCAGGTTCATTCAGAACTTTTCCCGCATTGCAAAACCTCTTACAACACTGACCCAGAAGGGCGTGGCCTTTGACTGGGAAGAGAAGCAGGAGAGAGCGTTCCAAACGCTCAAGCGAGCCTTGTGCACCGCACCAATACTATCCCTCCCCGAAGGGATAGAAGACTTCGTTGTCTATTGCGATGCGTCGAATCAAGGACTCGGATGTGTTCTGATGCAGCGAGGTAAGGTCATCGCCTATGCCTCGAGACAGCTAAAGACACATGAGGTCAACTACACTACCCACGATCTTGAGCTAGGAGAAGTTGTGTTTGCTCTGAAGATCTGGAGACACTACCTGTACGGTACAAAGAGCACAATCTTTACAGACCACAAAAGCCTACAACACATATTCGACCAGAAGGAGCTCAACATGAGACAATGACGGTGGGTCGAGCTACTCAGTGATTATGAATGAGAAATTCGTTATCATCCGGGTAAAGCCAACGTAGTAGATGATGCCCTAAGTCGGAAAGATATTCTGGTCGTAGAGTCAAATCATTGACTATGACTATCCATTCACACTTGTCCACGCAAATTAAGGAGGCTCAGCTCGACGCTTTGAAACCTAAAAATGTGGCGGGTGAATCCCTGAGAGGGATGGATAAGAACTTGGAGGTTAAGGGTGGCAGAGCTTATTTTCTCATGGATCGGATCTGGACCCCGAAACTTGGTGGTTTCAGAGACTTGGTCATGAATGAGGCACACATCACTCGTTATTCCGTCCACCCAGGTTCAGATAAGATGTATCTGGATCTTAAAAAGCTATACTGGTGGCCTAACATGAAAGCAGAGATTGCTACGTTCGTGAGTAAATGCCTTACTTACGCCAAGGTCAAGGTCGAATACCAGAAAACCTCCGGTCTACTACAACAGCCAGAGATACCGGAATGGAAGTAGGAGCGGATCACTATGGATTTCATAACCAAGTTGCCCAAGACAACGGGTGGACTTGATACCATATGGGTCTTCGTCGACAGATTGACCAAGTCTGCACACTTCCTGCCTATCAAGGAAACAGACAAGATGGAGAAGCTTATAACAACTTACATTAGGGAGATTGTACGACTGCACGGTGTTCCCATATCCATTATCTCGGACAGAGATAGTAGATTCACTTCGAGGTTCTGGCAGTCACTACAAAGTGAGAGGACTATCCAAACCTTGGAAGATATGTTGCGAGCCTGTGTGATCGACTTTGGGAAAGCATGGGATACTCATTTACCCCTTGTCGAATTTTCCTACAACAACAGTTATCACACAAGCATAAAGGCTGCTCCATTCGAGGCCCTCTATGGCTGAAAGTGCAGATCCCCTCTGTGCTGGGCTGAGGTGGGTGATACCCAGTTAGCTAAAGGACGAGTTCCTGATAGCACTCTCACAGGTCCGGAGATCATTCGGGAAATGATAGAGAAGCCCGTTCATATTCGTGAACGATTGAAAGCCTCTAGAGACTGACAGAAAAGCTACGCTGATAAACGAAGGAAACCGTTGGAATTCCAGGTGGGCGACCATGTTCTATTGAAGGTCTCACCCTGGAAGGGCTTGATAGGCTTCAGAAAGCGTAGAAAGCTAAATCCAAGGTACATAGAGCCTTTCGAGATTCTCTCAAGAATCGGCCCTGTAGCTTACAAACTTAACTTACCCCGCGAGCTCAGTAACGTACATTCTACTTTCCACGTCTCGAACTTGAAAAAGTGTCTGTCCGACGAGACTCTTGTAATCCCACTTGACGAAATCGAGATCAACGAGAGCCTCAACTTTGTGGAAGAACCTGTAGAGATCATGTACCGAGAGGTCAAGCAAACGAAACAAATTCGTATCTCGATAATGAAGGTTTGCTGGAATGCCAAGCGAGGACCTGAATTCACTTGGGAGCGAGAGGATCAGATCAAACTGAAATATCCTCGTCTTTGTACTTAGTTATTTGTAACTACTTATTTGCTTAAATTCTAATTTCGGGACGAAATTCCTTCTAACGGGGGGATGATGTGACAACCCGAAATTTCTATTCTGTACAACCATTCACTTCAATAGGAGTCAAAACTGTTTCTGCTAATTTTCAAGCTTTTTGGAATAAGTTTGAGTATTTTAAGATTAGTACTCCAAGAGATAACAGGAGAGAGGATGCCTTAGGGTTTATTGTGCGACAATAATGTCCCAAAACTCCAAGAGTTTGGAGTTTACGGCCTAAACAAAGGTGTTTACGGCCGTAAACCCTAAAAGAGGGTATAAATATGACACTTAGTCATTATTTATCATTTTTCACATTTTCAAGATCCAAAACTCAATTCTCTCTCAAGTATCATCCAACATTTCTTCAAGATCTTCAACTTGTAAGTGTTTCTTACCCTAAAAAGTTGATATCTTACTTAATCTAGTGATCTAACATGATTCCATCCGTGAAATCATTCCAAAAGTGTAGATCTTCAAGTTTCACCAAGAACACACACTAGTGTTCTTGGACTTTTAGCACCTTTTCAAGCTTCTACCTAGTAAGTACTTCTATCCTAGAGTATTATAGAGCTTGTTACACTTCTAAACATCAAGAAAACACCCAAGAAACCAAGGATCAAAGGTGTTTACGGTCCAAGATGTTCTTGGACCGTAAACCCCAAAAAGGGTGCCAAAGTGTGCCCTAGTCCCTTCTAAGCCTTGGAAACTAGCCTAGATCACTTCCTTGATGTGCTTAGTACTTGAAAACATCAAAAGACCATAAACCATTTGGGTTCACGGCCATAAACCGAAAGGGAAATGGTCCAAGGACCGTAAACTCCTAAAAGGAGTGAAATGGTGCCCTAATCTCTTCCTAAGGCTTAAACATGAAGTAGGAATGCTTCTTGCGATCTTTAAGGCTTAAAAACACAAAATGGTCAAAGAAACATGATTTTACGGCTGTAAACTCATGGGTTTACGACCGTAAACTCAATGAGTTATGGTCACAAAACCGTAAACTCCAATAAAGGATTCCCTTGAACCCTAAACTCAATAGGAATGTCCTACAACACTTAGATGCAATCCTTAGGATGTATAGCACTTAAATAAGGTGTTTTACATGTCCTAGGATGTCTTAACTTTGTTAATTAGTTGTATAAAGACTAATTGGATACATATATGTGATATTATATGTTAGCTAGGATCACCGTGTGTGTACAAGTCTTCACTTGACACCTAGCATCCTATACATTACGTTCATCCAAACCACTCACTACAGGTGAGTTCATACCCGTTACTTAACCTTTTAAATGTTTTTATGGGGGGGATACAAGTTGAACTATTATAGTTATTATATCAATCACATGTGATTAATAACTACCAAACAAGTGGATTTCTTACTTTTCAAACTGTGTTATCAAACTGTTTTACTTCAAACTGTTTTACAAACTCTTTTACTTATCAAATACTTTAATTAAACTCTTTTAACTTATATTTTGTGTATCTATATGGATATAATTATATAAGTAGGATTGAAAGGACTTGGGACTGATAGCTCACCTTACTTCCTGTTCCTTGTTTGGTTGTGGACTTAAGGTATTCGGGTTATTTGTCCGAAGGTCGTTTGAATCCTAGTTATATATCATGTATATGTGTATATATATAAAAAGTTACTTCTTTCATTCAGTTCAATGCCTTTGGGTAGCAAGGGTATACAAACATGTTCATATACACAAACAACATCACTAGTAAACTATAATAGGTATAGTTTAGGAAGATACTATTACTAGAACAATGAAACATAGAATGAGTCAGTTCATTCATGAGTAATACATAGTGATGAGAAACAAACATCATACATAGTGATGAGAAACAAACATAATACATAGTGATGAGAAACAAACATAATACATAGTGATGAGAAACAAACATAATACATAGTGATGAGAAACAAACATAATACATAGTGATGAGAAACAAACATAATACATGGTGATGAGAAACAAACATAATACATAGTGATGAGAAACAAACATAATATATAGTGATGAGAAACAAACATAATACACAGTTATGAGAAACAAAACATACAGGCTAGACAGTGAAAGAACACACAATACAGCTAGCACATACATGTATATATACATATACATTACTTACAGTTATGTAAGCCACTTAACGTGGGCATGGCACTACCTGTCATGACCCGTTTTGTATCCAGAATCTCCTTAATTAGAGAGCATATGAGTTTGTGTATAGATCTATACTGTATTGACTATCCTACACCTTGTTGCTCGCTACAGTGGGACTTGCAAGTCTACGGGTGCCAAACGTCATTTCTTACGACGTCTTACATCATCGTTTTTCTATGGAGTCGGTAGCAGGATACAGGCCGATCACATGGTAGTTTAAATAACAATTGGTTTAAAGTAATTAGTACAGCAGTAGTTACTTAATACAACACTACAATACTATATCATTTTCCCTTTACATTTACTTTGTGATATTCACACAGTAAACAATAATGTTGAAACTATATTTTTGGTTAATGATAGTCAGATTTGGGAAAATACATACTCTTACAAGAGACACACACACATACACTAGATGCCTTGGTAGAAGGCTACTTTTAGTAGGAAACATAGGGTTTTCTAGGAGAGTTCAAACAATTACAAACTTTTACAAAACTTATACATTACAGACTTACAAACACTTTCATACAAACACAGACATTAATATACTTATGATCTCACCAGCTTTAAATCTGATAAACTCTTTCAAAATAACTTGTATTCTCAGGTCACCAGTAGACAGATACCGGTGCCAGGCTTTGAGAAGCTGGAGCTCGTTCAAGACTCATCTTTTATTTTGATGTATATTTTTGGTGTCTATATAACTTGACAGAACACACTTGTATTAAATTATATTATTAATGCAATGGATGATGTTGTTGCTTGTTTACTACTTTGCATTGTTGTGATACTGTACATGACATCCTCCACCCCCGAACGTTTCCGCCGTTCCGGTTTTGGGGTGTGACATGTACGACTGCACGGTGTTCCCATATCCATTATCTCGGACAGAGATAGTAGGTTCACTTCGAGGTTCTGGCAGTCGCTACAAAGTTCCTTAGGAACTAGGTTGGACATGAGTACAGCCTACCATCCACAGACCGACGGGCAAAGTGAGAGGACTATCCAAACCTTGGAAGATATGTTGCGAGCCTGTGTGATCGACTTTGGGAAAGCATGGGATACTCATTTACCCCTTGTCGAATTTTCCTACAACAACAGTTATCACACGAGCATAAAGGCTGCTCCATTCGAGGCCCTCTATGGCCGAAAGTGCAGATCCCCTCTGTGCTGGGCTGAGGTGGGTGATACCCAGTTAGCTAAAGGACGAGTTCCTTACAGCACTCTCACAGGTCCGGAAATCATACGGGAAACGACAGAGAAGATCGTTAAGATTCGTGAACGATTGAAAGCCTCTAGAGACCGACAGAAAAGCTACGCTGATAAACGAAGGAAACCATTGGAATTCCAGGTGGGCGACCGTGTTCGATTGAAGGTCTCACCCTGGAAAGGCTTGATACGCTTTGGAAAGCGTGGAAAGCTAAATCCAAGATACGTAGGGCCTTTCGAGATTCTCGCTAGAATCAGCCCTGTAGCTTACAAGCTTAACTTACCACGCGAACTCAGTAACGTACATTCTACTTCCCACGTCTCGAACTTGAAAAAGTGTCTGTTCGATGAGACTCTTGTAATCCCACTCGACGAGATCGAGATCAACGAGAGCCTCAACTTCATGGAAGAACATGTAGAGATCATGGACCGGGAGGTCAAGCAAACGAAACAAAGTCGTATCCTGATAGTGAAGGTTCGCTGGAATGCCAAGCGAGGACCTGAATTCACTTGGGAGCGAGAGGATCAGATGAAACTGAAATATCCTCGTCTTTTTAATTAGTTATTTGTAACTACTTATTTGCTTAAACTCTAATTTCGGGACGAAATTCCTTCTAACGGGGGGATGATGTGACAACCCGAAATTTCTATTCTATACAACCATTCAATTCAATAGAATTCAGAACTGTTTATGCTAATTTTCAAGCTTTTTGGAATAAGTTTGAGTGTTTTAAAGTTAGTACTTTAGGAGATATCAGGAGAGAGGATGCCCTAGGGTTTATTGTGCAACAATAAAGTCCCAAAACTCCAAGAGTTTGGATTTTACGGCCTAAACAAAGGTGTTTACGGCCGTAAACCCTAAAAGGGGTATAAATATGACATTTCATCATTATTTACCACTTTTCACATTTTCAAGATCCAAAACCCATTTCTCTCTCTAGTATCATCTGACTTTTCTTCAAGATCTTCAACATTGAAAGTGTTTCTATCCCTAAAAAGTTGATATCTTACTTAATCTACTGATCTTACATGATTCCATCCGTGAAATCATTCCAAAAGTGTAGATCTTCAAGTTTCACCACGAACACCAAGAGCACACACTAGTGTTCTTGGACTTTTAGCACCTTTTCAAGCTTCTACCTAGTAAGTACTTATATCCTAGTGTATTATGAGACTTGTTACACTTCTAATTATCAAGAAAACACCCAAGAATCAAAGGATCAAAGGTGTTTACGGTCCAAGAACACCTTGGACCGTAAACCCTAACAAAGGGGCCAAAGTGTGCCCTAGTCCCTTACCAAGCCTTGGAAACTCGTCTAGACCCCTTCCTTGATGTGCTAGGAACTCAAAACAACAAAAAGACCATAAATCATTTGGGTTTACGGCCGTAAACCCAAAGAGAAGTTGTCCAAGGACCGTAAACTCCATAAAGGAGTGAAATGGTGCCCTAATCACTTCCTAAGGCTTAAACATGAAGTAGGAATGCTTCTTATGACCTTTAAGGCTTCAAAACACAAAATGGTCAAAGTACCATAAGTTTACGGCCGTAAACTCATGGGTTTACGACCGTAAACTTAAGGGGTGATGGTCACAAAACCGTAAACTCCAAAGGAGTTTACCCTTGAACACTAAACTCAATTACAAGGTCCTACCACCCTTACATGCAATCCTTAGGACTTATAGCACTTAAATCAAGTGTTTTACATGTCTTAGGATGTCTTAACTTGGTTAATTAGTTTTTTAATGACTAATTGGATACATATATGTGTTATTATATGTTAACTAGGATCCTTGTGTGTGTTCAAGTCTTCACTTGACACTTAGCATCCTATACATTCCGTTCATCCAAACCACTCACTACAGGTGAGTTCATACCCCTTAATTAACCTTTTAAATGTTTTAAATGCTTTTATGGGGGGGGGAATACAAGTTGAACAATTATAGTTATTATATCAATCACATGTGATTAATAACTACCAAACAAGTGGATTCCTTACTTTTCAAACTGTGTTACCAAACTGTTTTACTTCAAACTGTTTTACAAACTATTTTTCATACCAAATGCTTTTGTCAAACTCTTTTACATGTCAAATATTGTTACTTAAACTCTTTTAAACTTATATTCTATTAAAATTGTATCTATATAGATATAGTTATATAAGCAAGATTGAAAGGACTTAGGACTGATAGCTCACCTTACTTCTTGTTCCTTGTTTGGTTGTGGACTTAGGGTATCAGGGTTATTTGTTCGAAGGTCGTTTGAATCCTAGTTATATATTATGTATATGTATATAGATATAAAAGGTTATTTCTTTCCAATTCAATACCTTTGGGTAGCAAGGGTATACAAACATGTTCATACATACAAACAACATTACTAGTAAACTATAATAGGTATAGTTTAGGAAGTTACAAATCTATTACTAGACCAATGAAACATACAATGAGTCAGTTCATACATGTGTCATAACTTATAGTGATGAGAAACAAACTTAACTTATAGTGATGAGAAACAAACATAACTTATAGTGATGAGAAACAAACATAACTTATAGTGATGAGAAACAAACATAACTTATAGTGATGAGAAACAAACATAATACATAGTGAAGAGAAACAAACAATACGATATAGAGAGAACATACATACAGGCTAGACAGAGGAAGAACACACAATACAGCTAGCACATACATTACATATACATTATTACAGTTATGTGAGCCACGTAACGGGGCATGGCACCACCTGCCATGACCGTTTTGTATCCAGAATCTCCTTAATTGGGTAGCGTATAAGTTTGTGTATAGATCTATACTAGATTGACTATCCTACACCTTGCTGCTCACTACAGTGGGACTTGCAAGTCTACGGGTGCCAAACGTCATTTCTTACGATGTCTTACATCGTCATTTTTTCTATGAGTTGGTAGCAGGGTACAGGCCGATCACATGGTACTTTAAATAACAATTGGTTTAAGGTAGTTAGTACAGCAGTAGTTACTTAATACAACACTACTGTACTATTCCATTTTTCCCATTTCATTCACTTTGTGAACATTCACACAATGAACAGTAATGTAAAAACTATATTTTTGGTTAATGATAGTCAGATTTGGGAAAATACATACTCTTACAAGAGACACACATACAAACACTAGATGCCTTGGTAGAAGGCTACTTTTAGTAGGAAACATAGGGTTTTCTAGGAGAATTAAAACTTTTACAAACTTATACAAAGACTTTTACAAACATCTTACAAACATCTTACAAATGCTTTCATAAAAATACAGACACTAATATACTTATGATATCACCAGCTTTGAAGCTGATAAACTCTTTCAAAATAACTTGTATTCTCAGGTCACCAGTAGACAGGTACCGGTGCCAGGTTTTGAGAAGATGGAGCTCGTTCAAGACTCATCTTTTATTTTGATACATATTTTTGGTGTCTATTGAACTTGACAGAACACACTTGTATGAAATTAGATTATTAATGCAATGGATGATGTTGTTGCTTATTTAATACTTTGCATTTTTGTGATACTGTACATGACGTCCTCTACCCCCGATCGTTTCCGCCGTTCCGGTTTTGGGTTGTGACAGAAACTTACTAGTGACCACTGTGGGGTCGGCAACCGCTTCCTCGTGGCCTATGGCCAGAACTCTTGCCACTCCACCGGCATTCCCTGCCTTCGGGCAGTTTCTTTTGTAGTGGCCTACCTCGCCACAACCGTAGCAAGCTTGGCCCACTCCTGTGTCGAGGACTTGGTTGATTGGCCTCGCCGGAGCTTTACAGAAACGGGTTGTGTGCCCCTTCCTGTTGCAGTTCAAACACTGCATTTCCCGGCAGGCTCCTGCGTGGTGGAAGTTGCACTTGTTGCACTTGGGCAAACTTCCGGCGTACGGCTTTACTGGAGCAGCAGCAATGGCAGGTGTTATCGCACTATGAACTGCCACGATCTGCTGCTTTTCGGCAGCCTTCTTCTTCTTTTTGTCATCCCAGAACTTCCGCTTGGAATCAGCGGTTCTGGCGGGTTCTGAGATGGCCAGGGTTGTTGTTGCGGCCGGGGTACGAATCCCATCGTCTATAAGCCGTTGTGCCAATCGCTTGGCACTATCGAATGTAGTGGGGTTGGAAGCCAAAACATTTCCCTGGAATGGAGGCACCAGCCCCCATATGTATCTTTCAATCTTCTTCCCCTCTGTAGGAACCATGTTGGGACAGAGGGCCACCAGTTCACAGAACCTGGCAGTGTAGGAAACTATGTTGGAGCCCATCATGGTTAGGCTCCACAGTTCTTCCTCCAGTTTTTGGATTTTGCCCCTCGGGCAATACTCTTCAACCATTAGCTCTTTCAGAGCTTCCCAACCCATAGAATTTGCCACTATAAGGGATAGTGACTTGACATGGCTATTCCACCATGTTAGGGCTTTTGACTCAAAGGTGCAAGCAGCAAACTTGACCTTGCTCCCTTCTGGACAGGAGCAGATTTCGAAAACCGATTCTGTCTTCTCGAACCATTGCGAGAGGGCAATGACTCCGCCTGTCCCTTTGAAGGACAATGGCTTGCAGTTAGTGAAGTCCTTGTAGGAGCACTCTTTCAAGCGTACAGGGATTTCACCATGAGTAGATAGGACAGGGGTTCCTCCTCCAGTGGAACAAGAAAAGTGATATTGTGCCATGGCTGTAGCCACAGCCGCAGCTACAACAGCATTTAGAGCTGCCGTATCGAATTGAGGAGCAGGTGGTGTCGGTGCGGGAGGATTGCGTCTTGTTGATTTATGAGGAGGCATCTTTCAACTATAAGTTTACAAATATGAAGATATTGATAAGAATTTAATAGAAAAATCGATGAGAATGACTCATGGACTAACTCTCCATAGCCCAACATCACAATTGAATAGCACGTTTGAACGAAGATCTTGTACTAGCAGATGATAGCAATTGGATATTGATTTCCATAAGATTAGGTATCTGTCAATAATACTGGTATTACAGATGTAACAAGTTTGGGAAAAATGACCTAGAAGTAGGCCTTACATCAACCAAGATGGGAAAATTTTGACAGAACTACGACCTAATCAAGACTTAACAGGTCTAAGATTTACAAAGATAGGAAATTATACTAGAGTTTTTACACAAACTAGGTTATATCAAAAAGAGAAGTCGATGAAACTCTATCGGTGACGAGAACTACTAGAGTGAGTTCTTGACTCCGACAGAAGACATTATATGTCCCTCACGCACCTATCGGACCTTACTTGCTGAGCTCGAAGTTCCCTGACTTCAGTTTGGGTCTCAGAAAGTTCCCTTTGCAGAACTGCATTGCGCACCTGAGTCCTTTCATGAGCAGAATCAAGCTGGCGAATGTGGACTGTGTTAACGCCAGCGTTGGCGTCAATCTCTATGACTCGGTCGATAGTCGCTCGACCTTGTTCCGTGTTCCGGGAAATCCTACGAATCATGATGGGTAGGACCCTATCAGCTGAACCTCCCTCGGTGAGGTTGTAGAAGCTTCTGTCTCCATTGTAGGGAATGGGTTGACCTTGTTCTTGACTCCATCTATTCAAGTTTGTGGCCCACAGAGGTGTGGGTCCTTGAAATGCTGGACGATGGTTTGGGTTTAGGTCTTGAGCAGCTGGGGGTTTGTTGTTGACTTCCGGCTCCGAGTCAGAATCATCAGAAAAGCCTTCAGCTTCGTGATCATCCAACGGGATTAGGTGATCATCCATTGCATTAATAATGTAATTTCATACAAGTGTGTTCTGTCAAGTTATATAGACACCAAAAATAATATAATCAAAATAAAGATGAGTCTTGAACGAGCTCCATCTTCGCAAAAACTTGGCTCCGGTACCTGTCTACTGGCGACCTGAGAATACAAGTTATTTTGAAAGAGTTTATCAGCTTTAAAGCTGGCGAGATCATAAGTATATTAGTGTCTTTATTTGTATGAAAGCATTTGTAAGATGTTTGTAAGATGTTTGTATAAGTTTGTAAAAGTTTGAATTCTCCTAGAAAACCCAATGTTTCCTACTAAAAGTAGCCTTCTACCAAGGCATCGAGTGTCTGTGTGTGTGTCTCTTGTAAGAGTATGTATTTTCCCAAATCTGACTATCATTAACCAAAAATATAGTTTTTATATTACTGTTCATTGAGTGAATGTTCACAAAGTGAATGTAATGGGAAAATGAAATACTACTGTACTGTTGTATTAAGTAACTACTGTTGTAGTAACTACCTTAAACCAATTGTTATTTAAAGTATCATGTGATCGGCCTGTACCCTGCTACCGACTCATAGAAAAACGACGATGTAAGACGTCGTAAGAAATGACGTTTGGCACCCGTAGACTTGCAAGTCCCACTGTAGCGAGCAGCAAGGTGTAGGATAGTCAATCCAGTATAGATCTATACACAAACTCATACGCTCCCCAATTAAGGAGATTCTGGATACAAAACGGTCATGGCAGGTAGTGCCATGCCTCGTTACGTGGCTCGCATAACTGTAATAATGTATATGTAATGTATGTGCTAGCTGTATTGTATGTTCTTCCTCTGTCTAGCCTGTATGTATGTTCTCTCTATATGGTATTGTTTGTTTCTCTTCACTATGTATTATGTTTGTTTCTCATCACTATAAGTTATGTTTGTTTCTCATCACTATAAGTTATGTTTGTTTCTCATCACTATAAGTTATGTTTGTTTCTTATCACTATAAGTTATGACACATGTATGAACTGACTCATTGTATGTTTCATTGGTCTAGTAATAGATTTGTAACTTCCTAAACTATACCTATTATAGTTTACTAGTAATGTTGTTTGTATGTATGAACATGTTTGTATACCCTTGCTACCCAAAGGTATTGAACTAGAAAGAAGTAACCTTTTATCTCTATATACATATACATAATATATAACTAGGATTCAAACGACCTTTGGAGAAATAACCCTGATACCCTAAGTCCACAACCAAACAAGGAACATGAAGTAAGGTGAGCTATCAGTCCTAAGTCCTTTCAATCCTACTTATATAACTATATCTATATAGATACACTTTTTACAGAATATAAGTTTAAAAGAGTTTAAGTAATAGTATTTGACATGTAAAAGAGTTTGACAAAAGCATTTGGTATGAAAAAGAGTTTGTAAAACAGTTTGAAGTAAAACAGTTTGGTAACACAGTTTGAAAAGTAAGAAATCCACTTGTTTGGTAGTTATTAATCACATGTGATTGATATAATAACTATAATTGTTCAACTTGTATTCCCCCCATAAAAGCATTTAAAACATTTAAAAGGTTAATTAAGGGGTATGAACTCACCTGTAGTGAGTGGTTTGGATGAACGGAATGTATAGGATGCTAAGTGTCAAGTGAAGACTTGAACACACACAAGGATCCTAGTTAACATATAATAACACATATATGTATCCAATTAGTCATTAAACAACTAATTAACCAAGTTAAGACATCCTAAGACATGTAAAACACTTGATTTAAGTGCTATAAGTCCTAATGATTGCATCTAAGGGTGGTAGGACCTTGTAATTGAGTTTGGGGTTCAAGCGTAAACTCCTTTGGAGTTTACGGTTTTGTGACCATCACCCCTTGACTTTACGGTCGTAAAACCATGAGTTTACGGCCGTAAACTCATGGTACTTTTACCATGTTGTGTTTTGAAGCTTTACAAGCATTAGAAGCATTTCTACTTCATGCCTAAGTCTTTGGAAGAGATTAGGGCACCATTTCACTCCTTTGTGGAGTTTACGGTCCTTGGACCATTTCTCTTTGGGTTTACGGCCGTAAACCGAAATGGTTTATGGTCGTTTTTTGTTTTAAGTCCTATTCACGTCAAGGAAGGGATCTAGACTAGTTTCCAAGGCTTGGTAAGGGACTAGGGCACACTTTGGCCCCTTTCTTAGGGTTTACGGTCCAAGAACATCTTGGACCGTAAACACCTTTGATCTTGTGTTTCAGTGGTGTTTTCTTGATGATTAGAAGTGTAACAAGTCTTATAATACACTAGGGTAGGAGTAATTACTAGGTAGAAGCTTGAAAAGGTGCTAAAAGTCCAAGAACACTAGTGTGTGTTCTTGGTGAAACTTGAAGATCTACACTTTTGGAATGATTTCACGGATGGAATCATGTAAGATCACTAGATTAAGTAAGACATCAACTTTTTAGGGCTAGAAACACTTACAATGTTGAAGATCAAGAAGAAAAGTCGGATGATACTTGAGAGGATTTGAGTTTGGATCTTGAAAATGTGAAAAAGTGGTAAATAATGACTAAGTGTCATATTTATACCCCCCTTTAGGGTTTACGGCCGTAAACACCTTTGTTTAGGCCGTAAACTCCAAACTCTTGGAGTTTTGGGACTTTATTGTTGCACAATAAACCCTAGGGCATCCTCTCTCCTGATATCTCCTAAAGTACTAACTTTAAAACACTCAAACTTATTACAAAAACCTTGAAAATTAGCAGAAATAGTTCTGACTTCTATTGAATTGAATGGTTGTACAGAATAGAAATTTCGGGTTGTCACAGTTGAATCATACACAAAGGCACGTTTTATAACATCGAGTTACCAATGCTTTTTCGTGCAATAAATGTATAACCAACTCATATTCAACTACTCTTATCTCTAGGTTTGAAGAATATAAGATATTATCGTCTCATGATTCACTCATGATAAAATCCATGAAGTGAGTCAAATGAGCGTGGGTTTAATCCAATACTCAGAACTTATGAGCACTCATGAATGTTGCATCAACTCTTCCTATGTCCACTACCTTGGACATCTACAAACCAGCTTCTTGACAGTCTTGATTCATATCTACTTCCAACATATGACCGATTGTGGATGGTTTGAATAACTTAGTCATTCGGAAAGAATGACCTAGTTATTCTGGAAGTCAAAACATGCAAAGTGAAATACAAGAATAATACTAATCCTATATGGCCACAAAACTCTTTGAGTGTAAATAAAAACACCTTTTATTTAAGCACCATATTGATTACTTATTATTCATTGTATAATGTTTCGAATTATCAACTTAATACTTGAATTAAAACAATAGTCATGCCATGCTCCAAGCATGCACACTATGTTTATCCAAACAATTGCTATGCCATACTCCAAGTATGCCCACTATGTTTGTTTAATGATCCTTACTTTGTGAAACAGATCGATTGACAATATTTCAATGTTGCTCATTTCAAAATCCCAACTCTTGCCATTGAGTGTGATTTGTTAGATTCTAAACTTATATGAAATGATCCCCTTGTAATGATTATGCCCAAGTCACAAAGACTTGGCAACAAACATTACAAAGTATTCCAATGGAGATCAATTCCATGGAAACGAAGTCGCACATTCAAAGTACATTCCATTGAATATCCTTATTGCATTAAGTTTTCTAATCTTACACAGATTTAAACGATAACTTTCTCCTATGGAGACAATTCCATATTCCCATTTTGACTATCACTTCTGAACAAGAGTTGCCTCCTTTTAGAACATGTCAATATGGTCCTATCTCTATACTTCCAATTGTTCATGAGCAACCAATCTTTGGCAAACTTCAGATTGTTCTTGACAATTGCTTAATCATTTAAGTCAAATCCAGTTCTATTCCTTTTTCCCTCTTAACGCCCTAGGCATTTGGAAAATTTAGGATGGATAAATATTATAGCACATGTAATCGATCCTATACCCGAAGTATATGGGACCCGATTTATGCTATAGGTTTTTTTTATTTGCCATGTTCTCAAAATTCGAACTATGAAGAGGGATGACGTAATCATAATCGAATTTTGAGAATGCAACATATATAGAATTTCCTTATGTTGAACCATTCCAACATAACATTGATATATATCCTTGACTAAAGTTGACTAAAATCTCAATCTAAGCTTTTAGAATTGGAATGAAGTATAAATCCTCTCCCTTAATTATAGCAAAACAACTTTTCAAAGCGAATTGCACCTTTTGTTTTCTATAATTAACATTGCTAACTTGAAACACTAACCATAATAATCATGCTCCAACTATCACAATGATTATTATCTTACTAGCACAACACTTATGCTCCCACTAGCCTTGACATGTATTCAAAGATCAACTGGACTTCTAGAAATCAATATTTTATTGACTTTCTTGCCAAAGTTCAGATTTCTGATACAAGATTGCTTTCATAAGACTTTATCAAAATCATACACCTTTCCTTAGATAGCTCACATGTTTGTCTAGATCTATTGCCATTCTCACTAGTTAATGTGCCAGTTAACCACACACGCTCCACTAATGACGTGAGAATGCAAATATCACTATTACTATCTACTTAAAATCTACTTAGTGAAAGCGTTTCCTCACTATCATTTTCATGAATCGGAGAGAAACCTTTTGACACTTAGTTTTTTTTGTGGTGTATGTATTCCTATCCATGTGAATTTGTCAAAAACATAATCACAAGACAGGGTTCAATCTTAATTTCTTGCCACTTGGCAGCTCAAGGGCCTACCATTGCTTCGAAATTGTTATGCAAACAATTGAGAACTCATAGAACTCACAAGCATAGCCAACTTTAATTGGAATCGGCATAGAAATTGGAATATGTCAACACGATAGGTTACAAACCTCAAGTTGTGGGCTAGTGATTAAACAATACTCCTGATTAGATCTTGAAATCACCTCATGATCTTTTAAGACTCCTACTGACCTATTGACATATAAGATTCTCTTTTTCAAGAACATTTCCTTGACAAAACAAGTATTCAAGAATTTGTGCGGATTCTTATCAAGGAAAACACTTCACACAATTGGTCTTAGTTTTTGTTTTATCCAAAACATCACAACTTACCAATTTCAAATGTAGAAGAATAGGAAATATCTTACTCTACATTTGAAAAGTGTTATAAACTTTCTAAAGATTATGTCACTCAAGTTACAATCTTGGAGTAAGACTCTAAGAGTTGATTTTGGAACGAAGTATGATTTATCTTTTGATTTAAACATTTCAACAATTCATGATTCCTCTCCTTAGTCAAACAAATGCACTAAGGTGTCCTTAGAGGATCAATTGTGATATGGTTTCATAATCACTAAGATAATCATAAAACAAAATACTCAACTACTCTCCCATCTCTTCAGATTGGAGAAAATTTTATCTTTCTGCGTTATTTGATTCTTCTCATTCGTCCTGCCATACATTGTAACTTTTCCAATGTTTCAGAAATACACTTAAACTTGTAGGTATAACCATATTTACTAAACTTTAGTAAATCATGACGAATAATCTTATCATTCCTTGTGGTGGACCTGACCAGCGCACAACCTAATGTACCCAATCCTTCAGTCCTTCACTTGACTCACACATACATGTGAACAAGGAATGAGTCTTAATTTCCCAACAATGAAAATTCTCACTCATCATACAATACAACTTGCATGATTCCAAGTTTATATCCAACTGAAACTTGGGTGATGAGAATCTTTCCTTATTTGGTAAATTATGACACTACCACAAATGAAAGAATCAAATCCATTTTCCAATATTGCTTATCAATGGAGTCATATAAACAACAATTTTTCACAAATGCCATTATAAGGATACTTAAAATAAATAAATCAAAAATTTTATTTTCTTTTATTTTAAAACTTGCGGAAAAATCTTATCCTTACAATGAAAATACCTATGAAAACTATGTTGATATCTATTCCTAAGCAATTTATCGTAACTCTTAATCAGTTGCTCAAAATTCTGATCACCGAACCATCTTCGCGATCAGAATCAGCATACTCTTTCTTTAAGCTTCCGTTGATTCTCTAAAACATCAAAATGTAATTAGATTACATTATGTATTAAGAATCTCCAAAAGATACTTAATAGAGTTAGATAATGGACTTTACCAGAAGCAAAGTCAAACTTTTGACTTTTACCATCCTTATGAACTTTTTCAGGTAAATTCGGCAGATTCGCAACCAATGTCCCTTCTTTTGGCAAAAGAAACATATGGACTCTTTGGAAATGGTACACTTGATTGTCTCAGACTTAGCCTTTCTCTTTAGCATTGGTCAAATGACTTGACCATGGCCAATCCTTTTCTATTGGGAAGAGAAAGCTTTTATGGACTTCCAATGTCACCATTGTCAATGTCCAAATAGGTTTGGGAAGTAGATCTTCCAATCTAATTTTCTTTACCTATGCTCCAAATCATTGTTGATTTAGCAGCATCAAGCAAATAGGTAAGATCACTAAGGGTCATGTCGTGATCTGTCATCAGGGAGTGACTGAAGAACCAAGTCAACAGCCAACTACCTCGAGACTTCGGCACCCGACTCTCCCGGCTTGCCAATATGTGACTTAACCTCCAAGATGTAAGCACATATAGTCTTTGCTTGCCAATAGGGATTGAGTTACTTAGAACTTTTCAAGTCCTGAAACTTTTGGGATAGGGAGAATTATTGGAGGAGGTGGAGGAAGTGAAGCATGATTTCTAGTCACATTAATGAACAACAAAGGGATTAATCTTTCACCTTGATTGCCATGTGGGATATCATCTTCATGTTTCAGGGAGAAATTCAAGTTTAGTTGATTTAAAGTCCATAACATAACACCCAATATGAAATATTAAGGCTAGGACCCAACAACCTATTTATAACTGGAAGATGATGTCGTAATCCAAGCTATAAAATAGTTGAAGGTAGGTAAATGACGATTTACCAATTTCCACCATGAAAACAAAATATAATTAAGTTTTAATTGGATTTGAAACTCCTAGATCTTTTGAGATACATTAAACTTTCAATGGCATGTTTGAATCTCGATTGTGCCCTCTCAAGTTTGTGACTGGGATGCCGAGGATCACAAATAAGGTGTGAATAACCATGCAAATTGACTTGGTACCCTCAACTTTATCACCTAATTGATGTGCCGGTTAACCACACACGCACCACCAATCTATGATAAACTTAAGTTACCCTTCGCCACACATTGTCAGTCCCATGTTAGTGTGACGGTTAACCACACACGCTCCACTAACGACTTAACAAAGGTGCAAATTATAATTGCATGGGTTAACACCAAATTCACATTTTCCTAAGTAACTAAGATTGGGAATTTATAAGTGTTTAGTTACTTAGTATTTATCATTATACTTTTAATGAAGGGAGAATTATAATCCTTATCCTACCCGTTCGGCTAATGACCCTCCACCAGTCAAGGAAGCGGTGGGTGAGAGTGGACACCCATTAAACTGCCATTTTATAGGCAGTAACCTTATACCCCCCTTATAGACCGGCTTCGTGAATGAGGCCTACTAACGGTAAGATTGACTTTATCTTATACATATCTATATAACAAAAATTATAATAATAGTATAAGGGTTGAATTTTAACTATTAAAACTCTAAGGTCTTAACTTGGAATTAAAGTATTCGTGGGAAAACTTTACAAATTCCAAAACTTGAGGGCAAGTTTTGAAAACTACAAAAGTTTTCAATTCCATAACTTATGTGTTTAAAGTAGTTTTTAATGAAAAAAACTCTTCAAGTTCCATAACTTGAGGACAAGTTATGGAAGACTTTAAAGCACTTAAAAAATGAGACTCTTCACTTTCATAACTTATGGAAATCTTATGAGTGTTTAAAAAATCATAAATCTGTCTTTTCATATATTTTGAGGACAAGTTACAAAAACACATTTTATGAATAACTTTTAGATCAATATGGATTGAAAACATATTATCTCATAACTTTTCTATTAATCTAAGCTAACTCATAAGAACAAGATAATTCAAATCATCAATCTTCTAGAAATTAGCATGAACATAAAACTAATACAAATCTTGAAATTATGACAATTATCTTTGAAATTGGATTAGCATGAACATTACCACATCAAAAACAGGTTTATTAGTTCAAAAACAGCTTAGGGTAATGTTCCTAGTCCAATTCCAGCCAAAAAAAACTCGAAAATATGCTGTCAGGGGCTCCTACTCGTCGAGTGTATGAACCTGCTCGACGAGTAGGATGAACTTCTTCATGGACTCGGCAAGTTCATCAGTTGACTCGGCGAGTCCAGTGCCCAGACAGCCAGAAAATCGATTTTTTCAGCTTTTTTCAGCAATTTGCATCAAGTATAATTGAAAACAAGCCTAGGCTCTGATACCACTGTTGGGTTTTTATCATTCTAACACTCGTAAGGTATACATGCAACCCTAATACCTTGGATCTATGTTTTCTCTATTATACATGCAAATATCAATTTTACAAGGTATTACCCTAACTAGCATACAATCATATGTACTAGGATAACAAAACTAGATAGAATACATACCTCTTTGTTGTAGCATGATTCCATGGAGCTTAAGAGCCGAGTGCCCCAAGTGTGACACCTCAAATGGTTCACACAACATCATCAACATTTGGAATAACCATGAGAAGAGATACTTGACTCTTAGAAATCGGCTTGCCCTCTTGTGTATGCACTAGTGCCGATTTCACCAACCAATGGGGTCTTTATATAGTGTGCACATTAGGGTTACACCATGTAACCCATGACTTTACCCATTCCTTATGTTACATGGGTTTTAACCTCCATGGAGTATCCATGGGTCACCACATGGGTTAAACCCAACATAAGGAATCATGGATCATAAGCCCACATATATAAGAATGAATGATTTACACAATCAATCCCCATATATTTAATTAGTCTCTTTTGATCACTAAATTAATTCTTGATCAATACTAATTAAATAATATGATTTCATATTAATATACTAGAACTTATAATATATTAATATGTCACAAATATCCTCTTCTCACAAAAGGACTATCCAAATTGTTCCGATGCCATGCAACCCAAATGGACCATGTCGGGTCGAGTCAAGTATATACCAGTTATACTTATGGACTTAGACACTAATCCAACACCAATTGGGTTGCATGGCATCGGAAAAATTGGATAGACAAAATGAGAAAAAAGGATATTAGTGATTTATATTAATATATTATAAGTTCTAATATATTAATATGAGATCATATTATTTAATTAGTATTGATCAAGAATTAATTTAGAAGTAATCTAGTGATCAAAAGGAACTAATTAAATATGGACTCTTATAAATGTGGTGGGTCAAGTTCATTTAGGTTGGGCTAAGATTTCATGGATAGTCCATGGAGTGTTTAACCCATGGATCCTATGGAAATGAAAGGTCATGGGTATTAGGGTTTACATGAATGTAACCCTAATCCTCCACACTATATAAAGAGGTCCTAGTTCATGAAATGTGCACTAGTGTGTATACACAAGAGGGCAAAAACGGATTTGATGCATGTATCCTTATTCTCTAGTTATTCAAAGGGTTCTTGGTGTTGTGTGAACCATTTGAGGTATCACAATTGAGGCACTAGGCTCTTAAGCTCCATGGAATCAAACTACAACATCAAAAGGTATGTCATTCTACTAGATTCCTCTAGTATAGTTGCTTCATATTATGCTTGTTAGGATGAAACCTTGGAATATTAAATATTTGCATGTATAATAGAGAAAACATAGATCCAAGGTTTATAGGGTTGCATGTACACCATAGGAGTGTTAGAATGCTCAAAACCCATCAGATACCACCCTCAGACCGATGGCCAGATTGAGCGGACGATTCAGACACTCGAAGATATGCTCCGGCCTTGTTTATTAGATTTCAAAGGTAGTTGGAATACTTACCTTCCACTGGATGAGTTCTCCTACAACAACAGTTATCATGCCAGTATCGACCAATCGTCTTTCGAGATGTTGTATGGAAGAAGGTGCAGGACCCTGATTTGTTGGTGCGAGGTCGGGCATTGGGTCATGGGGAGTACCGAGGTGGTACTCAAGACCACTGAGTTGATTCAGCAGGTGCGCGTCAGGCTGTGAGTCGCGCAAAGCCGAAAAATGAGTTATGCAGATCGGAGATGTTCAGACCTCGAGTTTCTGGTGGGAAATTTGGTGCTTCTGAAGGTGTCACCCTGGAAAGGGGTCATCCAATTTCGGAAGTGGGGCAAGTTGGGCCCCAAATTCATTGGTCCTATCAGGATATCAACCCGGGTGGGCAGGTTGCATACCGACTGGATTTTCCTGATGAGTTCATCCAGATCCATAACACCTTCCATGTGTCTCAACTTCGGAAGTGTGTGGCCGTTGTGTCTGTAGTTTCTCCTTTGGATGGCATACAAGTTGATGACCGCTTGAATTATGTGTAGAGACAGGTGGCGATCTTTGATCGGAAGACGAAGGCACTGCACAACTAGGATGTATCTCTGGTCAAGGTCCAATACTAGCATCGAAAGGGTTTCGAATGGGCTTGGGAGCCCGAGATGGAGATGCGCGAGAACTACACGGATCTGTTCACATCAGCAGACTTCGAGGGCTAAGTCTAGTTCAAGTGGGGGAGAGTTGTAACATCTAAAATTTTCAGGTATTTATTTTTGAGCCTTGGTTTGTGATTGGTTTACAATTGGTCCATAATGGCATTTTCGTAAACTTAGGTGCAGCATGGGTATGCTAGGCGTACCAGGCCCGTGCATGTATGTTAGGCGTACGTTGGTACACAGGGCATACGTAGTATTGGACCAAACCCTATCATTTAGGGTTTGTGTACTATTTAAGCACCATTATAGCCCCATGACCTTTCTTCCTATCAACCTCTACTCTTAGAATCGACCTACCTTGCAAACCCTATCCTATTTTGAGCATTTTGAGCTTTTGAGTTACTTGTGAGCATTCTTGCTTGTGAAGTAGGATCATCAAGGAGGTGACTTTGCTCTCAAGACTTTGGATCCATCACTTTCTCTTGTTTGTGCACCATTTGGAGGTATAAAGCTCCAACCTTGGCTTATGTACTTTGTAACTTAGTTAAGCCTTGATTTTCATCCTTTTGTCCCAAAACCAAGGTATTTGTCTGTATAAGGTACCCCAAAGCCTTTAACTTGTCCTTTCAGATGTCCTAGGGTATTTTAAATCATAAAAATGCAACCTTGGATCTTGGTTTGTCCCCATGCAAGAGCATTGGTGTTGAAATGGATGGAACGAGTTAGATTCTTAATGTTGGACTCTTTGTAGCCATGCAAAGGCATCAATTTTGTAACTTTATGGCTTTAGAGGTCTTATTAAGCTCAGATCTGAATTTTGGACGTAAAGTCTTAAGACATTAAGACCTTAATGTGGGTTTTACTTTTGGGTGGGTACATTGGGAATAAAACCCAGTACGTTGTGCATACTGCACCTTAACCCTGTTTCCTTATCGTTTCATATTTGTACGCAGGGCGTACAAGATAGTACGCGGGACGTACGACCCAGTTCCAACTATGGGTCATTCTTTTGGGCTTGCTTTTGGGGTTGGACCTTAGCCTTTTATGGTATTGGGCCACTTGTGGATTTTGGGCCCATGTTGGATTTTGGATAAACTTTGGGGTTTGCACCTAGGATTTGTGGGCTAAATGAAGAAAAAGGGTAAATTAACCCTTTTACCTTGGATATTTTACAAGTAAAGTACATTTTCAGATATGGTTTATGTCCCATTTATTAGCTGGGGATTTTTTTTGTTTACTTAGCTCGTAGACTTTTCTGGTCCAGCAGCCCGAGCATTTATTTGGTTTTTCAGCGGTTGAGGTGAGTCTCCTCATTAGATCTATGGGTCGAAGGCACCAATACCGGACCATTAGTTGTGGTGTAGAATGCTAGTTGATTTTGTGATACTTGTGTGAAACACAATGATCTGACCCCTAACATATTTATGAAAGATCAAGATCTGGCCCTTGATATGTATATGAATGACCAGGTTCTGGCCCCTGGCACTCGTATGTAAGACCGGGATTTGGCCCTCGACACTGCATGAAAAGACCATGGGTTGGTCCATGGTAGGAAATGATTATAAGACTATGATTTGGCCCATCAAATTTATTTTCTTTTGTATGGTATGTGGAACTTTAGGGAACCCACTAAGCGTTATGCTTATAGTTTATGTGTGTGGTTTCATGTTCCTCCAGTTCAAAAAGGAAGGGCTCGACGTGATATTATGACTTGGGGTTGATTTTGAACAATTAATGAATGATTTGAGAAGCTTTTAAAAGAAAAAATTTATTATTGTTTTTTTGGGTCATTACAGGTCTTCATCATAATCTCATTTCTATTAATCAATTAGGTGACGCTGGCTACGAAGTTCTCTTTAACAAAAGAGAAGGAAAGGTTGTTGATCAAAAGAATGTCACTGTTCTTACTACAAGTCAACAAAACGAAATCTATGTTTTTGATATGTTTTCTGTTGAAAACTCTCTTCGTCGTTGCTTCTTTTCTCGTGCTCAATCACATCTAAATTGGCTTTGGCACAATTCGCTATCACATCTTAACTTCAAGAACATTTTGAAGATTGCAGGGAATCAGCTTGTATGAGGAATTCCTAAAGTGAAGTTTGTCAAGGACAAGTTGTGCTCAACATGTGAAAAGGGGAAGAAAACCAAGTCTTCCTTCATGCCAAAGTGATGCTCTTGTATTGTTAAACCTCTTCATCTTCTTCTGGATCTGGTTAGACCAGATCCAGTTAAGTAAAGGGCTGGAAAGAAATACATTGTTGTCATTATGGATGCATTTTCAAGGTTTACATGGGTTGTCTTTTTTAAGAAAGAAGACTCGGGCCACTAATGAAATCATTGCCCTCATTAGGCAGTTGGAAGTACTCTATGATCACAAAGTAAGACAATTACGTAGTGATTATGGAACTAAATTCAAAAACTCCTCTCTGGAAGATTTTTTCTCAATCTCATGAATTTCTCAAAACTTTCAGCAGTTAGATTTCCTCAACAAAATGGTATCTCAAAGAGAAGAAATAGAACTCTCATTGAAGCTGGAAGAACTACGGTTGTCAAAAGCTGGTCTTTCCATGTCAATTTGGGCTGAAGCTGTTAATACAGCTTGCTACACCCGAAACCGGTCTATCATTGTTAAGCGCCATGGGAATAGTGCTTATGGGCTACTTAAAGGATAGAAACCATGCACCTCTTATTTTCATGTGTCTGAATGTGTTTGTTACATCTTGAATCAAAGAGATCAATGTTCGAATTTTGAAGCTAAAGTTGATGAAGGAGTTTTTCTAGGTTACTCCAGCGTATCCAAGGCTTTCAGGGTATTTAATTTTTCAAGGCAAATTGTTGAAGAAACAATTCATGTTAACTTTGATAAAGACTCATTCATTCATGATCGAGTTCATCATCCCTCATCAATTCTAAATGAAGTTACTTAAAGTCCCTCTAATCCCATTCCTGAGTTTTTACCAAGTGACGTTGAGCCTGTTGTACTAAACGTTGATCAATTAATCAATTTACAACTTATCACTAAAGATCAGGCTGCCATCCCTGAAGAAGCTGAACCATCAAATCAAGATGAATCTGCTCAAATTAATAAGATCGAAAGTTCAAATCCAACAATTCTCAGAGATCATCCTGAATCTCAAATAATTGGAGATGTAAATTGTGGAATTCTCACCTGCAGCAGAGTCTGAAGCAACTTCTGCATATTTGTTAATTTTGTCTCAATGATTGAACCAAAAAATGTCATTGATGCATTGAAGAGGCTGACTGGATCAAGGCTATGTAGGATGAGCTGAATGTATTTCAAAGATATCGTGTGTGGACTCTTGTTCCAAAACCTCAAGGGAAGACTATCATTGGCACTCGCTGGGTTTTTAGGTACAAAATGGATGGGGATGGGATTGTTATAAGAAACAAAGTTAGACTTATGGCTCAAGGTTTCTGTTAGCTTGAAGGATTGGACTATGATGAAACTTTTGCTCCCGTTGCCAAACTTGATGCAATTCACTTGTTTCTTGCTTTTTCTTCTTTCAAGAACTTCAAATTTTATCAGATGGATGTCAAGACTGCCTTTCTACATGGTGATCTTCAAGAAGAAGTTTTTATAAAGAAACCTCCAGTGTTCAAAAGTGAAGAATTTCCAAACCATGTGTATCGTCTTGATAAAGCTATTTATGGTTTAAAGCAGGTGGCTAGGGCACGGTATGACACATTGGCGAGCTATCTTCTTTTAAATTGATACAATCATGTAAAGATTGACAATACTTTGTTCATAAAGAATTTGGGATCCCATATCATTCTTGCCCAAGTGTATGTGGACGATATCATCTTCGGATCTACTCATGAAAAGCTTAGTTCAGAATTCGCAGAGATTATGTCCAGATAGTTCGAGATGAGGATGATGGGTGAACTAACTTTCTCTTTGGGTTTGCAGTTCAAACAACTAAGTGATGGTATTTTCGTTTTCCAAGATAAATATATTGCAAATATGTTGAAGAAGTATGGATTCTCTAGTTGCAAACCATTCAGATGATACAAAATTTAGTGCAACATTCCAAGACCAAGCACATCGGCATTCGTCATCATTTCATCAAGGATATAGTTCAAAAGGGAAAAGTGGAGTTGTTCTACATCCCTTCCACTGAACAACTGGTTGATATTTTCACCAAGGCATTGGATGAAAAGACTTTGAACAATTTGATCTCAAATCTTGACATGCTTTCAATGATTTAATTGTTCTCTAAGTTTCAGTTTAAAATTGCTTTTGTTTGCTTGCTCTAAAAAAACAAATGCTACTTTTATTATGTTTATAGACATTTACGTTGTATGTTTAAGCCTTGTTTATTTACAAGTATTCTTTTATCTCTTATACATTTTTCTAGCCTATTTAAGATTTGTCTACATCTTCTTTCCTTAGATTTTAGAAGAGGTGAAAGATCTCAATGCTCTTGGTGTTGAGAAAAAGAATGGCATCATGTCCTCTTCTTCTCGAGGATACCCTCATTCTCCTCCACTCATTGTGATGGATACAAAGAGCAACCATCAAAGCAGTAATTCTTGTTTTCATCTACTGACTCATAATCTGATAAAACCTCGAATGCCCTCGTGTTGATCTTGAAGAAACAATGGTTTTATGGATTCGAGTCAGTTAACTCATAGGTTACAAAGACTGCTTCTTGTCTTTTCTGGCCCCTGATGAACATGAACCTTGGAAAGCTTCTGAACCACTTCAATGATAAATGGCCTCATCACTCTTGATTCATAATGGGATGTTTATTGATGAATTTTTCTTTTCTTGTGTTCTCTTTTATAGCTAAAAATTCAAGGGGTAGATATATCTCGAAAAATGGAAATGCATTAATGACCATTCAGTTCCAAAGACTTCATGGAACAAGTCTTAGGTCCTGTTTGATAGTTGCTGTCTGGGAAAGTGTTGTATGGGAAAGTGTTGTCGGGGAAAGTTTTCTAACTAGGAAAGAAACCCTGTTGTTTGATTGTACATTTGACTGACTGTGCTGAATGATGAAAAATGACCATAGTACCCTGCTGTTCTATTATGTGATGGATGAAGTTACTGAATAATTATAAAAACATACAAATTATCATACAAAATCAAAATTACACAATAATCATTTAAAAATCCAAATACAAATTTTCTTACAAATTAATTAAAAATAAATCAATTAAAGTCCAAATATAAATATACGGAAATTAAAAATAACATACTAATTTGCATACAACTCTAAAGTAAACTGGGTGAAAGTAGTTGATTAGCAATTTGCTCACGCAAAGTAGCCATGTATTCAACGGCTTCTAAACCGCATTCTATGCCTTATGTGTTTTCGCCCTCAATTTGTGACATCCCCTAATTTCTCGGCCAGAAAAGACCGATTTATTTTATGATTTTTAAAATAAAATCAGAGTCATCCTTTAAAAATATGTTGCGGAATTTGTTCCCAAAAGAAAACATGATAAAAGTTTATCAAAACCTTTCTTTAAGAAATGTATATTTTCATTTCATATCAAACCTTGGGATGTCATGTTCCGATACAGATCAAAAGCATAAACAAGACATTATAAGCCTTACAACAGTTATTTACAACTACTGGCCTATAATCCAAATATCACTCATCATCATCCGGCTATGCTAGGGGTCCACTACTTGTAATATAAAAAGCTGAGTGGGTTAGGCTTGGAAGCCTGGTGAGCATATAGGGTTTTCAACCCACAATACATAAATTTATTATGCTTAAACATCAATCAATCAACCAAATTACCCTAACCCCATTATCTTATTTATTTCTTAAGGGTTTACCCTAAGAATCAATTATCACTCCTTCCTAAGGATTCATCCTAAGGAATAGGCACGAAGTCACATCGTCACCAGGGTTTATATAACAGGCACTAAGTCTATAGCTGCCAAGGTTTATTCAACATGTGCTAAGTCCATAGCTCTCATTTATCGACGGTATTATTCATAGGAATCCCCTCTGCAATACATGTCAATGGGTTTTTAGAGTACAGCAGATGAACATATAGTTCACACACCTACAGGTTGCGGGCCTGCTAGTGTTCCACATACCGTCTACAATAGTCCATGGTTGTCATCCATACTCTGCCGAATGACGGGGGCCAACGTTTGGGTAAGTGATTCTCTCAAATTTCACCACTCACCCTTAACTCATGATCAATATCACTGATCATCTCCTTTATTGAACTCACCTTTCATCACACTCACTATTTCATCTACCCATGTTTTACCCAACATTTTTTGTAGATAAAAATACATATACAGTTTAAATTATTTAAAAACATGTATAAATCATTCCTTCAACACCCATCTCAATTAAACAAACAATATATATTCACACAGCATGTATTTTATGTAAAATACTTCATATCTACGTGTAAGGTGAAAGTAACTACACACTCACCTGATTTAATGAAAATCGGGCAGCAATTCGTTTCCTAAAACGATCGTTTCTAATGAAACCGGGAGTTTTATTGAGAAACAGGGCTCTGCGAAGGGTCGGGCTTCGAAAGCGAAAAGATAAATTTCCCGGGTCTTCGGGCACTTCGGGACGTGTTTCGGGTGCTATAATCAATATCGGGGCTTTAGGGGATGTGAAAATAGCCAAAATATTGAAAAGGGGCCAAAATTGCCAATTCTTAAATTCTAGCCGGGAGCGTTCGCACCCTCCTATTTATAGACTGTGAGACCGAGTATCAATGTCTGAGAAGGAGACACACGGCAGTAGATCCGAAGGGGGCAGCACCTAGCTTGCACGTGGGTTGCACATGCGAGGGCCTCGTTGGAGGGTTCTGATTGGACCGAAGTCCGCGTCCGATGAGGGGGGGCTTGTGGCTCCTGCGAAGCTCGGATGGATCAAGGCGACTCAGGGCGCGCATGCAAGGTTCCAGCGCATCGGACACATCATCGATTCGGACACGTGGCACGATTTGAGCGAGGTGACGTGGCCGAAGTCCACGTATGCGAAATTTCCTGGTTTTGATATTTTTTTTCTCGATTTTCGCGCCAAAACTTCTAAAATCCATAACTTTCGCATACGAGCTCCGTTTTTTACGTTCTTTATATGCACGCGTAGGTAAAATTACGCTCTACAATTTTCATTTAGACTTCGTCAGCTAATTTTGATTTTAATTTTTATATTATTATTTTTAACAAACAGGCTCAGGAAATCAGTTAAAATTTCATAACTTCTTCATCCGACGTCCGTTTTCGTCTGTCTTTTTACCGTTGTACTCCTATTGACGAGATCTTCGATTCTCGTTTAGATTGTGTCGGCTAAAATTCACTCGATCTAAAATTTGAGTTTTTAGTTGTCTACTCCTAAGCTGAAACTTCGAAAAATCATAACTTCGTCATATGAAGTTAGATTTCGGCGTTCTTTTTATACATACTCTCGGTTTAACGAACACTACGACTTTTGTTTAGATCACCAAGGCTAAAAATTAGTTTATCAAAAACTCACTTTTTACGACATTCGGCACCGTGCCGGTTTTGTCGCGAAACTTCGATAGGTCATAACTTCTTCGTTGTAACTCGGATTTCGGCATTCTTTATATATATGTAATCCTTTTCACGGCCACTACAACTTTCTTAATATATATCGGCTTTATCTAATATTTATTTTCGATGCTCATTTTTATTCTTAATTAATTAACTCCTAGTAATTAAGCATAAGCCACATAAAACACATAATATTCACATAATTCCTTTTCATTTCTTCTAAATGAGTTACAAAGGTTAAGCTAGACTATCACGTTAATATTAATGTGTAGCCTAGAAACACGGGCATTACACAATTCCTCCACCATGCACATTAGGATTAACCATAACGTACTCTTCAAAATTTGCAAATAACTCATCTTGGATATTGTATTTCCTTATAAAATTATGGACCGTAACACAAGCAATGACTATGTCTCTTTGTATCAGAACAAAATTAGGTGCCATTTGTTTTAAGATTGGGAATCTCTCCTTCAATACACCATAAGCATGCTCAATAACATTTTCTAAGTTGTGCATGAGCATGATTGAACCTTTATTCTTTAGTTACAGGTCGACGTCCTCGATAATCGGCTAACCAATACCTAGTGCCACGGTACAGAGCCATGAACCCGTGAGTATTGGTATATGCGGCGTCACAAAGGTAATATTTATTTATAGGGGAGTGACATTTATTATATAAAGAATATAGATAATAAAACTTATATAAAGAATATAGATAAACTTATATAATGACTAGAAACCTGGTGAAGGGAATGGAAATCCGCAAGTCGGATTGAATGCAACTTTGTTGGGTCTTAAAGTGTTGCGTCATTGTGGGCTTTTTAGTTAAATCATTTTGTATCCGGGTTGGGCCTGTCCATCCGTTATTTATTATTAGGGTTTAGCTATTTAAGGTGCATGCATGCACTGTATCTTGTAATCGTCTTTGGTAAACCCTACACGCCTTTACAGTAGCAGTTCTTAATCGAGCTCTTCTAAGGCTGTGATATTCAATCATTCGACATATTTGATATTCATTGTGTGTTCTCGATTCTTTTACCTGTTGAATCTATTCGATCACTCGAGTTTAATTCTCAACAATTGGTACCAGAGCAGGAGACTGTGTAATCCATACACATCTCTTCTATTAAAAGAGATTTTAGGGTTTCTGCATTAATAGGATCTAGAATTTGTCGTCTTCTTCGACTTTATTGATTACAGACGTTGAATCTTCATCTTTATTTTACCCTAAACTTGATCTTAGGTTTACACATCTGGTTCTTACAGGTTTTTATCAAATCGACAACATGCAGCCTGATGATTCTCACGTTAAGTCAATCAATCTTTCAAGCGGTATTGGATATACAACAAGGATCCCTATTCTGTTTCCAAACGGCTATGAAGTGTGGGCACCGCACTTTGAAGATTAGGTGTTAGGGCTTGAAGACCATGGTTCATGTAACACTCGTGTTTCTAGCCTAGGCATTAATATTAAGGTGATAGTCTAGCTTAACCTTTGTAACTCATTTTGAAGAAATGAAAAAGGAATTATGTGAATTCTATGTGTTTTATGTGTTTTATGCTTAATTACTAGGAGTTATTTAATTAAGAATAAAAATGAGCGTCGAAAATAAATTTTAGATAAAGCTGATATCTATTAAGAAAGTTGTAGTGGTCGTGACAAGGATTACAGATATATAAAGAATGCCGAAATCCGAGTTATAACGAAGAAGTTATGACCTGTCGAAGTTTCACGACAAACCGGCTCGGCGCTGAATGTCGTAAAAAGTGAGTTTTCGATAAACTACTTTTTAGCCTTAGTGATCTAAACGAAACTCGTAGTGTTCGTTAAACCGAGAGTAGGTATAAAAAGAACGCCCAAATCTGACTTCGTATGAGAAAGTTATGATTTTTCGAAGTTTCAGCTTAGCAGTAGACAGCTAAAAACTCGAATTTTAGATCGAGTGATTTTTAGCCGACACAACCTAAACGAGAATCGAAGGTCTCGTAAATAGCATCACAACGGTAAAAAGTCTGACGAAAACGGACGTCGGATGAAGAAGCTATGAATTTTTAACGGATTTCCTGTCCCGGTCTGTTAAAAATAATAATTTAAAAATTAAAGTCAAAAATAACCGACGAAGTCTAAACGAAAATTGTAGAGCGTAATTTTACCTACGCGTGCATATAAAGAACATCAATAACGGAGCTAGTATGCGAAAGTTATGGATTTTAGAAGGTTTTGCACAAAAATCGAGAAAATTCGCATAGTCATGTTTTTGCCACGTCACCCTCGCTTAGAACGTGCCACGTGTCCGAAATTGGTGATTCATGCGAGCCACGTGTCCGAGCTGCTGAGTCATCCGATCTCGTGAGCTGATCCGAAGTGGTCCACTGAGAAGGCGACACGTACCCTCTAGCACATGTCCAAACCCTCGCAGCATGCCACGGATGCCTCTACTTCGGACCCTAGACCTCGGTCCAGTAAGAAGCTGCCAGCAAGCCTTCGCATGCGCAGCCATGTGCGAGCCATGTGCGAGCCCTCCCTGCGAGCCCTCGCCACCTGGAGGCTTCTCAGCCGTCCGATCAGAAGCTCCTCCCTATAAATAGAAGGTTGCGAGCCTTCTCGGGTATTTTTCTGAAATTGCCACTTTTAGCCCCTCTTTCCATATTTTCTTCATTTTAAGATCCCCCAAAGCCCCGGTATCAATTATAATCCCCGGAATACGCCACGAAGTACCCGAGAAGCCCATAAAATTTATCTTTTCGGTTTCGAAGCCCGACCTTTGCAGAGCCCGGATTCTCAATAAAACTCTCGGTTTTATTAGAAACGAACGTTTTAGGAAACGAATTGCTGCCCGATTATCATCAAATCATGTGAGTGTGTAGTTACTTTCACTTTACACATATATATGAAGTATTTAGCTTAAAATACGTGTTATGTGTAAATATATTAATTGTTTATTTGAGGTGACTCTTGAATAGATGTTTTATACAAGTTTTAAACTGTATATGTATTTTATCTACAATTATGTTGGGTAGAACATGGGTAGAAAAAAATAGTCGGTGGGTGGTAAAATGATGAGAGGCCTCGGTGTCGGTGTTGTTGTTGTTGTTATTGGTGAAGTCGTCTAACGGAGTATAGATGACGACCACGAACCTTTCTAGACAGTCCAGTGGCACACTAGCAGGGTCGCAACTTGTAGGTGTTGATGAACTAAATGTTCATTGGTGTACTCCAATCCCCCTCATGGTTGCCTTTAGGACATGTATGGCTGAGGAGTCCCCTTAGCAGTAGTGTCCAACCCGATGATATTCCTTAGGCGAAGTCCCTTGTGTTAGGTGTTTAGGGATGTAAAGTGAGGACAACGGGAATGGGTAATCAGGGTTATTGTTGATTGGTGAACTTAATAAGTTATTATTATTGTGGGTTGAAAACCCTATCTGCTCACCAGGCTCGCAAGTCTGACCCACTCAGCTTTTTATGATTACAGGTAGTGGACCCCGACCATAGTCGGAGGACGATGAGAGATTTTTGGATTATAGGTCAGTAGTTGTAAATAACTGTTGAAAGGCTTATAATGTCTTGTTTATTCTTTTGATCTGTATCGGAACATGACATCCCGAGGTTTTGATATATATGGAAAATATATACCTTCTTAAAGAAGGGTTTTGATAAACTTTTTTCATTTTTTATTTTGGGGACCTATTCCGCAACATCTTTTGAAAATATTTCTCTGATTTTATTTTAAAAAGCATAAATTAAATAGGTCTTTTCTGGCCGAGAAATTAGGGGATGTCACAGTTGGTATCAGTGCATTAGTTTAAGCGAACTAAGAAATTGTAGAATTTCTAGAATTGAACTTAGAATGCTAAGTGATGATTGTGAGGTGAGTGTCTACCATATTTTAGACACGAGCACTAGTTTATTTTAGGAAAGGTGCCTAAAATGCCTTTATATGCTAAATGCTATATGTTGCCATATATGCCATTATTTGTTTGGATCTATGGTCTGTTGCCGACCGGATCTGGAAACCTTATGTGTGTAGGATTCTAAGCGTATGATTACGAGATTAGAACTAACATGTAAACGTTTCGGAGTGATAAGGGAATTGACATGTCTAACAAGGATAAATACCTAAATTCGCCTTATTCGGTATATAGATTGTAATGGCAAGAACTCAGAGTGGAGTAGGAAATGCAAACAGAAACCAACAACCTCAACTTCAAATGGTGGAACAGGTGCTGATAGTAGGAGCTGCACCCGAACCCATCACCATGGCTGGAGAACGAGCTGTGATTCAGACCATGATGGCTGAGTAGAGGGAGGAGTTGAGGCAAATGTTGCTGAACAACATGGATGAACCTTCAGTTCCTGTTGAACGACGTGAACTAAATGACGATCGATCTGAAGAAGGGAACAACAGCAGATCGGTTGGCCATAGTGAACCGCTTGTGGGTGGGAGAAATAACCACGAAGATAGAGTGGAGAGAAATGGGTGCAAGTATAAGGACTTTATGACTTGCAAGCCATCGACCTTCACTGGAAAAGAAGATCCTGTCGGAGTAATGGACTGGATCTCGGAAAAGGAGTTGGCTTTCATGACTTGTGATTGCCAAGGCAAGTTACAAACCACCTTTACAGTGCGTCAGTTCAGGGGTAGTGCTGCTCGTTGGTGGAACACATTGGGGAAAAACCTAAGCCCTAATGAGCCAGTGCAAATGACTTGGGCAGAGTTCTTGGTGCACTTTAAGCGCAAGTACTGCTCCGCCCAAAACGTGCTCGAGTTAGAAAACCAATTTCTAACGTTGAAGAAGGAGAGTATGACCGTTGACGAATATACGAATAACTTCACAGACAAAATGGAGTTTTCTTTGCGTATTGTCCCAGATGAGCTGGCTAAAATTGACAGGTATGCAAAGGGACTTCCATGGGAGTATGCGGTGTCGGTACGTCAGGCACATACTTTGGAGGCAGCTATCTAGGCTGCCAAGTCTGTTGAAGATATGATCAAGGGGAGAGCCTCCAGCAAGGTTGAAGTTGGCGAAAAGAGAAAGTTTGAAGGAACGTCAGGTTCCAGTAAAAAGAACAAATTCTCGAAGTCTGGTTCGAGAAAATTCGGAGGAGGAGTCGAAGCCAAATGGTGTGACAGGTTCAAGAAGAAACATGCTGGGAAGTGCAGCGTGGAACTCACTTGTTACAAGTGTGGAAAGCCAGGGCATTATGCTAATAAATACACCTTCACTAATAGCGTCTGTCATGGGTGCCATGAAGAAGGGCATATTTTGAGGGATTGCCCGACGAAGAAGGACGCAACAAAACCCAATCTTCCACCAAAACCGAAGGCGAGAGCCTTTCAGATCACACTCGAAGCTGCTAAAGAAGAAGCTGATGTCGCTTCAGGTACCTTTCTCGTAAACAAATTGCCTGCCCAAATTTTGTTTGATTCTGCAGCCAATTACTCCTTTATATCGCATGAATTTGGTAGAAAACTAGCTTTGCCTGTAGATAGACTAGTTAATGCTATAATAGTCGAGATTGCTAGTGGCAAGTTTGTACCTGTTAGCCATCGTATGAAAAACATCCTCATTGACTTGGATGGGAATAAGTTCCACGAGGAATTATTGCCTATCGAGTTAAATGGATTCGACGTAGTTTTAGGAATGGATTGGCTTAGCGCCAATGATGCCGAAATATTGTGTAGAAAGAAGATAGTAAAAGTAAACCCACCAGGGAAAGAGTCATTAATGGTGTATGGAGACAAACGCAGAGTAAACTTTGGAATCATTTCCCTAATGAAAGCCAGAAAGTGTTTCGCCAAGGGGTGTACATCATATCTAGCGTTCGTGATCGATGCTCAGAAGGAGAAGAAGGAGGTGCAGAATATTCCGGTGGTGTGTGATTATCCGGAAGTCTTTCCCGAAGAGCTTCCCAGATTGCCCCCTGATCGACAAGTGGAGTTCCGTATCGACTTGTTACTAGGAACGACGCCAATAGCCAAAGCACCATATCGATTAGCACCAACCGAGATGAAAGAACTTATGACACAACTTCAGGAGTTATTGAACAAAGGTTTCATTTGACCTAGTTCATCACCCTAGGGAGCCCCTGTGTTATTTGTAAAGAAGAAAGACGGGAGCATGAGAATGTGCATTGATTATAGAGAGCTGAATAAAGCGACTATAAAGAACAAGTACCCGTTGCCGAGGATCGATGACCTGTTCGATCAGTTGCAAGGATCGGGCTATTTTTCGAAGATCGATCTTAGATCGGGGTACCATCAACTAAAGGCGAGGGAGCAGGATATCGAGAAGACCGCGTTCAGAATAAGATATGGACACTATGAATTTTTGGTTATGTCGTTCGGATTAACCAATGTTGTAACGCCCCGATTCCAGGTATGGATTTAAATAAAGGTTAATTGGTTTAATGTCCTACTTGACGAGTTGGTTGCCCTACTCGTCGAGTAGCAGCGGGGTTGGAACGCGTGTTTAGTGACCTACTCGACGAGTCCACTAAGGGACTCGACGAGTAGGAGCTGGCAGATGAAACCCTAAATCTCGGGGTTTTACACCCTATTTAAGGAATGATAAGCCTCCTATGGCCTCTTTGCAGTCTTTGAGAGCCCCTTAAAACCCTAATACGTGTGTGTGTGTGCCCATTGTATGTTTGAAGCTTGAAGAGAGGATCCTTGGAGGGAGAAGGCTTAGAGGAGAAGGAGATTGGAGCAAGTAGAGTGTGGGAATCAACTCTTATCTCCGTTATCATCTTTTGGAGGTAACCAAATCGCCTATTACTTTGTGAATCTCTTCTATTGGTTGAGTTTTAGGGCTTTTGGTGAGATATTAAGTTGGAAAGATGAGCTATGGGCTACATCTAAGGTTGTGACTTCAGATCTGGACCCTCCTTGAATTCTATAAGCATAAAGTTTCAGTTTTGGTCGTGATTAAGGTCCTTCTTGAGCATGAAGTTCCATTAAGAACTTAAAATAGGCATTTAGAGCCTTTATAGCCATGCATGCATGTAAAGTTTGCAACTTTACGTGATAAGCATGCCCTAGAAGCTTGGATCTGTGATTTGGAGCCGCTAGATGGCTCAAAACAAGTCTGTATGGAAAAAGGACTGAATGGACTCGGCGAGTCGCAAGGTTGACTCGGCGGGTCACATGAAGATGACCGTGAACTCAACGAGTTGGATGAACAACTCGGCGAGTCCGATGAAGATTACCATAAGACTCGGCGAGTTGAAGAACAGCTCGGCGAGTTGGATGAGTTTTCCCCAAGTTATGAATGTGTGTGTGTGTCCGTCGTGGGCAAAAAGGAAGACTCGACGGGTGGCCTTAGAGTTGGTCGAGAATCGGAGAAACTCGACGAGTCACCTAGATAACTCGGCGAGTGGGATAGTGCTTCAAGGAACTCGACGAGTAGCTGAGGGTACTCGGCGAGTAAGGTCAACATGGACTGTTCACCTTGACTGAGGACTTTGACTTTGACCAGGGGTTGACTAGTGGGTTATGGAGTACCTTATAAGGTTAAGGACTTATGAGTATATTATGCTATGGTATTAGGTGGTGGAGCCTGTGCCAAGTGACTCGAGGGTTGTGTTTTATCTTCCGGGTCGACATTTGCGAGGTGAGTCATCCTCACTATACTAAGGTGTCTAAGGCACCAAGGCCGGCCCATTGGATATGTTATCCTAGCAGTGTTAGATGTTGAGTATGAGTTAGTTTTGCATGGTAGTGGTTATGCCAGTTAGGTAGACCTGTAGGACTACCTGTGATGTTATGTGATTATTGCATGCTCAGTGGTTATGATATGTGTTTGTTATATGGGATGGGTTGAGGTTGTACTTCTTCGTGCGGTAGCCAACAAACCCTAGGAGCAATCCAGTTACGAGCTAAGGGAGACTCGTACGGTGGGCTCGGGAGCATTCTAGTTACGGGCTAAGGGAGACTCGTACTGTGGGCTCGGGAGCATTCCAGTTACGGGCTAAGGGAGACTCGTACGGTGGGCTCGGGAGCATTCCAGTTACGGGCTAAGGGAGACTCGTACTGTGGGCTCAGGAGCATTCTTGTTACGGGCTAAGGGAGACTCGTACTGTGGGCTCGGGAGCATTCCAGTTACGGGCTAAGGCAGACTCGTACTCTAGGCTCGTGGGTATTTCACTCTGTAGGACTGTGGACCCGTTATGTGCTGTTCTGTTCAGTTTGTTATGATATGTTATTGCTGACATGGTTATGTGGACTGTATGTGTATAGGTATTTTGGGGGTAACTCACTAAGCTTTCGGACTTACAGTTTCAGTTTATTGTTTCAGGTACTTCAGGGGATCGTGGCAAGGCGAAGGCATGATCGTACAGCTCCTCCTGTTCTGTTTATGTTTATGAGAATACTCTGATAGAATGTATTTTGAAAACAAAGTTGTAATGTTTTGATGAACTTGACATGTTTTGAAAAGTTTAAAATTTGTTCGAAATTTTTGGGTGTTACAAATGCCCCAGCAGCTTTCATGGATTTGATGAACAGGGTTTGTAAACCATACCTTGATAAATCTGTGATAGTATTCATAAACGATATTTTGATCTATTCGAAAAGCAAGCAGGAGCATGAGAAGCATCTGCGCGAAGTGCTAGAAGTCCTGAAAAAGGAGAAGTTGTATGCAAAGTTCTCCAAATGTGAATTTTGGATTCAAGAAGTCCAACTTTTAGGTCATGTGGTTAACCAAGAAGGAATAATGGTTGACCCAACAAAGATTGAAGTTGTGATGAAGTGGGAATAACCAAAAAGTCCTACGGAGATTAGAAGCTTTTTAGGATTAGCTGGATATTATCGAAGATTTATCCAAGGCTTTTCTTTGATCGCTACTCCATTAACAGCTTTGACCCACAAAGGAGCTACTTATGCTTGGAATGAGAAGCATAAGGAAGCCTTTGAGAAGTTAAAGAAGAGATTGTGTGAAGCACCGATTCTTTCGTTACCTGAAGGAGTTGATGACTTCACAGTCTATAGTGATGCCTCTGGAGTTAGGTTAGGTTGTGTTCTGACCCAAAGGGATAAAGTGATAGCGTATGCATCGAGGCAATTGAAAGAGCATCAAAAGAACTACCCCACTCATGATCTGGAGTTGGCAGCGGTAGTATTCTCCTTAAAGATGTGGAGGCACTATCTTTATGGTACTAAATGTAAACTTTTCACTGATCATAAGAGTCTCCAATATCTCTTTAATCAGAAAGAATTGAACATGAGGCAACAACGCTGGCTAGAGTTACTCAAGGACTACGACTGTGAGATACTTTACCACCCTGGTAAAGCAAATGTTGTTGCTGATGCTCTCAGTCGGAAGGTAAATCATGAAAAGAAAAGGCCAAGAGCGTTGAGAATTGAAGTTGTCTCTACAATTGTGGAAAGTATAAAGAAAGCTCAGGAGGAAGCTTTAGAGAAAAATGACCGGAAGGAGGAACGTTTGGGAAAAACGTTGGTGTTTGATACAAACGGTCAAGGATTGAAGGTATTCAAAGATAGGATTTGGGTACCTAAGACGGGAGGAGTAAGAGATCTTCTAATGGAAGAAGCTCACAAGACCATGTACTCGATTCATCCCGGCAGTACGAAAATGTATAGGGACCTAAAACCCTATTACTGGTGGCCGACGATGAAGCTCGATGTTGCTAAGTATGTGGCCGAGTGTGTAACTTGTGCTAGGGTTAAGGCACAACATCAGAAACCGTATGGGAGTTTAGAACCATTGCTTGTACCCATGGGTAAATGGGAGGATATTACCATGGATTTTGTGACTAAACTGCCCAGAACAAAGAACGGTCACGACATGATTTGGGTGGTCGTTAATCACTTCACTAAGAGTGCGCATTTCATAGCAGCTAAAAAGAAATGGTCTACGGATAAACTTGCGAATTCTTACGTGAAGGAAATTGTGAGGCTTCATGGTGTTCCATTAACGATTGTATCCGATCGTGACAGCCGTGTTACCTCAAGGTTTTGGAGGAGTCTACAAGAGGAATTGGGTACCAAGTTGTGTTTGAGTACAGCTTACCATCTGCAAACTGATGGTCAGAGTGAATGAACGATTCAAACATTGGAGGATATGCTGAGAGCATGTACCCTAGAATTCCAAGGTAACTGGGATGAACACTTACCTCTAGTAGAATTTTCCTATAATAATAGTTTCCACTCAAGCATCAAGATGGCACCTTATCACGCTTTGTATGGAGAAAAGTGTCGAACGCCGTCATGTTGGCTGGAAGCTGGGGAAAAGCAGTTTATGGGACCTGAAATAGTCCATCAAACTACTGAAAAGTTGAAAGTGATAAGGGAAAGGATGTTAACTGCTCAAGATCGACAAAAGAGTTATGCTGACAAGAAAAGACAACCGATATCCTTCGAAGTTGGAGATTCGGTTTTACTTAAAGTCTCGCCGTGGAAGGGACTTATAAGATTTGGTAAAAGGGGAAAGTTGAGTCTAAGGTTTATTGGACCATTTAAAGTTCTTCAGAGGATCGGGAATCAGGCTTACAAGCTAGAATTACCGGAAGAACTGGAGGGTATTCATAACACCTTTCATGTGTGTTATTTGAGGAAGTTCACGAGAGATGTGCCCGACATAATTCCGATTTCTGAGTTAAGGTTGAATGAAAACAAGAGGTTGATTGAAGAACCTGAGGTAATCGTTGACCGTAAGACTATGAAGTTGCGACGCAAGATGGTTGATTTAGTGCTTGTGTGCTGGAAACATACGAATTGACCAAATCTCACCTGGGAAACGGAGAGTGACATGATGAGTCGCTACCCGCAGTTGTTTGTTGATATGTGATTCTGGGGACGGAATCATCCTAAGGGGGAGAGAATTGTAACACTCGTGTTTCTAGCCTAGGCATTAATATTAAGGTGATAGTCTAGGTTAACCTTTGTAACTCGTTTTGAAGAAATGAAAAAGGAATTATGTGAATTCTATGTGTTTTATGTGTTTATGCTTAATTACTAGGAGTTAATTAATTAAGAATAAAAATGAGCGTCGAAAATAAATTTTAGATAAAGCTGCTATCTATTAAGAAAGTTGTAGTGGTCGTGACAAGGATTACGGATATATAAAGAATGTCGAAATCCGAGTTATAACGAAGAAGTTATGACCTGTCGAAGTTTCACGACAAACCGGCTCGGTGCTGAATGTCATAAAAAGTGAGTTTTCGATAAACTACTTGTTAGCCTTAGTGATCTAAACGAAACTCGTAGTGTTCTTTAAACCGAGAGTAGGTATAAAAAGAACACCCAAATCTGACTTCGTATGAGGAAGTTATGATTTTTCGAAGTTTCGGCTTAGCAGTAGACAGCTAAAAACTCGAATTTTAGATCGAGTGATTTTTAGCCGACACGACATAAATGAGAATCAAAGGTCTCGTAAATAGTAGCACAACGGTAAAAAGTCTGACGAAAACGGACGTCGGATGAAGAAGTTATGAATTTTTAATGGATTTCCTGTCCCGGTCTGTTAAAAATAATAATTTAAAAATTAAATTCAAAATTAGCCGACGAAGTCCAAACGAAAGTTGTAGAGCGGAATTTTACCTACGCGTGCATATAAAGAACGTCAAAAACGGAGCGCGTATGCGAAAGTTATGGATTTTAGAAGTTTTTGCACAAAACTCGAGAAAATTCGCATAGTCACGTTTTTGCCACCTCACCCTCGCTTAGAACGTGCCACATGTCCGAAATTAGTGAGTCATGCGAGCCACGTGTCCGAGCTGCTGAGTCATCCGATCTCGTGAGTTGATCCGAAGTGGTCCACTGAGAAGGCGATATGTACCCTCTAGCACATGTCCGAACCCTCGCAGCATGCCACGGATGCCTCTACTTTGGACCCTAGACCTCCGTCCAGTAAGAAGCTGCCAACAAGCCTTCTCATGCGCACCCATGTGCGAGCCCTCCCTGCGAGCCCTCAGATCTTCGCCACCTGGAGGCTTCTCAGCCGTCCGATCAGAAGCTCCTCCCTATAAATAGAAGGCTGCGATAGCCCCTCTTTCCATATTTTCTTCATTTTAACATCCCCCAAAGCCCCGGTATCAATTATAACCCCCGGAATACGCCACAAAGTGCCCGAGAAGCCCGGAAAATTTATCTTTTCGGTTTCGAAGCCCGACCTTTGCAGAGCACGGTTTCTTAATAAAACTCCCGGTTTTATTAGAAACGAACGTTTTAGGAAACGAATTGCTGCCCGATTATCATCAAATCATGTGAGTGTGTAGTTACTTTCACTTTACACACATATATGAAGTATTTAGCTTAAAATACGTGCTATGTGTAAATATGTTAATTGTTTATTTGAGGTAACTGTTGAATAGATGTTTTATACAAGTTTTAAACTGTATATGTATTTTATCTACAATTATGTTGGGTAGAACATGGGTAGAAAAAAATAGTCGGTGGGTGTTAAAATGATGAGAGGCCTCGGTGTCGGTGTTGTTGTTGTTGTTATTGGTGAAGTCGTCTAACGGAGTATAGATGACGACCACAGACCTTTCTAGACAGTCCAGTGGCACACTAGCAGGTTCGCAACTTGTAGGTGTTGATGAACTAAATGTTCATTGTTGTACTCCAATCCCCCTCATGGTTGCCTTTAGGACATGTATGGCTGAGGAGTCCCTTTAGGAGTAGTGTCCAACCCGATGATATTCCTTAGGCTAAGTCCCTTGTGTTAGGTGTTTAGGGATGTAAAGTGAGGACAACGGGAATGGGTAATCAAGGTTATTGTTGATTGGTGAACTTAATAAGTTATTATTATTGTGGGTTGAAAACCCTATATGCTCACCAGGCTCCCAAGCCTGACCCACTCAGCTTTTTATTATTACAGGTAGTGGACCCCGAGAATAGTCGAAGGACGATGAGAGATTTTTGGATTATAGGCCAGTAGTTGTAAATAACTGTTGAAAGGCTTATAATGTCTTGTTTATGCTTTTGATCTGTATCGGAACATGACATCCCGAGGTTTTGATATATATGGAAAATATATACCTTCTTAAAGAAGAGTTTTGATAAACTTTTATCATGTTTTATTTTGGGGACCTATTCCGCAACATCTTTTGAAAAGATTTCTCTGATTTTATTTTAAAAAGCATAAATTAAATCGGTCTTTTCTGGCCGAGAAATTAGGGGATGTCACAGTTCATTGATATGGGATGCCATAACCACGGAGACGTTTGCTCACACACATACAAAAAGGGTTATTAAAACTCAAGCTGAGTATAACGCTCTTCTTCTCGATGTTGAAAATATACCATAGGATGAAAGAGACAAGCTTATCAGCAATGTGAAGGCAATGAGGATTATTCTCTTTGCATTACCATCCGACACGTTTTGCTTAGTAAGTTCCCGCGAAACTGCAAAAGAAGTATGGGATAGGCTTAGAGAATTATACTCAAGCGACGCTGATCTTGAACATTCTATCCAGACTTTGTTGCTTTCAGAGTTTGGAGCTTTCATTCAAAAGCCTGAGGAGAAGCTGGACCAAACGTTCAACCGTTATAACCATCTATTGAGCAAGATGGTGAAGCAAAAGATGAAACGTGAAGTGATTGAGCAAAAGGTAACTTTTATGAATGGGCTAAGGTCTGAGTGGAAAGCTGTGGTATCAACCGTTAAAGCATATGAACAGTTCAAAAAATTACTCCATGGCAAAGCTCGTTGGTATTCTGAGGTCCCATGAGGAAGAAGATAACTACAGTGAAGGTTTTAGGTCCAATCGAAACCGATAGCTTCCCAAATGCTCTCTTCAAGGTTGCTAGAGGTTCTACGAGTCAGGTATGCGAATTTACACTTTTTGATCTACCCTGCCTGAACCCGTACGATTTGATTATGCTGTTCAACATGTTGCTCAAAGAAGAACAAGAATACGAACCCGTTGTCTCTCATCTCAAACAAATGTTAGTCTCATACATTCAAGAGATTGGGAAGATGGACGTTGAGATAGCAACTATTTTGCGAAAGAGGTCATCAGGGCTCCCCAAGGAAGCTCCAGAAGACTTTGATAAAATGAAGCTTGGGAAAATACAAAAGAATGGCTGGTACATTGCTTTTCAAATGAAAGAGCAAACTGATGCTGACTTTCACAAAGTTTGCTTTTATCTTGTTGATAAGCATTTATACACCACTTCGAGCCTGCAGTACATTCTGGAGTTTGTGAAGAAATGCAAAGGGAACAACAAAGCAGATAAGAAGTGCTTCTCAGACATGATCCTGTGGTACATCCAAGTTTGCAAAGCTCTGCTTAGCGTAATTCCAAAACTTTTTGAAGTGGAAAAGCAAACTCCACAGTGAAGATCTCCTGCCTCACTTGACGCAAAGGGGGAGATTTTTAGGTCTTAAAGTGTTGCGTCATTGTGGGCTTTTAAGTTTAATCATTTTGTATCCAGGTTAGGCTTGTCCACCCGTTATTTATTATTACGGTTTAGCTATTTAAGGTGCATGCATGCACCGTATCTTGTAATCGTCTTTGGTAAACCCTACGCGGCTTTACAGTAACATTTCTTAATCGAGCTCTTCTAAGTCTGTGATATTCAATCATTCGACATATTTTATATTCATTGTGTGTTCTCGATTCTTTTACCTATTGAATCTATTCGATCGCTCGAGTTTAATTCTCAGCAAACTTCTTTCAAAAAAATTTAAATCATGTGCTATGCCCTCCCATCCAGCCCATACAAAGGTGAATATCATATCAAAATCGCAAATTACAAATACATTTTGATAACATTCACCTTTTCCTGTTCCCCTATACCATGTTTTTTGATCAACAGCCACAAATGCATGTACAAGAGTTCCATCTAGTGTACCTACTACTCCGGAAAATATAGCTTTGAACCGTCTTTGTCATTCTAAGGCATGTCTTGTTGGATTAGGAGTTGTTGGTAGTATAATTTCTTTTGCAAAACACATCATTGCAGTTAGGACCTCATGAAAACATTGATGAATGGTTTGTCTGGAGTGATGAAATCTTCCTTTAACCGCTCGAAAACGTTCATTATGTCCTATAACATATAAAATGATAGCCATCTTCTCTTCAATGCTTATTTTCCTACTAGCTAGCAACCAACTTCTTTGTGTAAAATGATTGCATAATAATACAAATGCCTCTTGTGTAAGACACATCATATCGTAACATTCTGTAGGGTCCCCGTGTATCAAATCTTGCATATATGCATACTCGCTCGAATCGTTATCTCTTATTCTATGAATTTTTTTTATCCTTGGCCGGTTTAACCTCAACCAATACAACACAAGTAAAAGAAACCATTAGAAATCATACTTGACTTGTAAAAAACAATTACATATAACATGTCAAACATAAAATAAATAACAACCAAAATATTTATAACATGTCAAACATAAAGTAAAGAACAAGCAAAATATTTAACTAATAACAAAAGTCACGCACCAAAAATTATCCAATAACAAAAGTCATGCATATAAAAGTCATCAAACATAACATAACAAAAGTCTTACAAAAAGTCATCAAACCTAACATCGAAAAGTCATGCAACAAAGAACTAGTAAAAGTAATCGAATGTAACATCTAAAAAGTCATATAAGGTAACCAAACTTCATTCCTACACCCCTCAACCACGAGTGACAAGTAGTAGGGATAAGTCGTAAACAAACATTCCTAACATCGACACTTTTATCAAATAGCAAAAGAGTGATCTTGTGTATTTCATCTCCTTCTCCTCATCCCATTTTTGCCAATTTCTCCATACATGCATCTATGTCCGTATCCATTTCACTTTTTTTGATTTTTTTCAGTTATTTGATTTTGTTCCACAAGCGTCCTTGTAAACTTAATGATTTCCTATTCAACTTCTAGTGCCCTTGCGTGTCTCTTGGTTCCACCAACTCTTTTGTTTCCACATACTCTATTATTTTTCGAATGGCCGAAGGATTCTTCACTTGCAGCTACATGTTGGGTTGAGTCGGGGGTTTCCATTTGGGTGCATTGAACCTCATCAAATTTATTCTCAGTGTATTTAGGAATAGAACGAGGGAGTGTAGAAGATGGCCCCCAACTATCAAAGTCGGTAGAGGTTGACCCTTCAAATAATTGGGTGCACAGATCAGGGAAAAGGAGGGGCACAGTTTTCAAAGCTCCTACAATCTTGTTCAACTTTTTAAAATTTTGAAATTATCAAACCATTAAATGAAAATTATCACATTTCTACTATTTGTTTTAAAATTATACGAGTGTATATTACCTTCGACTCCGTCTCCCATTGTTCGCTAGTCAAATTAAATTTATTTGTTAAAGGATCATATATATTTCTGGTTTTGCTTTTAAGTATCACCCGAGCTTGATAATTTCCTTTGTAGTAGTCATAGTGGTTTCTTATCTACTTTTGGTCAACGATTAAACCGTGTTCCATTAATAATTTTTCGGCTACACCCTTCCATGAGTTTGGTTTGAGGGCACTACCCTCACGGCCATTAGTGGTTACTTCATAGATACATGCATCAAGAAAACTTTTGTCTAAACTTTGGTCCCAAATGATTCTAGATCTCTTTTGTGACATGTCTATAATAAAAACAAAACAACACACACACATTTATAACCAACATTTATAACCAAAATTTTACATGTATATAGAAAAACATTGCATATATGTTCATAAATTCAGCATGTATGTTCAAAAAACAACATATATATTCATAAATTCAGCATGTATGTCCAAAAATCAACATATTTGAAAAAAAATAAACATGCTTTAACAACCCACAACATGAATGTATGCTTCAATAACCATAAAAACTTGTTCTGATTTTGATTTTAACCACAAAAACAAGTATAATGCACAAATTCTGAAAAACGAGAAATTCAGGAAAAAAGAACTTGTTCACAAAAACAAGTTTTGATTTTTATTTCTTTCATAATTTCGAAAATCAGGAAAAAAGAAAGATGAATCCAAAACCCTTGCTGATGGATCAAAAAAAATAAGAAATAAAGATCAGAAGAAGAAGATGAAACATGTGGGGCGGAGCTGTGGGGCGGCGTTGGGCTGCTTGGCGGGAGGAGGTTGGCCGACGACGACAATATGATCGAAGGTGGGTAGAGTTGATGATGGCTGATCGAAGATGGGAAGATGGAGGCATATATGCGCTTTTTTTGTTAGGGCACAAATTTTCAACGCATCTTTTTTCCATTCAGACTTGTTTGGTGGCTTTGTGGGAAAGACCAATCTTGCTGGGAAAGACGGAGATTTTTGTGAAAATCAAATGGTCTTTCAGGCCCATTCAGACAGAAAGATCTTTTTGGGGCTGGAAAGACATTTATCAAACATGACCTTAATTTCCTTTCTGAAAAAGCTGCACATATTTCCATATTTAAACTATTTTCTTGTTTGACTAATTTTTTTGTTTGTTTTCTTATTTTGCACCATTATTTATGAAAAGGAATTCGACGGTGGCAACTGTAAGCCTAGTATGCAACTTTTGACACATCATCGTCCCTAGAAGTATGTTGTTTTATGTGACAAAATCTCTCAACAATTAAATTGGTGAGTTCTGTAACATCCTGAGTTCGGGTATGTTAATTTAATTATTTATTTTTGTTTTATTGAGGAACTCGACGAGTTGATGCCTCAACTCGTCGAGTAGAGTCTGATCAATTGGCGTATTTTCGCGAACAGACTCGACGAGTCGGGACCTGACTCGACGAGTCGGTGCTGATTAGGAAAACCTTAATCCCCGGGTTTGGGAGCCTATTTAAAGACCTTTATGGCCTTCATTTGCGGCCACCTTGTTCCAGAGAAACCCTAGAGAGCTGAGATAGTGAGTTTGAGGGCAAGAGGAGGCTATTTCTTCATCTTTTTGTGTGGTTTTGCTTGAAGGAAGATAGGAGCACAAATCTAGAGTGTTAAGGGGACTGGATCTGAGCTAATCATCTCGTGATATCATCTTTGGAGGTATAAACCTTTCCATTTCGTGTTATATTGATGGACTTCTTGATTTTAGGGTTTTTACCCTCATTTTATGAAAGATCTAGTGAGTATGAGGTCCTCTTTGGGGTTATGACATCAGATCTGGACCATGAGAGGTCCCTAGAGTCATTACCTTCTAGCTTTTTGCAAGCAAATAAGAAATTGGAGACTAGGTTACCATTTCTAGTGTTATTTCTCCATTTGAGGCTTGAATTGGGTTGCATGCACGTAAAGGTTGCACCTTTACGTGACTTTTGAGTGTTTAAGGGTTAGATCTATGATTTGGCTAAGCAGATCTGACCTCAGGAGGTTGTATAAGCAAGTCCATGGAGGAAACTCGCCGAGTCCATATGTAGACTCGACGAGTCGGACCGGGTTGCCCCGGAGTCTGACTCCGGTGGTGATCCGGTGAGTTGAGGGGTGACTCAGTGAGTCGAGTGAGGCTTAGAAAGGGAAGAGTCTCTGAGGACGATGGGAGTTGCCGAGTCGTCGTATGCACTCGGCGAGTCTGGTCAAAATGGACAGTTGACTTTTGGGTTGACTTTTAGGGTTTGTCAACAAATGGGCCTTGGGCCTGTAGAGGGGTAGAATGGTCTTTTACCCTTCTAGGGATTTGCATGAGAGAATATCCAAATTGTGAAGAGACATTTATTTAGTGAAATTTATTATCGTGACTAGGTGGAGGCTAGGGCAGTATTTTGATATCGAGATTTTACCGAGATTCCCGAGGTGAGTCTTCTCACTATACTTTACCTAGAGTGGTAATCAGAGCTATGTGACAGTGTATCTTGTATGCTATTTATGTGTTGTGATTCTATGTGATATGTGATATGCATGATTCAGAGTTTACAGAGTTAGGACCAGTGGGTCCACAGAGTTATGGGACCAAGAGGGTCCCACAGAGATATTCGACCAGAGGGTCATCAGAGTTACAGCATTGAGTGGCTGATATGTGTTTATGTGGTATTTTGGGGAACTCACTAAGCATTTATGCTTACAGAGTTTTGTGTATGTGTTTCAGGTACCAGTGATGATTGCGGGAAGGCGCCGACATGATCTGTACACACTCATGGAGCTTTTGTTTATATGATTCTGGGATATGTTTTTCTATGATGACAGTGGATACATTAAGTTTATTATTATTTTATGAATGAAAGTATGTTTTAAAAATTGTGAAAAATTATTCGAAAATTTGGGTGTTACAAGTTGGTATCAGAGCCTTGGTTTGAGGGATTCGGGTGCACCTTCGGGCGTATCTGAACTCAAACTGAGGATTTGAGGGATTTTCAAAATAAAATTCACAAAATTTTTCTCAAGAGTAAAAAGTTTTTGAAAGAGCAGAGCAGAGCAGTGTGTACGATCAGCCAGCGCCCGAACGGTGATTTCCCAAAATACCCTTACATTATGAGTTATGAGATATGTTATGATATAATATGCATGCTAGAGTAGGCTCGGTATTCTTATTAGGACTAGAGTGGCCTGATTTGTGATGCCTTAGCCTAGGGATTTTGCTGCTAGAAGATGCTTGAGAGTGAATAGATAGCAGCGAGGATCTTATGAGAGATCTGCTAGAGAGTAGACTATGTATAGAGATAGTAGAGTACTTGGGACTTGGGATCCTAGGAGGAGGACTTGGGGTGAATATTGATGCGGTGTGGACGGTACTATTGGGCCCGTACTACCTAAGACACCGGATCAGTGCGCAGCCCAAGTAAGAATCCTTAGGGTACCAGGGATCAAGTGGGAATGGGATAACGAGTGTGTGTACACTCGAGCGAGTCTCTGATATCTTGTGTTGTATTTCAGAGAGACGTCATGGTTGGGACACGCCACAGGCCAGGGACTAGCGAGGGGGGTGTGAGCGATGAGGAGCTCCGCCAGATGATTCATGATGAGGTGGCTGCGGCAATCCGCGCTGAGATTCCAGAGACGTTCGGGTCTATCAAGACCACACTGATTGAGACTTTTGATGAGCGGTATGATGCTCTTACTGATGTTGCTGTTGCTGCAGCCACTGCAGCCGTTGCTGCTGCTAGGCCGCAGGGGGGTGACGCGTTGCTGTACCGGGAGTTCAGCAACAGGAAGCCACCAGAGTTTGATGGGACTCAGGATCCGATAGCCACGAGGAGGTGGATCTCTGATATTGAGGGGTGCTTCTACACATGTTCATGTCCGGAGCATCTGTGGGTACGGTTCGCTTTGAACCAGCTTCGCTTGGGAGCGAAGGACTGGTGGAAGTTTCTGACAGCACACTTCACTTCTGCAGACCTCGCTGCGGTGACCTGGGAGAGGTTCACCACTATGTTTCGAGATGAGTACGTTCCCCCGGTGGAAAGGGAACGTTTGGCCCAGGAGTTTCTGACCCTCTAGCAGGGTACCGAGTCTGTTACAGTGATCACCGGGATGTTTCATGAGAGGGTGATGTTCTGCCCTGAGCACGTGTCTTCCGAGCAGGCACGCATGAGCAGATATTTGAGTATTTTGAGGAGAGATATTCGCAAGTTCGTGGCGAACTCGACATACCGGACATTTGCCGAGCTTCAGGCAAATGCCCGGAAGAGAGAGATTGAGCTAGAGACTCAGGCCAGGGAGGAGGCGGAGTCTCAGGGGAGGGATCGGCGACCGGCATAGTCCCAGCCGGCTGCCAAGCGGGGTAAGCCCGTCGATTCGAGATCAGGGAACCAGAAGGGCCGCACTTGTGGCAAGTGCGGTAAGAGTCATGAGGGGGTATACAGAGCAGGGTCTTGCTACAAGTGTGGCAAGGAGAGGCACATGGCCAAGGATTGCCCCAAGGGGTTTGCAGTTTGTTTTCACTGCAACCAGACCGGACACGAGAAGGCCGAGTGTCCGCAGTTACGAGGGTCAACTCAGGGAGCTTCTCAGGGATCTGTCCTTGCTGCTGTTCGAGCTACGGAGAGTCGGCCGGTGAAGGCCGAGGCGCCGAAGGCTCGCGGGAGAGCCTTCCAGTTGACATCGGAGGAGGTCCGCGCAGCACCAGATGTTGTGGCTGGTATGTATTCTTTCAGCTGTTTATTTTGAGTTTGTGGTGTTATGCTTATATTGTGATATGCGTAGGTACATTTCTTGTGTGTTCTGTACCTGCTTTGGTGTTATTTAACTCGGGTGCGAGTCGGTCTTTTGTGTCGTTAGCCTTTAGTCAGCACATCAGTATTCGTCAAGAGGCGTTAAGTCGACCTTTGCGAGTTTCCATAGCTGACGAGAGAGCAGTGTATGCCACTGATGTGATTCGAGGATGTGTACTCGAGATCTTCGACGTTGATTTTCCGATTGATTTGATCCCGATTGCTATGGGAGATGTCTCTGTCATCGTGGGCATGGACTGGTTGAGCAGATTTGGAGCGGTTATCGACTGCGAGCGACAACTGGTGACCATACGAGACCCTAGTGGGGGAGTTCTTACGGTTTATGGCGAGGGTACCCGTTCTGGGTCAGCATTCTGTTCAGCCGCGAGAGCGAGGCAGAGTCTACAGCAGGGCTGTAGTGGGTTTGTGGCTTATGTGGTGGATACGAGGGTAGGTGCAGAGAGACCGAGGTCGGTCGATGGGGTCCCAATAGTGCGTGAGCTCCCGGACGTTTTCCCTGAGGAGTTGCCGGGTGTGCCTCTCGAGAGGCTGGTGGAGTTCCGTATCTATTTGGTTCCGGGGGCAGCGCCTATTGCCAAGGCGCCCTACCGCCTTGCACCTCCAAAGATGCAGGAGTTATCCTCACAGCTTCAGGAGCTACTGGGAAAGGGGTTTATACGGCCGAGTAGCTCACCGTGGGGAGCGCCGATCCTTTTTGTCAAGAAAAAGGATGGTTCACACCAGATGTGCATTGATTACTGGGAGTTGAACAAGCTGATGGTCAAGAACCGTTACCCCTTACCGAGGATCGACAATTTGTTCGATCAGTTGCAGGGAGCGTCTTGGTTCTCCAAGATTGATTTGAGGTCTGGATATCATCAGATGAGGGTGCGTGATGAGGATATCCAGAAGACAACGTTCAGAACTCATTACGGGCATTACGAGTTCGTGGTGATGCCTTTCGGGCTCACCAATACACCGGCAGCGTTCATGGATCTCATGAACAGGGTGTGCAGGCCGATGTTGGATCGTTCGGTGATCCTGTTCATTGATGATATATTGGTGTATTCGAGATCCAGAGAGCAGCATGAGGAGCATTTGAGGGAGATCCTCGGAGTTCTGAGATCGGAGAGGCTTTACGCCAAATTGTCCAAGTGTGATTTCTGGTTACGAGAGGTCCAGTTTTTAGGACACCTCGTCAACCAGAATGGGATATTGGTCGATCCGGCCAAGATTGAGGCGGTGATGAGTTGGGAGGTGCCGAGATCCCCTTCGGAGATCAGGAGTTTCCTAGGCTTGGCTGGTTATTATCGGAGATTCATCCAGGATTTCTCCAGGATTGCTGTTCCTCTCACCAGACTAACCCGGAAGGGCGTGAATTTCAGTTGGGGCCCGGAGCAGCAGGCCTCATTCGAGACACTTGGCCAAAGATTGTGTGAAGCCCCAGTGTTGGTCCTTACGGAGGGAATGGAGGACTTGTGGTATATTGTGACGCGTCGATATCGGGACTGGGTGCAGTGCTGATGCAGAGAGGGCATGTGATAGCATACACATCAAGGCAGCTGAAGCCTCATGAGACGAGGTATCCTACTGACGATCTGGAGTTGGGGGTTGTGGTGTTCGTCCTTAAGATCTTGCGTCACTATTTGTATGGGGTTTGTTGTACCATATACACGGACCACAAGAGCTTGAAGTATCTGATGGATCAGCCCAACCTGAACATGCGTCAGAGGAGATGGCTGGACGTGGTAAAGGATTATGAGTGTGAGATCCGGTACCACCCGTGCAAGGCTAACGTGGTAGCCGATGCCTTGAGTCGCAGGGCAGAGAGTGCCCCTTTGCGAGATGTTTGTCTGAGGTTGACAGTGATGACTCTGGTGTTGGACACAATTCGGGAGGCCCAGGTAGAGGCCATGAGACCGGAGAACCGCAAGCGAGAGCGGGTGATTGGACAGATATCTGAGTTCATTGCCGATAGCCGGGGGCTTATGACCTTCCAGAGCGGGATTTGGGTGCCATTTGAGGGCGGAGCACCTGCCATTTTGATGGAGGAGGCGCACAGGTCGAGGTTTTCGATCCATCCCGGGATCACCAAGATGTATTTGGACCTGAAAAGAGACTATTGGTGGCCCTGTATGAAGAGGGATGTGGCATGGTTTGTAAAGAGGTGCTTGACCTGTCGTAGGGTTAAAGCCGAGCACCAGTGACCACATGGCAAGCTGCAGCCGCTTGAGGTTTCCCAGTGGAAGTGGGAACAGATTTCCATGGATTTTATCACCAAATTGCCAAGGACTGCGAGAGGCGTCGATGCAATTTGGGTGATCGTCGACCGGCTGACAAATAGCGCTCATTTTCTTGCTATCAGCAAGAGCTCTTCCGCGGAGAGGCTGGCAGAGGTGTATGTGAGTGAGGTGGTATCGTGGCATGGTGTACCGATCTCGATTGTGTCAGATCGAGATGTGCGTTTCACTTCCAGATTCTGGAAGAAGTTCCATGAGGAGTTGGGTACTAGGCTGCATTTCAGTACCGCTTACCACCCACAGACGGACGGACAGAGTGAGCGGACGATTCAGACGCTCGAGGACATGCTTCGGGCATGTGTGTTGGACTTCGGAGGGAGTTGGGACACGTATCTGCCTTTGGCTGAGTTTTCCTATAACAACAGCCACCATTCGAGCATTGGTATGCCTCCCTTCGAGTTGTTGTATGGGAGGAAGTGTCGAACTCCCATCTGTTGGGGAGAGGTAGGACAGCGAGTGATGGGTAGCACGGAGATAGTGCTTCAGACGACTGAGCAGATACAGCAGGTCAGGCAGAGGTTGCTGACGACTCAGAGTCGTGAGAAGAGCTACGCGGATAGGCGTCGCTCAGAGCTCGAGTTCCAGGTTGGTGATTTCGTTCTCCTGAAGGTGTCACCTTGGAAAGGTGTGATCCGGTTCAGGAAGAGAGGCAAGTTGGGGCCTCGGTATATAGGTCCATTCAGGGTGATCGCGAGAGTAGGCAGGGTAGTGTATCGTTTGGAGTTACCTGCGGAGTTGAGTCAGATTCATGATACTTTCCACGTGTCTCAGTTGAGGAAGTGTATTGCCGATGAATCGGCGGTGGTACCGTTAGAGGATATTCAGGTGGATGCGAGCCTGAATTATGGTGAAAGTCCAATTGCGATTCGGGATCGGAGAATCAAGGTTTTGAGAAACAAGGAGGTGTCCTGTGTGCAGGTTCAGTGGCAGCATCGGAAGGGGTCCGAGCTGACATGGGAACCAGAGATTGAGATGCGTGAGCAGTATCCAGAGTTATTTGCAGAGCGAGACTTCGAGGGCGAAGTCTGATTCTAGTGGGGGAGAATTGTAACATCCAGAGTTCGGGTATGTTAATTTAATTATTTATTTATTGTTTTATTGAGGAACTCGACGAGTTGATGCCTCAACTCGTCGAGTAGAGTCTGATCTATTGGCGCATTTTCGCGAACGGACTCGACGAGTCGGGACCTGACTCGCCGAGTCGGTACTAATTAGGAAAACCCTAACCCCGGGTTAGGGAGCCTATTTAAAGACCTTTATGGCCTTCATTTGCGGCTACATTGTTCCAGAGAAACCCTAGAGAGCTGAGATAGTGAGTTTGAGGGCAAGAGGAGGCTATTTCTTCATCGTTTTGTGTGGTTTTGCTTGAAGGAAGATAGGAGCACAAATCTAGAGTGTGAAAGGGACTGGATCTGAGCTAATCATCTCGTGATATCATCTTTGGAGGTATAAACCTTTCCATTTCGTGTTATATTGATGGACTTCTTGATTTTAGGGTTTTTACCCTCATTTTATGAAAGATCTAGTGAGTATGAGGTCCTCTTTGGGGTTATGACATCAGATCTGGACCATGAGAGGTCCCTAGAGTCATTACCTTCTAGCTTTTTGCAAGCAAATAAGAAATTGGAGACTAGGTTGCCATTTCTAGTGTTATTTCTCCATTTGAGGCTTGAATTGGGTTGCATGCACGTAAAGGTTGCACCTTTACGTGACTTTTGAGTGTTTAAGGGTTAGATCTATGATTTGGCTAAGCAGATCTGACCTCAGGAGGTTGTATAAGCAAGTCCATGGAGGAAACTCGCCGAGTCCATATGTAGACTCGACGAGTCGGACCGGGTTGCCCCGGGGTCTGACTCCGGTGGTGATCTGGTGAGTTGAGGGGTGACTCAGTGAGTCGAGTGAGACTTAGAAAGGGAAGAGTCTCTGAGGACGATGGGACTTGCCGAGTCGTCGTATGCACTCGGTGAGTCTGGTCAAAATGGACAGTTGACTTTTGGGTTGACTTTTAGGGTTTGTCAACAAATGGGCCTTGGGCCTGTAGAGGGGTAGAATGGTCTTTTACCCTTCTAGGGATTTGCATGAGAGAATATCCAAATTGTGAAGAGACATTTATTTAGTGAAATTTATTATTGTGACTAGGTGGAGGCTAGGGCAGTATTTTAATATCGAGATTTTACCGAGATTCCCGAGGTGAGTCTTCTCACTATACTTTACCTAGAGTGGTAATCAGAGCTATGTGACAGTGTATCTTGTATGCTATTTATGTGTTGTGATTCTATGTGATATGTGATATGCATGATTCAGAGTTTACAGAGTTAGGACTAGTGGGTCCACAGAGTTATGGGACCAAGAGGGTCCCACAGAGATATTCGACCAGAGGGTCATCAGAGTTACAGCCTTGAGTCGCTGATATGTGTTTATGTGGTATTTTGGGGAACTCACTAAGCATTTATGCTTACAGAGTTTTGTGTATGTGTTTCAGGTACCAGTGATGATCGCGGGAATCCGCCGGCATGATCTGTACACACTCATGGAGCTTTTGTTTATATGATTCTGGGATATGTTTTTCTATGATGACAGTGGATACATTAAATTTCCTATTCAACTTCTAGTGCCCTTGCGTGTCTCTTGGTTCCACCAACTCTTTTGTTTCCACATACTCTATTATTTTTCGAATGTCCGAAGGATTCTTCACTTGCAGCTACATGTTGGGTTGAGTCGGGGGTTTCCATTTGGGTGCATTGAACCTCATCAAATTCATTCTCAGTGTATTTAGGAATAGAACGAGGGAGTGTAGAATATGGCCCCCAACTATCAAAGTCGGTAGAGGTTGACCCTTCAAATAATTGGGTGCACAGATCAGGGAAAAGGAGGGGCACAGTTTTCAAAGCTCCTACAATCTTGTTCAACTTTTTAAAATTTTGAAATTATCAAACCATTAAATGAAAATTATCACATTTCTACTATTTGTTTTAAAATTATACGAGTGTATATTACCTTCGACTCCGTCTCCCATTGTTCGCCAGTCAAATTAAATTTATTTGTTAAAGGATCATATATTTCTGGTTTTGCTTTTAAGTATCACCCAAGCTTGATAATTTCCTTTATAGTAGTCATAGTGGTTTCTTATCTTCTTTTGGTCAACGATTAAACCGTGTTCCATTAATAATTTTTCGGCTACAACCTTCCATGAGTTTGGTTTGAGGGCACTACCCTCACGGCCATTAGTGGTTACTTCATAGATACATGCATCAAGAAAACTTTTGTCTAAACTTTGGTCCCAAATGATTCTAGATCTCCTTTGTGACATGTCTATAATAAAAACAAAACAACACACACACACACACACACACACATATATATATATATATATATATATATATATATATATATATATATATATATATATATATAATTCAACATGTATGTATAAAGACAACATATTTAACTAAAAATCAGCATGTATATAAAAAAACAGCATATATAACCAAAATTCAGCATGCATATACAAAAAAACAACATATATAACCAAAATTCAGCATGTATATACAAAAAAGAAGCATATATAACCAAAATTTAATATGTGCGTACAAAAACCATCATATATATAACCAAAATTCAACATGTATATACAAAAAAGCAACTTACATGTTCATAAATTTTGCATGCAAGTTCAAAAAACAGTTTATTTATAACCAAAATTCTGCATGTATATACAAAAAACAACATTTATAACCAAAATTTTACATATATATAGAAAAACACTGCATATATGTTCATAAATTCAGCATGTATGTTCAAAAAACAACATATATATTCATAAATTCAGCATGTATGTCCAAAAATCAACATATTTGAAAAAAAATAAACATGCTTTAACAACCCACAACATGAATGTATGCTTCAATAACCACAAAAACTTGTTCTGATTTTGATTTTAACGACAAAAACAAGTATAATGCACAAATTCTGAAAAATGAGAAATTCAGGAAAAAAGAACTTGTTCACAAAAACAAGTTTTGATTTTTATTTCTCTCATAATTTCGAAAATCAGGAAAAAAGAAAGATGAATCCAAAACCCTTGCTGATGGATCAAAAAAAAAAGAAATAAAGATCAGAAGAAGAAGATGAAACATGTGGGGCGGAGCTGTGGGGCGGCGTTGGGCTGCTTGGCGGGAGGAGGTTGGCCGACGACGACAATATGATCGAAGGTGGGTAGAGTTGATGATGGCTGATCGAAGATGGGAAGATGGAGGCATATATGCGCTTTTTTTGTTAGGGCACAAATTTTCAACGCACCTTTTTTCCATTCAGACTTGTTTTGTGGCTTTGTGGGAAAGACCAATCTTGCTGGGAAAGATGAAGTTTTTTGTGAAAATCAAATCGTCTTTCAGGCCCATTCAGACAGAAAGATCTTTTTTGGGCTGGAAAGACATTTATCAAACATCACCTTAATTTCCTTTCTGAAAAAGCTGCACATATTTCCATATTTAAACTATTTTCTTGTTTGACTAATTTTTTTGTTTGTTTTCTTATTTTGTACCATTATTTATGAAAAGGAATTCGACGTTGGGAACTGTAAGCCTAGTATGTAACTTTTGACACATCATCGTCCCTAGAAGTATGTTGTTTTATGTGACAAAATCTCTCAACAATTAAATTGGTGAGTACTGTAACATCCTGAGTTCGGGTATGTTAATTTAATTATTTATTTTTGTTTTATTGAGGAACTCGACGAGTTGATGCCTCAACTCGTCGAGTAGAGTCTGATCTATTGGCGTATTTTCGCGAACGGACTGGACGAGTCGGGACCTGACTCGCCGAGTCGGTGCTGATTAGGAAAACCTTAATCCCCGGGTTTGGGAGCCTATTTAAAGACCTTTATGGCCTTCATTTGCGGCCACCTTGTTCCAGAGAAACCCTAGAGAGCTGAGATAGTGAGTTTGAGGGCAAGAGGAGGCTATTTCTTCATCTTTTTGTGTGGTTTTGCTTGAAGGAAGATAGGAGCACAAATCTAGAGTGTGAAGGGGACTGGATCTGAGCTAATCATCTCGTGATATCATCTTTGGAGGTATAAACCTTTCCATTTCGTGTTATATTGATGGACTTCTTGATTTTAGGGTTTTTACCCTCATTTTATGAAAGATCTAGTGAGTATGAGGTCCTCTTTGGGGTTATGACATCAGATCTGGACCATGAGAGGTCCCTAGAGTCATTACCTTCTAGCTTTTTGCAAGTAAATAAGCAATTGGAGACTAGGTTGCCATTTCTAGTGTTATTTCTCCATTTGAGGCTTGAATTGTGTTGCATGCACGTAAAGGTTGCACCTTTACGTGACTTTTGAGTGTTTAATATGATTTGGCGAAGCAGATCTGACCTCAGGAGGTTGTATGAGCAAGTACATGGAGGAAACTCGCCGAGTCCATATGTAGACTCGACGAGTCGGACCGGGTTGCCCCGGGGTCTTACTCCAGTGGTGATCCGGTGAGTTGAGGGGTGACTCAGTGAGTCGAGTGAGGCTTAGAAAGGGAAGAGTCTGTGAGGACGATGGGACTTGCCGAGTCGTCGTATGCACTCGGCGAGTCTGGTCAAAATGGACAGTTGACTTTTGGGTTGACTTTTAGGGTTTGTCAACAAATGGGCCTTGGGCCTGTAGAGGGGTAGAATGGTCTTTTACCCTTCTAGGGATTTGCATGAGAGAATATCCAAATTGTGAAGAGACATTTATTTAGTGAAATTTATTATTGTGACTAGGTGGAGGCTAGGGCAGTATTTTGATATCGAGATTTTACCGAGATTCCCGAGGTGAGTCTTCTCACTATACTTTACCTAGAGTGGTAATCAGAGCTATGTGACAGTGTATCTTGTATGCTATTTATGTGTTGTGATTCTATGTGATATGTGATATGCATGATTCAGAGTTTACAGAGTTAGGACTAGTGGGTCCACAGAGTTATGGGACCAAGAGGGTCCCACAGAGATATTCGACCAGAGGGTCATCAGAGTTACAGCCTTGAGTGGCTGATATGTGTTTATGTGGTATTTTGGGGAACTCACTAAGAATTTATGCTTACGGAGTTTTGTGTATGTGTTTCAGGTACCAGTGATGATCGCGGGAAGGCGCCGGCATGATCTATACACACTCATGGAGCTTTTTTTTATATGATTCTGGGATATGTTTTTCTATGATGACAGTGGATACATTAAGTTTATTATTATTTTATGAATGAAAGTATGTTTTAAAAATTGTGAAAAATTATTCGAAAATTTGGGTGTTACAAGTTCATAAGCGTTTGTATGAGAAGGATTTTGTAACTGTTTCGTGTAAAATGATAGTCTATACTTCCAGAAAATCCAATATTTTCTTTGTAAATGAACTGTAAGTCTTAATCCAAATACTAAAAATGTAAGTAATGTTGTACTGAAAAGCAGTGTTATGAAGTTTTATCTTTATATAAAACTACTTAAATGTACGTTAACCTCGTTATAAGTCTTATCCCAAGACTAAAATGTAAGTGATGTGGTACTGGAAAATAGTTTTAGTAAGATTTATCTTTTTGTGAAAACTATTTGAGTGTACTCTAGCCCATAAACCAAAATGTTTTGTTAATACCAGATGTGAGTTACTATAACCATGCGAATGCGACTAGTTAGCCTGAACGACGTTCTTTAGGCGTCGGAACTGTTATAACATTTGTCACCCTAGACTGGCCGGTCTAACTGTAGCTAACAGCTAAGGTGTGGGGTTCTCAATCCCGTATATATCTATACACAAGTGTCACGCTCTCCCTACAAGAGACTCTAGTTATAATTCAGGACTTAGGTGTGTACTAGGTACAATGAAGCCAAATGTCTCACAAGTCTGTATCAACCGGTTTACATCTATTGTACTGAAATTTCATTATCTTGTAAGAAAAATAATTATACCTTTAAATAATTATTTGTTTCTTCTGAAATGATAGTGTAGTGTTTGTAACTCCCAAACTATACCAATTATAGTTTATCATGTTTGTTTGTCAAGAACATTTATATATATACATAGTAAATATCTTGTCAAGTTTCAAAATGTAAAGTTAACTTCATATTTTTGGGTTGTAACCCACAAAATAGTGAAATAACTAGAATGTACTCCTTTTTGTTAGAAAAGCTATATTTTGGTAAAAAGATTTCAAAAACCTTTTAGTTTTATAAATCATAATTTTCCTTATGATTTTTGATAACAGGGATCATATTTGTTTTTGTTAGTTTCGCATTCCAAAGCTAACATTTCACAAATAATTTTATAAAAGCTAGTGGTAACCATATCTTATGCAAATAATGGCTTATACTTTAACATAAGGATGAAATATGCAAGTAGTTGTATGATAAACAATTTTGACTTGTATTCCCGCCCCTAAAACATGAAAATCTCGAAAATGAGGGGGTATGAACTCACCTTGAGTGGATTTGTGGGCTGATTGAAGAGATAGTGTGAAGATTTCCAAGCCCTAAACACTTGAATGTGGTTGATGAAGTCTTTGAAGGTGATCTTATACTAAGAGTTTTAACACATAATAATGTGTATAAATAAAATATAACTAGTGTAAAAGTGTGTAATAACACTAGACAACCAAGAAGGACTTACCAAAATTGTAAGGATGAACTTGGAGATTTTTTAACTTGGAAGCTCGGACTTGATTTTTCTTGAGAGAAAATAGAGTATTAGGAAGTAAACTAGAAATGTTGGGGTTTGTGGAGGTAATCTCATCCAAATATAAGGAAGGAAAATAAATTGACATTTGCATTGTGGTCTGTTGGGTATTACATGGGATACTGCAGGGTAATACTTTGCATGTGAAAAGGGTGAAATATCCTATCACAAAGTCAAACTCCTATCCTTTTCCTTCTCTAAACCGAAAAAACATTCAAAAATTGATCAAAGTGGTGATTTCAGTCCTGATCCCCCCCCCCCCCACACACACACACAATGGTGTTTTCGGTCCTAGTGGTTTGGATCTTCGGTGTTTTCCGCCTAGAGGTGTTCTAGGTTGGTGATTCCGGCCTAGGGGTGTTCTAGGTTGGTGATTTCGGCCTAGGCATGTGCTCTTGGCCCACTACAACCGAAATCCCATGTTCATGGTTCCCCAAAACCAAAATCTCAAAGGCATGTCATAATTCATGCATCAAATCCTAACTATTTGACTTGGTGTGACTCTTAAGTGTTTATTATGAATATGATTTTCAATAAATATATATATATATATATATATATATATATATATATATATATACACCTTCATATATACTTATACAAACAATGCCCTTTTGGCTTTCAAAGTTTTACTGCAACGAGGTTACATTGTGGTTTTACATTATACATAAATACATCTTAGATCTTGTTTGGTCCAAAATTTTCCAGTTGTCACATCATCCCCCGTTAGAGGGAATTTCGTCCCAAATTTTGAATCTTGGACGGGTTCTTGCAATTAGAGGAAACGTTGTGGGTATTTCTGTTTCATCTGATCATCCCGCTCCCAAGTGAACTCAGGCCCTCGCTTGGCGTTCTAGCGAACCTTCACTATTGGTATACGACTTTGTTTCGTTCACGGATCTGGACGATCTTTTCTAGTTGTGTGTCACCCAGTTCAACCCAGAATAGAGGTGATCTGGCACTTACCTCTTTGCTAGTTGTGTGTCACCCAGTTCAACCCAGAATAGAGGTGATCTGTACTTACGTCCGTAGAGGGCTTCAAATGGCACAACGTTGATGCTAGTGTGATAGTTCTTATTGTAGTAGAATTAGACGAGTGGTAAGTGGGTGTCCCAGTCCTTACCAATGTCTATCACGCATGCTCTCAACATGTCTTTCCAGTGTTTGAATGGTCCTTTCGCTTTGACCGTCTGTTTGAGGGTGATAAGTTGTACTCATGTCGAGTTTGGTTCCCACTGACTTTTGGAGTGATTGCCAAAACCGTGAGGTGAATCTACTATCTCTATCGGAGATAAAAGATATTGGCACACCACGTAGTCGTACAATTTCTTTAATATACGTCCTTGTGCGCTTCTCCATTTCGTCGGTTTCCTTTATTAGTAGGAAGTGTGCGGATTTGGTTAACCTGTCAACAATTATCCAGATGGTGTTAAGTCCACCAGTCCTCTTGGGAAGCTTGGGTATGAATTCCATGGTTATCCGCTCCCACTTCCACTCGGGTACGTCCGGTTGTTGAAGCATACCCGAGGGCTTTTGATATTCTACCTTCACCTTGGCGCAAGTCAGGCACTTGCCCACATAGGTAGCGATCTCTGCTTTCAAGTTTGGCCACCAATAAAGTTTCTTTAGGTCCAGATACATCTTGTCTGAAGCGAGATGAACAGAGTATTTTGTCTTGTGAGCCTCGTTCATGACAACGTCTATGTTCCCGCCAAATCTCGGGGTCCAGATTCGATCCATGAAACAACGAGCTCTATCTTCCCTGACTTTGAAGTTTTTATCCATTCCCGGCAATGCCCCCCAGTGATGTTCTCGGGTTTCAAGGCTTCTAACTGTGCCTTCTTCATCTGCGCGGACAGGTGTGAATGGATGGTCATGGTTAATGATTTTACTCGGTGACCCGAGTATTCTTTCTGACTCAGGGCGTCTGCTACTATGTTGGCCTTGCCTGGATGATAACAAATTTCGTATTCGTAGTCATTGAGTAGTTCTACCCATCATCATTGTCTCATGTTGAGCTCCTTTTGATTGAGAATGTGCTGAAGACTCTTATGATCTATGAAGATGGCGCACTTTATGCCGTAGAGGTAGTGTCTCCAGATTTTTAGGGCAAACACCACTGCCCCTATTTAGAGGTCGTGCATGGTGTAATTGACCTCATGAGTCTTGAGTTGCCTTGAGGCATAGACTATGACCTTTCTGTTGGAGATAGTGTCTAAGTCCATAACTATATTTGGTATATACTTGACCCGACCCGGCATGGTCCATTTGGGTTGCACTTCACCCGAACAATTTACAGATAATCTTTTGAGAATAGTATAAGTTATGATTTATTAATATATTATAAGTTCTAATATATTAATATAAAATCATATTATTTAATTAGTGTTGATCTATAATTAATTTAGAATTAATTTAGAGATCAAAAGTATGACTAATTAAATATGGGCTCTTGTATTTATATAGTGTGGGCTAATGCTTATTTGGAATGGGCTAGGCGTGCATGGAAAGTCCATGGAGCTTTAACCCATGGATCTCATGGAAATGAAAAGACATGGGTATTAGGGTTTACATGGGTGTAACCCTAATCCACCACACTATATAAAGGAGGCTTTGGTTCTTGAAATCACGCGAGTTGTGGTTAGTAAAGTAAAAGGGCCGATTTCAAGAAGGTGATTACTATTCTCTCAAAGTTCCAAGTTTGTGGTGATTTGTGATTTCCATTTGAGGCATCCACACTATTGGTGCTAGGCTCTAAAACTCCAAGCAATCAACTACAACTACAAGGTAAGTAATTCTACTAGCTTTATTTGATTCAAGTTCCCCATGCCATGCTAGATAGGATAAGAACCTTGGAAAAATAATTATTTGCATGTATCATAGTCAAACATAGATCCAAGGTTTCTAGGGTTGCATGTACACCATAGGAGTGTTAGAATGTTGAAAACCCATCAGTGGTATCAAAGTCAGGTTTGTTTATTTGATACTTGATGCAAAAAAAAAAAAAAAAACCATGAAAATCGAAGTTTTGTTCAAAAGCTCGTATCAAAATTTCAAGTTTTGTATATGTCTTATGATTCTTGAAATTTTTGATATGAACATTCATAAACATATGAGTTTAGAAGATCATAGAAATTATGTGCTAATAATTGATTAGATTAATTCTTGATCTTTATGTGTTTTAATGGAGTCCATAACTAGTTCTGAAGTTATGGATAACCAAAAGTCATATTTATAAATAACCATTAAAAGAACACATAGGTTACAAAAAATGAAGAGTTTTCATTTTTAATAACCATTAACTCATAGGTTATGAGAAATGAAAAGTTTTGAAAGTTTACAAAACTTGCCCTCACGTTTTGGAACATGTAAAGTCATATTAAAAACTTTAGTTCCAACCCCTAGAATTTTAAAAGTTAAAATTCAACCCTTATACTTTATAATATTATATATGTATAAGATCAAGTCGTGTTACCGCTAGTACGCCTCATTCACGAAGCCAGTCTATAAGGGGGGTATAAGGTTGTTGCCTATAAAATGGCAACTTAATGGGTGTCCACTCTCACCCACCGCTTCCTTGATCGGTGGAGGGTCGTTAGCCGAACGGGTAGGACAAGGAATTATAAATTCTCATTAAAAGTATAATGATAATACTAAAGTAACTAAACTTTATTGAATTCCCAATCTTAGTTATTTTAGGAAAATGTGAATAAGGTGCTAATCCATGAAATTACACTTTACACTTTGTTTAAGTCGTTAGTGGAGCGTGTGTCGTTAACCGACACACTAACTTGAACTTAACAAGGTAGGTAAAGGGTGACTTAATGTTTATCATAGTATCGATGGAGCGTGTGTGGTTAACCGGCACATCGATTGAGGGGTAATACATTAAGGGTACCAAGTAATTTGCATGGTTACTTCACACCTTGTTTTGTGATCCTCGGCATCCCAGTCACAAAACTTGAAGGGCACACTCGAGATTGAAACATGCCATTGAAGAAAGTTCAATGAATCTCAAAGAATCTAGGAGTTTCTAAACCAATTAAAACCTAATTAAATATTTCGTTTTTCATGGTGGAAATTGGTGAATCGTCATTCACCTACCTTCAAATATCTTATAGCTTAGATTACGGCATCCCTCTTCTAAGTTATAAAATATTGTGTTGGGTCCTAGCCTTAATCTTACATTTGGGTGTTTTGTTAAGGACTATCTCTATATCTAATCTAATATATTCCCTCTTCTTTTCAGATGTCTTCCAATAACAATGCTTCTGGCTCAAACCCTACCAGCTCCTTCTCTCTCATGAATCTTTGTGGGAGAGTCATCTTTGATGTGTCCAACTTTACAGATTGGATCAGAAACATCAGGATGGTCACTCGGTATGAGAACAAAGAATATGTTCTCGACAAGGAGCTGAAGGTACCCGAGCCAACTTTTACTCCTGAAGAGCTTGCTGAATATGAGGTACATGAAAGAGATGTTACAAAAGTGGCATGCATCATGATGGCCACCATGACAGCCGAGCTCCAAAAGTCCTATGAGGACTATTATCCTTTTGAGATGCACCAGGACTTGATGGACCGCTACCATCAAAGTGCTCGTCAAGAGCGATATGAAATAATCTCCTCCATGATAACAACCCGAATCAAGGATGGTGAACCCATCACGGGCCACATGTAGAAAATGCAAAGGTTGTTGGATTAGGTGTCTAAGCCCATAACTATAATTGGTATGTACTTGAATTGATAGCAGCACAGTCCTTTTGGGTTGCCCTCAACCTAGCAACTGGACAAGGAAATTATGAAATGAGAGATATTAATTTATAAGATTAATAAATTAATATATATATATATATATATATATATATATATATATATATATATATATATATAAATGATTTATTAATATGTTATTGGATTAATATATTAATTAGAAATCATTATGTTTAATTAATTGTTAGCCAGAAATTAATCAGAATTGATTTTGGGGTTAAAAGAATTAATTATAAGGTACAGGGACTAGTTTGCAATTATCTAATAGTTGAGTGGAAGGCTCTAGAACCCCCTTGGAAGAGGGTGGACGAAATCTTTAGGGGAAACCCTAATAATTTCGTCCATAGGGGCTTGGATAAGGCCCTTGGGTTTGCTTAGGCCCTAAGCAAAGGATAACTAGGGTTTCCCTTAAACCCTAGATCCCTCAGCTATATAAGGAGCCTCCTGCTTCATGTTTTTGGTACTCTTTCTTTTGAAGAAACCCTAAGGCCGAAATTTTGCATACTCCCTCTCCCCTCTCTCTTCTACTTTCCTTCTTGCTAGTTTGGGTGTGATTCCATTAGAGGCATTACACTTGTGGTGCTAAAGCTTCCAAGAAGATCAAGATCAAGATCAAGGGAATATCAATTGTTTGCTATAACAATTGAAAGGTATGTAAACCCTAAACCCTAGTTTACTATTTTCGAAAATAGCCTCTCTCCTCTAGGGTTCTTGTTTTGCAATTCAAAGTTGTATGTTCAATAGTTAAAACATAGATCCAAAGTAGGTTGCATGTGAACTTAGGAATTGTTTTCTAGTTTACTTGTTGTACCTAAAACCCATCAGTGGTATTAGAGCCATTGTTGTTTTAAATTGAATTGCTACAATTGTTGAATTGCAAATTAGGGTTTATAGCTATTAAACCCTAAAGGCCAATTTTTCGATTTCTAGGGTTTTGGATCAAAGGGTTTTTTCGAAAACCCTAGCCTCCAAAGAACCCTAATCGAAATTAGGGTTAGGGTTTTGAAAACCCTAGCCTCCTCCCTTATGAATTTCGAAATATGCTAAGAGGATAACTAGGGTTTCTTGTTTTTGGATAATTGTTACTTAATTAGATTAATTGGATAATTATCCTTACCCTATTTTTCGAAATTAGAGGGATAAGGATTAGGATTAAATTAATTGATTAATTTAATTAGATAATCCTTACAAGATTTAATAATTTGATTAATAGTTAATTAAAAGATAAATATTAAATCTAGTTAATTGGTTTATTTAAATTTAAATTTAATAGTTTGAATTTCGAAATTTATATAAACCCTTGAAGTTTTAAAATATTTTAAAACACACCCTATATATGTATTATGATTAAAAGTTTAATATTATATATGTATAAGAATATGGTCAGTCAAATCGCTACTATGCCTCATTCACGAAGCTAATCTATAAGGGGGGTATAAGGAAACTGCCTATAAAATGGTAGTTGAATGGGTGTCCACTCTCACCCACCGCTTCCTTGATTAGTGGAGGGTCGTTAGCAGAACGGATTTGATAGGACAACTACTTCTCATTAAAAGTATAATGATATTAAAAGTACTAGAACATTATTTTCAAAAATCCCAACTCTAGTTACTTTAGGAAAAATGTGAAAAGTATGCTAATCCATGAAATTGCACATTATGCTTTATTGGTCGTTAGTGGAGCGTGTGTGGTTAACCAGCACACTAAAAGGCACTAATAAAGAGTAGTAATGGGTATCTCATAATTATCATTTTGATGGAGCGTGTGTGGTTTACCAGCACATCAATAGTTAATGATAAAGACAATGAGGTTACCAAGCACATTTGCATGGTTATTCACATCTTGTTTGTGATCCTCGGCATCCCAGTCACAAATAGAAGAGCATAATCTGAGATTAAAACATGCCATTGAATAGTTTCAATGTATCTCAAAAGAATTAGGAATTTTACTTCGTTTGTTTCGTCTAATGGTGGAATTGGTGAATCGTCATTCGCCTACCTTTATGAAATTTGCACTTGGATCTCGGCATCCCATTTCTGAGTTGTGAATCTTCATAGTTGGATCCTAACCTTGATATTATATCTTTGGGTTATTCTATTAAGGTATCTTGAAATCTAACTAAAACTTTCTTTCTTTTTAGATGTCTACTCCTGGAAACACTTCTACTTCATCCTCCTCCAACCAGAACTTCTCCTTGCTCAATATATGCTCCAAAGTCGTTATGGATGGCTCAAACTATAACGATTGGATGCGCAACATCAAGATGGCTCTTCGTTTCGAGAACAAAGAATATGTTCTTGAAAAGGAGCTCAAAGAGCTTGATGAGAATGAAGCTACTCCTGAAGATCTTGCTGCCTACAAGAAACATTACGATGATGCTACCAAAGTGGCATGCATCATGGTGGCAACTATGTCCCCAGAACTGCAGAGGTACTATGAGGACTACTGGCCTTTCGAGATGAACAAGGACCTTATGGAAAAGTACCATAAGCAAGCTCGTCAAGAAAAGTTCGAAGTAGTCAAGTCACTCATGGCTTGCAAGATGAAAGATGGGAAGTCGGTTGTGTCACATGTGCAAAGAATGCAACGCTACATAGAGCGTTTGGTCAAGCTCAATATTCACTTTGATGAGGAATTGGCCATTGACATGGTCTTGAACTCACTTCCTGAATGTTATGGTCAGTTTATTCTAACTTACCATTTGAACAATACTGAGCAGACCTTGGCCCAATTGCACAACTTGTTGCAGACAGCTGAGGCAGGGATGAAGGGTAAAAGTATACCCTCCACACCTACGAGTGCCCCTGTTTTGGCTATTGGACAGGTAAAGGGGAAAAAGAGGAAAGGTCCTCCCAAGCAAAACTGGAAGAACAAGGCTCAAGCTGGGTCATCTAGTAATGGCCCAAAGGCTAAGCCCAATGGTTCCACTCCCCATGTTTCTGATCCAAAAGAGGCAGTTTGCTTTTACTGCAACCAAAAAGGTCATTGGAAGAGATCTTGCCCGCAATATTTGCAAGATATCAAGGATGGCAAAGTGAAGCCATCTTCGGCAGGTATTTACACTATTTCTGCTAATAACTCATTATCTTCTCGTTCATGGGTCCTTGATACAGGATGTGGTTTTCATATATGTTCTGATTTGCAGGGTCTAAAGGAAAGTGAGGAGATAGAGCGAGGAAGGATAAACCTGATCATGGGAAACAGAAAGTCTTCACCTGTAACCAAGATCGGAGTTTATCAGCTTCTGCTTAGTAATGATGTTAGATTAGATTTAATAAATTGTTGCTATTCGTCTGAGATGACGAGAAACATTATTTCATTTCATGCATTGTTCAGACAAGGTTTTACATATTCTTTTAATGATTTGAATGGTTCAATTTTTGTTTATAAGAAGGGTGTTTTTATGTTTGAAGCTTTACCTTGTAATGGTGTGTATGAAACAGTGACTTGTGTTGATAGCCTAGGAAATAGTGTACTTAATATTGACTTGTCTAATAGTGTAGACAAGGCATGCTTGTGGCATTGTCGTCTTGGACACATTAACAAGAAACGCATAGCCCAACTCCAAAAGGATGGAGTGTTGGAATCATTTGACCTAAAGTCAGATGATATGTGTGAATCTTGTCTTTTGGGAAAGATGACAAAATCACCATTCACAGGGTCTTGTGAAAGAGGTGAAGGTCTGTTGGATCTCATACACACGGATGTGTGTGGGTCCTTCAGATCAACTACAAGAGATGCTAATTGATTCTATGTGACTTTCACTGACGATTATAGCAGATATGGATATATCTACTTGATCAAGCATAAGTCAGAAACTTTTGAAAAATTCAAAGAGTTTAAGCATGAAGTCGAAAATCAATTGGGCAGAAAGATAAAGATACTTAGATCCGATAGAGGCGGGGAGTATCTTAGTATCGAGTTTAACGACTATCTGAAAGAATGTGGGATAGTCTCACAATTGACTCCTCCTAGGACACCATAGTTAAATGGTGGAGCTGAGAGGCGCAATCGAACCTTGTTAGACATGGTTCGTTCTATGATGAGTCGGGCTTCGCTTCCCATTCACTTCTGGGGGTATGCCTTAGAGACAGCCGCCCACATCCTCAATCTTGTCCCTACAAAGAAGGTTGCCAAAACACCTCACGAAATGTGGACAGGGAAAGTTCCCTCGTTAGCACACATTAAAGTCTGGGGTTGTGAAGCTTTCGTAAGACGAGAGACTCACGACAAGCTAGCAGCTAGAAGTGAGAAATGTGTTTTCATTGGTTACCCAAAGCAGTCTTTTGGATATTTGTTCTACAGGCCTAGTGAGAACGTGGTCTTTGTAGCACGAAGAGGAGTCTTTCTTGAAAGAGAGCTCATATTCAAAGAGGACAGTGGGAGCACTATTGACCTTGAAGAAATTCAAGAGTCAGCCAATGAAGGAACCTTAGATGGCACTAGCACTCAACCAGAGGAAACAGTTCCTGTTGAACCAATCGATAACTCATTACCTCTTAGAAGATCCACTAGGGTGAGTGTGCCACCTGAGTTATATGGTTTTCATATTACTTCAGATGGTGACACATTCATAAGTGACAGAACACTGGTAAACTTAGATGAACCAGTCACTTATAAGGAAGCAATGGTAGGCCCAGAGGCTTCCAAGTGGAAAGAGGCAATGGACATCGAGATTAAGTCCATGTATGACAACCAAGTTTGGAATTTGGTTGATAGTGCACCAGGTCGTAAGATAGTTGGGTGCAAATGGATCTTCAAGAAGAAGACAGACATGGATGGAAATGTGCACACATTCAAGGCTCGACTGGTTGCAAAAGGTTTCACTCAAACCCCAGGGGTTGACTATGATGAGACCTTCTCGCCAGTGGCTAAGATTAAATCTATTAGGATATTGCTCGCCATAGCTGCCTTTCATGATTATGAAATCTGGCAGATGGATGTCAAAACTGCTTTCCTTATTGGGAAGTTGGCTGAAGATGTTTACATGAGTCAGCCAGAGGGTTTTGTTGATGCAAAGTTCCCCAATAGAGTATGCAAGCTTGAGAAATCCATTTATGGATTGAAACAAGCATCTCGCAGTTGGAATCTTTGCTTGCATGAGAAAGTCAAAGAATTTGGTTTCTCTAGAAGTGAAGATGAGTTGTGTGTGTATATCAAGGCTAGTGGGAGTATAGTAACTTTTCTGGTGTTGTATGTCGATGACATATTACTCATTGGTAACGACGTTCCAACCTTGAAAGAAGTTAAGTCTTGGCTTGGAAAGTGTTTTGCCATGAAAGACCTTGGAGAAGCTGCCTATATTCTTGGGATTAGAATATTGAGAGATATAAAGAAGAAACTAATTGGACTTAGTCAGAGCACATACTTGGATAAGGTACTAAAGAGGTTTAGTATGGAAAATTCCAAGAAGGGAGAGCTACCTATCCAGAGCAATACCAAATTGAGTAAGACTCAATGCCCGAGTACAGATGTTGAAATAGATGACATGAGTCGTGTACCTTATGCTTCCTCTGTCGGATCGATCATGTACGCTATGACATCTACTCGCCCTGATGTGCATTTGCTTTGAACATGGTCAGTCGCTATCAGGGAAACCCAGGTAGAGCTCATTGGATAGCAGTTAAGAATATACTCAAGTATTTGCGAAGGACAAAGGACTGGGTCCTTGTGCTTGGTGGCAGTGATACTTTGAGAGTAGATGGTTACAGTGATGCCAGCTTTCAGACGGATAGAGATAACTTCCGTTCTCAGTCGGGCTGGGTGTTTTTACTGAATGGAGGAGCAGTTACTTGGAAGAGTTCCAAGCAAAATACGGTGGCTGATTCTACTTGTGAATCAGAGTACATAGCAGCAAGTGAAGCGTCGAAAGAAGCAGCTTGGTTGAGGAACTTCATCGGGGATCTCGGAGTTGTTCCAACCATCCAGGAGCCTATGGAACTGTTCTGCGATAATGAAGGAGCGGTTCCCTTGACAAAGGAACCGAGAGATCATGGTAAGACCAGACATATCGACAGAAAGTACCATTTCATTAGACATAGAGTTGAAGAAGGCCATCTTATAGTAAAGAGGGTGTCATCTGAAGCTAACCCAGCAGATCCCCTCACAAAGGGTCTGAGTAGGGCTAAGCATATTCAGCATGCTCGGAGCATAGGACTGAAAGATGATATTAGTTTTAGTAGTTAGATTAGTTTTTGAAACTTTTAACAAAGTAAATGTAATTGACTTTTGGTGATTAAATAATAAAGTATTATTTATAAGTTTGGCTACTACCTTTTGTCAATTGTTTATTATTGTGTTTCATATTTTGCATGTTTTACTTCCTGAATAATGAGATTATTCAAACTCCATAGTCGCTCGTACTCTTGGAAGTAAGTAGTGAATTAAGACTGTCATGAATTGGATTGCAGATTGTCTAAGGATAGACATGGCAATAGAATTGCTGCAACGTTCATGAGTACTCAGAAATTGAGATTTGAGTATTGGATAAACCCTCGCTCAGAGTATTACTTCATGGAATTCATCACGAGTAATACTGAGACGATAATATCTTATAATCTTGAAACGAAGATATATGAGTTGTAATTTACAAGTCGGTTGTGCATTGGTGATACGAAAACGCATCAGTAACTTGGTGTTATAAAACGTATTGTGATGCATAATTTGATGAGTAAAAGATATAAGCATATGAGTCAACGTTTATTCGTTCCTTTTGCCCTAACAGGAAAAGCAATATATGTGGGCCCCTCGATGATTTGGTGTTGACTTATGTGCTGGGCCCAGCCAGGACTAAATTGATGTGTTCGATTAGAAGTCCTACATCATCACAAATCAGGAATCGGGAAACATAGATTATGTATAAACAGATTGATTACATTCCATGTCTTTTGTCTGGGGATATCAAGCAGAACGAAGGGTTATATGATCACTTATCTTAGGACACGTAACTGACTGGGTCAGAGTTCGGCAGCAGCTTTTGGAAGCTATAATTTGCTGGTCAAATTTAGAAGGCATACTAGCAATTATAGTTACAGACTTATCCAAGTGGGAGACTGTTGGATTAGGTGTCTAAGCCCATAACTATAATTGGTATGTACTTGAATTGATAGCAGCACAGTCCTTTTGGGTTGCCCTCAACCTAGCAACTGGACAAGGAAATTATGAAATGAGAGATATTAATTTATAAGATTAATAAATTAATATATATATATATAAATGATTTATTAATATGTTATTGGATTAATATATTAATTAGAAATCATTATGTTTAATTAATTGTTAGCCAGAAATTAATCAGAATTGATTTTGGGGTTAAAAGAATTAATTATAAGGTGCAGGGACTAGTTTGCAATTATCTAATAGTTGAGTGGAAGGCTCTAGAACCCCCTTGGAAGAGGGTGGACGAAATCTTTAGGGGAAACCCTAATAATTTCGTCCATAGGGGCTTGGATAAGGCCCTTGGGTTTGCTTAGGCCCTAAGCAAAGGATAACTAGGGTTTCCCTTAAACCCTAGATCCCTCAGCTATATAAGGAGCCTCCTGGTTCATGTTTTTGGTACTCTTTCTTTTGAAGAAACCCTAAGGCCGAGATTTTGCATACTCCCTCTCCCCTCTCTCTTCTACTTTCCTTCTTGCTAGTTTGGGTGTGATTCCATTAGAGGCATTACACTTGTGGTGCTAAAGCTTCCAAGAAGATCAAGATCAAGATCAAGGGAATATCAATTGTTTGCTATAACAATTGAAAGGTATGTAAACCCTAAACCCTAGTTTACTATTTTCGAAAATAGCCTCTCTCCTCTAGGGTTCTTGTTTTGCAATTTAAAGTTGTATGTTCAATAGTTAAAACATAGATCCAAAGTAGGTTGCATGTGAACTTAGGAATTGTTTTCTAGTTTACTTGTTGTACCTAAAACCCATCAAAGGTATGTGGACCGTTTACTGAAGCTGAATGTGAACTTCCCTGAGGAGTTAGCAATAGACATCATTTTGCACTCCTTGCCATCGTGTTATGATCAATTCCGCATGACATATCACATGAACAAGGAAGAAGTCACCATCAGCAAACTTCAAGGACTCTTGAATACCGCCGAAAGTGGTCTAAAGGGTAAGTCGGTTGTTACTACTCCTACTCCTACTCCAACTGCGGCCAATGTCTTGGCAATCGGGCATGGCAAAGGGAAGAAGAGAAAGAACCCTTCTAAGGGTACCAAGGATAAGACCCTTGAAGGCTCCTCTTCAAGCAAAACCAAGAAAGGTTTTGTCACTCCTTCTGCTAACCCTAATGAGGCTGAATGCTTCTATTGCCATGAAAAGTCGCAGTGGAAGCGAAACTGCCCAAAGTACCAGCAAGATTTGAAGGATGGGGAAGTAAAACCCAACCATGCAGGTATATACACTATATTGTCTAATAACTCACCTCATTCTAAGTCTTGGGTCCTTGATACAGGTTGTGGTATTCACATATGTTGTGATTTGCAGGGACTAAAAAGAAGTGAGAATGTGGAGCAGGGAAAGATAAACTTGATCATGGGAAACAGGAAAGCTTCACCTGTCACCAAGATAGGAGTTTATTCCTTAGTGCTAAATAGTGGGTTTATATTAGATTTGAATAAATGTTATTATTCGCCAGAAATGGCAAGAAATGTTATTTCCTTTCATGCATTGTATAAACAAGGTTTTACCTTTTATTTTGATAATAATAATGGTAGTATTGATGCTTTCTTTAATAATGTTCTTTATTTTAAAGCATTACCTTGTGATGGCGTGTATAAAACTGTATATGTTGTAGATAATCTAGGAAATAATGTATTGTGTATTAACTCTTCCACTAGCTTAGATAAAGCATCCTTATGGCATTGTCGTCTTGGATCTGTAAGCAAGAAACACATAGGCCAACTCCAAAAGGATGGAGTCTTGGAGTCATTTGACCTAAAGTCAGATGATAGTTGTGAATCTTGTTTGCTTGGTAAAATGACAAAGTCACCTTTTACTGGCACTTGTGCTAGGGGTGAAGGTTTGTTGGACCTCATAAACACGGATGTGTGTGGACCGTTCAGAACCGCCACAAGAGATGCTAATCGGTTCTATGTGACTTTTACTGATGATTTTAGTAGATATGGATATGTCTACCTAATCAAGCATAAGTCAGAAACCTTTGAGAAATTCAAAGAGTTTAAGCAAGAAGTGGAGAATCAGTTGGGCAGGAACATTAAGATGCTTCGATCCGATCGTGGTGGTGAGTATCTTAGTACTGAGTTCCTTGACTATCTTAAGGAATGTGGGATTGTCTCAGAATTGACACCTCCTAGGACACCACAGTTGAATGGTGTAGCTGAGAGGCGCAATCGGACCTTGTTGGACATGGTTCATTCCATGATGAGTCGAGATTCGCTACCAATCTCATTTTGGGGGTATGCCTTTGAGACTGCCGCCCATATCCTTAATCTAGTCCATACAAAGAAGGTTGCCAAAACACCTCACGAGGTGTGGACTGGAAAAGTTCCCAATCTAGACCACATCAAGATTTGGGGTTGCAAGGCTTTCGTGAGATGCGAGACTCACGATAAGCTCGAACCCCGAAGCGAAAGGTGTATTTTCATCGGCTACCCGCAGAAATCCTTTGGTTATATCTTCTACAGACCCAGTAATAATGTGGTCTTTGTAGAAAGAAGAGGATTCTTTCGAGAGAGAGAATTCATGAGCCAAGGAGATAGTGGGAGGCAAATTGACCTTGAGGAAATTCAAGAGTCAAGTGGTGAAGGAACCTCAAACCCTAGCCCTCAACCTGAGGAGGAAACTCCTGTTGAGTCGACTGAAGAATCTATACCTCTGAGGCGTTCCACTAGAGTTAGGAATGCACCTGAGCATTATCATGGTTTTCATATTACTGCAGAAGGTGAGACACTTATCAGTGATAACACACTGGTAAATCTGGATGAGCCTAACAGCTACACGGAAGCCATGGCGGGCCCTGAGGCTGCTAAATGGAAAGAGGCTATGGATAGCGAGATACAGTCCATGTATGACAATCAAGTTTGGAACTTGGTTGACAATGTACCTGATCGTAAGATAGTTGGGTGCAAATGGATCTTCAAGAAGAAGACGGACATGGATGGTAATGTACACACTTATAAGGCACGACTGGTTGCAAAGGGTTATTCTCAAACTCCGGGAGTTGATTATGATGAGACCTTTTGACCAGTGGCCAAGATTAAGTCTATTAGGGTTCTGTTAGCCATTGCTGCATTTCATGATTATGAAATATCGCAAATGGATGTCAAAACCACTTTCCTTAATGGAAAGTTGGCTGAAGATGTTTACATGGTTCAGCTAGAGGGTTTTGTCAGTATAGAGTACCCCAGTAGAGTGTGTAAGCTCGAGAAATCCATTTATGGATTAAAACAGGCACCTCGCAGGTGGAATATTTGCTTTGATGAGAAAGTCAAAGAATTTGGCTTTTCAAGGAGTGAAGATGAATCTTGTGTCTATATCAAGGCTAGTGGGAGTATAGTCAGCTTTTTGGTACTGTATGTGGATGACATACTACTCATAGGAAATGACATCCCAACCCTGCAGGAAGTAAAGTCCTGGCTTGGGAAGTGTTTCGCTATGAAGGACCTTCGAGAAGCTGCCTATATCCTAGGGATAAGGATTTTGAGAAACAGGAGTAAAAGACTAATTGGACTTAGTCAAAGCACCTATGTGGACAAAGTGTTGAAAAGGTTCAACATGCATAACTCCAAGAAAAGAGAGTTACCCATCCAGAGTAATGCCAGATTGAGTAAGACACAAAGCCCTAGTACTGAGGCTGAGATAGCAGAAATGAGTCGAATACCTTATGCTTCAGCTGTAGGATCGATCATGTATGCTATGACGTGTACTCGACCTGATGTAGCCTTTGCTTTGAGCATGGTTAGCAGGTATCAGGGGAACCCTGGCAAGGCACACTGGACTGCGGTAAAGAATATCCTCAAGTACCTACGGAGGACTAAGGATTGGGTCCTTACCCTCGGTGGCAGTGAGGACTTGAGAGTTGTAGGGTACAGAGATGCTAGTTTTCAGACTGACATGGATAATTTCCGCTCTCAGTCGAGCTGGGTCTTTACTCTAAACGGAGGGGCAATTACTTGGAAAAGTTCCAAGCAGGAGACAGTGGCCGATTCCACTTCTGAATCAGAGTATATAGCAGCAAGCGAGGCAGCAAAGGAGGCTATATGGCTAAAGAACTTCATCGGAGACCTTGGAGTTGTACCAGCTATAAAGGAGCCAATGGAGATTTTCTGTGACAGCAATAGTGCGGTTGCCTTAGCCAAGGAACCAAGAGATCATGGGAGATCCAGACACATTGACAGAAAATATCACTTCATCAGACATCGAATAGAAGAAGGAATCCTTGTGGCAAAGAGGGTATCATCGGATGAGAACCCAGCAGATCCCCTCACGAAGGGACTGACTCGGGCTAAGCATCTCCAGCATGCTCGGAGCATAGGGCTGAAGGATGATATTAGTTTTAGTAGTTAAATAATCTTGAAATTTGTAAAATGTAATTGACATTTGATGATAAATAAAAGGTATTATTTATGAGTAAAGTGTTGTTATCTCTTGTCAAATCGTTTACTATTATTTCTTTTTGCATGTTTTGACTTCCAGAATAATTATGTTATGGTTTATATCATATTATTCAAACTCTCCACAGTCGGTCATATGTTGGAAGTAGATATGAATCAAGACTGTCATGGGTTGGCTTGTAGAGGTCTAAGATGTTAGACAAAGCAGGGCTACAGCACTCATGAGTGCTCATAAGTTCTGAGTATCGGATTCAACCCACGCTCACTTGTATCACTTCATGGAATTTATCTCGAGTGATTGTGAGACGGTAATATCATATAAGTCTTCAAACCTAGAGATATGATTTGTTGCCTATGAGTTGGTTATGCATTGATTGCACGAAAACGCATTGGTAACTCGATGTTATAAACCGTGCCTTTGTCTGTAGTTCAACAAGTAGTAGAGCAAACATATGAGTCGAAGATTATCTGTTCCTTTTAGGATTAGAAGCGATATCTGGGGCCCTCGATGATTTTGTTTTGACCTATGTATCGGGCCCGGTCAGAACTAAATTGATGTGTTCAGTTGAGTTCTATGTCAAACAAATCGGAAATCGGGAAACAAATGTTGGACAATAAGCAAGACCATGTTCCATGTATTTGTCCGGCTGATATCTAGAACAGAGGATTATATGATCACTTATCAAAAATGGCGCTTCATAGTTCAACAGAGTTTTAAGAGTTACGATTGCTGATCGGTTCCTGAAGTCATACTTGCAACTATAGTTATTAGACTTATCCAAGTGGGAGACTGGTGGAGATAGTGTCTAAGTCCATAACTATATTTGGTATATACTTGACCCGACCCGGCATGGTATATTTGGGTTGCACTTCACCCGAACAATTTATGGATAATCTTTTGAGAATAGTATAAGTTATGATTTATTAATATATTATAAGTTCTAATATATTAATATAAAATCATATTATTTAATTAGTGTTGATCTATAATTAATTTAGAATTAATTTAGAGATCAAAAGTATGACTAATTAAATATGGGCTCTTGTATTTATATAGTGTGGGCTAATGCTTATTTGGAATGGGCTAGGCGTGCATGGAAAGTCCATGGAGCTTTAACCCATGGATCTCATGGAAATGAAAAGACATGGGTATTAGGGTTTACATGGGTGTAACCCTAATCCACCACACTATATAAAGGAGGCTTTGGTTCTTGAAATCACACGAGTTGTGGTGAGTAAAGTAAGAGGGCCGATTTCAAGAAGGTGATTACTATTCTCTCAAAGTTCCAAGTTTGTGGTGATTTGTGATTTCCATTTGAGGCATCCACACTATTGGTGCTAGGATCTAAAACTCCAAGCAATCAACTACAACTACAAGGTAAGTAATTCTACTAGCTTTATTTGATTCAAGTTCCCCATGTCATGCTAGATAAGATAAGAACCTTGGAAAAATAATTATTTGCATGTATCATAGTCAAACATAGATCCAAGGTTTCTAGGGTTGCATATACACCATAGGAGTGTTAGAATGCTGAAAACCCATCACTTTCCTCGTTGCATAAGCGCACATCCTAGGCCCTTCTTGGATGCATCACAAAAGACCACAAAGTCTTTGGTCCCTTCTGGGAGAGATAAGATTTGAGCGTTGCACAGAGCTTGCTTAAGCGTTTGGAAAGTAGTTTCATGTTTATTCTCCCAGCTGAAGGTCACTCCCTTCTGAGTCAAAGTGCTGAGCAGCTTTGCGATCTTCGAGAAGTTTTGAATGAATTTCCGGTAGTAGCCAGCAAGGCCTAAAAACTGACGGATCTCTATTGGTTTTCTTGGTGTTTCCCAATTCTCAATCGCCTTCACTTTGGAAGGGTCCACGTATATCCCTTCCTTGCTGACTACGTGCCCCATGAAGTCTACTTTTCGAATCCAGAACTCGCACTTTGAGAACTTTGTGTATAGTTTTTCTGCCCTTAATGTTTCCAAAACCTGTCGTAGGTGCTGACCATGTTCCTCCTTGCTTCGTGAGTAGATTAGTATGTCGTCGAGGAATACTATCATGGATTTATCAAGATAAGGCCGGCACACACAGTTCATTAAGTCCATGAACACTGCTGGTGCATTAGTCAAGCCGAAGAGCATCACTACAAACTCGTAGTGACCGTAGCGAGTTCTGAATGCCGTCTTAGGAATATCCTCCTACTGAATTTGTAATTCGTGGTACCCCGACCTTAAATCAATCTTTGATAAGTAGCTTGAGCGTTGCAGTTGATCGAATAAGTCGTCGATTCGAGGTAGGGGATAATAATTCTTGATAGTGAGCTTGTTCAGTTCTCGGTAGTCTATACACATGCGGAAAGATTCGTCCTTTGATCTATAGTTCCTTCAGTTGACTGGATAATTCTTGCATTTCAGCTGGTGCTAAGCGGTATGGGGACTTGGCTACGGGGGTGGCTCTAAAAATTAAGTCGATTCTGAACTCGACTTGGCGTACAGATGGGATTCCCGGAAGGTCTTCTGGTAATACATCGGGAAAGTTGCAGATCTCCGGAATATCCTTGATGTCTTGCACTTCTTGTTTCTTATCCACAACATGAGCAAAGAAGGCGTGGTATTCCTTGCGTAGATATTTTTGAGCCTTGATGCAGGAGATTATTTGTAGATTTGTGTCGGGTTTGTCGCCATAAATGACGAGGGTTTCGTTATTTCGTAGGTTAAGGCGAACAACCTTTTCTTAAGGCCGAATATCGGCATGGAGAGGACTTAACCAATCCATGCCAATGATAACGTCAAAACTACTTATGGGGACCGGGATAAGGTCGATTCAGAAGGAATGATTGTTTAGAGCTAGTGTGCATCCTACGAATATATCTTTATTGCTTTCTGTCTTTCCATTGGCCATTTCTATGGTGAATGTTTTATTTAGTGTTTGGGGTTTCTGTTTGAGTAAGTGTTTAAAATGGTGGCTCACGAAGCTTTTCTCCGCACCACTATCAAAAAGTATGCATGCATATGAGTTGTTTAGGAGTAACGTACCAGTAACCATGGTGGGATCCCTCACGGCCTCCTCATGTCCCATTTTTAGAACTCTCCCCACTCCTCCGGCATTCCTTGCTGTTGGGAAATCCATTTTGAAATTCCCCGTTTCACCACATCCATAGCAAGCCTGACTCATCCCGACATTAGCAGCTTGGGTGGTTTGTTGGGTTGGCGTCCTACAGAAACGGGATGTATGCCCCTTCTTTTTACATTTTCTGTAGTACATTTCTCGGTAGGTCCCGGTGTAATGGAAGTTACACTTGTCACACCTTGGAAGAGTTCCAACGTACTGCTTTACTGGTGCAGGGGCGGTAGGAGCGGTGATAGCATGAACGGTCACAGTTTGTTGTTTATTGGTCGGGTCTTGAGCAGATTGACCCTTTTTCTTGTTCCCAAACTTTCGTTTGTTGTCTCCCCTCTTCAGTGGTTCGGGCGTGGGGGTAATAATTGTTGGATAAGGTGTCTTAGTCCATAACTATTTCTGGTATGTACTTGACCCGACCCGGCATGGTCCATTTGGGTTGCATGACATCATGCATTTGCATAGACTAAATGAGAGATATAACACTTGTGGTTTATTAATATATTATAAGTTCTAATATATTAATAGTATTATTTAATTAGTATTGATCAAGAATTAATCTAGGATTAATTAAGTGATCAAAAGATGACTAATTAAATATATGGGTTGATCATGTAAATCATCCATAACTTGTATAGTGGGCTAAAAGGCTCCATGGATAATCAAGTTGGGTTAAACCCATTGAATGCTCCATGGAGGCTACATGGGAGTTACAAACCCATGGGTCATGGAAATGAAGAGTCATGCCACATTAGGGTTTACATGGTGTAACCCTAGATGTGACACACTATATAAGCAACATGTTCTCCACCAAAATCGGCGACACTAAGAAACAAGAGGGCTAGATCCGATTTTGCAAGTGTAAGATTCTCTCAAAGTTTACTCCTTTGCATTTGGTGTTGTGTGAAGCATTTGAGGCATCACACTTGGGATGCTAGGCTCACAAGGTTTCAAGGATCATAATCAACAACAAGGTAAGTTATTCTATCTTTCATTCAAGTTAAAAATGTTCCCCATGTATGCTAGATAGGAATATAACCTTGGAATTTAACTTTGCATGATTATTAGACAAACATAGATCCAAGGTTATTAGGGTTGCATGTACACTTAGGAAGTGTTAGAATGCTCAAAACCCATCAGTGGTATCAGAGACTAGGTTTGTTTGTTGTTTTTTTTTGTGTGCAAACAGCTTGAAAAAAAAATCGTTAAATTACAAGTTTTTTTTAAGTGTAATTTTTGATTCTTGAAAGTGTTCATATTCATGTTCTTGAACTTATGAAGATTAGATGATCATAGGAATTGTTTGTAACCTTCATGGTAGTTTAATTCATGATCATAATGTGTTTTAGTGGAGTCCATAACTTGTCCTCAAGTTATGGAAAACCAAAAGTCTCACTTTTATTAAAGCCATTAAAAGAACACAAGAGTTATAAAAATGAAGAGTCTTCATTTTTATTACTTAATTAATTCATAAGTTATAAGAAATGAAAAGTTTTGGAAGTTTACAAAACTTGCCCTCAAGTTTTGGAACATGTAAAGTCTTGATTAAAACTTTAGTTCCAACCCTTAGAATTTTAAAAGTTAAAATTCAACCCTTATACTTTATAATATTATAAGTTACTAATATATATATATATATATATATATATATATATATATATATATATATATATATATATATATATATATATATGTATAACGTTAAGTAGTCTTACTGCTAGTACACCTCATTCACGAAGTCGGTCTATAAGGGGGGTATAAGGTTGTTGCCTATAAAATGGCAACTTAATGGGTGTCCACTCTCACCCACCGCTTCCTTGATCGGTGGAGGGTCGTTAGCCGAACGGGTAAGACAAGGACTTATAAATTCTCATTAAAAGTATGATGAATATTATAAAGTAACTAAATGCTTTTATTAAATTCCCAATCTTAGTTACTTTAGGAAAATGTGAATAAGGTGCTAATCCATGAAATTACACTTTACACTTTGTTTAAGTCATTGGTGGAGCGTGTGTGGTTAACCGGCACACTAACTTGGACTTAACAAGGTAGGTAAAGGGTGACTTAACGTTTACCATAGCATCGGTGGAGTGTGTGTGGTTTACCGGCACATCGATTGAGTGATAAACCTTGAGGGTACCAAGTGATTTGCATGGTTACTTCACACCTCGTTTCGTGATCCTCGGTATCCCAGTCACAAAACTTGGAGGGCACACTCGAGATTGAAACATGCCTTTGAAAAGTTCGTTGAATCTCAAAAGAATCTAGGAATTTCTAAGAACCAATTAAAAACCTAATATTTATATTTCGTTTTTCATGGTGGAAATTGGTGAATCGTCATTCACCTACCTTTCAAATATGTTATAGCTTGGATTACGGCATACCTCTTGTAAGTTATAATATATTGTGATTGGATCCTAGCCTTAATATTACATTTGGGTGTTTTATTAAGGACTCTCTTAATATCTAAACTAATCTTGTCCTCTTCTTTCAGATGTCTTCAAACAATGCTGCTTTTGGCTCTAATCCTAATGGCTCCTTTACCCTTATGAACTTGTGTGGGAAAGTCACTTTTGATGGATCCAACTTCAATGAATGGATCAGAAACATCAGGATGATTACCCGCTACGAGGACAAAGAATATGTCCTTGACAAGGAGCTTAAGGAGATTGATGAGACCACTGCAACTCCCCAGGAGATTGCTGACTTCCGGGCACATGAAGGGGATGCTACAAAAGTGGCATGCATCATGTTGGCCACCATGACAGCGGAACTCCAAAAGTCCTATGAGGACTTCTACCCTTTTGAAATGCACCAAGATCTGATGGAAAGATACCATCAAAGTGTTGGGTTTTGAGCATTCTAACACTCCTATGGTGTACATGCAACCCTATATTTAAGAGCTTAGGCCCAATAGTGTGGAAGCCTCAAGTGGACTCACAAATCAGCAAAACACCTTGGAAAACCTTTAGAGAATATGGATACTTGGCTCACACTATGAAATCGGTTATTGCCCTCTTTAGTGTATCCACACTAGCCACTCGCATAATTTCATGAACCATAAGACCCTTTATATAGTGTGGAGGATTAGGGTTAAACCCTAATACCCATGACCTTTCATTTCCTAGGATCCATGGGTTAAAGCTCCATGGACTATCCATGAAGACTTAGCCCAACCTAAATGAACTTGGCCCACTACACATATATATATCTAAGAGTCCATATTTAATTAGTTCCTTTTGATCACTTAATTAATTATAAATTAATTCGTGATCAATACTAATTAAATAATATGATTATATATTAATATATTAGAACTTATAATATATTAATATAAATCATAATTATACTAATCTCAAAAGACTATCCATATAAATTGTGTCGGTGAAGTGCAACCCAAATGGACCATGCCGGGTCGGGTCAAGTACATACCAAATATAGTTATGGACTTAGACATTAATCCAACACAAAGTGCACGACAAGAGAGGTATGAAATCATATGCTCTATCATAACAACCATGATGAAGAACGGGGAATCCGTCACGAGCCACATGCAGAAAATGCAAAGGTATGTGGATCGGTTGCTGGAGCTTAATGTGAACTTCCCTGAGGAGCTTGCAATAGATATCATTTTGCACTCCTTACCATCGTGCTATGATCAAATCCGAATGACATATCACATGAATAAGGAAGAGGTCACACTCAGCAAACTTCAGGGACTCCTCAAGACCGCAGAAACAGGTCTTAAGGGTAAGTCGGTTGTTAACACTCCTACTCCAAACTCCGCCCCGGTTTTGGCAATCGGGAAAGGTAGAGGGAAGAAGAGGAAGAGCTCTTCGAAGGGTACCAAGGCTAGGACCCTTGATGTCTCTTCTTCAAGTGGAACCAAGAAAGGTTTTGTCACTCCTTCTTCTGACCCTAAAGAGGCTGAATGCTTCTATTGCAATGAAAAGTCACATTGGAAGTGGAACTGCCCAAAGTACCAGCAAGATGTGAAGGATAGGAAAATTAAACCCAACCGTGCAGGTATTTACACTATCTTATCTAATAACTCACCCCATTCTAACTCTTGGGTCCTTCATACCGGTTGTGGTATTCATATCTGTTCTGATTTGCAGGGACTAAGAAGAAGTGAGAATGTGGAGCATGGAAGAATAAACTTAATCATGGGGAATAGGAAAGCTTTACCTGTCACCATGATTGGAGTTTATACTTTATTGCTAAGTAGTGGGTTTAGTTTAGATTTGAATAAATGTTGTTATTCGCCAGAAATGGCAAGAAATATTATTTCCTTTCATGCATTGTATAAACAAGGTTTCACCTTTTCATTTGATAATGAAGTTGGTTCGATTAATGCTTTCTTTAATAATGTTCTTTATTTTAAAGCATTACCTTGTGATGGTGTGTATGAAACTGTATATGTGGTTGATAACTTAGGAAATAATGTATTGTGTATTGATTCTGTTAATGATAATAACATGGATAAAGCATCATTATGGCATTGTCGTCTTGGACATATAAGAAAGAAACGCATAGGCCAACTCCAAAAGGATGGAGTATTGGAGTTATTTGACCTAAAGTCAGATGATAGTTGCGAATCATGCTTACTTGGAAAAATGACAAAGTCACCCTTCACAGGTTCTTGTGAGACGGGTGAAGGTTTGTTGGATCTTATACACACGGATGTGTGTGGGCCCTTCAAACATGCCACAAGGGATGCTAATCGTTATTATTTGACTTTTACCGATGATTACAGTAGATATGGATATGTCTACTTAATCAAGCATAAGTCAAAGACTTTTGAGAGGTTTAAAGAGTTTAAACAGGAAGTCGAGAATCAATTGGGCAGGAACATTAAGATGCTTCGATCCGATCGAGGTGGTGAGTATCTTAGTTCAGAGTTCCTCGACTATCTTAGGGAATGTGGGATTGTCTCACAATTGACACCTCCCAGGACACCGCAGTTGAATGGTGTAGCTGAGATGCGTAATCGAACCTTGTTGGATATGGTTCATTCCATGATGAGTCGAGCTTCGCTACCAATCTCATTTTGGGGGTATGCCTTAGAGACTGCCGCCCATATCCTTAATCTAGTTCCCACAAAGAAAGTTGCCAAAACTCCTCATGAGATCTGGACTGGTAAAGTACCCAAACTAGACCACATTAAGATTTAGGGTTGCGAGGCTTTTGTGAGACGCGGGACTCATGATAAGCTCGAACCTCGAAGTGAGAGGTGTATTTTCATTGGCTACCCACATAAATCCTTTGGTTACCTCTTCTACAGACCTAGTGAGAATGTGATCTTTGTAGCTAGGAGGGCTTTCTTTCGAGAGAGAGAGAGAGAGTTCATAAGACAAGGAGACAGTGGGAGGCAAGTTCACCTTGAAGAAATTCAAGAGTCAAGTGGTGAAGGAACTTTAAACCCTAGCACTCAACTTGAGGAGGAAACTTCTGTTGAGCCAATTGACAAGTCTGTACCTATGAGGCGTTCCACAAGGGTTAGGAATGCACCTGAGCATTACTATGGATTCCATATTACTGCGGAAGGTGATACACTTATCAGTGATGAGACACTGATAGGTCTGGATGAACCTAACAGTTACGTGGAAGCCATGGCAGCCAAGTGGAAAGAGGCAATAGATAACAACATACAGTCCATGTATGACAATCAAGTTTGGAACTTGGTTGAGAATATACCAGGTCGTAAGACTATAGGGTGCAAATGGATCTTCAAGAAGAAGACCGACATGGATGGTAATGTACACACTTATAAGGCACGACTGGTTGCAAAGGGTTTCTCACAAACTCCAGGAGTTGATTATGATGAGACCTTTTCTCCAGTGGCCAAGATTAAGTCTATTAGGGTTCTGTTAGCCATAGCCGCATTTCATGACTATGACATATGGAAAATGGATGTCAAAACCGCTTTCCTTAATGGAAAGTTGGCTGAGGATGTTTACATGAGTCAGCCAGAGGGTTTTGTCAACACAGAGTACCCTAATAGAGTGTGTAAGCTTGAGAAATCCATTTATGGGTTAAATCAAGCACCTCGCAGATGGAATCTTTGCTTTGATGAGAAAGTCAAAGAATTTGGCTTTTCTGGGAATGAAGATGAATCTTGTGTATATGTCAAGGCTAGTGGGAGTATAGTTAGCTTTTTGGTATTGTATGTGGATGACATACTACTCATAGGAAATGACATCCCAACTCTGCAGGAAGTTAAGTCCTGGCTTGGGAAGTGTTTCTCTATGAAGGACCTAGGAGAAGCTGCCTATATTCTAGGGATAAGGATCTTGAGAGACCGGAGTAAAAGACTAATTGGACTTAGTCAGAGTACCTACTTGGATAAGGTGCTGAAGAGATTCGGCATGCAGGACTCCAAGAAAGGAGAGTTACCCATCCAGAGTAACGCCAGATTGAGTAAGACACAAAGCCCTAGTACTGAGGCTGAGATAGCAGAAATGAGTCGAATACCTTATGCTTCGGCTGTAGGATCGATCATGTATGCTGTGACGTGTACTCGACCTGATGTAGCCTTTTCTTGGAGCATGGTTAGCAGGTATCAGGGGAACCCTGGCAAGGCACACTGGACTGCGGTAAAGAATATCCTCAAGTACCTACGGAGGACTAAGGACTGGGTCCTTACCCTCGGTGGGAGTGAAGACTTGAGAGTTGTAGGGTATAGTGATGCTAGCTTTCAGACTGATAGGTATAATTTCCGCTCTCAGTCAGGCTGGGTCTTTACCTTAAATGGAGGAGCAATTTCTTGGAAGAGTTCCAAGCAAGAGATAGTGGCTGATTCAACTTGCGAATCAGAGTATATAGCAGCTAGCGAGGCAGCAAAGGAGGCGATATGGCTGAAGAACTTCATTGGAAACCTTAGAGTTGTACCAGCTATTAAAGAGCCAATGGAAATTTTCTGTGATAGTGAAAGTGCAGTTGCCTTAGCCAAGGAACCAAGGGATCACGGGAGATCCAGACACATCGACAGAAAATACCATTTCATCAGACATCGAATAGAAGAAGGACTCCTCGTGACAAATAGGGTATCATCGGATGAGAATCCAGCAGATCCCCTCACGAAGGGACTAACTCGGGTTAAGCATCTCCAGCATGCTCGGAGCATAGGGCTGAAGGATGATATTAGATTTAGTAGTTAGATAACCTTGAAATTTGTAAAGTGTAATTGACATTAGATGATGAATAAAAGGTGTTTTATTTATGAGTAAAGTGTTTCTATCTCTTGTCGATCGATCGTTTACTATATTTCTTTTGCATGTTTTGACTTCCAGAATAATTATGTTTGGTATATCATATTATTCTAACCTCCACAGTCGGTCATATGTCGGAAGTAGGTATGAATCAAGACTGTCATGATTGGTTGCAGAGGTCTAAGTTGTTGGACATGGCTACAACACTCATGAGTGCTCATAAGTTCTGAGCATTGGACTCAACCCACGCTCACTGGAATCACTTCATGGAATTTATCTCGAGTGATCGTGAGACGGTAATATCATATAAGTCTTCAAACCTAGAGATATGATTTGTTACTTATGAGTTGGTTATGCATTGATTGTACGAAAACGCATTGGTAACTCGATGTTATAAAACGTGCTCTTGTGTATAATTCAATGAGTAGTAGAACAAACATATGAGTCGAAGTTTATCTGTTCCTTCTTGGATTAGAAGCTGATATCTGGGCCCCTCGATGATTTTGTTTTGACCTATGTACCGGGCCCGGTCAGAACTAAGTTGATGTGTTCAATTGAGTTCTATGTCAAACAAATCGGAAATCGGGAAACAAACTGCTGGACACAAAGTAAGACACTGTTCCATGTATTTGTCCGGCTGATATCTAGAACAGAGGATTATATGATCACTTATCTGAAATGGCGTATCATCATCTTCTCAGTTCCGAGAAACCTTGAAAAGAGCTACGATTGCTGATCGGTTCCTAAAGTCATACTTGCAGTCATAGTTATTAGACTTATCCAAGTGGGAGACTGTTGGATAAGGTGTCTAAGTCCATAACTATTTCTGGTATGTACTTGACCCGACCTGGCATGGTCCATTTGGGTTTGCGTGGCATCATGCATTTGGATAGACTAAATGAGAGAAATAACACTTGTGGTTTATTAATATATTATATGTTCTAATATATTAATAGTATTATTTAATTAGTATTGATCAAGAATTAACCTAGGATTAATTAAGTGATCAAAAGATGACTAATTAAATATATGGGTTGATCATGTAAATCATCCATAACTTGTATAGTGGGCTAAAAGGCTCCATGGATAATCAAGTTGGGTTAAACCCATTAAATGCTCCATGGAGGCTACATGGGAGTTACAAACCCATGGGTCATGGAAATGAAGAGTCATGCCACATTAGGGTTTACATGGTGTAACCCTAAATGTGACACATTATATAAGCAACATGTTCTCCATCAAAATCGGCGACACTAAGAAACAAGAGGGCTAGATCCGATTTTGCAAGTGTAAGATTCTCTCAAAGTTTACTCCTTTGCATTTGGTGTTATGTGAAGCATTTGAGGCATCACACTTGGGGTGCTAGGCTCACAAGGTTTCAAGGATCATAATCAACAACAAGGTAAGTTATTCTATCTTTCATTCAACTTTGCATGATTATTAGACAAACATAGATCCAAGGTTATTAGGGTTGCGTGTACACTTAGGAAGTGTTAGAATGCTCAAAACCCATCAATAATACCTTGACGAACTCCCTGGTCCACAAGAGTTTGCGCCAATCGCTTGGCGATGTCAAGGGTGCACGGGTTGGCATATATGACCATTCCCTGGATTTGAGGGGATAGCCCCCAAATGTATCGTTCTACCTTTTTGGCCTCTGGGGTGACCATTCCCGGGCAGAGAGTTGCCAGTTTGTTAAAGCGGGATGTGTAGGTGGCAATCTCAGAAAACCAGTAAACAGGTAACCACAAGAACTTTTGGTGGATGGGACATCGTCGCATCTCGTTATTTATTTATGTCATACACGTTTGATATCATGTAAACAATGTTTTTGAGTACAATGTAACTTATTAAATATTCAATAAAAATGGTAGTGATGCTTTGATTACTATTAATCAATTGTACATGAAGTCATCCGCCCCCAGACGTTTCCGCCGTTCTGGTTTGGGGTGTGACATGAAATCACCATCATCCTAAGACGAATATCTTCGATCGGAGCATTTGCCGCCTTACGGCTCAAGGCATCGGACACCACATTGGCCTTCCCCGTGGTGGTACAAAATCTCAAAATCATAATCTTTCAGTACATCCAACCATCTCCTCTGCCGCATTTTCAGGTTCTGTTGATCCATCAAATACTTCAAACTTTTATGGTCAGTGAAGATGGTGCACCGAACTCCGTACGGGTAATGTCTCCAGATTTTGAAGGCAAACACCACCGCCCCCAATTCCAAGTAGACGCATGTCCCCTCTGCATCAACACAGCCCCTAATCCAGAAGTAGACGCATGACAGTACACCACCAAATCGTCCAGACCCTCGGGTAGTGCTAGATTCGGGGTCTCATATAATCTCTGTCTCAGGGTATCAAAAGCCAACTGCTGATCTGGGCCCCACCGAAAAGTCACATTCTTCCTGGTCAACCGGGTCAAAGGTAAAGCGATCTTGGAGAAATGTTGAATAAATCTCCGGTAGTACCCTGCTAAACCCAATAAGCTATGAATCTCAGATGCGTTCTTCGTAATTTTCTATTGCATCGATGCCTCAAATTTGTCTGGATCAACCAAAATACCCTCTTGGTTGATGATGTTCCCCAAAAACTTCACCTCACGCAACCAAACATCACACTTTGAGAACTTGGCATACATCCTTTTCGCGCTCATGGTCTCCAATACTTCCCTCAAATACTGCTCGTCCTACTCCTTAGTCTTAAAGTGGACCAATATGTCATCGATAAAAACAATCACAGATCGATCCAACATCGTGTTGGATTAGGTGTCTAAGCTCATAACTATAATTGATATATACTTGACCCGATAATAGCATGGTCCATTTGGGTTGTAACACTCTGGAACAATTTGATAGGATGGATATTTGAGGAAGAGGTTATTTTGATTTATTAATATATTATAAGTATAATATATTAATTGAGGAATCACATTATTTGATTAGTATTGATCAAGAATTAATTTGGTACTAATTTAGTGATCAAAAGAAACTTATTAAAGTTATAGGGATTGATTAGGTAAATCAGTAATACTTCTAGGTGGACTCATGACTCATGTTGATTAGAGTTGTACTAAACCTATGTGAAAGTCCAAGAAGGTTTAGCCTAAAAGGCCTAAGAAATATGAAGAGTCATTAGGGTTTGCATGGTTGTAATCCTAAGGTATAAAAGAAGTCCCTAACACCCTAAAATTGGCCACCCATGCACACTAGAGTGGTAGCTAGCTGATTTTGATCTCCCAAACCTCTCTCTCTCTCTCAAGTCCATTCTCTTATTCTTGGCTTGTTATAAGACATTTGAGGCATCACACTTAAGGTGCTAGGCTCCTAATGGTCAAAGGAAAGCAATCTACTACACAAGCTAATCTTCTAACTGTTCTTTATGATTCAAATGTTACCTTGCATGCTAGTTTAGGCTTTATGCTTTGGAAAACAATATTGCATGAATAGTTAGAGAAAACTTAGATCTAAAGCATTAGGGTTGTATGTGTACCATAGGAATGTTCGAGTACATAAAACCCATCAGTGGTATCAGAGCTTAGGGTGTTTTCTATTATAATGATGCAAATGTGTGATTTTCAAATGTAACACCGTAAAATTTCAAACGAATTTTTCATTTTAAAAACACATACTTTTCATAACATTTTATATAAAAATCTCGTTTATTCAAAACACAACTCCATTAATAATCCAGGATCCTCAAAACATAACTCTTTCTCTTGTGTGTACAATCAAGCCGGTGCCGTCCCACGATCCTGAGAAACCTGAAACACATAGCACATAACACGGTAAGCACAAAGCTTAGTGAGTTCCCCAAAATACCACATACAACACATAAGCCACTCGAGACTATAACTCGGTATGACCCTCCGGTCAATGTGTCTCAGCGGGACCCTCCAGTCCCATAGCTCGTTGGACCCTCCCGTCCGGTCTAAATCGTTGGACCCTCTGGTCCGGTCTGATCGAGGACCCCTGGCCTCATGAGTCGTTGGACCCTCTGGTCCGGTCTAATAACACATATCATACATATACCATAATGCACATAAATCTCAAACATACGCATACACATAAGACCCTCCGGTCTGCACATAGATACCACTCTAGGTAATGTATAGTGAGAAGACTCACCTCGTATGATGTCTAGTATACGCTCGTTCTCGATATCACCGATCTAGCCTCCTCCTATCAAAATGATAATATCTCTTATCAATACTCTCTTTATGTTCTCATCTCAAAAGAATGGGTAGAATACCATTCCACCCCTCCATGGCCTCTCTTGAATTATTTAGACCAATACCCTAAGGTCAACGGAAGTCAACTCCAGTTAACGGTCCATCTTTGACCAGACTTGTTGAGTGCACTCGGGTGACTCAGCGAGTCCATGGGTGTCCTCTGAATGCTCCTAAGGCCTTACTCGACTCGTCGAGTTAACCTTTCACTCGACGGGTTACCACTGATCACGAATCGTGGAGCAACCCGATCCGACTCGTCGAGTCCTTTCATGGACTCGGCGAGTTTCCTCCATGGCAATGCTCAAACGACCTTCTGAGGTCAGATCTGTTTCTCTAACTTATAGATCTGACCTTCACACACCCAAAAGTCACATAAAGGTCCCATCTTTATGTTCATGCATCACACATATGGCTCTAATTGATGAAATAACTCTTAAAATGGTAACCTAGACTCAAAACTCTTATGGGACTGCATAAAGCTGGATGATTGGGATTCTCTGGACCTCTCAAGGTCCAGATCTAATGTCTATTCCTCAATGGGACTCCATATGCTCCATATTCCAACTAAAGAAGGGGGTAAAGAAACCCTAGATTCATGAGATCTACTAACCATACGAAAAAAGATAGAGATTTATACCTTAAACAGCAGTTTTGAATGGAATAGAAGTAGATCTGAGCTCCTCCAACAATCTAGCTTGAACACTCTCCTTGTTCCTTGAAATAATGCACCCAAAATGATGAAAATTAGCTCCCTCTTTCTCTCTATGCTCTCTGGATCGATTAGGGTCTCTCAAGGGATGTGTAGCCGCAGATGAAGGCCATAAGGGCCTTTAAATAGGTCACAAACCCAGACAATTAGAGTTTTCCTCAGCCGCGATGACTCGGCGAGTCAGATACCCGACTCGTCGAGTCCATTCATTAAATAAGTCACTGAAACATGACTCTACTCAACGAGTTAAGGCACCAACTCATCGAGTCACTCTACATATCTCAAAATGAATACTCAAAATATTATCCCTGGAAATCCGGATGTTACAATTAAGTTGGAAAAATGACTTTTCTGCCCACTGACTGATGAACTCGACGATTCCATAGATGGACTCGACGAGTTGGATGAGTTTTTCCTTGAACTCGACGAGTCCAAAGCGTGGCTCGATGAGTTGGTTCATCAGATGGCAGAATTTTCGAGTTTTTGGCCTGTTTTGGATTACGATAATTACCACAAACTGTTTTGTTTCATAAAATTTGATTTTACTAATTTGGTAATGTTTATCCCCATCCAAAACCATGAAGTTTGTCAAATTTTAATATAATTACTTGATTTTGTGAAAACTAATTATTTGTAAAATTTGAAGTTATGAATCAAATTAGATCAAATTGGTAAATGATGAATTATGTGATAATTGGATTAGTTAAATTTGATCTATGTGTTTCTGGAAAGGTTCCATAACTTGTCCTCAAGTTATGGAATATGAAAAGTCCTTATTTATGAAACAATTAACTCTTGTAAGTTACAGTATTCAAGAGGTCTTGAAAGGTTTCATAACTTGTCCTTAAGTTTGGAATTTGAAAGGTCTCATTCATGGAACTTAAAAATCCATAAGTTATGGAAATCAAAAGTTTTGACAAGTTACAAAACTTGGCCTAAAATTTTGGAACTTGAAGAGTCTCCTTTATGAAACTTTAATTCCAAACCCTAGAATTTTAAAAGTTTAAAATTCAACCCTTATACTATTATAATATTAAGAGTTTAATATATATATATATATATATATATATATATATATATATATATATATGTGTGTGTGTGTATAAGACAAGTCAGTCTTACAGTTAGTATGCCTCATTCACGAAGCCTGTCTATAAGGGGGGGTATAAGGTTACTGCCTATAAAATGGTGGTTTAATGGGTGTCCACTCTCACCCACCGCTTCTTTGACTGGTGCAGGGTCGTTAGCCAAACGGGTAGGATAGGACATTAATTCTCATTAATAAGTATAATGATAATTATTAATGTAACTAAACTTTTATAAATACCCAATCTTAGTTACTTTAGGAAAAATGTGAAAATGGTGTTATTCCATGAAATTGCACTTTGCACCTTGTTAAGTCGTTAGTGGAGATTGTGTGGTTAACCGACACACTAATTTGGGACTGACAATGTGTGGCAAAGGGTAGCTTGATGTTAATCATGGATCAATGGAGCGTGTGTGGTTAACCTGCACATTGATTACGTGATTTGTAACATTAACTGTACCAACCTAATTTGCATGGTTATTCACACCTTGTTTGTGATCCTCGACATCCCATTCACAAACTTGAAGGGCATAATCGAGATTTAAACATGCCATTGAAAAGTTCGATGAATCTCAAAAGAATTTAGGAATTTCAATTCATTTAAAACTTAATAATCAATTTCGTTCTTCATAGTGGAAATTGGTAAATAGTCATTTACCTACCTTGAAATATTTTGCAATTGGATTACGACATCCCTCTTCCGAATTGTAAAATATTGTGTTGGTTCCTAGCCTTAATATTTCATTTCGGTGTTATATTAAGGATCATTATCTAATCTAAACTTTGACTTTCTTTTCAGATGTCTCCCAACACTGCTTCACACCAAAACCCTTCAGGCTCTTTCTCCCTCATGAACTTATGTGGGAGGGTCATATTTGATGGATTGAACTTCAATGTTTGGATTTGAAACATCCTAATGACCATTCGCTATGAGGACAAAGAATATGTTCTCGACAAATAGCTTAAGGAGATTGATGAATCTACCGCTACTCCCGAACAGATTGCTGAATACAAGTCCCATAAGAGGGACGCGACCAAAGTGTCGTCTATTATGATTGCTACCATGACTGCTGAACTTCAGAAGTCCTATGAGGACTTTTGGCCTTATGAAATGCACCAAGATTTTTATGGAAAGGTACAAACAAAGTGCTCGGCAGGAAAGGTGTGAAATCATAGCCTCCATGATTACTACCAAAATGAAGGATGGAGAGTCTATCACGGCCCACTTGCAAAAAATGCAAAGGTTTGTGGACCGCTTGCTGAAGCAGAATGTCAACTTCCATTAAGAGTTAGCCATAGATATTATTCTACACTCTTTGCCTCCTTGTTATGACAAGTTTTGCATGTCTTATCATATGAACAAGGAGGAGGTCACTCTAAGAAAGCTTCAAGGCCTTTTAAGGACTGCTAAAAGTAGTCTAAAAGGAAAATCTGTTGTTTCTACTCCTCCTGCTGATGCCCCTGTCTTGGCAATTAGACATGGGAAGGGAAAGAAGAGGAAAGCTTCCTCAAAGAGCCACAAGGGAAAGTCCCATGTTGGATCCTTTTCCAGTGGGTCCAAAGGTGGTCCTGCTACACCCTACTCAAACCCAAAGGAAGCAGCGTGTTTCCATTGTCATAAAAAAAGGCACTGGAAGCGAAGCTGCCACAAATACTTGCAGGAAATAAAGGATGGGAAGATCAAACCATCCTTCGCATGTATATATACTATTCTGTCTAATAACTTATCACATGCTAATTCTTGGGTCCTGGATACAGGATGTGGTTTTCACATTTGTTATGATTTACAGGGACTAAAAAGAAGTAGGGATGTGGAGCACAGGAAGATGAAATTGATCATGGGGAATAGGAAAAAGTTGCCTGTCACAAAGATTGGATTTTATACTTTATTTCTTAGTAGTGGGATAAATTTAGAACTGAATAAGTGTTGCTACTCGTCTGATATGGCGAGAAATATTAGTTCCTTTCATAGTTTGTATAAACAAGGTTTTACCTTTCCTTTTAATAATGAAATTGGTAGTATTAATGCTTATTATAATGGTACATTTTATTTTGAAGCATTACCTTGTAATGGTATATATGAAATGGTGACGGATATAGATAACTTAGGAAATTATGTATTACATATCGATTCGTCCAATGATTTGGATAAAGCATGCTTATGGAATTGTCGTCTTGGACATGTTAACAAGAAGCGCATAGCCCAACTCCAAAAGGATGGAGTGTTGGAGTCATTTGCGTTAAAGTCATATGACACTTGTGAATCTTGTTTGCTTGGAAAGATGACTAAGTCACCCTTCACTGGTACTTGTGAAAGGGGTAAGGGTTTGTTGGATCTCATACACACCGATGTGTGTGGACCCTTCAGATCTGCCACAAGGGATGCTAACAGCTTCTATGTGACTTTTAATGATGATTATAGTAGATATGGGTATATTTACTTAATCAAGCATAAGTCAGAATCTTTTGAAAAGTTCAAAAAGTTCAAACAAGAGGATGAGAATTAGCTGGCAGGAAGATAAAGATGCTCCGATCCGAACAGGGAGGAAAGTATCTTAGTATCGAGTTCCAAGACTATCTTAAGGAATGTCGAATTGTTTCACAATTGACGCCACCTAGGACACCATAGCTTAATGGTGTGGCTGAGAGACACAATCGAACCTTGTGTAGCACCCGGTTCCTGGTACGTACATTCATTCAAGTAAATATAACATTTTGGCCTGGGACTCGGCGAGTTGAAGGTCCAAGTCGTCGAGTAGAATCGACTTTTGTCACACCCCAAAACCGGAACGGCGGAAACGTTCGGGGGTGGATGACGTCATGTACAGTATCACAACAATGCAAAGTAGTAAACAAGCAACAGCATCATCCATTGCATTAATAGTATAATTTCATACAAGTGTGTTCTGTCAAGTTATATAGACACCAAAAATAATATACATCAAAATAAATATGAGTCTTGAACGAGCTCCATCTTCGCAAAAACCTGGCTCCGGTACCTGTCTACTGGTGACCTGAGAATACAAGTTATTTTGAAAGAGTTTATCAGCTTTAAAGCTGGTGATATCATAAGTATATTAGTGTCTGTAGTTGTATGAAAGTGTTTTCTAAGTTTGTAATTGTATATGTTTGTAAAAGTTTGTAATTGTTTGAACTCTCCTAGAAACCCCTATGTTTCCTACTAAAAGTAGCCTTCTACCAAGGCATCTAGTAACTGTGTGTGTGTCTCTTGTAAGAGTGTGTATTTTCCCAAATTCGACTATCATTAACCAAAAATATAGTTTTTACATTATTGTTTATTATGTGAATATCACAAAGTAAATGTAATGGGAAAATGATATAGTACTGTAGTGTTGTATTAAGTAACTACTGCTGTACTAACTACTTTAAACCAATTGTTTTTTAAAGTACCATGTGATCGGCCTGTATCCTGCTACCGACTAAATAGAAAAACGACGATGTAAGACGTCGTAAGAAATGACGTTTGGCACCCGTAGACTTGCAAGTCCCACTGTAGCGAGCAGCAAGGTGTAGGATAGTCAATCCAGTATAGATCTATACACAAACTCATACGCTCCCCATTTAAGGAGATTCTAGATACAAAAACGGTCATGGCAGGTAGTGTCGTGCCCCGTTAGGTGGCTCACATAACTGTAATAATATATATGTAATGAATGTGCTAGCTGTATTGTATGTTCTATCTCTGTCAAGCCTGTATGTTCTCTCTGTATGGTATTGTTTGTTATCTCTTTCTCTGTATGGTATTGTTTGTTATCTCTTTCTCTGTATGGTATTGTTTGTTATCTCTTTCTCTGTATGGTATTGTTTGTTATCTACTCTCTATGGTATTGTTTCATGTATGAACTGACTCTTTGTATGTTTCATTGTTCTAGTAATAGATTTGGTATCTTCCTAAACTACTCCTATAGTAGCTTACTAGTAATGTATGAACATGTTTGTATACCCTTGCTACCCAAAGGTATGGAGCTGAATGAAAGAGGGAACCTTTGTATCTATATACTTATACATAATATATAACTAGGATTCAAACGACCTTTGGACAGATAACCCTAATACCCTAAGTCCACAACCAAACAAGGAACAGGAAGTAAGGTGATCTATTAATCCTAAGTCCTTTCAATCCTACTTATATAACTATATCTATATAGATACACATTTAACAGCATATATGTTTAAAATAGTTTAAGTAAAAGTATTTGACATGAAAAGGAGTTTGTAAAACAGTTTGAAGTAAAATAGTTTGGTAACACAGTTTGAAAAGTAAGAAATCCACTTGTTTGGTAGTTATTAATCACATGTGATTGATATAATAACTATAATAATTCAACTTGTATTCCCCCCCCCCATAAAAGCATTTAAAAGGTTAATTAAGGGGTATGAACTCACCTGTAGTGAGTGGTTTGGATGAACTGATGATATAGGATTGCTAGGTGTCAAGTGAAGACTTGTACACACACAATGATCCTAGTCAACATATAATAACACATATATGTATCCAATTAGTCTTTAAACAACTAATTAACAAAGTTAAGACATCCTAGGGCATGAAAAATACCTTATATAAGTGTTATAAGTGCTAAGGATTCCATCTAAATGTTGTACGACATTGCTATTGAGTTTAGGGTTCAAGGGAACCCTTTATATGAGTTTACGGTTTTGTGACCATAACTCATTGAGTTTACGGTCGTAAACCCATGAGTTTATGGCCGTAAACTCATGCTTCTTTGACCATGAGTTGTTTTGAAGCTCTACAAGTTCTTAGAAGCATTTCCACTTGAAGTATAAGCCTATGGAAGTGATTAGAGCACCATTTCACTCCTAAATGGAGTTTACGGTCCCTGGACCATTTTCCTTTGGGTTTACGGCCGTAAACCCAAATGGTTTATGGTCTTTTGATGTTTTCATGTACTTAACTCATTAGGTAAGGGATCTATGCAAGTTTCCAAGGCTTAGAAGGGACTAGAGCACACTTTGGCACCCTTTTTAGGGTTTACGGTCCAAGGTGTTCTTGGACCATAAACACATTTGATCCTTGGTTTCCTTGGTGTTTTCTTGATGTATAGAAGTGTAACAAGCCTTATTATACTCTAGGATAGAAGTACTTACAAGATAGAGGCTTGAAAAGGTGCTAAAAGTCCAAGAACACTAGTGTGTGTTCTTGGTGTTCTTGGTGAAACTTGAAGATCTAACCTTTTGGAATGATTTCACAGATGGAAGTGTGTTAAATCACTAGATTAAGCAATATATCAACTTAATAGGGCTAGAAACACTTACAAGTTGAATATCTTGAAGAATTGTTGGATGATACTTGAGTGAGAATTGAGTTTGGATCTTGAATTTGTGAAAAATGGTAAATAATGACCAAGTGTCATATATATACCCCCAAACTCTTGGAGCTTTGGGACTTTATTGTTGCACAATAAACCCTAGAGTATCCTCTCTCCTGGTATCTCCTGAAGTACTAACTTAAAAAGACTCGAACTTATTCCAAAAAGCTTGAAAGTTAGCAGAAACTGTTCTGACTTCTATTGAATTGAAATGTTGTACAGAATAGAAATTTCGGGTTGTCACAACTTTGGACACGGGAGTTTAGTGACCTACTCGACGAGTCGGAAAACCGACTCGACGAGTAGGCGTTGTTCGGACAAAACCCTAATCTAAGGGATTGCACCCTATTTAAGCATCTCATTCAGCCTCCCTTCGTCCCTATTGCTCTCAGAACTCTCCATATCAAACCCTAATCGTTTGTGTAAAGATCTAAGGCCTTTGTGGTGGTTTTTGGTGATTTTGGAACATAAGAAGGAAGAGAAAGGCTTGAGGAATCAAGAGCAGGCCAGAGGAGTTCAAGTTTCTGCACCCTCTGCAGTTCTTTAGAGGTATAAAGTTGATGCCTTGCTCTTTCATTTATTAGATCCCTTTTTGGGGTGATTTAGGGCTTTTAGGAGCCATTCTTGGTGACCAATCATGAGTGCAAGCATGACTGGGGGCTAAGACTTCAGATCCAAGGTCTTTAAGGGGTTACAAGGCAGAAAGGGACTGATTTTGGAGCCTTGGAGAGTCCCATGCATCTTAAGAGTCTCATTTAGGGCCATTGGAGCTCATAGTCCCATGCATGCACGTAAAATTTGTAACTTTACGTGCTAGATCGATCTTAGAAGCCTAGATCTATCTTTTGTTCAAGTGTTGTACAACAGAAATTGAAAAATGAGACTTGGTCATTCTCGACTCGGCGAGTCGTTCTTGGGACTCGGCGAGTCCATGACTTGACTCCCCTTTTATGTTATGGTTCGAAGGAACCCAGTGAGTGTTAGAGTGGTCTTAGAGGGGTCCGGGGGACTGACCCAACACATTGGACTTAGCCATAGACCTTGAAATCATAGGACTCGATGAGTGTATGAACAGACTCGGCGAGTCCAAGGCAATCTCCCAACTTTCGGAGATGAACTCGACGAGTTGTTCATACAACTAGGCGAGTCAAGGGCAGGACTTGTTCATAGGATGGAGATGAACTCGACGAGTTGTTCATACAACTTGGCGAGCCGGATGAAGGTTCATTCGGGGTTGTTTTAGAAAGAGAACTCGTGGAGTCGTTGCCAAACTCGACGAGTAAAGGCGTGAAGAAGGACAGATGAAAGGATAGGGACTCGACGAGTTGGCAGCCCAACTCGGCGAGTCGGGTCAACTGGAAGTTGACTTTGACTTTGACTTGGTCAAGGGTAAAATAGTCATTTTTCCCAAAGAGTAGTTATCAGTGTCTAATTAAGTGTTTTATGGACTTATAGTCGGAGCAGTAGTCATGCATCTGCCGATCAGCTTTTCAGCAGTCAGCCTTACGAGGTGAGTTACCTTCCAGTAGGGGTGGGTCTAAGGCCACAATGCCGACCCACCAACAGGGATATTTAGTAGATAATTGTCTTTGTGATAATTATCTTGGTTTGATTATGTGACTTGGCCATGAGATATGATTGCGTAATATGAACGCTGAGTTAGTGGTAGTGATAGGGAATAGTCTTTCCCTGGAATAGGTCGTTAGGACCAATGGGTAGGTCAGTACCCCGATATGCCTGATTGTATGTTTATTTCTTGCTATTGTATGCTAGTGGTAGGAGGTGAAATAGTCCCCAGTTACCGGTTGAAAGATACTGATGGTAGTTACCGGTTGAAAGATACTGATGACAGTTACCGGTTGAAAGATACCGATGGCGGATACCGGTTGAAAGATACCGATGATAGTTACCGGTTGAAAGATATCGATGGTAGTTACCGGTTGAAAGATACCGACCATATTATATGGTATGCGGTATGATGGGGGAACTCACTAAGCTTTGTGCTTACAGTTTTTGGTTGTGGTATCAGGTACCTCTTCGTCGAAGGGGAAGGAGTCGGCGGTGTAGCAGCGCATCACACACATGATTTCCGCACGGAGTTTTCTGGGATTGTACTCTGATTTTTATTACTTTTGATGTTATGGGTTTCAGACAAGCTGCTATGTTTTTTAAAAAAAAAGTGATATGACATTGGAAATGTTTGGTAAACTATGTTATAAATTACTTATTTAAAAATGAAATTTTTGGCCTCGAAATTTGGGATGTTACAAGTTGGTATCAGAGCCCTGGTTTGAGGGATTCGGACACACTCTCGGGGGTGTCTGGACTCAAACCGAGGGACTAAAAGATTTTTTTAAAGGAAAACAGTTTCTAAAATTTTAAGTCAATGAATTTTGAGAACAGACAAGGTGTGTGATACGTGCGACCGGCCGAGCTCAAGTAAGTTTTCCCCAAGATACCCATACTTGTTATGTTATGTGTATGATTCTTGATTCCGAGAACTGCATGCTAGATTAGGGCTAGGGATCTAGAAGGATGCCTTGTATGCCTGATATATGATTCTGAGAACTGCATGCTAGGGTAGGGCTAAAGATCTAGAGGATCCCTTGAATGCCTGTTATATGAGCTATATGTTAGGACTGTTTAGTCAGCAGTAGGATAGCCTGATTAGGTTATGGCTGATGTGGTTACTCGATGCATGAATGCTGCTTGCTTTGTGCTTAAGGGGTCCTCACTAACTTTAACTAACTAGTGACCGGATATGTAACAGTATTCGCAAGCTAGTTAGGGAAGGGAAGTATGGACTCCTAGTGTAGCTGATGGCGGAGAGTAGGACGGGGAGTGCCCTTGGAAAGCCTAGGACGAGATTAGTAGGAAAGGGTATCAGTAAAGGGACTTGGTGAAGTTGAAGCAATCCTTGAGGAAAGTACGGATAGATGTGGAAGGTAGTATGGGCCCGTACTACTGAAAGCAGAGGATCCGTACTCGAGTCAAGGAGGACCGAGATGGAACCAGGAAACTTGGAGAGTGCGTGAGACTTTTGGGGGTATGTATAATCCTGACGTTTATGTGTTTATTTTCAGTATGGCGATTACATGACATGGAGCAGGATCTGGGTCAGGATCAGGGTCAGGCTCGGGCGTGGGATCCGAGCAGGTTGATGACGGGTTACGCGAGTTCATCGCGTCTGAGATCACTAGGGGTATCCTTGAGTCAACCCCTATTATCTTCGGGTCGATCAACGAGGGGATTATTGAGTTGATGGAGGATCGCCTTCAGGCATTCAGGAGGGATGCGGCGCCCAGTCAGTCGGGTATGCGCACGCTGTACTTCAAGAACTTTAGAGGGATTGGCGCACCGGACTTTCATGGGGTGAAGGACCCCATTGCTGCCAGGAGATGGATCGCAGACATCAAGTCTGCGTAGTTGACGAGCTTCTGCCCGGAAGGGTCGATGGTCCGTTTTGCTGCAGGTTGTTTGAGGGATTGAGCCAGAGATTCGTGGGAGTTGGTTGGTGATTCGTTGGGAGCCCCAGCCGTCGAGGCTATGACTTGGTCAGATTTCGTGAGCAGATTCAGAGCTGAGTTTGCACCAACTGTGGAGCTTCAGTAGCTGGCCAGGGAGTTTTTGGATATGAGACAGACTACGGAGACTGTGGCGGAGATCACTGCCAAGTTCCGAGAGAGAGCATTGTTGGTACCCCAGTATGCGGGGGATGAGGAGATGCGGAAGACCCGCTATCATGATATGTTGAGGGCTGATATCCGGGAGCATGTCAGCTATTCAGCATGCCCGACCCTGGAGTCCATGATTGCCAGGGCGCAAGGGAAGGAGATTGATCTAGAGCACCTCAGGAAGAGGAAGTCAGAGACTGTGCAGGTTGTAGGGGTTTTGGGGAAGAAACCTAAGGGATTCGACGCGAGGTCGAAGGGCCAACGGGGGCGGGACCGCTGTGGAAAGTGCGATCGGTCACATGAGGGAGTTTGCCGCACTAGGTCAGGTTCCGGCTGCTATAAGTGCGGCAAGACTGGGTATTTTGGAAGGGATTGTACTGCCCCTGCTCCTACGGTTCAGACATCAAACCTGATTTGCTTTCATTGCAATCAGAGGGGCCATAAAAAGGCCAACTGCTCCAGATTGACGACAGCAGCAGCGGCACCGACTCCGGCGACTAAACGGGTTGCAGATGGCCGGAGGGTCAAGGCACAGGGTCCAGTGGTGCGGAGCCGAGCATTTCAATTGACAGCCGAGGAGGCACGCGCTGCACCCGATGTGGTGACGGATATGATTTTTTTGTTCTCCTAGCCCTTTTATGTTATGTCGTTGTGATTTTGATATGATATATGTATGCTCTGTTTAGGATCGTTCCTTGTGAACGATATCCCAGTTCAGGTGTTGTTTGATTCGGGTGCTACCCGATCGTTTGTCTCTCTTGCGCTTAGCAAGAAGTTTCCTGAGTCCTCGGACATGTTGGATTTCCCTCTAGAGGTCGAGATCGCGGACGACCGGTCAGTGCGAGCATCAGAGGTCTTCAGGGACTGTGTTTTGAGATTGTTCGAGGAGCGTTACCTAGTGGACTTGGTTCCTATACCTTTGCGGGGGAACAAGGTTATTATCGGTATGGATTGGCTAAGCCCCAATGGGGCAATGATCGACTGTGCGCAGCAGTTGGTGAGGATCAGGACCCCTAAGTAGGAGAGAGCTAGTGACTCAGGGCGAGAGGCCACAGCGAGGACCAGCCTTATGTTTAGCAGCTAGAGCTACGCGCTACCTTCAGCAGGGTTGCGCAGGATTTGTCGCCTATGATATGGATACCCGGGAAGCGGGTAAGGCGACAGTGGACGATGTGCCAGTGGTACGAGACTTTGCGGACGTATTCTCCGAGGAGTTGCCTGGGATACCTCCAGAGAGGCAGGTAGAGTTCAGGATCGACCTAGTCCGTGGTGCGGCTCCGATAGCCAAGGCACCGTATCGGTTGGCTCCTCCTGAGATGCAGGAGTTATCTACACAGTTGCAGGAGCTGTTAGACAAGGGATTCATTAGACCGAGCAGTTCACCCTGGGGAGCCCCGATTCTGTTCGTGAAAAAGAAGAACGGGTCGCATCGGATGTGTATAGAGTATAGGGAGCTGAATAAGGTAACGGTGAAGAACCGTTACCACTCCCGAGGATTGAAGACCTCTTTGACCAGCTAGAGGGAGCGTCTTGGTTCTCCAAGATTGATCTGCGTTCAGGATATCATCAGATGAGGGTCAGAGAGGAGGATGTGCAGAAGACTGCATTTTGGACTCGTTATGGTCACTATGAGTTCGTGGTGATGCCCTTCGGGCTCACCAATGCTCCTGCCGCGTTCATGGACCTCATGAACCGTGTGTACAAACCGATGTTGGATCGGTCCGTGATAGTTTTCATCGATGACATCTTGGTTTATTCCAAGACGCGAGAGCAGCATGAGGAGCACTTGCGAGAGGTGTTGGATACGTTGAGGAAGGAGAGCTTGTATGCCAAGTTCTCCAAGTGCGAGTTCTGGTTGCGCGAGGTGCAGTTTCTTGGGCACCTTGTCAACCAGGACGGGATTTCAGTTGATCCCGCCAAAGTGGAGGCCATGATGAGATGGGAGGTTCTGAGGTCCCCATCCAAGATTCGGAGCTTCCTGGGACTGGCAGGCTACTATCGGAGGTTCATTCAGGACTTCTCCAAGATAGCCGTGCCCCTGACCCGGTTGACGAGGAAAGTCATGGTCTTTCGCTAGGGGCCTGAGCAGCAGGCCGCGTTTGAGACGTTGAGACAGAGATTGTGCGAGGCGCTAATCTTAACCCTGCCAGAGGGCATGGAGGACTTTGTGGTATACTGCAATGCGTCCATCTCAGGCTTGGACGCGGTATTGATGCAGAGAGGGCATGTTATAGCTTACGCCTCGAGGCAGCTGAAGCCTCACGAGGCGAATTACCCGACGCATGATTTGGAGCTGGGGGCTGTTGTTTTCGCCCTCAAGATTTGGCGCCATTACCTCTATGGGGTTCGTTGTACCATTTACACGGACCACAAGAGCCTGAGGTATCTCATGGACCAGCCAAATCTGAATATGAGGCAGCATCGGTGGCTTGATGTGGTAAAGGATTATGATTGCGAAATCCTCTACCACCCGGGGAAGGCCAATGTCGTGGCTGATGCGCTTAGCCGCAAGGCAGCGCCGATCAGGGACATCTGTCTGAGGATGATAGTTGTGACTCCGTTATTGAGTAGATTCGGGAGGCCCAGCAGGAGGCCATGAAGGAGGAACATCGGAAGAGTGAGAGAATAGTGGGTCAGGTTTCCTCCTTCGACTATGATAGTCGGGGATTGTTGACTCTGCACCGTAGGGTGTGGGTCCTGTATCATGGGGGTGTGCGCCATGTACTGATGGCAGAGGCGCACAAATCTAGGTTTTCCATCCATCCCGGGGCGACAAGGATGTACAGGGATCTTCGTCTCGATTATTGGTGGCCCTGTATGAAGAGGGACGTAGCATGGTTTGTGGAAAGGTGCCTGACATGCAGGAAGGTCAAGGCTGAGCACCAGAGACCTCGCGGCAAGGTCCAGTCGTTGGATATCCCGCTGTGGAAGTGGGAGGATATTAATATGGACTTCATTACGAAGCTTCCCAGGACCACGCGAGAGGTGGATTAGATCTGGGTCATCGTTGATCGATTGACCAAGAGCGCCCATTTTATTCTGATCCAGGAGAGTATTTCGGCCGAAAAGTTGGCCGACATCTACATCTGGGAAGTAGTGGCGCGGCACGAGGTGCCAGTTTCAGTGATTTCAGACAGGGACGTGCGGTTCACTTCTAGGTTTTGGAAGAAGTTTCATGACGAGCTGGGTACTCGACTGCATTTTAGCATCGCCTTCCACCCGCCGACGGATGGTCAGAGCGAGCGGACCATCCAAACTCTGGAGGATATGTTGCGGGCGTGTGTTTTAGACTTCGTAGGTAGTTGGGATACTTACCTCCCGTTGGCGGAATTCTCCTTTAACAATAGCTATCATGCGAGTATCGACTGTCCTCCTTTCGAGATGTTGTATGGGAGGAAGTGCAGGACCCCGATATGCTGGGGAGAGGTCAGGCAAAGAGTCATGGGGAGTACCGAAGTGGTACTCAAGACTACGGAGAAGATCCAGCAGAAAAGCTATGCCGACAAGCTATGCCGACAAGCGACGGTCAGACCTGAGGGTTATAGCCCAGAGTTCCAGGCAAAGAGTCATGGTTAGGAGCAGGCTTTAGACTGCTCAGAGTCGGCAGAAAAGCTATGCCGACAAGCGACGGTCAGACCTGGAGTTCCAGGTCGGGGATATGGTCCTCCTGAAGGTGTCGCCATGGAAGGGCGTCATCCGATTCAGGAAGTGGGGCAAGTTGGGCCCCAGGTATATTGGACCCTTGAGGGTTATAGCCCGGGTGTGCAAGCTGGCGTATAGGCTGGATCTGCCAGCGGAACTCAGTCAGATCCATAGCACTTTTCATGTCTCCCAGCTGCGGAAGTGCTTGGTGGACGAGTCGGCAGTGGTACCTCTGGAGGATATTCAGGGGGATGACAGCCTAAACTACATTGAGCGGCCTGTAGCGATCCTCGACCGGAAGTCGAAGGATCTGAGGAACAAGAGGTTTGAGCTGGTGAAGGTGCAATGGCAGCACCGAAAGGGCTCAGAATGGACGTGGGAGCCGGAGGACGAGATGATGGAGCATTACCCAGAGCTTTTTCAGGATCGAGCAGCAGACTTCGAGGACGAAGTCTAAAATAAGTGGGGGAGATTTGTAGCACCCGGTTCCTGGTACGTACTTTCATTCAAGTAATTATAACATTTTGGCCTGGGACTCGGCCAGTTGAAGGTCCAACTCGTCGAGTAGAATCGACTTTGGACACGGGAGTGTAGTGACCTACTCGACGAGTCGGCAAACCGACTCGACGAGTAGGCGCTGTTCGGACAAAACCCTAATCTAAGGGATTGCACCCTATTTAAGCATCTCATTCAGCCTCCCTTCGTCCCTATTGCTCTCAGAACACTTCATATCAAACCCTAATCGTTTGTGTAAAGATCTAAGGCCTTTGTGGTGGTTTTTGGTGATTTTGGAACATAAGAAGGAAGATAAAGACTTGAGGAATCAAGAGGAGGCCAGAGGAGTTCAATTTTGTGCACCCTCTGCAGTTCTTTAGAGGTATAAAGCTGATACCTTGCTCTTTCATGTTTTAGATCTCTTTTTGGGGTGATTTAGGGCTTTTAGGAGCCATTCTTGGTGACCAATCATGAGTGCAAGCATGATTGGGGGCTAAGACTTCAGATCCAAGGTCTTTAAGGGGTTACAAGGCAGAAAAGGACTGATTTTGGAGCCTTGGAGAGTCCCATGCATCTTAAGAGTCTCATTTAGGGCCATTTGAGCTCATAGTCCCATGCATGCACGTAAAGTTTGTAACTTTACGTGCTAGATCGATCTTAGAAGCCTAGATCTATCTTTTGGTCAAGTGTTGTACAACAGAAATCGAGAAATGAGACTTGGTCATTCTCGACTCGGCGAGTCGTTCTTGGGACTCGGCGAGTCCATGACTTGACTCCCCTTTTCTGTTATGGTTCGAAGGAACCCAGTGTGTGTTAGAGTGGTCTTAGAGGGGCCCGGGGGAGTGACCCAACGCATTGGAGTTAGTCATAGACCTGGAAATCATAGGACTCGACGAGTGTATGAACAGATTCGGCGAGTCCAAGGCAATCTCCCAACTTTTGGAGATGAACTCGACGAGTTGTTTATACAACTCGGCGAGTCAAGGGAAGGACTTGTTCATATGATGGAGATGAACTCGACGAGTTGTTCATACAACTCGGCGACTCGGATGAATGTTCATTCGGGGTTGTTTTAGAAGGAGAACTCGTCGAGTCGTTGCCAAACTCGACGAGTAGAGGCGTGAACAATGACAGATGAAAGGATAGGGACTCGACGAGTTGGCGGCCCAACTCGGCGAGTCGGGTCAACTGGAAGTTGACTTTGACTTTGACTTGGTCAGGGGTAAAATAGTCATTTTTTCCAAAGAGTAGTTATCAGTGTCTGATTAAGTGTTTTATGGACTTATAGCCGGAGGATCACCGGAGCAGTCAGGCATTTGCCGATCAGCTTTTCAGCAGTCAGCCTTACGAGGTGAGTTACCATCCAGTAGTGGTGGGTCTAAGGCCATAATGCCGACCCACCAACAGGGATATTTAGTAGATAATTGTCTTTGTGATAATTATCTTGGTTTGATTATGTGACTTGGTGATGAGATATGATTGAGTAATATGAACGCTGAGTTAGTGGTAGTGACAGGGAATAGTCTTTCCCTGGCATAGGTCGTTAGGACCAATGGGTAGGTCAGTACCCTGATATGCCTGATTGTATGTTTATATCTTGCTATTGTATGCTAGTGGTAGGGGTGAAATAGTCCCCAGTTACCGGTTGAAAGATACCGATGGTAGTTACCGGTTGAAAGATACCGATGACAGTTACCAGTTGAAAGATACCGATGGCGGATACCGGTTGAAAGATACCGATGATACTTACCGGTTGAAAGATATCGATGGTAGTTACCGGTTGAAAGATACCGACGATATTATATGGTATGGGGTATGATGGGGGAACTCACTAAGCTTTGTGCTTACAGTTTTTGGTTGTGGTTTCAGGTACCTCTTCGTCGAAGGGGAAGGAGCCGGCGGTGTAGCAGCGCATCACACACATGATTTCCGCACGGAGTTTTATGCGATTGTACTCTGATTTTTATTACTTTTTATGTTATGGTTTTCAGACACGCTGCTATGTTTTTAAAAAAAAAGTTATATGACATTGGCAATGTTTGGTAAACTATGTTATGAATTACTTATTTAAAAATGTAATTTTTGGCCTCGAAATTTGGGATGTTACACCTTGCTAGACATGGTTCCTTCCATTATGAGTCGAGCTTCGTTACCTATCTCATTCTGGGTGTATGCCTTAGAGACTGCCGTCCATATCCTTAATCTAGTCCCAACTATAAAGGTTTGGGGTTTCGAGGCTTTTGTGAGAAAGAAGACTCACGACAAGCTCGAACCTCGAAGTGAGTGTTGTATTTTCAGCGGTTATCCACATAAATCCTTTGGATGTCTCTTCTATAGACCGAGTGACAATGTTGTCTTCATTGCGAGGAGAGGAGTCTTTCGCGAGAGAGAACTCATATGCCAATAGGACAGTGGGAGGAGAATTGACCTTGAAGAGCTTCAAGAGTAAAGTGATGAAGGAACCTCAAACACTAGTGCTCAACCCGGGGAGGAAACTCCTATTAAACCGATTGACGAGTCCTTACCTCTGAGGCATTCCAGTAGAGTTAGACAGGCACCTGAGTTTTATGGTTTCCATATTACTACTGAAGGTGACACATTTATCAGTGATAGTACACTAGTAAACTTGGATGAACCTAACAACTACAAGGAAACCATGGCAGGCCCAGAGTCTGAGAAATGGAAAGAGCCAATGGACAGCAAGATACAGTCCATGTATGACAATCAAGTTTGGAACTTGGTTGACAATGTACTAGGCCGTAAAATAGTCGGGTGCAAATGGATCTTCAAGAAGAAGACCGACATGGATGGGAAAGTACACACATATAAGGCACGATTGGTTGCGAAGAGCTTTACTCAAACTCCTAGAGTTGACTATGATGAGACCTTCTCACTAGTGGCTAAGATTAAATCTATAAGGGTTATGCTAGCCATAGCTGCGTTTCATGATTATGAAATATGGCAAATGGATGTCAAAACCGCTTTCCTTAATAGGAGGTTGGCTGAAGATGTTTACATGAGTCAGCCATAGGGTTTTGTCAATGCAAAGTACCCTAATAGAGTGTGTAAGCTTGAGAAATCCATTTATGGATTGAAGCAAGCATCTCACAGATGGAATCTTTGTTTCGATAAGAAAGTCAAAGAGTTTGGATTTTTGAGAAGCGAGGATGAGTCCTGCGTATATGTCAAAGCTAGTGGGAGCATAGTTAGCTTTCTGGTGTTGTATGTGGATGACATACTTCTCATAGGAAATGACATTCCAACCTTGCAGGAGGTTAAGTCCTGCCTTGGGAAGTGTTTTGCTATGAAGGACCTTGGGGAGGCTGCTTACATTCTAGGGATAAGGATATTGAGAAACAGGAATAAAAGACTAATAGGAATTAGTCAAAGCACCTACTTGGATAAGGTGTTGAAACGTTTCATCATGGAGAACTCCATGAAGGGACACTTACCTATCTAGAGCAATACCAAACTGAGTAAGACTCAGTGTCCGAGTACAGAGACTGAGATAGCAGAAATGAGTCGAATACCATATGCTTCTGCAGTTGGCTCGATCATGTATGTTATGACATGTACTCGTCCTGATGTGGCCTTTGCTTTGAGCATGGTCAACAGATATCAAGGGAACCCTGGTAGAGCTCACTGGACTGCGGTAAAGAATATTCTTAAGTATCTGCGGAGGACTAAGGATTGGGTCCTTACCCTCGGTGGGAGTGATGACTTGAGAGTGACAGGGTATAGTGACGCCAGTTTTCAGACCGACAGAGATAATTTCCGCTCTCAGTTGGGCTGGGTATTTACCCTTAATGGAGGAGCAATAACATGGAAAAGTTCCAAACAGGAAAGTGTTGTTGATTCAACATGCGAATCAGAGTACATAGTAGCAAGTGAAGCAGCAAAGGAGGCACTATGGCTGAAGAACTTCATTGGAGACCTTGGAGTTGTACCAACTGTAAAGGAGCCGATGGATATTTTTTGTGACAATGAAAGTGCAGTTGCCTTAGCCAAGGAACCAAGGGATCATGGCAGATCCAGACACATTGACAGAAAATATCACTTTATACGACATCAAGTAGAAGAAGGACAACTCGTAGTGAAGAGGATATCGCCATAGAAGAACACAGCAGATTCCCTTACAAAGGGACTCAGCGGGGATAAGCACTTGCTACATGCAAAGAGTATTGGGCTGAAGGACGATATTAGTTTTAATGATTAGATAGATATTTAGAAACTTGTAATAGCTAAAGTGTAATTGACATTTGATGATTGAATAAAAGGATTTTTATTTATAAGTAAAGTTACTATCTTGTGTCAATTATTTACTATTGTTTCATTTTGCATGTTTTGACTTCCAGAATAATAATATTATTCAAACTATCCACAGTCGATCATACTTTGGGAGTAGGTTATGTAAGTAGACTGTCATGAATGGGTTTTGTAAGATTTTCTAAGGTGTTAGACATTGCAAATGTTTCCTACAAGCATTCATGAGTGCTCTTGAAATAAGATTTGAGCATTGGACTAAACCCACACTCACATTAACCACTTCATGGAATTTATCAAGAGTGATTATAAGATGATAATATCGTATAATTTTCAAACCGAGATATATGAGTTGTTGATTATGAGTTGGTTGTAAATTGACAGTGTGAAACCGCATAAGTAACTTGATGTTATAAAATGTGATGTTGTGTATGATTTAACAAGTAGTTAGTACAAGCATATAAGTCGAAGTTTATATGTTCCTTTTATCCTAAGAGGATTAAAAGCGATATATTGGGCCCCTCGATGATTTTGTTTTGACTTATGTGTCGGGCCCGGTCAGGACTCAATTGATGTGTTCAATTAAGTTCTATGTCAAACAAATCAGAAATCAGGAAACAAACTGTTGGACAATAAGTATGACTATGTTCCATGTATTTGTCCGCATGATATCTTGAAGAACAGAGGATTATATGATCCCTTATCTAAATGGCGTGTCTGGATTCGACATTGGCTTTTAGACTACTCGGATTTTGAGGCTAAATGGCGTGTCTGGATTCGACATTGGCTTTTAGACTCGTCGAGTAGGATCGCGACTGCTGACTAGGATTAATGAATGGACTCGACGAGACGGAGGGTCAACTCAACGAGTCCGCGCTGTCGATAGAAACCCTAAATCTTTGGGTATGCTCCCTATTTAAGGGTCCTTATGGCCTTCATTTGCGGCCACCCTTTCAGAGAAAAGAACCCTAGTATATTTGAGCGTGTGTAGTGAGAGAGAGAGCCATCTTGAACCATTTGTTGTGATTTTGCTAAGGAGGAGAAGTGATCCAGCAAGAAGGACCAAAGAAGGTTGTTGTTCTGAGACTTTCAAGCAAGGAGGCTTCACTTTGAGGTAGCAATTCGGCCTTTTTCTTCTTTATTGTGTAGGCTTCTTGAATCAAGGGTTTCTTTACCCTTTCTTGAGTTGGAATAAGAGCATGAGAGGTCCCAATGTGAAATAGACCTTAGATCTGGACCTTGAGAGGTCCAGAGAGTCCCAAACATCCAGCTTTATGCAGTCCCTTTTTGGGTTTTAGAACATGGTTGTCATATTAGGGCTAATACATCATTTAGAGCCATATGAGTGTTGCATGAGCATAAAGTTTGGACCTTTATGTAACTTTCGAGTGTTAGAAAGCCAGATCTATAGGTTACAGAAACAGATCTGACCGCAGAAGGTCGTTTAAGCATTGTCATGGAAGAAACTCGCCGAGTCCATGAGTGGACTCGACGAGTCGGATCGTGTTGCACCACGATTCGTGATCAGTGGTAACCCGTCGAGAGAAAGGTTAACTCGACGAGTCGAGTGAGGCCTTAGGAGGATTCAGAGGACACGCATGGACTCACCGAGTCACCCGAGTGCACTCGACGAGTCTGGTCAAAGTTGGACCGTTGACCGGGGTTGACTTTTAGGGTTTGGTCAACATTTGGACATTGGACCATTGGAGGGGTAAAATGGTCTTTTCCCCTTCTGAGAGAATATAAGGAGGGACTAGTCTAGCCTTTGAGAGTCGTATTAATTAGAGATAATTACTTTATGTGATTAGGTGGAGGCTAGATCAAATATTCGAGTTTGAGACTTTCCGAGATTACGCGAGGTGAGTATTCTCACTATACATTACCTAGAGTGGTAACTATGTGCAGACCGGAGGGTCTTATGTGATATGTGTATGTTGAGTTTATGTGCTTTGTGATATATGTATGTTATGTGTTATATAGACCGGACCGGAGGGTCCTACGATTTAGACCGGACCAGAGGGTCCAACGATTTAGACCGGACCGGAGGGTCCAACGAGCTAGACCAGACTGGAGGGTCCAACGAGCTACGGGACTGGAGGGTCCTGCTGAGACACATTGACCGGAGGCTCATACCGAGTTATAGCCTAGAGTGGCTTATGTGTTGTATGTGGTATTTTGGGGAACCCACTAAGCATTTATGCTTACCGTGTTATGTGATATGTGTTTCAGGTACTAGCGAGAATCGCGGGAAGGCGCCGACATGATTTGTACACACTAGCAGAGGATTATGTTTTGAGATTCTGGGATATGTGTTATTATGATGACATTTGATACATGAGATTTTGAGAATATTATATGAGTTTTATTATGTGGAAAAATGAAAATTTGTTTTAAAATTTACGTCGTTACATATATTAATTAAGGAATCACATTATTTGTTTAGTATTGATCAATAATTAATTTGGTGTTAATTTAGTGATCAAAAGAAACTGATTAAAGTTACAGGGACTGATTAGGTAAATCAGTAATACTTCTATTTGGACTCATGACTCATGTTGATTAAGGTTGGACTAAACCTATGTGAATGTCCAAGAAGGTTTAGCCCAAAAGGCCTAAGAAATATGAAGAGTCATTAGGGTTTTCATGGTTGTAATACTAACCAATAAAAGAAGTCCTTAACAACCTAAAATCGGCCCCCATGCACACTAGAGTGGTAGCTAGCCGATTATGATCTCCCAAACCTCTCTCTCAAGTCCATTCTCTTGTTCTTGGTTTATTATAAGACATTTGAGGCATCACACTTGAGGTGCTAGGCTCCTAAAGGTCAAAGACAAGAAAGCTACTACTAAAGGTAATCTTCTAACTGTTTTTATGATTCAAATGTTACCTTGCATGCTAGTTTAGGCTTTATGCTTTGGAAAAAAATGTTGCATGCATAATTAGATAAAACATATATCCAAAGCATTAGGGTTGTATCTACACCATAGGAATGTTAGAGTACATAAAACCAATCACATCGGTCTACACACCTTGTTCATGAGGTCCTTGAACGCTGTTGGGGCATTGGTGAGCCCGAATGACATCACCACGAACTCATAGTGACCATACCGAGTCCTGAAATCCGTCTTCGGTATATCCTCATCCCCAATCCTCGTTTGATGATACCCTGACCGAAGATCAATCTTGGAAAACCAAGATGCACCCTAAAGCTTATCGAACAAATCATCAATCCTTGGAAGCGGATAACGGTTCTTCACCGTCAACTTGTTCAGCTCCCAATAATCAGTAAACATCCTGTGTGACCCATCCTTCTTTTTCACAAACTATATCGGTGCTCCCCACGGGGAACTGCTCGGACGGATAAACCCTCGGTCTAGCAGCCCCTGAAGCTGCGTAGACAACTCCTACATCTCTGATGGAGCTAGGCGGTACGGTGCCTTAGCTATTAGAGCTGCACTCGGCACCAAATCAATATACAACTCCACTTATCTCTCCACAGGCACCCCAGGCAACTCCTCAGGAAATACATCCTGAAAATCTTGTACAACCGGTACACAGCTCAAATCTGACGCAGCCTCAACTCTCGTATCAGGATGCTGCAAAAGATTTACTCAAAGAAATGATGAAAACTCATTTTTCTAACCAATCATCATGCATGCAATCTGCCAGATTTCTTTACATGACTTTAAACTACCATATCTCACTCATTTCTTAACCAAAATTCCAGATTCTTTTCCTGAAATATAATATTATGAGTTAGCTTTCAAACTCATCTGACCTCACTAGAAAATTCCAATATTTCGATTTTTCGAAATTTTTACAAAACTATTGCTCAAAAAACACCTTTTTGTGAATACTAGTTTTGTATTGCATGTTCAAAGGGCTTATTCCTCACTAAAAATCTAGAAAAAATGAATTTGAGCATTTAACATCATGTATTAAGAGGGACAAAAAGATCTTGATTCAAAAGTCTTTGGAACATGTTGCAAAAATTCTCAAAGTAACATCAATAATCTTTACCAAAATCACAAGAACCAAGTTTTCTCTATAATTTTTGAGCCTTTAGGCATGTTTTTCGACATCAAAAATAAGAAAACGATTTTTCATTGTTATTAAATTGTATGAAGATGCATTCTGGAAATTTTCAGCTTAATATATATTTTCTTTATTTTTACATCAAAATAATAAGAAAATAGAGTGTTAAAGCATATAAAATACTTACACTACTAAATAAATTCCGGAAAAATTCGTGGATGATCCTTTAACTTAATAAACATCTCTCATGAAGTTTTATCGATTTTTTTTTATTGTTTAATATGGTTTTGAATTTTCTTTTTATTTAGGTCCAATAAATCATAAAACCACTTTAGGGAATGTGAAAATATTATCTCTTATTTTTCGCAGCTTCTACCTTATGTTTAAGACTCAGAAAAATATTTTGGGAATTTTTCAAAATGAATATCTATTTTCCATGATTTTTGTGTTTATAATGGACTAAAATCAGGAAAAATAGTTTTGCTCATCCAAAATTCATGAAAATTTACCAGAATACCTTACAATATATTAGGATGCTACATAAAATTTTTGATGATTTGTCTGTTCTGTATGCTATTTTGTTTTTTCTATTTATCCCCATTTTTATTAGAATAAATGCACAAATATCATAAAACTGGGTTTAACAGTTTAGAAATCCATTTTTATATTTTTCCCAACTTAAGAATGTTTAATAACAGTATTACGAAAAGTTTGGGTAAATTTAGAAACTGTTTTCTATTTATCCTCATTTCTATTAGAATAAATGCACAAATATTATAAAACTGGGTTAAACAGTTTAGAAATCTATTTTTATATTTTTTCACAGCTTAAGTATGTGTAATGGAAGTATTATAAACAGTTTGGGGAATTTTCTTAACTGATTGTTATTTTTCATGAATTTTTATCTATTTAGAGAATCAAATATAAGAAAAATGGTTGTGCATATCCATAATCCATGACAATTTATCTGGAAGTCTTTTAACGCATTTAGAACCAAAATCTGAAGTTTGGTAATTTTTATTAACTATTTACTATTTTTCCATGATTTTATGATTATTCAAGGAATTAAAATGGTGAAAAATAGTTAGACATATCAAAAATTCAAGAAAATTTATCTTAAGGTCGTTGACTTCAATCAAAACTGAAATGAAAAGTTTGGGAATTTTTGGAACTAAATTGACTTGGTTTTTAAATATTTAATCATTGGAACACCTCCTAAAATGTTAAAATTTAACATTACAATAATGGGAAATTCCACTTGAATTTGTTATACAACAAATTGATTTGTAGAAATCTAAACTTCACAGAAAAATGTTTGTAACTTATCAATATTAAATCTGGACACAATATTGGCATAATTCTATTGTAGTACTAAGTATACTACTGTTAGATTTCGATTAGATACTCACTAACGTCTACCATTATTGTAGGAATCGGTAGTGGTACGAGTGGAACGTAGTTGAAGGCACCATTTGCATCACCTCAATGCATTGTGAGTATTCACGACTACCCTATTTTTGGTTTTTTAAATGTTTTGGGGTGGAAAAGCATGTCCTAAACTATTTATGTTCATTGTATTTATTTGACTCGTATAAACTTGGTTGCTATATTTTGCATATTGTTAGTATTCACAGCCCCTATTTTACGTTTCAATGTTTTGGGGTGGAAAGCATGCTACAATTTCTATGAACATTATTTTATGAGCTTGTGTTATGAACTTCATGATGTGAAATTTGTTGTATGAACCCTTTGTTATGAACTTGTACTATGAATTTGGTGTTATGCACTTGTATGTTAAGTCCCCGGAGAACCGATACAACCTATGAACTCATATTCGAGCCGATGGTCTTATGGATAGTGCTATTTGGGGTCGACAGCCCCCACTCGGCCGGAACCGTGAGTGCATATTTCCATGAACTGACATCATGGGAATCATGGACATGATGGAATGGGGCAAGAACAGTCATTAGGCTTGGGTTGTGAACTCATGAATGGAAACTTGATGCACATACGAATCTTATATCGTATTTTAGCAACGAAACTTGTATACTCATTTTAGCAACGAACTTTGTTTCTCATTATAGCAACAGACTTTTATTACTGGAAGCTTATATACGTGCTTTAGCAATGAAATTGTTTGCTCCTTGTAACAATGAACTTGTTTGCTCATTGTAGCAACGAAACTTGTTTACTAGTTTTAGTAACGAACTTTATTTCCCATGAGAATATGAACGTTGCATCTTATTTGGGCAACATACTTTATCTCTCATGATGACAACGAACTTTGTTTATGCAAACTTATTTACTTATTTTGGCAATATATTTTTATTCGTGGAAACTTTTCTCAACTTTTTTATTTCGATTTATGAAACCAATATATTTATTATGTGAGTTCTCACGAACTATTTTTATAGTTGACGCTCGTTTTACATGCTTTTTAAGGAATCATCTAGTAAGAGGCACGTAGAGACACAACACTTGTAGGAGCATTTGCATGTGTTGACTTTTAAATACATTGTAATCTCTTTTAAAAAGTTGTTCAAACTCATTGTAAATTTGTAATGATTTTTAATACTATGGTTGGTGTTGTCTTTTAACTTTTGCTATGAGACCCTTTGTAATGCCATGCCCCGTATTTCCGCTTTAGCGGGGCGTGACAACATTCAACACACTTTCCCGATGCACCATCACAACACTCATTGTACGATCGTCCGCAATCTCCACCTCGAGTGTGGAATCTAAAATCCCCGGAGCGTCCCGGAACTTCTTGCTGAGCGCAACAGATAAAACGATCGGGTAGCCCCCGAATCAAAGTAAAACATGAGCCGACATACCATTGACAAAAAAGGTCCTATACAAAATCATAATAATATAAGCATAACAATAAATAAACAAGACAGAATAGATCACATACCAGTCACGACGTCTGGCACTGCTCGGACCTCCTCCGTAGTCAACTGAAATGCACAAATTTTCACCGTAGGAGCCTCCGCCTTAACCGAGCGGCCATCAGTGATCCTCATTGTGGTGGGCGCGGGCGCTGCCACTGCTCCTCCTCCCGGCAGCCTCAGACAATCGGCCTTTTTATGACCGATCTGGTTTCAGTGGAAACATATCAAGCCCTTCTTGGGGCAATCCTTGCTCACGTGGCCCGGCTGGCCACATGTATAACATGTTGGACCTGTCACCCGACAAGCTCCACTGTGCGACCACCCGCACTTGGCACATCGTGTTGGATTATTGTCTAAGCCCATAACTATATTTGGTAAGTACTTGACCCGGTTGTGCATGGTCCTTTTGGGTTGCCTTCACCATAGCAACTTGACAGGGTGATTTATGAAAAGAGAGAAGATGTTATTATATTAATATATTATGAGAATAATATATTAAAGGAATAATTATATTATTTAATTAATATTGGTCATAGATTAATTAAGAATTAATTTGGTGACTAAAAGAGATTAATTAAATAAAGGGGACTGAAACTGTCAATTGTCTGATAGTTGGTTTTTGGGCTATGGATCCTTATGGATTATAGGGTGGACGAAATTAAGGTGTATGGACTCCTTGAATTCGTCCAAGGCTCAATCTAGAAGGATCTTTGGATTGCTTAGGGCCTAAGTTATTCAATTAGGGTTTAAGGATGTAACCCTAGCAGCTCAAGTATTTAAAGACCTCAAGGGCTACATAAATCGGCTACCAGAAACCCTAAGGAGTTCCTAGAGCCGATTTTGTGCCTACAACCTCTCTCCAAATCATCCTCTTGCTAGTTGGTGTTTGTAAGCCATTAGAGGAGTGACAATTGTGACTCTAAAGCTCCAAGAACAAGAAGATTCAAGCAAGCAAGCAAGCGAAGAGCTCTAACTAAATCTCCCGTTCCCAGGCTTTCTCCGCCATATCGTTCAGGTTCTTGCACTCCACAAAACTCATGAACTCTTGAATGTCATATCTTAGCATGGAATGATATCTGGTCTTCTTCATCTCCTCGTCCACAGCGTACTGCAAAACCAACAATGCTCGCTCCCGAAACATAGCGGTGATCTCCGCCACAATCTCGGTGGTCTACTGTAAATCTTGAAACTCTCTTACCAACCGTTGTACCTCGATAGACGGTGAAAACTCCTGATCAAATCTCCTCACAAAATCATGTCAAGTCATCTCAGCCACACCTGCTGACCCCACCTCGTGGGTGACCTCCTCCCACCAATCCCTGGCTCGGTCCCTCAACATATAGGATGCGAACCCCACCTTTTCCACCTAAGGGAAAAAGATCGTGCGCTGGGCATTATCCATGCCTACCATCCAGCGTCAACTCGTGATGGGGTCCTTGATCCGAAAGAACTCTGGCGCCCCACATGCCTTGAACTCCTGGAAGGAGGGAGCTCGGGCCCCAACCTGGCCTGTAGCCATCTCAGCACGAAAATACCTAAGCCGCTCCTCTATGATCTCCATAATACACTCATTGACGGTCCCGAAAATCACATGGGTAGCATCGAGAATGCCACGTGTCACCTCAGCTGCGATAAGATCGTGCAACCTATCATCAATTGGCTCTGCACCAGAGCCCGACCCAGATCTCGATCCTGATCCTGAACCTCGAGTGATCATCACCATCCCCAACTGAAAATACCACAAAACAGAATGATAAGGATATTCGAATAAGGAATTCCCCATCCTCTCCGGTCTCCTTAGAGCTTCCAGGTCTAACATTGGTTCGGGTACAGGTCCTGTGCTTTCAGTAGTACGGGCCCAATACTACCTTCCACACCTACCTGTATCTTACCCAAGTCTCTACCTAAAAACTCTAATTCGCCCTAAAACAATAACACGACTCACATAATACCGCATAACTCGATTCCTAGGTTACCCTAAGATTTTCTTAATACCATCACACCAGCATTCAAATCAATCATAACAAGTTGCCCTATAGATGCAAGTTATACACAAATAGAATCACATATACTTTCAAATACACTTCTACCCTAGACCACAATCCAAACAAGGAACAATAATAAGGCAGAATCCATCATTATAGGGCTATTCAATCCTAAACTTATACAACTTTGAAAGCATACACATACCAAAATCCATTTGATTATGAATTTCCAAATATAACTATAGCATGGCTAACATGTTAGGGAAACACTTACTTGAGCTCGGCCGATTACGCGCACTGCACTCTTCCTTCTTCTTACAAAGAAATCGGTTTCAAGAAGTTTTTAACTTTTAATTTTTGAAAAACAATTTTACCATTCCCTCAGTTTGAGTTCTGACAGACCCGAGGGTGTGCCTGAATCCCTCAAACCAAGGCTCTGATACCAACTTGTAACGACCCGGTTTTTCAAATAAAATTTTTCATTTTTAATAATAAAATTCATGTCCCTTAGTTGTGAATTCCACTCAAAAAGTGTATCTCAAAAACCAATTACATCAAATAAGTATTTCAAAATCAGATTTTTCATATCAAAATTTTGGAGAGTGCGTGTCGCGTCATCATGTCGGGCCCTTGCCCTTGGTTCCCGAAGACCTGAAACAACCAACAAACTGTAAGCTAATGCTTAGTGAGTTCCCCATGATAGGTCATAATATAGTGGTTTGGGCTAGGCATCCATCTTGTATAGGTCTTGGTAGGATTTTGGGCTTTGTAATTGTGTTTGTAGTTTGTGTGTGGCTGTGTACGGCCGGACTCGTGTGTACAGCCGTACACCCTGTGTACGACCGTACATGGGTGTACAGCTATACACGCGTGTACAGCTGGTGGTCCTATAAATAGAGTGTGTCTGTGTCAGTTTTAGGGTGACGCATGTGTGTGTATCCAAGATGTACCTGACGTTTTTATTATATTAATGTGTGCATGCTTGGTTTAATCTTTCCTCTATTCCATTCTTGTTTTGATTGATTGCTATCTGTTTGATCACTAATTTGGATCATTGAAATCGGGACTTACAATTGGTATCAGAGCTTGGATTGTATCAGTCAATTTTGTAAGATCTGGAGCGTATTTGATCTTATTTGTGAAGGATTTTTGCATTTTTGGATAGATCTTGGGAAATTAAGGGGGGTTTGTTCTTCGCGTTTTTCATAAAACCGAGTTCTGGATCGAGTTTTGGAGCAAAAAGTGAGAAAAACGTTGTTTTTCTTCGCATCAGTTGAAAGTGTACGACCAGTTGAAGGTGTACGGCCGTAGACCCGTGTACAACCGTAGACCCGTGTGCGGCCTCGGAGTATACGGCTTCGGTGTACGGTCCTTGGTGTACGGCTCAGCAGCCTCTCACGTGTACGGCTCGGTGGTTTGCGGTCCAGCAGCGTTTCCAATTCGCATCGTTCTCAGCCTCGCACCTTATCCTCGCACGTCCTCGCATCCTCGCACGCACATCTGAAAAAATAGGAAACGATTTTGGAGCTGCCAGGATTCAAACCCGGGTGCCTCGCCTCATCAGCCAACGCGCCTTACCAGCTGATCTAGCTTTCTAGATGGAATAATCCTTCGAAATTTAATTCAAAAGGATACGGCTGAGAGAAGAAAGGAGCTTAAGTGTGTGTATTTCTAGGTGTTTTAGAGAGAGAAAGTGAATCTTGTATAAGGAGCATCATTCATATCATCAATACAGTCAAGATTCATATTCTTCTTCTTCTTCTTCTCTTCTATTTTGATCTGGCATCATCCGTTTGATTGGGATTCCGCACCATCAAACGTATCTGATTGACAAAAGAATTTACAGGAATGGTTGCCACAATTATCAAGGATAGGCACTGGCTGGGATCTATCGGAAAATCTGACATAAGGCTGTTCGAGGAACCAAAAGATTGAAGACCAAGTCTATGCTAGCCTCAAACCAAGGGGTAGATTGATAGGTCATAATATAGTGGTTTGGGCTAGGCATCCATCTTGTATAGGTCTTGTAGGATTTTAGGCTTTGTAATGGTGTATGTAGTTTGTGTGTGGCTGTGTACGACCGGACTCGTGTGTACGGCCGTACACCATGTGTACGGCTGCACACGCGTGTACAACTGGTGGTCCTATAAATAGAGTGTGTCTGTGTCAGTTTTAGGGTGACGCATGTGTGTGTATCCAAGGTGTACCTGACGTTTTTGTGATATTAATGTGTGCATGCTTGGTTTAATCTTTCCTCTACTCCATTCTTATTCTGATTGATTGCTATCTGTTTGATCACTGATTTGGATCATTGAAATCGGGACTTACAACCCATAACATACCCCCATACAATCATATAAATCCACATACACCATGCATACAAACAAACATGTAAGGATGCCACAAAAACTCACCATGGTCTTAATCCGGGTGCCATGGGAACCCCACATCGTCTTATCCAACTGCCATGGGAACCCCCACATGGTCTTAACCAACTGCCATGGGAACCCCCACATGGTCTTCACATGAGTACATAACACATTGATAACACATCCACAAATAATCATTACAACTATATAACATATGTCGGCATTGGTGCCTTCGACCCATTGTTATGGTGAGGAAACTCACCTCAAATGGTGACAGTATCTGAATAGGTCCTGGATCCAAGTATCATCTCTACTCAATCCCTAAACATAAACAACTCCTTAGATTCAACTCAATACTTCAAACCCTAAGAGTCAAACTTAGTCAAAGTCAAAGTCAAGGTCAACATTCCGAGTTGACCCAACTCGTTGAGTTTGGTTATCAACTTGTCGAGTTCCTCAGTTGAATGGTCAGATCGCGAAAAGTCCCACCAACTCGTCGAGTTCACTCATGAACTCGTCGAGTTGACCAGAAAACGAACTTCTTAATGCATTAAGTCGTTTCCTTTGAATCCAAGGATTCCAAACCACAGATATCTTCCTAAATTATGTCTATAAGGGCAAAGTTTCCAACTTTACCCTCAAGAATAATCCATAAAGCTTCAAACTCAAACCCTATGTGTACGGCCGTAGACCCGTGTACAACCGTAGACCCGTGTGCGACCTCGGAGTATACGGCTTTGGTGTACGGTCCTTGGTGTACGGCTCAGCAGCCTCTCACGTGTACGGCTCGGTGGTTTGCGGTCCAGCAGCGTTTCCAATTCGCATCGTTCTCAGCCTCGCACCTCATCCTCGCACGTCCTCGCATCCTCGCACGCACATCTGAAAAAATAGGAAACGATTTTGGAGCTGCCAGGATTCGAACCCGGGTGCCTCGCCTCATCAGCCAACGCGCCTTACCAGCTGATCTAGCTTGCTAGATGGAATAATCCTTCGAAATTTAATTCAAAAGGATACGGCTGAGAGAAGAAAGGAGCTTAAGTGTGTGTATTTCAAGGTGTTTTAGAGAGAGAAAGTGAATCTTGTGTAAGGAGAATCATTCATATCATCAATACAGTCAAGATTCATATTCTTCTTCTTATTCTTCTCTTCTATTTTGATCTGGCATCATCCGTTTGATTGGGATTCCGCACCATCAAACGTATCTGATTGACAAAAGAATTTACAGGAATGGTTGCCACAATTATCAAGGATAGGCACTGGCTGGGATCTATCGGAAAATCTGACATAAGGCTGTTCGAGGAACCAAAAGATTGAAGACCAAGTCTATGCTAGCCTCAAACCAAGGGGTAGATTGATAGGTCATAATATAGTGGTTTGGGCTAGGCATCCATCTTGTATAGGTCTTGTAGGATTTTAGGCTTTGTAATGGTGTATGTAGTTTGTGTGTGGCTGTGTACGACCGGACTCGTGTGTACGGCCGTACACCATGTGTACGGCTGCACACGCGTGTACAACTGGTGGTCCTATAAATAGAGTGTGTCTGTGTCAGTTTTAGGGTGACGCATGTGTGTGTATCCAAGGTGTACCTGACGTTTTTGTGATATTAATGTGTGCATGCTTGGTTTAATCTTTCCTCTACTCCATTCTTATTCTGATTGATTGCTATCTGTTTGATCACTGATTTGGATCATTGAAATCGGGACTTACAACCCATAACATACCCCCATACAATCATATAAATCCACATACACCATGCATACAAACAAACATGTAAGGATGCCACAAAAACTCACCATGGTCTTAATCCGGGTGCCATGGGAACCCCACATCGTCTTATCCAACTGCCATGGGAACCCCCACATGGTATTCACATGAGTACATAACACATTGATAACACATCCACAAATAATCATTACAACTATATAACATGTGTCGGCATTGGTGCCTTCGACCCATTGGTATGGTGAGGAAACTCACCTCAAATGGTGACAGTATCTGAATAGGTCCTGGATCCAAGTATCATCTCTACTCAATCCCTAAACATAAACAACTCCTTAGATTCAACTCAATACTTCAAACCCTAAGAGTCAAACTTAGTCAAAGTCAAAGTCAAGGTCAACATTCCGAGTTGACCCAACTCGTCGAGTTTGGTTATCAACTTGTCGAGTTCCTCAGTTGAATGGTCAGATCGCGAAAAGTCCCACCAACTCGTCGAGTTCACTCATGAACTCGTCGAGTTGACCAGAAAACGAACTTTTTAATGCATTAAGTCATTTCCTTTGAATCCAAGGATTCCAAACCATAGATATCTTCCAAAATTATGTCTATAAGGGCAAAGTTTCCAACTTTACCCTCAAGAATAATCCATAAAGCTTCAAACTCAAACCCTATGTGTACGGCCGTAGACCCGTGTACAACCATAGACCCGTGTGCGGCCTCGGAGTATACGGCTTCGGTGTACGGTCCTTGGTGTATGGCTTAGTAGCCTCTCGCGTGTACGGCTTGGTGGTTTGCGGTCCAGCAGCGTTTCCAATTCGCATCGTTCTCAGCCTCGCACCTCATCCTCGCACGTCCTCGCATCCTCGCACGCACATCTGAAAAAATAGGAAACGATTTTGGAGCTGCCAGGATTCAAACCCGGGTGCCTCGCCTCATCAGCCAACGCGCCTTACCAGCTGATCTAGCTTTCTAGATGGAATAATCCTTCGAAATTTAATTCAAAAGGATACGGCTGAGAGAAGAAAGGAGCTTAAGTATGTGTATTTCTAGGTGTTTTAGAGAGAGAAAGTGAATCTTGTATAAGGAGCATCATTCATATCATCAATACAGTCAAGATTCATATTCTTCTTCTTCTTCTTCTCTTCTATTTTGATCTGGCATCATCCGTTTGATTGGGATTCCGCACCATCAAACGTATCTGATTGACAAAAGAATTTACAGGAATGGTTGCCAAAATTATCAAGGATAGGCACTGGCTGGGATCTATGGGAAAATCTAACCTAAGGCTGTTCGAGGAACCAAAAGATTGAAGACCAAGTCTATGCTAGCCTCAAACCAAGGGGTAGATTGATAGGTCATAATATAGTGGTTTGGGCTAGGCATCCATCTTGTATAGGTCTTCTAGGATTTTGGGCTTTGTAATGGTGTATGTAGTTTGTGTGTGGCTGTGTACGACCGGACTCGTGTGTATGGTCGTACACCATGTGTACGGCTGCACACGCGTGTATAACTGGTGGTCCTATAAATAGAGTGTGTCTGTGTCAGTTTTAGGGTGACGCATGTGTGTGTATCCAAGGTGTACCTGACGTTTTTGTGATATTAATGTGTGCATGCTTGGTTTAATCTTTCCTCTACTCCATTCTTATTCTGATTGATTGCTATCTGTTTGATCACTTATTTGGATCATTGAAATCGGGACTTACAACCCATAACATACCCCCATACAATCATATAAATCCGCATACACCATGCATACAAACAAACATGTAAGGATGCCACAAAAACTCACCATGGTCTTAATCCGGGTGCCATGGGAACCCCACATGGTCTTATCCAACTGCCATGGGAACCCCCACATGGTCTTAACCAACTGCCATGGGAACCCCCACATGGTCTTCACATGAGTACATAACACATTGATAACACATCCACAAATAATCATTACAACTATATAACATGTGTCGGCATTGGTGCCTTCGACCCATTGGTATGGTGAGGAAACTCACCTCAAATGGTGACAGTATCTGAATAGGTCCTGGATCCAAGTATCATCTCTACTCAATCCCTAAACATAAACAAATCCTTAGATTCAACTCAATACTTCAAACCCTAAGAGTCAAACTTAGTCAAAGTCAAAGTCAAGGTCAACATTCCGAGTTGACCCAACTCGTCGAGTTTGGTTATCAACTTGTCGAGTTCCTCAGTTGAATGGTCAGATTGCGAAAAGTCCCACCAACTCGTCGAGTTCACTCATGAACTCATCGAGTTGACCAGAAAACGAACTTCTTAATGCATTAAGTCATTTCCTTTGAATCCAAGGATTCCAAACCACAGATATCTTCCAAAATTATGTCTATAAGGGCAAAGTTTCTAACTTTACCCTCAAGAATAATCCATAAAGCTTGAAACTCAAACCCTAGGTTCTTTAAAGAGGGTCTTGACCAATTAAGCCCTTAAACTCCCACTCCAACGCTCCAAAACACATATCTGATGTCCCAAGGTGGGAAAATCATGTAAAGTTTCCATGTCTACGTCCATGCATGCTAGAAACGCCCTCTAAGGCTCATTTATGACTTCATAAGTGACATATTGCATAAATGAGACATAGGGACCAATAAAGTTTGCAAGTTTACGCTTCAAGATGTCATGAAGGGGTCATATCTATCCTATCAACCCCTAGAATCCTCTTCTTCTTGGACAACTCAACCAAATACCCAAAAATCAAGCTTAAACTTCAAGTAAGGAGATCTAGATAACTACATGTCAAGGTGTCGACTTTATACCTCAAAGATGCTGCCCTTGAAGAAGAGTTCCTGGATCTAAAGCCCCTCCTTCAAGCTAGTTGTTTCCTACCTCTAAGCTCCTTTCAAGAATCACCAAAAACCACTCTTTTAAGCTCACCACACTCAATATGCAAGATGGAATATGAATCTAGGGTTTCTTTGGATAAGGGAGGCTGGTAGGGAGGCCAGCTACAAGAGTGAAGTCCTTTATATAGGGTGCAACATCCGAAATTTAGTGTTTTCTCCCCCCTGTGCCAACTCGTCGAGTTGGCCACTTAAAATCCACGGCCAGAAAAGTTCCAACACGACGAGTTGGAGCTTCCCAACTCGTCGAGTTCCATTCCAAACTCTTGGAAAACAACGAAAATTGATTTATACCTAGATCAAGTGTTACAGTTAAACATTATTTAAACTAATGCACATGCAAATGCGTAAAATATGAAGCTAAATTCTAATAAAGATTACCTTAAAGGAGGCATAAAATAACATCTATCATCAATACTATAATAATGAAAGGTGCTACCTTATCAAACTTTGGATAAAGTCTTTACCTAGTGAGTAAGGCAAGAACCGAGACCCTTCCATTCATATATAAAGATCTCGATATGCATTGGAAAGGGATAGAGTTTTCAACGATAAGAAATTTAGAAATACTCATACTTGACATCTGATTTAGGCATCAGAGAGCAATATTGGGGTCCATCCCTCAATATGGCTTTCTAACCTAGCATTTGTCTAATTTTGTAGCGTGCCTTCTTATTAGAACATTAAGCGATGAGATGACCCGATAACTATCAAGCATCTAAGAGTCTACATAGCAACATTAACGTCATCCGTGATAAACATGCAGGATAACTAGCAAACCTCGTGTCATTTGTTAGTCTCACCTTTTAGTCTAATTAGCTTAATCTCAAAATTCACCCCAAAATGCAGCACCAACACCGAGAAGCACACCACCAACAGTAACCAGCTATCAAACAACAACACACAATCTTTTACGGACAAATGTGCAGGTTGAAAGAGGGTTTAACAGACAGTCACCTGTAAAGGGAAGAAAGACTAGGCAAACAATGTATGTCACGATAGAAACAACAAGCAGCTCCAGGATGGGAGAACAAATGTCGATGTTCATTTGCGACCATGCTAATTGTATAAGAAATGGAGATACGATCCTAGCCGCTCATCTTGGAGATCAAAAACATTAAAAAATATTATAAATTTCAAAATAAAAGGAAAAATCCAAAAATTCTTTTTTATTTATTATTTTCATTATTTAATTATCCAAAAAAAAATAAAAAATAATAATAAAGTCACCGTTTTTTTCGAAATACGAGTTGAATATTCTAATAGAATATTAAACTATAAATAATCAAATCGAATTTTTAGAATGTTAGAATATTCTAATATTCTACTAAAATTGATAGATATATTAAAATATTCTAATATTACACTTGAATTGCTATATTTGTTAGAATGTTATAATATATTCTATTAGATATTTTTGAATATTTATAGTTTAATATTCTAGTAGAATATTTTAACATTCTAAAACTTCAATTTGAATCTTTACAATATAATATTTTATTACAATATTTTACGTATATTTTAAAAAAAATGGTAATTTTTTTTTGGATAACATAAATGACGAAAACAATATATAAAAGAGGTTTTTTCGAAATATTTTATTTATTTTACATTTAAAAAAAAATAATCTCCAAAATGAATGGCTATGATTGCGTCCCCACGTCTTACAAAATATGATGATCTCATATAAACCTAACCTTTATATATATATATATATATATATATATATATATATATATATATATATATATATATATATATATATATATATATATAACGTAAAAACACTTTTTTATGTTATTATTCTGCAATGAATTTTGTATCGACAACTTTATGTCATTATTCAGCAAAGAATAAATGAATAGTCAAAGGTTAAAATTAAAATTAGAATTTACTACAAAAATGCATATACATAAGTTTATAATAGAATAATAACATTGTAATGAATATATGACTAATCGAAAGTTAATATTTATATTAGAATTACTTCAACAATACACATATACAAAATTCATTACAGAATAATAACATAAACATAGTGTTTTTACGTTCTCACACTATTTACTGTTTTTATTTGAACTTACTTCTATATATATATATATATATATATATATATATATATATATATATATATATATATATATATATATATATATATATATATATATATGGTGAGGTTCAATAGTGAACCATAATTAACAAGGAACCAATTGTGAGCGTCGGAAATCATAATGATCAACGGCCAAGGAAATAGATGTACAGTTTTATATTGGACGCACACACACCAGATTATACCAAAAAATTTACATCTTTACCAAAAAACCACCTCTTTTTTATTCATTTAAAATTCTTTTAGGCCACATTTGTTATAAAAAAAACGAATATACTGTTGTTCTCGATTTTTCGTCATCTTTCCATAGAGATCTATGTTGATATATAAAAAGCGAATTTTTTTTCTGAAAAAAACTCACTTCATTTTGTTAGTTTTTTCAATATGTAAGTTTATTTATATAAAAAAAAACCTAATTATACCAAAAATATTAATTTTTTGTACTTTATTAATAGACATCAACACCGACTAAAAAAAAACTCGAACAGTGTAGATTCATACTGTGAATCTAAACTGTAAATATTTCAATTTTCAACATTCACAATGTGAAAAAGCTCGATCAGTTCAGATTCACATTGTGAATCTGACTTACTCTTGTGCACACTGTGAATTTGAGAAAGTTCAAAAAAAAAAAAACTTCGATCAGTGAAGATTCTCACTGTGAATCTAAACTGTAAATATTTCAATTTTTAACATTCACAATGTCAAAAAGCTCGATCAGTTCAGATTCACACTGTAAATCTGACTTACTATTATGCACACTGTGAATCTGAGAAGGTTCACAATGTGAATCTGTCACACCCCCGAACCAGACGGCGGAAACATCCGAGGGCTCGCGTGACTTAAATTGAAATATCATCACAATGAATATACATGAAACATAACACATTCATCACCAAACATTACATAGTACAACTGGCATTGTTTACATCAAGTACATGGTTAAAATTACATGATCCCAAAATATAAAGTGTTTGATGATTAGCAACTACAAAAGAAACTTTCAACACACTATATGCTTCCTCGTTCTAACGGTTACCTGAGAATACAAGTTATTTTGAAAACGGTCAACATATATAATGTTGGTGAGTTCATAAGTATGTTTGATGTAAAATAGTTTATGTCGTTTGTAAAACCCAGAAAATCCGATATTTTCTGTAATAAGACTTTTCACGAAAATGTTGTGATGATCCTGTAAGTATATGCGTGAATGATTTCAAAATGTGTATAAATGAGAAGTTTTGCATTATGGTTATTGAAAGTACAAGTGAATAAGATTGGTTTCCCCGGAAAACCCGATGTTTTCCGATAAAATAGTATGATTGTTTTGTATTATTGTATCGTCACAGCGAATGAATATGATTTCCCATGATTACATAGATAGTATTGGATCTCTATGTGAGTCGTTATAACCATGCATGATAATGACTAGTTCGTCTGTCTTGGCATTCTAGTGAACGCCGGAATTGATCTTATGATTTTGTCACCCTAGACTGGCCGAGTCTAACTGTAGCGAACAGCTTAGGTATGGGCGAGTCACCCCCGTATAGATCTATACACAAACTCTCGCTCTCCCTCCAGGAGACTTTGATTATAACTACAGACTACGACCGACACTAATTGGTGTCGCCCGTTATTACTCACTTAATCCAAATGAATTTGATTAACCTTGATTAACGGCCTGATTTTGTTTACTTGAATAGAAGATAAGACTAACAGACGAGGAGAAGAGGACTACTAGGCCCTACTAATTACGTATGTTATTTAAGGCTGTCGAGTATACGAAAGACGCATTGGCCCATTTCGCATATGATTTATTTGGACCTTACTAGCAATGCTAATGGGCCACCGAGGCCCAATAGCATGTAAAAGCCATTGAGGGTCCCTTAAGCATGTAATCGGGTCACAGGAGGCCCAATAATATGTATTATTTATGTTAGGCCCAAAAGTCATGTTAATGGGTCACGAAGGCCCAATAAGCATGATTAGAATCTTTCAAGCCCAACAGTTAGAATGTTTACTTGTTTTGTATAGTATTAGTGTCGCGAAGTTGTTTAATCGATATGTCGTAATAATCACCAAATTGTTTTATAACGATTCATAGATTTATAAAAATAGATATTTTTCTATTTAAACTCATAAGTTATAAAGTTTTGTATATTTTGACCCAATTATTTTATTATTAACATAATTGACCAAAAATATTAGTTTGACCTATTCAGCCCCTTATTTTGGTAAAGTTGGCAATTTTTAGCCCTTTTTATGAAAAATGGCATATTAGGTCCTTGAACTATTTTTCTTGACATTTTTGGCCTAAACACTTAGTTAAATAATTTTTTATGCCCAAAATTTTATTGTGGACAGTTTCAGCCCCTTAGTTAAAAGATTTGCATTTAAATCCACACTTTTCGCAATTTTTTACAATTTTTATCCAAAATCCAAAATCTTTGCATTTTTAGTCCCTTTTGATAAATAAGGCCATTTTAATCCCTGAAATAGGTTTATTTACGTTTATAGCCCCTGTTTTGAGAAAATTTTCCAATTCAGCCCCCTTAAATTTGATTTTTCGCATTTTTGGGCCTAAATAGCCGAAAAGCCCAAATTTTAGCCCATTAGGCTAAAATTTACATTTTTAGTCCTTTAAAAAGCCTAATATTTATAAAAACTCTTATTTTAGCTGTTTTGACCTTTTGATCCTTGTAGAAACCGTGAATGACATCTTTTTCCCCATCTTTTGTTTATTTATCAAAAATAGTCCAATAACACATTTTATGTTGTAGTATGTTTATTATAAACTTTGTATGGTAGTTTATCTTGACATGTTAAGTGAAATATATCCTAGATCACATATTTTTCCTTCTTGAACTATAGATCTCGAAATATCTTTCATTTTTAACACATATTTACCACATAACACAAGAAATCACACATAACATACAAATACACATAGATCTTCACATTTTACTTGTATTCTCCCCCATAAATCATATGAAAACCGAAAATAGAGGGGTATGAACTCACCTTAGGTTTGTGGGTTCGGTTTTGAAGAGAGAGATGGAAAGATGAAGTGATTTTTGAACCTAGCAAATTCCTTGAGTAGATCTCAAACTCAAGAAGATTTCTAAGAGTATAAACACCAAAAACTTTGTTTAAAGGAATGATCTAACAAGAGAGTGAAGTTATGAAGCTTGGATGTGTAAAGACTTACCAAAGATTGACAACACTTGATGAAGACTCTTGAATCCAAGCCAAATTTTCGAGAATTCCTTGAAGGAAGGAAGGAGATGGCCTTAGAGAGAAATGGAGAGAATTTTTGTTTGTATTGTGTGTGTGGTGTGTCTTCGACCGAAACAAGAAGAGAGGAGGGAGAAGAGAGAGTGTGAGGTGATAGGTGCATGGATGTATGTGATATTTGCATGGTTACATGGGGGATAATGTGGAGGTGGCATTCCAAGTCAACTCTCCCCTTAATCTCTTCTTCTATTGTTTTTTTGTTATATGCTTGGGCCGAAATGGGCTAAGGAAGGAGAAAGGAATCACTTTGGCCCATTCTTGCCTTGGCTCGAGCTCATGAGGCCCATAAGGAAAACTTACGGCCCATTGGGCCCTTAGGGTAGCTCACGACCCAATTTTTGTATAAAAGAATTGATTTATGGCCCATTAGGCTCATTGCATTTGTTATGGCTCAATAAGGCCCATTAAAGATAAACTAGTCCATTTTAGGCTTATAAGGCCCAAAAAGGCTAAGTCTCATGAGAGTGGGTCAATGAGAGTCGATTTAAGAGTTCTAAGCCCAAAATAGTCAAGTTGGAAGTTTATTGGCCCATTAGGCCCAATAAAGAAATCCTAGTCCATATTGGACTTAAACCGGGATTTCTAGGTTTTCCAACCTTTGTTGACTATTTGAGTGTTTGTATAGAGTGTTTGATGGAATTTTATTGTCATTAAATAAGCATCATACATGCTTTCAAGTTTTAGTTACAATGGTATCCTTGTTAATTGTTTACAAAGCATCAGAATTCCTGGTTGTGACAGAATCTCAACAGGTTCACAATATGAATATGAACACGTTCACAATGTGAATCTGAACTGAAATATCTTTTTTTTCACATGAATATGAATCTATATTTAAAAAGTACAAAAAAACATTAATTTTGATATATTTATTAATTTCTTTTTATAAAAAAAAATAGACCTCAACTTTTCAACAAAGAAAATGAAGTGAGTTTTTTTCGAAAAAAAAAAAGTTCGTTTTTTATATATTATCATGAATCTCTTTGGAAAGAAAACGAAAAATCGTGAACAACGGTATACTCGGTTTTTTTTCGATAAAAAGCATTGCCTAAAAAAATTTTTAACGAAAAAAAGGAAGTAGTTTTGTTATAATCTGGTGCATGTGCGTTCATTGTAAAAGTCTACAACTCTTACTTTTACCGTTGATCGCTTTACCTTGATTAATAATGGTTTTTATTGAACTTTTCTATATATATATATATATATATATATATATATATATATATATATATATATATATATATATATGTTTTTTAAACAGTACGCCTTATAATCTTATGACTTACCAGCCAACTATTCGATTGTGGCCTTTGTTGCTACATGCTTTTATATATATATATATATATATATATATATATATATATATATATATATATATATATATAAAAGCATGTAGCAACAAAGGCCACAATCGAATAGTTGGCTGGTAAGTCATAAGATTATAAGGCGTACTGTTTAAAAAACATATATTTTATTAAGTTATATGGCAAGGTTAAAGAGCTAGGGAAAACAAAGAATAACATCACAAATATCTCAGGGTATAATTTTGCTAAGACCGGAAGGAGTGGGAGGGAAGCTTCCCTCACTTTTTGTGGGCCATACCCTCATTTCCCTCACTTTTATTTCCCTCACCTAAAACCCAATGAATGGGTGGGAAGCCCTTCCCTCACCCTTTTTTTTATTAAATAAAATTAATTTTTTTGTTATGAATTATAATTTTTAAATTAATACTACACATAAAATTTAATTAAAAATAAAAAGCATTTCATTAATTAAAATAAAACTTACATTAAACCTAAAATTGAAAAAAGTAGAAAAAAAAACACACACACAAACTAAAAATCAAATAAACCAACAACGACCTACGGAAAATAATTTTTCAGAATTTTTTCCATCTTCTTCATCACGAGCTCGAGAGCCGGTCCCGAGAGACGATCGACGTTTTCCATCAAAAATATCATGTCCTCCATTACTTGTCTCTCTGCCCACTCCTTTTTCCTTGTTTCTTCTTTTTCTTTGTCGAAAGTCAAACGTTCGGAGAAATTTAGATTATATCGATCAAACGACGATGTTATCTTCCGCATTTCGTCATTGTACACGCTGAAATCAGATGCACTCGAAGAAGTCCCTTTTCCCTTTCTCTTCGCTTTGTCCCTACCCATTGGGCAGACAATTTCTTCTAGCTCAAGTTCGTCGTCCTGATTTAAATCTAGACCGACCCGAGTATCGGAGGAGGTTGTGTAACCACTAGAGCCCGTTTTCGTTCGCTTTGATTGTTGGACTCCAAAAATAAAATCTTGCTCGTATTTTTTCCACATAGGGCTTTGGACCAATAATTTCCAACAATCGTGCCACTTGAATGGTTTTCCGACTTCCTCAAGGTAAAACTGCAACGCTTCTTGACGTATTTCTTCGTCGCCTTGTCCGCTTTTTCGTTGGGTTTTTAGGTTGTTGTACAACCCGTTTATTTTTGAAACCCCCTTTGCTATTTCTCGAAACTTCGAATTAAGTTGATGTTTCGTACGGTAGTCGTCACATTTTCCTAGCTCCTCTCGAAATCGTTCTAAAATGCGAAACCAAAAATGTTCTCCCGGTTGTGCGTTTCCCTGAATCGAATCTTCAGAAATATCAACCCAAGCTTTGACCAAAACTAGCTCTTCGTGTGGAACCCATGTTGTCGGCTTTTGTCTTCCCGGTTGTGCGACACCCTCGCGCGCTTGTTTTTTTCCTTTACGTCTTTGTGGTGGTGGTGTTGGTTGAGTTTCGGGAACCATGTCTTCTTCTTCCGTGTCATCCGATTCATCGACAAGTTGGTGTTGTTGTTGGGTTTGGGTTTGATTTTCAGTTTGAGTTTGGGGTTGAGGTTGATTTGGCGATTGTTGATCCGGAAACACAACAAAGTTTGAAAACATTTGCGACGGAACATTTGGAACTTGCATCGGGTAATATTGGCCAACATTTTGGTATTGGAATTGTAGTGGGGATTGAATGAGAGCATTGAATTGGGGGCGGTAAACTCCTTGCGGGGATGAATCGATAGCAAAAATGTTTCGACGAGGGATGTTTATACTCGAACCATGACTTTTTTCCTTCGATCGGAAGTTGGGATCTGATTGTCGCAATTCATTTTTTTTGTTGATATAAAGTAGAGAGAATAGATGGTAGTGTGATGTTTGATGTTATATGTATGTATTTATAGGAGTGGAAAAAGGATAAATAAAAACCCAAAAAAAACAAAAAAAAAAACCACAATTAGCCGTTACAGCCAAAAAAAAATTACATTTTTACCGTTGATTAAAGGTTCTTTTTAAAAAAAAAAAAAAAAATTCACAGCCAATTGCAGCAAGAGAGAGAGAGAGAGAGCGGGAGAGGCTCCCCTCTCCGTTTCCCGCACAACGCTTTCCCGCGCCAACGGTGCGGTGTTCCGCCGGGCGGGAAGCTTCCCGCTGCCGTTCGCCGCGCCCGCTCCTTCCGGCCTAAGGAAGGCTAAAAAAGCATGCATTATTGTAAGTTTAGGTTAACATGAAACAACTATATCGTAAAAAGAATGCATTTTAAATGTGATTAGATAACTTAATGATAACAAAGTGAAGTGCATACTTGTGAAAATGGATGTCATAATCAAAGGACTTTAAAAAAAGATAGGAGACAATATGAATCTATGAATAACATCAGGTGACCCCTGGGAAAAGATTTGATTTTTAACATATATAACGTATCAAAACAAAGCATGTTCGTGTCTATTGGCAATTTTGCCCTTGGTTCGCACCACAACTCCAAACCTATAAAGATGAAGCATATCCATCCCTCTCAAGACAAAGATTTAGGGGTATTTGAGATTGCTTAATTAAAACAACTTATGTTTATTTATATAAGTGTTTATTACGCTATCCGGTGTTAAAACGGAGATTTTAAAAAATGTTTGGATTATTTTATCCGATATCGAAATAAGTTGATAAGTTAGTTTGACTGTTTTGCAAACTCTTACTTTATGACTAATAATGAAACAACTTACAAAAAACTCCTTAAATAAGTCAATAAGTAAGAAATAAATAATAAAAAAAAAAAAAATTGTGGCAATTGATGACACAGCACGATAAAAATACACCATTGGGACGAAACTAAAATTCAAATTCGTGTTCGTATCAAATGTAAAAAACACAATGTTTGTCTTGCTTATCGTGTTATGTAGGATTAAGTACTAATTAAGTAAACAAATTCTTATTCTATGTTATCTCTGTCATGTCGTGTTGTGTTTGTTGTGTTTTAATTTGTTCGTTTCCGTGCTAGTTAAAAAAAACACGACATCGTGTTGTGCCGTGTACGTATTACATAAAATCTTGTCATGTAGGACAAAAACACGACACGGTAGTCTAATTTTCGACCCCTATCAAAAACTCTTTATCTAAGCCAATAAGTGCTTACGAAATATTTTTATCAAAACACTTAAAACTCCTTATCAACGGTGTCAAACTACAATAAGTCAATAAATACTTGAAATAAATAATCTAAACACCCATTACTAAAAAACTAAATATTAATGTGTAGACGTGTACCATTTGGGATGTTTGATGAAGAAATGTTACAACAACGGCTATAATTTAACCAAAACAAAAACTGGTTTTAATAAATCCCACATATGAGACCCAATTAAACAGAAGTATATTTGTTTCTAATAATATAAGACTAAATTGGTCATGTATTATTGTTTAGATAGTTTATCTAGTTTTAAAAAAATTATATATAATTTTTTTTGCACACTATTGAAATATATTAAAACGACTCTCCCAAGCTGCTAGACTAAATAAAGACTTACATATGGTTTATAAGATTAACTGGGTCTTAAAGAGACACAACCCAATCCCACAATTTTCATGATATGCATAATATATAATAAACTTTGCATAATATAAAAAATTCTCAATATGAAAGCATAAAGTAAAAACTTTATAGGTTTACAAAAACATTTCGAATGTTAGAAAGAAGTTGATATCAATGGGTGTTTTGACTAAGAATGGTTCAAGTGATCAAGTCGGGTGGGGTCTAGCTGAGGTCTCTAAATGTATCTTAGTGATAATATAAGGAAGGTTAGACACCTCGATTTACGTTCTTAAGAGGAAACTATATTGGTCTCAGTTTCGAATTTGAGTTCTAAATAGGCTAATTCGAAAACGTATTGGTTGTATCAGTTGACAAAGTTAGTTAACCACCAAGTAGGTTCTCTCTAAGTGGATTTGAGAAATTGTATGATGTCTCTAAGCGAGTGGGTAAGTGGCTTTGTAGTAGTATCGAAGGGTATATGAGGTGCAGGTCAATATGTAGAAAGAGCTTCTTATTATCCTATTCAAGGTATTCGAATGGGTTGTGAATTGGATATGGATGTTAATTTTTAAGTGTGGAAAGTGATTTATTAGTTAGCATTTCATATGGATTTAATTAATCATATATTTTAGACAGTTCTCTCATTAATTTATTTTTAAATGTTTTATTTTAAAGATATATAATAATTAATATGCTTTATATTGGATAAGTCTAATTAAATTCAGAGCTGAAAAGAAAAAGGAAAAGATTGGGACAAAAATGGATTTGATAAGCATGAAAATCAAATTTATCATAACATTTGGGTTTAGCGTCGCGAAGCATGAAGATAGTGATGCGCAGACCCAGTGGAATTCGAGAACAATCGGGGCGGATCACGCATAGCACCGAGACGTATAAAGCCCCGCGATGCGACACCCAAAACTCTATAAATACGAGATTTTTTAATCCAATTCTATGTGTAGAAAATATACTTCTCTATTATGAGAAATAAACCCTTTGAATCGTATTCATGGCAGAAGAACAATGAAGAGGCGTAATTTTGAAGATTAAAGAGAAGAAACAACAAAGATCGTTAGGTTTTCTATTAGAATCATGTTTAGAATTACTTATTCGATTATATTTAGTTTTTCTATAAAGATCATGGGCTAAAACCTTATTCTTCTACTTAGATGTAGATGAATCTTATTACTATGATGTAATTTATTGATTTTGATTTATAAAAGTTGATTATATATTATTTTTGGATTAATCACTTTTCCTTACATGTTAAGGTTTTTATTTTTATTTATTGTATATGAGTTTTATACAAATTTAGATTATCAATTTGGTTATATTAACTTGAATCGTAATAAGTTTGTGATAATAAAGTGTTAGGACTAGAGATTGATCAAATGCTACGGTTAAGTAACATTAATCATAAACTTTAGCATATAAGAGATTATTAGTTAACGAAATTGTGCTTGGTTTAATTCTTATTCACATTAAGATTAACCACTAGATTCATTCACTAATAAATCGATAATTTAAGTTGATTATTTGTAGCTAGTTGCATGAACATTGTAGTAGTTACATAATAATTATTACCATTAGTTTAGTTCACCAAGATAGCTAATCATATCACAATTAAGTAATCACTTTATGATGTGGTAATTTCTTATATCAAATTTATACTTTGAATTTACGCTTAGTCTCTCTGAAATCACTACACAGTTAGGAAAGTGTACATATTTGTTTTGCAATCTAGATTTAGAAAGTACGGGTTGTCAAACACTTGGGGAACATGAATGATTCTTAATAAAATATCTACTACTGAATAAACAAATGCGAAGGGGGAGGATTCTGATTTTTCAACTTCAAAAAACTTAAGACTTCTCTTAATAAATAAAAACTAACTAAGAAATGCAGAAAATTAATTATAGAAAACTATATATAAATAAAACTTTCGTTTAGGTTTGATTAGCTATTTCACTATGGTTGATTCATATGATTGTGCAATGGTTTTAATTTCGTTGGTTACTGATTCCTAATGTGACAGGAAATAATGGTCATATTCCCTATCCTATGATTTGGTAAAATGACCAGCTTAGTGATTAGGTAAACAAATAATTTAACAAAGCAGCTCTTAATTTGAATTATATTAGACTTAAAATGTAAATTGTCATTAATGGTAATAACTTCAGTTTAATATGTAAATGGTCATTACACATGTGCTTACACATTAAAGTTACCAAAGTTCCAATTTAACCCTAGGCTAATGGTCAAAGTCCTAGTCATATAAACCTAATGGTCATAGAGTTCATATGATTCAAGCAAGTCAAGATAGAATAGTCATCTCTCACTAACAATGCTCAACAATAAACATAAAAGATTAAACTTTAACACATAAGGATCTTTATCAAGGTAATATAGTAAATAACTAACTAATAAAATCCGTAATCATAAAATCAAACCATAGTCCTAGTCATATAATGTAACGCCCATAGATTGAGGCTAGTCAATTAAGAGACGATAAGCGTCAAAAATGACTTTTTAATAGAAGATTATTTAGAATTAATAATCTTAACAAAGTCATATTATATGTTACAAGGGTCCCGTACATATAAAGAACGCCGAAATCCGAGTTATAACAAAGAAGTTATGGCCCGTCGAAGTTTTACGGCAAAACCGGCACAACACCGGGAGACGTAAATAGTGAATTCACGATAGAAGACTTTTTAGCCTTAGTGATATAAACAAAAGTTGTATTATACGTTAAACCGAGAACATACAAAAAAAGAACGTCAAAATCTGACTTCGTATGAGGAAGTTATTATTTTTCTAAGATTTGACATAACAGTGCACAGCCCGAAATTCGAATTTTAGATCGATCGATTTTTGGCCAACGCAACCTAAATGAGAATTGAATATCTCATTAATAGTAGCGCAACGGTAAAAAGACAGACGAAAACAGACGTCGGATGAAGAAGTTATGAATTTTTAACGAACTTTTCATGTCCCGGCCTGTTAAAAATATAACTTTAAAAATAAAATCAAAATTAGCCGACGGAGTCTAAATCAAAGTTGTAGAGTATGCCTCCACCTATGCGTGGATATAAAGAACGTCAAAAACGGAGTTCGTATGAACGAGTTATAAATTATAATAGCATATTTATGTATTAAAATAAAGTATAAATCATATATACGTATACATATATATACACATGTATATATCATTAGAAGGGTATCGACGATGCGGTCATTATAAGACTAGTGTTGAGTACTTTCGACATTAGTTTAGTACAACTATCGTTAAATCTATTTAAAATAGTATTATAAAGGGGTGTTTAGTTGTTTATATAACTATAAGGTCATTAAGTAATTATGGAGGGTAGTTTTTTTAAATTCAATTACTATAAATAAGAGCCTCTAGCTCTCATATTTCTTGCACCATTCTCTTAATTCAAGAGCCTTTCTCTTCTTATCCCTCGAGCATTTCGGTCCCTCGTGATTCGACTTCTCCTTTTGTAGTTTTAGTATAGTAAGGTGAGCGCTGAAGTGCTGCACGAATCTTTCCTAGAAAGATTCAGCGACGAAGTTCTGCCCCTGCAGAGCCCGACTCCTAGCTAAAACCCCCTTATAAGTAAGTTATGCTTACCCTATTTTAATATAGTTTATATTTAAAATTAGTATTATTATTATGAACTTATAATAAATATTTGAGCTATTATTATGACTTATATAAGTGTCGTTATAATATCTTTCTAACTATTCGCGGTACGGAGAATCTGGTTTAAAGGGCCGCATAGGGTTGTTGGATTTCAGAAGTGCTATATGCCAAAATGGTCCTGCACTCCGGTGTTTTATGTCTGCCCCTGTCTGTACATAGTGGTTGGAAAATATTGTTTAAACGCTTATATAATAATAATAATAATAATAATAATAATAATAATAATAATAATAATAATAATCATAGTAGTAGTAATAATAATAATAATAATAATAATAATAATAATAATAATATAATAATAATAATAATAATAATAATAATAATAATAATAAGACTAATAATTAGTCACGGTAAATATTAGACTAAAATCTAGTGGTAATAATACTAGGTTTCGTCGAAGGAAATTATTTTTAAGAAGCGAAGCGCTGTCTGAGTTCAGAATGACCACCTTAAAAAGTGAGTGCATAGTTACTATCATCTCACACATAGATATGAAGTATTTTAATATAAATTACGTGTTATGTGTGCATATTGTGTGAATACTTGCTGTCTATGCTGAATGAAAGATTTTATAAATGTTTTAAATGATTTAAACTGTATATGTATTTTATATCTACAAAATATGTTGGGTAAAACATGGGTATATAAAATATGAATTGAATGTTGAGATAAGGGGTGATATAGACCATAAGATAAGGGTGACAGGTGAACAATGAGAGAAGCCTTTTACCCAAGCATGGCCTCGTCATCTAGCAGAGTATTGATGACAACCACAGACTATTCTAGACAGTCCAGTGGAACACTAGCAGGCTCGCAACCTGTAGGTGTTGTGAACGACGTGTTCACCCAGTGTACTCTAAACGCGGGCGACTATGCAGACTTAGTGCTCGAATCTTGGCGATCATGCAGACTTGGTACCTAAACCATGACGACTATGCGACTTAGTGCCTGTTGTGTAAACCCTGGCGATCATGCAGACTTAGTGCCTAAACCATGGCGACTATGCGACTTAGTGACTGTTGTGTAAACCCTGATGACTATGTAGACTTAGTGCCTTAACCCTAGCGACTATGCGACTTAGTGCCTGTTGTGTAAATCCTGGCGACTATGCAGCCTTAGTGCCTAAACCCTGGCGACTATGTGACTTAGTGCTTGTTGTATAAAACGTGGCAACGATGGACTTCATGCTGATTCCTTAGGATAATTCTTATGAATGATTGAACAAGGAATAGCTGATTCTTAGGGTAGATCCTTAAGAGTAAGGAAGATAATGGGGATGGGTAATTGGGTTGATTGTTTGATGTTTAAACATAATAATTATATTATTGTGGGTTGAAAACCCTATATACTCACCAGGTTTCCCAACCTGACCCACTCAAGCTTATTTGTATCATAGGTGTCGATACGATGCTACTTTACATTGAGAGATTTAAAAGAGATGTAGATCACTAGTGTAAATAAATGTAAGTTCTGTTTGTGCTTATGTTTCTGTATTAACGAGGACATCCCAAATGTTTTAAAATGAATAAAATACATTTCTTAGGAAATGCTTTGATAACGTATTTATCATGTTTTTCTTGGAACAAATTCCCCAACACTTTTATTAAAAGAGGTACTCTGATTTTTATAAAGCATAAACAAAATCGGTCTTTTCTTGCCGTGAAAATGGGGATGTCACATATAAACCTAATGGTTAAAGTCTTAGTCATATAAAATTAATGGTCATAGAGTTCATATGATTCCAAGAATTCAAGATGGAAGGGTTATCTCACCCTAGTCTTAGTCATATAAAATTAATGGTCATAGACTTCATATGATCCAAGCAATTCATGATAGAATGGTCATCTCATCCTAACAATGCTTAACAATAACCAGAAAAGATTAAACTTTTACACATAAAGATCTTTATTAAGCTAATATAATAAGTAACCATGTAATTAAATCCCTAATCGTAGAATCAAACCATAGTTTCAAAGCTTCTCTACCCTAAACGAAAGTTGAGGTCTTTAGACAACTATCGTGGCAGAGAAAAGAAGTAAAACGAATCAAACTATCATCCAGATGATTGGAAACAAGCTAACCGCGTTATTAATTGTAATTATGCTAATCATCACTTCCAATCTTGCTTCTCTAAGAATTCTGACTTCCAAGGCTTCTACTAAAGTTCTTCTGTTGTTCTTCTCCGAATTGGGGTTTTTCTCCTTCTAAAATTTCTCCCCCTTGGATATTAATGTGTCCTTTAAATAGAAGAAAAACTTCCCAAAAACTAGTCACCATGTCGTGGCCAATTGTTTGCCACAACGTGGTCAGTGCTTCCTAATCGTAATAGGCAATGAAGTCTTCTTGATCGAGAATATTCTTGGCACCACAACGTGGGAAAGAACTTACTGCGCCATGGTATTCCTCTTGATACACCCTTTTGAAATTTCTTCTCTTTCTAAGTCGTATTCTAATCTTCATCTTCCAGCTTTGTATAGTTTTAGTCCATTTTCTTGAAAATGCCTTCTTTTAACTACGAAAATAGAATTTATACTAATAAGTACCAAATATCTTAATATTTACCTAAATTATATCTCAAATGTATTGAAATACTACATCAATAAATCTATAAATATGGCAATACCAAAATACCACACATTTGTCTTTTGATTGTCCTCAATCAAAACTTATTTCTACATATCACAGCCAATACATAACTTACCAACATTTGCACAAAACAATCCATTTTGAACCCACTAATTACGCCTTGCCTCAATTCATGTATTTGTGTGTAAAGAAATCCTAAATACTTCCCAAACACTAAGTACTCACAATCCTCATAAACGTTTCCCACTTATTTTGAACAACATTCATTTTATACATCCCTCCGAATCCATCCCCAAAAAACTTTCTTAACCTCAAGGTAATTTTTGGTTAAGCTCCAAAGCATACATATGTTAAAATAACCTATAAAGAAAAATTAAAACTTTAAACAATATGCCTTCAGCTTTTAGCAATTTTGCCTTACTCTTCACTTTCATCAACTTGAATCTTTGATATTTGTAAATGTTGAAATTCCCTTCATGATTCTTGATCTTCATACTATGTAAGATATGATTAAATTGGAAAAATTTGAATTTTTTTTATCTAAAAACCTAAAAGAAAAACATATGCTTAAGCAGGTGAACTTAACTTCAACCATAATTGGTTAAAGTGCAATGACTACATAAGCATTCTTGGATACATTTATGGTACACGATGTTAAACTTATTATGTCTTCAAACCACAAAAGTTGACGTTTTTCTCTCATAATTTCACTAGAGCTGGGAAGCCACAATATACTATCACATATTAGCTTAACTAAACCTTAGAGCTCGCATCGGATGATCCCACACAACACTAGAGAACTTAGTTCTAACACAAGCAAAAATTCTAAATTTACTAGATTTTTGAATTTAGACCATTTTTACAACTCAATTTTTTTTCATTTTTTTAAATCTAGCATAAAAACTCCTTAATATTTAAAATCCTTTTTTGACCCCCTACCCTACACTTGTCCAATACAATGGCCTCATTGTATTCAGAAAATAAAGTAAAACAGAAAAATAATAAAGGAGAGAAAAAGGAAAAAACTCCCCTGGGATAGTAGTCACAAGGACAAAACTGAGAACAAAGGCTGAAACTCTTGACAAAGCATATCATTGCTGCAAATAGCATCTGGTGAACCGATATTTTAAATTGTTTTTTAAAGGAAGCCATATAAGTGTTTGTTGATGAACGATTTCAAGTCACCACACCGTTGCATAGTAAGAACCACGCCGTGCTGTCTTCTCATCTAAAACTATGATCGCGAAAAAATCAATCGCCATGTCGTGGTATATATATAACCATGCCGTGGTGACTCAAAAACAACTTCTGTTTGATCTTTTGAAAATCAAGGCATTTTAAGGTTGAATTGTTGAGCTACCGAGATAACTTGTGAATTCAGTTCTATAAAATCTAATATCACGCTCAAAGCTCGTTCTTAAAATACATAAAGCAATTTTGTGAGATCAAAAACACAAAGCAACTAACACGTGGTAAAAATAAAACATAATTAAAATAAATTACCATCATCCTAAGAAAATAAAAACAAATAAACATAAAAAATGTTCAAAAATTACCAAAAGCAGAAAAATAAACAGAAATCACTCATTGTTATCCGAGTGATGGATATAATGTTGGGTTTTTATTCAAAACCTAGTTTAAAAAACAAGAGATTTAGCAATTGAAGACTTGTTCATTTTTTAATAACATAAACAAGTTAAACCCACCAAGGATCATCTTACAAGTTCTAGAAATATTAAACACCAACCATAGAAGAGGATGAAGAAATAACAACCATTGTAGTTCTTTGGATCCTCTTGGGAGGCTTGGAAGTTGGTGAAGAAGGATGAACTTTATAGACACCAACAAAACGCCAACTTGATTTAGATGCTTGCCTGAAACTCATAATATCTTAAGCTTGATGTTCATAACCAATATGAACTTCAAGAGAGCATAAAAAGCTAGAAAGTTCTTCAAGAGATGAATCAAAAATAGAGAGAGTATAAATTACTTAAGCACTTACGGTTTTTGTGTGTTTTAAGGAGACACAAATGAAACTCTCATAAAGTAGTTCTTATGCACACAATTTCTTAACCATTTAAGCTTTCCTGTTACTAGACCAACATTTCCCCCATGCTTGTATGGTATAGAAGTTAGTTTTTATTATTTAAAATTGAAAGCCATGCCCTGACTAACATAGTCAATTTTCGGCCATATCTTCATAAAAGAAGAGACAAGTATTAAATTTTATAACTTAAGTTTATACAATATAAACTTTATTTTTTTGGTAAAATACAAAAGAATACATCTAGTCCAAAATGTTGTGCATGAATTATTAATTTATACCATATGAATTATGTAATGTTACGTGCTAATGAAAATTATTATTTCAAAGAAATAAATAATTTTCAATTAATTATACGAGTTTATTGAATATTTATTAAAATCATTTTCTAATATATAATCAATTATATCAAGTTCTTGTTAGTTTGATCCATTAGTATTATACGTTAAATAGCTATATCACTTTAATATGATTCTTGAACATACTAGATCTTTCAATCTCCCACTTGCAAAAGATTCATATTAGACTAATATAGACGGTGGTGAACGTCTAGCAACATTTCACTGCCCCAATCAACATACGACTTTGTGCCATTCTATCAACTCCCAATTCCCAAAAAGCTCCAAGCTAAAATTGGTGTATAAGGTAAGAGTATCAGTTAACCCTTTGTCACAGACATCATGTTAAACATGAGATACGGATCGCAATCAATCTCATATGGCGTTCAACTTTTGGTAAGGCGCCTTAGATGTCTAACTCTCAACACATATCACGAACAAATACCATCTTGACTACATAAACCTCTTGCCTATTTCATAGCATACCTGAAAATGTATTTTATAACTGACCGGTTAAGGACCAACGTTTGACCATATCTAAGCACAATACTCACTACACATAAGTCCCAATATCCATCTCAGGTGTTAAGGATAAAAATATATTACCTTTTAATCATGTACCATTCATGATAGCGATCCATGAGATGATCTTGATGCGAGTCAGTTCAATACTAGTTCTTTGAAAAGTACCTATGAAACTTGGTTACAACCCATTGCCTACCTTCATCCGGTGAAAGTCAACCAATCCAATCCATATTAGTGTTACTTCACAATGTTCCCACAATTATAACCGACTTTGAACTTTTTAGAATAATAAGATTATTCATGGATTAACCATGTTAATATATATACCAGAACAAGTATTTATGTTATGATTATATCCTAGTGTCACACTAGCAATTTAGGGTTTAAGATGTGAAGCTTGTTCACAACAAATTCCTCTATGTAACCTTGTTGTATGTTATTCAAACTGCAATGTTATTTGAATTCATACATGCATACATTGTGATTCAAGTCGAAATAGCCTCATGCAAGCCCAAAAACTCGATCATATAGCTAAGCCCAATCAATTTTGGGCCTTGGTCCAAGAATTCACGGCCCAACACCTTATTGGGTCGAAAACCTCTCCTTGGGCCTTATTGGGCCGAAAACCTCTCCTTGGGCCTTATTTGGCCGAAAACCTTACTTTGGGGCCTTCCATTAGGCCGAAAACCCTATGGGGTTTCGGCTAGAGCATGTGTAAAACAAAAAAAAAGAGAAAAAGAAATGAGGAAATAGTGTGCCACCTCATTGTTATTCAATAAACAAGAAGGTATTAACCATCATATTTCTAGGAAGGTATCACATTAACATCTAAGAAGTCAAACCTTCTCCCCCCCCCTTCTCTCTCTTATGCTCTCGGCCAAGCAAACACCATCACACACCCACACAAAAATCCTTTCCAATTCACTCTCCAAACTCTCTATTCCTCTTCCAAAAATTTCGAGAACCACCTTCAATGAAGGCATATCTTCGAGTGGTATTAAGAGTTTAGGTAAGTTCTTATGAAAATCAAGTGTTTTCACACATGTTTATGCTAAGATCATTCCATTTACACACATATTTTCATGTGTAGCCTCTTAGAACATCATCCATTTTCGAGATTCTCCTCAAATTACCCAACTTCTTTCTTCTTCCTCCTAGCATACGAAATCAAGGTGAGCTTCATATCCACACATTTTCCTGTTTTCGTCAAGGTTTTGGGGGGAATACAAGTTACAACACCAAAACATAATCTATACTTAAACATCAGCTTTCAACAGAAAAGTTATGGTCTATTTACGGACTGTTTTGACCATCTTAAACTCAATATTTTTCAAAACTGTTCAATATGCAAATAGTTCATGTTTATACCTTTCTAAGGACTACTCTCACGCGTTCTTACAATTTTTCTACAATTTTTGGCGACTTTTACAAAACTTCCTATCATTTCAGAAATGATTTCGGACCAGTCTGTGAAGATGAACATTTTCATATAGGTTTGAGACCACTAAAAATTATGATCAAAGTAGACTCATTTTATAGACTTTTAGAGTTTACAGATCCAAATTTTGACATATGATGATTTTTCTATAATTTTTATAAAAACATGGACAGAAAAGTCAAAAACTAGAAATTGTCTTTATCATACTAAAAGTTCTTATACTTGTGTTAGATGTAGGTTTATATGATATATTCTTTTAAAACATCTAGACATGTTAACTTATATGTATTTATATATATGATTATATAAATTGTCTTGATAAACAAACATAATAAACTATAATGGATATAGTTTGGAGGTCACAAACCACAATTTTTCAAAGGTACACATAATTATTTAAAGGCATAATTATCTTATTTTGCATGTAAACGGAGTCATAGTTCACGTAAATTTTTTAATGCTCTAGTGAGACTCTCATTCACCATACCTACCTAGCGTACACCGTAAGTCCTGTAGTTATAACCATAGTCTCCTGGAGGGAGAGCGAGGTAATTGTGTATAGATCTATACGGGGTTGACAACCCACACTTGAGCTGCTTGCTACAGCTAGACGGGGCCAGTCTAGGTTGACAAATATCTTACCGAAACCGGCGCTTGAAAAACGTCATGACAAGCATTTTAGTCGTATCAAGCATGGTTATAGCGACTCATATAGGGATTAACAATACGATTTTGGTTTACGGGAAGCATACACTTCATCGGTTTTATTAAACTATGAAACTACAAATCATTTTTCAAGTATTCAGTCTCTTACACTTCCGGTTTTAGGGTTTAAGACTACAATTTTTCTTACATAAAAAAATATTGGATTTTCTAGGAATGTTCGCTTTACTTTTACAAACAAAAGATAACAAAGGTTGTGCATGTATATATTCACAGTTTTGGAACGAGACTTACAAATCATTTTCATAGAAAATATCGTATTTTCTGAAAGTACTATGAAAACTATTCTAAACAAATGCAAAACCATTTTTATACAAAAAATCTTATGAGCTCACCAGTAACAGGTAATCAGCTCTGCAATGAGATCAAGTGGTGCGACTTCATGAAATTTTACTTCTTGTCCCTTTTGTGTAACAGATTGATAGGTCATAGATTTGTAGTTTGGGCTAGGCAATCATCTGTATAAGTCTTGGTAGGGTCTTGGTCATGTTGGATGTGTTTGTATTGTATTTGTGTGTGTTTACAGCTGAGTTGGTGTTCACGGCCAGTCTGTCCCTTTAAATAGCTTGTGTCAGAGTCTATCAGAAGTGACGTATCTAGTGTGTTTACGGTCAACTTTGTAACTCAAGGTGTACTGGATGTTTTTGCGAATGAACGTGTGCACTGCTTGATCATATTCTTCTTGTTCTACTGATTCTTGTTCTTGTTTGTTTTGATCACTGGTTTGGATCTAAGAAATCGGGACTTTACAATTGGTATCAGAGCAAGTATGGTGTCAAAACAAACTTTAAGTGGTGTTTACGGTTCAAGGAATCTTTAATTTCTTCGTTGTTCAAGGCTTGGTTCTGCCTTAGATCGTGTTTTCACAGCTAAGGGAATCAAGAACTGTCTGAAAAAACACTTATTTTCATCGTTTCTGGGGATTACGGTTATTGGTGTTAAAGGGAGTACGGCCGTAAGCATTTTATACAGCTGTAATCCATTGATCTTCAAAGGGCGTAAATAGCTAATCTTCTAAAGTCGTAAACATTCAAGGACCGGAAACTCTTTCTTGACCATAATCTATCGAACCGTATTTGAGTATACATCCGTAAACAGCTTTCGGCCGTAAACTAGTGTAAATTGATTACGACCGTAAACCAGTTCTCATATTCTAATTTTTGTTTTCAAGTATCTTTTCATTTAATTAGAAAAATTAAAACAAAAAAAAATGGATTCACAAACTTTGAATGCTCATCAAGAATTGTACACTATCATGGGAACCACTACTCGAATTCCTCGCCTACTATTCGCTGAAGGATTTCCAGAATGGAAATATCGAATGGAAAAGTACATTAAGATGAAAGACTTCAAAATCTGGAGAAGCATCTTAAAAGGACCAGTCCGGATCACAACAACAATCGAAAATGGAGATGTCATTGACAAGGATATTGACAATTACACTGAAGCAGATTTTGAAAAGGTTGAATAACAAGAAAAGGCATTGGCTACACTCACTATGGCTCTTTCACCAGAGATTGCCCAGGGTTTTCGAGAGTATACTTCTGCAAAAGCTCTATGGGAGGCACTAATCGAGGCTTATGAAGGCAATGAGGACATGAAACAAATTCGCCAGGATATGGTAAGAAAAAAAGTTCAATATGTTTAACCATGTTCTTGGAGAAACCTTGGAAGTTCAACTTCAACGATTCATCACTTTGACCACTGAAATGAGTTCGGCCGGGATCTCAGTGCCAAGATCTGAAATCACGAAGAAACTGTTGAATTCTCTTCCAAAGGCATGAGATATGAATGTTACTGTCATCAAGAAAACAAAAGATCTTAACCGACTTAGTTTGGCTGAAACCATGGCTATCATCAAAGCATGTGATCTTGATGAAAAACAGAGAGAGATGAATCACGTTAATTCGTACTCCACTGCTAATCTCGGGATCCAATTCAACAATGCTTTCTCCTCCTTCACCACTCCTCAAACTCAGCCGTTTGTTGCTTCTCAACCATCATCATATGACACTCCATTTATGTCAAGTGTTCAGCCTTCAGTATCTTATCCACAAGTTGTTTCTTCCTTAAAAGCACCTGCTACAGCTCCTGCTCCCAAGGAAAATGATGAAAATGTGGCTCTTGCTACTGGTCTTGTCAACTGCTATAATGCTTTTGTGGCTGGCGAGGTACCTCCTCAACTATCTTTCGCTGATTTGGATCAAATTCATCCCGAAGATGTTGAGGAGATGGATATTACATGGAAAATCGCTATGGCAGTGTTCCGGGAAAAACAGTTCTCCAAGAAGACTGGAAAAAATAACTGGGGTATGAATGCCGAAAAGAAGGTGGGGTTCGACAAAGGCAAACTTCGATGCTTTAACTGCCATGAACCCGGCCATATTTCCAGAGACTGCCCGAAACCTGACAGGAGAGAAAATAATGAAAGAACAATGGTGCCAGTGGGTAACAGCAGGGGAGCTACCACCAGCAACCAGACTGCAAACCTTGCTGTGGTAGCTCAGTCGTTTGATTGGGATGACCAAATTCAGGCCTTGAACATCTCTGGACCTAATAATGTGCATCTTGCTCAAATCAACGACATTACATAAGGAGAAGCTGAGATGGATCCGGATTAGGAGATGATGGAACTACAATTTGCATTCATGGTTCAAAGTACCCCAGAGCCTGCAAAGCCGGAGGTCAGTGAAAACTCATGTTCTCAATCTTGTATTAAAACTGTCAAATTATTACGTGATCAAATCGAGTTAATAAAGAGAGAGAACGAGGACTTGAAATATGAAAAGTATGAACTTAAGAGAGATCAAAGGCCATTAAAAAAGAAATTAGAGGCCAAGACTAGCGATTTTAGAAAATAGCAGGAAGATTACATCAACAAATGTGAAAATTACAATTACATAAAGAAACAACTTGCTATTGTTACTGCTGAACTTGACCATTGAAGACCCGTTTTGCAAATGCCGATTTTAACTTTAAAAAATTTGATGTGTCCAGTGAGAGAGTGGCAACAATAATTGAACAACAAATGAAATGGAAGGATCAGAAGCAAGTAGGAATAGGTTATGAGAGTGTCCCTCCCCCATTCAATCACACTTACACTAACATTCCATTAACTCAAGCTGAGATTGATCGTGAACCATTTATGGTTTATGGTAAAACAACTGTTGAACAGGCAACCTAATGTAGTGCTAGGAATTTAGATACTAACGTTTCTACTTCCGATGCAGATTCATCCAGTAAGTCAGGAAAAGAAAGAGAATGGAAGAATTGAGTATGATAATAAGTTTGTGTCAAAATTTGGTGTTCCTATTTCAAAAGTTGATGAGTCGGTTTTTGATGTTAAGACTGATGTTTTAATTTGTGATGATTTGGTGTCAAATGTTAATGTCTCTGATAAATGTGGTGTTGTTATTGTGGAACCTACTGAATTTAAATCTGACACTAGCACATCCACATCTTCTACACCTGTCACACAATCTGACTCATGCACTTGCACGTGTGGGAAAGTTAGAAAAGTCAATAAGAGCACGAAATCTGATAAAGGCGGTACCAGGTCTAATGATAATAAGCAAATATGTTTCAACTGTGGTACTGCGGGCCACATTGCTCGCAATTGTCCCAATAGGGCATTTGTACATTTTTCTGCACCGAGAAGAGAAAACGAGTCTCGAGGAAGGTCTCTGACGAGAAAGTCCTCAAGATCTCGTCTTCGTGATGATGATCGGAAAATTCACAATGATAAGAAAATGGCTGATCTTAAAACGAATAAACAGGTTTTCACTAAACCAGCCACAGGTGATTTGCCAAAATCGAATGCGACTAAGCCAATGTCGATTTCGTCAAACGGTGTGTCTGGGTCTTCGACTAATCCTAGCCGAAGATCTAAACGCTCAAAGTAAAAGAAAATTATTTCTAAATCACCTGTAATTTCTTCAAAACCTAACTATCAGTGGGTACCCAAATCTACACTTGTCCAATCATCTTCTCACGGTGTTTCTGATTCTACTTCAAAACAGAAAAATCAAAATGATAAATTTGTGAATGTCAAGGGTAAACCTAGGGATGTAATGACCTGGGTCCCCAAATCTAAATGATCCCGCTCATTGTGCAGGAACATCTGCGGAGGAATGTCGCCAGACCATGGTATGTCGACAGCGGTTGTTCCAGGCACATGACAGGAGACATCTCCCAACCACGACATTCAAAATTTTAATGGGGGATACATTTCCTTTGCGGGAGGAGATGGTGGAAAAATCACTCAAAGAGGAACAATTTCCAATGGAGTGCTGAGCTTCGAAAATGTTAACTACGCGCCCGAGTTAAAGCACAGTGTGTTAAGCATCTCTTAGATTTGTGACAAGGCTTATTCGACGCATTTCACCAATAAAGAATGTCTAATTCTGAAGCCAGTCATTGTTATTCCAGAAGAATCAATTCTTGTGAAATTAAAACAGGATGGTAATGCATATATCATTGACATGAACAACAATCTTCCTGAACAAGTCACTTGTCTTTTCTCAAAAGTTTCCGAGCACAATGCTATGATGTGGCATCGAAGACTCAGACATGCTAACGCAAAGAACTTGAATCGAGTTGCAAAGAATGATATAGTGCGAGGGCTTCCTGTCAAGGATTTCATCACGTTTGAAAAATGTGTGGCATGCGCCCAAGGAAAACATCATAGAAAGCCACACCTACCTAAACAGGTCAATTCAATCAACCAGGTGCTCCAATTGTTACATATGGAGTTATTTGGTCCGGTCAATGTCCTCAACATCAACAAAAATTGATATTGTCCGGTTGTGATCGATGACTTCTTGCGGTTCACGTGGGTTTTCTTCTTGTCCAAAAAGGCTGGGGTTGCTGACTTGATTAAGAAGTTTATTGTGATGATAGAGAACCAGACCAATCACCGGGTGAAGGCGCTCAGAACTGATAACGGGACAGAATTCAAGAATGCTGTTCTCGATCATTTTTGTGCGGAAAAGGGGATAGTGTGTCAATACAGTGCCGCTCACACTCCTCAACAAAATGGTGTTGCTAAACGGCGGAACCGAACATTACAAGACGCCGCAAGGACGATGTTATGTGACTCCAAACTTCCAGTTTTATTTTGGGCCGAGGCGATCAACACGGCGTGTTATGTTCACAATCGTGTTCTGATCAACAAAGCTCAGATGAAGACACCATACGAAATTCTCTACGGTCACAAACCATCAGTTAGTCACTTCCGTATGTTTGGCTGTCCTTGCACCCTCCTTCATCTGGAATCCAACCCTAAATTCAACGCCAAAGCCGATGACTGTTACTTTTTGGGGTATGCTACTCGTACGACGTACATGGTCTACAATAAGAAGACAAAGCAAATCGTCGAATCCTTCGACGTGCGCTGGTTGGAGGAGAACGAAACGGATGCCAGAGTTGGTCCAGATTGGTTGTTTGATTATACATCTCTATTCAAGTCATTCAATGTGTTTTCAGATGATTTTTCTAGTTCCATTTCTGGTTCGAAGACTGTGATTGAAGATGAAGACGAAGAAGTTGTTTACAGACCACCGGTGGTGTCCTCTATGACTCCTACGGTGGATGCATCTGTTCCAAGTAATTCGTCAGAGTCTCCATGTCAACAAAATATTCCAGATGCTAATGCTACTCCTCTTACTCCTAATGAAAGAGAGTTCATATCCAAAGATGCTTCCGCTGTTTCTCAAACATTCATGGAACTTTTCTTTTGCGAACCATTTGCTAATGAGTTTGTGGCCGGCCCCTCTCACGATTCCAGACCGTCTGAGGTGGATCATTCAGCAGATGATGGATTTGTCAATATTCACAACCTTCCCATAACGCTCAATGACATCAGCCATGAGCTACCTTCTAGAATTCAACGTGATCACCCAATCGAAAATGTCATTGGTCAGCTGGGCGACGGTGTTCAAACGCGGAGTCAGAGTGGAGATGTAAATACATGTCTTTATTCTTGCTTCATATCTCAAATAGATCCAAAGAATGTTGAAATGGCTTTGAAAGAGCCCAACTGGGTGGATGCTATGCATGAGGAGTTGAATCAGTTTGAAAAGCTTGGGGTTTAGAAGCTGGTTGAATTACCTAAGGGCAAGAAGTCACTTGACACGCGCTGGGTTTATAGAAACAAGCAAGATGATTCAGGGGTTATTGTGCGAAATAAGGCTCGATTGGTTGTACGTGGATTTCGCCAAATTGAAGGTCTTGACTACACCGAAGTTTATGCTCCAGTGGCTCTCTTGGAGGCTATTCGCATTTTCCTCGCGTACGCTTCTTACATGAACTTCACAGCTTACCAGATGGATGTCAAGACTGCCTTCCTATACGGCACTGTGAAGGAAGAAATCAATGTTGATCAACCTCCTGGGTTTGTCAATTCAAAGTTTCCGAATCACGTCTACAAGTTAGACAAGGCTTTATACAGGTTACATCAAGCTCCAAGGGCATGGTATGCAACTTTTAGGAAGCACTTACTCGAGCATGGCTATTCACGGGGAACAATTGATCAAACCTTGTTCACTAAGCATGTGGTGCCGATCAGATTCTTGTTCAAATCTACGTCGATGACATCATTTTCGGGTCAACTTGTCCACAGCTATGCAAGGAGTTCGAATGCCTGATGAAGAAGTGGTTCGAGATGAGTTCTCTGGGGGAGATGACCATGTTTTTGGGGCTTCAGGTCAAACAAGACTCAACCGAAATCCTTCTACATCAAGCCAAGTATGTTGAAGATATGCTAGAGAAGTTTGGGTTTCGAGATGCAAAACCTGCACTGGCGCCAATGGCCGAGAGACACCTGTTGACTCCAGATATTGAAGGCAAGTCCGCAGATCAGACTGACTACAGATCGATGATCGACTCGTTGATGTGTCTAACCGCAAGCAGGCCAGACATCATGTTCGTGGTTTGTCAATGTGCACGATACTAGGCTAATCCTAAACTTTCACATCTTATTGCTGTCAAAAGAATTTTTTGGTATCTCAAAGTCAACCCAAAATTGGGTCTTTGGTACCCGAAATTTTTTGAATTTGATCTATATGCTTTTGCTGACAGTAACTATGGAGGCTGTGATCTTGACAGGAAATCAACGTCAGGGGAATGTCAATTTCTTGGAGACAGGCTGGTGTCATGGCAGTGCAAGAAACAGCATACAGTCTCAACCTCAACGGCAGAGGCGGAATACATGGCTGCTTCTACCTGTTGTTCTCAAGTTATCTGAATACAACATTAGCTCATGGATTATGGTTTGAATTTTCTAGAAACCCCTATTTTTTGCGATAATGAAGCTGCACTTCAAATTGCTAAAAATCCAGTCCAACACTCGAAACCCAAGCACATCGACATCAAAGTGCATTTTATCAGAGAATGTTATGAGCGTTCGCTAATTCGGTTGGAACAAGTTCCCACTTCTAATAATGTGGCGGATCTATTCACAATATCGTTTACCAAATCCCGATTCGATGTGCTTGTGGGATTTTTAAAAATGATTCTCTTTGGGGACTAATTTTTTGTTTTAGGTTAGTTTAAATTTGCGCATTTAATTTTCATTCTCACCCATGCACAAATTTAGGGGGAGAAATTAAACAAAAACCAAACAAAAATTAGAAAATTAAAAATCCAAAAACAGTTGCTTTTCTGTAAGTGTCGTGTTGGGAAGTGATATATTCATGTGATAACAGACAATTTGAATATGTGTAATGTACCAAAGTTGAATTGTCTAGGCTCTGTGTTCGAGGCGCTGGTAGCCACGAAAGAACGAAAGATTTAAATGGACTTGACTAGGTATAGATGAACTTAAGGAATCTAGAGACTTAACAAACCTTAACCTAGATAGTTCCGTTTAGCCTGACAACACGACGCTTGGGTAGGTTGACCAGGGAGATATACATAAGAATCCACCGGTCACACTAAAGCAATTTGTATCTAGAACGGTGGTTTAAACTCTTCCTCGATGTACGGACTCTGTCCTTAAATCTGGTATTGATGGGGCGACTGGGGAATTTCGATAAAGTAGGTCTGTAGGAAATTATTTTTGTTGGGTATAATAGTGTTGCGTCTTGGGCTCAGTCCATAGCCCAGTTTTGTTATCCGGTTTGGGCTTGTCCAACCGTGTTTACTTTATTAGGGTTTAGTATTTAAGGTGCATGCATGCATCCTTTATGGTTAGCACTTTTATTATTATTTTGAACATTATACTACAAACCCTAGCTCGCCTCTACAGTGGAAGTTCTTCATCGAGCTCTGCTGAGGCGTGACTACATTTGAATCATTAAGAATTACTTGATTCTATATTGTGTTGATTGTGTTTGTTTGCTTTTCTTAAACCTGTTGAAGATCTAATCGATCTAAGAGTTCTTAAACTCATCAATTGGTATCAAAGCAGGAGACTATGTAATTCATACATATCTCTTCTATTGAAGAAGATCTTAGGGTTTTCCGCTTTGATTGATATTGTTAGAGCCGTCACTTGCTATTGATGTAGTTCTTTAAATATTCGATCTTACCCTAACATTATTTACAAGTCTGATCTTAAGCAGGTTTTTGAACAAACATCGTCATGTCTATGGATGATTCTCAGTCTAACCCAATCAACATCTCCAACAGCATAGGATCGACGACAAGGATTCCTATATTGTACACTCAAGATTATAAGGTCTGGACTCATCGCTTTGAAGATTACGTGATTGGCTCAGAAGACAATGGTTACTTGATCTGGGAGGCGATTACTGTAGGTCCATTCGCTCACTGAAAATCTTCAAGAGTTGTTAAAACACAAAAAGACTACAATCAACTCATCAGTGATGTGAAAGACGTTCCCCAAGATGAGAAGGAGAAGTTTCAGTGCAACATCAAAGCTTTAAGAATGATCAGGTTTGCTTTGCAATCGGACACGTTTCGGTTAGTAAGCTCATGCACAACGGCAAAAGAAATATGGGACAGATTGAAAGAATTCTATTCCACGGATGAAGATCTCGAGCATTCAATTCAAACATTGTTACTGTCAGAATTTGGTGACTTCAAGCAGAAGCCAGAAGAGAAGCTTATTCAAACCTTCGATCACTTCAATCATCTCCTTAATAGGATGATAAATCATGGGATTGAAAGAAAAGTCATTGAAAAGAAGGTGACATTCATGAACGGCCTTAGACCCGAATGGATGGTTGTGGTGTCTACTGTAAAGGCTCATGAACAATTCAAGAATTATTCTCTAGTGAAACTAGTGGGAATATTAAAGTCACATGAGAGTGCCTTGGCTAAAGAAACGAAAGTGGTTTCGAGCATGGGTTCCTTGGCCCTAATCTCCAAAGGAAAGAGTGCTGCTGAAGAAGAAGAAGATTTGGATCTCTCAGAATATGATCTAACAAGTGAAAAGTATGCTTTGATGGTGTCAAATCCCAAGAAGTTCATCAAAAGGAGGTTCCTAACAAATAAGAACCGAAACTGGCAAGTCAGCTACAGTGCCGAGAAAGCAAAGGAGGAACCGAAGACTGTTTCTCAGGCTGAAGAATCAAAGAAAGAAGCTAAACTTGGGGGTGACTCAGGGATTACTTGTCACTACTGTGGAGGCAAAAATTACTTTGCTAGAGATTGTATGCTGAGAAAGATGTCAGAAAAGGTTGAAGATGAGGATGACGAAGCGAACCTCACACGACGATTGGAAGAAATCAAGAAGAAGAAAGTTGGATCTAATAACACTATGAATGCTTTTATTGTGCAGGGAAATATTGTTGATGATGAGTTCGGTGGTGTTGAAGTTTGGTCCACTGATTCAGAAGATGAAGAAGTGAGGAAGCCTACTCATGGCAAGGCGTTGTTGGTGAAGGAAGAGGATGTTACAGGAAAGTGTTTGATGGTGACTTCTGGGGTGTCACAAAAGCGAGGCTATGCCACTGATGGAGTAATGGATGAAGCGAAGGAGCGTGAAGACATGTGTTTTGCAGCGAAACCTGTCAGTGAGCAGATCAACGAATGCGATGAGTTGATCAAGAAGGTACAATCTATTCTTGTCTCCTTACAAATTCCCATCTCAAACTATGAAAAAGAACTAAATGAATTAAAATCTAAATTTTCTAGTTTAAGTGGTAGTTTAACTCAAACTCGCGTCACAAACTCTAACCTAACTGATCAAATCAGCAGGGTATCATGAAAGAGTGAGGAGAGGCGTATGTGGATTGAGCAGAAGGAGAAGGAGTTGATTAGGTCTAGGGATGAAACAATTTATTTGCAAAGAGATAATTTGAAGCTTTTGAAACAACGAAATGTTTTTTGTTTAATTGCTAAACGATTATATACCAACATTACTCAATTGCATCTCGATTGTGAAATAGGGAAGAAGAAACATCGTATGATTTTACCCTTCCTTGAGTTAAAGGAGGATGAAATCGATGCCGATGCTTATGACTGTGAAAACGTTGTTTCTTCTGATGATATTTCTCCCGCTTACAAAATTGGTCTTGACAAAATAGAGTCCTTCATTAAGTCAAAAGACCATAAGGACATGCTCAAAAATTTGTTGGATGAAAATGACAAATTAAAAATCAAAACCAAAACTGCACAGAAATTTGACTCCTTGAATGCCAATTTGAGTTCAGATAATAAATTTGATATTGAAACCACTTCTGAATTCAATGAGGATGATGATATGAGCGAAATTTCCATGGAAGATGAGGTGGACTGTTCCGAATTTGTCAAGAGCGAACCCGAAACCAACAAAAATCTTATTTCTGAAAATTCTGTTGAGTTCGCTCGTTTATCCAAAGACAAGACCAAAGTCCTCAAGGAAAATGATGTAGTTTATCAAAAGGTCCAAATGACTGCAAATCAAGTTTATGCAGTTCATGGGGTCACTCAGCAACAAACAGCCGAACTGACAGCATTAGTAGCAGAAGATAATGCTGATGGCTGTGATGAGTTTTTCTGGTCAGCACCGATTGATAACGCTGATGAAACAGAATGTCTGTCTACGAAAACTTCATGGAGAGTAAAAGATAGGTATGTGGCAGAACCAATTAATAATCCTACACGCTTTGATGTGCCCAACACAAGTCGTACCAAAAGTCCTTCAGGTGAACCAATCATAGTGTCAAGCGAAACTTCTTCACCAAAGAGCGAAACTCATGCTCAACGACCGATGAAAAAGGCCAACATCCATAAAACTCCAAAACAGGTGTTAGACCGAAAACATCAATGAAATTTGAGGTACAAGAAGAATCTCACTGAAAGGAAACAGTTTTGTCGATCTCAAAATCCTAATTACGTTCGCTATGAAAAACCCTCCAAGCCAAAGGAAGAAGCAAAAGCAAACTCAGCTTCGTGCACTCAACATAATGAAAATAGCCGAAAGAAGAGTTTCGGTCCTCAGATTCAAAACAACCGAAAGAAGAGTTTCGGTCCTCAGATTCAAAACAACCGAAAACAGAGTTTCGGTCCTCAGAATCAAAACAACCGAAAATAGAGTTTCGGTCCACAAAAGTACAACAATCAAAAGAGGAGTTTCAGTCCACAGACGGACAACAACCGAAGAGGAAGCTTTGGTCATCAACATGAGAGAAACCAAAAGGGTGGTTTCGTTCCTAGACCAACCAAGGAGAGGAACCAAAGGGAAAGTAGTTTCAGTTCTTAACCAAGTAAGAGCAATGACCAAAAGCTTAACTCTGCTCCCAAGTCTCATCTTTCTCATTCTCACTCTCACTCACAGAATGATCGAAAGGGAAAAGGAAAGCTCTTTTCGGAAGACGAAAAGAAGACGTCGTCTAAACCTAATTTTGAGAACCGAAAGTATGCCAACGGAAAATTCTCATATTCTAAAAATGAACCTAAAGCACTCATATCAAATAAAATCAAAGTTTTCACCTTAAAAAGAAAAGACGAAACAACCTTAATAAAAAGGACCTTTTTGGTTGATGTTTCTCTTACTATTCCCTGTTCTGTAAAAGGCTCACAAGGACCCAAGAAACTTTGGGTTCCTAAATCTGCTTAACTTTTGCAGGTAATTCGTGACGAGCAGTTTGACGATGAATGGTACATAGACAGTGGCTGCTCGCGTCACATGACAGGAAGAAGGGAAGAGCTGAGGGAGTTTCGGTCCTTAACAAATGGTGGAAGTGTTAAGTATGGCAATAATTCTTTTGGCACGATTAAAGGTTATGGTATGATAACCAATGGCGATTTCTCTATAAGAAAAGTGGCGTACGTTGAAGGCTTACAACACAACCTTATCAGTGTTTCTCAACTGGTAGTGGGTACCGGGTTAAAAGTTTCTTTTGATGACGATGGCTCAGAGATTGTTGAAAAGAAGACGAACAATATTCTGCTGAAATCAAAGCGAAAAGGAGAGATGTACCCTCTAAATCTCAATCCCATACAAGGGAAACCAGCAATCTGCTTACTAACGAAGGCTCAGTCAAGCGAAATCTAGCTTTGGCACCGAAGACTCTCCCATCTCAATTTAAAGACATAAATAAACTGGTGCTTGGGGATCATGTTCGAGGTCTTCCTATTCTAAAGTTCGATAAAGAACACATGTGTGCTGCATGTGAAATGGGAAAGCAAAGTCGACAGAGTCATCCTTCTCGATTCAATACGAAAATTATTGAACCACTTGAATTACTTCACATTGATTTATGTGGTCCATCTTCAATTGAAAGTATTGGCGGCAACAAGTATATACTTTTCATAATGGATGACTTCTCTCGGTTCACTTGGGTGTTCTTTTTGAAGTAGAAATCAGAGGCCACTCCCAAGCTTAAACTCTTTATCAAGTAGATAGAAGTTCAGCTACGGAAGATAGTTCGAAATATAAGGAGCGACAACGGGTTAGAGTTCAAGAACAAAGACTTTGAAGATTTTCTTGCAGAGAAGGGAACAACTCACAACTTCTCGGCTCCATATACTCCACAACAGAATGGAATTGTCGAAAGGCGAAACCGATATTTGTGTGAAGCAGCCCGAACCATGCTGAGCTTCTCTTCTCTACCTCTGTATTTCTGGGCTGACGCCATTGCTGCTGCATGCTTTACACAAAACAGATCTTACCTTCAACAAGCGTTTCTCCAACACTCCTTATGAGATCTTAAACAAACGAAAGCCTAACGTAAAGTTTTTTCACGTGTTCGGTTCGAGATTCTTTATCTTCAATTCAAAGGAGCACCGAAACAAGTTTGATGTCAAAGCAGACGAATGAATCTTTCTGGGTTATTCCTTAACCTCCAAAGCATACCGGGTTCTCAACAAGCGTTCAAAGAAAATAGAGAAGACCTATTATGTTACTTTCGATGATAACTACATCAAGAAACTGAAGACAACCGAAGGCTCTGAGGAGGAAATATTTCCAAATCTGGTCAAGTTACGGTACCAATTTCAAACCTCTTTGAGCAATACATGCTGCTATTCGATGAACCAGAAAAGGCTACTCTCTCTGAATCTGAAGCTGTAGACAACAAGGTAGATAACTTGAAGAAGATAATCGATGATGCTGCGAAGAAAATGGCAGAAGAAGAACCGGTAACAACCGAAAAGTCAGACTCAAGCAAACCTCCAAAACCTAGTTCTCATATTCAGGGGGAGAGTTCGTCCTTTCAACAAAACCTAAATTCACCATTCCAGAGGGAGAGCTCGTCATCATTTATTCCAACCGAAAGTCAAGTCCAGGGGGAGAATTCTGAGCCTGAAACTAAGGAAGTATCATCATTCGAGGAGGAGAATGCGAATACAAACGATGACGATACTTAGTCAGAATTTGAAGAAGAAGTGAATGCTGAACTGGATCCCACATATGATCCGAGTTACCCTCCTCTCACCAAATGGACCAAAGATCATCCACAAAAACAAATTATTGGTGATTCGACAGAAAAGGTTCTCACACGATCACAGCTGAAAGCAAAACAAACAGCACTTTTCTCTAAAGTAGAATTCTGCATGTTTAATTCGTTCGTCTCCAAAGTCGAACCAAAGACGATCAACACTGCACTCGATCACTCTGATTGGGTACATGCGATGCAAGACGAACTCAATGAGTTCGAGCGAAATAAAGTGTGGAGACTGATTCCAACACCAAAGGATGCTTCTGTGGTTGGATTAAAGTGGGTTTTCAGGAACAAGATGGATAAGGAAGGAAATGTGATACGCAACAAGGCTAGATTGGTAGTGAAATGTTACTGTCAGGAAGAAGGCATAGATTATGAAGAGACCTTCGCTCCAGTAGCAACGCTAGAATCGGTTCGTATCTTTCTCGCTTATGCTGCACACAAGAACTTTGAAGTATTCCAAATGGACGTGAAGTGTGCCTTTCTAAATGGTGAACTAGAAGAGACGGTGTACGTGGAGCAACCACTGGGTTTCGTGAACGAAAAGTATCCAGATCACTGCTACATTCTGGACAAGACAGTCTATGGTCTCAAGCAAGCACCAAGGGCATGGTATGAAACTCTAACTAGATTTCTCAAAATGTCTAAGTTTAAACAAGGTTCGGTTGACCCAACCTTCTTTCGCAAGAAAGAGGGTGACCACCTTATGATCGTTCAAATTTATGTTGATGATATCATCTTCGGTTCCACAAATCCTAGCTTAACTGTTGAAGTTAGGAAGTTGATGGAGACTAAATTTGAAATGAGCTCAATGGGTCCCATTAAATTTTTCCTTGGCTTGAATATAAGACAGGGACTCGAAGGGATTTTTATTAATCAAGAGGCTTACACGAAGACCTTGCTTGCCAAGTTTGGAATGATGGGAGATTCGAAAGTAAAGGTTCCTATGGCGTTTGGCACAAAGCTGACACCTTATCTGGACAAACCGGCTGCTGACATGACCATTTATCGTCAGATGATAGGGTCTCTCATGTATCTAACAGCAAGTCGACCAGACATAATGTTCTCTGTGTGTTATTGTGCCAGGTTTCAAGCTAATCCACGCGAACCTCACCTGCTAGCTGTGAAGAACATCTTTCGATACCTGAAGCAAACCTCTTCTCTCGGTCTGTGGTATCCTGCCAAATCAGGTTTCTTTGTCCAAGCATTCTCAGATGCTGATCTTGGGGGATGTGGACTTGACCGAAAAAGTACCACTGGTGGATGCCAATTTTTAGACGGAAAACTTGTCAGTTGGCAATCCAAGAAACAAACGTGTGTATCCCTCTCCACTGCTGAAGCAGAATATATAGCCGCTGCATCATGCACATCTCAGGTCATTTGGATACAAAGTCAACTTCGAGGTATCACTTTATCAAAGTTTTTCAAACGTGTGTATCCCTCTATTTTTGTGTGATCCTTATGAAAAAGTTTTTCACCAAGGCTTTTCTTCCCAAAGGATCCAAATTTTCATTTCTCTTTTGGGATTTCTAATTAACGTTTTTCAACAAGTCACTGAATATGTTCCAAACCTACTTGTTTAACAGGCCACATCGGTCTCACAAGTACTTCGTTCTATTTCGGTCTTATATCAAGTATCGAAATCAAGAATTGAAGCGAAAGCCACCCTTAATAGCCTTATATATAAAAGATGCCTTTCAATGCTTCTGAACAAGTACTTGATCGTAATTCAATGGGAATCCAAACAAGCACTTTGAAGTCTCTCTTGACTTTGAAGGAAGAGATTCGTGCCCGGGATCCACTGCTTTGTGTCTTAAATGACATCACTTATTCCCACAAATAATTTGATTTATTTCTTTATCTTTAACACTATATTGCACGAAAATCTTGCATTTTCCAAACGTCCTTGGTTATTTTGGTAATAAAGATTTGATTGACGATTCGAGCGGTGACTCAGCAGGAAGTTTAATCGATTGGAAATTTGAATTGCGGATAAGCTTGGGAGGCGCGGGAATTTGAACAGTTACCTTATTATGCGTCATCACTGCTTTATCGGGGTTGCCAGTTGTCAAATCACGCCTTTTTAGGCGTCGTTTCCCAAATTTAATGAATCGTTGCTTGCGATTTTTCTCTCTCTACAAAATCGTATATAAGGGTTTGATTTCTGTGGGATTCTTCTTTACCACACTTCAACTCTCTTAAGAAAAAGAAAGCGATCTATTTTCACTGTTCATCTTCTTCTTCGACAAGCTTCAACAATGACAAAATCCTCCCCTGTTCAAGAAACCACTGCACGCTCCACTCTTCTTGCAATCAAGCCCAATCAGAACTTGCTGATCGATCTTACACCGTTTCTCTATGATACTTACATGTATCAAGTGGTGGAATTCCTGAAATATTCCACACTCATCAAAGCTCTATCGACGGTGAAAGTCATTCCAATGGCCTACCTCTCTCAAATCTATTCTATAGCCACATACGACAAAGGTGCAGACAAGATTTTCTTCGACACTCTCAACCAGAAGGCTTTAATCTCAAAGAATTGATTATGCTCGTTGCTAGGGCTCACTTTTGAAGAATCCATGGTGAATCCTGTTTCCATCTCAACATGTCAGCTTTTCTCGATGTTCTACAACATGGGGTATACTGAAACCCTAACCACTGTGACCAAGTTCAAAAAGTAATGCCTTCCTCCTCAATGGAATGGCCTCTTCACTCTTCTTTTCAAGGGGCTCTCTGAACGTAGTGCAGGATCTGACGGTGCTAGCAAGTCTTTCATGACTTTGCTTTATGGGTTGTACCATGGTCTCAGTCTAGACTATGGACTCGTCTTGTGGCTTCAACTTGTCCAGAGTTTGTCATCTTCTTCTCTCCACACAGAGATTTCATGTGCCCGTTTCAGGACGATTATAACTCTATGGGTTATGGAGCGTTATCATGTTCCTATCATGGCGGACTCCCTGCTTTCCTCTATTGCTACATTTAATACCACCAACATTATTGTCACTCATCCGTTGAAGTATCTCTTCATTAGATCCATTCCTGAGACAATGTATGCTTCTGTGCCTCCTTCGAGCAAGCTTATTCAGGAGTACAAGAAGATTCCTTCTTCTGGTCCAAGGGAACTCACTCCTGAAATGGTGAAATCTATTGAGGAAATAGACAAACCTGCTAAACGGGGAAAGAAGCAAGACACGAAAAATGGGGATAAAGGAGGTCAAGTCTCAAAGGGTCAGACTCCAAGGAAGCAAAAGTCTGAGAAGGCTGCACCTTCCCAGCCCAAGCAGAAGAAGGCCAAGAAACCTGCTCGGAAGCTTATTCTTCAATCCTCAAGCGACTCAGACTCAGAGTATGTGCTTCCTGGTCATCAACCAACCATTCCAAGTGAATCTGAGAGCGGAAGCTCAGAAGATGAAGGTTCGGCTAGTGGTGATACTCCACCTCGTTCGCCTACACCAGAGGTAAATGTTCGCTCCAAAGCACCTTCTCCTCCACCTGTTTCCATTCCTATTTCCTTATCTCCCGTTTTCCCTATAATCACAACTCAACCTTTCTCTACCATTCCAATATCTACACCTATTTTCACTGACGCTACAGCTACCACCACTACTGGATTTCGGACCAACGTATCTGATACGGGGGCTCGTTCTTCAGCACCCAAAACCCCTGTTACCACCAAACCTCTATCACCTACCAATCCACATAAACCAATACTGTTCTTGGAGGTGAGGACTTGGAGTTTGATTCTACCTACTTCAGTCCTTATCGTGTCCAAAGCGATGATGATGAAGACGCTCCTCTCACCAAGCGACATCTCAAGGCTGTGACTGATAAAATTGATCAGTTACTTTCTTTGTCTTCTGCTGGTGCTTATTCTGAAGCAGCCCTCAAAGCTTTGTTCTCTTCGGTCGTTCAAGAACATGCTTCCTCCATCTCCGATACTACAAAGGCTATTGATGCCTCTACCTCCCAATGCCAGAAGGCTTCTCTTGCTGTTGAGGCCTCAACCAAAGACTGCAAGGAAGCGACCACAAAATTCGAAAAACTAATTTCAGAGGCTCAACTATTCTTGGAATCTTTGCAAGCTGCTGCTCAGAAAAACGCTCAGACAGTCACTGATTCTGTTGACAATCTCACGTGTTCCCTAGAGGCAGAGAAGACACATCTTGAAGTGACTCGCAAAGCTATTGAAACTGCTAATGAAGAGCTTCATACTAAAGTTGATGATCGCTTAACTCAGCTGGAGGCCGTGCTTACAGTCGAAAACAAAATCATGGATGAGCTGGACAAGCGAACTTCCCAGCTCAAAATTTAGAACTTAAAGCCCCGAACCGCAACCAAAGAGCTTGATGATTTGAAGTCTGAACGAGAGGTAATTAGAAGCTCAGTGGGTGATGTACATTCAATCTTGTTGCATCTCCTTGACTCCCACGACTCAATTTTGACTATCTCCATTCGACGCCACTTAGCCGAGAAGCTTCGACCTGCCTTGGATATCTTAAGTTGGATTGAAGGTGTTCCGGAGACCACTTCTCTTCCGAAACAAGGGGGAGAAAAGGATCCACATGGCAAGGCTAGCAAGGCTCCACCTCAACCCCCTCCAGAACCGAAATCTACTGTTGGACCGAAGGATAATGTAGCTTCGTCCAGTAAGAGGGAAAAAAAAGAAGAAGATTGGAGAAAATGATGTAGATGATGATGATGATACTAAAGACATCATGTAAAAGAATCCTTCCAATCCTCATCAGAAAGTAAAGCCTACTGAGCAAGAGATTCGGGAGAAGATTAATCTTTTGGATAAAGAGTTGAAAGAAAAAGAACTCTTGGAGAAAAAGAAGTCCATGTTTCCGGAATGGACTATTGAATTACTCCGGAGGGAAGTCATTGATGAACCAAGTACTCACTGGCTTGAACCTGTTATCTCGTTTGGTCTTGAGAACTCGAAGGATGCTCAATTCGATATGCTAATCACCCGAAAGGCATTTATCTTTCATTGCTTTGACTCAACGGCTGTTGTTCCCTCTCCAGACCCGAAGGTAGATCGGGATTTATTGGAGTTTTATCTGATGTTTGCTCAGCCTCAATACTTGACTTGGAGCTCAAAGAAGATTACAACGGTGAAGGTATTGAAGCCCTCTTCGGTTGGGAAATTTATTAATGTCAAATTCAAAGTGACCCAAGGCTCGGATAGCTCGGTTCATACTTTTTCCCTGGCTGATCTACCGAACTTGAACCCGCACGACTGGATACTCCTCAACAATATTTTACTGTCCAATCCTCAGGAGTATCAGTCGATCATTGATCACGTCAAACGGATGCTTGTTTGCTACATTCAAAAAGTAGCAAAGATGGATCAAGAAATCGCATCTGCCATTCACAAGCGAACGACGATAAAACCGATTGGAAGAACTGGCAATGTGAATGTGATGATCAAGGGCAAAATCGATCCTAAGTTTCATACTGTGATGTTCATTAGGGGCAAAGGTCAAAAGTGCCTGTTCGCTCTTATTGACAAGCACCTGTTCTCTTATTGACAGGTGTAGTCAGAACAGTGAAGCTGACAAGAATTTGTTCACCGATATGCTTCGTTGGTACATCCAGTTTCGGCAGACTCTTCTTGCGATCATCCCTCGGCTGTTCAAGGTTGTGAAGCAGGTCAAGGTTACTCAACCGAAGTAGTCTCTCGCCTCTTTTGATGCAAAGGGGGAGATTGTTGGGTATAATAGTGTTGCGTCTTGGGCTCGGTCCTTAGCCCAGTTTTGTTATCCGGTTTGGGCCTATCCAACCGTGTTTACTTTATTAGGGTTTAGTATTTAAGGTGCATGCATGAGTCCTTTATGGTTAGTGCTTTTATTATTATTTTGAACATTGTACTACAAACCCTAGCTCGCCTCTACAGTGGAAGTTCTTCATCGAGCTCTGCTGAGGCGTGACTACATTTGAATCATTAAGCATAACTTGATTCTATATTGTGTTGATTGTGTTTCTTTGCTTTTCTTAAACCCGTTGAAGATCTAATCGATCTAAGAGTTCTTAAACTCATCAATTTTCTTGCTTTCTTTCTGTTAGTCATATGTTGCTTCCTCTGTGTGATTGAAATACATCCGACCTGGACTGCAACATATGCAATTCTATTTCCCTGCATCTTCTATCTATGAAATTCTTCCTATCTGTTAGTTATATGTTGTCTCCTTTGTGTGATTGAAATACATCTGACCTGGTACACATCATATGCACCATTCTACTTCTCAATCCCTTTAAATCTGGTTAGTAATATGCTTCACCCTCTGTGAGATTGGAAGATATCCGACCTGGGTGTACAACATATGCATTCTAAATCTGACTTCTCCCATAATAATTGTCTGCTCACCTAAATTAAGGAGTACGTTGGAAGTTCCTGATTATTGGGGTATGTCAGGAAGTGGGAAATATGTTCTAGTACATTTAAAATTGAACAATCACTAGGTTGTCTATAGATCTCGCTGCTCAATTTAGGTGGACAACAATATCCTTGGTTGTCGTCAGATGAATGGTCCTTAGAAATTTTATCTAGAAACGTAAGGTCACAATTCCTTGTCAATCATAGTATGTCAAAATTTTGTCACAAACTTTCGTGTTTAAGTGGACCACAATACTGGTGATCGACCAGATGTAGACATGAAAGTAGAGGTACCGATAAACGAATTTGGACTATCAAAAAACTTTGATCCCAATCTCATAAAATTTGATTAGTGTTAGTTGAAGTGAAATTAGTGTTAATTCATTTTAATTTCAAGTTTTATCTTTTATTTTTATTTTTATCAAGTTTTATTTTTATTTTTATTTTTATCTTGATAAAAATCAAAAAAATTAAAAAAAATTAATTAAAAAAAAATTAAAATTGTTTAGTTTAATTGTTAGAATTTGTTTTATTTTATTTTATTTTATAGTTCTCAAAATGCATTATTTTTAAACTGTTTTTGGGTATTGGGCTTAAATTTTGAAGCTTTTTGGGTTGTAGTCTATGGGTTTTGGACCGGGTCTTGGGTCCGGGTATATAAAGTGTTAAATCCGGCTGTAAACTCATTATCTCTCACTTTTCTCTCTATGGTCGTAAACTCAATTCCGAATCCTCTCTATCACTGTTCATCGATCCATCTCATTTGTGTTTATAACTCGAAATCGACTGTTTACTCTTGTAGGTATGCATATTCCGACCACCAAAATGCTATTTTAACAAGAAATCGACCGTGAATCGAAGGATTAATCGACGAATTTGAATCTGTCGGCGTTTACGGCTATTGAGTAGTTTACGGCCATTGAAGAGCTTACGGCTGTACACCCGTTTACGGCCGTACACCTCCTTCATGACCGTACACTCCATTTTTGGACATTTGAACTGCTTTTATCACTTATTCACCATTAAAGCCTAATTAAATTGTTACATGAGTAAAACCTTAGTCTTAAATGATTAAATAAGTTGTTTTCTCACTTGGCTTGGTTAAGTGCAGATCAAATGGTTGGACTCAAATTTGCCGATAGTCACAATTTGGCGATCTGTTTGGTTGACCCTCCGACAGCTCATGGTGAATTCAAGTCTATGATCCATGGTTTGAAGAAATGCTGTTTAGCTACTGCTCTGACTCTAAATCCAGTGGGCTATTAAAGTCTGATTCAAGAGTTCTGGAAGACAACAATGATGAAAAAGAGGGGTGATGGTTCAAAGTCTATTGAAGCTACTGTCAAGGGATGCAAAGTCACATCAACAGAGCAGATCATTCGGGAGGTGCTAAGAATTGAAGATCAACCAGGTTTCCCCACTGAGATTGCAATGGATCAAGCTGAAGAACTCCTTGGTAAAATGGGATATGAAGGAGATTTTCCTCCTACTCTCAAGAAGCTGTTACCACCATACTAGAGGTTTCTAGCTCATGTCTTTGTGAGCTGCATCTCAAGAAGGAGATCTGGGGCAGACGAAATCTCTCTACGGAATACAGGCGCAATCACTGCTCTGGATGCAGGGTTTGATTTCAACTTCTCCAAGTTCATCTTAGACGAACTTGTTGAGAACCTTGAAGGAAAGAAAAGAGACAAATTCTTCATGTATCCAAGATTCCTTCAAGTGATCATCAATGCGCAATATCTAGAGATTGAGAAAGCAGGAGAAACACTTGATATGAAATCTCTTGGATCAAAAACTGTTGGGTTAATCAAACAAAACCGAAAGGGTAAAGTCATGTTTCAAGGAAAATATCCCTTGGTGAAGTTTGGAGCATTTATGGAGCTAAGTGATTCATCTCAGTCTGAAGAGTCCTCTGAACATCTGGAATCTGAAGATGATGTGATAACTGTCTCTAACGATGAAGATGAGAGAGTTCCTCCTGTTGCAATTGTAGCAGAGGAACATGATATTATGGTTAATGTGGAAGTGTAGAGTAACTTTCATGAGAGTGTAAATACTGGCGATGATGGTGGTGAAGAAGAGGGATTTGAAGATGATGATTCAATTTTTTGAGGAGATATGTCTGGGCCATACAATCTCAACATGTCAGGACCAAATGATTTTGACTTGAACTTCGGATTTGGGAATGACTATTGTCCTACAAACGAGGACCTTGACATATTCTTTGACAATGTCGATGAAGTTGCTCAACCGGAAACAGAAACACGGGAAGTGGAAAATGTTCAAGAAGCCACGCCTCCTTCCTCTGAACAGATGGCCAATATTCCAATTGATACAGACGCATCATCGAGGATTCCTCCCCTTAATGTTGATGTTCCAATTCCTACGTCATCTGTGAGTGATCCACTTGTGACACATACCTCCCAGCCTCCATTAAAGAGAAGAAGACATGATCCAAGGCTGGGAGTGCTAATTCGGGATCAGACCTCACCTATTCAGCCTGCAATCACCACATCAGCTACTACTCCAACAGTTTCAACTGCTCCTAATCAAGAAGGACCAAGGACCTTTTATGAAGCAAAGAGTTCTTCAGCTCTTGGAGGCTCCTCCCTCCCAATGCCTGATCATGACATCGCTTCTATGAGACTTACACAGACCTTGGCCGCACTAGAAGCAACATGCCTTCCTCTTTGTGAAAAAGGCATATCTATTGAGGAAGGTAGATCCGGGGGAGTTGAGCCTTACAACAGAGAACTCAAGTTTGATATTGGTGTTTTGAAATAGACGGTCATCAAAAAGGATGTTTCGATAGGTAATCTTGACATTCGTCTTTCAGATGTTGACGCTGACAACAGAGCCAAGAGAAAGAAAATAATTGATTTCCAAACTCACCTTGGAGCTCTGACTGCATGCTACTATGATTTGAAGAATAAAATTTATGAAGAATTTGGTGACAAATTCAAGTCATCAGTGGATCTGCCTGCATCCACCGAAGGTCTTTCTAGTGTCCCCGTCCAGCCCTCTCAAAATGACAACCCTGTGGATCCTCTACCTCCCAGAACCACACAAATTGTCAATCGATTCGAAACTGAGTCTGTCAATGCCAATCGTCGAATCACTATCAAACATTCTAAAAGAAAAGTTTCTGCTGAGAAGAAAGATGATTGGCTGTTTATAAAGAACTCTAATGAAAATCGAAGTGCAGACCAGCCCCAACTCACAGTGACTGATCTTGAGAAATGGAGATTTGGTGACAAGTATGAAAATCGTTCGGGAATTAAGATGTGGGGATATCATGCTGATTTAAATCTGTGGTTGGTGAAGAGGAACTTTTGCCCTCCTGGATACTACAAGAGTACTCAAGACTTTTGTTCTTGGACAAAAGTCGATCTTACTGAACTATCGAATGCTCCATTCCACAATCCCTCCAAGGACCCTCAGGCTTTCAATTTCAAGTTATTCTGTCACACCCCCGGACCAGATGGTGGAAACGTCCGGAGGCGGGTGACTTCATTGTGCAGTAACATAACAATTGAATATAAATGAAACAGAGCAATCCAAACATCATATATTGAAATAACAAACTTACATTGTTTACATAATGTATTTGTTCTTCGAGTTACACAAAAGATACATAAATAGAAAAGAATCCAAACTACAACTAAATGGTCTTGCATCAGTGTTCCTTGTTACCTGCTTACTAGATCACTGAGAATACAAGTCGTTTTGAAAAGCGTCAACTAAAAAGTTGGTGAGTTCATAAACATTTTTGTATAAAATCGTTTACACTTGTTTAGAGCCGTTCGTATTGTACTTTCAGGAAATCAGATATTTTCTATGAAATCGTTTGAAGTCTTGCCTTGAAAATCATGAATATGTGTGTGCATGTCATTACTTTTATTCATCCTTATAAGGAGTGATTTTGAAAAGTAGTGTGATTTGTCAAAGCGAGCTGTGTACGAGAATAGTCCTTTTGAATAGTAATAGTCAACCGTTTCCAGAAAAATCCCTTATTTTCAAAAAGAGAATATGGTTGAAAATCTTGTTCCTCTTATCGAGTAAAATTGAGTGTGCGTTCTAGTTTATCGTTATCGAAATCGTAGAAAATCATTTTCTCTAGAAAATGCTATATTTTCTGCTATAAAATATTCATAAGTTCTAGTTCCAACTATGTCTATGTGTGGGTTAGTTTGTAAAAATAGCAGTATTACGACTCTATACTTGTTACGAGAAAGAATCAACATGGCAATTGTGGACATTTTACGCGATGAAAAAGGACAGTCAACGCAACAAATGCGGACCATCACTTATCATGTATAGGACGGTCAACACAACTTGCCAAAAATTTATTTATGAGGTTTTTCCTTACATAAATTTGTAGATGACATAACATATTCTAGTGAGTTGTTATAACCATACTAATCTGACGAAGTGCCTGTTTTGGCGTTTCTCAGGCGCCCTCGGTTTGGAAAAGACATTTGTCACCCTAGACTGGCCCGTCTAGCTGTAGCGAACAGCGAAGGTGCGGGGTGTCAACCCCTTTATAGATCTATACACCAATTCCCGCTCTCCCTCTAGGAGACTCTGGCTATAACTCCTTACAGGACTTAGACGTACACTAATATTTTTATATTTAGGTACTTTTGAGATTTGTCTGACTAGAATATTAACAACCTTTTGAGCAATCGTTAGAGATCCATTATTTGTTAGATAAATAATGAAATTTGTACTTGTTGAATAAGAATATCGTTCACGTTCCATATCGTTGATTGTGCTCGTTAACTAGGTGCTCGTGTTTGTTCCTTTTCGTTTATTGAAAAATAAGTCATTTTAGTCAAGAGAAAAAGTGTCAAGTTATAATTTATATAAATTTATAACTGCCGGTTATGACACGCATTTTCTGTTTTATGACATACAGAACATTACTTATGTTCTTGGAGGTTCTATGACAACAGCTTATGACATGCAAATATTTCTGTCATAAAGGCTCTATTTGATATTTTCTTGACGCAAACTTTTATATTGAATATTTACAAAATACTCCCCGACAGTTTGCAAAATAGTGACAAAGTTTCCTTTTTCGAAAATTACTAGAAATGATGTCCACTTATCAAGATCCCTTTTTATAACTTATATCTCTAGACATGAGAGCATAGATAAAGGGATTAAGTTGGACACACCCAATAGTTAGGAGACTCTTTTGTACAAAGTATCCTCTGTTCTTTATGAAATTGAGAATTCTTACGTTCATGAGTATATTACTAAAATATTAATTTAATAATATTTCACACACACATACAAACATACGTATATATGCAATCATTTAAGATTTTAGGCAAGATTTGACTTGTACTCTCCCCCAACACATTACAACATTGAAAAGGTGGGGTATGAAGCTCACCTTGAGTTGGTTGAGGAGTTGTTTGGAGTTATGGAGTGAAGATCTCAAGCTTAAACTCTTGGCTGGGTTGAGGAACTCTTCTGGGAAGAATGTTATCCTAAGGTTGATTATCACATATTATTATGAGTAAAATAATATGGATTTATCTTGAAGATTATATAAAATCTTAGATGAGTGGAGAACTTACTTTAGAAAAACTCCAGGGAGATTTGAGAATTTTGCTTCCAGCAAGATCCTTAACTTTGCTCTTGGGAGGAGTATTGGAGAGAAAATGAGAGTGTTCTTATGAGTTTACTGAATATGGATATGAGAAGTGAGAGAGTAGTTCACGTTTTCAATAAAGGAAAATAAGGAGTGATTTGACATTTGCTTGGAGTACTGGTGGGTAATGTCTATCACTAAGGGTTAATGTATAGGTTACTGGGATTGGTATGGGAAATGAGGAATTTACATCAAGTCAAGCTCCTTATCCTCTTAGAATCCCTTCATAAAAACCTTGGGTATTATTTTATATAAATATATTTAAAATAATTTATTTTGGGATAAAATGGGGTTTTTAGGGGTCTCAGTTAAGAAAAACACGAGTTTGGTGTGATTCCCGACCTCAAAATACCTTAAAATGGTGAAAAAGTCCGAAAATGACCAAAATCTGGGACTAAAAGGTGAATTCCGAAGCTTCTCTTAAAATTCCGGAGTCATAAGGTGAAATCCGAAGCTGTAGTTCAATTTCCGGAGTGGAGCTTCCTACTTGCGACGGTCCGAAGTTAGTACAAGGGGGGTTTCGGAGCCAACAGCCGAGATCCGAAGACTACCCTCACTTCCGGAGTCAGGCGCGAAATGGGTAAGTCCGGACCGAGGATGCGAGGCGGCTAGATATCCGAAGCAGATCTGATATGTCCGGATGAGAAGCTTATTCCGGAGTGAAGGAGGTTCCGAAGCAAGGATGTTCCGAAGGTGAGAACCTTCCCGGTTCCTTAGAAGGTGTCCGGACTAAGAGGGTTCCAGACTAAAAGGGTTCCGGACTAAGAGGGTTCCGGAGCAAGAGGTTCAGGACCAAGAGGAGTCCGGACCAAGGGGGTTCCGGACCAAGAGGTTCCGGACCAAGAGGGTCCTTTTGGGGTTTCCTCTTCCGGTTTTGAGCTGTTTTCGACTGAGGAAGGTACTTTGGGAGATTTGAGAGAGATTTGAGATACGTGGAGAGAATTGGGAGAGATTTCACATACCTGGAGAGATTTGGGAGAGATTTCACATGCTTGGAGAGATTTGAGAGAGATTCACTATACTTGGAGAGATTTTGCATACTTGGAGAGATTTGGGAGAGATTTCACATGCTTGGAGAGATTTGAGAGAGATTGACTATACTTGGAGAGATTTCACATACTTGGAGAGATTTCACATACTTGGAGAGATTTGGGAGAGATTCACTATTCTTGGAGAGATTTAGCATACTTGGAGAGATTTGGGAGAGATTCACTATTCTTGGAGAGATTTTGCATACTTAGAGAGATTTGGGAGAGATTCACTATTCTAGGAGAGATTTCGCATACTTAGAGAGATTTGGGAGAGATTCACTATTCTTGGAGAGATTTCATATACTTAGAGAGATTTGGGAGTGATTTCACATACTTGGAGAGATTTGGGAGAGATTCACTATTCTTGGAGAGATTTGGGAGAGATTCACTATACTTGGAGAGATTTGCATTCTAACACTATATGGCTCCTTAGGAACTCATATTGAACACTTAGGTTTGTTAGCACAAGTCTCACAATAGTCCTTGCTTACTTGAGGGTGAAATTTCCTAGCCAGGAAGGCTAGTTGTGACATATTCTTGGAGCGACAGGTCAAAGAAAAGTTCTCTAGAATGACGACAGTTAACTCCATGATTAGAAGAAATCCGGAGGTGCTCGATCCCAAAACAAACGAGCTAATGAAGATAGTGTTGTGGCCCACTACTAAACAGTTAAAAGAAATTCCAATCCCTCAACACTTTCAAGATGGATATCTGGATTGGATGGAATTTTGGGCTTTAGATGAGGCTACAGCCACAGCTGCAATCAAGTTTTCAGACAGCGATATTGTCTGTCGACTTGTTTATTCTAAAGATCTTCTGAGGTTCAGGGAGTAAGATATTCACACCCTGGCAAAATATCAAATTATTTGCAAGTCGGAGGTTATGGAGCCTGCTGCCAAAGAGTTCATGGCCATGGTTTCTAAGATAATTGACAAAAGCCTATGGATGGGGGCAATAGACAAATCAGATGTTGTGCTGTTGGAGAATCCAAGATAAAAGAAGACCGAGTTCATGCTAGCCGCAAACCAAGGGGGAGATTGATAGGTGATAGATTTGTGGTTTGGGGTAGGCAATCATCTGTATAAGTCTTGGTAGGGTCTTGGTCATGTTGGATGTGTTTGTATTGTATTTGTGTGTGGTTACAGATGAGTTGGTGCTGACGACCGTAAACAGGTTTATGGCCGTGAACTTGTTTACGGCCAGTCTGTCCCTTTAAATAGCTTTTTTCAGAGTCTGTCAGAAGTGACGTATCTAGTGTATTTACGGTCAACTGTGTAACTCAAGGTGTACTGGACGTTTTTGTGAATGAACGTGTGCACTGCTTGATCATCTTCTTCTTGTTCTACTGATTCTTGTTCTTGTTTTTTTTATTACTGGTTTGGATCTAAGAAATAGGGACCTTACACTGATAACAAGTACAAAATGTAAACTATGTAAGTGTGTATTTTCAATGTATGTCACTTGGAATGCTATGTTTCATTCACATTGAATTGTTATGATACTGTATAATGACGTCATCCGCCCTCGGACATTTCCGTCGTCCTAGTTCGGGGGTGTGACAGATTGGTATGAGAGAAATGTTTATAGTGAAGTAGTATATCAAACCATACAAGATATACAACTATGAATACATTAAGACTAAAACACTCTGACTAAAAGTATACCTTAAAAGTATAAGTATTTTATAAAAGTATACATACATACTAGAACAATTTCATGATAAGAACAAAACAAGAGTCTTTAAATGTTGGAAACTACAGTCAAACCTAGACAGTTATGTAATCATATCTGGGGTAAATATAGCCTGATCAACTATATTTATTTGACATATGATCAACATGTGTTTGGGAGTGATAGTGGTGTTGCAACAAGTCTAAGACTTACCAACTGTACATGCAAAGGAATATCAGAATCGAACAGAAAGTTTAAAATACTATAGGAGTATTTTAGGATATCGTATAACCCCCGAACCTAAATCTTCTACATATTTCTCATACCTCTATTCTCGCGCAGATAACGTGGATGAATTTCACCACGAAGACCCCTACTACCTTGTCGTAGCAGCCAACGAATGGAATGAGGATGAGCCAGAAGAGATTCACGAGGAAACCCCAGAAGTGGGCGCTGAAGAATACCAAGAGATGGACTATGAGGGGGAGAATTATGATGGAGAATCAGCGAGGATGAAGGCGCCAGGGAGATACTTAGCGAGTCTTACCCTTCAACAGCAATACTGAACCAGCAAGCAGCCAGGAGGACCTTACCGACTGCCTACGCTCCTTAGAGGAGGAAGTGGCCACCTTAATACAACAGCTCATTGAAGCTGAGGTTAGGTCAGGCTTAGCAGAGCAGAGAGCGGAAGAGGCCACTCGTGAAATGAGTGAAATGGATAGGCACCTTGTGCGCTATCTCGACATATGAGAATCAATACACTACTCACATTGTGTCCTAGGTTTATTATGTATTTCGTTAGAACTAGTTGTAGTAAATCAAGAGTGGTACACCCTCCAAGAACCCATGTAAGCTGAATCAAGTAACTATAATGAATTTTATATTCTCTTTTGTTAAATTTAACGATCGTCCAATACCTACCACTACCTATTACCATAAATACACATCAAAGGCAGGTAGATCGAAAACATTTAGAACCATACAAAAAAAAACATGTGACTTATAAGCGTGCATACCTAAATGTATGTCTGTAAATATAGATGAGATACAACTAGAAATGACCGTAGTTACTTACGAACTCGCTTCTCATCATGCAACAAAATCATGTCTTCCCATGGAGACTGTTGGGTTTTAGTATACTACAACATTCTATGGTGAACATACAACCCTATAAACCTTGAATCTATGTTTTCTCTATTATACATGCAAATATTCAATATTCCAAGGTTTCATCCTAACTAGCATAATATGAAGTATATACAATAGAAGAAGCTAATAGAATGAAATACCTCTTTGTTGTAGCTTGATTCCATGGAGCTTAAGAGCCTAGTGCCCCAAATGTGACACCTCAAATGGTTCACACAACACCACCAACAAGTTGGAATAACTTGAGAGAAAAGTTCTTATGCTAAAAATCGGCTAGCCCTCTCATGTGAATCCTTAGGTCCGATTTCTTGAGCTAATGGGTCTTTATATATTGTGACTATTAGGGTTACACCATGTAGCTCATGACTTTCCATATTCCTCATGATCCATGGGTTACCCCATGGGTTTAGCCCAACATGATGAACTATGGATCATAAGCCCACATATATAAGAATGAATTATTTACATAATCAATCCCTATATATTTAGTTAGTCTCTTTTGATCATGGAATTAATTTCAAATTAAATCTTGATCAATACTAATTAAATAATATGATTTCATATTAATATATTAGAACTTATAATATATTAATAAATCAAAAATATCCTTTTCTCACAAAAGTCTATCCAAATTGTTCTGATGCCATGAAACCGAAATGCACCATGCCAAATCAGGTCAAGTACATACCAACTATAGTTATGGACTTAGATAAGTGTAATAACTATTACTTCAAGTATGACTTTGCAACCTGACTAGCAATCGTAGCTCTTAAAAGCCGCTGTCGAAATCTAGACAAATCAATGACGCGTCCATTAGATAAGGGATCATATATTCCTCCATTCTAGATATCATATGGAATGAGACATGGATTATAATCATTCTCTCTGTCCATTTGTTGTTTCCCGATTTCCGATTTATGACGACCGACTAATTGAACAAATCAAATCAGTCCAGGCCCGACCGAGCACTTACGTTTGTCATCACTAAATCATCGAGGGGCCCACATATATCGCTTTTATCCCTCCAAGGGTAACAGGAATAGATAAACTTCGACCGAAATGTTCGCTTGTACTTACTCATCAAATTATGCACAATGATATGTTTTATAACAACCAAGTTACTAGTTGCGTTTACATATGTCAATGTGCAACCGACGTGCAACTACAACTCACACGTCTCTGTTTGAAGAATATATGATATTATCGTCTCATGATCACTCGTGATAAAATCCATGAATTGATTCAAATGAGCGTGGGTTTAATCCAATACTCGAATCTCATTCTAGGAGCACTCATGAATGTTGCAGCAACTTATGCTATGTCTAAACACTTTAGACATCTACAAGACCAATTCATGAGAGTCTTGATTCATATCTACTTCCAAAGTATGATTGACTGTGGAGAGTTTGAATAACCTAGTTATTCGGGAAGTCAAAACATGCAAAGTGAAACACAAGAATAATCAAATCCAATATGGTCTCAGAACTTATGAATATAAATAAAACACCTTTTATTTATCACCATATTTATTGCACATTATTCATTTCATAATGTTTCAAATAATCATATTAATACTTGAACTGAAACAATAGTCATGCCATGCTCCAAGCATATCACAACTAGCATTTTCAGCTAGGAAATTCTATTATCATGTAAACACCATCTATTGTAAGGCAAGTACTCTAAGTGAAAAATCATACTCTATGCTTAATCAAAACCATCCGTTTGCATCAAAACTCTTGATTTAAGTTAAAAAACTAATACAAGACATCTCACATGGATTGAAAACCATAGAAATCCCGGTTCAAGTATTTATGGACTTGGATGCTCTTATTGGGCCTAATGGACCAATAAACTTTCAATTTGACTATTTTGGGCCTAGAAACCCTAATTGGGCTCTAATTGGATCCACATTCATAAGATTTTACCATTTTGGGCCATGTGAGCCTAGAATAATGCATCTTATATCTAATAGGCCTTGTTAGGCCATAAACGATTTCATTTTCCCTAATAGGCCGTAAACCCTTTTAATTGGGTTCCATTGGTCCGTGAACCCTCATAAGGGCCCAATGGGCCGAAAATTATTACTTGGGCCTCATAATTTCGAACTAAGTCAAGATAGGGCCCAAACGTATCTCAATTCCTTTCTTTTAGCCCATTCTAGGCATAAACAACAATTTGAGAAATTGCATGGAGTTAAATGATGACACCTCAACATTATTTAGCATACATCTAGGGTGCTAAACCCCCATACATCCATGCACTAATCTAATGACCATCAAGTAATAACCAAACCCTCCTTCTTATAAATATCGGCCAAACCCTCCATCCCCACCACTTTCACTTCAAAAACTTCCTTCCATCTAATTTCCTCTTAAGATCTCTAGTGATTCACTCAAGAATCTTCAAATTTCTTCACCATCAAACATCAATCAAGACTCCTTGGTAAGTTCTAGACTAAAACTCAAGTGTTTTACTTCAAGAAATGCTAAGATATTTCTCTTATACTCTTATTTTCGTGAATATGAACCATTAGAACCACCTCCATTTCGAGATCCCACCAAAAACTCAAGCTAGGCTCAAAGTTTCATCTTCTTATTCATCTACATCTCAAAAACCCCAATGTGAGTTCATACCCCCTATTTTCAGTTTTTACTAAGTTTTGGGGGAGAATACAAGTTGTTTTGTGTGGATCTATATGTATATGCATGGCTATGTGTGTTTTTCATGATTTATTTTGTGATTATGTATTGTTTACTTCATAAATCTAAAAATATGTTAAAAACATGAAGTTTATCACTTAGATCTTCATAAAAACTATGAGAAAAGTATATGTTGTCATGTAAAATTGCAGATCTGAGATTTATACACTCAAAAATAGCAAAAACAAGTGTTGTGTTCAAAAATCTATAACCTAAACTCAAAAGTAGCTTTTAACAGAAACGTTTTGGTCTAGTTACAGACTGTTTTGACCAACTTGATAGTAATATTTTTCAAAACCGTTTTACATGAAAGAAGTTCAGGTTTATACCTTTCAAATGACTACTCTCAAAATTCATACGATTTTTCTACAATTTTTGGCAATTTTTGGCAATTTTTACAAAACTGCCTATCATTTCAGGAAGGATTTCGGACCAGTCTGTGAAGATGAACATTTTCACACTGGTTCGAGATCACAAAAAAATATAATAAAAATTATGAAGAAAGTAGAATCATTTTCTAAACTCTCAGAGGTGACGGATCGAAATTTCGACTTACAATGGTTTTCTATAATTTTTCAAAAAATAGGGAAGTAAATGCCAAAAATCAGAAAATTGTTTTAACTTACTAAAAGTGTTTATACTTTTATTAGATGCAAGTTTATATGACTTATACACACTTTCAAATCATCTAGACATGTTAACTTGTGTGCATTCATAATAACCCGAAATTTCCATTTGTATAAACTCCGCAGTCAAACACATCAAATAATGGTCAAATTCATCTCAGTACATTTTTGGCCGGTTTTAAGTTCGTTTGGGTGTTTTATATTAATTTTTCCGTCAAACGAACAAATAAATGGAAGTATCCGTTAGGAGTGTTGTGGAACAAGTAAACATTTAACACCTTGACTAGGTGTTTACGACCAAACAAGGGAGTTTGGGCCGTAAACGCCCTTTGACCATGAACTCATGCATATAGCATGAGTTTACCCTTCATTCTTTCATTTCCCACTTCCTAGTTCAAGAACACCCAAGTTTTCTCTCAACTATCGTAGGATCATCTTCCAAATCCTTCAAAAATGTAAGTGTTTCCTTCCTTGATTTGTTCATATAACACTTTATCTAGTGTTTATACTCGATTTCATCCATGGAAATCTCCTATTTTCTTAGATTTCCAAGTGTTCTTCAAACACCTTATATGGCTTGTATAAAGGGGGTTTAGGTGCCCCTAACACCTTATACTCGATTTCATCCATGGAAATCTCCTTAGACCGTAAACACCTTCAAATGGGGTTTAGGTGCCCCTAACACCTTATATGGCTTGTATAAAGGACTAGAACCTTGCATGCATGAGCTAGAAACACCAAAACACGAAATGGTTGGGTAACCATGAGTTTATGGCCGTAAACTCATGGGTTTACGACCGTAAACACATGTGTTTACGACCGTAAACACATGTGTTTACGACCATAAACTCCCAAGGAAAATGGTCCCAGAACCGTAAACCCATATGGTGCTACCATATGGGGAGTAAACTCCAATGTGAGGCCATACTCTCTTAAGATGCAACCCTTAGCACTCCTAGCACTTGAAACAAAGTTTTTTCATGTATTTGAGTGTCTTTACTTGCTTAATTAGTTATTAAATGACTAATTTGATACATAAATGTATCATTGCATGCTCAATAGGATCCGCGTGTGTGTTCAAGTCCTCACTTGAAACTTAGCATCCTATACCACCCGTTCATCCGAATCACCCACTTCAGGTGAGTTCATACCCCTTAATCAACCATTTTAAATGATTTTAAATGCTTTTATGGGGGGGGGGGGGAATACAAGTTAAACTATAAAGTTATTATATCAACCACATGTGATTAATAACTGTATAGCAAAAAGATTTCTGCATGTTAAACTGTTTTATCCAGCTAAAGGTTTTCATATATTTTTTTCAAATCTCTTTTAAAGTACCAAAGTCTCTTTTAAATTACCAAGCTTTTATCAAAGTCTTTTAAACTTATATTCTTTATAGATTCATGTCTATATAGATATAGTTATATAAGTTGGGTTTGAAGGACTTAGGACTGATAACCCGCTTTATTTCCTGTTCCTTGTTTGGTTGTGGACTTAGAGCATTCGGTCATTTGTCCGAGTGTCGTTGAAGTCCTAGTTATATATTATGTATATCTGGTTAGATGTTAATACTCTTATTCCAGTTCAACACCTTTGGGTAGCAAAGACATCTAGATAACCTCTCGAGTAAACTATAATATGTATAGTTTAGAAACCAACCATAACTTTCATGAAGGAGAACTTAGTTATATCTATATTCTAAGAACTTGTACTTATAGTAAAAAGAAAGGCATATAGAAATCAAAACACAAGATACATCCTCATGACGCAGATTTCACCGTGGTCGAGTGGTAACCAGAGTCTCCTGGAGGGAGAGCGGGCATTGTGTGTATAGATCTATACGGGACATACCATCCCACATCCTGACTGCTAGCTACAATCCCGGCCGACCAAGCCAAGGGGTGACAAATGTCACATTCATTTCGACGCCAGCATATCGTCGTGTTTACATCCGTCAATCAGTATGGTTACGAGTATCTTTACAATTACCTTATAATTCATGGCTTTAAGGTAATAAGTATTATCATGGTATTTTTCTACATATGAAACCATCATAGTATATTTTCCTAGTTATACAGTAGGCCACATTTTAAACCTTTAAACTAACCTACTTAGGATTAAAGGTTACTTTAGACTCCCCAAGGTGTATTGTGTTGGGTTTTAGTATACTACAACATCCTACGGTGCACATACAACCCTAAATACCTTGGATCTATGTTTTCTCTATTATACATGCAAATGGTTTCCAAGGCATTAAACCTATAACTAGCATGCATTTGACATAAACCATATAATATACTAGTTAGGGAAACATGCCTTTTATGTGGCTTGAAGTCTTGATGTATTTGGCCTTAAGAGCTTAGCACCAATAGTATGAAATGCCTCAAATGGAATCACAACACACCTAAGACAAAGGTGGCTCTTGAGAGAGAATTCCATGCACCAAAACACCTCCATATTTCTCTAAGAAAAGAAGTGGTGATTTTGGCTATGGAGTAACCTATTTATATGTAGGATTCCAAGGGTCATGGGTATAACCCATAATCCATACCCATGGGTTTTATGATCCATGGTTCATGTGGCCCAACTCTTTATGTATCCATACATAAACTTGGTCCAACATGGATCATAAGCCTAACACATAAAAATATAACTAATTATCATAATTAGTCCCCATAGATTTAATTAGTCTCTTTTGATCACTAAATTAATTCCAAATTAATTCTTGATCGATACTAATTAAAACATATGATTTCATATTAATATATTATAACTTATAATATATTAATAAACCATAAATAACCTTCTCTCAAAAGTCCATCCTAACAAATTGTCCTGATGATATGCAACCCAAATGGACCATGCTACTCTCGGGTCAAGTACATACCAATAATAGTTATGGGCTTAGACATCTAATCCAACATATTGTTCATTTAATACCACCTGGAGTCTGTATTTCATTTACTTTAGACTCCACAAGGTGTATTGTTCATTTAATACCACCTGGAGTCTGTATTTCATTTACTTTAGACTCCCCGAGGTGTATTGTTCATTTAATACCACCTGGAGTCTGTATTTTACTCCTTTAGACTCCCCGAGGTGTATTGTTCATTTAATACCACCTGGAGTCTGTATTTTACTCCTTTAGACTCCCCGAGGTGTATTATCCACTTAATACTACCTGGAGTTGTATTTTATTACGTATAAACAGCAACGTCATTGCTGAAGTAAAGCATTATTTTCCTTATTACTTTTACTTATGATCTTTCACATATTCATTAAAGTATAAACTATATTTTGATAATGATAATAACTTTTGGGGGAAAATACTCCTTAAACAATAAAACAGTAAGGTTTTGGTAGAAGACTGCTTTTAGTAGGGAAACTCATTCGTTTAAACATAAAACAATCGGGTCTTGGTAGAAGACTACTTTTATTAGAAAATATAGGATTTTCTGGGAGAAATTCTAATACTCTGTAAATTCTAATTGCCATCATTTGTGAGATCATTTTGATGAATAACCTGTATTTATATCAATGTCATTAAAATACTTATGAACTCACCAGCATTAAAATGCTGATACTCTCTTTCAAAATAACTTGTATTCTCAGGTCGTCAGTAGGCAGGTACACTCCGGAAGCTTTTGTGAAGACAACCTTGTACCTAGCTGCATTTTATATTATTCTCTGTATTTACTTTTGATGTTGTTGCTAAATGTAACATATGTAAAAATTATTACTATTAATGCAATGGTTGTTGTACTTTGATTACTATACTGCATATGTTGTGATACTTGACATGACGTCCTCCATCCCAGAACGTTTCCGCCGTTCTGGTTTTGGGGTGTGACAAATAAGGCGGAAGGCACACATCCCATTCTTGGTTAGGTCATCGTTGTATATAACCCTTGCGTATTCACTCGGTACTCACGGAGTTAACTGTAATAGTTCCTTTATATTTGATGAAATGATCCTTTAAGAAAACCCTTATTTCTTATTATAAAATGATAACCACAGTAGTTCCTTCTATAATCACTTAGTTTATACTAGTTATATATAATCTAATATCGAACAGATAGTTAATTGTGTGAATCTGCCCGAAGCCCACAACCAAACAAGGAACATGGAATGAGGCGGAAGGCACACATCCAACTATCTATCGGATATTAATTATATATAACCCTGGTGTATAAACTAAGGTATTATAGAATTAACCACCTAAGGTCCTTTAAGTTTTGCTGGTTTAATAAAATGGATTAAACCCTTTACTGGTTAAGTTTCTAGTTTTGTGTTCCAAAAGTTCTTCATTTGAAAAGTATGTTTTGTAGTAGAAAACTATGCATTGAATTAGTGTCCTATGACCTGACCCATACATGGTACCCCTTATGATTACTTGGTGTATACGGAACATATATATTCCTCAATGCATACATTAAGGAATCATAAAGTTAGCATTATAGATCCCTTTCTACTGAATGTACTAGACTCGACTGTTCTGTGTGTCGTTTGTAAAATGTAAGTTTTCCCTAGTTTATAACTATCTTGACTCAAAAATAGTTTGTATTAGCTTCCAAGTGGAACTGTCACTTACTGAAAGTAATGGGAATTTATAATAGTACTGTAGTGGGTATTATAGTAACTACTGTTGTACTACCTACCTTAAACCAATTGTTATTTAAGGTATAATGTGATATGATTGCACCATACTATCGACTAATAACACGACGATGAAAGACGTCGGAAGAAATAACATTTGGAACCCGTAGACTTGCAAGTCCCACTATAGCGAACATCAAGGTGACAACATTGCTTCCCTCTGCAATTTATGTCAAATAAGATATCCTAACATAAAACAACCAATAAGGTGACAACATTGCTTTCCTTCAGCAATTTATGTCAAATAGGCACGAAGTCACATCGTTGCCATGTGCTAAGTCCATAGCTCTTATTTATCGACAGTATTTCCCACGGGAATCCCCCCCGCAATACATGTCAATGGGTTTTCCATGTGCTAAGTTCATAGCTCTTATTCATCGACGGGATTTCCCACGAGAGTTCCCCCCCCCTCCCACAATACATGTCAATGGGTTTGCCATGTGCTAAGTCCATAGCTCTTATTCATATACGGTATATCCCACGAGAGTTCCCCCCCTCCCCCCGGAATACATGTCAATGGGTTTTCCATGTGCTAAGTCCATAGCTCTTATTCATCGACGGTATTTCCCACGGGAGTTCCCCCCGCAATACATGTCAATGAGTTTTTAGAGTAGGTAATCGACAGTATTTCCCACGGGAGTCTCCCCCCGCACTACATGTCAATGGGTTTTTAGAGTAGGTAATCGACAGTATTTCCCATGGGAGTCTCCCTCCGCAATACATGTTAATGGGTTTTTAGAGTACAGCTGATGAACATATAGTTCATCCACTTACAGGTTGCAAGTCTGCTAGTGTTCCACAGACCGTCTAGAATAGTCCATGGTTGTCATCCATACTCTGCTGAATGACGGGGGTCAACGTTTGGGTAAGGGCTTTTCTCATATTGCACCACTCACGCCAACGTTTGGGTAAGGCTTTTCTCATATTTCACCACTCACTCTCAACTCATGATCTATATCACTGATCATCTCATCTATCCAAGTCACCTTTCGTCACACACCCACTATTTAACTCATGATCTATATCACTGACTCATGAACCTCGTCCGATCACTTCATAAAAGAAACACAGACTCCAAATCTTTTCAAAATAAAAGTATAGGGAAAATACTAATAAAGTACTCCCGTACGCTCCTGTACCCCGACACGTAATAGTGTCAAAAAGAAGAACTAACGGATGAACACATAGTTAAAAAAAACACCTAATGAACATATAGTTCGAGAACACCTTATGAACATATAGTTCAAACATAGCTACCGATTATAAATCTGCTAACGTTCCACTAGACTATCTAAAATAGTCTGTGGCCGTTGTCTATACTCTGCTAGATGACTAGATCATCTTAAACATCATTATCTCTCATCACTTTTATTTCATCACACATCATCTAATTTATCTACCCATGTTTTACCCAACATATTTGTAGATAAAAATACATACACAATTTAAAACTTGTATAAAACATCTATACAACAATCACCTTAATTAAACAATTAATAGAATTACACATAGCACGTATTTTAAAGAAAATACTTCATATATATGTGTAAGGTGAAAGTGACTATACACTCACATGATTTAACGATAACCGGGCAGCACTTCGTTGCCTAAAACGGTCGTTTCTAATAAAACCGGAAGTTTTATTGAGAAACCGGGCTCTGCGAGGGTCGGGTTTCGGAACCGAAAAAATAAATTTCCCGGGGCTTCTCGGGCACTCCGGGACGTGTTCCGGGCGTTGGAAATGATCTCGGGGCATCGGGGGAAGTCAAAATAGCTAAAATATTGAAAAAAGGGTGAAAAGTGCCAATTTTCCAACTTTAGCCGGGAGGGTTCGCTCCCTCGTATTCATAGTGTCCGAAGCTGCTGATCCAAGGGCTGAAAAGCCTCCACGCGTCAGCAGATCCGCAGAGGGCAGATGGCTTCGCACGTGGGTTGCGCATGCGAGGGCCTCGCTGGTGTCTTCTTAGTGGACCGAAGCCTGGGTCCGAGGGTCGGGTCCGAAGCAGGAGGAAAGGGTGACAGCTGGTGCGAAGGTCGGACACGTGGCTGGCTTTGCGAGGTTCGGACTAGGCTGCACACGCGTCGCTCCTCGGATGCGCCATAGCTTCGGATACTCAGCAATTCTCGAACACGTGGCATGATTTAAGCGAGGGTGACGTGGCCGAAGTCCAAATATGCGAAATTTCCCGGTTTTGACAATATTTCTCGATTTTCGTGCCAAAACTTCTAAAATCCATAACTTTCGCATACGAGCTCCGTTTTTAACGTTCTTTATATGCACGCGTAGGTAAAATTATGCTCTAGAACTTTCGTTTAGACTTCGTTGGCTAATTTCGATTTTAATTTTTATATTATTATTTTTAACAGACCGGGACAGGAAATCCGTTAAAAATTCATAACTTCTTCATCCGACGTCCGTTTTCGTCTGTCTTTTTACCGTTGTGATACTATTGACGAGACCTTCGATTCTCATTTAGGTCGTGTCGGTTAAAAATCACTCGATCTAAAATTCGAGTTTTTAGCTGTCTACTGTTAAGCTGAAACTTCGAAAAATCATAACTTCCTCATACGAAGTCAGATTTGGGCGTTCATTTTATACCTACTCTCAATTTAACGAACACTACGAGTCTCGTTTCGATCACTAAGGCCAAAAAGTAGTTTATCAAAAACTCACTTTTTACGACATTCGGCCCCGTCCCGGTTTTGTCGCGAAACTTCGACAGGTCATAACTTCTTCGTTATAACTCGGATTTCGGTATTCTTTATATATCCGTAATCCTTGTCACGCGCACTACAAGTTTCTTAATAGATGTCGGCTTTATCTAATATTTACTTTTGACGCTCATTTTTATTCTTAATTAATTAAGCCCTAATAATTAAGCATAAAACACATAATATTCACATAATTCCTTTTCATTTCTTCCAAATGAGTTACAAAGGTTAACATAGACTATAATGTCAATATTAATTCCTAGCCTAGAAACACGGGCATTACAATTTTCTCCCCCTTAGGATGATTCCGTCCCCGGAATCACACATCAGCAAACAAATGCGGGTAGCGACTCATCATGTCACTCTCCGTTTCCCAGGTGAGATTTGGCCAATTCGTATGTTTCCAACACACAAGCACTAAATCGACCATTTTGTGTCACAACTTCTTGGTCTTACGGTCAACGATTGCCTCAGGTTCTCCAATTAACCTCTTGTTTTCATCCTACCTTATTTCAGAAATGGGAATTATGTCGGGCACATCTCCTGTGAACTTTCTCAATTAACACACATGAAAGGTATTATGAATACCCTCCAGTTCTTCCGGTAATTCTAGCTTGTAAGCTTGATTTCCCGATCCTCTAGAGAACTTTAAATGGTCCAATAAACCTTGGACTCAACTTTCCCCTTCTACCAAACCTTATAAGTCCCTTCCACGGCGAGACTTTAAGTAAAACTGAATCTCCAACTTCGAATGATATCGGTTGTCTTTTATTGTCAGCATAGCTCTCTTGAGCAGCTAACGTATTTTCCCTAATCACTTTCAACTTTTCAACAATATGATGGACTATTTCAGGTCCCACAAACTGCTTTTCCCCAGCTTCCAGTCAACATGACGGCGTTCGACACTTTTCTCCATACAAAGCGTGATAAGGTGTCATCTAGATGTTCGAGTGGAAACTATCATTATAGGAAAATTCTACTAGAGGTAAGTGTTTACCCCAGTTACCTTGGAATTCCAGGGTACATGCTCTCAGCATATCCTCCAACGTTTGAATTTTTCGTTCACTCTGACCATCGGTTTGTGGATGGTAAGCTGTATTCAAACACAACTTGGTACCCAATTCCGCTTATAGACTCCTCCAAAACCTTAAGGTAAAACGGTTGTCACGATCGGATACAATCGTTAACGAAACACCGTGAAGCCTCACAATTTCCTTCACGTAAGAATTCACAAGTTTATCCATAGACCATTTCTCGTTGGCTGCTATGAAATGCGCACTCTTAGTGAAACGATCAACGACTACCCAAATCATGCCGTGACCGTTCCTTGTTCTGGGCAGTTTAGTCACAAAATCCATGGTGATACCTTCCCATTTACCCATGGGTATAGGCAAAGGTTCTAAACTCCCATACAGTTTCTGATGTTGTGCCTTAACCCTAGCACAAATTACACACTCGGCCACATACTTAGCAACATCGAGCTTCATCGTCGGCTACCAGTAATAGGGTTTTAGATCCCTATACATTTTTATACTGCCGGGATGAATCTAGTACATGGTCTTGTGAGCTTCTTCCAGCAGAAGATCTCTTACTCCTCCCATCTTAGGTACCCAAATCCTACCTTTGAATCCCTTCAGTCCTTGACCGTTTGTATCAAACACCAACGTTTTGCCCAAACGTTCTTCCTTTCGGTCATTTTTCTCTAAAGCTTCCTCTTGAGCTTTCTTTATAATTTCCACAATTGTCAAGACAACTTCAATTCTCAACGCTCTTGGACTTTTCTTTTCAAGATTTACCTTCCGACTGAGAGCATCAGCAACAACATTTGCTTTACCAGGGTGGTAAAGTATCTCACAGTCGTAGTCCTTGAGTAACTCTAGCCAGCGCCGTTGCCTCATGTTCAATTCCTTCTGATTAAAGAGATATTGAAGACTCTTATAATCAGTGAAAAGTTTGCATTTAGTACCATAAAGATAGTGCCTCCCTATCTTTAAGGCGAATACTACCACTGCCAACTCCAAATCATGAGTGGGGTAGTTCTTTTCATGCTCCTTCAATTACCTCAATGCATACGCTATCACTTTATCCCTTTGGGTCAGAACACAACCTAACCCAACTTCTTTAACAACGAACGCAATACTTCTATTGATCGCTTTAATCATCCTTTACTTCGATTTGACTTAAGTCAACTGCTACATCGAACTTGGTTCTCTGAGCCACGTAACAAACTCATCGTAGTCGGACTCAATTTGATATGACCACTAGGGTCGGAATAACAATCATCTTCTTGGTCATTACCGAAACGATGGTAACGATAGACTAGAATAAGACGGAATCAATTACTAGTTCCTTGGTAACCTTGTGACTTTCCCTGATCCAAGTGTGAGTCCTGTGCTTCCAGTAGTATAGATCTCTACTACTATTGACACCCACTCATACTCGTCCCAAGTACTGTCTCGCAGTCCCCAAGTCCTAAAATCACAAAACAATTTAACACATACGAATGTGTCCAATTAATCATAAAATTTTCCTAGACTCTACTAGGACTTCTTCCATGCGTATCTTCAATCATCAATTCTACTTCAACTTGGTTGGTGATGGAAATTGCAGACAATGGGACAACTTCAAAAATTACACCAATCATTCCATTATTTTATTAGACATATTCTAAAGGCAAGATACCACTCTTACGATATCTTCTGATAGGTATCATTCACTATCATAAGCTTTTCATTTCCTCCATCTACTCAATTCTCTACGAGTCTTCACCATAACGTTTTGTACACCCAAGCAGACGTTCGGTGTACTGGGCGATAACTTAAGATAGGAAAGCTTTATTTACGATAGACGTATAAATCTCCTTATCACTTCGAAACGTTTACATGTTAGTTCTAATCTCGTAATCAGACGCTTAGAATCCTACACACATAAGGTTTCCAGATCCGGTCGGCAACTGACCATAGATCCGAACAAATAATAGCATATAAGGCATCCTTATAGCTATAACATAAAATATTTAACACATAAAACATTTTAGGCATCTTTCCTAAATTAAACTTGTGCTCGTGTCTAAAATATAGTAGACACTCATCTCACAATCATCACTTAGCATTCTAAGTTTAAGTATAGAAATCCTACAAATTCCTAGTTCCCTTAAACTAATGCTCTGATACGAACTGTGACATCCCCTAATTTCTCGGTTAGAAAAGACCGGTTTAATTTATGCTTTTAAAATAATTTCAAAGTAATCATTTGATTAAAAGTGTTGCGGAATTTGTTCCCAGAAAAACATGATAAATATGTTATCAAATCATTTCCGAAGAAATTTATTTTATTCACTTAAACCATTGGGATGTCATTGTCAATACAAAAACATAAGCATAAACAAAACTTATATTCATTCACACTAGTGATCTACTTCTCTTTAAATCTCTCAGTGTAAAGCAACTTCGTATCGATACTTGTGATACAATTAAACTGAGTGGGTCAGGCTTGGGAGCCTGGTGAGCATATAGGATTTTCAACCCACAATAAATAATAAACTTATTAAGTTCTCAATCAACAATAAATTTATTAATTTCATCAACCAAAATAACCCTAATTACCCATTTCTATTATACTCACTTTACGTCCCTAAAACAACAATCACAAGGGACCTAGCCTAAGGATTATCACTAGGGGTGACAACATTGCTTTCCTCAGCAATTTATGTCAAACAAGACATCCTAACATAAAACAACCAATAAGGTGACAACATTGCTTCCCTCTGTAATTTATGTCAAATAAGACATCCTAACATAAAACAACCAATAAGGTGACAACATTGCTTTCCTTCAGCAATTTATGTCAAATAGGCACGAAGTCACATCGTCGCCATTTCCCAAAGGAACCCCCCCCCCCCCCCCGCAATACATGTCAATGGGTTTTGCAAGGCTGCTAGTGTTCCACAGACCGTCTAGAATAGTCCATGGTTGTCATCCATACTCTGCTGAATGACGGAGGTCAACGTTTGGGTAAGGGCTTTTCTCATATTGCACCACTCACGCCAACGTTTGGGTAAGGCTTTTCTCATATTTCACCACTCACTCTCAACTCATGATCTATATCACTGATCATCTCATCTATCCAACTCACCTTTCATCACACACCCACTATTTAACTCATGATCTATATCACTGACTCATGAACCTCGTCCGATCACTTCATAAAAGAAACAAAGACTCCAAATCTCTTCAAAATAAAAGTATAGGGAAAATACTAATAATGTACTCCCATACGCTCCCGTACCCCGGCACGTAATGTTGTCAAAAAGAAGAACTAACGGATGAACACATAGTTAAAAAAAACACCTAATGAACATATAGTCCGAGAACACCTTATGAACATATAGTTCAAACATACCTACCGATTACAAGTCTGCTAACGTTCCACTGGACTATCTAAAATAGTCTGTGGCCGTTGTCTATACTCTGCTAGATGACTAGATCATCTTAAACATCGATATCTCTAATCACTTTTATTTCATCACCCATCATCTAATTTATCTACCCATGTTTTACCCAACATATTTGTAGATAAATATACATACACAGTTTAAAACTTGTATAAAACATCTATTCAATAGTCACCTTAATTAAACAATTAATAGAATTACACATAGCACGTATTTTAAAGAAAATACTTCATATATATGTGTAAGGTGAAAGTGACTATATACTCACATGATTTAACGATAACCGGGCAGCACTTCGTTGCCTAAAACGGTCGTTTCTAATAAAACCGGGAGTTTTATTGAGAAACCATGCTCTGCGAGGGTCGGGCTTCGAAACCGAAAAAATAAATTTCTCGGGCTTCTCGGGCACTCCGGGATGTGTTTCGGGCGTTGGAAATGATCTCGGGGCATCGAGGGAAGTCAAAATAGCTAAAATATTGAAAAAAGGGTGAAAAGTGCCAATTTTCCAACTTTAGCCGGGAGGGTTCGCACCCTCCTATTTATAGTGTCCGAAGCTGCTGATCCAAGGGCTGAGAAGCCTCCTCTCCTTAGCAGATCCGAAGAGGGTAGATGGCTTCACACGTGGGCTGCGCATGCGAGGCCCTCGCTGGCGTCTTCTTAGTGGACCGAAGCCTGGGTCCGAGGGTTGGGTCCGAAGCAGTAGGAAAGGGTGAGAGCTGGTGCGAAGGTCGGACACGCGGCAGGCTTTGCGAGGTTCGGACTAGGCTGCACACGCGTCGCTCCTCGGATGCGCCATAGCTTCGGATACTTAGCAATTCTCGAACACGTGGCATGATTTAAGCGAGGGTGACGTGGCCGAAGTCCAAATATGCGAAATTTCCCGGTTTTGACAATATTTCTCGATTTTCGCGCCAAAACTTCTAAAATCCATAACTTTCGCATACGAGCTCCGTTTTTAACGTTCTTTATATGCACGCGCAGGTAAAATTACGCTCTAGAACTTTCGTTTACACTTCATTGGCTAATTTCGACTTTAATTTTTATATTATTATTTTTAACAGACCGAGACATGAAATCCGTAAAAAATTCATAACTTCTTCATCCGACGTCCGTTTTCGTCTGTCTTTTTACCGTTGTGCTACTATTGACGAGACCTTCGATTCTCGTTTAGATTGTGTTGGCTAAAAATCACTCGATCTAAAATTCGAGTTTTTAGCTGTCTACTGCTAAGCTGAAACTTCGAAAAATCATAACTTCCTCATACGCAGTCAGATTTGGGCGTTCTTTTTATACCTACTCTCGGTTTAACGAACACTACGAGTCTCGTTTAGATCACTAAGGACAAAAAGTAGTTTATCAAAAACTCACTTTTTACGACATTCGGCCCCGTGTCGGTTTTGTCGCGAAACTTCGACATGTCATAACTTCTTCGTTATAACTCGGATTTCGGTATTCTTTATATATCCGTAATCCTTGTCACGCCCACTACAAGTTTCTTAATAGATATCGGCTCTATCTAATATTTATTTTTGACGCTCATTTTTATTCTTAATTAATTAAACCCTAATAATTAAGCATAAAACACATAATATTCACATAATTCCTTTTGATTTCTTCAAAACAAGTTACAAAGGTTAACCTAGACTATAATGTCAATATTAATGCCTAGCCTAGAAACACGGGCATTACAGAGTGGACACCCATTAAACTGCCATTTTATAGGCAGTAACCTTATACCCCCTTATAGACCGGCTTCGTGAATGAGGCCTACTAACGGTAAGACTGACTTACTCTTATACATATATATAAATATTAAACCTATAATAGTATAATAGTGTAAGGGTTGAATTTTAAACTATTAAAATTCTAAGGGTTGGAACTAAAGTATACATGGGGGGGGGGGACTTTACAAATTCCAAAACTTGAGGGCAAGTTTTGAACAATTCAAAAACCTTTGGTTTCCATAACCTATGAGTTTAATGTAGTTTTAATGAAAAACTCTTCAAGTTCCATAACTTGAGGACAAGTTATGGAAGACTTTAAAACATTTAAAAATAAGGCTCTTCATTTTCATAACTTATGTAAATCTTATGAGTCTTCAAAATCATAAATAAGACTTTTCATATAACTTGAGGACAAGTTACAAAAACACATATTATAAACAACTTTTAGATCAATTTTGACCGAAAACAAATTATCACATAATTTTTCTATTAATCTAAACTAACTCATAAGAACAAGATAATTCATATCATCAATCTTCAAGAAATTAGCATGAACATTACCACATCAAAAACAGGTTTATAAGTTCAAAAACAGCTTAGGGTAATGTTCCTACTCCAATTCCGGCCAAAAAACTCGAAGATATGCTGTCAGGGGGTCCAACTCGCTGAGTGCAAGAACAAACTCGATGAGTTGGATGAGTTTCTACATGGACTCGTCGAGTCCCTTAATGGACTCGTCGAGTCCCCTGTCCAGCCAACAAAAAACTTCGATGTTCAGCCATTTGCATCAGGTATAATTGAAAAAAACCTGGCTCTAATACCACTGTTGGGTTTTAGTATACTACAACATCCTATGGTGCACATACAACCCTATAAATCTTGGATCTATGTTTTCTCTATTATACATGAAAATATTCAATATTCCAAGGTTTCATCCTAACTAGCATAATATGAAGTATATACAATACAAGAATCTAGTAGAATGACATACCTCTTTGATGAGTTGAAAACTCTTTAAGATCGATAGATTCTTAACAAATAAAACATAATGCAAACCAAAGAACAAACACAAAATGAATCAAACGGATGTCCAATGATTAAAACAGCAACACCTCAGAAGAGCTCGATGAAGAACTTCTACTTTAGAGGCGTGCTAGGGTTCGAGTACTTATCAAAGGAAGTATTCAAGAAGCGTTTTTTTTATATAATGCATGCATGAACTATATATATATATACTAAACCCTAATCACAAAACACGGCTGGGCAGGCCCAAACCGTGAATACATATGGACCGAACTAACTAAGCCTAATGACGCAACCCATAGACTCAACAATCTCCCCCTTTGCGTCAATTGAGGCGAGAGACCACTTCGGTTGAGTAACGGTTATTTTCTTCACAGTATTGAACAGCTTTGGTTTGATGGCAATAAGAGTTTGACGAAAGTTAATTTACCACCGAAGTATATCTAAAAACATATTCTTATCGGCTTCACTATTCTGATTGCACCTGTGTATGATATCGAGAATATGCTCCAAGAAGGGAGTGGAGAACAGGTGTTTGTCAACGAGAGGGAACAAACATTTTTGACCTTCGCCCCTGATGAACATGACTGTATAAAACTGTTGGTCGATTTTTCCCTTCATCATCACATTGATGTCGCTTGCCTTTCCTATTGGCTTGATAGTGGGCTTCCTTCTCAAGGCAGAGGCGATTTCCTGATCCATCTTTGCGACTTCAAGAATATAGCACACCAGCATTCACTTAATGTGATCAATTATAGGCTCATACTCTTTTTGAAACAAAATATTGTTCAGAAGAATGCAGTCACGAGGATTCAAATTTGGCAGATCAGCTAGGGAGATCATGTGAACCGAACTGTCTGAGCCTCGGGTCACTTTGAATTTGACATTGATAAACTTCCCTGCTGAAGTGGGTTTCAACACCTTGACTGTTGTGATCTTCTGTTTACTCCAAGTCAGGTATTACAGTTGAGAGACCGTAAGATAGTATTCGATTAGGTCTCAATCAACCTTCGGGTCAGGAGAGGGGATGGCAACTGTTGACTCAAAACAATGAAAGATGAATGCCTTTCGGGTGATTGGCATATCAAATTGAGAATCCTTGGAATTCTCAAGATCGAATGAAAGGACCGGTTCGAGCCAATGTGTGCTCGAAGAATTAATTACCTCCTTGAGAAGCTTTTCCATTGTACACAGAGGGAATATAGATTTCCTTCGTTTTAATGCATCGCTCGCTTCTTTTTGTTTCCTTTCCCTTTCAACTTCTTCCTTTTCTTTATCAACCTTTTCCTCAATCTTTCGATCACTTCGCTTGATTTTAAGGTTTTCAGATTTGGACGTTTGTTCTTCTATTTAGCCACATCTTCGATTTCATCATCATCATCATCACCAATTTTCTTCTTTCGTTTTTCCTTCATACTGACCGAAGCTTCATTACCCTTCGGTTCAGCAGTGACATTTGTTTGAGTGATGGGTTTGCTTGTTGGAGGTTGTTGTGATTGACCCTGGGTAACATTCTCCCCCCTTGTTTCGGAGGGACAATGGGCTCCGGAACACCTTCAATCATGCTTAGAATGTCTAGAGCACGTCTCAATTTCTCATCCAAGTGGATTTGAATCGAGATTGTAAGGACTGAGTCATGTGCGTCCAGAAGATGCAAAAGAATAAAATGCACATCACAAACAAAGCTTTTGACGACTGCTCGTTCATACTTAAGTTCTTCAATTTCCTTGGTTGCCATTTTGAGATTTAAGTTCTGATTTTTAAGCTGAGCAGTTCGACGATCCAGCTCATCCATTATCTTGTTTTCCACAGCTACTTCGACTTCAAGTTGAGTAAGACGGGCATCAACCGATGTGTGAAGCTCGGTGTTGGCAGACTTAGTGGCTTGGCGTGTCTCCTCAAAGTTCTTCTTTTCAGCTTGAAGCTAGATGGTAAGATTATCAACATAAGCATTCACCATTTGAGCATTCTTCTGAGCTGCAGCCTGAAGAGAATCAAGAAAAATTTGAGCATCAGAAATTAGATTTTTGACTTTTGCGGTCGCTTGCTTGCAATCTTTGGAGGATTCTTCAACTGCACTAGAAGCTTTCTGGCATGTGGAAGTGGAAGCCTCTATAGCTTTGTCGGCATTAGAAATGGAATTGTCATGCTCCTTGACAAAGGTTGCCAACAGAGCCTTGATTGCAGCTTCAGAGTAAGCCTTACTTGGAGTAGAAGAGGAAGAAGAAAGCAATTAGTCAAGCTTGGCATTCAGATCCTTCAAGTTCCTTTTCGTGACAGGAGCGACATCATCATCATCGCCCTGTACTCGATATGGGCTAAAATAAACAGAATCAAATTCCATTTCTGCTCCTCCAAGAACAGGGTCAGATTCGAGTGAGGGAGGTGGGGATAGAGGTTTTGAGGTAATTGGGGTTTTAAATTCGAAAGTAGGTGCCCCCGTATAAGATACGTTGACACGAACATTCTGTTCTGTTGTAGTAGTAGTAGTTGTGGTAACTTCGGTGAATAAAGGGGTGGAAATGGTAATTGAAGTTGTAGTTGAGGATGAGATGGGAGGTGGGCACGAAGCAATGGTAATAGGAACCAATTTTGTAGGTGAAGGAGGAGGTGGGTTTTGGTTACCTTCATGAGCTGGTGATGGTGGAGGCGAATTACCTCGAATCGAACTCTCGGTTTGAGAAACTTCATCATCACTGGACTCTGGTTCGGGCTATTGGCTAGATGGAACGTAGTCAGTATCACTTGAAGAAGGAGCGTTCGGCTTGCATGCCTTCTTCTTGGTCTTGCTTTTCTTTGGAGCAGTAAGAGCCGCTTGTTCATACTTTCGCTTCTTGGGAGTTGAAACTTTAGAGAATTGACCTTCCTTCTCCCCTTTTCTTTCAGGCTTCTTCCCTCTTTTCGTTGGTTTCTCTGCTGCTTCTAGCGAGCTTTGAATTTCGGGTGTAAGCTTCCTTGGTCCTGTAGGAGTTAGCTTCTTGTACTCAGTTATCACTTTGCTTTCACTGGAAACACACCTATATATGGATTCTGGAACTGAACTAATAAATAGAAACTTCAATGGATCGGAGACAATTATCTTCGTCGTGTGGAAAGTAACAATAGAAGACATCAGTGAGTCTGCCATTGTTGGAACTTGAAGCTTCTCCATCGCCCATTGAGTAACGAGAGTCCAAAACGAAGCACAAGAGATTTCAGAGTAGCGTGAAGTAGAACTAATAATTTGAACCAGTTGAGACCATAAGATAGATCCAAAATCCATGTTGACCCCATGGTATAGACCGTAGAGAAGGGTCATGAACGCCTTGCTCGCTCCATCAGAACCTACAACCCTCTCCGATAAACCTTTGAAGAGGAGAGTAAAAAGACTATTCCACTGAGGAGGAAGGCATGATTTCTTGAACTTTGTGAGAGTGGTGAGAACCTCAGTATACCCTATATCATAGAACATTGTGAAGAGTTGAGTGGTAGTAATGGAATCACGGTTGATCATGGAATCGTTGATAGTAATCCTTAGCAATTGAAAAAACCTAGCTTTCGAAATCGACGTCTTTTGATTGGAGATCTCAAAGAAAATTCGCTCCTTGGCTTTATCGTAGACATCAGTTGAGTAGACCTGAGAATGTAGCGACATTGGAACATACTCCACCTTGGTTAGGGAAACTACATGTGGTGAACATTTGAGGCATTCAATGGTGAGAAGAGAGGATTGGGCAGTTTGTTCATGAACAGAGGAAGATTCAGCGATTGTTGCAGGTGTGAAGGAGAAGATGAAAGTAGAAATTCGCCGGTGTGTACTTGAGAGAGTTGTGAATTGGTAAAGTGGTACAAGGGGTATGAGAAAACCTTATATACCATTTCCAGGAGAGAGAAAGAATCCACAGTAATGATGCAACGATCATCTGACTTGGCACCTGAAAAAGCGCGATTTAACAGCTGTGTTTCCCTAGGAAGACGTCATCAGGCGTGATGTTAGGAACCGTTTCAAATTCACGTGCCCATTTCAAATTCCTATCCAATGACTCCGTTTGAAATTTTATCTTGTTACCCCTGTTTCGACTTCAAAAACATTTAAAATTCCTTTTCAAACTGTGACAAACCCTTTCGCGTCATATAAGGCTGGCAATGTTCGCTCCTTAACATAGTGTACCACCATAACATTTACAGCCGAAGCATCAAATATGAAAAATTGCCGTTAGTACCACGAACAAGAATTGGGAAAATCATAAAGATCTTCGTGCAAGAGTGTGCCAATAGAAAAGAAATAAAGCAAAGAATTTTTGGGATTTAAGTGATGTCTATTTAGACACTAAACTATGGATCTCGGGCACGAATCGCTTCCTTCAAATTCAAGAGAGATCAAGAAGTGTATGTGTGGTTTCCCATTGAAATACGATCAAATGTTTATTAAGAAACATTGAAAGGCATCGTTTCAAATTTAAGCTCTAAGGGGTGGCTTAGCTTCAACCGAATTTTAGTACTTGACATAAGACCGAAAGTTGGATGAAGTACTTGTGAGACCAGTGTAGCCTAGTAAACAAGTAGGTTTGATCATTTTCAGTGACTTGGTGAGTTTCGTAGAAATCTCAAAAACAAAAATAAGCTGGATGTTATGGGAAGAAAAGACTTGGTGTCACACATTTTCATAAAGATCGCACAAAAATTAAAAAGAGATTTCTTGGTACCGTCCACTAAAGTGGTTTCGTTAATACTTGGGTGAATGCTATAACGTTTGATTGTTCACCGTCAATTCATTGTAGGTGTTGGATTTTGGGTTTCACTTAGCACGTGGTGAAACGAAGCTAAGATCATCAACAGAGATGTTCTGTAACCATAAACCTCATTGGTAAATTCTGAAAGTCTCAAGGGTTACAATTATGAACCGAAGTGTGATGGAGAAATATGAATAGGTTGTTAAAGAACTGAGAGTACCTCTGCTATATAGTAAGGACCGTGCAGACAACTCTTAACTCAATGTGAGAAGATTAAGGTAGCTCATGACTTGAGTGAGTTTATCAGCCTAATTGAGAAGAAACGATTTGTATATATCGAATCAGTAAGGCTTCACTCAAAGTCTTGGAGGCTTCGGTCGACATGCAGCAACATGCTTCTAGGGACACTTAGCTAGTACATAGATAAAAAGTGTTATACATGTCCCAGCTCCATCATTTGAATGATCCATGATACCTTTCAATGATATTTTTGGTATTTCTGATTTTTATAAAACGCAAGAAGAATAACAAAAACAAAATATTTTTGGATTTTATGAATTTTCTAAAAAAGAAATAAAAACAGAAAGGAAAATATTTTTGAGTTTTATGAATCTTCTGAAAAAGAAATAAAAATAGAAAGGAAAATATTTTTGAGTTTTATGAATTTTCTGAAAAAGAAATAAAAAGAGAAAGGAAAATATTTTTGAGTTTTATGAATTTTCTGAAAAAGAAATAAAAACAGAAAAGATAAACATAGTGTACAAAGTATACAACCGAAAATTCACCTAAAAGTAGTGAAGCGAAATGGTCCGAGCGTTCGGTTCATTTCGGTTCCCGAAAAATCCGGAGCCGAAATACACCGAGCGTTCGCTCTATTTCGCTTGTTCAATTTTAATGTGGAAAAAGTAGTTTCGGTACTGACAACTTCCATCATTCCTAAGCCTTGGAGGATTTTATTAAAACTTACTTCAGGTAAGGCTTTCGTGGAGATGTCAGCTAGTTGATCAGCAGATCTAACAAAGTGGATTTCCACATTACAATCTTCAACGTGATCTTTGATGAAGTGGTATCTCAGTGCCATATGTTTCGTTTTGGAGTGTTGCACTGGATTGTGACGTATTCGAATAGCACTTTCTGAGTGACAATAAAAAGGAATCTTCTTCATATTCAACCCATAATCTCTTAATTGGCTTTGGATCCAAAGGAACTGGGAAGTACAAGATGTTGTAGCAATATATTCACCTTCGGCTGTAGAGAGTGAAACGCATGTTTGTTTCTTGGACTGCCAGCTGACGAGTTTACCATTGAGGAATTGACATCCATCTGTAGTGCTCTTTCGGTCCAAACTGCATCCTCCAAGATCAGCATCAGAGAATGCTTGAACGAAAAATCCTGATTTAGCAGGATACCACAAACCGATAGATGAGGTTCGCTTCAAATATCTAAAGATGTTCTTAACAGCCACCATATGAGGTTCGCGTGGATTAACTTGGAACCTGGGACAGTAACAAACAAAAAACATTATATTCGGTCTACTAGTTGTTAGATACATTAGAGACCATATCATTTGTCGATAAAGGGTCACATCAACAACCGGTTTCTCCAAAGATGGTGTTAACTTCGTTCCAAATGCCATAGGAACCTTTACTTTGGAATCTCCCATCATGGAAAACTTAGCCAGTAAGGTCTTCGTGTAAGCCTCCTGATTAATAAATATGCCTTCGGGTCCTTGTCTAATACTCAAGCCAAGTAAGAAGTTAAATGGACCCATTGAGCTCATCTAAAACTTAGTCTCCATCAACTTCCTGAATTCAGATGTGAGGCTAGGATTCATGGAACCGAAGATGATGTCATCGACGTAAATTTGGACGATCATTAATTTGTCACCTTCTTTCTTGAGAAAGAAGGTTAGGTCAACCGAACCTTGTTTAAACTTGGACATTTTTAGAAATCAAGTAAGGGTTTCATACCAGGCTCTAGGAGCTTGCTTAAAACCATAGACAGATTTATCCAGAATATAGCAATGATCAGGATACCTTTCATTCATGAAAACCGGTGGTTGCTCAACATATACAGTCTCCTTTAGTTCTCCATTCAGGAAGGCACACTTGACATCCATTTGAAACACTTCAAAGTTTTTATGTGCAACATATTCCAGAAAGATTCACACTGATTCTAACCTTGCTACAGGAGCGAAGGTTTCTTCATAATCTATACCTTCTTCCTGACAATATCCCTTGACTACCAGCCTTGCCTTGTTGCGAATTACGTTTCCTTCTTTATGCACCTTGTTCCTGAATATCCATTTCAATCCAACCACATATATATCCTTTGGTGTGGGAATCATTCTCCAAACTCGATTTCACTCAAACTCGTGGAGTTTGTCTTGAATTGCCTGTACCCAATCGGAGTGATCGAGTGCAATATTAACCGTTTTTGGTTCTATTTTTGAGACGAACGAATTAAACATGCAAAATTCTACTTGAGAGAACAGAGCAGATTGCTTTGCTTTAATTTGAGACCGACTAAGAACTCCCTCAGATGATTCACCGATTACTTGAGTTTTTGGATGATCTCTTGTCCTTTTTGTGAGAGGAGGGTAGTTTGGATCATAGGCTGGATCCAATTCGGCATTGATTTCCTCTTCCAATTTTATATCTGAATCATCATTCGTAGTATGATTCTCCTCCTCGAATGATGAGACTATTTCAACATCCGGTGCGAAATTCTCCCCCTCGATTGGACTTTCATGGGTCATTGTTGGAGATGGGTTCTCCCCCTGGAATGGTAAGTCAAGTCGCCTTGGTGTAGATGAACTCTCCCCCTGCAATGTAGAACATCTATGAGTAGGTTCGCTCGAGCTTTGGGGTTCGCCTTGATCTCGACGTTCGCTTGGACCTGGCTGTTCGGTTGGTCCTTGATGTTCGCTTTCCATTTCTTTTGCTGCTTCATCAATAATTTTCTTCAAGTTGTCGATCTTGTTATCAGCTGCCTTTGTCTCAAAATGAATTGCACTCTCTGGTTCATCAAAGAGCAACATGTATTCTTCAAATAGATTGGAAATTGGAACCGAGACTTGACCTGATTTTGGAAAGATTTCCTCTGTTGGTCCGAAGTTTGACTGAAGTTTCTTCACGTAATCATCATCAAAGGTGACATAGTAGGTTTCTTCAATTTTATTTGAACGTTTATTCAGAACCCTATATGCCTTTGAAGTTAGCGAGTAACCAAGAAAAATCCCTTCATCTGCCTTTATATCGAACTTGTTTCGGTTCACTTTGGAATTGAAAATAAAGCACCTTGAACAGAACAAATGGAAGAACTTGACATTTGGCTTGAGATTATTCAAGATTTCGTATGGAGTGATGGAAAATCTCTTATTGAGAAAGGTTCGGTTCTGGGTATAGCAGGCAGCAGCAATTGCATCAGCCCATAAATACAGAGGTAGAGAAGTGAAAATGAGCATGGTTCGGGCCGCTTCACACAACGAACGGTTTCACCTTTCGACTACACCATTTTGTTGTGGAGCATAGGGAGCAGAGAAGTTGTGAGACACTCCCTTTTCAGCGAGAAATTCTTCAAACTCTTGGTTTTTGAACTCCAACCCGTTGTCACTTCGGACATTTCTAACCACCTTTCGCAGTTGAAGTTCCACTTGCTTTATAAACACTTTGAGCTTTGGATTCGCCTCTGATTTCTCTTTAAGAAAGAAAACCCATGTGAAGCGTGAAAATGCATCAACAATTACTAGAATGTACTTACTACCACCAATGCTTTCTATAGCCGAAGGACCACATAGATCGATGTGAAGAAGCTCAATAGGTTCGATGATCTTTGTGTTGACAATTGTGGGATGACTCTTTCGGATTTGCTTTCCTTTCTCTCATGCTCACAGAAGTGTTCCTTATCAAATTTGAAAAGTGTAAGTCCTCGTACATGATCACCGATAACCAACTTGTTGATATCCTTAAAGTTGAGATGTGAGAGCCTTCGGTGCCATAGCCACCTTTCGCCAGAGTGTGCTTTCGTTAAAAGGCATACAACTGGTTTTCCTCGAATTGGGTTAAGATTTAGAGGATACATTTCTCCTTTTCGCTTATATTTTAACAGGACAACGTTCGTTTTCTTTTCAACAATCTCCGAACCTTCATCATCGAACGAAACCATTAAGCCAGTTCCCACAACCAGTTGAGAGACACTGATGAGATTGTGCTGCAATCCCTCTACATATGCTACCTTTCGGATTGAGAATTCACCATTTGTGATCATGTTGGATATAGTGTCTAAGTCCATAACTATATTTGGTATGTACTTGACCCGACCCGGCATGGTCCATTTGGGTTGCACTTCACCCGAACAATTTATGGATAATCGTTTGAGAATAGTATAAGTTATGCTTTATTAATATATTATAAGTCCTAATATATTAATATAAAATCATATTATTTAATTAGTATTGATCTATAATTAATCTAGAATTAATTTAGAGATCAAAAGTATGACAAATTATATATGGGCTCTTGTATTTATATAGTGTGGGCTAATGCTTATTTGGAATGGGCTAGGCTTGCATGGAAAGTCCATGGATACTCCATGGAGCTTTAACCCATGGATCTCATGGAAATGAAAAGACATGGGTATTAGGGTTTACATGAATGTAACCCTAATCCACCACACTATATAAAGGAGGCTTTGGTTCTTGAAATCACATGAGTTGTGGTGAGTAAAGTAAGAGGGCCCATTTCAAGAAGGTGATTACTATTCTCTCAAAGTTCCAAGTTTGTGGTGATTTGTGATTTCCATTTGAGGCATCCACACAATTGGTGCTAGGCTCTAAAACTCCAAGCAATCAACTACAACTACAAGGTAAGTAATTCTACTAGCTTTATTTGATTCAAGTTCCCCATGACATGCTAGATAGGATAAGAACCTTGGAAAAATAATTATTTTCATGTATCATAGTCAAACATAGATCCAAGGTTTCTAGGGTTGCATGTACACCATAGGAGTGTTAGAATGCTCAAAAACCCATCAGTGGTATCAGAGCCAGGTTTGTTTATTTGATACTTGATGCAAAAAAAAAAAAAAAAAAAAAACTTGAAAATCGAAATTTTGTTCAAAAGCTCGTATCAAAATTTCAAGTTTTGTATATGTACTTACGATTCTTGAAATTTTTGATATGAACATTCATAAACATATGAGTTTAGAAGATCATAGAAATTATGTGCTAATAATTGATTAGATTAATTCTTGATCTTTATGTGTTTTAATGGAGTCCATAACTAGTTCTTAAGTTATGGATAACCAAAAGTCACATTTATAAATAACCATTAAAAGAACACATAGGTTACAAAAAATGAAGAGTCTTCATTTTTAATAACCATTAACTCATAAGTTATGAGAAATGAAAAGTTTTGAAAGTTTACAAAACTTGCCCTCAAGTTTTGGAACATGTAAAGTCATATTAAAAACTTGAGTTCCAACCCTTAGAATTTTAAAAGTTAAAATTCAACCTTTATACTTTATAATATTATAAGTTTAATAATATTTATATATGTATAAGATCAACTCGTCTTACAACTAGTACGCCTCATTCACGAAGCCGGTCTATAAGGGGGGTATAAGGTTGTTGCCTATAAAATGGCAACTTAATGGGTGTCCACTCTCACCCACCGCTTCCTTGATCGGTGGAGGGTCGTTAGCCGAACGGGTAGGACAAAGACTTATAAATTCTCATTAAAAGTATAATGATAATACTAAAGTAACTAAACTTTATTTAATTCCCAATCTTAGTTATTTTAGGAAAATGTGAATATGGTGCTAATCCATGAAATTACATTTTACACTTTGTTTAAGTCGTTAGTGGAGCGTGTGTGGTTAACCGGCACACTAACTTGAACTTAACAAGGTAGGTAAAGGGTGACTTAATGTTTATCATAGTATCGATGGAGCGTATGTGGTTAACTGACACATCGATTGAGGGGTAATACATTAAGGGTACCAAGTAATTTGCATGGTTACTTCACACCTTGTTTTGTGATCCTCGGCATCCTAGTCACAAAACTTGAAGGGCACACTCGAGATTGAAACATGCCATTGAAGAAAGTTCAATGAATCTCAAAGAATCTAGGAGTTTCTAAACCAATTAAAACCTAATTAAATATTTCGTTTTTCATGGTGGAAATTGGTGAATCGTCATTCACCTACCTTCAAATATCTTATAGCTTAGATTACGGCATCCCTCTTGTAAGTTATAAAATATTGTGTTGGGTCCTAGCCTTAATATTACATTTGGGTGTTTTGTTAAGGACTATCTCTATATCTAATCTAATCTATTCCCTCTTCTTTTCAGATGTCTTCCAATAACAATGCTTCTGGCTCAAAACCTACTAGCTCATTCTCTCTCATGAATCTTTGTGGGAGAGTCAATTTTGATGGGTCCAACTTTACAGATTAGATCAGAAACATCACGATGGTCACTCGGTATGAGAACAAAGAATATGTTCTCGACAAGGAGCTGAAGGTACCCGAGCCAACTGCTACTCCTGAAGAGCTTGCTGACTATGAGGTACATGAAAGAGATGCTACAAAAGTGGCATGCATCATGATGGCCACCATGACAGCCGAGCTCCAAAATTCCTATGAGGACTATTATCCTTTTGAGATGCACCAGGACTTGATGGACCGCTACCATCAAAGTGCTCGTCAAGAGCGATATGAACTAATCTCCTCCACGATAACAACCCGAATGAAGGATGGTGAACCCATCACGGGCCACATGCAGAAAATGCAAACGTATGTGGACCGTTTACTGAAGCTGAATGTGAACTTCCCTGAGGAGTTAGCAATAGACATCATTTTGCACTCCTTGCCATCGTGTTATGGTCAATTCCGTATGACATATCACATGAACAAGGAAGAAGTCACCCTCAGCAAACTTCAAGGACTCTTGAAGACCGCCGAAAGTGGTCTAAAGGGTAAGTCGGTTGTTACTACTCCTACTCCTACTCCAACTGCGGCCAATGTCTTGGCAATCGGGCATGGCAAAGGGAAGAAGAGATAGAACCCTTCTAAGGGTACCAAGGGTAAGACCCTTGAAGGCTCCTCTTCAAGCAAAACCAAGAAAGGTTTTGTCACTCCTTCTGCTAACCCTAATGAGGCTGAATGCTTCTATTGCCATGAAAAGTCGCACTGGAAGCGAAACTGCCCAAAGTACCAGCAAGATTTGAAGGATGGGAAAGTAAAACCCAACCATGCAGGTATATACACTATATTGTCTAATAACTCACCTCATTCTAAGTCTTGGGTCCTTGATACAGGTTGTGGTATTCACATATGTTGTGATTTGCAGGGACTAAAAAGAAGTGAGAATGTGGAGCAGGGAAAGATAAACTTGATCATGGGAAACAGGAAAGCTTCACCTGTCACCAAGATAGGAGTTGATTCCTTAGTTCTAAATAGTGGGTTTACATTAGATTTGAATAAATGTTATTATTCACCAGAATTGGCAAGAAATGTTATTTCGTTTCATGCATTGTATAAACAAGGTTTTACCTTTTATTTTGATAATAATAATGGTAGTATTGATGCTTTCTTTAATAATGTTCTTTATTTTAAAGCATTACCTTGTGATGGCGTGTATGAAACTGTATCTGTTGTAGATAATCTAGGAAATAATGTATTGTGTATTAACTCTTCCACTAGCTTAGATAAAGCATCCTTATGGCATTGTCGTCTTGGACATGTAAGCAAGAAACGTATAGGCCAACTCCAAAAGGATGGAGTCTTGGAGTCATTTGACCTAAAGTCAGATGATAGTTGTGAATCTTGTTTACTTGGTAAAATGACAAAGTCACCTTTTACTGGCACTTGTGCTAGGGGTGAAGGTTTGTTGGACCTCATACACACGGATGTGTGTGGACCCTTCAGAACCGCCACAAGAGATGCTAATCGGTTCTATGTGACTTTTACTGATGATTTTAGTAGATATGGATATGTCTACCTAATCAAGCATAAGTCAGAAACCTTTGAGAAATTCATAGAGTTTAAGCAAGAAGTGGAGAATCAGTTGGGCAGGAACATTAAGATGCTTCGGTCCGATCGTGGTGGTGAGTATCTTAGTACTGAGTTCCTTGACTATCTTAAGGAATGTGGCATTGTCTCACAATTGACACCTCCTAAGACACCACAGTTGAATGGTGTAGCTGAGAGGCGCAATCGGACCTTGTTGGACATGGTTCGTTCCATGATGAGTCGAGCTTCGCTACCAATCTCATTTTGGGGGTATGCCTTAGAGACTGCCGCCCATATCCTTAATCTAGTCCCTACAAAGAAGGTTGCCAAAACACCTCACGAGGTGTGGACTGGAAAAGTTCCCAATCTAGACCACATCAAGATTTGGGGTTGCGAGGCTTTCGTGAGACGCGAGACTCACGATAAGCTCGAACCCCGAAGCGAAAGGTGTATTTTCATCGGCTACCCACAGAAATCCTTTGGTTACATCTTCTACAGACCCAGTGATAATGTGGTCTTTGTAGCAAGAAGAGGATTCTTTCGAGAGAGAGAATTCATGAGCCAAGGAGACAGTGGGAGGCAAATTGACCTTGAAGAAATTCAAGAGTCAAGTGGTGAAGGAACCTCAAACCCTAGCCCTCAACCTGAGGAGGAAACTCCTGTTGAGCCGACTGAAGAATCTATACCTCTGAGGCGTTCCACCAGAGTTAGGAATGCACCTGAGCATTATTATGGTTTTCATATTACTGCAGAAGGTGAGACACTTATCAGTGATAACACACTGGTAAATCTGGATGAGCCTAACAGCTACACGGAAGCCATGGCAGGCCCTGAGGCTGCTAAATGGAAAGAGGCTATGGATAGCGAGATACAGTCCATGTATGACAATGAAGTTTGGAACTTGGTTGACAATGTACCTGATCATAAGATAGTTGGGTGCAAATGGATCTTCAAGAAGAAGACCGACATGGATGGTAATGTACACACTTATAAGCCACAACTGGTTGCAAAGGGTTATTCTCAAACTCCGGGAGTTGATTATGATGAGACCTTTTCACCAGTGGCCAAGATTAAGTCTATTAGGGTTCTGTTAGCCATTGCTGCATTTCATGATTATGAAATATGGCAAATGGATGTCAAAACCGCTTTCCTTAATGGAAAGTTGGCTGAAGATGTTTACATGGTTCAGCCAGAGGGTTTTGTCAGTACAGAGTACCCCAGTAGAGTGTGTAAGCTCGAGAAATCCATTTATGGATTAAAACAGGCACCTCGTAGATGGAATCTTTGCTTTGATGAGAAAATCAAAGAATTTGACTTTTCAAGGACTGAAGATGAATCTTGTGTCTATATCAAGGCTAGTACGAGTATAGTCAACTTTTTGGTACTGTATGTGGATGACATACTACTCATAGGAAATGACATCCCAACCCTGCAGAAAGTAAAGTCCTGGCTTGGGAAGTGTTTCGCTATGAAGGACCTTGGAGAAGCTGCCAATATCCTATGTGGACAAAGTGTTGAAAAGGTTCAACATGCATAACTCCAAGAAAGGAGAGTTACCCATCCAGAGTAACGCCAGATTGAGTAAGACACAAAGCCCTAGTACTGAGGCTGAGATAGCAGAAATGAGTCAAATACCTTATGCTTCAGCTGTAGGATCGATCATGTATGCTATGACGTGTACTCGACCTGATGTAGCCTTTGCTTTGAGCATGGTTAGCAGGTATCAGGGGAACCCTGGCAAGGCATACTGGACTGCGGTAAAGAATATCCTCAAGTACCTACGGAGGACTAAGGACTGGGTCCTTACCCTCGGTGGCAGTGAGGACTTGAGAGTTGTAGGGTACAGTGATGCTAGCTTTCAGACTGACAGGGATAATTTCTGCTCTCAGTCGGGTTGGGTCTTTACTCTAAACGGAGGGGCAATTACTTGGAAAAGTTCCAAGCAGGAGATGGTGGCTGATTCCACTTGTGAATCAGAGTGTATAGCAGCAAGCGAGGCAGCAAAGGAGGCTATATGGCTAAAGAACTTCATCGGAGACCTTGGAGTTGTACCAGCTATAAAGGAGCCAATGGAGATTTTCTGTGACAGCAATAGTGCGGTTGCCTTAGCCAAGGAACCAAGAGATCATGGGAGATCCAGACACATTGACAGAAAATATCACTTCATTAGACATCGAATAGAAGAAGGAATCCTCGTGGCAAAGAGGGTATCATCGGATGAGAACCCAGCAGATCCCCTCACGAAGGGACTGACTAGGGCTAAGCATCTCCAGCATGCTCGGAGCATAGGGCTGAAGGATGATGTTAGTTTTAGTAGTTAGATAATCTTGAAATTTGTAAAATGTAATTGACATTTGATGATAAATAAAAGCTGTTATTTATGAGTAAAGTGTTGCTATCTCTTGTCAATCGTTTACTATTATTTCTTTTTTGCATGTTTTGACTTCCAGAATAATTATGTTATGGTTTATATCATATTATTCAAACTCTCCACAGTAGATCATATGTTGGAAGTAGATATTAATCAAGACTGTCATGGGTTGGCTTGTAGAGGTCTAAGATGTTAGACAAAGCGGGGCTACAACACTCATGAGTGCTCATAAGTTCTGAGTATTGGATTCAACCCACGCTCACTTGTATCACTTCATGGAATTTATCTCGAGTGATCGTGAGACGGTAATATCATATAAGTCTTCAAACCTAGAGATATGATTTGTTGCCTATGAGTTGGTTATGCATTGATTGCACGAAAACGCATTGGTAACTCGATGTTATAAACCGTGCTTTTGTGTGTAATTCAACAAGTAGTAGAGCAAACATATGAGTCGAAGTTTATCTGTTCCTTTTAGGATTAGAAGCGATATCTGGGCCCCTCGATGATTTTGTTTTGACCTATGTACCGGGCCCGGTCATAACTAAATTGATGTGTTCAGTTAAGTTCTATGTCAAACAAATCGGAAATCGGGAAACAAATGCTGGACAATAAGCAAGACCATGTTCCATGTATTTGTCCGGCTGATATCTAGAACAGAGGATTATATGATCACTTATCTAAAATGGCGCTTCATAGTTCAACAGAGTTTAAAGAGCTACGATTGCTGATTGGTTCCTGAAGTCATACTTGCAACTATAGTTATTAGACTTATCCAAGTGGCAGACTGTTGGATATAGTGTCTAAGTCCATAACTATATTTGGTGTGTACTTGACCCGACCCGGCATGGTCCATTTGGGTTGCACTTCACTCGAACAATTTATGGATAATCGTTTGAGAATAGTATAAGTTATGATTTATTAATATATTATAAGTCGTAATATATTAATATAAAATCATATTATTTAATTAGTATTGATCTATAATTAATCTAGAATTAATTTAGAGATCAAAAGTATGACTAATTAAATATGGGCTCTTATATTTATATAGTGTGGGCTAATGCTTATTTGGAATGGGCTAGGCTTGCATGGAAAGTCCATGGATACTCCATGGAGCTTTAACCCATGGATCTCATGGAAATGAAAAGACATGGGTATTAGGGTTTACATGAATGTAACCCTAATCCACCACACTATATAAAGGAGGCTTTGGCTCTTGAAATCACATGAGTTGTGGTGAGTAAAGTAAGAGGGCCCATTTCAAGAAGGTGATTACTATTCTCTCAAAGTTCCAAGTTTGTGGTGATTTGTGATTTCCATTTGAGGCATCCACACTATTGGTGCTAGGCTCTAAAACTCCAAGCAATCAACTACAACTACAAGGTAAGTAATTCTACTAGCTTTATTTGATTCAAGTTCCCCATGACATGCTAGATAGGATAAGAACCTTGGGAAAATAATTATCTGCATGTATCATAGTCAAACATAGATCCAAGGTTTCTAGGGTTGCATGTACACCATAGGAGTGTTAGAATGCTCAAAAACCCATCAGATCATTCCGTAGCCTTTGATCGTGCCATATGAATTATTCCCGTATTTGAAACATCCACCATCCTGAAGAGCCCGAAACTCCCTTAGCTCTTCCCTCCTTCCTATCATGTGACGTGAGCAGCCACTATCAATGTACCATTCGTCGTCGAACGGCTCGTCACTTATAACCTGCAAAAATCAAGCAGATTTAGGAACCCAAAGTTGCTTGGGTCCACGTGAGCCTTTTACAGAATAGGGAATATCAATAGAAAGATCAACCATATAAGTTCTTTCTATTAGTGTGGTTTCGTCTTTCCTTTTAATGGTAAAGACCTTGAGTTTGTTTAAATCAGATTGAGGATTTTTGTTTTGATTCTTAACAAACTTGTGTTTGTGTTTCCTAGGGTTAGCCGACGTCTTCTTTGATTGCGTCTTGTCTTCAGAGACGAGCTTCCCTTTTCCCTTGCTATCATTGACATCCTTGTTAGGATTCTGCTTTGGTCAAGAACAAGGAGAATGGGGTTTAGAACCGAAGTTAGGCTTTCGGTTCTTGACACCACTTGATCTGGAACCGAAACTTGGCTTTCGGTTCACTTGACTGCAGGATTGGCAGTGAGTGGATGGACCAGAATTATCCTTTGATCCTGCTTTCCCCTTGAGATTTGACTCCTTTTCTGTGAGAACATAATTGGAGTTTTGGGAGTTCCAAAAATGCTTCCTTTCATTAATATTCTTTTGATATCCTTTCTTTCGCTGGCGTTTTTGTTCAGCAAGCTGCTTTTCAGACTTGTGTATGTTTGCCCTTGGCTTCGATCTCTCATCATGAGTTTCGCTCTTCAATGAAGAGGTTTCGCTTGTAGCCTTCATTGGTTCGATTGGAATTTCTTTTGTACCACTTGTAATCGGCTTATCAAAGCTTGAAGGCTTGTTAAGAGGTTCAGCCACATATCTACCCTTGACTATCCATGAGGTTTGCTCCGACAGACCTACTGTTTCGTCTGCATTGTCAATGTGTGACATCCCTATTTTCACGGCCAGAAAAGACCGATTTCGTTTATGCTTTATAAAAAAATCAGAGTACTTCTTTTGATAAAAAATTTTGCGGAATTTGTTCCCAGTAAAACATGATAAATACGTTATCAAAGCATTCCCGAAGAAATGTATTTTTTTATTCATTTTAAAACATTTAGGATGTCATTCTCAATACAGAAACATAAGCATAAACAGAACTTACATTCAATTACACTAGTGATTTACATCTCTTTAATCTCTCAGTGTAATGTAACTTCATATCGACACCTGTGATACAAATAAGCTTGAGTGGGTCAGGTTGGGAAACCCGGTGAGTACATAGGGTTTTCAACCCATAATAATTTAATTATTATGTTTAAACATCAAACAATCAACCCAATTACCCATCCCCATTATCTTCCTTACTCTTAAGGATCTTCCTTAGGAATCATCTATCTTGCATTCGTTCATTTTGAAGCCCATTGCTTCCAGGGTTTATATGATAGACACTAAGTCCATAGCTGCCAATGCTTGTTCGTAAAGCACTAATTCCATAGCTGCTAAAGGGGTTGTATTTATAGGGTGAAGTATGGCTGAAGTTGGTGCCACATGTGTCACACCCCGAAACCGATGGCGGAAACGTTCCGGGGCGGAGCGACATCATGCGTAGTATCACAACAGTTGTATCATAGTAAGCGAAGTAAACACAACCATTACATTATAATATGAATATTTACATTGTTCAGAAACATGATTTATACATATCAGTATATAGCAAAAGTAAAAGACGTTACTCCAAAAATGCTCCGTCTTCTCCAAAAGTTGACAGAAATACCTGTCTATGGTTGCCCTGAGAATACAAGCAGTTTTAGGAATATCAGCATAAAGTTGGTGAGTTCATAAGCATTTAATCTTTGGAAGAGAATGTTTGTTTGATCCTTTGAAAAGTGTTTCTCAAGAAAATCCTATATTTTCTTATGAAAAACGGTTTTTGAAGGAGTGTCTATTAGTAGAAAATAAACCATCAGTTTTAGAAATACCGGTGTTACCTTGGGAAAATCCTATAATTTCCCTAGAGGCAGGTTATCCGTACTAGAGGTAGAGATGTAGGTTTTGAAACCCACGATTACTATCAGTATATACATGAGAGTAGTTTTATTAATCAAAATAAAACAAGTGAAGAGTAGAGTCCGTAAACAGAGTTTGTTTATACTTATTTTGTGAGTTGTATAACCATACTTGATATGACTGAGAGACCTTTGTAACGTTCTTCAGGTGTTAAGCTAAATGACATTTGTTCACCCCAGGCGTGCCCGCCTAACTGTAGCTAGCAGTTCAGGTGTGAGATTGTCAGTCCCGAATAGATCTATTCACAAATCTCACGCTCTCCTTCCAAGAGACTCTGGTTATACTAAAAGGATTTATCACTATACACCTAAGGGTACAGTATTGAAGTAGCGCCTCACAATTCTGTATAATCTAGTTTACTAGCGAAAAATCAGTATAAAACAGTAATTATCCTTCAATAAATGTTCTTTATACTTCTGATAAAACATATAACATAAACTAAATCTGCCATAGTTTATATATATTCATTTATGAAATCTGATTAAGTAGAGACTGCCTAGAGAGTTATCCCAAACTCTACCCATTATAGTTTATTAGAGTCGATATAAAGTTGCGTTGTAAAAACCTTTCTGAAAGATATGTAGTGAGATTTCCAAAATAATAATTTCCCTAATGCTCAACAGGTTACAAAAGGGATAAAATATCCGAGTAATTTATTAAACATGGAAATCGTTGGGTTGTATTAATAAGTTTAGAACTTAATAAAATACTTTCAGTTTGGCTTGTATTCCCCCCCTGAAACATTAAAAACACGGAAAATGAAGGGGTATGAACTCACTGTTTATCGTAGGATCCGAAAGTACAATTGGTTACGAGTGTTGAGAGTCAACCGATGTTTCGTACGCGAGTGGATCCTATTAACATGTGATAACACATATGTGATTACACTTAGGGTATATAGTGTCACACCCCGCTAAAGCGGAAACACAGGGCGTGGCAGTACAAAGGGTTTCATCGCAAAAGTTAAAAGACAACACCAACCATAGTATTAAAAATCATTACAAATTCACAATGGGTTTGAACAACTTTTAAAATAAATTACAATGTAAATTGAAATACAACACATGCGAATGCTCCTAAAAGTGAAGTGTCCCTAAGTGCCACTTACTCGATGATTCCTGAAAAAGCATGTAAAACGAGCGTCAACTATAAAAATAGTTGGTGAGTACTCACAAATAAACAAAATAATACTGGTTTCATGAATTGAAATCAAAGTTTTGATAAAAGTTAATAAAAGTATATTGTTAAAATGAGTAAATAAGTTTGTAAAAACAAAGTTCTTTGTCATCATGAGAGACAAGGTATGGTATCATGCACTCCAAGATCTATGCTTATCAATCCATAGATGAATATGGTATCATGCACTCCAACAATAGGGCGAGTGAGGAGTTGTCAATTCCTAATAACGCTATCCATAATGACCATTGGCTCAAAGAGTTAATGGTTAGAGATAAGGGAAGGGCCTTAATACGATAAGTTCTCATGTTCCGTGTTGCATAGACATACATAGAGAGATATAGCAATAAAATAGCAATCATGTTTGATACAAATCAATTTAAATACAACATTCAAATAATAGTTTTTCGGGACATGCTTTTCCACCCCAAAACATAAAAACTGAAAATAGGGGAGTGCGTGAATACTCACAATATGCAAAATATAGCAACCAAGTTTATACGATTCAAATAAATACAATGAGCATAAATAGTTTAGGACATGCTTTTCCACCCCAAAACGTAAAAACCGAAAATAGGGGAGTGGTGAATACTCACAATGCATTGAGATGATGCAAATGATGCCTTGATCTACGCTCCACTCGTACCACTATCGTTTTCCTACAACGATGTTACACACTAATGAGTCTCTAATTGAAATCTAATACTAGTATACTTACTACTACAATAGAATTATGCCAATAATGTGTCAAAATTTAATATTGATAAGTTACAAACATTTTTCTGTGGAAATTAAGTTTCAAAGAATCAATTGTTATATAACAATTTATTGAAATGTTAATATTTAACATTTTAGAGGTGTTCCAATGATTAAATATTCAAAACGAAATCAATTTAGTTCTAAACTTTCCCAAACTTTGTATTTCATTTTTAATTGAAGTGAAACACCTTAAGATAAATTTTCTTAAATTTTTGATTTGTCTAACTATTTTTCACCATTTAATTCCATGAATAATCATAAAATCATGGAAAAATAGTAAATTATCATAAAAAATTCTTGTAATTTTTGTGTAACTATTTTACAGTGTACATAATCTAGGAAAAATATTAATATGAGTTTTCAAAAAGTTTAACACAATTTTTCTGATTTTTATATATTTAAGTGTATTAAATCTTGGGAAAATAGAAGAAAAATAGCATACAGAAGATAAAAATCATCAAAATTTTTATGTATTATCCTAACATGTTATAAGAGTTTCTGGTAAATTTTCATGAATTTTGGATGAGTAAAACTATTTTTCCTGTTTTTAGTCCATTATAAACACAAAAATTCAAGAAAAATAGATATACACTTTCAAAAATTCTCAAAATATTTTTCGGAGTCTTAAATATAAGGTACAAGCTGCGAAAAATAAGAAATAATATTTTCACATTCCCTAAAGTGGTTTTATGATTTATTAGAGCTAAATAAAAAGAAAATTAAAAACCATACTAAACAGTAACCAAAATCGATGAAACTTCATGAGAGATGTTTATTAACTAAAAGGGTCATCCACAAATATTTACAGAATTTATTTACAAGTTTAAGTATTTTATATGCTTTAACACTCTATTTTATTATTATTTTTATGTAAAAATAAAGAAAATATATATTGAGCTGAAAATTTCCAGAATGCAACTTCAAACAATTTAATAACAATGAAAAATTGTTTTCTTATTTTTGATGTCGAAAAACATGCCTAAAGGCTCAAACAATTATAGAGAAAACTTGATTCTTGTGATTTTGGTAAAAATTATTGATGTTACTTTGAGAATTTTTGCAACATGTTCCAAAGGCTTTTGAATCAAGATATTTTTATACCTCTTAATACATGATGTTAAGTGCTCAAGTTAATTTTTCCTTGATTTTTAGTGATGAATAAAATATTTGAACATGCAATACAAAACTAGTATTCACAAAAAGGTGCTGATTGAGCAACAGTTTTGTAAAATTTACTAAAAATCGAAATATTTGAATTTTCCAGTGAGATCAGATGGCTTTGAAAGCTAACTCAAAATATTATATTTCAAAAAACGAATCCCGAATTTTGGTTAAGAAATGAGTGAGATATGACAGTTTAAAGTCAGGTAAAGAAATCTGGCAGATTGCATGCATGGTGATTGGTTAGAAAAATGAGTTTTCATCATTTCTTTGAGTAAATCTTTTGAAATATTTTAAAAGATATCATGATAAACTTATATTCTAGTCATGTTTCCAGAGATCAAAAGATTAAAACTTATCAAAATGTATACATTCATTTATGAACAAAATTTTGTTTCTCAAAAACTCTTAACTTGAGTTTGATGTTTTAATCCTTAAAATCGATTTTTGCACTAAGATCATGAACATGCAACCTTGTTTATCATACATGCATGGTGTTAAAACACATCCATGATGTTCTAAAAACCATTTTAACAAAAAGAAAACAAGTTTGAAGAAGATGAAGAAGTAGAAGTCGGTTTTTGAAGTAAAATGCACATGCATGGCTTAAATCATTGTTGTGGATCTTCAAGAGATGTATGTTCTTTACCTTAAATTTATTTGTGGCTTGAAAAAACCTTATGAATCTCCATAATTTCGTGGTTAAGAGGCTGTGGTTGTGGTGTTTGGAGAAAAAAAATTAGAGAGAAGGTAGAGAGAGTTTTCTAGAGAGAGAAAGAAGAGAGATGTGTGTGTGTTGGAGAATGAGAGTGTGAGAGAGAGATATGGAAAGAGAGGGGTCCGAAATTTTGAGTATAATAACCCTTTCTCATTCATTTTGTTTTATAAAATTTAAGTTATTTTATAAAATATCTAAATTTTATATAAATGTGCACTAAAATCAAGTTTTTATTCATAAAACCTTGATTTTTGACTTATAAATTAAGGATGAATGTTAATGACTTAAATTTTTATTTTCCTTGATTATATTTCCCTGAATTTAATTGTTTTAAGATAATATTATAAGTTTCATAACTATTTTTATAGAATTCTTGATGTTAAACTTTATAAAATTTAAGTTTTAGGGTTTTTAGGGTTTTTAGTGTTTTTGAGAGTTTGTAAAAATTTGGATATCAAAATAAATAGAATATTTGTGACTTTAAATTATCTTATGGTATTATAACTATTTTATAGTTATAAATAATGTTTGTAATTTATTTTTATCGGTTTATTGGCATTCTATGTAGTGATTCCGAGATTCAAGCGAAATTGAGGAATCAAGTATACTAGTCCTAGTCTTCAACTTTGACTTAAGTTTCTATGAGACTTTGACCTAATTTCTACTTCTAGGTCAAGTGCATGATGTGTGTATATGATTCATGAAAAGGTGTTCGAGTCAAAGAGTGACCCGAATATGGATAGCCTCTATAGTTAAGTAGTTGTAGAATTCACATATCAATGTGAAATCTAAGTACATTATCCATTGTTTCTAGTTGCTTCCAAGTTTCTAGTAGGTTATAACTGAGCTTCTAGTCACTAAGTCCAGTATGTGTCGTGCGTATATGTGCAACTAAGTTTATTCAAATCTAGAACCGACTCGAATTTTGACGGTTGTCACATATAGCCACTATTAGACACATGGACACATCTTAGGGACATGAAAACACTTAGAATTAGGTGTTACAAACACCTATTGAAGTCCCCAAATGAGTGTAATGCTTTAGATTTGAGTGTAAGGCTACCAAACTCGACTTTTCTGTGAGCGCGGCCAGGTGTGCGGCCAGGGTGTACGGCCAGGATATGTGTGCGGTTTCACAGAGGAGTGTGCGGCCGTACAGATGGTGTGTGCGGCCGTACACAGGAGTGTGCGGCCGTACACTCCTCATCTGTGTCCGAAATATCGATTTTGAGGTGTTCTTGTGCCAATACAAGGTTCTACTATTGAATGGAGGCTAAACTCTTCACTTTGGAGAGTTTTAGGGTGTGTGCGGCCACCTCATGAAGGTGTGCGGCCGTACACCTTCAAAGGATGAAGAACATGAAGAATACTATGAGTTTTAGGCTTAGATTCAGGTGTCTTACCAATATAACAAGCTGAATGATGGAGTGCTTCACGTTTTTGTGGCCCTCAGAGTGTTCTTGGATGATGTTTCTAGAGAGAGAAAGTAGAGAGAGGGAGTAGGGTGCAGCCAAAAGAGGAAAAGAGTGAATGAATGGGGGTCTCCTCCAATTTATAGGGTCGGGTGTGAGGCTGGAGGGTGTGTGCGGTTGGGTGTGCGGCTGGCTGGCCGCACACGCGGGTGTGCGGCCGCACACACCTTCTTTGGTGTGTTTGGCCCGATTTTGTGATGCTACACACTTTCTAACCCTTCCTAAGACTCATATCCATGTTATACTAAGCCTAAAACACTCATATAGACCCATAATTTCGTTATAAGATAGAAAAATGAAGGCTAACTATGATAAAAATAAAAAATGTACAAGTTAGAAATTTCGGGTTGTCACATCATCCCCCCGTTAGAGGGAATTTCGTCCCGAAATTCGAACATAGAATACAAATCATGAATTAGGAATGAGATGAGGATATTTCTGGTTCATCTGATCTTCGCGCTCCCAAGTGAATTCCGGTCCTCGCTTGGCATTCCAACGAACCTTCACTATCGGGATGCGACTTTGTTTTGTTCGTTTGATCTCTCTATCCATGATTTTGATTGGTTCTTCCACGAAGTTTAGATTCTCGTTGATTTCAATCTCATCGAGAGGAATAGTAAGAGTCTCGTCGGATAAGCACTTTTTAAGGTTCGAGACGTGGTAGATAGGATGAATGTTGCTAAGTTCTTGCGGTAAACGAAGTTTGTAGGCTACGGGACCGATCCTAGTAAGGATTTCGAAAGGTCCTATGTATCTTGGATTTAGCTTTCCACGCTTTTCGAAGCGTATCATGCCTTTCCAGGGCGAGACTTTTAGCAGGACACGTTCTCCAACCTGGAATTCCAAGGGTTTTCGTCGTTTATCGGCGTAGCTCTTTTGTCTATCTCGAGAGGCCTGAAGTCGTTCTCGGATTTGTACGATCTTTTCGGTGGTTTCGCGGATGATTTCTGGACCAGTGAGAGTGTTGTCATGGACTTGTCCCTTGACTAGTTGCGTGTCACCCACCTCAGCCCAGCACAGAGGGTATCTGCACTTATGGCCATAGAGGGCTTCAAAGGGCGCAGCCTTGATGCTGGTGTGGTAACTGTTGTTGTAGGAAAATTCAACCAAAGGAAGATGAGTGTCCCAAGACGCGCCGAAATCGATGACGCAGGCTCTCAACATATCTTCCAATGTCTGAATTGTTCTCTCACTCTGTCCATCAGTCTGAGGATGATAAGCTGTGCTCATATCCAGCTTAGTTCCAGGAGCTTTCTGAAGTGACTGCCAGAACCTCGAAGTGAACCTGCTATCTCGATCGGAGATAATGGACACAGGCACACCATGCAGTCGAACTATCTCTTGGATGTAGATTCGCGTGAGTCTCTCCATTTTGAAAGTTTCTTTGATTGGAAGGAAGTGGGCGAATTTAGTCAGTCGATCGATAATTACCGAGATGGCGTCGTGCCCACTCGGAGATTTGGGTAATTTTGTGATAAAATCCATAGTGATCCTCTCCCACTTCCACTCCGGTATCTCCGGCTGGTGGAGTAGGCCTGAGGGTTTCTGATATTCGACCTTTACCTTGGCGCAAGTCAGGCACTTTCCCACGAAGGTAGCGATCTCTGCTTTCATGTTCGACCACCAATATAGTTTCTTGAGATCGAGGTACATCTTGTCCCATCCTGGGTGAACGGAGTATCTGGTCTTGTGAGCTTCGTTCATCACAACCTCTCTGTAACCACCGAACTTTGGGGTCCAGATCCGGTCCACGAAATAATAGACTCCGTCTCCCTTGATTTCTAGGTTCTTTTCTATTCCCCTCAAGGCTTCACCCGGCATGTTCCCTGGTTTTAAGGCTTCCAGCTGAGCCTCCTTGATTTGCATGGATAAATGGGAATGGATAGTCATGGTCAGTGCCTTCACTCTGCGACCTGAGTACTCTTTTCGGCTGAGGGCATCTGCCACCACATTGGTCTTGCCGGGATGGTAGCGGATTTCGCACTCGTAATCGCTGAGTAGCTCGACCCAACGCCGTTGTCGCATGTTCAACTCCTTCTGATCGAAGATGTGTTGTAGACTTTTATGGTCAGTGAAGATAATGCACTTGGTTCCGTAGAGATAATGTCTCCATATTTTCAATGCGAAGATCACTGCTCCCAATTCTAGGTCGTGCGTTGTGTAGTTGACTTCGTGTGCTTTCAGCAGTCTTGAGGCATAAGCAATGACTTTTCCCCGTTGCATGCGCACACAGCCCAGGCCCTGATTGGATGCATCGCAGTAAACAACGAAATCCTCCATCCCTTCGGGCAGATACAAGATAGGCGCGTTGCATAGGGCCTGTTTCAAAGTCTGGAACGCGGAGTCTTGCTTTTCATTCCAACAGAAAGGTACGCCTTTCTGAATCAGAGTGATTAAAGGTTTGGCAATTCTGGAGAAATTCTGGATAAATCTGCGATAGTAGCCAGCGAGACCCAAGAATTGACGGATTTCTGTGGGCGTCTTCGGTGCTGACCAATTTTCTATCGCTTTGATTTTGGAGGGGTCCACGTGTATGCCTTTCTCGCTTACCACGTGACCTAGGAAGGTTACTTTTTGAATCCAAAATTCGCACTTGGAGAATTTCGCGTACAACTTCTCCGTCCTTAATGTTTCCAGCACCGATCTCAAGTGCTGTTTGTGATCTTCCTTGCTTCTGGAGTAGACAAGTATATCGTTGATGAACACGATGACGAACTTGTCCAGGAAAGGACGGCACACCCGGTTCATCAGGTCCATGAACACTGCCGGTGCGTTGGTTAGACCGAAAGGCATAACTACGAACTCGTAGTGACCATATCGAGTCTGAAATGTTGTTTTAGGAACATCACCCTCATGGACTCGTAGCTGATGGTACCCTGATCTTAAATCTATTTTCGAGAAGTAGCTGGCTCCTTGGAGTTGGTCGATGAGATCATCGATTCGAGGAAAAGGGTAACGGTTTTTGACAGTGAGCTTGTTCAGCTCCCTATAATCGATACACATTCGAAAGGATCCATCCTTCTTTTTCACGAACAAGATCGGAGCTCCCCAGGGTGAGGAACTCGGTCTGATGAATCCTTTGCTGAGCAGCTCATTAAGCTGACTAGATAGCTCCTGCATTTCTGCTGGTGCTAGACGATATGGAGATTTAGCTACGGGAGTAGCTCCGGGGACTAAGTCGATGTGAAACTCGACTTGGCGTTCAGGAGGGATTCCCGGAAGATCTTCGGGAAAAACATCAGGAAAGTTGCAGACTTCGGGGATGCTCTCGAGGTCTTTAACTTCCTGCTTTTCGTTAATGACGTGGGCTAGGAATGCATAACACTCCTTCCGCAGGAGTTTCTGGGCTTTGATGCACGAAATGATGCGAAGGTTTGAACTGAGTTTATCACTGTAGATCATGATGGTTTCTCCGGAGAGAAGATTGAGACGGATAGCTTTTTCGTAACAAAGAATATCAGCACGATTGGGGCTCAACCAATCCATGCCGATGATGACATCAAAGCTTTTTATAGAGATTGGCATAAGATCGATGGGAAATGAATGGTCGTTCAGAGTAAGGGTACAACCCATGAATATGTCATTAGTGCTCTCTTTCTCACCGTTAGCCATTTCGACGGTAAACGTTTCGGTTAAAGGTTGGGATTTATGTTTAAGAAAATGCTTAAATGCATGACTAACAAAACTTCTTTCAGCACCAAAGTCGAAAAGAATGCATGCATAAGAGTTGTCGAGGAGGAACGTACCCGAAACAATGGTAGGGTCAGCGACGGCTTCCTCTTGGCCCATCGTCAGTACTCTCCCTGTGCCACCAGCTGTTGTTGATTTGGGGCAGTTCCTCTTGTAGTGCCCAACCTCTCCACAATTATAACAGGCTTGACCGACGCCTGCTCCAGCTGTTTGATTGGTTGGTTGGGCTGGTGCTCTGCAGTATCGGGTCGTGTGTCCCTTTCTTCCACAGTTGTTGCAATTCAAATCACGGCAGGGTCCGTGATGATGAAAAGTACACTTGTTGCACAGAGGTAGTTTCCCTGAATAACCACCGGTAGGGGCTTGGGTGGTAGGAGCAGCAGTGGGAGTAGCAGTAGGAGTAGTAGCAGCGTGGACTGCCACTATTTGTTGCATCTTGGAGTGCTCCTGCGAAGATTGAACCTTTCTCTGCTTCCAGAATTTTCTCTTCTCACCACTCCCTTTAGCCGGTTCAGGGGTGACGGTCACTTCATCGAGATCGACTCCATGATCGATCAGAGTCTGCGCCAGGTACTTGGCGCTATCAAATGTAGCTGGCCGAGCAGCCAAGACATTTCCTTTGGTCGGCTGGGTCAGCCCCCAAATGTATCTTTCAACCTTTTTGCTTTCCGGGGTAACCATCCCCGGGTAGAGAAGCGCTAGGTCTTCAAAACTAGATGTGTAGATGGCAACGTCAGAACCCTTCATTTTTAGGTTCTAGAGTTTGTGCTCCAGTTTCTACATTTCGCCCCGAGGGCAATACTCGGCTATCATGAGTTCCTTTAAGCTTTCCCAACCCATAGCATTTGCCACTAATAGGGTTAGGGATTTGACCCGACCATTCCACCAGGTCAGTGCCCTGTTGGCGAAGGTGCAAGCGGCGAATTTTACTTTGTTGGCCTCGGAACAAGAACAGATTTCGAAAATGGACTCAATTTTCTCGATCCATTGAGTCCGGGCAATGACACCTCCAGTGCCATCGAAGGATGTGCGTTTTGTGTTCATGAAGTCTTTATTGGATCACTCCTTCTGGTGTCCCTGACCATCTTCATGATTTTGGGGATGAGTACCACCTCCCTGTCTACCAGATCTGCCAGGATTCATCTGTGACATCGCAGCAACCACAGCAATAGTAACAACTGCTTGAAACATAGCGGGATCAAACTGAGGGGGCCGTGGTGGTGGTAGAGTGTCGTTGTTCCTTCTGATAGGTCTTCTTCGGGGAGGCATCTTCTTCTAAAAAGAATCAGGAAGAAGAGGATGGTAAGTCCTCTGAATAGAACCAAGAGATATGAAGCAAGAATATATATCTCATTACGATGGTTGGAATGTTCTACTAAACGATAAGCAAGGAAGAGCTATCAATGCAGTTAAGTTATCGCTAAAAGGAATAAGTAGCAACACTAGGAATGAATTCCTACAATGCATTCGGCTCTGACTAAAATACTCCTATAGTATTTTAAGTTATATGGATACGGGGTAAGTTTTAGGCCTGTTGCAACACCAAAGTCACTCCCAAGCACATGTTGGTCATGTCTGGAATAAATATAGTTGATCAGGCTATATTGACCCTAGACATGATTACATAACTGCGCAGGTTTAACCGCAGTGTTCAACATCCAAAATACTTTTGTTTTATTCTACTTAAGACACGGATTCTGGTACTCGGGTATACTTGTATACTTTTGTAAAAATACTTATATTATGAAAGTATACTTTTAGTTTAGAGCACTTAGGCCCCTTAGTGTTTATAGTTGTATACCATGTAAGGTTCGGTATACTTAGTTCACTATAAACAATAGCTCTGATACCAATCTGTCACACCCCAAAACCGATGGCGGAAATGTTCCGGGGCGGAGCGACATCATGCGTAGTATCACAACAGTTGTATCATAGTAAGCTAAGTAAACACAACCATTACATTATAATATGAATATTTACATTGTTCAGAAACATGATTTATACATATCAGTATATAGCAAAAGTAAAAGACGTGACTCCAAAAATGCTTCGTCTTCTCCAAAAGTTGGCAGAAATACCTGTCTATGGTTGCCCTGAGAATACAAGCAGTTTTAGAAATATCAGCATAAAGCTGGTGAGTTCATAAGCATTTAATCTTTGGAAGAGAATGTTTCTTTGATCCTTTGAGAAGTGTTTCTCAAGAAAATCCTATATTTTCTTATGAAAAGCGGTTTTTGAAGGAGTGTCTATTAGTAGAAAATAAACCATCAGTTTTAGAAATACCGGTGTTACCTTGGGAAAATCCTATAATTTCCCTAGAGGAAGGTTATCCGTACTAGAGATAGAGATGTAGGTTTTGAAACCCACGATTACTATCAGTATATACATGAGAGTAGTTTTATTAATCAAAATAAAACAAGTGAAGAGTAGAGTCCGTAAACAGAGTTTGTTTATACTTATTTTGTGAGTTGTATAACCATACTTGATATGACCGAGAGACCTTTGTAACGTTCTTCAGGCGTTAAGCTAAATGACATTTGTTCACCCCAGGCGTGCCCGCCTAACTGTAGCTAGCAGTTCAGGTGTGGGATTGTCAGTCCCGAATAGATCTATTCACAAATCTCACGCTCTCCCTCCAGGAGACTCTGGTTATACTAAAAGGATTTATCACTATACACCTAAGGGTACAGTATTGAAGTAGCGCCTCATAATTCTGTATAATCTAGTTTACTAGCGAAAAATCAGTATAAAACAGTAATTATCCTTGAATAAATGTTCTTTATACTTCTGAGAAAACATATAACATAAACTAAATCTGCCATAGTTTATATATATTCATTTATGAAATCTGATTAAGTAGAGACTGCCTAGAGAGTTATCCCAAACTCTACCCGTTATAGTTTATTAGAGTCGATATAAAGTTGCGTTGTAAAAACCTTTCTGAAAGATATGTAGTGAGATTTCCAAAATAATAATTTCCCTAATGCTCAACAGGTTACAAAAGGGATAAAATATCCGAGTAATTTATTAAACATGGAAATCATTGGGTTGTATTAATAAGTTTAGAACTTAATAAAATACTTTGAGTTTGGCTTGTATTCCCCCCCCCCCCTGAAACATTAAAAACACGGAAAATGAAGGGGTATGAACTCACTGTTTATCGTAGGACCCGAAAGCACAATTGGTTACGAGTGTTGAGAGTCAACCGATGTTTCATACGCGAGTGGATCCTATTAACATGTGATAACACATATGTGATTACACTTAGAGTATATAGCCACTATTATACACATGGACACATCTTAGGGACATGAAAACACTTAGAATTATGTGTTACAAACACCTATTGAAGTCCCCAAATGAGTGTAATGCTTTAGATTTGAGTGTAAGGCTACCAAACTCCACTTTTCTGTGAGTGCGGCCAGGTGTGCGGCCAGGGTGTGCGGCCAGGCTATGTGTGCGGTTGCACACAGGAGTATGCGGCCGTACAGAGGGTGTGTGCGGCCGTACACTCCTCATTTGTGTTCGAAATGTTGATTTTGAGGTGCTCTTGAGGTGTTCTTGTGCCAATACCAGGTTCTACTATTGAATGGAGGCTAAACTCTTCACTTTGGAGAGTTTTAGGGTGTGTGCGGCCACCTCATGAAGGTGTGCGGCCGTACACCTTCAAAGGATGAAGAACATGAAGAACACTATGAGTTTTAGGCTTAGATTCAGGTGTCTTACCAATATAACAAGCTGAATGATGGAGTGCTTAACGTTTTTGAGGCCCTTTGAGTGTTCTTGGATGATGTTTCTAGAGAGAGAAAGTAGAGAGAGGGAGTAGGGTGCAGCCAAAAGAGGAAAAGAGTGAATGAAGGGGGGTCTCCTCCAATATATAGGGTCGGGTGTGAGGCTGGAGGGTATGTGCGGTTGGGTGTGCGGCTAGATGGCCGTACACGCGGGTGTGCGGCCGCACACACCTTCTTTCGTGTGTTTGGCCCGATTTTGTGACGCTACACACTTTCTAACCCTTCCTAAGACTCATATCCATGTTATACTAAGCCTAAAACACTCATATAGACCCATAAATTCGTTATAAGATAGAAAAATGAAGGCTAACTATGAGAAAAATAAAAAATGTACAAGTTAGAAATTTCGGGTTGTCACAACATGTCACCATCTAGTGGCAAGCCTTGGGGAGAAAGCAATGGCCAAGATTGTGCCACGTCACCCATTTTGCAGCAGCACTTTGCCGACTTCTAAACCCCGTAACTTTCGCATACGAGCTCCGTTTTCGACGTTATTTATATACACGCGCAGGTAAAAATAAGATCTACGACTTTACATTGGACTACGTTGGCTAATTCTCGACGGATCTTAAATTTAACAGTATGAGGAGATTATACTGTTAATATCCGCATAAAATTCGTAACTTCTACATACGGACTTCGTTTTCGTCTGTATTTTTACCATTGAGTTGATATTAATGAGATCTTCAACTCTCATTTAGGTCGTGTAGGCCAAAAACTGCTCGAACTAAAATTCGAGTTTCAGGCCGTGCACTGCTATGCCAAATCTTAGAAAATTAATAACTTCCTCATACTAAGTTATATTTGGGCGTTCTTTTTTTGTATGTTGTCGGTTTAATGTATACTACAACTTTTTTTTAGATTACTAAGAATAAAAACTCCTCTATCGTAAATTCACTATTTACATCTCCCGGTGCCGTGCCGGTTTTGCCGTAAAACTTCGACGGGTCATAACTACTTCGTTATAACTCGGATTTCGGCGTTCTTTATATGTACGGAACCCTTTTAACATATACTACCACTTGGTTAAGATTACTCCTTCTAAATAATATTCCATCAAAAACGCATTTTTTGATGCTCATTGTCTCTAAATTGACTAGCCCGGATCTACGGGCGTTACAATTATCTCCCCCCTAGGATGATTACGTCCCGGAATCATCAACGAAACATGGATTGTATAATGACTCCCTACGTTAAATCTTCATCCTAGGTAATAACCATAACTTTTATGTTGCTCCGAACGAGTATTTAACTCTTGGACTCCTTGACTGCAGGCGGTGCTCGATCTTGCACCTACTCCCTATCTCACGTTAGACTCCAAATTATGACCTTCAAGTCACAATCTCGATATTTACTGGAGATTGCTTCTTCTTCTTAACAAACTTAAGATAAGTTCTTTTATTACTACAATGGACCGACGTGTCATATTCTAATGACCTATCATCGCATGTTGCAATGCTTAGACTCAAGTCTCTTAGAGTCAAATTCCATAACAGACTATGCCTTCCTTCATGTTCTAATCACATCTTAAAAGGTAGCATTTCTAGATAAAAACAACTATCGCGATACCTTTACTGATCACTTTGATTATCTTTTATTTCAATCTTCTGGCTTAAGTCAGATGCTACATCGAACTTGGTTCTCTGAACCACATAACATACTCATCATAGTCGGACTCAATTTGATATGACCATTAGGGTCAGAATAACAATTATCTTCTTAGTCATTACCGAAACGATGGTAACGACTTACTTGAACAAAATGGAATCAATTACTAGCTTCTTGGTAACCTTGTGACTTTTCCTGATCCAAGTGTGAGTCATGTGCTTCCGGTAGTATAGGCGTCTACTACCATTCACACCTACTCATACTCGTCCCAAGTATTGTCTCACAACTTTCCAAGTTACTATCACAAAAACAATTTTAACACATAAAAATGTGTCCAAACTATCAAAAATTTTCCCCTGGACTCTACTAGGACTTCCTCCATGCGTATCTTCAATCATCAATTCTGTTTCAACTCGGTTGGTGGTGGAAGTTCCATATGATGGGATAACTTCATGGATTATACAAAAAATCTTTCTTTCTGCTAATCGAAAGTGTACTTCTCCCGTACTATACATATTATTTCTTAGACGCTTTCTAAAGACAATATATCACTCTTAAAATATCTTCTGATAGGTATCATTCAATATCGTAAGCCTTCTCATTTCCTCCATTTGCTCAATCTGCTATGAGTCCTTATCAATACATTCTATACACCAAAGCAGGCGTTCGGTGTATTTAGACGAGAATATAGATAGAGGAAGATTTAGACGCATATTCCTCTTTATTACTCCAAAAAGTTAAATGCCAGTTCTAATATCGTAATTAAACGTTTAGAAACCTAAGCACATAAAATTTCCAGATCTGGTCGGCAAAAGACCATAGATCCAATCAAAAGATAGCATAAAGCATCACAAATCATTTAGCACATAAAAGCATGTTAGGCATTTTCCCTAAATAAGCTACTGCTTGTGTCTATTCAGGTGTATTACCTAAATTTTATTAGACACACTCCTCACAATCATCGCTTAGCATTCTAAGTTTAAGTCTAGAAATGAATCCATATTCCTAGTTCGCTTAAACTAATGGTCTGATACCAACTGTGACATCCCCATTTTCATGGCCAGAAAAGACCGATTTTGTTTATGCTTTATAAAAAAATCAGAGTAGTTCTTTTGATAAAAAAATGTTGTAGAATTTATTCCCAGTAAAACATGATAAATACGTTATCAAAGCTTTTCCGAAGAAATGTATTTTTTATTCATTTTAAAACATTTGGGATGTCATTGTCAATACAGAAACATAAGCATACATAGAACTTACATTCATTTACACTAGTGATCTACATCTCTATAATCTCTCAGTGTAATGTAACTTCATATCGACACCTGTGATACAAATAAGCTTGAGTGGGTCAGGTTGGGAAACCCGGTGAGTACATAGGGTTTTCAACCCACAATAATTTAATTATTATGTTTAAACATCAAACAATCAACCCAATTATCCATCCCCATTATCTTCCTTACTCTTAAGGATCTACCCTAAGAATCATCTATCTTGCATTCGTTCATTTCGAAGTGCATTGATTCTAGTGTTTATATGATAGGCACTAAGTCCATAGCTGTCAATGCTTGTTCGAAAAGCACTAATTCCATAGCTGCTAAAGTTCATTCATCGTGTACTAAATCCATAGCTACCGGTGTTCAGCTAATAGGTACTAAATCCATAGCTACTAACGTTTATTTAACAGGTACTAAGTCCATAGCTATCAATGTTTATTCTATAGGCACTAAGTCCATAACTGGCGATGTTATTTATTAGGCACTAAGTCTATATCTGCCAATGTTCACTCATATCATCTTTCATCTCTCATCATTCATCTACCCATGTTTTACCCAACATATTCGTAGATATAAAATATATATACATTTTAAATTATTTAAAACATGTATAAAATCGTTCATCCAGCATAGAAATCAAGTATTCAAATAATATGCACACATACCACGTAATTTATATAAAATACTTCATATCTATGTGTAAGATGAAAGTAACTATGCACTCACCTGCAATGGTGGTGACTCGGTACTCGGACAGCAGTCCGTTTACTTTAAAACGAATTTCCGTTGACAAAACCTAGTATCATTTCCGCTAGGGTTTAGTCTAATGTTCAAAGAGACTAATTAATAGTCAAACTATTATTTCTATTATATAAGTGTTAAACAATACTCTTCACCCTCTATGTACAGACAGGGACCAGACATGAAACACCCGAGGGCAGGATCATTTTGGCATATAGCACTTCTGAAATCCAACAACCCAGGTGGCCCTTCAAACCGGATTCCCCGTAGCACGAGTGGTTAAAAAGATATTATAACGACACTTATATAACCCGTAATAATAGCTCAAATAATTATTATAAGGTCCTAATAACGTTACTATATTTAAATAAAATCTATATTAAAAATTAGGTAGGCGTATCTTACCTACGAGGGGGTTTGGCTAGAAGTCGCGCTCTGCAGGGGCAGAACTTTCGAGCCGAAAGCTCTTCTTCTCGGAGCCATTGAGCGCTCCGGGGCTTTCTTCTAGCGCTAGGGGAGTTTTGGGAGGTTTAGAGAGAGAGTAGAGAGAGAAGGGTGGAGGTGTGAAGAAATGAGGGTGGAAGGGGTTGTATTTATAGGGTGAAGTATGGCTGAAGTTGGTGCCACGTGTCACCATCTAGTGGCAAGCCTTGGGGAGAAAGCAATGGCCAAGATTGTGCCACGTCACCCCTTTTGTAGCAGCACCCTGCCGACTTCTAAACCCCGTAACTTTCGCATACGAGCTCCGTTTTCGACGTTATTTATATACACGCATAGGTAAAATAAGATCTACAACTTTACATTGGACTACGTCGGCTAATTCTCGACCGATCTTAAATTTAACAGTATGAGGAGATTATACTGTTAAATGTCCGCATAAAATTCGTAACTTCTACATACGGACTCCGTTTTCGTCTGTCTTTTTACCGTTGAGTTCCTATGAATGAGATCTTCAACTCTCATTTAGTTCACGTAGGCCAAAAACCGCTCGAACTAAAATTCGAGTTTCAGGCCGTGCACTGCTATGCCAAATCTTAGAAAATTCATAACTTCCTCATACGACGTCAGATTTAGGCGTTCTTTTGTTTTTCTATTTTGTCGGTTTAACGTATACTACAAATTTTTTTTAGATTACTAAGGCTAAAAACTCCTCTATCGTAAATTCACTATTTACGTCTCCCGGTGCCGTGCAGGTTTTGCCGTAAAACTTCGACGGGTCTTAACTTCTTCGTTATAACTCGGATTTCGGCGTTCTTTATATGTACGGAACCCTTGTAACATATACTACCACTTGGTTAAGATTACTCCTTCTAAATAATCTTCCATCAAAAACTCATTTTTTGATTATCATTGTTTCTAAATTGACTAGCTCGGATCTACGGGCATTACACAATGGGAGCTGACCAGAAGAATTATCACACCCATCAGCGTTGTCTGCATCTACCAAAGAAGTTAGCTCAACTGTTTGCTTCTTGGTAACTCCAGTGGTGGCATATACTTGATTCGGTATAGTTTTCACTTTTTGATAAACCACTGCCTTCGGTTTCAGAACTTTGGATTTATCTTGGGATATCCGAGCGAACTCAACCGAATTCTCAGATATAAGACCTTTGGTAGGTTCGGTTTCGCTTTTGACAAATTCTGAACAGTCAACCACATCCTCTACAAAAATTGCACTCGTATCACTATCCTCTTCAAATTCAGAAGTGTTTTCTACAATTATCTTGTTTTCTTAAATCAACTTGGTACTCGACGAATCAAATTTCTATATGGTTTCGGTCTTGATTTTCAATTTATCATTCTCTCCCAAAAGTTTTTTAAGCATGTCCTTATGGTCTTTGGACTTGATAAAGGACTCGATTTTGTCCAGACCAATCCTATAGGCGTGAGAGATGTTATCTGAAGAAATAATAGATTCACAGTTATAACCATCAATATCAACTTCGTCCTGCTGTAACTCCAAGAAGGGCAAAATCATTTTGTGAATTTTTTTTCCAATTTCACAATCTAGATGCAATTGTGTGATATTAGTATATAAGCGTTTAGCAATCAAGCAAAAAATGTTTCTTTGTTTCAAAAGTTTCAAGTTATCACGTTGCAAATAAATAACTTCATCTCTCGCCCAAACTAACTCTAACCCCGTCTTCTCTATCCACATCCTTCGCTCCTCATTCTTGGATGACACCCTGCTAATTTGATCGGTTAGGTTAGCATTTGTGAGGCGTGTTTGCATTAGACTGCCTTTTAAACTAGAGAATTTGAATTTTAATTCATTTAATTCCTTTTCATAGTTCGTTACAGGTATATTAAGTGATTCGAGAATCGATTGTACCTTCTTGATCAACTGATCGCAGTCGTGGATCCTTTCGCTCACAGGTTTGGCAGCAAAACACTTATCTTCCTTCAGATTCGCCTCATCATTCTCACCTTCGGTTGTGTAGCCCCTTATTTGTGACACTCCAGCTGTCACCGCCAAGCATCTCCCAACAAACTCAACACTATCTTCTTTCACCACAAATTCCCTACCATGCGTGGGTTTACATACTTCTTCATCTTCAGAGTCTGTAGAACAGACCTCTACACCACCGAACTCATCATTAACATCGTTCTCCTGCACAATCAAAGCATTCACAGAATTGTTAGCGGCTTTCTTCTTCTTTATCTCCTCTAGCTTGCGCATATGGTACGCTTCATCATCTTCACCCTCCTTCGTCTCCGAAAGCTTTCTTAACATGAAATCTTTGGCAAAGTGGTTTTTGCCATGGAAGAAGTTGCAATCGTATCCGGAGTCTCCTACCAGTTTGCTCTCCTTCTTCTCTTCTTCTTTCTGAGGATTATTTTTGATCTCATCTTCGCCTTTTCTGAGCTGTAGCTTCCCTGCCAGTTTCGGTTCTAGGCAACAGGGAACTTTTTGCGAGCAAACTGCTTTGGGTTGGAAACCATCATTTCATACTCATCTCTTGTCAGATCACATAGACTCTTCTTCATATTCTTCCATATTCTTCGCCTTAGAGAGAAGGGCCAAGGATCCCATACTAGACACCACTTTCACTTCCTTTGTCACAACACTTTCATGAGACTTGAGAATACCCACCATCTTCGCCAATGAATAGGTTTTAAACTGCTCGTGAGCCTTTACTGTTGATACCACAGCCATCCATTCGTGTCTTAAACCATTCAAAAATGTGACCTTCTATTCGATCACTTCTCTTCCAATACCGTGCTTGATCATCTTGCTCAAAAGATGGTTAAAACGATCGAATGCCTGAACAAGTTTTTCATCTGGCTTTTGTTGGAAAGCTCCGAACTCAGAGAGCAATAGAGTTTGGAGAGAATGTTCCAGGTCCTCATCAGTGGAATACAGCTCTTTTAGTGTATCCTAGATCTCGTTTGCCGTTGTGCATGGGCTTACCAAACGAAAAGTATCAGACTGTAAAGCAAATCTGATCACTCTCATGGCTTTAACATTACACAAAAACTTATCTTTTTCGTCTTAAGGAATCTTGTCCACATCAGCTAAGAGTTTGTTGTACTCCTTTTGAGTCTTAATGGTTCTATTTGTTCCATAATGAACAAAAGGACCCAATGTTATTGCTTCCCAGATAAGATAGCCATTGTCTTCAGAACCAACGACATAGTCCTCAAAGTGATGCGTCCAAACTTCATAATCTTGAGTGTAGAGAATCGGGATTCTTGTTGTGGATCCAATGCTGTTGGAGATATTGATCGGATTGGTTTGTGAATCTTCATGATACATGATGACCTTTTCAGATATCTGCTAAGAGTCAAACTTGTAAAGATTAAATAGGGTAATATCGAGATCTATTGTCACACCCTCAAACCAGACGGCGGAAACATCCGGAGGCGGGTGACTACATTGTGCAATATCATAACAATTGAATATAAATGAAACAGAGCAATCCAAACATCATACATTGAGATAACAAACTTACATTGTTTACATATTGTATTTTTCCTTCGAGTTATACAAAAGAGACATAAGAAGAAAACTTCCAAACTACAGCTAAATAGTCCTGCATCCGCATCCCTTATTACCTGCTTACTAGATCCCTGAGAATACAAGTCGTTTTGAAAAGTGTCAACTAAAAAGTTTGTGAGTTCATAAGCATTTTTTTATAAGATAGTTTTACATTTGTTTAGAATCGTTCTCATTGTACTTTCAGAAAATCCGATATTTTCTATGAAATCGTTTGAAGCCTTACTTTGAAAATCATGGATATATGTATGCATGTCATTACTTTTGTTCATCCTTATAAGGAGTGATTATGAAAAGTAGTGTAAATTTGTAAAGGCGAGCTGTGTTCGAGAATAGTTATTTTGTGTAGTAATAGTCGACCGTTTCCAGAAAATCCCCTATTTTCAAAAAGAGAATATAGTTGTAAATCTTGTTTTTTTTATCGAGTAAAATTGAGTGTGCGTTCTAGTTTATCGTTATCAAAATCGTATAAAATCGTTTTTTCCAGAAAATCCTATATTTTTTTGCTATAAAATAATAGTATTTAGACTGTAATACTTGTTAGGTGAAAGAAATCAACATGGCGATTATGGACATTCTACGCAATGAAAAAGGACAGTCAACACAACAAATGCGGACCATCACTACCATGCGTAGGACAGTCAACACAACGTGCCAAAATTTATTTATCAGGTTTTCCTTGCATAAATTTCTAGATAACATAACATATTCTTGTGAATCGTTATAACCATACTAATATGACTGAGACCTGTTTTGGCGTTTCTCAGGCGCCCTTGTAAATTTCTAGACATTTGTCACCCTAGACTGGTCGGTCTAGTTGTAGCCAACAGCGAAGGTGCAGGATGTCAACCCCGTATAGATCTATACACAAATTCCCGCTCTCCCTCCAGGAGACTCTGGCTATAACTCCTTACAGGACTTTAGACGTACACTAATATTTTCATATTTAGGTACTTTTGATATTTGTCTGACTAGAATATTAACAACCTTTTTAGCAATCGTTTGAGATCCATTATTCGTTAGATAAATAATGATATTCGTACTCATTGAATAGAAATATCGTTTACGTTCCATACCGTTTATTGTGCTTGTTAACTGGGTAATTCGTGTTCGTTCCGTTTCGTTTTGAAAAACAAAAACTAAAAAGTTGGTGAGTTCATAAGCGTTTTTGTATAAGATAGTTTAACACTTGTTTAGAATTGTTCTCATTGTACTTTCATAAAATCCGATATTTTCTATGAAATCGTTTGAAGCCTTACTTTGAAAATCATGGATATATGTGTGCATGTCGTTACTTTTGTTCATCCTTATAAGGAGTGATTATGAAAAGTAGTGTAATTTGTAAAGGCGAGCTGTGTTCGAGAATAGTTCTTTTGTGTAGTAATAGTCAACCGTTTCCAGAAAATCCTCTATTTTCAAAAAGGAATATAGTTGTAAATCTTGTTTTTCTTATCGAGTAAAATTGAGTGTGCGTTCTAGTTTATCATTATCGAAATCGTATAAAATTGTTTTCTCCAGAAAATCCTATATGTTTTTTCTATAAAATAGCAGTATTTAGACTCTAATACTTGTTAGGTGAAAGAAATCAACATGGCGATTGTGGACATTCTACGCAATGAAAAAGGACAGTCAACACAACAAATGCGGACCATCACTACCATGCGTGGGACAGTGAACACAACATGCCAAAATTTATTTATGAGGCTTTCCTTGCATAAATTTCTAGATAACATAAGATATTCTAGTGATTCGTTATAACCATACTAATATCACCGAGACCTGTTTTGGAGTTTCTCAGGCGCCCTTTTTCTATTAAAGACATTTATCACCCTAGACTGGCCAGTCTAGCTGTAGCGAACAACGAAGGTGCGGGGTGTCAATCCCGTATAAATCTATACACAAATTCCCACTCTCCCTGCAGGAGACTCTGGCTATAACTCCTTACACGACTTTAGACGTACACTAATATTATTTTTCCACAAATCATGTTTAGAAAGAAAAAGTTGTATGTTACCAAATATAAGTCACAAATTATTATATCAACTATAAGGATTAGCTTCAAGGTTTACTTAAACAAGTTGTGGGACAAAATATATTTTGAAAATGATTAAATTATGGAAATAATAATATTTTGGATCATTTTTGGCCAAACATAAATACAAGGGTTATCTTGGAACCTTGTGTCTTACTCATGACTTTTTAGCAGGTTAACAAACTATTAGTGATTATTTATAAATTATTTAATATAAATAATTTTATCAAGGGAATTATACGAAAATAGAGTTTTCATGACAAAAGTATTTGCATGTCATAAACTGCTGTCATAAAACCTTAAGGAACACCAGTAATGTTCAATATGTCATAAAACAGAAAATGCGTGTCATAACCTACAGTCATAAATTTACACAAATTATAACTTGACACTTTTCTTTTGACTAATATGGGCCTGAGCCGACAATGTATAGAAAGGAAAGACCATTTTTGCCAATTCCGATAATGTTGGGTCATTTTGATAAACGTTCCAAATGGCTTATTTTTCAATAAACGAAACAGAACGAACACGAAGTACCCAGTTAACAAGCACAATAAACGATATGGAACGAAAACGATATTTCTTGAGTACGATATTTCTAACGAATAATGGATCTCAAACGATTGCTCAAAAGGTTGTTAATATTCTAGTCACAAAAATCTCAAAAGTACCTAAATATGAAAATATTAGTGTACGTCTAAAGTCCTGTAAGGAGTTATAGCCAGAGTCTCCTGGAGGGAGAGCGGGAATTTGTGTATAGATCTATACCGGGCCGACACCCCGCACCTTCGCTGTTCGCTACAGCTAGACCAGCCAGTCTAGGGTGACAAATGTCTTTAACAAAACAAGGGCGCATGAGAAACGCCAAAACATGTCTCGGTCATATTAGAACAACAAAAAAACTCGTACCCGATGGGTACCCGAAACCCTAACCCGAGTTGATGGGGTAAATCCCCGAGTTGACCGGGGACGGGGACGGGGATGGGTATTACCCGAATGCAAAAAAGCGTGGATGGGGATGGGGATGGTTCTATCTGTCGGGTACCCATACCCGTACCCGGAACCGGCCCCGATAGGTACCCGATATATATATATATATATATATATATATATATATATATATATATATATATATATATATATATATATATATATATATATATATATATATATATATATATATATATATACAGTATTATTTATGTTTTTGTTTTAAATAATGCATAAGCAAATACTCAGTAGACAAATTAAGGTTTTTTAACAATCAAACGTATAGTTTTGAGAAGACTTTTAATGTCCTTTTTTTTTGCAAAAAATGGTTTAATTTGTAAACTTGAATGTTATTGTTCGTGTTTGAAGACATTCAGTGATTATAGTTCTTTATATTAATTATGCTAGTTTTTGTTTTGTTGGTTAATCTATAACTATGAGTTATTTTTCATAAAAATTCAAAACTTTGTAACGGGGAAAAATCCCCGATTACCCATTGGGTATCCCCGTTACCCATTGGGGATGGGGATGGGGATAGATTTTTAATCCCTGATGGGGATAGGTTCGGGTATGGGTATGAGGATGGGGATTCGGGTGTGGGGATGGGGAACACGAAACACGGTATACCCGTACCCATTGCCATCCCTAAGAGGCGTGCTAGGGTTACAGTACTTATCAAAGGAAATATTCAAGAAGTGTTTTTTTTATATAATGCATGCATGCACTATATATATACTAAACCCTAATAACAAAACACGACTGGACAGGACCAAACCGTGAATACATATGGATCAAACTAACTAAGCCCAATGGCGCAACCCATAGACTCAACACTCTTTGTTGTAACTTGATTCCATGGAGCTTAAGAGCCTACTGCCCCAAATGTGACACCTCAAATGGTTCACACAACACCACCAACAACTTGGGATAACTTGAGAGAAAAGTTCTTATGCTCAAAATCGTCTAGCCCTCTCATGTGAATCCTTAGGGCCGATTTCTTGAGCTATGGGGTCTTTATATATTGTGCCTATTAGGGTTACACCATGTAACTCATGACTTTCCATATTCCTCATGATCCATGGGTTTAAACATCCGTGGAGTATTGATGGGTTACCCCATGGGTTTATCCGAACATGATGAACTATGGATCATAAGCCCACATATATAACAATGAATTATTTACATAATCAATCCCCATATATTTAGTTAGTCTCTTTTGATCACAAAATTAATTCCAAATTAATTCTTGATCAATTCTAATTAAATAATATGATTCATATTAATATATTACAACTTATAATATATTAATAAATCATAAATATCCTTTTCTCACAAAAGTCTATCCAAATTTCTGATGCCATGCAACCCAAATGGACTATGCCAAATCGGGTCAAGTACATACAAATTATAGTTATGGACTTAGACACTAATCCAACAAGAAGTCCTTTGGATATTTGTTCTACAGACCTAGTGACAATATGGTCTTCATAGCACGAAGGGGAGTCTTTCGTGAGAGAGAGCTCATATGCAAAGAGGACAGTGGGAGTACAATTGATCTTGAAGAAATTCAAGAGTTAAACGATGAAGGAAATTCTGAAAATACTAGCACTCAACATGAGGAAGAAATTGTTGGGTTTTGAGCATTCTAACACTCCTATGGTGTACATGCAACCCTAAATACATTGGATCTATGTTTTCTCTATTATACATGCAAATATCAATTTCCAAGGTATTATCCTAACTAACATACATTCATATGTACTAGGATAACAAAAACTAGATAGAAGACACACCTTTTGTTGTAGCTTGATTCCATGGAGCTTAAGAGCCTAGTGTCCCAAGTGTGACACCTCAAATGGTTCACACAACACCATCAACATTTGGAATAACCATGAGAATAAGATATCATAGGCTCAAAATCGGCTAGCCCTCACATAAAATCCTTAGGGCCGATTTTTTTGAGCTCATGGGTTCTTTATATAGTGTGCACATTAGGGTTACACCATGTAACCCATAACTTTACCCATTCCTTATGCTCCATGGGTTTTAACCTCGATGGAGTATCCATGGGTCACCACATGGGTTAAACCCAACATAAGGAATCATGGATCATAAGCCCACATATATAAGAATGAATGATCTACACAATCAATCCCCATATATTTAATTAGTCTCTTTTGATCACTAAATTAATTCCAAATTAATTCCTGATCAATACTAATTAAATAATAAGATTTCATATTAATATATTAGAACTTATAATATGTTAATATGTCACAAATATCCTCTTCTCACAAAAGGTCTATCCAAATGTTCCAATGCCATGCAACCTAAATGGACCATGTCGGGTTGGGTCAAGTATATACCAATTATAGTTATGGACTTAGACACTAATCCTACATTCTCCCACTTGGATAAGTCTAATAACTATTACTGCAAGTACAACTCCAACCTGACCAACAATCGTAGCTCTTAAAAGCTGCTACCGAACTCTGAACAAATCAATTACGCGTCCATTAGATAACTGATCATATATTCCTCCATTCTAGATATCATATGGATTGAGACATGGATTATAATCATTCTCTCTGTCCATTTGTTGTTTCCCAATTTCTGATTTATGACGATCGACTAATAGAACGAATCAAATCAGTTCAGGCTTGGCCAAGCACTTAGGGTGTCATCACTAAATCATCGAGGGGCCCACATATATTGATTTTATCCCTTTAAGGGTAAAAGGAATGGATAAACTTTGACTCATACGCTTGTACTAACTACTTGTTGAATAACACAAGGGCACGTTTTATAACATCGAGTTACCAATGCGTTTTCATGCAATCAATGTATAACCAACTCATAGTCAACAACTCATATCTCTAGGATTGAAGAATATAAGATATTATAGTCTCATGATTCACTCGTGATAAATTCCATGAAGTGATTCAAATGAGCGTGGCTTGAATCCAATACTCAGAACTTATGAGCACTCATGAATGTTGTAGGAACTCTTGCTATGTCCACTACCTTGGACATCTACAAACCAACTTCATGATAGTCTTGACTTAATACCTACTTCCAACGTATTATCGACTGTGGATGGTTTGAATGACTTAGTCATTTGGAAAGAATGACCTAGTTATTCTGGAATTCAAAACATGCAAAGTGAAACACAAGAATAACACTAATCCTATATGGCCCCAAAACTCTTTGAGTGTAAATAAAAACATCTTTTATCTAAGCACCATATTGATTACTCATTATTCATTGTATAATGTTTCGAATTATCAACTTAATACTTCAAGTAAACAATAGTCATGCCATGCTCCAAGCATGCACACTATGTTTGTCCAAACAATAGCTATGCCATACTCCAAGTATGCACACTATGTTTGTCTTATGATCCTTACTTTGTGAAACATATCAATTGACAATATTTCAATGATGCTCATTTCACTATCCCAAATCCTTTACAATAAATGTAAGAATACCAAACTCTTGCCATTTACTATAATCTATTAGATTCTAAACTTAAATACAATGATCCCCTTGTAATGAATATGCACACAAGTCACAAAGACTTCGCAACAGACATTACAAAGTATTCCAATGGAGAGCGATTTCATGGAAACGAAGTTTCACATTCAAAGTACATTCCTTTGAACACCCTTCTTGCATTAAGTTCTCTAATCTTACACATATTCAAAGAATAACTTCCACCTATGGAGACAATTCCATATTCTCATTTTGACTATCACTTCTGAACAAGAGTTTCCTCCTTTCAGAATATGTCAATATGGTCCTATCTCTGCACTTCCAATTGTCCATGAGCAACCAATCTCTGGCGAACCTCAGATTGTCCTCGAAAATTGCTTAATCATTTTAGTCAAATCATGTTCTATTCCTTTTTCCCTCTTAACGCCCTAGGTATTTGAAAAATTTAGAATGGCTAAATATTATAGCACATGTAATCAATCCTATACCCGAAGCATATGGGACCTGATTCATGCTATAAAAATTTTTATTCGCGATGTTCTCAAAATCTGAACTATGAAGAGGGATGCCGTAATCATAATCAAATTTTGAGAATGCAACATATATGGAATTTCCTTATGTTGAACCATTCCAACACAACATTCATATATATCCTTGACTAAAGTTGATTAAAATCTCAATCTAAGCTTTTAGAATTGGAATGAAGTATAAATCCTCTCCCTTAATTATAGCAAAACAACTTTTCAAATCGAATTGAACCTTTTGTTTTCTATAATTAACATTGCTAAGTTGCAACACTAACAATAATAATCATGGTCCCACTAGCACACTGATTATTATCTTACTAGCACAACACTTATGCTCCCACTAGCTTTGACATGTACTCAGAAATCAACTGGACTTCTAGAAATCAACACTTTATTGATTTTCTTGCCAAAGTTCAGATTTCTGATACAAGATTGCTTTAATACACCTTTCCTTAGATAGCTCACACGTTTTTCTAGACCTATTTCCATTCTCACTAGTTAGTGTGTCGGTTAACCACACACGCTCCACTAACGACATGAGAATGCAAATATCACAATTGCTATCTACGACAAATCTACTTAGTGAAAGCGTTTCCTCACCATCATTTTCATGAATCGGAGAGAAACCTTATGACACTTAGATTTTTATGGTGTATGTATTCCTATCCATGTGAATTTGTCAAAACCAGAATCACAACACAGGGTTAGTGACAAACCCAAACTCATATGCACTGAACTTGTTCAATGTTAATTTCTTGCCACTTGGCAGCTCAAGGGCCTACCATTGCTTCCACATTGTTATGCAAACAATTGAGAACTCATAGAACTCACAAGCATAGTCAACTTTAACTGGAATAGGCACAGAAATAAGAATATGTCAACACGATATGTTACAAACCTCAAGTCGTGGGCTAGTGATTAACAATACTCGTGATTAGTTTTTGAAATCATCTCAAGATCTTTTAAGACTCCCATTGACCTCTTTACATATAAGATTCTCTTTTGTCAAGAATCATTTGTTGACAAAACAAATATTCAAGAGTTAGTGCAGATTCTTATCAAGTTAAACCCTTCTCACAATTGGTCTTAGTTGGTCTTTGTCTTATCCAAAACATCACAATTTACCAATCTCAAATGTACAAGAGTAGAAAACATTTTACTCTTCATTTGACAAGTGTTTTAAACCTTTTCTTAAGATTATGTCACTCAAGGCTCAATATTGGAGTACGACTCTAAGACTTGATTTTGGGACGAAGTATGATTCATCATTAGATTTAACCAATTCAACAATTCACGATTCCTCTTCTTAGTCAAACAAATGCACTAAGATGTCCTTAGAGAATCAATTATGATATGGTTTCATAATCATTAAGATGATCATAACCATGATACTAAAGTACTCTCCCATCTTTTCAGATTTGAGAAACTTTTATCCTTCTGCCTAATTTTATTCTTCTCATTCGTTCTGCCATACGCCGAACCTTTTCCAATGTTTCAGAATTATACTTAAACTTGTGAGTATAACCATATTTATTGAACTTTAGTAAATCATGACGAATAGTCTTATCGATGTTTGTGATGGACTTGACCAGTGCACAAGAATGTGTACTTGATCCCTTAGTCCTTCACTTGACTCACATATCCATGTGAACAAGTAACTAGTCTTAATTTTCCAAAGATGAAAATCCTCATTCATCATACAATACAACTTGCATGATTCCAAGTTTCTATCGAACTGAAACTTGGGTGATGAGAATCTTTCCTTATTTGGTAAATTATGAAACTACCACAAATGAAAGAATCAAATCCATTTTCCAATAATGCTTATCATATAACAACAATTTGTTTTTCACAAATGCCATTGTAAGGATACTTAAAATAAAAAAATCAAAACCTTCTTTTATTTTTAAACTTTGCGGAAAAAATCGTATCCTTACAATACATATAAAAAACATGTTGTTATCTATTCCTAAGCAACATATCATAACTCTTAAGCAGCAGCTCAAAATTTTGATCATCGAACCATGCGATCGAAATCCATCTTCGCGATCAGACTCAGCACACTCTTTCTTTAAGCTTCCTTTGATTCTTCCAAAACATCAAAATGTAATTACATTACCTCATGTATTAAGAATCTCCAAAAGAGACTTCATAGAGTTAGATAATGGACTTTAACCTAAAGCAAAGTCATACCGTTTTGACTTTTACCATCCTTATGAACTTTCAGGTAAATTCGACATCTTCGCAACCAATGCCCCTTTTTTTGGCAAAACAAACATATGGACTCTTTGGAAATGGTACACTTGATCGTCTCACACTTAGCCTTTCTATTTACCGTTGGTCAATGTCCAAATAGGTTTGGGAAGTAGATATTCCAATCTAATTTGCTTTACCAATGCTCCAAATCATTGCTGATTTAGCAGCATCAAGCAAATAGGTAAGATCACTAAGGGTCATGTCGTGATCTGTCATCAGGGAGTGACTGAAGAACCAAGTCAACAGCCAGCTCCATCGAGACTTCGACTCCCGACTCTCCCGTCTTGCCAATATGTGACTTAACCTCCAAGATTTAAGCAAATATAGTCTTTGCTTGCCAATTGGGATTGAGTGACTTAGAACTTTTCAATTCCTGAAACTTGTGGCATATGGAGAATTATTGGAGGAGGTGGAGGAAGTGAAGCATGATTTCCAGTCCCATTAATGCACAAGAAAGGGATTAATCTTTCACCTTCATTACCATGTGGGATATCATCTTCAATAGTAAAGCTTGTTCCTTAAAGATTTGGGAAGACCATAGTTGACTTAACTAGACATCTATAATGGGAGGAATTCAAGTTTAGTTGATTTAAAGTCCTTAATATAACACCTAATATGAAATATTAAGGCTAGGATCCAACAACCTATTTATAACCGGAAGAGGGATGTCGTAATCCAAGCAATAAAATAGTTGAAGGTAGGTGAATGACGATTTACCAATTTCCACCATGAAAACGAAATATAATTAAGTTTTAATTGGATTTGAAACTGCTAGATCTTTTGAGATACATTGAACTTTCAATGGCATGTTTGAATCTCGATTGTGCCCTCTCAAGTTTGTGACTGGGATGCCAAGGATCACAAATAAGGTGTGAATAAACATGCAAATTAACTTGGTACCCTTAACTTTATCACCTAATTGATGTGCCGGTTAACCACACACGCTCCACCAATCTATGATAAAATTAAGTTACCTTTCGCCACACATTGTCAGTCCCATGTTAGTGTGCCGGTTAACCACACACGCTCCACTAACGACTTAACAAAGGTGCAAAGTGCAATTCATGGGTTAGCACCTTTTCATATTTTTCCTAAGTAACTAAGATTGGGAATTTATAAGTGTTTAGTTACTTAGTATTTATCATTATACTTTTAATGAAGGGAGAATTATAGTCCTTATCCTACCCGTTCGGCTAACGACCCTCCACTAGTCAAGGAAACGGTGGGTGAGAGTGGACACCCATTAAACTGCCATTTATAGACAGTAACCTTATACCCCCCCCCCCCTTATAGACCGACTTCGTGAATGAGGCCTACTAACGGTAAGATTGACTTTATCTTATACATATCTATATAATTAAAATTATAATAATAGTTTAAGGGTTGAATTTTAACTTTTAAAACTCTAAGGGCTTAACTTGGAATTAAAGTATTCATGGGGAAAACTTTACAAATTCCAAAACTTGAGGGTAAGTTTTGAAACAATTCAAAAACCATTCAATTCCATAACTTATGAGTTTAAAGTAGTTTTAATTAAAAAACTCTTCAAGTTCCATAACTTGAGGACAAGTTATAGAAGACTTTAAACCATTAAAAGAATGTGACTTTTCTTTATTCATAACCTATGGAAATATTTATGAGTTTTATGAATCTTAAATGTGACTTTTCATATAACTTGAGGACAAGTTACAAAAACACATTTTAGAATCAACTCTTAGATTAATTTGGATTGAAAACACAAATTTCACATAACTTTTCTATTAATCTAAGCAACTCATAAGAACAAGATAATTCAATCAAACATTTTCATGTAATTAGCCTAACCATTAAACTAATATAAAACATGAATCTATTGACAACTATCTTTGAAATTGGATTAGCATGAACATTACCACATCAAACATATGTTTATAAGTTGAAAAACAGCTTAGGGTAATGTTCCTAGTCCAATTCCAGCCAAAACAGTCGAAGATATGTTGTCTGGGGGTCCAACCCGTTGAGTGCATGAACCAACTCGTCGAGTTGGATGATTTTACACATGGACTCGTCGAGTCCATTAGTGGACTCGGCGACTCCCCAGCCCAGAACAACAAAAACTTCGATTTTTAGCAAATATAAGCAAGTATAATTGAAAACAAGCCTAGGCTTTGATACCACTGTTGGGTTTTGAGCATTCTAACACTCCTATGGTGTACATGCAACCCTAAATACCTTGGATCTATGTTTTCTTCATTATACATGAAAATATCAATTTCCAAGGTATTATCCTAACTAGCATACATTCATATGTACTAGGATAACAAAAACTAGATATAATACATACCTTTTGTTGTAGCTTGATTCCACGGAGCTTAAGAGCCTAGTGCCCCAAGTGTGACACCTCAAATGGTTCACACAACACCATAAACATTTGGAATAACCATGAGAAGAAGATATCATAGGTTGAAAATCGGCTAGCCCTCACATAGAATCCTTAGGGCCGATTTCTTGAGCTCATGGGTTCTTTATATAGTGTGCACATTAGGGTTACACCATGTAACCCATGACTTTACCCATTTCTTATGTTCCATGGGTTTTAACCTCCATGGAGTATCCATGGGTCACCACATGGGTTAAACCCAACATACGGAATCATGGATCATAAGCCCACATATATAAGAATGAATGATCTACACAATCAATCCCCATATATTTAATTAGTCTCTTTTGATCACTAAATTAATTCTTGATCAATACTAATTAAATAATATGATTTCATATTAATATATTAGAACTTATAATATATTAATATGTCACAAATATCCTCTTCTCACAAAAGGTCTATCCAAATATCCCGATGCCATGCAACCCAAATGGACCATGACGGGTCGGGTCAAGTATATAACAATTATAGTTATAGACTTAGACACTAATCCAACAGAAATTCCAGTTGAACCAATTGACTATTCATTACCTCTTAGGCATTCTAGTAGAGTTAGCATTCCGCCTGTGTTCTATGGTTTCCATATAACGACAGAAGGCGATACATTTATCACCGATAGTACACTGGTAAAATTGGATGAACCCGCTAACTACAAGGAAGCAATGGCGGGCCCTGAGGCTGCCATGTGGAAAGAGGGAATCGACAGAGAGATCAAGTCCATGTATGATAACCAAGTTTGGAATTTGGTTGACAATGTACAAGGCCGTAAGACAGTTGGGTGCACATGGATCTTTAAGAAGAACACCGAAATGGATGGAAAAGTACACACTTTCAAAGTTCAACTGGTAGGGAAGGGATTTACTTAAACACCAGGGGTAAACTATGATGAGACATTCTCACCAGTAACTAATATTAAATCTATTAGGGTGAGAATAGCCATAGCTGCTTTTCATGACTATGAAATATGGAAAATGGATGGCAAAACCGTTTTCCTTAATGGGAAGTTGGTTGAAGATGTTTACATGAGTCAGCCAGAGGGTTTTGTGGATGCAAAGTACCCCAATAGAGAGTGTAAGCTTGAGAAAGCAATCTATGGATTGAAACAACCCTCTCGCAGATGGAATATTTGCTTTGATGAGAGATTTAAAAATTTTGGCTTCTCTAGAAGTGAAGATGAATCTTGTGTATATGTCAAAGCTACTGGAATAGAGTGACCTTCCTGGTATTCTACGTTGATGACATACTTCTTATAGGAAACGACATTCCAACTTTGCAAGAAGTTAAATCTTGGCTTGGAAAATGTTTCGCTATGAAGGATTTGGGAGAGGCTGCTTATATTCTAGGGATAAGGATTTTGAGAGACAGGATTAAAATACTAATTGGACTTATTCAAAGTACATACTTGGATAAAGTACTAAAATGTTTTAGTATGGAGAATTCCAAGAAGGGGGTACTTCCTGTTGTGTTTTCTATGCATCAAATACACTCTAAAACTAGGTAGCGGAAAAATCGAAACAACGATATACCTAAGTGTACATGCAACCTATGGATCTATGGCTTCATGCTAATTACATCAACCCTAGAAAACTAAAACATAAGTAAGAAAACATACCTCCTATGTAGCCCTTGATCTCCATGCTTGATATCTTGAACCTCCATGAAGTTGCTTGGATGAAAGGATCCAAACCAAAATGCCTCTAATGGTATCACACCCAATGACACCAAAGAGTGGAATAAAAATAACTAGGAGAAGGGTCAATTTCACAAAACCCAAAGGGGTTAGAAATCGTCCCTAAGAGGGGGAGGAAGAAGGGATGGCGAAACTTCAAGCCAAGGTGCAAGGAGGAATGAAATCCCTAAGGCCCTATTTATAGCCTTGGATGCCTCCTTAGGTTTAGTACTCCTTCCCATGTGGGATGGAGGCCTAACCACGAAATTTCACTCCTTTCCCATGTGGGATGGAGTGATTTTCATCCAACCCTAATCCAATAAGGTTCTGGAACATTCCTGATTAACCAACTATCGATTAATCAACATTCAACCCTTTAATTAATTAAACTGTTAATAAATTTCCAATATATATTTCCAAAATATATTTCCAATTAGTTTCTAATTAATTATTAACCATAATAATTAATAAACCAATTTCTCCTTTATTTATTCTACTCAATTTGGGTCTTGAGGGCAACCCAAAAGGACCCTGCTATTATTAGAAATATGACCAATAGTTAATGACCTTGGACACTATTCCAATAGTCTCCCACTTGGACAAGTCATAAACTATAGGAGGACCAATATTTCTCAATAATCAACAGAGAGTTAGCCATCCAATGCAACTACCGAACTCTTGATCTAATCAAGATTCAGCCCTTAGATAAGTGATCAACTATCCCTTCATTCTATGATATCTGTATGAATTCGAGACATGGATAATGGTCAATCTCAGAATTCAAAATTATGTTTCCCGATATAAATTTGTGACGACTTCATCTGACTACTAAATCGAACACATCAATTCCAGTCAGGGCTCGGCCAAGCACTTTAGATGTCAGCACTAAATCATCGAGGGGCCCATAGATATCGCTTCTCCTATTGAGGCAAAAGGAACGAATAAACTTCGACCACATAGTTTTTTTCTATTTCATCATGTCACACATGGACATACCCTTTATAACTACCAGTTACGGTTAGCGTTGGAGTAGACCAATGCATAACAAAATCATAGAGAAAAATCCCACATGTATCTAGGTTTGAAGAATAGAAGATATTATCGTCTTAGAATTACTTGTGACTGAATCCATGAAGTAATCTCTAAGTGTGGGTTGGTCCAATACTTAAATCTCTATTAAGCACTCATGAGTGTTAGCGCAATCTCTTTGCTATGTCCAATCGATATGTACAATCCACTAATACTCATCACAGTCTTGAATCACTACTTACTTCCAAGAGTATGACCGACTGTGGACGTTTGAGTAAATTAATACTCGAGGTAAGTTCACCCAAAGTCACAAGAAACTTCATAAGGACCATCAATGATTGAATTTCAACAAAGATGTCACTAATGAATTGCTTTCAGTCACATTGTCCACTAACCAACTGCAATATACTCTAAGTATGTTAAATCCACTATGGTGTATTACCTAGTACTCTTTCAAGCTAATATATCACCATTTAGTAAAAGCACGAATTCCGACTGCGAACGGAATTGCCTTTATTAGTGCGGAACTTAGCATCAATGTCACTCTTACAATGATCTCTTCCATACTATCAAGATCATCTATTCTATCCTCCAAGGTCACTTAAGAATGTTCTTGATCTTGATTCATTGATTCTTGCCAAATTGATCTAATCAAAATTGTCATGCTCAAGGCATACGAGTCATTGGATCAAGTACATGTCATGGCATTTATGATCGATCCCATAGCAGAAGCATGTGGGACACGACTCATTTGCTTTAGCTCAATAGTAGAACTAGGACATTAGCATTGCTCAATGTCATGCCAGCCTAAACTCCTTTTTGAGTTCTGCATGTCGAGTTTCCTCAACATTCAATGTACTTTGGCTTAATCCAATGAATCACTTTGATCTATCTCCATAGATCCTTATTATGCACGTGTCTTGTATCTCCCATGTATATCATAGCGAAACAGTTCTCATACCAAGCCAAGCTTTTACACCTGCTAAGTTAGAATATAGTTTCCTATAAATCGTACATTGTCTATGTACAATACAAGGGTGACTAAAGTGCTCCCACTAGCACTGACATATATATGGCTTATCTATGTTTCTCGAAATTCAAACTCCTTGAACTTTTCTCATTGAAACAAAGATTCCAATTACTCCCACTAGCTTTGACATATGTATGGCTCATCTTTATTTCTCGAAATTCATACACTTTGAACTTTCTCATTGAAATAATGATCCATCTTGCGAGATGCTTATTTCGGTCCATAAATGAACTTGTTAAGCTTACACATCTTTCAAAACCTATCTTGGTTTAATTATGTGTTTGTTCCTATCCATGATTGTCTCTACTTGAAGATCCATTTGCACCTAAGGGTTAAGGTCAAGTGCTAGGTCTACCAAATAACAACATACATGGATTGAATCTCGCTTTCCAATTCCTCTTTCTATATTGTTGCCTTTAGGGCCTACCATAGCTTCCGATAGCTGGTACACTCTAATTGCTATCTACCAGTGACTCAAATACCTTAGCAATATAAACTCTTATTTAACTAGGTCCATGACGTATTCTATCAGATCTATAAGGAAAAATAGAAATATGTCAGTTTCCTTAATAGCTCTTTCAATTCCAAATTGAATGTTATGTCCAACTTTAGGCTCTTCGTTGGTTGGATCTCGAATCTTATCAAGATCAATGTGGCTCCCACTAGCCCTTTTGGAAATCAGCTCCCTCTCTCGGAAGACTGCCCTTCGAGCAACATACATTTTGTTCTCATAAGGATTGTTAAACAATTATCCAAAATGATTGATAGGTTCTCCAACGAGATAACACATCTCTATTCAATGTCCCAGATTGTCGAGCACTTCAACGACGAGCGTAAGCCTCATAATCGTAGACTTACATATATGGAAGTGAGGATAAAATCCCACTTCACATATCATAGAGTGTTTCAGGAAACTACTTAGTTGGCACAAGACCAAAGGACTTCTTGTAACACTATTCATGGTACAATCCACGATTTGTTAGCAAATACAGTGCGACTCATCTAGTACAAAATCAATGAACGATTTGTTTCTCTATCCAACTAACATTTCCTAGTGGTAGTGTTTTGGGAGGAGACAGATCATGAAACTCTTTCACAATTACTTAGATGATCGATAAAGTTTGCACTGAGATTCTCACTATGAGTGTCTCATCCTATTGCCCAATTGATTCTCAACTTCACTTTATGAGAGCTCTGAACACCTGAAAGGTTTCAGACTCACATTCATACGAAGTTGGTATCACCATGTATTGCGATTAATCTGAACGGTCCATTAGTGTAAACTAATTCCAACAGATACTCACATCAACCAGTGAAACATTCATCATCTATCTTGATAAACAAGATTTGCATTTATCATGAGACTCGAGGTCAAATGATATCCAAAATCCGATCCAACTGGATACTTGGTAATGCATTTCTCATTTATGTATCCAAGACTATGATTCCGTAAATACATTTCACCCAAAATTTTGGATGTATTTGAATCAGTACATATTGTGGTCATTCTGAATGATCCATTAGTTGAACTAACATCAACATATATTCACAATAATACACCTTATTTAAATGTTCGAATCAATTTTGAACGATTGCTACTATACTAGCTTCATAGATTTCATGACTTTCTTTTAACATGTTAGAATGCTCTACATTTAAATAAGTCAGAACTATCTCATGAATTATAGTATAAAAATTTTTAGTTATATTACCATAGACTAAACTCTTGAGGAAAATTGTCATTTGATCCCATGAATGTAGCAAGGGCTTGGCATTCATGATCAAATTATCTTCTCCATGTTCTAGTCTTCTTACTTCATTTTAGTAACTGCACATTCTTGCAAATGTCAGTACTAATCCTCAGTAAAATACTCAAGGTTTAGAAGTAATGTTTTGATGGCATTATAAATTCATATATTTTTTTGAATAACAAACATGAAAGAACTAGTTATCTTTTGATCCAATGGAAAGTAGCACGGGCTCGTGATCCATGATCAAATTTAACTTCTTCATGTTCCAGTCCTTTCACCTCAAATATACATTTGGGCAAGTTTGATTTCTTAGTCCTTTTCTTGTTATGGAAACGAGCAACTATCAGAACATGTCTTAGAATAAGCCTTCCTTTGTCCTAGGTATTAGGGCCTAGATTAGGTATACCCATACTAATCACCTTTTAAACCGTGTGCAATTGGCTTTCTTCTTCTTGACACTTCTATTAATGATAGTAAAATATGGGAGTGTTTTGAAGTTTGAGTTTCTATGACTGCCATGTTAATTCCAAAAGGAAACTTTAACATGCTCCACAACTCCTTCATGGTCATTCCAAGTTGTTCATATCAAAATCAAAATGAATTGATTATATGTACATGTCAGCTAGTCGATTAATCCTAGTCAACTCCTAACTCAAGGAAATTCCATTTTACTTCAATATGTCATTTTACAACGTACATTTGACAATTGCTCTTTCTAACACTTTAGAATGCAATGTTTGAAGTAACCAAGGAATAGCTTTAACAAAGGCATGATCTTTCTTTTCGTTTATGAGAACTACTCCCAAACTACGAATTTGACAAGATTGATCATCCTCATAGCTAATCCTTTCAAAGGTTTTATAGCAGTAGATTTTAGTGGATAAGGTTATAGACATCATTCAATAACAAATTCCATTATAGTTTGTTTTACTTATACTTAGAAAATAATCACCCTAAATAAAATTATTTTATTAGGCTAGGATCCATATTTGGCTCCATGATGTGTAAAGGGATGCCGTAAACACACCATAAAGTTATTTAGGTAGGCAAAGCCCTTTGCCAATTTCGATCACCACGAAATTCCTAGATCTTTGAGATTCATTGACTATCAATGGCATGTTAATCTCGAATTATGTTCATCTCAAATTCAATGACGGGGTCACCGCGGATCATTGAACAGATGGTGAATCGACCATACAAAACCGCATGGTCCCCGGCTCAAGTTACGCTTGAGATTCCCGAGTTCCACATCATTCTCTACTTATACTCTCCAATTGACGTGCCGGTTAACCACGCGAGCTCCATCAACAAGTTATAAAGAGAATGTGCAACTTTTATGGATAACATAAAATTCACATTAAATAGATTGAGAATTAACCTTGCAAAATCGCATGGTCCCCGACTCTTGCGAGTTCCATATCATTCTGAACTATACCCTATATTGATGTGCCGGTTAACCACACGAGCTCCATCAATAGAATATAAAGAGAATGTGCAATTTTCATGGATAATATAAACTCACATTCTATTAATAAAACGGGATTTTGTTTTATACTTGTATTTAAAATACTTTTAGATTGACCATTATCACTATCAAACCCTTTCGGTAACGCCATTCACAAAATGCAATTGGGCGGTGAGGGTGGTAAGCGCGAAGCATATTAAAAACCGACCTCATTAGGAATCAAAGAGACCTCCTTAAACCCCTACATTAAAACGGGTGAGCCTAGTCGATGTAAGACTGACAATGTCAATATTTAAACTCGCGAGGGCGCATGTTGTAACTTTCTTATACATATAATAGACACAATTCTAATATATATAAATATAAGGGGTAAATTTAAAACTCTTTAAATTTAGTTGTCTATTATTAATTCTAATTAATTGCGAGGACGCAATGTAACAATTAATAAATCAGAAGGGGGTAATATTCAAATTTATAAATCTCTTTTATAAATAATATTAAATATTTAAATTCACTATTTAAATAATAGATAAATATTCAAATTCAAATAAACACATAAATATTCAAATTCAAATAAACATATTTAAACAATATTTATCTATTAATAAATATTCAAATTCAAATAAACACATAAATATTCAAATTCAAATAAACGTATTTAAACAATAAATATTCAAATTCAAATAAAACATTTAAATAATATTTATCAATTTCCAGATTTAAAACATTTTAAAATTTGGTAATTATCCATATTTGATAAAGCTTCATATTTGAAAAATGGAAAAAATCTGAAAACCCTAATTCTGCTGAGCTCACGTCGTGAGCTCTAAGCTCTCACGTCGTGAGCTGCGACTAAGGTATTATCAATTACGAATTTTTCAATAATCCTTCTACCATTCAATTTCAAACAAAGTTCTACAGAAAACATGGATCTAGGGTGAACATAACCATGAACCAATGGCTCTGATACCACTGTTGTTTTTCTACGCATCAAATACACTCTAAAACTAGGTAGCGGAAAAATCGAAACAACGATATACCTAAGTGTACATGCAACCTATGGATCTATGGCTTCATGCTAATTACATCAACCCTAGAAAACTAAAACATAAGTAAGAAAACATACCTCTTATGTAGCCCTTGATCTCCATGCTTGAGATCTTGAACCTCCATGAAGTTGCTTGGATGAAAGGATCCAAACCAGAATCCCTCTAATGGTATCACACCCAATGACACCAAAGAGTGGAATAAAAATAACTAGGAGAAGGGTCAATTTCACAAACCTAAAGGGGTTAGAAATCGTCCCTAAGAGGGGGAGGAAGAAGGGATGGCGAAACTTCAAGCCAAGGTGCAAGGAGGAATGAAATCCCTAAGGCCCTATTTATAGCCTTGGATGCCTCCTTAGGTTTAGTACTCCTTCCCATGTGGGATGGAGGCCTAACCACGAAATTTCACTCCTTTCCCATGTGGGATGGAGTGATTTTCATCCAACCCTAATCCAATAAGGTTCTGGAACATTCCTGATTAACCAACTATCGATTAATCAACATTTAACCCTTTAATTAATTAAACTGTTAATTAATTTCCAATATATATTTCCAAAATATATTTCCAATTAGTTTCTAATTAATTATTAACCATAATAATTAATAAACCAATTTCTCCTTTATTTATTCTACTCAATTTGGGTCTTGAGTGCAACCCAAAAGGACCCTGCTATTATTAGAAATATGACCAATAGTTAATGACCTTGGACACTATTCCAATACTTCCTATACAGAGTAATATGAAACTGAGTAAGACTCAGAGTCCGAGTACCGATGCAGAGATAGTAGAAATGAGTAGAGTTCCATCTGCTTCTGCCATTGGATCTATCATGTATTCTATGACATGTACTCGCCCTGATGTTGCTTTTTCTTTGAGCATGGTTAGTCGATATCAGGAAAATCTGGGTAGACCTCATCGATAGTGGTCAAGAATATTCTTATGTATTTGCGAAGAACTAAGGACTGGATCCTTGTGCTTGGTGGCAGTGACAACTTAAGAGTAATCGGGTAAAGTGTCACCAACTTTCAAACAAACAGAGACAACTTTCTTTCTCAATTTGGTTGGGTGTTTACCCTTAATGGAGGAGCAGAAACCTGGAAAAGTTCAAAACAAGAGACGGTGGATGATACTACCAGTCAATCAGAGTACATGCCAGCAAGTGAAGCATCGCATATGGCTATATTGTTGAAGAACTTCATTGGAGACCTTGGTTTTGTTCCAACCATCTAGGAGGCAATGGAGATTTTCTTTGATAATGAAGGGGCGGTTGCCTTAACAAAGGAACCAAGAGATCATGGCAAATCAAGGCATATCGACATAAAATACCATTTCATTAGACATAGAGTAGAAGAAGGTCACTTCGTCGTGAAGAGGGTATCATCCGAAGATACTCTAAAAGATCCCATCGCAAAGGGTCTAAGTAGGATTAAGCACATTCAGCATGCTAGGAGCATTGGTCTGAAGGATGATATTAGTTTTAGTAGTTAGATAGTTGTTTAGAAACTTGTAACAAATAAATGTAATTGACATTTGATTATTAAATAATGGAGAATTATTTATGAGTAGTGTTTACTGTCTTTTGTCAATTGTTTATTATTGTGTTTCAATTTTGCATGTTTTACATCCATGATAATTGGAATATTCAAACACCCAAAGTCGATCATAGTTTTTGGAAATAAGTAGTGAGTCAAGACTGTCATGAATTGGATTGTAGATTGTCTAAAGGGTTTAGACATTGCAATGGTTTGCTGCAATATTCATGAGTACTTTGAAATAGAGATTTAAGTATTGTATTAACCCACACTTAGAGAATTACTTCATGGAATTTATCACGAGTAATTCTGAGATGATAATATCTTATAATCTTTAAACGGAGATATATGAGCTGTTGTTTATGAGTTGGTTGTGCATTGATAATACGTAAGCACATCAGTAACTTGATGTTATAAAACATATTGTTTTGCATGATTTGATGAGTAAATAGTGCAAGATTACAAGTCTAATTTTATCTGTTCATTTTTCCCTAACGGGAAAAGCGATATATTGGGCCCCTCGATAATTTGCTATTGACTTATAGAGTCGGTCCCTGCCAGGACTAAATTGATGTGTTCGATTAGTAGTTCTTTGTCATTACAAATCAGAAATCGGGAAATAAAGTATTGGACAATGATATTGATTCTGTTCCATGTCATTTGTCCACATGATATCTTTCAGATCGGAGGATTATATGATCACTTATCTTAGGACACGTAACTGACTAGGTCAGAGTTCGACAGCGGCTTTGAGAGCTACAATTTGCTGATCAGTTTAGAAGTTATACTGTCAACTATAGTTATTAGATTTATCCAAGTGGAAGACTGTTCAATTAGGTGTCTAAGCTCATAAATATAATTGGTATATACTTGAATTGATAGTAGCACAGTCCTTTTGGATTGCCCTCAAGACTAGCAACTGGGAAGGATGATTTTGGAGAAGGAGGTTGATTTATTATTTGATTAATAAATTGAAATAAATAATTTTTTAATATATTTTGAGAATAATATACTAATTAGAAGTAGTAATATCTAATTAATATTTAATCAGAAATTAATTAGAATTACTTTTGGGATTAAAATAATTAATTAAAAGGGTAGGGACTGAATTGTAATTGTTCAATAGTTTAGCAAAAGGCAATCTAGAACCCTCCATAGGCTATGGACGTTTTTTCTAGGGCCTTAGGGCTTCTAGAATAGCCTCTAATGGATAATCAACAAAGTGGATAATTACCCGGTTTAAGATTACATTGGAATTGGGCTTATCTAGGGTTTCCTATCTGTACTATAAATAGGGACATAACCCTAATATCTTCGGCAACTGTTTTCAAGAGAGATCCAGCCAAAAATTTGAATCCTTCCTCCTCCTCTTTGATCATTCTTCATTGCTAGTGTTGGGTGAGCCATTAGAGGCGTGGCAGTTCTTATGTTTGTTCTCAAAGTCTCAACAACACTAAGGATTTGGATAGTTATTGCTATATAACAATCAAATGTATGTTTTATAACCCCTAATTGTTTATTTTTGATTATATACTAGTCTTATTGTGTAACAACCCGATATTTCAAGTCAATGTAATAGTCTAGGTCAACCATTGTAACTAGTTTTACAGTAATAAAGAGAAATTATTTGAATATTATGTGCATTTAATTATTTATAAAGATGTAATAAATTAAGATAAAAATGATCGTCAAAAAAATAAAATGTTAGATAAACTCTATATCTATGAAGAAACTTGTGGTGGTCGTGACAAGGATTTCGGAGATATAAAGAACACTGAAATCTGAGTTATAACGAAGAAGTTATGACCTATCGTAGTTTCGCAACAGAACCGGCACGACGCTATGTGACGTAAAAAGTGAATTTACGATAAAATACATTTTAGCCTTAACAATCTAAATAAAATTTGTATCATACGTTAAACTATCACACCCCAAAACCGGAACGGCGGAAACGTTCGGGGGTGGAGGACATCATGTACAGTATCACAACAAAGCATAGTAGTAAACAAGCAACAACATCATCCATTGCATTAATAATATAATTTAAAACAAGTGTGTTCTGTGAAGTTTATAAGACACCAAAAATGTAAATAAAAAATAAGAGATGAGTCTTGAAGGAGCTCCATCTTCTCAAAACCTAGCATCGGTACCTGTCTACTGATGACCTGAGAATACAAGTTATTTTGAAAGAGTTTATCAGCTTTAAAGCTGGTGAGTTCATAAGCATTTTATTGTCATTGTTTGTATGAAAATGTTTGTAAGTGCTTGATGTATAAGTTTGTAAATGTTTGATGTATAATTTTGTATCTCCTCCAAAATCCTATATTTTCTACTAAACGTAGCCTTCTACCAAGGCATCAAATGTTCCGAGTGTTTGTTTCTTGTAAGAGTGTGTGTTTTCCCAAGTGTGAATATCATTAACCAAAAATATAGTTTTACATTTCCTTTTATGTGAAAAGATCACAATGTGAATGCAATGGGGAAATAATAAAGTACTGTAGTGTTGTATTATAGTAACTACTTCTGTACTTTCTACCTTAATCCGACCGTTAATTAAGGTTAAATGTGAAATGGTTGCACCATACTATCGACTAATAACACGACGATGAAAGACGTCGGAAGAAATGACATTTGGCACCCGTAGACTTGCAAGTCCCATTGTAGCGAAGAACAAGGTGTAGGATAGTCAGTGCAGTATAGATCTATACACAAATTCACGCTCTCCTTCTAGGAGACTCTGGATACAAAACGAGCCATGACAGGTGATGCCATGCCCCGAAACAGTGGTTCACATTTATGTTATAGTATTCTTGTATACGTTTTGTATGTACTAGTGTAATGTATGTTCTCTCTGTCTAGTATGTAGTATGTTCTCATTGTTTCTCATCATTGTATGTTCTCTTGTATAATGTATAGTATGTATTTGTTCTCATAATAGTATGTTCTCTTAGTTTCTCATAATAGTATGTTCTCTTAGTTTCTCATAATAGTATGTATTGACTCATGTATGAACTGACTCTTTGTATGTTTCATTGTTCTAGTAATAGTATTAGTAACTTCCTAAACTATACCTATTATAGTTTACTAGCAATGTTGTTTGTATGAATGAACATGTTTGTATACCTTTGCTACCCAAAGGTATTGAACCCGATGAAGGAAATTTTATATCTATATACATATACATAATATATAACTAGGATTCAAACGAACTTCGGACAAACAACCGATACCTTAAGTCCACAACCAAACAAGGAACAGGAAGTAAGGTGAGCTATCAGTCCTAAGTCCTTTCAATCCTACTTATATAACTATATCTATATAGATACGCATTTGACAAAATATAAGTTTAGAAAGAAGTTTTGTAAAACATTTTGAAGAGTTTATATAAATATTGATGACTTGATGTCATTTTATAAGACGATTTAAAAGCAGTTTGGCATATAAGAACAAGTTTAATAGAAAGTATTTAACATGTAAAAGAGTTTATAAAACGATTTGAAGTAGTTTGTTTGATAACACAGTTTGAAAAGTAATAAATCCACTTGTTTGGTAGTTATTAATCACATGTGATTTATATAATAACTATATTAGTTCAACTTGTATTCCCCCCCCCCCCCCATAAAAGCATTTAAAGTCATTTAAAAGGTTGATTAAGGGGTATGAACTCACCTGCAGTGAGTGGTTTGGATGAACGAGTGGTATAGGATGCTAAGTGTCAAGTGAAGACTTAAGCATACACACAGATCCTATTGAACATATAATGGCACATATATGTATCTAATTAGTTAATTAACAACTAATTAAGCAAGTGAAGACACCCTTGGACATGGAAAACACTTTAATTCAAGTACTAGAAGTACCAAAGGGTTGGATCTAAGGGAAGTATGGCCTCACATTGGAGTTTACGGCCAACATGGATGCATCACATGAGTTTACGGCCCAGGGGTAAACCACCATGAGTTTACGGCCGTAAACTCATTGTATTCTGTACCAAGTTGTGTTTTAAGGTCTTATAAGTCACAATGAAGTGTTCTAGACTTGGTTCCATGGCTATGGAAGGGATTAGGGCTCATTTGCACCCATAATTAGGGTTTACGGCCCAAGGAGATTGCCTTGGCCGTAAACACCTTTTGTTCTAGATTTCTTGATGTATTCAAGGTGTAAACTAAGTGATTCAAGCATATAACAAGCTAAGAGTAGTGTACTTACTTATAAGAAGCTTCTAAGGGTGTTTAAGGTCCAAGAACACTAGTGTGTGTTCTTGGTGTTCTTATTGAAATGAATAACACTTGAAGATCAATCAAAATGAAGAGATTTCATGGATGAAATTATGTACAATCACTAGATAAGGAGATGTAACAACAAATCAAGAGAAAGAATTCTTACATTTTTGGAAGATCGGGATGAAGATCTTATGATACTTGAGAGAGAAATGGGGTTTCTAGCCTTGAAATGGAAGAGAAATGAGGAAAATGATGTAAACTCATGTATTTGACATGAGTTCACGGCCAACTCATGAGTTTACGGCCCAAACATGAGGTTTGGCCGTAAACTCTTTTAATGGGTTTAAGGCTTGATTAAGGTACATTGGACTCAAGTAGATACTTCCTAACACCCGATTCTTGAATATACTAGGCTTAGAACACTCAAACAGACTGTTAACAGTGCTAAAAGATAGCAGAAACAAGTCTGAATTTGATTGAATTGTTTGACTGTACAAGATAGAAATTTCGGGTTGTCACATCTTCCCCCCGTTAGAGAGAATTTCGTCCCGAAATTAGAGTTTAAGCAAATAAGTAGTTACAAATAACTAAGTAAAAAGATGAGGATATTTCAGTTTCAACTGATCCTCGCGCTCCCAAGTGAATTCAGGTCCTCGCTTGGCGTTCCAGCGAACCTTGACCATCGGGATACGGCTTCGTTTCGGTTGCTTGACCTCTCGGTCCATGATCTCTACAGGTTCTTCCACGAAGTTGAGGCTCTCATTGATCTCGATCTCGTCGAGTGGGATTACAAGAGTCTCGTCGGACGGACACTTTTTCAAGTTTGAGATGTGGAAAGTAGAATGTGCGTTACTAAGTTCGCGGGGTTGCTTGAGTTTGTAAGCTACAGGGCCGATTCTTGCGAGAATCTCGAAAGGCCCTACGTATCTTGGATATAGCTTTCCACGCTTTCCGAAGCATATCAAGCCCTTCTAGGGTGAGACTTTCGAAAGAACGTGGTCTCCCACCTGGAATTCCAAAGGTTTCCTTCTTTTGTCTGCGTGGCTTTTCTGTCGGTTTCTAGAGGCTTTCAACCATTCACGAATCTGAACGATCTTCTCTGTCGTTTCCCGAATGATCTCCGGACCTTTGGAGCAATTACCACTGCCCCTAACTCCAGATCGTGTGTTGTATAGTTGGCTTCGAGTGTCTTAAGTTGACGGAAGGCATAGGCAATGACCTTACCTCGTTGCATCAGAATACAACCGAGCCCTTGATTGGATGCATCGCAGTAGACCACGAAGTCTTCTATTCCTTCTGGGAGGGATAGTATCGGTGCAGTGCATAAGGCTCGCTTCCGCGTTTGGAACGCTTTCTCTTGATTCTCTTCCCAGTCAAAGGCCACGCCCTTCTGGGTGAAAGTCGTAAGAGGTTTTGCAATTCGGGAGAAGTTCTGAATGAACCTACGATAGTAGCCCGCGCGACCTAGAAATTTACGAATTTCTGTAGGTGTCTTCAAAGCTGACCAGTTCCCAATGGCCTTGATTTTGGAAGTGTCCACATGAATTCCCTCTTAACTAACAACGTGAACCAAGAATTCGATTCTTCGAATCCAAAACTCGCATTTAGAGAGCTTCGCGTAGCGCTTCTCTGATCGTAATGTTTCCAAGATCTAACGTAGATGCTTACTATGCTCTTCCTTACTACGAGAGTAGATAAGTATGTCATTAATGAAGACAATGACGAACTGATACAAGTAAGGATGACATACCCCATTCATTCAGTCCATGAGTACTGCGGGCGCATTGGTCAATCTGAATGGCATCACTACTAACTCGTAGTGTCCATAACGAGTTCAGAAGGTTGTTTTTGGAACATCCTCCCCTAGCACTCGTAATTGGTGATACCCAGATCTCAGATCTATCTTTGAGAAGTAATTCGCCCCTTGCAGTTGGTCGAACAAATCGTCTATGCGAGGCAATGGGTAACGATTCTTAACGGTAAGCTTGTTGAGCTCCCCGTAGTCGATGCACATACGAAACGATCCGTCTTTCTTCTTGACGAACAAGACCGGTGCTCCCCATTGTGAGAAGTTTGGTCTTATAAAGCCCTTGATGAGCAGTTCGTAAAGTTGACCGGATAGTTCTTGCATCTTAGTGGGTGCTAGCCGATAGAGCGGTTTGGCTACTGGGGTAGCCCCTGGAATTATGTCGATTCTGAACTCGACTTTGACATTGAGGAGGTAATCCTGAAAGTTCTTCTAGAAAGATGTCGGAAAGATCCAAAAGAAAGTACGATTACTCATGAAGTAAGGAAAAAGGATAGGTACTTCTGTTCTATCTGTATCTCTTGTCTCGATCGGCGGGAAAGGCATTTGTTTGGCTCCTAAGTTTATTCGCATAGCAGCGCGATCACTCGTACTCCTGAGTAGTCTGCGTCCTGAAGTTCATATTAGAAGTCATATTTGGTTCATCAATCATAGCTTCGCGTATACGAGTCGTATATAATTAAGATTGAAAAGGTCGTCGAATAGATGATTCTTCTCTAACTCACATCCAAACAAGGAAAATAAGTTAAAGCAGAATCATCAATTTTAAGCCTGTAGAACCTTGATTATATACCACCCTTGCGTATAAATTCCTCAGCGATAGATTAACCGTATGGGTCTTCGGATTGAACTTGACGTACTGCACGAGCGGTATACAGGGGAGGTTTCTTCAGGAAGGATACGAAACCTAAGATACCCTTCGTATGAGTATCTCGGAGTTCTGGAATGACGGCTTCGCTAGAAAGGCGATTATGGGGAAAAGAATTTTCGCACGAGACTGGCATTGTGAGGATCGAATTGACTCATGTTACATGATAATGTCGGACTACTCGGAATAAAAGGCGTTAGACTAGGTCAATAAGGAGTTACAAAAACATAATGGTGCAACTTTGACAGAGTTTCAGTACTTTAGTTTTATCTTATAAGACTACTGCTGCGAACAAGGTATACTACAAAAAGCAAGTACACGCAGCACGAGAGTCCCTTGACTGACGGGATCTCGCAAAAAGATATGACTCGAGTTGCATTAGTTTTAATAGTTTATAAGTCTACTATAACAAAACGCCCTAGAATTTTAACGTGGGTCCGGAGTAGTCTCTCCTTCAGCGGTGATCCTTAGTATCTTCCCGTCTGCGCCAGAGTTCTTTGTTATTGGACAATCCTTCTTGAGATGTCCTATATCACCACATAAATGACATATCTGGCTTGCACCAGCATCGGTGGTGGAAGTGATGTGTCGGGTCGGAGTTATGTGGACACGAGCGCTTTTGTTGTTCCTCTCTTTTGGATAATTCCTTTTATAGTGTCCGGTTTCACCACAACCATAGCAAGCCGGGCTGACCCCGATACTAGTGGCTTGGAAAACGGTTCGTGCCGGCGCCCTACAGACACGAGTAGTGTGCGCCATTCGATTGCAATTCATGTATTGCAAATCACGGCAAACTCCGTTATGATGAAACTTACACTTTTCACACTTCGGGAGTGTTCCTTCATATGGTTTAATCGGTGTTGAAGTGGCTGGGGTCGCCACTTGTTGCTGTTGCATGGCAAGTCTTTGAGATCGCTTGCGCTCCTTTTGGGCTTGACGCTTTCGTTTCTTATTCTCATATTTGTGACTTTGGGTGTTTGTAACAGTTATCATTTGTTGATTTCCCGGATTGTTACAACAATCTGAACTGTCAACATCTTTTACAGCCTCGATTGCGTTATCAGCGTTGAAGTGTGCAAGGATAGCTGCCAAGGTAGCTGTTACCGCGGCTTGGAAGGTGGCAGCGTCTATATGAAGGATCGGGGTTTCGTCGTTCGGCTGACTTTTTCTGGATGACGACATGATTCTATTATATGACAAGAAAAGGAGTTCGTGAGCGATTATAGTCGGCCCTAGGTGTATTCTAATCATTCATGTAAAGGTAAAGTTTTTGTTTTGTTAAACTGTTCTCGGCGGTTTGACCTACATCCCTATGATGCAGTACTGATAAAGAGTTGAAGTAAGTTCGTAGAATGGTCACTAGACGATTGCTATTTCGAACTAGGCTATCATTGGTTGGTGGATAACATGATCCAACCTTCGACAAGAATTTGAAGTGAACCTTGAGCTAATTTACCACAGCTCAATAATTTGACGAAAGTGAGGTTTAGATAGAATTCTAACGATAGTAGAATGAAAGTATTTGAACAAGGATTGTCATAGAAATTAGCTCACTGTCAATATCATTGATATTTAAGATGTAATAAGTTTGGACTAAAATGACCTTGGAGTACGTCTTACATCATATCCGAAGTAGAAAAGTTTTAACAGTATAAAGGCCTAACTAAAAAGTGCTTACAGTACCGGGATGGTTACATAGAAAAGTGCTACTTGGAGCATAGATAGGAAGACTATTCCTTAAACCAAGGAAAGAAAGGTAGAATATCTCTGGTGACGGTTATCCCTCGGATGAGCCCTTAGTTCAGCCAGCTGACGCTCCACATCGAGCAGGTGCCTTTCGTACACCCTTTGGCGTACTCAGAGCTCTATAACTTCAGCCCGAGTTTCAGCTAGCTCTTGCTGCAGGGCCTCGTGGTCTCCCCTAGATCTCTCACGAGCATCTTCCAGATGAATGGTGCGGATGATATGCATTCTCGCATTGGCATTAACTTCCGTGATTCGATGGAGAGGTGTCCTGCCCTGAATTTTGTTTCGGGCAACTTTGTGGACCAGGATTCGCAAGACTCTGTCTGCTGAGCCTCCTTCGCTCAGGTCATAAAAGCTTCAGTTTCCATTGAATGGCGTGGGCTGATCCTGCTCTTGGCTCCATGTTTCCAAGCTTTCCACCCAAGGAGGCGTCGGACATTGAAAAGCCGGGCGAGGGTTAGGATTTGGGACAGGAGCCACCGAGGGTAGGTTATTGACCTCAGACTCGGAGTCTAAACCATCATAAAAGCCTTCAGCCTGGTGATCATCCAAAGGGATTGGGTGATCCTCCTCTGGCTCTGCTTCAAACCCTCCTCCATCACCTTGGTTAGGGAAGTACAGATCGTCGTGGGGATGGAATCCAGCCATGTTATCTACGCGAGAAATAGGGATAACGAAATAATTAATAGACGTACTAATTGGATAAATATAAGATGATCTTTATCAGTTACTTCAATACTTGTATATCGCATACCAGTTATATGAAATCAAAATAGGATAGACCTTCGAATAAGTGACCCTAAGTCCAAATCCACAAGGGATAGGGAGTAAAGCAAAGGTCACAGATTCTAAGTCTATGACATCCTAGTTACATATAACCTTAGCATATCCACTTAGCAACTATTGACCAACTAATGAAGGCCTTTAGTTCTCAGATAAGTAATTATGGTATACAAAATACTCCTATAGTATTTTAGGTTTTTGTTTTGTTCTAACGTTTTGATTATAGTAGTATTGGTAAGTTTTTAGACTTGTTGCCACATCACAACCATTCTCGGGCATATTCTAATCACTTCTCGGATCAACATAGTTGATCAGGCTATGTCACTCCCATAACTGATCAAACATCCCCGAGTCTACTTGTGATGTTCAACAATCGTAATACTTTTGTTCTGTCCTAGTGACTGTGACAACCCGAAATTTTTTTGTTTTGGAAGCTCAGTCAGTCAACTCAACTGAGTGTCAAACTCATTGGTAATGAGTTCTACCCTGGTAAAACGTCATTCTAAGGAGTGTTAAGCCTAGTACACTTAAGGATTGAGTGTTAGAATGAAGCTGCTAGAGACATTGTACAACGAATCAAGCCCTAACCTCTTCACTTAGAGTTCACGGCCACAACACTTTAGTTTACGGCCGTAAACTCAGGGTGGGCCGTAAACTCCACCTTATAACCTCATATTCTTCATTTTCATTCATTATCTCACTTTCACCTCAAGAACACCCTATTTCTCTCTCAACTATCATCCCGATCTTCTTCCTAGATCTTCAAAAGTTGTAAGTATTCCTTTTTGATTAGTTAATACACCTTCTTAACTAGCTTCATCCATTGATTTCATCCATGGAAATCCATTTTTCTTAGATCTTCAAGAAACACCAAGAACACCAAGAACACACACTAGTGTTCTTGGCCAAAATCAACCATTTCAAGCCTCTACATTGTAAGTACTCTTCCCTACACTTGATATCTAGTTAGGACTCATGATTAGAGCCTTGAAAACATCAATAACACAAGAACAAAAGGAGTTTACGGCCAAGCCATCTCCCATGGCCGTAAACCCCTTTAAGGGTGCCATTTTGGCCATCAACGCTCCTAGATGCAAAGCTTGTGACCTAGAACCCTTCATTGATGAGAATAGGACCTTAAACTACTCTCAAATGTACAATGACCATGAGTTTATGCCTGTAAACTCCTTTGGGCTGTAAACTCATCAAAAGCCTCCATTGAGTTGGTCTTTCTCATACTTGTGTAGAGCAAAAGTCCCTCAAGCTTCCCTAGCATTCAAACCCACACTTATGCATGTTTTGTTGGATAAGGTGTCTAAGTCCATCACTTATTTGGTATATACTTGACCCGACCCGGCATGGTCCATTTGGGTTGCACTTCACCCGAACTATTTATATGGATAACATTATGAGAAGAGTATATTTACGGCCTACTAATATATTATAAGTTATAATATATTAATATGAAATTGTATTATTTAATTAGTATTGATCTTAAATTAATTATGAATTAATTTAGTGATCATAATGTGACTAATTAAATAATGGGCTATTGTACTTATATAGTGTGGGCTAACACTCATTAGGGAATGGGCTAAGCTTAAATGGGAGTCCATGGATGATCCATGGAGATTTTAACCCATGGATCCTTGGAATAGGAAAAGACATGGGTTATTAGGGTTTGCATGGTTCATAACCCTAATCATCTACACTATATAAAGAGGCTTATAGTGCTTGAAAAAGGACTATGTGTGTGTGCATAAGGTGTGGCCGATTTCTAGAGTATTAGAGTGCTCTCTCATAAGTTTTCCAAGTTTGTGGTGATTTGTGATTTCCATTTGAGGCATTCACATTATTGGTGCTTGGCTCTCAAACTCCCAAGGAATCAACTCACTAACAAAGGTATGTAATTCTTCTAGTATCTTTTATGTTTAAAAGTACCCCATGTATGCTAGATAGGTTATGAACCTTGGAAAATTATTTTGCATGTATTTTAGACAAACATAGATCCAAGGTTTCTAGGGTTGCATGAACACCTTAGGAGTGTTAGTTTGCTCAAAACCCAACAGTGGTATCAGAGCCTAGGCTTGTTTGTTGGATACTTGATGCAAACTTGTTGAAAAACTCAAGTTTTCTGCATTCTGCAGCATGAACTCGCCGAGTCCATGGGGGGACTCGCCGAGTCCATGAGTAAATTCATCCTACTCGTCGAGTAGGTTCGTGCACTCGACAAGTAGAAGCCTCAGAATGCAGATTTTCGAGTTTTGCTGCTGGAAATGGACTAGAAACATTACCCTAAACTGTTTTGGTGTTATAAAACCTGTTTTAGATGGTGTAATGTTTATGCTAATCCATTTACAATGGCTTATATCAAAATTGCATGATGATATGTGTTCATATGTTCTTGGAATTTTTGATATGATGTTCATGTTCTTATGAATTATTGTTAGATCATAGGAATTATTTGCTAAATTGTTTATTGATAATTCTTGATCATTTATGTGTTTTAATGGAGTCCATAATTTGTGCTCAAGTTATGGATTTCCAAAGGTCACTTTCATTTATGCACACTTAAAACACATAAGTTACATGAAAATGAAGAGTCTTCATTTTATGAACCTTTAATTCATAAGTTATGAAATGAAAAGTTTTGAATAGTTTCAAAACTTGTCCTCAAGTTTTGGAATTTGTAAAGTTACACACACTTTAATATACTTTAATTCCAAACCCTTAGAGTTTTAAAAGTTAAAATTCAACCCTTATACTATTTATAACATTAATGGTTAATTATTATATATATGTATAAGATTAAGTCGTTTTACCGTTAGTAGACCTCATTCACGAAGCCGGTCTATAAGGGGGGTATAAGGTTGTTGCCTATAAAATGGCAACTTAATGGGTGTCCATTCTCACCCACCGCTTCCTTGATCGGTGGAGGGTCGTTAGCCGAACGGCTAGGACAATGACTTTAAATTCTCATTAAAAGTATAATGAATATTATAAAGTAACTAAACCTTTAATAAATTCCCAATATTAGTTACTTTAGGAAAATGTGAATATGGTGCTAACCCATGAAATTCACACTTTGTACCTTACCAAGTTGTTGGTGGAGCGTGTGTGGTTAACCGGCACACTAACTTAGACTAGTAAGGATCACGAAGGGTGACTTAATGTTTATCATAGATCGGTGGAGCGTGTGTGGTTAACCGGCACGTTGATTAGGTCATAATATTAAGGGTACCAAGTGAATTTACATGGTTATTCACACCTTGTTTTGTGATCCTCGGCATCCCAGTCACAAAACTTGAAGGGCACAATCGAGATTGAAACATGCCATTGAAAAGTTCAATGAATCTCAAAAGAATCTAGGAATTTCAAAACCAATTAAACCTAATAATTCATTTCGTTTTCATGGTGGAAATTGGTGAATCGTCATTCACCTACCTTCAAATATGTTATAGCTTAGATTACGGCATCCCTCTTCTAAGTTATAATATATTGTGTTGGATCCTAGCCTTAATATTACATTTGGGTGTATTATTAAAGATTTGATATATCTAATCTAAACTTGTTTTCTTCTTTTCAGATGTCATCCAACAACAATGCTTCGGGCTCTAACCCTACTAACTCCTTTTCCCTTATGAACCTTTGTGGGAGGGTCATCTTTGATGGTTCCAACTTCATGGATTGGATCCGAAACATCAGGATGGTCACTCGTTACGAGGACAAGGAATATGTCCTCGATAAAGACCTAAAGGAGCTTGATGAGTCCACTGGTACTCCTGAGGAGGTCGCTCAGTATCAGGCACATGAAAGAGATGCCACCAAGGTGGCATGCATCATGATGGCCACCATGACAGCTGAACTCCAAAAGTCCTATGAGGACTATTACCCTTTTGAGATGCATCAGGATCTGATGGAAAGGTACCATCAGAGTGCTCGTCAAGAGCGGTATGAAATAATCTCCCCCATGATCACTACCCGTATGAAGTATAGCGAACCAATCATGAGCCACATGTAGAAAATGCAAAGGTATGTGGACCGTCTAATGAAACTGAATGTGAACTTCCCTGAGGAGTTGGCAATTGATATCATTTTGCACTCCTTGCCCTCGTGTTATGATCAATTTCGTATGACATACCACATGAACAAGGAGGAAGTCACACTCAGTAAGCTTCAAGGACTTCTGAAGACTGCCGAAAGTGGTCTTAAGAGTAAGTCGGTTACTGTGACAACCGTCAAAATTCGAGTTAGTTCTAGATTTGAATAAACTTAGTTGCACATATAGGCACGACACATACTAGACTTAGTAACTAGAAGCTAAGTTATGACCTACTAGAAACTTGGAAACAATTAGAAACAATGGATAATGTGCTTAGATTTCACATTGATATGTGAATTCTGCATCTACTGAACGGTAGTGACTATCCTTATTCGGGCCACTCTTTGACTCGAACACCTTTTCATGAATCATATACACACATTATGCACTTGACCTAGTAGTAGAAATTAGGTCGGAGTCTCATAGAAACTTAAGTCAAAGTTGTAGACTAGGACTAGTATACTTGATTCCTCAATTTCGCTTGAATCTCGGAGTCACTACATAGAATGCCAATAAACCGATAAAAATAAATTACGAACATTATTTATAACTATAAAAGAGTTATAATACCATAAGATAATTTAAAGTCTCAAATATTCTATTTATTTTGATATTCAAAGTTTATTAAACTCCAAAACCCTAAAAGCCATAAAAACTCATATTTATAAACTTTAACCTTAAAAATTTCTATAAAAATAATTATGAAACTTATAATATGATCTTATAATAATAAAAATTATGAGAATGCATTTAAAAAAAAATAAAATTTAAGTCATTAGTATTTAACCTTATTTTCTATGTAAAAAAAATCAAGGTTTTGTGAATGAAAATTAAAATAAGGTGCATATTTTATAAAAACTTGATATTTTTATAAAATAAAGTTATAATTTTATAAAATTTAAGAGAGGGAGACCCTCTCTCCACTCCAAAGTCGGACTCCCTCCTCCCAAGATGCCTCTCCTCTTCCCAACACAAAATGATTCTTCTTCTCTCTCACACTCCATATTCCCTCATTTTCTCTCATTTCTCTCTCACACTCTCACACACATTTTCTCTCTTCCTCCCACTATGAACCACGAAATTTTACAGCCAACATGTCCAAGAACACTCAAGATACTCAAAATCTTCATCATCTAATGGTGTTCATTAAGGTAGAACACGATTTCCTTTCATTTTCCTTCAAGTTTTCATGGATTTTCTTGCATTTCTTTGTTCTTCTACACCATTCTAATGAAAGATCATGAACACATAAACATACACACACACAAACTCATGGTTTTGATGATGATGGTGGTAGGATTTCAACCAAAAACAACATGCATGTTGTAAATGGTGAAATCCAAGGACCAAAACCTATGTCAAACACTAAAATACGGATTTTTACAAGTTTTGAAGGTTCATATACCTTATGCATTCAAGTATTTCCTTTGAAAACATCACTATGACCAACATATGTCCATGCATGGTCTTCAAACCGTGATGCATGTGATGAACACCAAGCTAAAGAGCTTGATGATTAAAGTATATTGTTAATAGTGCATGTAAATGATTTTATTTATAAAAAATATCTAAAAGTTCTTTCTGTTCGAAATAAAAATTTTCCCAGATTCCCATCAAGATAATATGAATATCTGGAAAATCCCAAGAGTTTTTACCATTTCTTTGATTTATTAAATTTGTTACAAGAAAACAAGGGCATAAATCACATAAAATACTTTCTGAGGTCTATAAATCCTAGAAAAATTCGTGGATGACCCTTATGGTGAATAATGACCTCTCATAAAATTTCATCGATTTTTGTTACTGTTTGATGTGTCTTTTGATTTTCTTTTTGTGTGGTTCCAATAAATCACAAAACCACTTTAGAGAGTGTGAAAATGCCATCTAGCAATTTTCGCACCTCTTACCACAGGTGGAAGACTCAGAAAAATAATTTCAAGATTTTTCATAATACATTTCTATTTTTCCCCAATTTTTGTAATTATTATGGACTAAAAACAGGAAAAACAGTTCTGCTTATCCAAAATTCATAACAATTTACCAGAACACCTTGTAGTACATTAGGATGCTACATAAAAGTTTTGATGATTTTTCTCTTCTGTATACTATTTTTCTCATATTTTCTAAGATTAAATACACTTAAATACACAAAATCGGATTTCAGTATATAAATATCACATTTGGTATTTTTCCCAGATTATCTATTCTGTGAATGAAGTGTACAAAATTTTTGATAATTTACTTTAACTGTTTAGTAATTATTATTTAATTAATGATTATTTAAGAGGATTAAACAAGGAAAAATAGAAAGACTAATTGAAAAATATCTTTTATATTTTTCACAGCTTCTACATGTATAGTAAAAGTGTTACACAAAATTTGGGCAATTTTGGAAACTGTTTCCTATTTATTTCAATTTTTATTAGAATAAATGCTCAAAACTCATAAAATTTGGTTAATCAGTTTAGAAATCAATTTTTATATTTTTCCCAGCTTAATAATGTTTAATAACAGTAATACAAAAAGTTTGGGTAATTTTGGAAACTGATTTCTATTTTTCATGAATTTGTATCTATTTAGAGAAATAATTATATGAAAAATGGTTATGCATATCCATAATGCATGAAAATTTATCTAGAAGTCTTTTAACACATTTAGAACCAAACTCTGAAGTTTGGTAGTTTTTATTAACTGTTTAGTATTTTTCATGATTTTATGGTTATTCAAGAAACTAAAATGGTGAAAAATAGTTAGACAAATCAAAAATTCAAGAAAATTTATGTTGAGGTATTTGACTTTAATTAAAACTGAAATGAAAAGTTTGGGAAATTTTAGAACTAAATTGATTTAGTTTTTGAATATTTAACCATTAGAACGCCTCTTAAAATGTTAAATATTAACATTTTAATAGTGAGAAATTACGCTTAAATTGTTATATAACAATTGATTCATTGAAATTTAATTTTCACAAAAAAAAATGTTTATAACTTATCAATATTAAATTTTAACACATTATTGGCATAATTCTATTGTAGTAGTAAGTATACTAATGTTAGATTTCGATTAGAGACTCACTAGCGAATACCATTATTGTAGGAATCGATAGTGGTACGTGTGGAGCGTAGTCAAGGCACCATTTGCATCATCTCAATGCATATTGTGAGTATTCACGCACTCCTCTATTTTCAGTTTTTATGTTTTGGGGTGGAAAAGCATGTCCCGAAAAACTATTATTTGTTCGTTGTATTTAAATTGATTTGTATCAAACATGATTGCTATTTATTGCTATGTCTCTCTATGTATGTCTATGCAACACGGAACATGAGAACTTATCGTACTAAGGCCCTTCCCTTATCTCTAACCATTAACTCTTTGAGCCAATGGTCATTATGGATAGCTCTATTAGGAATTGACAACTCCTCACTCGCCCTATTGCTGGAGTGCATGATACCATATTCATCTATGGAATGATAAGCATAGATCTTGATAGGGCTTCAGTCATAGGTTTGGTTGTGACTCATTGTTTGATCATTCACATACAAACTCGTTTCTCGTTATAGCAATAAACTTGTTATTAATTATAGCAATGAACTTTGTTTCTCATTACAACAACGAACTTTTATTATTGAAAACTTATATACATGTTTTAGAAATGAAATTGTTTGCTCAATGTAGCAACGAAATTGATTGCTCATTTTAGCAATGAAACTTGTTTACTCGTTTGAGTAACGAACTTTATCTTCCATGAGAATATGAATGTTGCATCTTATTTGGGCAACATACCTTAACTCTCATGATGACAAAGAACTTTGTTTTTACAAAATTATTTACTCATTTTAACAATATACTTTTATTATTGGAAACTTTTATCAAAACTTTGATTTCAATTCATGGAACCAGTATTATTTTGTTTATCTGTGAGTACTCACCAACTATTTTTATAGTTGACGCTCATTTTACATGTTTTTTCAGGAATCATCGAGTAAGTGGCACTTAGGGACACTTCACTTTTAGGAGCATTCGGATGTGTTGTATTTCAATTTACATTGTAATTTCTTTTAAAAGTTGTTCAAACCCATTGTAAAATTGTAATGATTTTTAATACTATGGTTGGTGTTGTCTTTTAACTTTTGCTATGAAACCCTTTATACTGCCACGCCTCGTGTTTCCGCTTTAGCGGGGTGTGACAGGAAATGGTATCAGAGCCGAAGGTTATAGAGAATACCGGTTTTCCTTTGGAGAACCACAACTATAGCCAAAAAATTTCTAAGCGTTTTTAAAATACTGAACATACTACTGGTATAACTAATTCGAGTACGCATTATCAGACTTTAATTAAGTATAGCCTGGCCAACTATGCTTAATTAAGGAAACTTAATGTGACGCTTGAAACGGTTATAGTAGAATTATGTTCAAAACGATTTTCAGTTTGAACTCTTGAAAAACAAAGTTTTTCGGTGTGTGTACGGGCATTGCATATTATAGGCATTCATCTAGGTACACTTAGAAACTAAGTGCACTTTTATCACAATGTCTTTATTTAGAAATATTCTTGTCCCTTATCAAGTGCTAGGTTAACCACTTAGGTTATATCACTAGCCACTCTAGGAGCAATGCACATAGTACTAAGAATGGGTATTCCTCGGTAGCTATTGACTTTAGATGTAAGGTTAGTAGCTAGATATACACTAGTAATAATCTTAAGTCGAAACCTATGCCATTTATTCCTTAATACCTCTTCACTGTCTTCGTATTAGAGTTACAACTAGGAAAAAGCGTTTCGATACCGACACGAATGATAATTGGAGCATCGCGTAAGGAGGTAGATGAGTCTCCACTAAATAGCAACTTGGATATCATTGGAGAGCATTCCCAATTCGACTCACGAGGAGACACGGAGGTTTAACGCATACGTGAGACCTTATTACTACGCTACGATTTAGCTCTACGTTGTTTCCACCTTGAGCTTAAAACTTAGCATAGGATGTCCCTTTGACCTCTATAAAAGGTCGTAAACTGTATTGACACCATAAAACGTTTTTCAAACAATTTTTCTTGTCCTTTATCTTGGGGGAAAAGACATCGGCACTCGCCTTAGACTCGCCTTAGTATTTAGGTACGATCAGCTGCACTAACATACTTATTCCTTACTTCTTAATCTTCCATCGAAAAATTATTTCTCTTCATCGGTTTTATTTATCATCGATAAAATATTTTATATCCACTTCATTCAACTTAGTAGACATTTCCTAACAATTTAAGCCATATTCTCGCTAAAACTCTTTTGACAACTTGCTTTAACTTAACGCTTTTCTTCAAAACTCAACTTAACAAATATTGTTTTTTAACCTTGCTATTTCAATTTCATTTCAAATTCATTTCAATGGATTGATGTGCTTTTAAGGGCATATAAACCATTTTAAACATTGCTTACCATTTTGACACGTCTTCGAAAAACTAGAAACATTTTCTTTTATAATCGTGTTTAAACTCTTTACTATAAAACTTAAACATATGACATTGAAGTTCATTTTATGTGTAAAAGCTTCATTGAATCTTCAAAACACTTTTGTTTGACATTTTTAACAGCTTTCTCATTTAGACATTGTAATTTACTTTAATGTGTTTTCTCGAAACCCAACATGATATTTATGTAAATTTCTACTTCAAACATGTTTATAAGACATCTCTAATACTTGTATTTCAAAACATACCTTATTTGTGTACTTTGCTTCAATATGGTTTTATAATCTATAAAGTTTTTAAAATTTATAGCATTTGAAAACTTAGTGTTCACTTTTAAATTTCCAGTGATACACTCTCAACAATGAAAAATTATTCTTCTAAATATATTGAGTCTTTACCTTATCCATTTTAATCATTGTTGGACTTCAGTCTAAAAAGTCAAAATTGTCAGATTTTCAATTGCCATTTGTAGGGCTTCTTTTTTTTTCCCACAAATGGAGTTTAACTTAATAGATAACTTATGAATTTTTAGCAATCCTTAGCAAATACTTTAAAACTCCCACATGTCTATTTAATCATCAATATACATCAAATATTGAAGTTTGAAATATATCTCAACCTGGTTTTAATCTACCTATAGGTATTGTTCTTATAATTTTAACAATAACAATCATTGCCGCCGCTACCTTCCTTTTCTTTCCCCCGCACTTGATTTCTTGCTCTCCTTATGATTTTAGATCTCGCACGCCCATAATAGTAACATAATACATTGTCTAATTTTGTTTCTTTCTATTTTGCTTCTCCTGGTATCATGTTCGTACACATACATACTAGAAGTCTATCCTTTCGTTTTGAGCGATTAATACATGTATAGCCGTGAGGAATAATTTTGATTTAGTCAGCTCTGATATATTCAATTACACCTTTTATCATATATATCTTTTTTTTTTTATTTTGAAATCTACAATAAACAAGTAATCCTTATTTACATTTGCTCTTTTGTTCTAAATTTGGAAACTTGATTTAAAATGCAAGTTTCATTGTATTTTTCGTTATAAGTAATACACAAGATGAATACTCTTATGCTTATAATTTTTCTATATCCGGAAAATATATGTGAAGGATATATTTCCTTATGTTTCTTCTTTTCTTTAAATACATCAAAAATTTTGAATTTTACGATTATCTATTCTCTAAATGATTGTTTTTGTAGAAACACTAAACTATGAATGCACTATTTTCAAAGATTAACATTTTTACACCTTTCTTAAAATAGTATTCTACTTTGCAATTTTCAGTGAGTTCCTAAACTCTCAAACTTGTTTTCATAAGTATTCTGACTCCTCGTAAACTTGAATTTGTCATGACTTAGACAATTGGACAATTTCTCAAAAGTTTAATACAAATATTTCTATACAAATTCCTTTAATTACGACTTAAACCTTTAACCATAATTAATCTTTATATCATTTTACTACTTTATTTCATCGCCACACATGTATCTTCATTATCTTGGAATTATTACACATTTTGATAATAGTGAGACTAATTATCATTTCTAAACATACATTTTGATAACAGTGAGATTTTTAATCACTTCTATACACTTACAATGCTATATACACAATGTGATTTAATTTATCATAAATTTTCTTCGCCTCCATTTGCACCAATGACTCTCTAAATATATTTATTCTTCGAATAAAGTTTTATTATTGTAAGAGTAACCGTAGTGGTAATTATAGCCTCGGAGATGCTCAATCATTTCGTAATTTATTTTGTCGACGACACTTAATTATCCTTTACATTTGAGATGTACCAAAACTTTGTTGCCTACCCTTAGTATGTATTTTTAGGAACTTACCCTCAATCGCTTCTCTTTCATTCGTGCTACCCCTTCTTATTTCAAAATATATATTTTCCATATTTAGTAGCCAACCCGGAAGTGAACAAATTGTTCCTAATCTTTTCTTTATCAGACGATAAATTTACACTTAGTGCCGATTTAGAATGCGACTTAAGCATCAATGCGAATTTACGCTCAGTGCAGTTGGTGCTTCAGCAAAACTTATACCGCTCTCTTAATTCAAATAATATCTAACTAGATGATCTTTTTCAACTAGGTCGCCATTGTCAGATCATGATTTCCGTGATCCTAATTTCTCGCAATCTAGACTATAGAACTCGAATTAAGGAAAAATTACTTTGATTATAGCTAAATAATTGGGTTCTTCCTTTGAGGAAATAAACCTGAAATAATCAAAGAACACTGCAAGTCACCACCTCTCCAGCTATATAATTGTATTCGGCTGAGTTCTAATAGGATACGTCACGAATTGAATTTCGGGACGAAATTCTTTTAACCGGGGGAGACTGTGACAACCGTCAAAATTCGAGTTAGTTCTAGATTTGAATAAACTTAGTTGCACATAAAGGCACGACACATACTAGACTTAGTAACTAGAAGCTAAGTTATGACCTACTAGAAACTTGGAAACAATTAGAAACAATGGATAATGTGCTTAGATTTCACATTGATATGTGAATTCTGCATCTACTGAACGGTAGTAACTATCCTTATTCGGGCCACTCTTTGACTCGAACACCTTTTCATGAATCATATACACACATTATGCACTTGACCTAGTAGTAGAAATTAGGTCGGAGTCTCATAGAAACTTAAGTCAAAGTTGTAGACTAGGACTAGTATACTTGATTCCTCAATTTCGCTTGAATCTCGGAGTCACTACATAGAATGCCAATAAACCGATAAAAATAAATTACAAACATTATTTATAACTATAAAAGAGTTATAATACCATAAGATAATTTAAAGTCTCAAATATTCTATTTATTTTGATATTCAAAGTTTATTAAACTCCAAAACCCTAAAAGCCATAAAAACTCATATTTATAAACTTTAACCTTAAAAATTTCTATAAAAATAATTATGAAACTTATAATATGATCTTATAATAATAAAAATTATGAGAATGCATTTAAAAAAAAAATAAAATTTAAGTCATTAGTATTTAACCTTATTTTCTATGCAAAAAAAAAATCAAGGTTTTGTGAATGAAAATTAAAATAAGGTGCATATTTTATAAAAACTTGATATTTTTATAAAATAAAGTTATAATTTTATAAAATTTAAGAGAGGGAGACCCTCTCTCCACTCCAAAGTCGGACTCCCTCCTCCCAAGATGCCTCTCCTCTTCCCAACACAAAATGATTCTTCTTCTCTCTCACACTCCATATTCCCTCATTTTCTCTCATTTCTCTCTCACACTCTCACACACATTTTCTCTCTTCCTCCCACTATGAACCACGAAATTTTACAGCCAACATGTCCAAGAACACTCAAGATACTCAAAATCTTCATCATCTAATGGTGTTCATTAAGGTAGAACACGATTTCCTTTCATTTTCCTTCAAGTTTTCATGGATTTTCTTGGATTTCTTTGTTCTTCTACACCATTCTAATGAAAGATCATGAACACATAAACATACACACACACAAACTCATGGTTTTGATGATGATGGTGGTAGGATTTCAACCAAAAACAACATGCATGTTGTAAATGGTGAAATCCAAGGACCAAAACCTATGTCAAACACTAAAATACGGATTTTTACAAGTTTTGAAGGTTCATATACCTTATGCATTCAAGTATTTCCTTTGAAAACATCACTATGACCAACATATGTCCATGCATGGTCTTCAAACCGTGATGCATGTGATGAACACCAAGCTAAAGAGCTTGATGATTAAAGTACATTGTTAATAGTGCATGTAAATGATTTTATTTATAAAAAATATCTAAAAGTTCTTTCTGTTCGAAATAAAAATTTTCCCAGATTCCCATCAAGATAATATGAATATCTGGAAAATCCCAAGAGTTTTTACCATTTCTTTGATTTATTAAATTTGTTACAAGAAAACAAGGGCATAAATCACATAAAATACTTTCTGAGGTCTATAAATCCTAGAAAAATTCGTGGATGACCCTTTTGGTGAATAATGACCTCTCATAAAATTTCATCGATTTTTGTTACTGTTTGATGTGTCTTTTGATTTTCTTTTTGTGTGGTTCCAATAAATCACAAAACCACTTTAGAGAGTGTGAAAATGCCATCTAGCAATTTTCGCACCTCTTACCAGAGGTGGAAGACTCAGAAAAATAATTTCAAGATTTTTCATAATACATTTCTATTTTTCCCCAATGTTTGTAATTATTATGGACTAAAAACAGGAAAAACAGTTCTGCTTATCCAAAATTCATAACAATTTACCAGAACACCTTGTAGTACATTAGGATGCTACATAAAAGTTTTGATGATTTTTCTCTTCTGTATACTATTTTTCTCATATTTTCTAAGATTAAATACACTTAAATACACAAAATAGGATTTCAGTATATAAAGATCACATTTGGTATTTTTCCCAGATTATTTATTCTGTGAATGAAGTGTACAAAATTTTTGGTAATTTACTTTAACTGTTTAGTAATTATTATTCAATTAATGATTATTTAAGAGGATTAAACAAGGAAAAATAGAAAGACTAATTGAAAAATATCTTTTATATTTTTCACAGCTTCTACATGTATAGTAAAAGTGTTACACAAATTTTGGGCAATTTTGAAAACTGTTTCCTATTTATTTCAATTTTTATTAGAATAAATGCTCAAAACTCATAAAATTTGGTTAATCAGTTTAGAAATCAATTTTTATATTTTTCCCAGCTTAATAATGTTTAATAACAGTAATACAAAAAGTTTGGGTAATTTTGGAAACTGATTTCTATTTTTCATGAATTTGTATCTATTTAGAGAATTAAATATATGAAAAATGGTTATGCATATCCATAATCCATGAAAATTTATCTAGAAGTCTTTTAACACATTTAGAACCAAACTCTGAAGTTTGGTAGTTTTTATTAACTGTTTAGTATTTTTCATGATTTTATGGTTATTCAAGAAACTAAAATGGTGAAAAATAGTTAGACAAATCAAAAATTCAAGAAAATTTATGTTGAGGTATTTGACTTTAATTAAAACTGAAATGAAAAGTTTGGGAAATTTTAGAACTAAATTGATTTAGTTTTTGAATATTTAACCATTAGAACGCCTCTTAAAATGTTAAATATTAACATTTTAATAGTGAGAAATTACGCTTAAATTGTTATATAACAATTGATTCATTGAAATTTAATTTTCACAAAAAAAAAAATGTTTATAACTTATCAATATTAAATTTTAACACATTATTGGCATAATTCTATTGTAGTAGTAAGTATACTAGTGTTAGATTTCGATTAGATACTCACTAGCGAATACCATTATTGTAGGAATCGATAGTGGTACGTGTGGATCGTAGTCAAGGCACCATTTGCATCATCTCAATGCATATTGTGAGTATTCACGCACTCCCCTATTTTCAGTGTTTATGTTTTGGGGTGGAAAAGCATGTCCCGAAAAACTATTATTTGTTCGTTGTATTTAAATTGATTTGTATCAAACATGATTGCTATTTTATTGCTATGTCTCTCTATGTATGTCTATGCAACACGGAACATGAGAACTTATCGTACTAAGGCCCTTCCCTTATCTCTAACCATTAACTCTTTGAGCCAATGGTCATTATGGATAGCTCTATTAGGAATTGACAACTCCTCACTCGCCCTATTGCTGGAGTGCATGATACCATATTCATCTATGGAACGATAAGCATAGATCTTGATAGGGCTTCAGTCATAGGTTTGGTTGAGACTCATTGTTTGCTCATACACATACAAACTCGTTTCTCGTTATAGCAATAAACTTGTTATTAATTATAGCAATGAACTTTGTTTCTCATTACAACAACGAACTTTTATTATTGAAAACTTATATACATGTTTTAGAAATGAAATTGTTTGCTCATTGTAGCAACGAAATTGATTGCTCATTTTAGCAATGAAACTTGTTTACTCGTTTGAGTAACGAACTTTATCTTCCATGAGAATATGAATGTTGCATCTTATTTGGGCAACATACCTTAACTCTCATGATGACAAAGAACTTTGTTTTTACAAAATTATTTACTCATTTTAACAATATACTTTTATTATTGGAAACTTTTATCAAAACTTTGATTTCAATTCATGAAACCAGTATTATTTTGTTTATCTGTGAGTACTCACCAACTATTTTTATAGTTGACGCTCATTTTACATGCTTTTTCAGGAATCATCGAGTAAGTAGCACTTAGGGACACTTCACTTTTAGGAGCATTCGCATGTGTTGTATTTCAATTTACATTGTAATTTCTTTTAAAAGTTGTTCAAACCCATTGTAAAATTGTAATGATTTTTAATACTATGGTTGGTGTTGTCTTTTAACTTTTGCTATGAAACGCTTTATACTGCCACGCCTCGTGTTTCCGCTTTAGCGGGGTGTGACAGTTACTACTCCTACTACTACCCCTGTTTTGGCTATCGGGCAAGGCAAAGGGAAGAAGAGGAAGCACCCTTCGAAGGGTACCAAGGGAAAGTCCCTTGAAGGCTCCTCATCTGGAACCAAAGGTGGTTCTATCACTCCTTCTGCCATCCCTAAGGATGCTGAATGCTTCTACTATCAAAATAAGGGGCACTGGAAGCGAAACTGCCCAAAGTACTTGCAGGATGTCAAGGATGGGAAAGTGAAACCATCCCATGCAAGTATTTACACTATATTGTCTAATAACTCACCATATTCTAATTCTTGGGTTCTTGATACAGGTTGTGGTATTCACATCTGTTGTGACTTGCAGGGCCTAAGAAGAAGTGAGGATGTGGAGCACGGAAAGATAAACTTAATCATGGGGAATAAGAAGGTTGCACATGTTGCCAAGATTGGAGTTTATACTTTGTTGCTAGATAGCGGGTTAAAGTTAGATTTGAATAAATGTGTGTACTCGTCTGTAATGGCGAGGAATATTATTTCCTTTCATGCTTTGTACAAACAAGGTTTTATCTTTTCTTTTGATAATGAAGTTGGTAGTATTAATGCTTTCTTTAATAATGTTCTTTATTTTAAAGCATTACCTTGTGATGGTGTGTATGAAGCTTTATCTGTTGTAGATAATTTAGGAAATAATGTATTATGTATTGATTCTTCTACTAGCTTGGATAAAGCATCTTTGTGGCATTGTCGTCTTAGACATGTAAGCAAGAAACGCATAGGCCAGCTCCAAAAGGATGGAGTCTTGGAGTCGTTCGACCTCAAATCGGATGATAGTTGTGAGTCTTGTCTACTTAGAAAAATGACAAAATCACCCTTCACTGGTACTTGTGCAAGGGGTGAGGGTTTGTTGGACCTTATACATACTGATGTATGTGGACCATTCAAAACCTCCACAAGGGATGCTAATCGCTATTATGTGACTTTTATTGATGATTTTAGTAGATATGGTTATGTCTACTTAATCAAACATAAGTCAGAAACTTTTGAAAGGTTTAAATAGTTTAAACAGGAAGTAGAAAATCAATTGGGCAGGAACATTAAGATGATTCGATCCGATCGAGGTGGTGAGTATCTTAGTACTGAGTTCCTCGACTATCTTAAGGAGTGTGGGATTGTCTCACAATTGACACCTCCTAGGACACCACAGCTGAATGGTGTAGCTGAGAGGCGTAATTGAACTTTGTTGGACATGGTTCGCTCTATGATGAGTCGAGCTTCGCTACCAATATCTTTTTGGGGGTATGCCTTAGAGACTGCCACCTACATCCTTAATCTAGTCCCTACAAAGAAGGTTGCCAAAACACCTCATGAAATGTGGACTGGGAAAGTTCCCAGTTTGGACCATCTCAAGATTTGGGGTTGCGAGGCTTTCGTGAGGCGCGAGACTCATGACAAGCTCGAACCTCGAAGTGAAAGGTGTATTTTCATCGGCTACCCACAAAAATCCTTTGGTTACCTCTTCTACAGACCCAGTGAGAATGTGGTCTTTGTGGCTAAGAGAGGGGTCTTTCGAGAGAGAGAATTTATAAACCAAGGAGACAGTGGGAGGCAAATTGACCTTGAAGAAATTCAAGACTCAATTGGTGAAGGAACCTCAGACACTAGCAATCAACTTGAGGAGGAAATTCCTATTGATCCAGCTGACGAATCTATACTTCCGAGGCGTTCCACAAGGGTTAGGAACACACTTGAGTTTTATTATAGATTTCATATTACTACGGAAGGTGATACATTTATCACTGACAGTACACTGGTAAATCTGGATGAACCTAACAGTGTTAAGGAAGCCATGGAAGGCCCAGAGTCTGCTAAATGGAAGGAGACTATGGACAGCGAGATACAGTCCATGTATGACAATCAAGTTTGGAACTTGGTTGACAATGTACCAGGCCGTAAGACAGTCGGGTGCGAATGGATCTTCAAGAAGAAGACCAACATGGATGGGAAGGTGCACACTTATAAGGCTTGACTGGTTGCGAAGGGTTTTACTCAGACTCAGGGTATTGATTATGATGAAACTTTTTCACCAGTAGCAAAGATTAAGTCTATTAGGGTTATGCTAGCCATTGCTGCATTTCATGATTATGAAATATGGCAAATGGATGTCAAAACCGCTTTCCTTAACGGAAAGTTGGCTGAGGATGTTTACATGAATCAGCCAGAAGGTTTTGTCAGTGCAGAGTACCCCAATAGAGTGTGCAAGCTTGAGAAATCCATTTACGGATTGAAACAAGCATCTCGAAGTTGGAATCTTTGTTTCGATGAGAAGGTCAAAGAGTTTGGTTTCTCAAGAAGTGAAGATGAGTCCTGCGTGTATGTCAGAGCTAGTGGGAGTATAGTTAGCTTTTTGGTACTGTATGTGGACGACATACTACTCATAGGAAATGACATCCCAACCTTGCAGGAGGTTAAGTCCTGGCTTGGGAAGTGCTTTGCTATGAAGGACCTTGGAGAAGCTGCCTATATCATAGGGATAAGGATATTAAGAGAAAGGAGTAAAAGACTAATTGGACTTAGTCAGAGTATCTACTTGGATAAGGTTGAAAAGGTTCAACATGCAGTATTCCAAGAACGGAGAATTACCGATCCAAAGCAATGCCAAACTGAGCAAGGCTCAGAGCCCGGGTACAGAAGATGAGATAGCTGAGATGAGTCGATTACCTTATGCTTCCGCTGTTGGTTCGATCATGTATGCTATGACTTGTACCCGTCCTGATGTTGCCTTCGCTTTGAGCATGGTCAGCAGATATCAAGGGAACCCTGCCAAGGCTCATTGGACTGAAGTAAAGAATATTCTCAAGTACCTGCGGCGGACTAAGGATTGGATCCTTACCCTTGGTGGGAGTGATGACTTGAGAGTAGTAGGGTATAGTGATGCTAGATTTCCGACTGATAGGGATAACTTCCGCTCTCAGTCGGGCTGGGTCTTTACCTTAAATGGAGGAGCGATCACTTGGAAGAGTTCCAAACAGGAGACTGTAGCTGATTCGACTTGTGAATCAGAGTACATAGCAGCGAGTGAAGCGGCAAAGGAGGCGATATGGCTGAGGAACTTCATCGGAGACCTTGGACTTGTACCAGCTATTAAGGAGCCTATGGAGATTTTCTGTGACAAAAATAGTGCGGTTGCCTTAGCCAAGGAACCAAGAGATCATGGCAGATCCCGACACATTGACAGAAAATATCACTTCATAAGACACAAGATAGAAGAAGGACTCTTCGTGGCAAAGAGGGTATCGTCAGATGAGAACCCTGCGGATCCCCTTACGAAGGGACTGACGAGGGTGAAGCATTTGCAGCATGCGAGATGCATCGGGCTGAGGGATGATATTAGTTTTACATATTAGATAGTTATTACTGAAACTTGTAAAATGTAATCGACGTTTGATGATGAATAAAAGTTGTAATTTATTCATGAGTAAGGTGTTGCTATCATTGTCAATTATTTACTATTGTTTCAGCTTTGCATGTTTTGAGTTCCAGAATAATAAGGTTATTCAAACTCTCCACAGTCGGTCATATGTCGGAAGTAGGTATGAATCAAGACTATCATGAATTGGGATTGTAGATGACTAAAGGTGTTTAGCCATAGCAATGGTTGCTACAACATTTATGAGTACTCATAAGTTATGAGTATTGGAATAAACCCACGCTCACTTGTATCACTTCATGGAATTTATCTCGAGTGATCGTGAGACGGTAATATCATATAAGTCTTCAAACCTAGAGATATGAGTTGTTACCTATGAGTTAGTTGTGCATTGATTGCACGTAAACGCATCAGTAACTTGATGTTCTAAAACGTGCCTTTGTGTGCAATTTAATAAGTAGTAGAACAAGCATATGAGTCGAAGTTTATCTGTTCCTTCTAAAAACAGAAGCGATATCTGGGCCCCTCGATGATTTTGTTTTGACCTATGTACCGGGCCCGGTCAGAACTAAATTGATGTGTTCGATTAAGTTCTTTGTCAAACAAATCGGAAATCGGGAAACAAACTGCTGGACAATAAGTAAGACATTGTTCCATGTATTTGTCCGGCTGAGATCATGAGAGCAGAGGATTATGTGATCACTTATCTAAAATGGCGCTTCATAGTTCAACAGAGTTTTCGAGAGCTACGATTGCCGGTTGGTTCCTGAAGCTATATAGGCAAATACAGTTATCAGACTTATCTAAGTGGGAGACTGTTGGATAAGGTGTCTAAGTCCATAACGTATTGGGTATATACTTGACCCGACCCGGCATGGTCCATTTGGGTTGCACTTCACCCGAACTATTTATATGGATAACATTATGAGAAGAGTATATTTACGGCCTACTAATATACTATAAGTTATAATATATTAATATGAAATTGTATTATTTAATTAGTATTGATCTTAAATTAATTATGAATTAATTTAGTGATCATAAGGTGACTAATTAAATAATGGGCTATTGTACTTATATAGTGTGGGCTAACACTCATTAGGGAATGAGCTAAGCTTAAATGGGAGTCCATGGATGATCCATGGAGCTTTTAACCCATGGATCCTTGGAATAGGGAAAGACATGGGTTATTAGGGTTTGCATGGTTCATAACCCTAATCATCTACACTATATAAAGAGGCTTATAGTGCTTGAAAAAGGACTATGTGTGTGTGCATAAGGTGTGGCCGATTTCTAGAGTATTAGAGTGCTCTCTCATAAGTTTTCCAAGTTTGTGGTGATTTGTGATTTCCATTTGAGGAATTCACATTATTGGTGCTTGGCTCTCAAACTCCCAAGGAATCAACTCACTAACAAAGGTATGTAATTCTTCTAGTATCTTTTATGTTTAAAAGTACCCCATGTATGCTAGATAGGTTATGAACCTTGGAAAATTATTTTGCATGTATTTTAGACAAACATAGATCCAAGGTTTCTAGGGTTGCATGAACACCTTAGAAGTGTTAGTTTGCTCAAAACCCAACATCTTTGACCATGAGGCCGTAAACTCCCTTTGTCCGTAAACCCATGGTAGTAAACTCATGATAGTGCCATTCCACTTTCCTTTGGTGAATCACATGTGATTCCAACACTTGGTCAAAGTGTTTCCTAGTCCCGGAAGGTGTTTCCATTCATATAGTTGCTTATAAACACTATATTCATGCCAATATATGTCATTTAGGACTTATTGTGTCTCGGGACTTCATTCGTGGAACTTCTCATCCTTACACGCATATTCGTTGAATCACCCACATCAGGTGAGTTCATACCTCGTAATGAATCTTTCAGCTGTTTTAAATGCTTTTAAGGGGGGGGGGAATACAAGTTGAACACAATGATAATTGTGTAATTGTTTGTTATAAACATTTTTCAAAATGTTGCTTATGTCTTTTATAAGTGATCAAAACATTTCAAAAACTCTTTTAAAGTTATGTTACTTTATAGTTAATCAAACTCCGTTTTTAAAGTACAAGCATAACTCCGTAGTAAAATGAGTCTTTTCAATAACAGTTCAAGTAAAACATTAGTAAACTATAATAGGTATAGTTTAGGAAGATACTATTCATTACTTCTAGTACAATGAAGCATACAAAGAGTCAGTTCACACATGAGTCAAACATACTATGATGAGAAACAAACAGAACATACATACATACTAGACAGAGAGAACATACAATAAAGCTAGTACATACATTACATATACAAGTATACAATAACATAAATGTGAACCATCGTTCGGGGTAGGGCATCACCTGTCATGGCCCGATTTGTAGCTAGAATTCTCCTGCAGGGAGAGCGTGAATTTGCGTATAGATCTATACTGGATTGACTATCCTACACCTTGCTGTTAGCTAGAGTGGACTTCCAAGTCTACGGGTGCCAAATGTCATTTCTTACGTCGTCTTTCATCGTCGTGTTATTAGTCGATAGTATGGTGCAACCATTCCACATTTAATCTTAATTAACGACCGGATTAAGATAGAAAGTACAACAGTAGTTACTATAATACAACACTACAGTACTTTATTATTTCCCCATTTCATTCACGTTGTGATCTTCTCACGATAAACAGTAATGTAAAAACTATATTTTTGGTTAATGATAGTCTCACTTGGGGAATTACACAACTCATGCAAGAAACAAACATAGGTAACATTAGATGCCTTGGTAGAAGGCTACATTCAGTAGAAAGGGACCATAATGCTAACCTTATGATTCCTTAATGTATACATCAAAGGATATATATATATATATATATATATATATATATATATATATATATATATATATCAATAGGATCCGACAGGTAATAGGATGTGTGCTCTCCGCTTCATTTCCTGTTCTTTGTTTGGTTGTGGGCTTGGAACGAATTCACCCAGTCTATTTTCTATTCGATTATATATATATATATATATATATATATATATATATATATATATATATATATATATATATATGCTTAGTATACATTAAGTCATCATAAGGGTACCAAGTATGTGTCAAGTCATAGGACACATAGTCAATGCACAGTTTTCTAGTACAAAACATACTTTCCAAATCAGAATTTTTGGTATACAAAACTAGAAACTTACCAGTTAAGGGTTTAATCCATTTTATTAAACCAGTTTAAACTTAAAGGGCCTTATGTGATTAACTCTATAATATTTTAGTTTATACATCATGGTTATATATAATTAATACCCAATAGGTAGTTGGATGTGTGCTTTCCGCCTTACTTCCTGTTCCTTGTTTGGTTATGGGCTTAGGGCAGATTCACCCAATTAACTTTCTATCCGATATTAGATTATATATATCGAGTATAAACTAATTTATTATAAAATAATCACTGTGGTCACCATTTTATTATAAGAAATAAGGGTTTTCTTAAAGAATCTTTTCATTAAATATAAAGGAACCATTACAATTAACTCCATGAGTAACAAGTGAATACACCAGGGTTATATACAACAATGATGTAACAACCAATGGGATGTGTGCTATCCGCCTTAATTCCTGTTCCTTGTTTGGTTGTGGGCTTAGGGCAGATGCGCACAGTCGATTGTTTGTTTACTCTGAGTTTTATATAACTTGTATCCATTTAGTACTCATAGAAAGGATTGTAGAGTCATTTTTACTTTTCTTTCATTAAAGTAGGAAATATAGGATTTTCTAGGGGAACAGGCGAACTTTTCTAAACAGAACTTACAACTTACTACATCTTTCAACTACATTTTCAAATACATTTTCTCTTACATTTTACAACAACATTTTACAACTTACTTACATCACTAAAATCTTATGAACTCACCAGCTTAATTGCTGATCAACTCTTTCAAATAACTTGTATTCTCAGGAACTTAGTAGACAGGTACTCGTGCTGGGAATTCAGAAGATGGAGCATAATAGCTTCAAGTCTTGTTTTGTTATTTGTTTATAAATTCTATGTTTGGTGAACACACACATTGTAAACACTTTCTTTCTAAATGAAATGGTTGTTAATTACTTGCTTACTATAATGCATATCTTGTGATACTAAACATGACGTCCTCCACCCCTGAACGTTTCTGTCGTTCCGGTTTTGGGGTGTGACAGATTGGTATCAGAGCATTGTTTATAGTGAACTAAGTATATCAACCGATAAAAGATATACAACTATAAATACAATGGGGCTTAAGTGCTCTGGATAATGATATATTTTAGGAGTATAATGATAAGTTATAAAAATATACCTACTTGCTTATACATGTACATACTAGACCAAGCATCACAAGAAGAACAGAACTAATGTATTTAAAGGTTGAACACTGTCGTCAAACCTGAACAGTTATGTAATCATAGCTAGGATCAATATAGCTTGATCAACTATATTCATTCGAGATGTGACCGACATGTGTTTGGGAGGGATGTAGTGTTGCAACAGTCTTAAAACTCACCTAACACCAGTCAAGAGTATACTAGATCAAGTACATTAGATTTAGAATACTATAGGAGTATTCTATGATACTATAACGCGATAAGAAGTTTGAAACATACCAAGAAGATTACATTTAAAATACTATTGGAGTATTTTAGGCTCTATATAAACAACTTACCTGATAACATAAAAGACCCTTGCGGATAGGTCTATGATTTCACAATGTATACTTCCAAGGTTATATATAATTGAGAATTTATAGACTTAGAATTTGTGATCTACGCTTCACTACCTGTTCCTTGTTTGGTTGTGGTTTTGGAGTAGGATCACTTATTTCGAAGGTCTATTTAATCTTCAATTATATACAACTTGTATACATTGTGCAATTACAGGAGGACTCTTTAAGGATCACCCCATAATGTTTCATTTAATCTCATAGATTCTTTAGTCACATCCATTCTCGCACGATGAACCCAGATAGATGTAACCACTCCCTCATAGTAGACAACAGAAGAGTTCAGGAGGAACAGGAGCATGTGCGTGAGAAGTTTTCAAAGGGGGATCAACCGAAGTAACCAAAACATCTTACACGTCACACTAATAAATAATAATTTTGTTAACTTAATGAGCGAGTGGAAACACTGCTCACATTATTTGTTAGGATTATTTTCTTACATGCAGCTGGTGTGACAACCGTCAAAATTCGAGTCGGTTCTAGATTTGAATAAACTTAGTTGCACATATAGGCACGACACATAATAGACTTAGTAACTAGAAGCTAAGTTATAACCTACTAGAAACTTGGAAACAAGTAGGATCGAATGATAGTGTACTTAGATTTCACATTGATATGCGAATTCTACTACTACTTAACTGTAGTGACTATCCATATTTGGGTCACTCTTTGACTCGAACACCATTTCATGAATCATATACACACATCATGCACTTGACCTAGTAGTAGAAATTAGGTCAAAGTCTCATAGAAACTTAAGTCAAAGTTGAAGACTAGGACTAGTATACTTGATTCCTCAATTTCGCTTGAATCTCGGAATCACTACATAGAATGCCAATAAACCGATAAAAATAAATTACAAACATTATTTATAACTATAAAAGAGTTATAATACCACAAGATAATTTAAAGTCTCAAATATTCTATTCATTTTGATATCCAAAGATTTACAAAATCTCAAGACCCTAAAAGCCATAAAAACTCATATTTATAAACTTTAACCTTAAAAATCCTATAAAAATAATTATGAAACTTATAATATGATCTTATAATAATTAAAATTATGAAAATTCATTTAAGGAAAATAAAATTTAAGTCATTAACAATTGCCCTAAATTTATAAGTCAAAAATCAAGGTTTCATGAGCAAAAACTTGGTTAGGGTGTATATTTTATAAAAAGTTTGATATTTTTATAAAAGAATTGAATTTTTTTATAAAATTAAAAGAGAGGGAGGACATTTTACACTCAAAACCGTCCACCCTCTTCCCAAGATGCTTCCCCTCTTCCCAAAACGCAAAATCATTATTCTTCTCTCTCACACTCCATCTTCCCTCATTCTCTCTCATTTCTCTCTCACACTCTCACACACATTTTCTCTCTTCCTCCCTCTATGAACCATGAAATTTTACAGCAAACAAGTCCAAGAACACTCATGATGCTCAAAATCTTCATCATCTAGTGGTGTTCATTAAGGTAGAACACGATTTCCCTTCATTTTCCTCCATGTTTTCAAGGTTTTTCTTGCATTTCCTTCTTCTTCTACACCTTTCTCTTAGAAAATATGTGTGCATGTTCATTCACTTCAGTTTTGATGATGATGGTGGTAGGATTTCACCCAAAAACAACATGCATGTTGTAAATGGTGAAATCGAAGGACCTAAACCTAAGTCAAGATCATGAAAATGCACTTTTCTACAAGTTTTGGTGGAAAATCACCACATGCACTCTAAGTTTTCTTTCAAAAATGATTTTTAAACATTTCAAACTCATGAATGGTCTTCAAACAAACATGCATTTGATGATCTTCAAGCTTAGATGCTAGATCATCAAACTATGTTGTTAAAAGCTTTCAAATATGTTCATGAAGGATTTATTTCCAAATAAATATTTAAAACTCCTTTTCTGACCAAATCCGATTTTTCCCAGATTCCCATCAACAAAATGAGATGTTCAACAAATTTTCAGAAAATAATTCATTTTTCTCGAATTATTATAATTTTTGAAATAAAATAGGGCAATAAATCATATAAAATACTTTCTGGAGTCTATAAATCCTAGTTAAATTCGTGGATGACCCCTATGCTAAATAATGATCCCTCATTAAGTTTCATCGATTTTTGTTACTGTTTAGTGTGGTTTTGAATTTTCTTTTTGTTTAGTCCCAATAAATCATAAAGCCACCTTAGAGAATGTTAAAATGATATCGAACAATTTTCGCAGCTTCTACCAGAGGTGTAAGACTCAGAAACATATTTTCAGAATTTTTCATAATGAATTCCTATTTTCCCCCTATTTTTGTATTTATAATGGCCTAAAAATAGAAAAAATAGTTCTGCTCATCCAAAAATAATTAAAATTTACCTGAACACCTTGTAGTACATTAGGAGGCTACATAAATTTTTTGATGATTTTTCTCTTCTGTATACTATTTGTCTCCTATTTTCTAAGATTAAATACACTTAAATACACAAAATCGGATTCCAGTAGATAAAAACCACCTTTGAGATTTTTCCCAGATTACATACACTGTAAATGAACTTTACAAAAATTTTGGTAATTTACTTTAACTGTTTAATAATTATTCTCCAATTAATGATTATTTAAGAGGATAAAACAAAGAAAAATAGAAAGACTAATTGAAAAATATCTTTTATATTTTTCACAGCTTCTACATGTATAATAAAAGTGTTACAAAAATGTTGGGCAATTTTTGGCAACTGTTTTCTATTTATCTCAATTTTTATTAGAATAAATGCACAAAAATCATAAAAATTGGTTAAACAGGTTAGAAACCCATTTTTATATTTTTCCCAGATTACGTATGTGTAATAACACTTGTAAAAAAAGTTTGGTTGATTTTTGAAACTGTTATCTATTTATTTCTATTTTTATAGAATAAATACACAAAAATTAGAAAAATTGTGTTAAACTTTTTGAAAACACATATTAATATTTTTCCTAGATTATATACACTGTAAATAGTTACACAAAAATTATAAGAATTTTTCATGATAATTTACTATTTTTCCATGATTTTATGATTATTGATATAATTAAATGGTGAAAAAATAGTTAGACAAATCAAAAATTCAAAAAAATTTATCATATGGTCTTTGACTTCAATTAAAACTCAAATGCAAAGTTTGGGAAAGTTTAGAACTAAATTGATTTAGTTTTGAATATTTAATCATTGGAACACCTCTAAAATGTTAAATATTAACATTTTAATAATGGAAATTTTGCACTTAAATTGTTATATAACAATTGATTCTTTGAACTAATTTCCACAGAAAAATGTTTGTAACTTATCAATATTAAATTTTGACACATTATTGGCATAATTCTATTATAGTAGTAAGTATACTAGTATTAGATTTCAATTAGAGACTCATTAGTGTGTAACATCGTTGTAGGAATCGATAGTGGTACGAGTGGAGCGTAGTCAAGGCACCATTTGCATCATGTCAATGCATTGTGAGTATTCACGCACTCCCCTATTTTCAGTTTTTATGTTTTGGGGTGGAAAAGCATGTCCTAAACTATTTATATTCGTTGTATTTATTTAACTCGTATAAACTTGGTTGCTATGTTTTGCATATTGTGAGTATTCACACATTCCCCTATTTTCAGTTTTTATGTTTTGGGGTGGAAAAGCATGTCCCGAAAAACTATTATTTGAATGTTGTATTTAAATTGATTTGTATCAAACATGATTGCTATTTTATTGCTATATCTCTCTATGTATGTCTATGCAACACGGAACATGAGAACTTATCGTATTAAGGCCCTTCCCTTATCTCTAACCATTAACTCTTTGAGCCAATGGTCATTATGGATAGCGCTATTAGGAATTGACAACTCCTCACTCGCCCGATTGCTGGAGTGCATGATACCATATTAATGTATGGAACGATAAGCATAGATCTTGATAGGGCTTCAGTCATAGGTTTGGTTGAGAACTCATTGTTTGCTCATACACATACAAACTTGTTACTTGTTATAGCAATAAACTTGTTTATTAATTATAGCAATGAACTTTGTTTCTCATTACAACAATGAACTTTTATTACTGAAAACTTATATACATGTTTTCGCAATGAAATTGTTTGCTCCTTGTAGCAACGAAATTGAGTGCTCATTTTAGCAATGAAACTTGTTTACTCGTTTGAGTAACGAACTTTATCTTCCATGAGAATATGAATGTTGCATCTTATTTGGGCAACATACTTTATCTCTCATGATGACAAAGAACTTTGTTTTTTTTACAAACTTATTTACTCATTTTAACAATATACTTTTATTATTGGAAACTTTTATCAAAACTTTGGTTTCAATTCATGGAACCAATATTATTTTGTTTATCTGTGAGTACTCACCAACTATTTTTATAGTTGACGCTCGTTTTACAAGCTTTTTTAGGAATCATTGAGTAAGTGGCACTTAGGAACACTTCACTTTTAGGAGCATTCACATGTGTTGTATTTCAATTTACATTGTAATTTCTTTTAAAAGTTGTTTAAACCCATTGTAAATTTGTAATGCTTTTTAATACTATGGTTGGTGTTGTCTTTTAACTTTTGCTATGAAACCCTTTGTACTGCCACGCCCTGTGTTTCCGCTTTAGCGGGGTGTGACAGGAAATGGTATCAGAGCCGAAGGTTATAGAGAATACCGGTTTTCCTTTGGAAAACCACAGCTATAGCCAAAAATTTTCTAAACGATTTTAAAATATAGAACATACTACTGGTATAACTAATTCGAGTATGCATTATTGGACTTTAATTAAGTATAGCCTGGCCAACTATGCTTAATTAACGAAAGTTAATGTGAGGCTGGAAATGATTATACTAGAATTATGTTCAAAACAAACTTAAACTTTTGAAAAACAAAATTTTTCGGTGTGCGTACGGGCATTGCATATTATAGGCATTCATCTAGATACACTTAGAAACTAAGTGCACTTTTATAACAATGCCTTTATTTAGAAATATTCTTATCCCTTATCAAGTGCTAGGTTAACCACTTAAGTTATATCACTAGCCACTCTAGGAGCAATGCACTTAGTACTGAGAATGAGTATTCCTTGGTAGCTATTGACTTTAGATGTAAGGTTAGTAGCTACATATACACTAGTCATAATCATAAGTCGAAACCTATACGAATTATTCCTCAATACCTCTTCATCGTCTTCGTACTAGAGTTACAACTATGAAAAAGCGTTTTGATATCGACACAGATGAGAATTGGAGCATCACGTAAGGAGGTAGATGAGTCTCCACTAAATAATCACTTGGATACCATTGGCGGGCATTCCGGATTCAACTCACGAGGAGATACGGAGGTTTAACCCATACGTGAGACCTTATTACTACGTTACGACTTAGCTCTAGGTTGTTTCCACCTTGAGCTTAAAACTTAACATAAGATGTCCCTTTGACCTCTATAAAAGGTCGTAAACTACATTGACACCATAAAACGTTTTTCAAACAATTTTTCTTGTCCTTTATCTTTGGGAAAAAGACATCGGTACTCGTCTTATACTCGCCTTGTACTCGCCTTGGTATTTAGGTACGATCAGCTACACTAACATACTTATTCCTTACTTCTTAATCTTCCATCAAAAAAGATATTTCACTTCATCAGTTTTATTTAACTCACTAAAATCTTTTGACAACTTGCTTTAACTTAACACTTTTCTTCAAAACTCAATTTAACCAATATTGGTTTTAACCTTGCTATTTCAATTTCATTTCAAATTCATTTCAATGGATTGATGTGCTTTTAAGGGCATATAAACCATTTTAAACATTGCTTACCATTTTGACACGTCTTCGAAAAACTAGAAACATTTTCTTTTATAATCGTGTTTAAACTCTTTACTATAAAACTTAAACATATGACATTAAAGTTCATATTATGTGTAAAAGCTTCATCGGATCTTCAAACCACTTTTGTTTTAAGACTTTTGACTACTTCCCCATTTAGGCATCGTACTTTACTTAAATGTGTTTTCTTGAAACCCAACATGGTATTTTTACAACTTTCTAATCCAAATGTGTTTACAAGACATCACTGATGCCTACATTTCATAACACACCTTATTTGTTTATTTTATTTCAAATTAGTTTTATATTCTGTGTTTATAAAACTTACAACATTGCAAAACTTAGTGTTCACTTTTAAATTTCCAGTGACACCTTCAATAATGTATAATTACTCTTCTAAATCTATTGAGTCTTTACCTTATATGTTTTAACTATTATTGAACTCCATTCTAAAAAGTCAAATTGTCAGATTTTCAACTACCGTTTGTAGTGCTTCTTCTTTTTCACAAATGGAGTTTAACTTAATAAGGTAACTCGTGATTATTAGCAAACATTCTAAGACTCTCACATGTCTATTTAATCATCAATATACATCAAATATTAAAGTTTGAAATATATCTCAACATGGTTTTAATCTACCTATATGTATTGTTCTTATAATTTTAACAATAACAATCATTGCCGCCGCTACCTTCCTTTTTCTTTCCCCCACACTTGATTTCTTGCTCTCCTTATGATTTTAGATCTCGCACACCCATAATAGTAACATAATACATTGTCTAACTTTGTTTCTGTCTATTTTGCTTCTCCTGGTATCATGTTTGTACACATACATACTAGAAGTCTATCCTTTCGTTTTGAGCGATTAATACATGTATAGCCGTGAGGAATAATTTTTATTTAGTCAACTTTGATATATTCAATTACGCCTTTTATCATATACATCTTGTTTTTATTTTGAAATCTCTATAAACAAGTGATCCTTATTTACATTTGCTCTTTCGTTCTAAATTCAGAAACTTGATATAAAATGCAATTTTCATTGTATTTTTCCTTATAATTAATACACAAGATGAATACTCTTATGCTTATAATTTTTCTATATCCGGAAAATATATGTGAAGGATATATTTCCTTATGTTTCTTCTTTTCTTTAAATACATCAAAAGTTTTGAATTTTACGATTATCTATTCTCTAAATGATTGTTTTTGTAGAAAGACTAAACTATGAATGCACTATTTTCAAAGATTAACATTTTTACACCTTTCTTAAAATAGTATTTTACTTTGCAATTTTTAGTGAGTCCCTAAACTCTCAAACTTGTTTTCATAAGTATTCTGACTCCTCGTAAACTTGAATTTGTCATGACTTAGACAATTGGACAATTTCTCAAAAGTTTAATACAAATATTTCTATACAAATTCCTTTAATGCCAACTTAAACCTTTAACCTTAATTAATCTTTATATTATTTTACTACTTTGTTGGATCGCCACACATGTATCTTCATTATCTTGGAATTATTACACATTTTGATAACAGTGAGATTTTTATCACTTCTAAACACCTAAAATGCTATCTACACAATGTGATTTAATCGCCTCCATTTGCAACATTGACTCTCTAAATATATATATTCTTCGAATATAGATCTATTATTGTAAGAGTAACCGTAGTAGTAATTATAGCCTCGGAGATCCTCAATCATTTCGTAATTTATTTTGTAGCCGACACTTAAATAGCCTTTACATTGGAGATGTACCAAAACTTCGTTGCCTACCCTTAGTACGTTTTTTTTGGGAACATACCCTCGATCGCTTCCCTTTCATTCGTGTTACCCCTTCTTATTTCGGAGCATATATTTTCCAGATATAGTAGCCAACCCGAAAGTGAACAAATTGTTCCTAATCTCTTCTTTATTAGGCGGCGAATTTACACTTAGTGTTAATTTAGAATGCGACTTGAGGATCAATGCGGATTTAACGCTCAATGCAGTGGGTGCTTCAGCAAAACTTATAACGTTCTTTTAAGTTAGATAATATCTAACTAGATAATCTTTTCAACTAGGTCGCCATGGTCGGATCATGATTTCTATGATCCTAATTTCTCGCAATCTAGACTGTAGAACTCGAATTAAGGAAAATAGCTAAAGAATTGGGTTCTTCCCTTGAGGAATTAACCCAAAATAATGAAAGAGCTCTTCAAGTCACCACCTCTCCAATTATACAATTGTATTCGGCTGAGTTCTAATAGAATGTGTCACGAATTGAATTTCGGGGCGAAATTCTTTCAACCGGGGGAGACTGTGACAACCGTCAAAATTCGAGTCGGTTCTAGATTTGAATAAACTTAGTTGCACATATAGGCACGACACATAATAGACTTAGTAACTAGAAGCTAAGTTATAACCTACTAGAAACTTGAAAACAAGTAGGATCGAATGATAGTGTACTTAGATTTCACATTGATATGTGAATTCTACTACTACTTAACTGTAGTGACTATCCATATTTGGGTCACTCTTTGACTCGAACACCATTTCATGAATCATATACACACATCATGCACTTGACCTAGTAGTAGAAATTAGGTCAAAGTCTCATAGAAACTTAAGTCAAAGTTGAAGACTAGGACTAGTATACTTGATTCCTCAATTTCGCTTGAATCTCGGAATCACTACATAGAATGCCAATAAACCGATAAAAATAAATTACAAACATTATTTATAACTATAAAAGAGTTATAATACCACAAGATAATTTAAAGTCTCAAATATTCTATTTATTTTGATATCCAAAGATTTACAAAATCTCAAGACCCTAAAAGCCATAAAAACTCATATTTATAAACTTTAACCTTAAAAATTCTATAAAAATAATTATGAAACTTTTAATATGATCTTATAATAATTAAAATTATGAAAATTCATTTAAGGAAAATAAAATTTAAGTCATTAACAATTGCCCTAAATTTATAAGTCAAAAATCAAGGTTTCATGAGCAAAAACTTGGTTAGGGTGTATATTTTATAAAAAGTTTGATATTTTTATAAAAGAATTGAATTTTTTTTATAAAATTAAAAGAGAGGGAGGACATTTTAAACTCAAAACCGTCCACCCTCTTCCCAAGATGCTTCCCCTCTTCCCAAAACACAAAATCATTATTCTTCTCGCTCACACTCCATCTTCCCTCATTCTCTCTCATTTCTCTCTCACACTCTCACACACATTTTCTCTATTCCTCCTTCTATGAACCACAAAATTTTACAGCAAACAAGTCCAAGAACACTCATGATGCTCAAAATCTTCATCATCTAGTGGTGTTCATTAAGGTAGAACACGATTTCCCTTCATTTTCCTCCATGTTTTCAAGGTTTTTCTTGCATTTCCTTCTTCTTCTACACCTTTCTCTTAGAAAATATGTGTGCATGTTCATTCACTTCAGTTTTGATGATGATGGTGGTAGGATTTCACCCAAAAACAACATGCATGTTGTAAATGGTGAAATCCAAGGACCTAAACCTAAGTCAAGATCATGTAAATGCACTTTTCTACAAGTTTTGGTGGAAAATCACCACATGCACTCTAAGTTTTCTTTCAAAAATGATTTTTAAACATTTCAAACTCATGAATGGTCTTCAAACAAACATGCATGTGATGATCTTCAAGCTTAGATGCCAGATCATCAAAGTATGTTGTTAAAGGCTTTCAAATATGTTCATGAAGGATTTCTTTCCAAATAAATATCTAAAACTCCTTTTCTAACCAAATCCGATTTTTCCCAGATTCCCATCAATAAAATGAGATGTTCAACAAATTTTCAGAAAATAATTCATTTTTCTCGAATTATTATAATTATTGAAATAAAATAGGGCAATAAATCATATAAAATACTTTCTGGGGTCTATAAATCCTAGTTAAATTCGTGGATGACCCTTATGCTAAATAATAATCCCTCATTAAGTTTCATCGATTTTTGTTACTGTTTAGTGTGGTTTTGAATTTTCTTTTTGTTTAGTCCCAATAAATCATAAAGCCACCTTAGAGAATGTTAAAATGATATCTAACAATTTTCGCAGCTTCTACCAGAGGTGTAAGACTCAGAAACATATTTTCAGAATTTTTCATAATGAATTCCTATTTTTCCCCTATTTTTGTATTTATAATGGCCTAAAAATAGAAAAAATAGTTCTGCTCATCCAAAATTCATTAAAATTTACCAGAACACCTTGTAGTACATTAGGAGGCTACATAAAATTTTTGATGATTTTTCTCTTCTGTATACTATTTGTCTCCTATTTTCTAAGATTAAATACACTTAAATACACAAAATCGGATTCCAGTAGATAAAAACCACCTTTGAGATTTTTCCCAGATTACATACACTGTAAATGAACTTTACAAAAATTTTGGTAATTTACTTTAACTGTTTAATAATTATTCTCCAATTAATGATTATTTAAGAGGATAAAACAAAGAAAAATAGAAAGACTAATTGAAAAATATCTTTTATATTTTTCACAGCTTCTACATGTATAATAAAAGTGTTACAAAAATGTTGGGCAATTTTTGGAAACTGTTTTCTATTTATCTCAATTTTTATTAGAATAAATGCACAAAAATCATAAAAATTGGTTAAACAGTTTAGAAACCCATTTTTATATTTTTCCCAGATTAAGTATTTGTAATAACACTTGTAAAAAAAGTTTGGTGAATTTTTGAAACTGTTATCTATTTATTTCTATTTTTATAGAATAAATACACAAAAATTAGAAAAATTGTGTTAAACTTTTTGAAAACACATATTAATATTTTTCCTAGATTATGTACACTGTAAATAGTTACATAAAAATTATAAGAATTTTTCATGATAATTTACTATTTTTCCATGATTTTATGATTATTCATGGAATTAAATGGTGAAAAAATAGTTAGACAAATCAAAAATTCAAAAAAATTTATCATATGGTCTTTGACTTCAATTAAAACTCAAATGCAAAGTTTGGGAAAGTTTAGAACTAAATTGATTTAGTTTTGAATATTTAATCATTGGAACACCTCTAAAATGTTAAATATTAACATTTCAATAATGGAAATTTTGCACTTAAATTGTTATATAACAATTGATTCTTTGAAACTTAATTTCGACAGAAAAATGTTTGTAACTTATCAATATTAAATTTTGACACATTATTGGCATAATTCTATTATAGTAGTAAGTATACTAGTATTAGATTTCAATTAGAGACTCATTAGTGTGTAACATCGTTGTAGGAATCGATAGTGGTACGAGTGGAGCGTAGTCAAGGCACCATTTGCATCATGTCAATGCATTGTGAGTATTCACGCACTCCCCTATTTTCAGTTTTTATGTTTTGGGGTGGAAAAGCATGTCCTAAACTATTTATATTCGTTGTATTTATTTAACTCGTATAAACTTGGTTGCTATGTTTTGCATATTGTGAGTATTCACACACTCCCCTATTTTCAGTTTTTATGTTTTGGGGTGGAAAAGCATGTCCCGAAAAACTATTATTTGAATGTTGTATTTAAATTGATTTGTATCAAACATGATTGCTATTTTATTGCTATATCTCTCTATGTATGTCTATGCAACACGAAACATGAGAACTTATCGTATTAAGGCCCTTCCCTTATCTCTAACCATTAACTCTTTGAGCCAATGGTCATTATGGATAGCGCTATTAGGAATTGACAACTCCTCACTCGCCCGATTGCTGGAGTGCATGATACCATATTAATCTATGGAAGGATAAGCATAGATCTTGATAGGGCTTCAGTCATAGGTTTGGTTGAGAACTCATTGTTTGCTCATACACATACAAACTTGTTACTTGTTATAGCAATAAACTTGTTTATTAATTATAGCAATGAACTTTGTTTCTCATTACAACAACGAACTTTTATTACTGAAAACTTATATACATGTTTTAGCAATGAAATTGTTTGCTCCTTGTAGCAACGAAATTGAGTGCTCATTTTAGCAATGAAACTTGTTTACTCGTTTGAGTAACGAACTTTATCTTCCATGAGAATATAAATGTTGCATCTTATTTGGGCAACATACTTTATCTCTCATGATGACAAAGAACTTTGTTTTTTTTACAAACTTATTTACTCATTTTAACAATATACTTTTATTATTGGAAACTTTTATCAAAACTTTGGTTTCAATTCATGGAACCAATATTATTTTGTTTATCTGTGAGTACTCACCAACTATTTTTATAGTTGACGCTCGTTTTACATGCTTTTTCAGGAATCATCGAGTAAGTGGCACTTAGGGACACTTCACTTTTAGGAGCATTCGCATGTGTTGTATTTCAATTTACATTGTAATTTCTTTTAAAAGTTGTTCAAACCCATTGTAAATTTGTAATGCTTTTTAATACTATGGTTGGTGTTATCTTTTAACTTTTGCTATGAAACCCTTTGTACTGCCACGCCCTGTGTTTCCGCTTTAGTGAGGTGTGACAGCTGGTAACTGTTATTCAGGTAATAGATATTCATTCGAGGATAGACATTTCAAATTCATAGAGTTTATTAGGTATAGACTCTTTTATGAATTATTTCTAGAACCCTGTGGAAGTCAGGACCCGATACACCCAGAACTAGGATAACCTTGTCTTTTTAGCTTTCGTCTTGTGTCCATTGCTTTAGACTTATTCCGTCTCATCTTTGTATTCTTTTAGAAAAATATGCCTCCTCGCAGATCAAACAGACACACTACTCCGATAACTCCAAATCCACCGTCACAATTCAATACTGCTACTCTCCACGCAGCGATATCCTCCGCAGTGGCAACTGCTATAGCTCACCTCGGTGAAAGTGGTACCTTCGGATCTGGTAGCGGTACCCACTTAGCCAACCCCGGAGCTACTCACGGACACCCAAGGGAGTGTTCGTATAAAGACTTCATGAACTACAAACCAAATTCCTTTAATGGGAATGGTGGAGTCATCGCTCCGATGCGATGGTTCGAGAAAACAGATTCAGTCTTCGAAATCTGTTTGTGCCCGGAAGGGAGTAAAGTGAACTTTGCTGCCTGCACATTCTCTGACAAAGCCCTAACATGGTGGAACAACCATGTTAAGTCACTGACCCTATCAGTGGCTAACTCAATAGGTTGGGAAAACCTAAAAGAGTTGATGCTGGAAGAATACTGCCCGAGGGGCGAAGTTCAAAAGCTGGAACAAGAACTATGGGAGCTTGCTATGGTCGGCTCAGACATAGTGACCTACACTGACCGGTTCAGCGACCTAGCAGCTCTATGCCCCAGGATGGTTACCCCGGATGTCACACCCCAAAACCGGAAGGGCAGAAACGTTCAGGGGTGGAGGACGTCATGTACTGTATCACAACAATGCAAAGTAGTAAACAAGCAACAACATCATCCATTGCATTAATAATATAATTCTATACAGGTGTGTTCTGTCAAGTTTTATAGACACAAAAAATATACATCAAAATAAAAGATGAGTCTTGAACGAGCTCCATCTTCTCAAAAACATGGCTCCGGTACCTGTCTACTGGCGACCTGAGAATACAAGTGATTTTGAAAGAGTTTATCAGCTTTAAAGCTGGTGAGTTCATAAGTATATTAGTGTCTGTATTTGTTATGAAAGTGTTTGTAAGTCTTGTAATGTATAAGTTTTGTAAAAGTTTGTAATTGTTTGAACTCTCCTAGAAAACCCTATGTTTCCTACTAAAAGTAGCCTTCTACCAAGGCATCTAGTATCTGTGTGTGTGTCTCTTGTAAGAGTGTGTATTTTCCCAAATCTGACTATCATTAACCAAAAATATAGTTTTTACATTATTGTTTATTGTGGGAATATCACAAAGTAAATGTAAAGGGAAAATGAAATAGTACTGTAGTGTTGTATTAAGTAACTACTGCTGTACTAATTACTTTAAACCAATTGTTATTTAAAGTACCATGTGATCGGCCTGTATCCTGCTACCGACTCTATAGAAAAACGACGATGTAAGATGTCACACCCCAAAACCAAGAACGACGGAAACGTTCAGGGGTGGAGGACGTCATGTGAAGTATCATAACAGTGCAAAGTAGTAAACAAGTAACAACATCATCCATTGCATTAAAAGTAAAGTTTTTAATACATGAGAGTTCTATCATAGTAATAAGACACCAAAATATGTAATCAAAATAAGAGACGAGTCTTGACTGTGCTCCGTCTTCTCAAAACCTGGTTATCGTACCTGTCTACTGGTGACCTGAGAAATACAAGTTATTTTGAAAGAGTTTATCAGCATAAAGCTGGTGAATTCATAAGTATCATGGTGTCATTGATTGGAAAAGCTGTTATGAAAGACTTGTAAATGTTTAATAAAACATTTAGTATAAGTGTGAATGTGACAACCCGAAATTTCTATTCTGTACAACCATTCACTTCAATAGAAGTCAAAAACTGTTTCTGCTAACTTTCAAGTTTTTAGGAATAAGTTTGAGGGTTTATAGATTAGTACTTCAGGATATAACAGGAGAGATGATGCATTAGGGTTTGTTGTGCAACAATAAAGTCCCAGAACTTCAAAAGTTTGGAGTTTACGGCCTAAACTTGGTGTTTACGGCCGTAAACCCCAAGAGTATATATATGGCTCTTAGCCATTTTATTCACTTTTTCACTTTTCAAGAACAAAAATCAAATCCCCTCAAGTAGCATCCGAGTTTTCCTTTTAGATCTTCAATTTGTAAGTGTTTCTAGCCCTAATAAGTTGATATCTACCTTAATCTAGTGATCTAACATGATTCCATCCGTGAAATCATTCCAAAAGTGTAGATCTTCAAGTTTCACCAAGAACACCAAGAACACACACTAGTGTTCTTGGACTTTTAGAACCTTTTCAAGCTTCTAACTAGTAAGTACTTCTATCCTAGAGTAGTATAAGGCTTGTTACACTTCTAAACATCAAGAAATCACCAAGGAAACACAAGATCAAGGTGTTTACGGTCCAAGGTGTTCTTGGACCGTAAACCCTAAAAAGGGTGCCAAAGTGTGCCCAAGTCCCTTCTAAGCCTTGGAAACTTGCATAGATCCTTTCATCTTTATGCTTGGGACTCAAAACAATAAAAAGACCAAAACCATATGGGTTTACGACCGTAAACCCAAAGGGAAATGGTCCAAGGACCGTAAACTCCATTTAGGAGTGAAATGGTGCCCTAATCACTTCCGTAGGCTTATACTTCAAGTGGAAATGCTTCTATGGACTTGTAGAGCTTCAAAACAAAAAAGTGGTCAAGAAACATGAGTTTACGGCCGTAAATTCATGGGTTTATGACCGTAAACTCAAGGAGTTATGGTCACAAAACCGTAAACTCCAAGGAAGTTTACCCTTGAACCCCAAACTCAATAGCAAGGTCCTACCACCCTTAGATGAAATCCTTATGACTTATAGCACTTAAATCGAGTGTTTTACATGTCTTAGGATGTCTTAAACTTGGATAATTAGTTGTTTTATGACTAATTGGATACATATATGTGATTATATGTTAACTAGGATCATTGTGTGTGTACAAGTCTTCACTTGACACTTAGGATCCTACATCATTCAGTTCATCCACAACCACCCACTATAGGTGAATTCATACCCCTTAATCAATCTTTTAAATGATTTTAAATGCTTTAATGGTGGGGGGGGGGGGGAATACAAGTAGAAAACAACATGTTATAGAATCAATCACATGTGATTTATAACTGTGTTTTCAACCAATTGATTTCACATACTACAAAATATGATAAACACAATGGTTTTCAGTCCTGTTATACTTTGTTATCAAATAAATTACTTTTGAAAGGTTTTATAAAATGACATCAAAGTCATCATTATTATTGTTCAAAACTCTTAAATGTTTTACAAAACCTCTTTCAACTTATTGTTTAAACCATATCTATACACTTACGTTTCATGTATATATGTATTGATATGAGAGCTTTCATTCTTTCTTCAGTTCCAACACTCTTGTGTAGCAAGGGTGTATAAACCTACTTGGACATTCAATTTACATTCCAGTAAACTATATGATGAGCTACATTTACATATTATATGTGTAGATACTATTATATATGTATGGGACTAACCATTCTACACCCAGCTGTTAGCTACAGAGGGAAAATGCACATCGACGGATGTCTACAGTTAATACTATTCGGCATCTTCCATGTCGTGTTTATCCTAGTACCAAAGGATAATACTTAAATGATTATATAATTTCCCTTTTAATTTTATTTTGTGAGACATTCACATAAACGATGAGGTAGATTATATATTTATAATAATAGTCACATGGGAAAAACTTTCATTTACGCAGAAATGCAAACTTCAAAGCATTCGGGTCTTGGTAGAAGACTACCTTTTATACTAGTAGGAAATATGGGATTTTCTAGGGTTTTCACACTTATATCAAATGTTTCATCATCAATTGCATGTCTTTCATATCAGCTTTCCAAATTAATGACACCATAATACTTATGAATTCACCAGCTTTATGCTGATCTACTCTTTCAAAATAACATGTATTCTCAGGTCACCAGTAGACAGGTACGATGACCTGGTCTTGAGAAGACGGAGCACAGACAAGACTCGTCTTTTATTTTGATTACATATGTTGGTGTCTTAATTCAATGAAAGAATACTCATGTATTAAAACTTTACTTTTAATGCAATGGATGATGTTGTTGCTTGTTTACTACTTTGCACTGATATGATACTTTACATGACGTCCTCCACCCCTGAACGTTTCCGCCGTTCCGGTTTTGGGGTGTGACAAATTGGTATCAGAGCTTTGTTTATAGTGAATTGAGTATATCAACCCATAAAAGATATACTAACTATAAATACAATGGGATTAAAATACTCTGACCAAGAGTATATACTTTTAAATAATAAGATATTTAATTAAGTATACGTGCCTGCATTCATACTAAAATCAGTGTCGCAATGACAAGAACAAAAGTATTACGATTGTTGAATATCACAAGTAAGCTCGGGGATGTATGGTCAGTCCTGGGAGTGGCATAGCCTGATCAACTATGCTGGTCTGAGGAGTGATTAACATATGCCCAAGAATGGTTGTGATGTGGCAACAAGTCTAAAAACTTACCAACATTACCGCAATGAAATATCATAGGGGTATTTCTTGTTGCTATAATTACTTATTTGAGAACTAAAAGGTCTTTATCAGTAGGTTAATAGTTGCTGAGTGGATACACTAAGTTTATATGTATCTAGGACGTCATAGACTTAGAATCTGTGAATCTTTGCTTTACTTCTTGTCCTTGTTTGGTTGTAGGCTTAGAGTTAGGGTCACTTATTCGAAGGTCTATCCTGTCCTGAGTACATATAACTGGTATGCACTAAACAAGTATTGAAGTAACCGATAAAGATCATCTTATAATTATCTTAGTTAGTACGTCTATTAATTTCTTCTTATATCCCTTTTCTAGCGTAGATATCATGGCTGGATTCCATCCCCACAGCGACCCGTACTATCCCAACCACGACAATGTTGGATGGCTCGAAGAAGAGCCAGAAAATGATCACCCAATCCCTTTGGATGACCACCATGCTGAAGGCTTTTCTGATAGTTCTGACTCAGAGCCTGAAGTCAACAACCTACCCCAAGTTGTTCAAAACCCAAACTTGAACCCTCGTCCAGCATTTCAAGGACCCACACCCCTGTGGGCCACAAACTTGAATAGATGGAGTCAGGAACAGGGTTAACCCATCCCCTACAATGGAGACAGAAGTTTCTACAACCTCACTGAGGGAGGTTCAGCTGATAGGGTCCTACCCATCATGGTTCGTAGGATTTCCCGGAACACCGAACAGGGTCGAGCTGCTATCGACAGAGTCATGGAGATTGACGCCAACTCTGGCATTAACACGGTCCGCATTCGCCAACTACAGTCTGCTCATGAAAGAACTCTGGTCCACAATGCAGCTCTGCAGAGAGAACTTGCTGGAACCCAAGCTGAATTCAGGGAACTTCGAGCTCAGCAAGTAAGATCTGACGGGCGTGTGAGGGACATGGAACGCCTTTTGTCGGAATCAAGAACTCACCCTAGTAGCTCCCGTCGCCGATAGAATCTCATCGACTTCTCTTTTGGATATAACCTAGTTATGTAAAACTCTGGTCAAATTCCCTATCTTGGTACATCTTAGACCTGTTAGGCCTTGATTAGGTCGTAGTCCTATCAAAATTTTTCCCATCTTGGTTGATGTAAGGCCACCTTCTGTTGGCCATTTTTCCCGAACTTGTTACGTCTGTAATTCCAGTAATATTGATAGGTACCTAATCTAATGAGAATTATTATCCAATTCCTATCATCTGTTGTTGAACTATGGCGATTTAGTTCATGAGACACGTTCATTTTCTATCCTATTGAATTCTTATCGTTGCCTTTATCTTTTCAACTTATAGTTGAAAAATGCCGCCTCACAGAAGTACAAGGCGTAATAATAATAACGAAACACCGATACCACCACCACCTTCCCTACCTCCTCAGTTCGACGCTGCTATGTTGCAAGCAGCTGTCACGGCGGCCGTAGCGGCTGCCATGTCACACATCAATACTCATGTCCCTAGTGGATCGGGAACAGGTGCACCTCCTTCCCACCATGGCGAGAGTCATGGGCATCCCCGGGAATGCACCTACAAGGATTTTACGAATGCCAAACCCAGAAATTTCAATGGAACTGGAGGGGTGATGATCTTAAGGCGGTGGATCGAAAAGACAGAAGCAGTCTTTGAAATCTGCGCCTGCCCAGAGGGCAACAAGGTCAAGTTTGCTACTTGTACCTTTTCTGATAGGGCTTTAACTTGGCGGAATGGCCACGTTAAGTCTCTGACTCTAATAGTGGCAAACTCGATCAGCTGGGAAAACTTGAAAGCCATGCTGATGAGAGAGTACTGTCCTCGAGGGGAAATTCAAAAACTCGAGCAGGAACTCTGGGGTCTAGAAATGGTTGGTTCCGACATATCAACCTATACAAATAGATTCTGTGATTTGGCAATTCTTTGCCCTGATATGGTTGCTCTGGAGAGCAAGAAAATAGAGAGATATATTTGGGGACTGTCGCCCCAGATCCAGTCAAGTGTCTTAGCATCCAGGCCTGTTACTTTTGACAGCGCTAAAGAGCTGGCACAATCTCTCATAGATCAAGGAAACCACCAAAACCCAACGATTCCTACACCCGAACCACAAAAAGGAAACAACAATAACAAGAAAAAGGGGTGGAACAAGAGGAAAAGCGGGTCTTCGCAAGAATCCTCAAAGAGACAACAACTAGTGGCAATCAATGCTGCCACGGTAACCCCTGTTGTCCCTGAAAATCCCTTGCCAGCGAAACCTTATGCTGGTAATCTTCCGAGGTGCAACAAATGCACTTTCCATCACAACGGATCTTGTCGGGAAATGCAGTGCTCTAACTGCAACAGAAGGGGGCATACTGCCCGTTTCTGCAAGACTCCAGCAAGGCCGACCGCCCAAGTTCCTAACGCCGGTGTGGGCCAAGCTTGTTACAGTTGTCGCGAAGTGGGCCACTACAAGAGGAACTGCCTGAAGGGATAGCAGGCGGAGTAGGAAGAGTTCTGGCCATAGGCCACGAGGAAGCCGTAGCTAATCCTACAATAGTTACTGGTACGTTTCTCCTCGATAACTCATATGCCTGCATTATTTTCGACAGTGGAGCGGAGAAAAGTTTCGTAAGCCAGAAATTTGCACACCTGCTTAAACAAAAACCACGTGCACTAGATAAATCATTCACTATAGAAATGGCAAACGGGAAAACGGAAAGTACTAACTGCATATGCGTAGGTTGTACTCTAACTTTAGATGGCCATACTTTCAAGATAGACCTCATGCCAGTCCCAATTAAAAGTTTCAACGTCATTATCGGCATGGATTGGTTGAGTCTTCATCGTGCCGACATCTTGTGCTTTGAAAAAGCAGTTTGTCTTAACCTTCCTAACAGCGAAACCCTAGTTATCTATGGCGACAAACCTAGTACGAGCCTTCGCATCATTTCATGCATCCAAGCCCAGAAGTGCTTACGAAAGGAATATCATGCATTCCTCGCACACATCGCCGATATGAGCCAAGAACTGAAAGACATTCAGAACATCCCGGAGGTACGCGACTTTCCCGACATCTTCCCAGAAGAACTACCGGGATTACCACCGCAACGCCAAGTCGAGTTCAGAATCGACCTAGCGCCAGGGGCTACTCCAGTAGCCAAATCCCCATATCGTCTGGCACCAGCGGAGATGCAGGAACTTTCCAGTCAGCTTAATGAACTTCTCAAGAAGGGATTCATTAGACCAAGCTTCTCATCATGGGGAGCATCGGTCTTGTTTGTCAAGGAGAAAGACAGATCGTTTCGTATGTGCATCGACTACAGGGAACTCAACAAGCTTACCATTAAAAATCGTTATCCCTTACCCCGCATTGACGATTTATTTGATCAAATTCAAGGAGCCAACTACTTCTCGAAGATAGATCTACGATCCGGATACCACCAACTACGAGTGTTAGAGGAGGATGTTCCCAAGACAGCCTTCCGAACTCGTTAAGGACACTACGAGTTTGTAGTGATGTCGTTCGGATTAACAAGCACGCCCGCAGTATTCATGGATATAATGAATAGGGTGTGTCGTCGTTACTTGGATCTGTTTGTCATCGTCTTCATCGATGACATACTCATCTACTCTCGAAGTAAGGAGGAACATAGTCAACACCTCCGAAGAGTCTTAGAAACGTTACGATCGGAGAAGCTCTATGCGAAGTTCTCTAAGTGCGAATTTTGGATTCGAAGAGTCGAATTCTTGGGCCACGTAGTTAGTGAAGAGGAAATATATGTGGACCCTTCCAAAATCAAGGCCATTGAGAACTGGTCAGCACCGAAGACACCTACGGAAATTCATCAATTTCTAGGTCTCGCTGGCTACTATCGCAGGTTCATTCAGAACTTCTCCCGCATTGCGAAACCTCTTACAACACTGACCCAGAAAGGCGTGGCCTTTGACTGGGAAGAGAAACAGGAGAGAGCGTTCCAAACGCTCAAACGAGCCTTCTGCACCGCACCAATACTATCCCTACCCAAAGGGATAAAAGACTTCGTTGTCTATTGCGATGCTTCAAATCAGGGGCTCGGCTGTGTTCTGATGCAACGAGGTAAGGTCATCTCTTATGCCTCGAGACAGCTAAAGACACACGAGGTTAACTACACCACACACGATCTTGAGCTAGGAGCAGTCGTGTTTGCTCTGAAGATCTGGAGACATTACATGTATGGTACAAAAAGCACGATCTTTATAGACCACAAGAGCCTACAACATATATTCGACCAAAAGGAGCTCAACATGAGACAACGACGGTGGGTCGAGCTACTCAGTGATTACGAATGCGAAATTCGTTATCATCCGGGTAAAGCCAACGTAGTAGCTGATGCCCTAAGTTGGAAAGAATATTTTGGTCGTAGAGTCAAATCTTTGACTCTAACTATCCATTCACACTTGTCCACGCAAATTAAGGAGGCTCAGCTCGACGCTTTGAAACCTGAAAATGTGGCGAGTGAAACCCTAAGAGGGATGGATAAGAATTTGGAAGTCAAGGGTGGCGGAGCCTTATACCTCATGGATCGGATCTGGACACCGAAACGCGGTGGCTTCAGAGACTTGGTCATGACCGAGGCACACAACACTCGTTATTCCATCCACCCAGGTTCAGATAAGATGTATTTGGATCTTAAAAACCTATACTGGTGGCCTAACATGAAAGCAGAGATTGCTACCTTCGTAAGTAAATGCCTTACTTGAGCAAAGGTTAAGGTCTAATACCAGAAACCCTCCGGTCTTCTACAACAACCAGAGATACCGGAATGGAAGTGGGAGCGGATCACTATGGACTACATAACCAAGTTGCCCAAGACAACGGGTGGACTTGATACCATATGGGTCATCGTCGACAGACTGACCAAGTCCGCACACTTCCTGCCTATCAAGGAAACAGACAAGATGGAGAAGATTACAAGAACTTACATTAGGGAGATTGTACGACTGCACGGTGTTCCCATATCCATTATCTCAGACAGAGATAGTAGATTCACTTCGAGGTTCTGGCAGTCGCTACAAAGTTCCCTAGGAACTAGGCTGGACATGAGTACAGCCTACCATCCACAGACCAACGGACAAAGTGAGAGAACTATCCAAACCTTGGAAGATATGTTACGAGCCTGTGTGATTGACTTTGGAAAAGGATGGGATACTCATTTACCCCTTGTCGAATTTTCCTACAACAACAGTTATCACACAAGCATAAAGGCAGCTCCATTCGAAGCCCTCTATGGCCGAAAGTGCAGATCCCCTCTGTGCTGGGCTGAGGTTGGTGATACACAATTAGCTAGAGGACGGGTTCCTGAAAGCACTCTCATGGGTCCGGAGATCATTCGGGAAACAACAGAGAAGATCGTTCAGATTCGTGAACGATTGAAAGCCTCTAGAGACCGACAGAAAAGCTATGCTGACAAGCGAAGGAAACCGTTGGAATTCCAGGTGGGCGACCGTGTTCTACTGAAGGTCTCACCCTGGAAGGGCTTGATACGCTTCGGAAAGCGTGGGAAGCTCAATCCAAGATACATAGGGCCTTTCAAGATTCTCACAAGAATCGAACCTGTAGCTTACAAACTTAACTTACCACGCGAACTCAGTAACTTACATTCTACATTCCACGTCTCGAACTTGAAAAAGTGTCTGCCCGACGAGACTCTTGTAATCCCACTCGACGAGATCGAGATCAACGAGAGCCTCAACTTCGTGGAAGAACCAGTAGAGATCATGTACCGGGAGCTCAAGAAAACGAAACAAAGTCGTATCCCGATAGTGAAGGTTCGCTGGAACGCCAAGCGAGGACCTGAATTCACTTGGGAGCGAGAGGATCTGATGAAACTGAAATATCCTCTTCTTTTTACTTAGTTATTTGTAACTACTTATTTGCTTAAACTATAATTTCGGGACGAAATTCCTTCTAACGGGGGGATGATGTGACAACCCGAAATTTCTATTATGTACAACCATTCACTTCAATAGAAGTCAAAAACTGTTTCTGGTAACTTTCAAGTTTTTAGGAATAAGTTTGAGGGTTTATAGATTAGTACTTCAGGAGATAACAGGAGAGAGGATGCATTAGTGTTTTTTGTGCAACAATAAAGTCCCATAACTTCAAAAGTTTGGAGTTTACGGCCTAAACTTGGTGTTTACGGTCGTAAACCCCAAGAGTATATATATGGCACTTAGCCATTTTATTCACTTTTTCACTTTTCAAGAACAAAACTCAAATCCTCCAAGTAGCATCCGAGTTTTCCTTCTAGATCTTCAAATTGAAAGTGTTTCTAGCCCTAATAAGTTGATATCTACCTTATTCTAGTGATCTAACATGACTCCATTCGTGAAATCATTCCAAAAGTGTAGATCTTCAAGTTTCACCAAGAACACCAAGAACACACACTAGTGTTCTTGGACTTTTAGCACCTTTTCAAGCTTCTAACTAGTAAGTACTTCTATCCTAGAGTATTATAAGGCTTGTTACACTTCTAAACATCAAGAAATCACCAAGGAAACCCAAGATCAAGGTGTTTACGGTCCAAGGTGTTCTTGGACCGTAAACCCTAAAAAGGGTGCCAAACTGTGCCCTAGTCCCTTCTAAGCCTTGGAAACTTGCATAGATCCTTTCCTCTTTATGCTTGGGACTCAAAACAATCAAAAGACCAAAACCATATGGGTTTAGGGCCGTAAACCCAAAGGGAAATGGTCCAAGGACCGTAAACTCCATTTAGGAGTGAAATGGTGCCCTAATTACTTCCATAGGCTTATACTTCAAGTAGAAATGCTTCTATGGACTTGTGGAGCTTCAAAAAAACAAAATGGTCAAGAAATATGAGTTTACGACCGTAAACTCATGGGTTTACGACCGTAAACTCAAGGAGTTATGGTCACAAAACCGTAAACTCCAAGGAAGTTTACCCTTAAACCCCAAACTCAATAGCAAGGTCCTACCACCCTTAGATGAAATCCTTATGACTTATAGCACTTAAATTGAGTGTTTTACATGTCTTAGGATGTCTTAAACTTGGATAATTAGTTGTTTTATGACTAATTGGATACATATATGTGATTATATGTTAACTAGGATCATTGTGTGTGTACAAGTCTTCACTTGACACTTAAGATCCTACATCCTTCAGTTCATCCACAACCACCCACTACAGGTGAGTTCATACCCCTTAATCAATCTTTTAAATGATTTTAAATGCTTTAATAGGGGGGAATACAAGTAGAAAACATCATGTTATAGAATCAATCACGTGTGATTTATAACTGTGTTTTCAACCAACTGATTTCACATACTACAAAATGTGATAAACACAATGGTTTTCAGTCCTGTTATACTTTGTTATCAAATGAATTACTTTTGAAAGGTTTTATAAAATGACATCAAGTCATCATTATTATTGTTCAAAACTCTTAAATGTTTTACAAAACCTCTTTCAACTTATTGTTTAAACCGTATGTATACACTTATGTTTCATGTATATATGTATTGATATGAGAGCTTTCATTCTTCATTCAGTTCCAACACTCTTGGGTAGCAAGGGTGTATAAACCTACTTGGACACTCAACTTACATTCCAGTAAACTATTATAGGTATAGTTTAGGGGATACAAAACATTATTCCTACTTCAAGCAGTTACACCAGAGTCAGTTCATTCATGAGTCTATACTAATACATCAATATGAAGAGATACTAATACATCAATATGAAGAGATACTATTACATGGATACTTGTACATAGATACTTCTACATGGATACTGTTACATAGATACTATATGATGAGATACATTTACATATTATATGTGTAGATACTATTATATATGTATGAGACTAACCATTCTACACCCAGGTGTTAGATACAGAGGAAAAATGCACATCGACGTATGTCTACGGTTAATACTATTCGACATCTTCCATGTCGTGTTTATCCTAGTACCAAAGGATAATACTTAAATGATTATATAATTTCCCTTTTACTTTTATTTTGTGACACATTCACATAAACGATGAGGTAGACTATATATTTATAATAATAGTCACATGGAAAAAACTTTCATTTACGTAGAAATGCAAACTTCAAAGCATTCGGGTCTTAGTAGAAGTCTACCTTTTATACTAGTAGGAAATATGGGATTTTCTAGGGTTTTCACACTTATATCAAATGTTTCATCATCAAATGCATGTCTTTCATATCATCTTTCTAAATTAATGACACCATAATACTTATGAATTCACCAGCTTTATGCTGATCAACTCTTTCAAAATAACATGTATTCTCAGGTCACCAGTAGACAGGTACGATGACCAGGTCTTGAGAAGACCGAGCACAGACAAGACTCGACTTTTATTTTGATTACATATGTTGGTGTCTTAATTCAATGAAAGAACACTCATGTATTAAAACTTTACTTTTAATGAAATGGATGATGTTGTTGCTTGTTTACTACTTTGCACTGATATGATACTTTACATGACGTCTTCCACCCCTGAACGTTTCCGTCGTTCCGGTTTTGGGGTGTGACAGTGAAAACCCTAGAAAATTCCATATTTCCTACTAGTATAAAAGGTAGTTTTCTACCAAGACCTGAATGCTTTGAAAGTTGCATTTCTGTATCAATGAAAGTTTTTCCCATGTGCGACTATTATTATAAATATATAGTCTACCTCATCGTTTATGTGAATATGTCACAAAATAAAAGTAAAAGGGAAATTATATAATCATTTAAGTATTATCCTTTGGTACTAGGATAAACACGGCATAGTAATTGCCGAATAGTATTAACCGTAGATATCCGTCGATGTGCATTTTCCCTCTGTAGCTAACAGCTGGGTGTAGAATGGTTAGTCCCGTACATATATAATAGTATCTACACATATAATATGTAATAGTATCTCATCATATAGTATCTAGGTAATAGTATCCATGTAAAAGTATCCATGTAATAGTATCTCTTCATATTATATGTAATGTATTAGTATAGACTCATGAATGAACTGACTCTTGTGTAATTCCTTGTAATAGGAATAGTAGTTTGTATCCCCTAAACTATACCTATAATAGTTTACTGGAATGTAAATTGAATGTCCAAGTAGGTTTATACACCCTTGCTACACAAGAGTGTTGGAACTGAAGTAAGAATGAAAGCTCTCATATCAATACGTATGTATATGAAACATAAGTGTATAGATATGGGTTTTAACAATAAGTTGAAACAGGTTTTGTAAAACATTTAAGAGTTTTGAACAATAAATAATGATGACTTGATGTCAGTTTATAAAAAGATTCAAAAGTAAATCATTTGATAACAAAGTATAAAACAGCCGAAAACTATTGTATTTATCACATTTTGAAGTATGTGAAATCAGTTGGTTGAAAAAACAGTTATAAATCACATGTGATTGATTCTATAACTTCCTGTTTTCTACTTGTATTCCCCACCCCCCATGAAAGCATTTAAAATCATTTAAAAGATTGATTAAGGGGTATGAACTCACCTGTAGTGGGTGGTTGTGGATGAACTGAATGATGTAGGATCCTAAGTGTCAAGTGAAGACTTGTACACACACAATGATCCTAGTTAACATATAATCACATATATGTATCCAATTAGTCATAAAACAACTAATTAACCAAGTTTAAGACATCCCAAGACATGTAGAACACTTGATTTAAGTGCTATAAGTCATAAGGATTGCATCTAAGGGTGGTAGGACCTTGCTATTGAGTTTGGGGTTCAAGGGTAAACTCCCTTGGAGTTTACGGTTTTGTGACCATAACTCATTGAGTTTACGGTCGTAAACCCATGAGTTTACGGCCGTAAACTCATGTTTCTTTGACCATTTTGTGTTTTGAAGCCTTAAAGATCACAAGAAGCATTCCTACTTCATGTTTAAGCCTTAGGAATAGATTAGGGCACCATTTCACTCCTTTAGGGAGTTTACGGTCCTTAGACCATTTCCCTTTGGGTTTACGGCCGTAAACCCAAATGATTTATGGTCTTTTGGTTGTTTTGAGTCCTAAGCACAACAAGGAAGGGGTCTAGACTAGTTTCCAAGGCTTAGAAGGGACTAGGGCACACTTTGGCACCCTTTTTAGGGTTTACGGTCCAAGAACATCTTGGACCGTAAACACCTTGATCTTGTGTTTCTTGGGTGTTTTCTTGATGTTTAGAAGTGTAACAAGCTTTATAATACACTAGGGTAGGAGTACATACTAGGTAGAACCTTGAAAAGGTGCTAAAAGTCCAAGAACACTAGTGTGTGTTCTTGGTGTTCTTGGTGAAACTTGAAGATCTACACTTTTGGAATGATTTCACGGATGGAATCATGTTAGATCACTAGATTAGGGTAGATATCAACTTATTAGGGCTAGAAACACTTACAAGTTGAAGATCTTGAAGAAATGTTGGATGATACTTGAGAGAGAATTTGGTTTTGGATCTTGAAAATGTGAAAAGTGGTAAAATATCACTAAGTGTCATATTTATACCCCCTTTTTAGGGTTTACGGTCGTAAACACATTTGTTTAGGCCGTCAACTCCAAACTCTTGGAGTTTTGGGACATAATTTTTGCACAATAAACCCTAGGGCATCCTCTCTCCTGTCATCTCCTGAATTACTAACTTTAAAACACTAGAACTTAATCCAAAAAGCCTGAAAGTTAGCAGAAACTGTTCTGACTCTTATTGAAGTGAGAGGTTGTACAAAATAGAAATTTCAGGTTGTCACATAAGACGTCGTAAGAAATGACGTTTGGCACCCGTAGACTTGCAAGTCCCACTGTAGCAAGCAGCATGGTGTAGGATAGTTAATCAAGTATAGATCTATACACAAACTCATACGCTCCCCATTTAAGGAGATTCTGGATACAAAACGGGTCATGATAGGTAGTGCCATGCCCCCGTTAAGTGGCTCACATAACTGTAAGTAATGTATATGTATATGTATATGTATGTGCTAGCTGTATTGTGTGTTCTTTCTCTGTCTAGCCTGTGTGTTTGTTTCTCATCACTGTGTATTATGTTTGTTTCTCATCACTATGTATTATGTTTGTTTCTCATCACTATATTATGTTTGTTTCTCATCACTATGTATTATGTTTGTTTCTCATCACTATGTATTACTCATGAATGAACTGACTCATTGTATGTTTCATTGTTCTAGTAATAGTATCTTCCTAAACTATACCTATTATAGTTTACTAGTAATGTTGTTTGTGTATATGAACATGTTTGTATACCTTTGCTACCCAAAGGCATTGAACTGAATGAAAGAAGTAACCTTTTATATCTATACACATATACATGATATATAACTAGGATTCAAACGGCCTTCGGACAAATAACCCGAATACCCTATGTCCACAACCAAACAAGGAACAGGAAGTAAGGTGAGCTATCAGTCCTAAGTCCTTTCAATCGTACTTATATAATTATATCCATATAGATACACAAAATATAAGTTAAAAGAGTTTAATAAAAGTATTTGATATGTAAAAGAGTTTGTAGAACAGTTTGAAGTAAAACAGTTTGATAACACAGTTTGAAAAGTAAAAAAATCCACTTGTTTGGTAGTTATTAATCACATGTGATTGATATAATAACTATAATAGTTCAACTTGTATTCCCCCCCCCCATAAAAGCATTTAAAAACATTTAAAAGGTTAATTAAGTGGTATGAACTCACCTGTAGTGAGTGGTTTGGATGAACTGATGATATAGGATTGCTAGGTGTCAAGTGAAGACTTGTACAGACACAATGATCCTAATTAACATATAATAACACATATATGTATCCAATTAGTCTTTAAACAACTAATTAACAAAGTTAAGACATCCTAGGACATGTAAAACACCTTATTTAAGTGCTATAAGTCCTAAGGATTGCATCTAAGTGTTGTAGGACATTGCTATTGAGTTTAGGGTTCAAGGGGACCCTTTATTGGAGTTTACGGTTTTGTGACCATAACTCATTGAGTTTACGGTCGTAAACCCATGAGTTTACGGCCATAAACTCATGTTTCTTTGACCATTTTGTGTTTTGAAGCCATAAAGATCACAAGAAGCATTCCTACTTCATGTTTAAGCCTTAGGAAGAGAATAGGGCACCATTTCACTCCTTTTAGGAGTTTACGGTCCTTGGACCATTTCCCTTTGGGTTTACAGCCGTAAAACCAAATGGTTTATGGTCTTTTGATGTTTTCAAGTACTAAGCACATCAAGGAAGGGATCTAGGCTAGTTTCCAAGGCTTAGAAGGGACTAGGGCACACTTTGGCACCCTCTTTGGGGTTTACGGTCCAAGAACATCTTTGACTGTAAACACCTTTGATCCTTGGTTTCTTGGGTGTTTTCTTGATGTTTAGAAGTGTAACAAGCTCTATAATACCGTAGGATAGAAGTACTTACTAGGTAGAAGCTTGAAAAGGTGCTAAAAGTCCAAGAACACTAGTGTGTGTTCTTGGTGTTCTTGGTGAAACTTTGAGATCTACGCATTTGGAATGATTTCACGGATGAAATCATGTTAGATCACTAGATTAAGGTATATATCAACTTATTAGGGTAAGAAAGACTTACAAGTTGAAGATCTTGAAGAAATGTTGGATGATACTTGAAAGAGAATTGAGATTTAGATCTTGAAAATATGAAAAATGGTAAAATATGACTAAGTGTCATATCTATACCCCTTTTAGGGTTTACAGCCGTAAATACCTTTGTTTAGGCCTTAAACTCCAAACTCTTGGAGTTTTGGAATAATATTGTTGCACAATAAACCCTAGGGCATCCTCTCTCCTGTTATCTCCTGAAGTACTAATCTTAAAATACTTTAACTTATTCCAAAATGCTTGAAAATTAGCAGAAACAGTTTTGACTCCTATTGAAGTGAATGGTTGTACATAATAGAAATTTCGGGTTGTCACATCATCCCCCCGTTAGAAGGAGTTTCGTCCCGAAATTAGAATTTAAGCAAATAAGTAGTTACAAATAACTAAGTAAAAAGACGAGGATATTTCAGTTTCATCTGATCCTCTCGTTCCCAAGTGAATTCAGGTCCTCGCTTGGTGTTCCAGCGAACCTTCACTATCGGGATACGGCTTTGTTTCGTTTGCTTGACCTCCCGGTCCATAATCTCTACTGGTTCTTCCACAAAGTTGAGGCTCTCGTTGATCTCGATCTCGTCGAGTGGGATTACAAGAGTCTCGTCGGACAGACACTTTTTCAAGTTCGAGACGTGGAAAGTAGAATGTACGTTACTGAGTTCGCATGGTAACTTAAGTTTGTAAGCTACAGGGCCGATTCTTGCGAGAATCTCGAAAGGTCCTATGTACCTTGGATTTAGCTTTCCACGCTTTCCGAAGCGTATCAAGCCCTTCCAGGGTGAGACCTTCAATAGAACACGGTCTCCCACCTAGAATTCCAACGGTTTCCTTCGTTTATCAGCGTAGCTTTTTTGTCGGTCTCTAGAGGCTTTCAATCGTTCACGAATCTGAATGATCTTCTCTGTTGTTTCTCGAATGATCTCCGGACCTGTGAGAGTGCTTTCAGGAACTCGTCCTCTAGCTAACTGGGTATCACCCACCTCAGCCCAGCACAGAGGGGATCTGCACTTTCGGCCATAGAGGGCCTTGAATGGAGCAGCCTTTATGCTCGTGTGATAATTGTTGTTGTAGGAAAATTCGACAAGGGGTAAATGAGTATCCCATGCTTTCCCAAAGTCGATCACACAGGCTCGCAGCATATCTTCCAAGGTTTGGATAGTCCTCTCACTTTGCCCGTCTGTCTGTGGATGGTAGGCTGTACTCTTGTCCAGCCTAGTTCCTAGGGAACTTTGTAACAACTGCCAGAACCTCGAAGTGAATCTACTATCTCTGTCTGAGATAATAGATATGGGAACACCGTGCAGTCGTACAATATCCCTAATGTAAGTTCTTGTAAGCTTCTCCATCTTGTCTGTTTCCTTGATAGGCAGGAAGTGTGCGAACTTGGTCAATCTGTCGACGATGACCCATATGGTATCAAGTCCACCCGTTGTCTTGGGCAACTTGGTTATGAAATCCATAGTGATCCGCTCCCACTTCCATTTCGGTATCTCTGGCTGTTGTAGTAGACCGAAGGGTTTCTGGTATTCGACCTTGACCTTGGCGCAAGTAAGGCATTTACTTACGAAGGTAGCAATCTCTGCTTTCATGTTACGCCACCAGTATAACTTTTTAAGATCCAGATACATCTTATCTGAACCCGGGTGGACGGAATAACGAGTATTGTGCGCCTCATTCATGACCAAGTCTCTGAAACCACCGCGTTTCGGGGTCCAGATCCGATCCATGAGAAAATAAGCTCTGCCACCCTTAACCTCCAAGTTCTTGTCCATCCCACTCAGGGATTCACCCGCCACATTTTCAGGTTTCAAAGCGTCGAGCTGAGCCTCCTTAATTTGCATGGACAAGTGTGAATGGATAGTCATAGTCAATGATTTGACTCTACGACCAGAATATTCTTTCCGACTTAGGGCGTCAGCTACTACGTTGGCTTTACCCGGATGATAACGAATTTCGCATTCATAATCACTGAGTAGTTCGACCCACCGTCGTTGTCTCATGTTGAGCTCCTTCTGGTCGAATATGTGTTGTAGGCTTTTGTGGTCTGTAGAGATAATGCTTTTTGTTCCATACAGGTAGTGTGTCCAGATCTTCAGGGCAAACACAAATGCTCCTAGTTCAAGATCATGGGTAGTGTAGTTGACCTCATGTGTCTTCAACTGTTTCGAGGCATAGGCGATAACCTTACCTCGCTGCATCAGAACACATACGAGTCCTTGATTTGAAGCATCGCAATAGACAACGAAGTCTTCTACCCCTTCGGGGAGGGATAGTATTGGTGAGGTGCACAAGGCTCTTTTGAGCGTTTGGAACGCTCTCTCCTTCTGGGTCAGTGTTGTAAGAGGTTTCGCAATGCGGGAGAAGTTCTGAATGAACCTGCGATAGTAGCCAGCGAGGCCTAGAACTTGACGAATTTTTGTAGGCGTCTTCGGTGCTGACCAGCTCTCAATGGCTTTGATTTTGGAAGGGTCCACGTGTATTCCCTCTTCGCTAACCACGTGCCCTAAGAATTCGGCTCGTCGGATCCAAAATTCGCATTTCGAGAACTTCGCATAGAGCTTCTCTGAACGAAGTGTTTCTAAGACCTGTCGCAGATGTTGACTATGTTCTTCCTTACTACGAGAGTAGATAAGTATGTCATCGATGAAGACGATGACGAACTGATCCAAGTAAGGACGACACACCCTATTCATTAAGTCCATGAATACTGCGGGCGCGTTTGTTAATCCGAACGGCATCACTACGAATTCGTAGTGCCCATAACGAGTTCGGAAGGCTGTCTTCAGAACATCCTCCCCTAGCACTCGTAGTTGGTGATATCCGGATCTTAAGTCGATCTTTGAAAAGCAATTCGCCCCTTGAAGTTGGTCAAATAAATCGTCAATACGAGGCAAAGGATAACGATTTTTGACGGTCAGTTTGTTGAGCTCCCTGTAGTCGATGCACATACGAAACGATCCATCTTTCTTCTTGACGAACAAGACTGGAGCTCCCCAGGGTGAGAAGCTTGGTGTTATAAAGCCCTTGCTGAGCAGTTCGTTAAGTTGACAGACCAGTTCTTGCATCTCTGCAGGTGCTAGACGATAGGGCGATTTGGCTATGGGGGTAGCCCCTGCAACTAAGTCGATTCTGAACTCGACTTGACGTTGCGGTGGTAATCCTAGGATTTCTTCTGGAAAGATGTCGGGAAAGTCGTGTACTACCGGAATGTTCTGAATGTCTTTCATTTCTTGGCTCACGTCGACCACATGAGCAAGGAATGCGCGACATTCCTTCCGCAAGAATTTCTGAGCTTGAATGCTCGAGATGATACGAAGGTTCGTGCCGGGTTTGTCATCATAAACTACTAGGGTTTCGCCAGATGGCAGATTAAGGCGTACAAACTTCTCGTAACACATGATGTCGGCACGATGAAGACTCAACCAATCCATACCGATAATGACGTCGAAACTCTTAATTGAGACCGGCATGAGATCGATTGAAAAAGAATGGCTATCTAAAGTTAGGGTACACCCTATGTATATACTGCTAGTGCTCTCTGTCTTTCCATTAGCCATTTCTACAGTGAACGGTTCTTTAAGTGCTCGTGATTTTTGCTTAAGTAAATGAGCAAATTTTTGGTTCACGAAACTTCTCTCCGCTCCACTATCAAATAGTATGCATGCATAAGAGTTATCGAGGAGAAACGTACTAGTGACCACTGTGGGGTCGGCAACTGCTTCCTCGTGGCCTATGGCCAGAACTCTTGCCACTCCACCGGCATTCCCTGCCTTCGGGCAGTTCATTTTGTAGTGGCCTACCTCACCACAACCGTAGCAAGCTTGGCCCACTCCTGTGTCGGGGACTTGGTTGATTGGCCTAGCCGGAGCTTTGTAGAAACGGGCAGTGTGCCCCTTCCTCTGCAGTTCAAACACTGCATTTCCCGGCGGGCACCGACGTGGTGGAAGTTGCATTTGTTGCACTTAGACAAACTTCTGGCGTACTGCTTTACCGGAGCAGCGGCGGCAGGTGCTATCGCAGCATGAACTGCCACGACCTGCTGCTTTTTGGCAGCCTTCGTCTTTCTCTTGTCATCCCAAAACTTCCGATTGGAATCAGTGGTTCTGGCAGGTTCCGAGATGGCCAGGGTTGTTGTTGCGGCTGGGGTATGAACCCCATGGTCTATGAGCCGCTGTGCCAATCGCTTGGCACTATCAAATGTAGTGGGGTTTAAAGCCAAAACATTTCCCTAAAATGGAGGCACCAGCCCCTATATGTATCTTTTAATCTTCTTCCCCTCCGTATGAACCATGTTGGGACAGAGGGCCACCAGTTCACAGAACCTGGCGGTGTAGGAGACTATGTTGGAGCCTTTCATGGTTAGGCTCCACAGTTCTTCCTCCAGTTTTTGGATTTCGCCCCTCGGGCAGTACTCTTCAACCATTAGCTCTCTCAGGGCTTCCCAGCCCATATCATTTGCCACTATTAGGGATAGTGACTTGACATGGCTATTCCACCATGTCAGGGATTTGTCTTCAAAGGTGCAAGCAACGAACTTGACATTGCTCCCCTCTGGACAGGACCAGATTTCGAAAACCGATTCGGTTTTCTCAAACCATTGCGAAAGGGCAATGACTCCGCCAGTCCCTCTAAAGGACTTGGGCTTGCAGTTTGTGAAGTCCTTGTAGGAGCACTCTCTCAAGCGCACAGGGATTTCACCATGAGTAGAGTGAACAGGAGTTCCTTCCCCAGTGGAACCCGAAGAATGATATTGTGCCATGGCTGTAGCCACAGCCGCAGCTACAACATCATTTAGAGCTGCCGTATCGAATTGAGGAGCAAGTGGTGTTGGTGCGGGAGGATCGCGTCTTGTCGATCGACGTGGAGGCATCTTTTAACCATAAGTTTAGAAAGATGAAGATATTGATAATAATTTAATACGAAATAGATAAGAATGACTCATGGACTAACTCTCCATAGTCCAACAGCACAAATGAATAACACAATTGATTGTAAACGAAAGCATTTGGATATAATTTCCATGAGATTAGATATCTGTCAATAATACTGGGATTACAGATGTAATGAGTTCGGGGAAAAATGACCTAGAAGTAGGCCTTACATCAACAAAGATGGGAAAATCTTGACAGACTACTACCTAATCAAGACCTAACGGGTCTAAGATTTACAAAGATAGGAAATTAGACTAGAGTTTTTACACTAACTAGGTTACATCCAAAAGAGAAGTCGATGAGACTCTAACGGCGACGAGAACTACTAGAGTGAGTTCTTGACTCCGACAGAAGACGTTCTATGTCCCTCATATGTCTTTCAGACCTTGCCTGCTGAGCTCGAAGTTCCCTGACTTCAGCTTGGGTTTCAGTAAGTTCCCTCTGTAGAACTGCATTGTAGACCTGAGTCCTTTCATGAGCAGACTCTAGCTGGCGAATGCGGACTGTGTTAACGCCAGAGTTGGCGTCAATCGCCACTACTCGGTCAATAGCTGCTCGACCTTGCTCGGTGTTCCGAGCAATCCTACGAACCATGATGGGTAGGACCCTGTCAGCTGAACCTCCCTCGGTGAGGTTGTAGAAGCTTCTGTCTCCATTGTAGGGAATGGGTTGACCCTGTTCCTGACTCCATCTATTCAAGTTTGTGGCCCACAGAGGAGTGCGTCCTTGAAATGCTGGACTAGGGTTCAGGTTTGTGTCTTGAGCACCTAGGGGTAGGTTATTGATTTCAGGCTCAGAGTCAGAACCATCAGAAAAGCCTTCAGCTTCGTGATCAGCAAAAGGGATTGGGTGATCATCTTCTGGCTCTTCTCCCAGCCATCCTGCATTGCCGTGGTTGGGATAGTACGGGTTTCCGGGGATATGGAATCCAGCCATGAAATCTACGCGAGAAAAGGGATAAAGAAATAACTAAATAGACGAACTAATTAGATAATTATAAGATGATCTTTATCAGTTACTTCAACATTCGCGTAGTGCATACCAGTCATTTGTAACCAAGACAGGATAGACCTTCGAATAAGCAACCCTAACTCTAAGCCCACAACCAAACAAGGAACAGGAAGTAAAGCAAAGATCACAGATTCTAAGTCTATGTCATCCTAGTTACCTATAACCTTAATGTATCCACCCCACAACTATTGACATACTAATAAAGACCTTTTTAGTTCTCAGATAAGTAATTAATAGTCACACAAAATACTCCAATAGTATTATAAGTTTATGTTATGTTCTACTGTTCTCGTTGTAGTAGTGTTGGTAAGTTTTTAGACATGTTGCAACCTCACAACCATACTTAGGCACATGCAAATCACTCCTCGGATAATGTAGTTGATCAGGCTACATCTTCCCAGGGTTGACCATATGTCTCTAAGTCTACTTGTGCTGTCCAACAATCGTAATACTTTTGTTCTGTCCTAGTGACACTGATTTTAGTATGAATGCAGATATGTATACTTAGTTAAATATTTTATTATTTAAAAGTCTAAACTCTTTATCAGAGTATTTTAATCCCGCTGTGTTTATAGTTCGTATATCTTTTATGGGTTGATACACTCGATTCACTATAAACAATGCTCTGATACCAATCTGTCACACCCCAAAACCGGAACGGCGGAAACGTTCAGGGGTGGAGGACGTCATATACAGTATCACAACAATGCAAAGTAGTAAACAAGCAACAACATCATCCATTGCATTAATAATATAATTTAATACAAGTGTGTTCTGTCAAGTTTTATAGACACCAAAAATATACATCAAAATAAAAGATGAGTCTTGAACGAGCTCCATCTTCTCAAAAACCTGGCTCCGGTACCTGTCTACTGGCGACCTGAGAATACAAGTTATTTTGAAAGAGTTTATCAGCTTTAAAGCTGGTGAGTTCATAAGTATATTAGTGTCTGTATTTGTTATGGAAGTGTTTGTAAGTCTTGTAATGTATAAGTTTTGTAAAAGTTTGTAATTGTTTGAACTCTCCTAGAAAACCCTATGTTTCCTACTAAAAGTAGCCTTCTACCAAGGCATCTAGTATCTGTGTGTGTGTCTCTTGTAAGAGTTTGTATTTTCCCAAATCTGACTATCATTAACCAAAAGTATAGTTTTTACATTATTGTTTATTGTGTGAATATCACAAAGTAAATGTAAAGGGAAAATGAAATAGTACTGTAGTCTTGTATTAAGTAACTACTGATGTACTAATTACTTTAAACCAATTGTTATTTAAAGTACCATGTGATCGGCCTATATCCTGCTACCGACTCTATAGAAAAATGACGATGTAAGACGTTGTAAGAAATGACGTTTGGCACCCGTAGACTTGCAAGTCCCACTGTAGCGAGCAGCAAGGTGTAGGATAGTCAATCCAGTATATATCTATACACAAACACATACTCTTCCCATTTAAGGAGATTCTGGATACAAAACGGGTCATGACAGGTAGTGCCATGCCCCCGTTAAGTGGCTCACATAACTGTAAGTAATGTATATGTATATGTATATGTATGTGCTAGTTGTATTGTGTGTTCTTTCTTTGTCTGGCCTGTATGTTTTGTTTCTCATCACTGTGTATTATGTTTGTTTCTCATCACTATGTATTATGTTTGTTTCTCATCACTATGTATTATGTTTGTTTCTCATCACTATATATTATGTTTGTTTCTCATCACTATGTATTATGTTTGTTTCTCATCACTATGTATTTTGTTTGTTTCTCATCACTATGTATTATGTTTGTTTCTCATCACTGTGTATTATGATTGTTTCTCATCACTATGTATTACTCATGAATGAACTGACTCATTGTATGTTTCATTGTTCTAGTAATAGTATCTTCCTAAACTATACCTATTATCGTTTACTAGTAATGTTGTTTGTGTATATGAACATGTTTGTATACCTTTGCTACCCAAAGGCATTGAACTGAATGAAAGAAGTAACCTTTTATATCTATACACATATACATGATATATAATTAGGATTCAAAGGACCTTCGGACAAATAACCTGAATACCCTAAGTCCACAACCAAACAAGGAACCGGAAGTAAGGTGAGCTATCAGTCCTAAGTCCTTTCAATCCTACTTATATAATTATATCCATATAGATACACATAACATAAGTTAAAAGAGTTTAATAAAAGTATTTGATATGTAAAAGAGTTTGTAGAACGGTTTGAAGTTAAACAGTTTGATAACACAGTTTGAAAAGTAAGAAATCCACTTGTTTGGTAGTTATTAATCACATGTGATTGATATAATAACTATAATAGTTCAACTTGTATTCCCCCCCCCCATAAAAGCATTTAAAAACATTTAAAAGGTGAATTAAGGGGTATGAACTCACCTATAGTGAGTGGTTTGGATGAACTAATGATATAGGATTGCTAGGTGTCAAGTGAAGACTTGTACACAAACAATGATCCTAATTAACATATAATAACACATATATGTATCCAATTAGTCTTTAAACAACTAATTAAAAAAGTTAAGACATCCTAGGACATGTAAAACACCTTATTTAAGTGCTATAAGTCCTAAGGATTGCATCTAAGTGTTGTAGGACATTGCTATTGAGCTTAGGGTTCAAGGGGACCCTTTATTGGAGTTTACGGTTTTGTGACCATAACTCATTGAGTTTACGGTCGTAAACCCATGAAGCATTCCTACTTCATGTTTAAGCCTTAGGAAGAGATTAGGGCACCATTTCACTCCTTTTAGGAGTTTACGGTCCTTGGACCATTTCCCTTTGGGTTTACGGCCGTAAACCCAAATGGTTTATGGTCTTTTGATGTTTTCAAGTACTAAGCACATCAAGGAAGGGATCTAGGCTAGTTTCCAAGGCTTAGAAGGGACTAGGGCACACTTTGGCACCCTTTTTGGGGTTTACGGTCCAAGAACATCTTGGACCGTAAAAAACATTGATCCGTTGTTTCTTGGGTGTTTTCTTGATGTTTAGAAGTGTAACAAGCTCTATAATACTCTAGGATAGAAGTACTTACTAGGTAGAAGCTTGAAAAGGTGCTAAAAGTCCAAGAACACTAGTGTGTGTTCTTCGTGTTCTTGGTGAAACTTTGAGATCTACACTTTTGGAATGATTTCACGGATGGAATCATGTTAGATCACTAGATTAAGGTATATATCAACTTATTAGGGTAAGAAACAGTTACAAGTTGAAGATCTTGAAGAAATGTTGGATGATACTTGAGAGAGAATTGAGATTTGGATCTTGAAAATGTGAAAAATGGTAAAATATGACTAAGTGTCATATTTATACCCCCTTTTAGGGTTTACGGCCGGAAACACCTTTGTTTAGGCCGTAAACTCGAAACTCTTGGAGTTTTGGAATAATATTGTTGCACAATAAACCCTGGGGCATCCTCTCTCCTGTTATCTCCTAAAGTACTAATCTTAAAATACTCAAACTTATTCCAAAAAGCTTGAAAATTAGCAGAAACAGTTTTGACTCCTATTGAAGTGAATGGTTGTACAGAATAGAAATTTCGGGTTGTCACACCGGAGAGCAAGAAGATAGAAAGGTACATCTGGGGTCTGACTGCTCCGACCCAAGGAGATGTGTTGTCTTCTAACCCAGCCACATTCAATAGTGCGAAACGCATGGCCCAGCGACTCATCGACCATGGAGTCCGCCATGGTGTGGAAGTCCTCGTTCCCGAGCCATTAAAGGGAAAGGACTATAATCAGAAGTCGGGGAATAAGAGGAAGAAGAAACGAACAACACAGGACACCCCGCAAGAGAAACAAGCGAGTAATATGTACGTCGCTACAACGCATGTTGCTCCAGCACCTACAAGTCGATATGCTGGAACCCTCCCAAAGTGTGGAAAGTGAAACCATCACCACACCGGAGTATGCCGGGAAATTGTGACAACCCGAAATTTCTATTCTGTACAACATTTCAATTCAATAGAAGTCAGAACAGTTTCTGCTAACTTTCAAGCTTTTTGGAATAAGTTCGAGTCTTTTTAAGTTAGTACTTCAGGAGATACCAGGAGAGAGGATGCTCTAGGGTTTATTGTGCAACAATAAAGTCCCAAAGCTCCAAGAGTTTGTAGTTTACGGCCTAAACAAAGGTGTTTACGGCCGTAAACCCTAAATTGGGGGTATATATATGACACTTAGTCATTATTTACCATTTTTCACAAATTCAAGATCCAAACTCAATTCTCTCTCAAGTATCATCCAACAATTCTTCAAGATCTTCAACTTGTAAGTGTTTCTAGCCCTATTAAGTTGATATATTACTTAATCTAGTGATTTAACACACTTCCATCCGTGAAATCAATCCAAAAGGTTAGATCTTCAAGTTTCACCAAGAAGACACACTAGTGTTCTTGGACTTTTAGCACCTTTTCAAGCCTCTATCTTGTAAGTACTTTTATCCTAGAGTATAATAAGGCTTGTTACACTTCTATACATCAAGAAAACACCAAGGAAATCGAGGATCAAAGGTGTTTATGGTCCAAGAACACCTTGGACCGTAAACCCTAAAAAGGGTGCCAAAGTGTGCCCTAGTCCCTTCTAAGCCTTGGAAACTTGCATAGATCCCTTCCCTAATGAGTTAAGTACATGAAAACATCAAAAGACCATAAACCATTTGGGTTTACGGCCGTAAACCCAAAGGAAAATGGTCCAAGGACTGTAAACTCCATTTAGGAGTGAAATGGTGCCCTAATCACTTCCATAGGCTTATACTTCAAGTGGAAATGTTTCTAAGGACTTGTAGAGATTAAAAACAACACATGGTCAAAGAACCATGAGTTTACGGCCGTACATGGGTTTACGGCCGTAAACTCATGGGTTTACGACCGTAAACTCAATGAGTTATGGTCACAAAACCGTAAACTCATATAAAGGGTTCCCTTGAACCCTAAACTGAATAGCAATGTCCTACAACATTTAGATGCAATCCTTAGCACTTATAACACTTATATAAGGTGTTTTTCATGCCCTAGGATGTCTTAACTTTGTTAATTAATTGTTTAAAGACTAATTGGATACATATATGTGTTATTATATGTTAACTAGGATCAGTGTGTGTGTACAAATCTTCACTTGACACCTAGCAATCCTATATCATCAGTTCATCCAAACCACTCACTACAGGTGAGTTCATACCCCTTAATTAACCTTTTAAATGTTTAAATGCTTTTATGGGGGGGGGGGGGGAATACAAGTTGAATTCTTATAGTTATTATATCAATCACATGTGATTAATAACTACCAAACAAGTGGATTTCTTACTTTTCAAACTGTGTTACCAAATTGTTTTACTTCAAACTGTTTTACAAACTCCTTTTCATGTCAAATACTTTTACTTAAACTCTTTTAAACTTATATTCTGTTAAATGTCTATCTATATAGATATAGTTATATAAGTAGGATTGAAAGGACTTAGGACTGATAGCTCACCTTACTTCCTGTTCCTTGTTTGGTTGTGGACTTAGGGTATTAGGGTTATCTGTCCGAAGGTCGTTTGAGTCCTAGTTATATATTATGTATAAGTACATAGATACAAAGGTTCCTTCTTGCATTCAGCTCCATACCTTTGGGTAGCAAGGGTATACATACATGTTCATACATTACTAGTAAGCTACTATAGGAGTAGTTTAGGAAGATACTAATACTATTACTAGAACAATGAAACATACAAAGAGTCAGTTCATACAACAAACAATACCATACAGAGAAAGAGATAACAAACAATACCATACAGAGAAAGAGATAACAAACAATACCATACAGAGAGAACATACAGGCTAGACAGAGGTAGAACATACAATACAGCTATCATATTCATTACATATACCTTATTACAGTTATGTGAGCCACCTAACGGGGCATGGAACTACCTGCCATGACCGTTTTTGTATCCAGAATCTCCTTAAATGGGGAGCATATGAGTTTGTGTATAGATATATACTGGATTGACTATCCTAGACCTTGCTGCTCGCTACAATGGGACTTGCAAGTCTACGGGTGCCAAACGTCATTTCTTACGACGTCTTACATCGTCGTTTTTCTATTGAGTCGGTAGCAGGATACAGGCCGATCACATGGTACTTTAAATAACAATTGGTTTAAAGTAGTTAGTACAGCAGTAGTTACATAATACAACACTACAGTACTATTTTATTTTTCCTTTACATTTACTTTGTGATATTCACACAATAAACAATAATGTAAGAACTATATTTTTGGTTAATAATAGTCAGATTTGGGAAAATACACACTCTTAGAAGAGACACACACACAGATACTAGATGCCTTGGTAGAAGGCTACTTTTAGTAGGAAACATAGGGTTTTCTAGGAGAGTTCAAACAATTACAAACTTTTACAAACATATACAGTTACAGACTTACAAACACTTTCATACAAATGCAGACACTAATATACTTATGATCTCACCAGCTTTAAAGCTGATAAACTCTTTCAAAATAACTTGTATTCTCAGGTTGCCAGTAGACAGGTACCGGAGCCAGGTTTTTGCGAAGATAGAGCTCGTTCAAGACTCATCTTTATTTTGGTGTATATTATTTTTGGTGTCTATATAACTTCACAGAACACACTTGTATGAAATTATATTATTAATGCAATGGATGATGTTGTTGCTTGTTTACTACTTTGCATTGTTGTGATACTGTACATGACGTCCTCCACCCCCGAACGATTCCGCCGTTCTGGTTTTGCGGTGTGACAGAAATGCAGTGTCTGAACTGCCGCAGAAAGGGACACACAGTCCGTTTCTGCAGGGCACCTACTCAACCGATCTCCCAAGTCCCCGGAGTTGAAGAAAACCAAGCCTGCTATGGCTGTGGTGAGACTGGACACTACCAGAGGGACTGCCCGATAACAAAGAACTCAGGCACGGATGGACGCATTCTGATGATCACCGCAGGAGAATCTACCCCGGAGTCGTCGACGAGCAGCGGTACGTTTTCGAAATAGTAATTACGTTGAAAAATTAATTTATATTCATATAAGATTAAAACTTGGGGAAAACACTTAAAAAGTAATTATAATAACTCACATATTGAGATAGATCATAGTATTCAAGAGAACTAAAAGATTCGTTTAGAGAAGCTATGATGGCGTAGCATATACATCATGGTTGTGAATAACTAAGAGGTTATAGGCTAAGAGTGAGTGATTCCGCCTTAATCCCTGTTCCTTATTTGGTGAGGGATTTGAGGTAGAGTTACTCAGTCGTATGTCTTATTCATCTAAAATATTCATAACTTGTATATGACAGGCGATCGGAGTGGTACCAAGGAGGATCATGATATAAAGTATCATCACCAGTTATCAACGTACTTTCTTTTGTATGTATGCGCACATAGCGGTACGATACGTAGGAGTGTTAACATCAAAGGGAAAACAGAAAGCCCTGAATCATTTACAAAGAGTACATTGTCGAACACACTAGGAGCACATTGTCGAACACACTAGGGATATATCATCGTATAACAGAAGTTTCTTTCAAATTGGCCAAAACTTTGTTCAGTAAAGAGTCTGTTACTATCATTCGTCATGAATTGGCGTGGTCCTCGCCATACTAAGTTCATATGTTTCTATCGCCTCGATCGGCAAGTTCTCGAAACTTTCGTCATTCGTATCGACAGTCCGACCTAAACCTCAGTTTTATCTTTCGTATTCTAAACCCCGAAGTACTCGTTCGAAGAGTACTTTGTCCTCCAAAGCCTTATCGTCAGATGTCTCCAGACCATCATGAAATACCACTCGTCCAACAGACCTAGTTCAAGCACAGAGGCTATGAACGAATACAGCCCACCTATCACTATTCAGTGTATACGCGAGGGTGGTATATGATTATGATTACGCAGATTTAGTATGTGTGTTTCCGCCCTATCTCATGTTCCTTGTTTGGTTGTGGACCTGGGGCAGAGTCGCACATCCGACTGTCTTACTAATCCTAATTCTATACGACTTGTATACACGAGGTAGTGATAGATGGACCAAGTACGAATCCTATCATGAACACCAGGGCAAAGTTGCCAGGTCTACGAGTAGGTATTCTGCCAATCAAAGGAGCGCAACCCCAGTAGTGCTGCTAAGAAAGCTAATTTCGGGACGAAATTCCATCTAACGGGGGGATGATGTGACAACCCGAAATTTTTTTGTTTTGGAAGCTCAGTCAGTCAACTCAACTGAATGTCAAACTCATTGGTAATGAGTTCTAGCCTGGTTAAAGGTCATTCTAAGGAGTTTTAAGCCTAGTACACTTAAGGAATGAGTGTTAGAAGGAACCTGCTAGAGACACTGTACAACTAATCAAGCCCTAACCTCTTCACTTAGAGTTCACAGCCACAACACTTGAGTTTACGGCCGTAAACTCAAGGTGGACCGTAAACTCCACCTTATAACCTCATATTCTTCATTTTCATTCATTATCTCACTTTCACCTCAAGAACACCCTATTTCTCTCTCATCTATCATCCCGATCCTATTCCTAGATCTTCAAAAGTTGTAAGTATTCCTTCTTGATTAGTTAATACACCTTCCTAACTAGCTTCATCCATTGATTTCATCCGTGGAAATCCACTTTTCTTAGATCTTCAAGAAACACCAAGAACACCAGGAACACACACTAGTGTTCTTGGCCAAAATCAACCATTTCAAGCCTCTACATTGTATGTACTCTTCCCTACACTTGATATCTAGTTAGGACTCATGATTAGAGCCTTGAAAACATCAAGAACACAAGAACAAAAGGAGTTTACGGCCAAGTCATCTCCCATGGCAGTAAACCCCTTTAAGGGTGCCATTTTGGCCATCAACCCTCCTAGATGCAAAGCTTGTGACCTAGAACCATTCATTGATGAGAATAGGACCTTAAACTACTCTCAAATGCACAATGAGCATGAGTTTACGGTTGTAAACTCCTTTGGGCTGTAAACTCATCAAAAGCCTCCATTGAGTTGGTCTTTCTCATCCTTGTGTAGCGAAAAAGTCCCTCAAGCTTCCCTAGCATTTAAACACACACTTATGCATGTTTGACCATGAGTTTACGGCCGTAAACTCCCTTTGGCCGTAAACCCATGGTAGTAAACTCATGATAGTGCAATTCCACTTTCCTTTGGTGAATCACATGTGATTCCAACACTTGGTCAAAGTGTTTCCTAGTCCCAGAAGGTGTTTCCTTTCATATAGTTGCTTATAAACACTATATTCATGCCAATATATGTCATTTAGGACTTATTGTGTCTTGGGACTTCATTCGTGGAACTTCTCATCCTTACATGCATATTCGTTGAATCACCCACATCAGGTGAGTTCATACCCCGTAATGAATCTTTTAACTGTTTTAAACGCTTTTAAGGGGGGAATACAAGTTGAACACAATGATAATTGTGTAATTGTTTGTTATAAAAATCTTTCAAAATGTTGCTTATGTCTTTTATAAGTGATCAAAACATCTCAAAAACTCTTTTAAAGTTATGTTACTTTATAGTTAATCAAACTCCGTTTTTAAAGTACAAGCATAACTCCGTAGTAAAATGAGTCTTTTTAATAACAGTTCAAGTAAAACATTAGTAAACTATAATAGGTATAGTTTAGGAAGATACTATTCATTACTTCTAGTACAATGAAGCCTAGAAAGAGTCAGTTCACACATGAGTCAAACATACTATGATGAGAAACAAACAGAACATACATACATACTAGACAGAGAGAACATACAATACAGCTAGTACATACACTACATATACAAGTATACAATAACATAAATGTGAACCATCGTTCGGGGCAGGGTATCACCTGTCATGGCCCGATTTGTAGCCAGAATTCTCCTTGAGGGAGAGCGTGAATTTGCATACAGATCTATACTGAATTGACTATCCTACACCTTGCTATTAGCTACAGTGGGACTTGCAAGTCTACGGGTGCCAAATGTCATTTCTTCCGACGTTTTTCATCGTTGTGTTATTAGTCGATAGTATGGTGCAAGCATTCCACATTTAATCTTAATTAACGGTCGGATTAAGATAGAAAGTACAACAGTAGTTACTATAATACAACACTAAAGTACTTTATTATTTCCCCATTTCATTCACGTTGTGATCTTCTCACAATAAACAGTAATGTAAAAACTATATTTTTGGTTAATGATAGTCTCATTTGGGAAATTACACAACTCATGCAAGAAACAAACATAGGTAACATTAGATGCCTTGGTAGAAGGCTACATTCAGTAGAAAGGGACCATAATGGTAACCTTATGATTCCTTAATGTATACATCAGAGGATATATATATATATATATATATATATATATATATATATATATATATATATATATATCAATAGGATCCGACAGGTAATAGGATGTGTGCTCTCCGCTTCATTTCCTGTTCCTTGTTTGGTTGTGGGCTTGGAACGAATCCACCCAGTCTATTTTCTATTCGATTCTAGATATATATATGCTTAGTATACATTAAGTCATCATAAGGGTACCAGGTATGGGTCAAGTCGTAGGACAGTTTTCTAGTATAAAACATACTTTCCAAATGAGAACTTTTGGTATACAAAACTAGAAACTTACCAGTTAAGGGTTTCATCCATTTTATTAAACCTGTTTAAACTTAAAGGACCTTAGGTGATTCACTCAATTAACTTTCTATCCGATATTAGATCATATATATCCGGTATAAACTAAGTTATTATAAAAGTAATCACTGTGGTCATCATTTTATTATAAGAAATAAGGGTTTTCTTAAAGAATCTTTTCATTAAATATAAAGGAACTATTACAATTAACTCCATGAGTAACAAGTGAATACACCACAGTTATATACAACAATGATCTAACAACCAATGGGATGTGTGCTATCCGCCTTAATTCTTGTTCCTTGTTTGGTTGTGGGCTTAGGGCAGATGCGCACAGTCGATTGTTTGTTTACTCTGAGTTTTATATAACTTGTATCCATTTAGTAATCATAGAAAGGATTGTAGAGTCATTTTTACTTATCTTTCATTAAAGTAGGAAATATAGGATTTTCTAGGGGAACAGGCGAACTTTTCTAAACAGAACTTACAACTTACTACATCTTTCAACTAAAATTTTAAATACATTTTCAACTACATTTTACAACAACATTTTACAACTTACTTACGTCACTAAAATCTTATGAACTCAGCAGCTTAATTGCTGATCAACTCTTTCAAATAACTTGTATTCTCAGGAACTTAGTAGACAGGTACTCGTGGTGGGAATTCAGAAGATGGAGCATAATAGCTTCAAGTCTTGTTTTGTTATTTGTTTATGAATTCTATGTTTTGTGAGCACACACATTGTAAAAACTTTCTTTCTAAATGAAATGGTTGTTCATTACTTGCTTATTATAATGCATATCTTGTGATACTAAACATAACGTCCTCCACCCCCGAACGTTTCCGCCGTTCCGGTTTTGGGGTGTGACAGTGACACTGATTTTAGTATGAATGCAGGTATGTATACTTAGTTAAATATTTTATTATTTAAAAGTATAAACTCTTGGTCATATTATTTTAATCTCGTTGTGTTTATAGTTTGTATATCTTTTATGGGTTGATATACTCGATTCACTATAAACAATGCTCTGATACCAGTCTGTCACACCCCAAAACTGGAACGGCGGAAACGTTGGGGGGTGGAGGACGTCATGTACAGTATCACAACAAAGCATAGTAGTAAACAAGCAACAACATCATCCATTGCATTAATAATATAATTTAATACAAGTGTGTTCTGTGAAGTTTATAAGACACCAAAAATGTAAATAAAAAATAAGAGATGAGTCTTGAACGAGCTCCATCTTCTCAAAACCTAGCATCGGTACCTGTCTACTGATGACCTGAGAATACAAGTTATTTTGAAAGAGTTTATCAGCTTTAAAGCTGGTGACTTGATAAGCATTTTAGTGTCATTGTTTGTATGAAAATGTTTGTAAGTGCTTGATGTATAAGTTTGTAAATGTTTGATGTATAATTTTGTATCTCCTAGAAAATCGTATATTTTCTACTAAACGTAGCCTTCTACCAAGGCATCAAATGTTCTGAGTGTTTGTTTCTTGTAAGAGTGTGTATTTTCCCAAGTGTGACTATCATTAACCAAAAATATAGTTTTACATTTCCTTTTATGTGAAAAGATCACAATGTGAATGTAATGGGGAAATAATAAAGTACTGTAGTGTTGTATTATAGTAACTACTTCTGTACTTTCTACCTTAATCCGGCCGTTAATTAAGGTTAAATGTGAAATGGTTGCACCATACTATCGACTAATAACACGACGATGAAAGACGTCGGAAGAAATGACATTTGGAACCCGTAGACTTGCAAGTCCCACTGTAGCGAACAACAAGGTGTAGGATAGTCAGTCCAGTATAGATCTATACACAAATTCATGCTCTCCTTCTAGGAGACTCTGGATAGAAAATGAGCCATGACAGGTGATGCCATGCACCGAAACAGTGGTTCACATTTATGTTATAGTATTCTTGTATATGTTTTGTATGTACTAGTGTAATGTATGTTCTCTCTGTCTAGTATGTAGTATGTTCTCTTTGTTTCTCATCATAGCATGTTCTCTTGTATAATGTATAGTATGTATTGTTTCTCATAATAGTATGTTCTCTTAGTTTCTCATAATAATATGTATTGACTCATGTATGAACTGACTCTTTGTATGTTTCATTGTTCTAGTAATAGTATTAGTAACTTCCTAAACTATACCTATTATAGTTTACTAGCAATGTTGTTTGTATGAATGAACATGTTTGTATACCTTTGCTACCCAAAGGTATTGAACTGAATGAAGGAAATTTTATATCTATATACATATACATAATATATAACTAGGATTCAAACGACCTTCGGACAAACAACCGATACCCTAAGTCCACAACCAAACAAGGAACATGAAGTAAGGTGAGCTATCAGTCCTAAGTTCTTTCAATCCTACTTATATAACTATATCTATATAGATACGCATTTGACAAAATATAAGTTTAGAAAGAAGTTTTGTAAAACATTTTGAAGAGTTTATATAAATATTGATGACTTGATGTCATTTTATAAGACGATGTAAAAGTAGTTTGGCATATAAGAGCAAGTTTAATAGAAAGTATCTAACATGTAAAAGAGTTTATAAAACGATTTGAAGTAGTTTGTTTGATAACACAGTTTGAAAAGTAAGAAATCCACTTGTTTGGTAGTTATTAATCACATGTGATTGATATAATAATTATATTAGTTCAACTTGTATTCCCCCCCATAAAAGCATTTAAAATCATTTAAAAGGTTGATTAAGGGGTATAAACTCACCTGCAGTGAGTGGTTTGGATGAACGAGTGGTATAGGATGCTAAGTGTCAAGTGAAGACTTGAGCATACACACGTATCCTATTTAACATATAATGACACATATATGTATCTAATTAGTTAATTAACAACTAACTAAGCAAGTGAAGACACATTAGGACATGGAAAACACTTTAATTCAAGTGCTAGAAGTACCAAAGTGTGACAACCCGAAATTTCTATTATGTACAACCATTCACTTCAATAGAAGTCAAAACTGTTTCTGCTAACTTTTAAGCTTTTTGGAGTCAGTTTGAGTGTTTTAAAGCTTAGTACTTCAAGAGATAACTGGAGAGAGGATACCCTACGGTTTATTGTGCATCAATAAAGTCTCAAAACTCCAAGAGTTTGGAGTTTACGGCCCAAACATGGTGTTTACGGCCGTAAACTCTAAGGCGTATAAATATGACACTTAGTCATTTTTATCACTTTTTCACAATTTCAAGCCTAGAAAACTCATTTCTCTCTCAAGTATCATCCGACTTTTCTTCAAGATCTTCACGAAAGTAACTGTTTCTTGCCTTGTTTAGTTGATCTCTTCCTTAATCTAGCGATCTTAAATGATTTCATCCATGAAATCATTCCATTTGTGTAGATCTTCAAGTATTCTTCATTTCACCAAGAACACCAAGAACACACACTAGTGTTCTTGGACTTTAAACACCCTTACAAGCTTCTATATAGTAAGTACTCTTACCTTGGCTTGTTATAGGCTTGATACACTTGTTAAACAACTAGAAATCAACAAAGAAACACAAGATCAAAGGTGTTTACGGTCAAGACATGTTCTTGGACCGTAAACCCTAATGAAAGGGCCATTGTGAGCCCTAGTCCCTTACCAAGCCTTGGATACTATTCTAGATCACATCCTTGAAGTGTTTAGGACCTTAAACATCAAAAAGATCAAGAACCATTAGAGTTTACGGCCGTAAACTCATGGAGAAATGATCCATGGGCCGTAAACTCTATAAAGTGGTGAAATGGTGCCACAATCACTTCCTAAGGCTTAGACTTGAACTTAGGATGCTTCCTTATGACTTATAAGACCGCAAAACACCAAATCGTAGGAATTACCATGGGTTTACAGCCGTAAACCCATTGGGACCGTAAACCTAAAACCATAAACTCATAAAGAGTTTACCCTTGGGCCATAAACTCAAAAGCAAGGCCCTACAACCCTTAGATGCAATCCTTGGTACTTATATCACTTGAATCAAGTATTTTTCATGTCCTAGGATGTCTTAACTTGGTTAATTAGTTGTTTAATGACTAATTGGATACATATACGTGTTATTATATGTTAGCTAGGATCCTTGTGTGTGCTCAAGTCTTCACTTGACACTTAGCATCCTATAACATCTGTTCATCCAAACCACTCACTACAGGTGAGTTCATACCCCTTAATCAACCTTTTAATTGATTTTAAATGATTTTATGGGGGGGGGGGGAATACAAGTTGAAGTATTATAGTTATTATATCAATCACATGTGATTAATAACTACCAAACAAGTGGATTTCTTACTTTTCAAACTGGGTTATCAAACAAACTACTTCAAACTGTTTTACAAACTCTTTTACACGTCAAATACTTTTATTTAAACTCTATTAAACTTATATTCACTTAAATGTGTATCTATATAGATATAGTTATATAAGTAGGATTGAAAGGACTTAGGACTGATAGCTCACCTTACCTCCTGTTCCTTGTTTGGTTGTGGGCTTAGGGCATCAGTTGTTTGTCCGAAGGTCGTTTCAGTCCTAGTTATATATTATGTGTATGTATATAGATATAAAAGTTCCTTCATTCTGTTCAATACCTTTGGGTAGCAAAGGTATACAAACATGTTAACACATACAAACAACATTACTAGTAAACTATAATAGGTATAATTTAGGAAGTAACAATACTATTACTAGAACAATGAAACATACAATGAGTCAGTTCATACATGAGTCAATACATACTATGATGAGAAACAAACATAACATACAGATAGAGAATACTATGATGAGAAACAAACATAACATACAGATAGAGAATACTATAATGAGAAACAAACGATAACATACAGAGAACTTACATACATACTAGACAGAGAGAACATACAATACAGCTAGTACATACAATACATATACAAGAACATTACAGCAGTTATGTGAGCCACGTAACGGGGCATGGCATCACCTGTCATGGCTCATTTTGTATCCAGATTCTCCTTAAGTGGAGAGCGTTGAGTTTGTGTATAGATCTATACTGGATTGACTATCCTACACCTTGATGCTCGCTACAGTGGGACTTGCAAGTCTACGGGTGCCAAACGTCATTTCTTCTGACGTCTTACATCGTCGTGTTTCTAGTCGGTAGTATGGTACATGCCGATCACATGGTACTTTAAATAACACATGGTTTAAGGTAGTTAGTACAGAAGTAGTTACTTAATACAACACTAAAGTACTATTTTATTTCCCCATTGCATTCACTTTGTGATCTTCACACAATGAACAGTAATGTAAAAACTATATTTTTGGTTAATGATAGCCAGATTTGGGAAAATACATACTCTTACAAGATTCTTACATACAAACAGTTGATGCCTTGGTAGAAGGCTACTTTTAGTAGAAAACATAGGGTTTTCTAGGAAAGTTCAAACACTTACAAACACTTTCATACAAACACAGACACTTACAAACACTTTCATACAAACACAGACACTAAAATACTTATGATCTCACCAGCTTTAAAGCTGATAAACTCCTTCAAAATAACTTGTATTCTCAGGTCACCAGTAGACAGGTACCGGTGCCAGGTTTTGAGAAGATGGAGATAGTTGAAGACTCATCTTTTATTTTGATTTATATTTTAGGTGTCTATTAACTTGACAGAACACACTTGTATTAAAATTATATTATTAATGCAATGGATGATGTTGTTGCTTGTTTCCTACTATTCATTGTTGTGATACTGAACATGACGTCCTCCACCCCCGAACGTTTCCGCCGTTCCGGTTTTGGGGTGTGACACAAAGGGTTGCATCAAAGGGAAGTATGGCCTCACATTGGAGTTTACGGCCAACATGGATCTATCACACGAGTTTACGGCCCAGGGGCAAACCCCCATGAGTTTACGACCGTAAACTCATGGTATTTTGTACCAAGTTGTTTTTTAAGGTCTTATAAGTCACAATGAAGTGTTCTAGACTTGGTTCCAAGGCTTTGGAAGGGATTAGGGCTCATTTGCACCCTTAATTAGGGTTTACGACCCAAGCAGCTTGCCTTGGCCGTAAACACCTTTTGTTCTTGATTTCTTGATGTATTCAAGGTGTAAACTATGTGATTCAAGCATATAACAAGCTAAGAGTAGTGTACTTACTTATAAGAAGCTTGTAAGGGTGTTTAAGGTCCAAGAACACTAGTGTGTGTTCTTGGTGTTCTTGGTGAAATGAAGAACACTTGAAGATATATCAAAATGAAGAGATTTCATGGATGAAATCATGTACAATCACTAGATAAGGAGATGTAACAACAAATCAAGAGAAAGAGTGCTTACATTTTTGGAAGATCGGGATGAAGATCTTATGATACTTGAGAGAGAAATGGGGTTTCTAGCCTTGAAATGGAAGAGAAATGAGGAAAATGATGTAAACTCATGTATTTGACATGAGTTCACGGCCAACTCATGAGTTTACGGCCCAAACATGAATGTTTGGCCATAAACTCTATTTAATGGGTTTAAGTCTTGATTAATGTACACTGGACTCAAACAGATACTTCCTAACACCCGATTCTTGAATATACTAGGCTTAGAAGACTCAAACAGACTGTAAACAGTGCTAAAAGATAGCAGAAGCAAGTCTGAATTTGATTGAATTGTTTGACTGTACAAGACAGAAATTTCGGGTTGTCACATAAACCGAGAGGGTGCAAAAAATGAACATCCAAATCTGACTTCGTATAAGGAAGTTATGATTATTCTAAGAATCGGCACAACAGTGTACAACTCGAAGATCGAATTATAGATGGAGTGATTTTTAGCTGACATAACGTAAATGAGAGTCGAATATCTCATCAATAGTAGCTCAACGGTAAAAGACAGACGAAAACGGATGTCGGATGAATAACTTATGAATTTTTAACGGACTTTTCCTGTCTCGAACAGTTAAAAATATAATATTAAAAATAAATTCAAAATTAGCCAACGGAGTCTAAATGAAAGTCGTAGAGTACGGTCTCACTTACACGTGGATATAAAGAACGTCGAAAATGGAGGTCGTATGCGAAAGTTATGAATTTCTGAAGTTCGGGGCACAAAATCTGAAGTCCTACGCATATGCTATGTCCGGAATCAGCTACGTTGCCTTACACCTTCGCATGTCTGATGTGTGTCCCTAGCTGTGAAACATCCGAAGCGAGTCGCCTCCGAGATCCGACACGTGCTCCAAGCCGTGGCATATCCGAAGCGAGCCACATATCACCTGCGAGGGTCCGACGTGTGTCCCTGGCTGCGAGACCTCGAAAAACTATATAAGGGGTGCGAATCTTCCTGGTTTTCGTTGCTACTTTACACACTTTTTCACACTTTACATCTTGTTAAGCCATTCTACAACCCTCGAAGCCTCAGGAACCTCCCTAACACCCGAAGAAAGCCCTGAAGCACCCGAAGTCCCCGGGAAAAGATTCTTTTCGGTTTGAAACATGGCCCTCGCAAAGCCCGGTTTTTAATAAAAACTTCCAGTTTCGTCAAGGAATAACATTTGTAGAAGCGAAGTGTTGTCCAAATTACCACCTTTATGAAGTGAGTTCATAACCCTATATTTTTACAAGTCTTTTCAATATTTTAAGGGGGGGGGGGGGGGGGGAGGAAACAACATGTATAACACAAGAAACTTTATGTTAATATCCAAATGTTTTCGATATTATACTTATATAAGTTTAAAATCAATTTAAAATTATCGAATTATTAACAATACAAAGGTTTACTTTTCAATAAAACACAAACATATAAACTATAATACGTATAGTTTATGGAACTTACATGTTACTATTCAATGTCAGATTACAATACGGAAAACAAACATATTAACAATAATAGGTATAGTTTATGGATCATATATACTACTTTACATATTCAAAATAACTTATGGATAACAGACATATAAACTATATTGAATGTAGTTTACGAGATATACATACAGTTGATCTATTACAAAGTAACTTTTCATTATTTTACACATAATCATCGATATAGCATTTGTGAGACACACTTCACGTACTTATCTAAGTACCAACCAAGTCCTGAAATTATAACCAGAGTGTCGTGGAAGGAGAGCGTGACACTTGTGTATAGATCTATACCGGACTGACAATGTCACACCCCCAAACCAGAATGGCGGAAACATTCAGGGGTGGATGACTTCACGTAGTATCATAACAATTGAGTATTTGTAACGAAAGTAACGCAACCATCATAAATATAATAAAAGTTACATCGTTGCGTGTAATACATGTTTCAAAAGAAAATTACAAATATGATGATTAAAATGTATTGATAACAGATGCCATAGCGTTCCTTCTCCAAAAGTTGATGGTTACCTGTATTACTGATTCCCTGAGAAATACAAGTAGTTTTGAAAAAGTGTCAACAATTAAGTTGGTGAGTTCATAAGCGTTTTTGTACTAAAATTCGTTTGTCTTTCGGTAAAAATGACTGAGCGTGTTTTCTAGAAAATCCAATATTTTCTATGTATGTGTGATAGTTTGAAAAAGTTAGAAAGGCTGGAATGCAATAGTATCTTTCCTGTTAAAGTGGTGAAAGTGGATTTATACATATATAATGTAACATTGAATGCATTTAAGAGCCTCGTAAATCGAAATATTTCGATATTCCATGTGAGATTTATAACCATGCTATTGACCCAGACTGCCTGTACCAACGCTCTTCAGGCGTTGCAGTGTTATGATGTTTGTCACCCCAGACCTACCGGTCAAACTGTAGCTAACAGTTTAGGCGCGGGATTGTCAATCTTGTATATGTAACACGCATAAAATTTGAGCCAATTTAAAAGATTTTAAGTCATTCAAAAACCATTACGTTCATACAATTCGTTTTCAAAATAGTTTAAACATCAGAGTATCCCCCAGAACCATATCATATAAATCATAAAACATGAGGAACGGTAAGATCACACCTTCTTCTTGCCAAGATCTCTTGAAGTACCTGAAACAATACACTGAAACTGTAAGCCCGAAAGCTTAGTGAGTTACCCCCAAAATACCAACCACACATATCATACTCATAACATATCACAAATAGAACAGCCATGCACATCGGGTCTACTGTGTGACTGGTCCGCCCGCACCGGGCCTTCAGTCCACCTGGTCCACCCTCTGAGTCTAGCCATGTACGTCGAGTGTACAGTGTGATTGGTCCGCCCGCACCGGGCCTTCTATCCACCTGATCCACTCTCTGAGTCTACAGTATGACTGGTCCGCCCGCACCGGGCCTTCAGTCGGCCTGGTCTACTCTCCGAGCCTCGGTACGTCTTGTCCGCCCTCTTGGGGCCTTCAGCCTATCCGGACCGCTCGCTGGGCCTTCGGAAGATCCGGTCCGCCCTGGGTATGTTGGCCTACAGCACGAAGCAGGATCCCCCTCAACCCAACCCCCGTCAAACAACCATGTGCACATAAAACAATCAATCACATAACAAATCCTTAACCAGACTATCAGTCTAACAGATCACATAGCATATCAACATCCTAACTAGGATTCCGACCTAATCGGTCACTATCATAACATTACCCTATATACCGGGTACCGACCTTAACCAGGTCACTAACATAACACCATCCAAAATACCAGGATGCAGATCTAGCAAAGCAATAACATAACAAACAATACCCAAATTTCCATCTGATAAAGGGTCGGCCTTGGTGCCGTAGACCCTGTCGATATAGTGAGGATAACTCACCTGCAATTGCCGATTGAAGAGATACGACCAAGCTGTTCCGACCACCGATACGAACTTCACCACAGCACACTACCAAAGAACCAATACCATAATTACCAAAATACCCTTGGAAGTCAAACTGGTCAACTCTTGGTCAGAGTCAAAGTCCTCAGTAAAAGTCCTCAGTCAAAGTCAACCTTCCTGGTTGACTCTACTCGCCGAGTCAACCCGTCGACTCGTCGAGTTCTTATACTCAGAAAACTCCCATAACACGACTCAACTCGCCGAGTCAACTCGTCGACTCGTCGAGTTCAACGATCTCGGAATCCCATCCTGTCCAACTCATTGAGTCGCCAACCGACTCACTGATCCAAGGTTTTAACCAAAAGAGGTTGGGTTCTGCGACCAGACTCGCCAAATCAAAGAACAGACTCGCCGAGTCCAAGGCAATCTTCAACAGACTTGCCGAGTTGTTCTTCAACTCGCCGAGTCCATGCCTATGTTCATACAACTCGTCGAGTACACCCATGTGACTCGCCGAGTCTCTCCAGTTCTCAATCCATACAGTGGCTTTTCGAGCCATGCAGGGGCTCCAATCCATAGATCCACTCTTCTATAGTCTAACCCTCACATAAAGTTGCAAACTTTACGTGAGACCAAGGAGATATAGGCCCAAAACACATTAGGGCTAGGGTTAAGGACTAGGGGGCTTCACCAACAACTCTTAGACAGATACTTTATGACATTCTGGACCAGCTCAAGTCTAGATCTAAGGTAGCAACCTCATATCTACCCTCCAAACCCGAAATAACCTTCAATCATACCAAAAATGCCCCAAATCTCAAACAATAATAGATCTAGATGCAAAAGAGCCCAAGCAACAGATTATTACCTCCAATATAAGCTCTAACTGAAGTAGATCCCGGATCTACACCACTCCTTTGCAGCAAGCCTCTTGATCTTCAAGCCTCTTTTCAAGATTTCCTCCTCCAAAGCTCTATTCTCTCTAATAATGAAGGCTCACTCGATTTCTAGGGTTTACAGGCTCTCAAGAGTGGTAAGGAGGCTGAGAGAAGGACATAAAGTCCTTTAAATAGGGTGCAACCCCCGAGATTAGGGTTTTCTCATTCCAGCACCAACTCGTCGAGTCCAAGCGGCTGACTCGGCGAGTTGGCCACTTAATCCGCGACCCAAACCCGTTCCGACTCGGCGAGTAAGCGTACCTACTCGTCGAGTCGCTTCTTCGAATTTACACTTTGCACCCTTCAACTTCTTGCTTCCGAACTTGGGATGTTACAATTCTCCCCCACTTAAATTAGGCTTCGTCCTCGAAGCCTACTGCAGTATACGCTTCAGAACAAACCCCTTGCACTGCAGACTCAGATATCTCAATTAACTCAGGTTCTTGCGAACCGTACTACTGCATCTCTCTTAACATAACCTCTTCTCGCCTGGCATCCCTGCCAATACTCCAAGCCGACAACCGGTCTTTTCTACTCAATGTCACCACATATCAATCACGTATCGCTCGATAATAATAAAACCCTTCATATCAGGGACACGCTTCCGCGCCCTGCAATGCTAGATCCCACAGACACCCACTGCGCTCTGCCAAAACACTAATCCATCTTCCTTCGCCCAAAATTGGCGATAACCCTGATAACTTGCAACCTGGAACGAATCCTCATGATGGAATACCCCAGATTGGAATGCCTCCACATACATAACTTAATCCTACAACCATACTCGGAACTAAGGACCTTGTCCTTGCGTCACCCTCGAACCCTTCGGTTCGACACCACAGAGTGCAACCCACTCACACCTCCCTATCACGATCTCTAGGTCCTTGACCTCCGACTATAATATCCTTATACAGTCCTCAGCACCGGTCCAGACTACTCTCGAGTCTGTTATCCTGCTGACTCACCCTCCTCTGTCCCAATCTCCAATCTGGAACCACTATCCTCCTCCTCTTCCAAGGAGGCTGAAAACATGCTTGCGCATCATTCAATATTGCCACAACCTCAACGGGCATCCAACCCGTATGTGCTTCCATATATCTGGTACAATTCCAGTGCTCACTACCAAGCACTTTCGATCATCCATTTACTCCACTGCCTTCCTTTTCAGAGGACCCAAACTCCTTCCGGAGCTACATACCTTCCCTTTCCAGGAAGTCTACTCAACAACCCTTACCGCACCTATAAGTGCCACAGAGCTAAACTCCACTTTACACTATCCATGTAGAGCAACTGCTATTCTCGAACTCCCACATACTTCGAATCCGATCACGTAACTAACAAGGCCCACGCACGGCCTCTAGCCAACTTCATCATCATGATCAATACTTGGGGCCAGACCATATCGATTACTATTGCATTGCGACATATTCACTCATTCTCCGCATACAAATCTACTAACACATCCAGAAACTTCAGCATGACTGGACCGCCTTACCAGGCCTTCAGCCTATGTGGACCACTCTCAGAACCTTCAGCATGTCTGGACCGCCCTCCTGGGCCTTCAACCTATCTGGACCGTTCCCCGAGCCTTCAGTCTGACTGGTACGCCTTCCGGCCTTCAGTCTATCCGGACCGCCCAAAACTGTCGTACGCCATCCTGAACCATTCTTCCTGGGAATCTCTCCCATGCAATCTATTCTAGCCCTCTTAGGGGTTCCGAACTCCAGTTCCGTTCCTGGAATCCTTTCCATGGCCTAAACCCAGGCCTCACATCGACCAACTACCTTACCTGAAACCATGGTCTGTTCCCTGCCCCACTTGTCTATCACTTGCTCCAATCACGCCACACTCTTGGCTAACAACACTGATAAATCTAAGTAGCTAACCAACCTTGGATGCATGTTGTTTCACCGGAGAATTTTCCAATTCTCCCCCACGTAGTGCACCGACTACTAACCACCGATGCCCAAAACCGGCATAGCTCAATCGCCCTTACTCCATATATTCCCTCTTAACCATGAATTGACTCCCTCGGGAGTGAGTAACCTTCAACGAATAACCCTTCCGCCATCGCACACCCGAACTCCAAGGAAGTTCGAATCTCAATCTGAACACTTCTCGCATCGCAGTTGCTATTCCTAGCAACGAGATCATAAACCTTATCTTTCGACCAAGAATCCTCCAGAACGCTAACCAACTACAACTCCTAAGTACTAAGGTCCTCAATCATACTACGAAACATGCGGAACAATGCAGACAGATTTACAATACCACACCAATAACAAGATAACAAAATGGAAACATACCCGCAGCTGCATCTGGATCTGTCCTGACCTCCTCTGCTGTAAGTTGGAATGCGCGTCCCCGAGCCCTCGGGCGCTCCGCTCCACCCTGACCCCTGCCAGTAATCCTCAAAGTGGCCGATACTGGAGCCTGCACAGGTCTAGCAGCAAGCTGTGGACAATTGACCCTCAAGTGTCCCACCTGATGACAATGATAACATATCCTCATATCCTGAGTCAGGACCGAGTGAGGGCAGTCCCTCGCATAATGTCCCTCTTTCCCAAACTTGCGACACGCACCACCGGACCTACAAACTCCGACATGACCCTTCCCACACTTCTCACAAGTGTGGCTACTCTGACCTCCAACCCTAAAGTCAACGGTTTTGGACCGTTTCGGCGCCGGCTGTGACTGCACCGGGGCCTGTCTTTGCTCTCGCAACTGCAACTCCATCTCTAACTCCCGTCTCCTGGCGGCCTCCTGCAACTCTAACAAGGTATCACATCTCTGCGTGGACACAAACTGCCTGATGTCCCTCTTGAGCATACTCAGATATCGGGACATCTGAGCTTGCTCCGAAGCAAACTCCGGGCAAAACATCGCCCTCTCAGTGAACATCCTGGTGATCTGCGTCACTGACTCTGAATCCTGCTTCAGCTCCAGGAACTCCTGAGCCAACCTCTCCCTCTCAACCCGTGGAACATAACGAGTGGTGAACATCTCTCAGAACTGATCCCAAGTAACCGCAGCCCGCTGCGCATCAGAATAAGATCCCGTATTCAACCTCCACCAATCCTTCGCCCCGAGCCTCAAAAGGTTCAGAGCACACCTCACCCTCTGATCTGCAGGGCATGAACACGTGAAGAAACAACCCTCCACGTCTGACAACCATTTCATAGCAACGATCGGATCCTGAACTCCATCGAAAGTAGGGGGCTTCGTATTATCGAAGTCCCGATACTGAAAACCTCGACCGGTTCCTCCCCCTGCCACTGCTACAGCCGTAAGAGCTGCATAGCGCTCATCAAAGTACTCAACCATGGCAGTCTAGATCAACTCAAACATCTCCGACAACTCGACCCGGAACATAGCAGCAACCTCATCATGCAGGATCTCACGAATCCTGGCATCCAACTCGTTCGTACTCGTATGGTCAATGACCTCGGGTGGTACTGACCCATCCTGACCACCCTCTCCCGATCCTGATCCTGAACCAGATCCTGCCCCAAAACGTCTCGTAATCGCCATACTGCAATACACCAACGAGACCCTTAGACACATCAAATATTCACCCGGGGAACTATCTCATAACCGATACCCTAGAGAGTTGTGACTTCCTTGATACACGTATGGGTCCTGTGCTTTCAGTAGTACGGGCCCATACTACCTTCCACACCTACCCATATTTGTCTTAAGTATCACCACAACACCCTCCAATATACATATACATAGCGATCGATAAATCCTTACTCCTAGAGGAATGCTAAATATCTCAGAACTGGCCTCCCGGCCTCTCACTACCCACCCATCCACCAACTGCCACACGACCCTCCATTGGTGCCAGTTAACTATTGCACGAATAGAATCACATACCACACGACTTAAAAAATCTTAGACTAAAAGATTTAACCCCACCACGGTTGGACTCAGACAAGAGCTGCGCAGCAGGACCAAATCCCTTACCCTAAGACTATTTAACCCATGTAGCATGTGACTTAGAGTATTCACACAATAGTTAGTTCACATGCGAAAGAGTCACAAACAATCAATTGAGGTACTCTACATAAGATAAGGCATCAAAGATCAAGCAATTCTATCATACGAGTCCTGAGGATCCCTATCTTATTTTTAGCATGTTGTTCTAACATATCACAATATCAAATAACTTGTATGGTATTTTGGGGTCTACTTACTGGCTCCGGCTGATCGTACCCTTTGCATCCTCCTTTACTTATTTCGAAAACCTTTTGAAAACCATTTTGAAAAATCCCTCCTTGATTTGAGACTGGATTCACACGAATGTTCCTCCAATTCAGTCAAACCAAGGCTCTGATACCAACTTGTAACACCCATAAAATTTGAGCCAATTTAAAACATTTTAAATCATTCAAAAACCATTACGTTCATACAATTCGTTTTCAAAATAGTTTAAACATCAGAGTATGCCCAAGAACCATATCATATAAATCATAAAACATGAGGAGCAGTACGATCACGCCTTCGCCTTGCCATGATCTCCTGAAGTACCTGAAACAATACAATGAAACTGTAAGCCCGAAATCTTAGTGAGTTACCCCCAAAATACCAACCACACATAGCATACTCATAATATATCACAAATAGAACAGCCATGCACATCGGGTCTACTGTGTGACTGGTCCGCCCACACCGGGCCTTCAGTCCACCTGGTCCACCCTCCGAGTCTAGCCATGTACGTCGAGTCTACAATGTGATTGGTCCGCCCGCACCTGGCCATCAATCCACCTGGTGTGACAACCCGAAAGATATTCCGTTAACGTAACCCATTCCGTTAATAAAAAAAAAAATTTGATTTTTATTTTGGGTTTTCCGTTAATTTTCAAATTAAATAATTCATTTAGAATTATTATTATAATTTCGTATGTGGCAGAAAGAAATATTTATTTGAGTGAAAACACTCTAAATAATATTTTGAGAATTCCTAGACTACGACTAACACGGGTAAAATAATAAGCTCTGTTTAATGTCCGTATTGGGTGTATTCCCACCGGGTCACTAACTCTAGTCATACAAAAGGGTGGAGTGACCACCATTTGAGCTTTTCCCACACTTGAACTTTCTCTCTCTACTCTCTCTCTAAAATCGGATTTCTCTCAAGGATCTTCACTTTCAAGCTCCAATTTGGTAAGTGATCCTTCCTAACTAGTTGTTTATCCTAACATGCATGCAAATCCATGTCTTAAACTCCCAAATGCATCAAAAACTCGTGTTTACGGTTTGGGGGAGCCTCCCAAAACCGTAAACTCCTTCAATGGGGGTTTTGAAGCCCCAAAACCCTTCCAAACCTCTTCTAGTGCTTAGATCCTTACATGCATGGAGTTAGAACCACAAGATCATGAGTTTTTGGCCATGAACATGAGTTTACGGTCCTTGAATGTTCAAGAACCGTAAACACCCTTTAATGGGGTTTTGATGCTCCTTAACCCTTCCAATGCATGTCTAATGGCCTTGAAACTTGCTTGGATGATCTTAGAACCCTAAAACGTGTCCAAAGAAGTGTAAACATGAGTTTACGGTTTGGGAACGTCTCCCAAAACCGTAAACACCTTTCCAAGGGTGTTTTAATGCTCCAAACACCTTGCATGGCTTGTATTTGAGTCTAGAACTTGCATGAATGGCCTACAAACCACCAAAGCACATGGAAAACGGACAAACATGGACAAGAGTGGTTTATGACCGTAAACCCATGAGTTTACGACCGTAAACTCCCCAAGGGTGGTTTACGGCCGTAAACCCATGAGTTTACGACCGTAAACTCCCCAAGGGTGGTCCAAGGACCGTAAACCCTATTTCCTAGGCCATTTCATGTCCCGATCACTTTCTAAGCCATAGAATCAACCTTAGAACCTTCCCGTGTGCAAGATGAGACCTTGGATCACTCAAACCGCCACACCCATGAGTTTACGGCCGTAAACTCATGGGGGATATGGTCTTTGGACCGTAAACTCCCTAAGGGTTTACACTTGAAGAGTAAACACCTTATCTAGGCCCTACACTCCTTAGATGCAACCCGTACCATCCCTAACACTTGAATTAAAGTGTTTTCGTGCCTCGGAGTGTATTATCCTACTATCTTGGTAAATCAAAGTCTAATTAGATACAATTATGTATCTCTTCATGTTACATAGGAACCTCACGTGTGTTCAAGCCCTAAACTGATACATAGCATCTAAATCGGCACATTCTCGTCAGGTGAGTTCATACCCCTACACCATTTTCTATGTTTTTCATGTTTTCAGGGGGGGAATACAAGCAAAAGTACAAGGAAACTTGTACTCAAATCTGTTATTTTGTATAACATAACTACATGTTCAAATATGTTTTAAACATTGAAATCCGTATTAACCAACCGTTTAACTCGTGGAGTTAGTTTTCAAAACCAGTTGTGAAACTCATTATAAAATGTTACATTTTTACATTTCACAAGGATTTCATGTCATTTCATAAACCGGGATTTTCAATGCTATTACTTGTAAAGTTCATTATTCTTATGATTGGAGACACGTCCTCGGTAACACTCCACACGGATTTCGAGAGTGGAGGACTACTCCCGTAACCAGAATCTCATGGAGGGAGAGCGTGACTTGAGTGTATAGATCTATACGGGACTGACTACCCCGCACCCTGCTGCTAGCTACAGTTGGATCGTCAGGTCCATGGGTGACGAAAGTCATAAAATGACGATGGACTTCTTATTGCCATGTCTAGTCTATCGTATGGTTATGGAACTCGCAACTTAGATAATGGAATTTTACTGATAAAGTAATAACGAACCTAGTGAACTAACCTTCTAGTAATAACTGTCTTTGATTACTACCAGTTCACTACTTACTTATTAGTTTTGTGTACGTGTCAAAAACTAATATGCTTACTACGGGATACTAGTCATTCAGTATGTTTCACTCAAACGATACAAGTATGGTAGGTACTTGTACACATCATTTCAGAATCGATAACCAACGAATGCTTTACATAAGAAAACATAGGGTTTTCTTGGGATAACGTAACTTTTCATAAACAAGATTGTATGGTACATCTAACGAGAAATCAAACCATATTTTCATAAGGAAATTTGCAGGATTTTCTTAATTCAAATTATGTAACAAAGGGATAACCAAACTACTTTTATAAGAAAATACGGGATTTTCTTGGATATCAACTGTTCATGAAACTAAAGGAAACTGAATCTTTTTCCAGAAAACAAACCGCTTATGAACTCACCAGCTTTATGCTGATATTTTAAAACTGCTTGTATTCTCAGGGCATCCATAGACAGGTACTCCTACCAACCTCTTTTTGAGAAGACGGAGCTTATAGAAGACTCGTCTTTACTTTTGTTCTAACCAATGTATCTAAGAAAACTTGTAGTGCTTTATTTTCAAACAAATGTAAAACTTTCTTATGTAATGTAATGGTTGTGTTTACTATGTTTGCTATGTACATTGGTTGTGATACTCTACATGACGTCACCCCGCCCCGGAACGTTTCCGCCATCGGTTTTGGGGTGTGACAGATTGGTATCAGAGCCCTTGTTTATAGTGAACTAAGTATACCGAACCTTACATGGTATACAACTATAAACACTAAGGGGCCTAAGTGCTCTAAACTAAAAGTATGCTTTTAAAATATGAGTATTTTTATAAAAGTATACAAGTATTCCCGAGTACCGAAATCCGTATCGCGAAGAGAACAAAGCATAAGTAAATTGGGTGTTGTGCGCTGTGGTTAAACCTGGGCAGTTATGTAGTCATGTCTAGGGTCAATATAGCCTGATCAACTATATTCATTCGAGACACGGCCAACATGTGCTTGGGAGTGACTGTGGTGTACAGCAGGCCTATAACTTACCTAACATCCATTCAACATAAAATACTATGGGAGTATTTTAGCCCGAACCAATTACCTCATGGAAATCCGTTCCGAGTGTTACTACTCATTCCTCCCTTAGCGATAGTTTACTTGCTTTAAGTAATTTTCCTGTCCTATCGCGTAGTAGAACACTCTAAGCATTATTATGAGATATATCCTTGCTTCATATCTCTAAATTCCATCCTCCTCTTTCTTGGTCATTTCAGATCAAGATGCCTCCCCGAAGGAGATCTACCAGGAGAAGCAACGACACTCCTCCACCACCGCCTCCTCCCCAATTTGATCCTATCATGTTTCAGGCAGCTGTTACTGCTGCAGTGACTGCTGCCATGTCGCAAATAAATTCCGGCGGATCGGGTGGTCAGGGAAGTGGTGTGCAAGAAAGTGGGCAGGGACACCAAAAGGAGTGCTCCTATAAAGACTTCATGAACGCAAAACCCACATCTTTCGACGGCAGAGGAGGTGTTATTGCTCTGACTCAATGGTTTGAAAAGATTGAGTCCATATTCGAGATTTGCGCAGTCTCCGAATCCAACAAAGTGAAGTACGCCGCTTGCACTTTCCTCAACAAAGCATTAACCTGGTGGAACAGCCGGGTCAAGTCCTTAACCCTGCCAGTGGAAAATGCCATGGGTTGGGACAAACTGAAGGAACTCATGATAGCCCAGTATTGCCCACGGGGCGAGATGCAGAAACTCGAACACGAACTCTGGACCCTAAAGATGAAGGGTTCTGACATTGCCTCCTACACTTCTAGGTTCGAGGACCTAGCACTCCTTTGTCCGGGAATGGTATCCCCGGAAAGCAAAAAGATCGAACGATTCATTTGGGGGCTGACCCAGCCAACCAAGGGAAATGTTTTGTCTGCGAACCCGGAAACCTTCGATAGCGTCAAGTGTTTGGCACAAATTCTGATTGATCATAGCGACGATCCCGAGGAGATAGCCACCGCCTCTGATCCGGCTAAAGGGAGCGGTGAAAACAAGAAGAAATCCTGGAACAAACGAAAGGGTCAGGGTTCGCAAGGATCCTCAAAGAAACAACAAACTGTAGCGGTCCACGCTGCTACTACCCCTGTTGTTACTCCTGCCACTCAGACTCCTACCAGCAGGTACAATGGCACCCTTCCTCGGTGTGAAAAGTGTAACTACCACCATAATCCCGGCCCATGCCGGGAGATGTCATGCACAAACTGTGGCAAAAAGGAGCACACGATGCGATTTTGTAAAACCCCAGCCCAACCAACAAATCAAGCCTCTGGAGCGGGTGTGGGTCGAGCCTGCTACAGCTGTGGGGAGGTCGGACATTTCAAGAGGGACTGCCCCAAAGCAGCAACAGCCAACAACTCCGGAAGAGTTCTAACAATGGGACAAGAAGAGGCAGTCGCTGACCCCACCGTCGTCACGGGTACGTTTCTCCTCGACAACTCTTATGCATGCATTCTTTTCGATTCTGGTGCTGAAAGGAGCTTTGTTAGTCATGCATTCAAACAATTTCTTAAACAAAAATCCCAACCATTAACCGAAAAGTTTACCGTCGAAATGGCTAACGGTGAGAAAGAGAGCACTAACGAGATATACGTAGGGTGTACCCTATCCTTAAACGACCGTTCATTTCTCATTGACCTTATGTCAGTCTCCATAAAGAGCTTTGATGCCATCGTTGGCATGGATTGGTTGAGCCTCAATCGTGCAGACATCCTTTGTTTCGAAAAAGCTATCCGTCTCAATCTTCCTTCGGATGAAACTCTTGTAATCTACGGGGATAAACTCAGTTCAAATCTTCGCATCATTTCGTGCATCAAAGCCCAGAAACTCCTGCGGAAGGAGTGTTATGCATTCTTAGCCCATGTCGTTAACGAAAAGCAGGAAGTTAAAGACCTCGAGAGCATCCCCGAAGTCTGCAATTTTCCTAATGTCTTTCCAGAAGATCTCCCAGGAATTCCTCCTGAACGCCAAGTGGAGTTTCGTATCGACTTAATCCACGGAGCTACCCCCGTAGCCAAATCTCCTTATCGATTAGCTCCGACAGAAATGCAGGAGTTATCTAGTCAACTCCGTGAGCTGCTCAGTAAAGGATTCATCAGACCGAGTTCCTCGCCATGGGGAGCCCCGATCTTATTCGTGAAAAAGAAAGATGGATCTTTTCGAATGTGTATCGATTACCGAGAACTGAACAAGCTCACGATCAAAAACCGCTATCCTCTTCCTCGGATAGACGACCTCTTCGATCAACTTCAAGGAGCTAGCTACTTTTCCAAAATCGATTTAAGATCAGGGTACCATCAGCTGCGAGTCCATGGGGGTGATGTTCCCAAAACAGCCTTTCGGACTCGATATGGTCATTACGAATTCGTAGTTATGCCCTTCGGTCTAACCAACGCGCCGGCGGTGTTCATGGATTTGATGAACCGGGTGTGTCGTCCATTTCTGGACAAGTTTGTTATCGTATTCATTGACGACATACTTGTCTATTCCAAAAGCGAAGAGGATCACAAACAACACTTGAGGCTAGTGTTGTAAACTCTTAGATCGGAGCAACTGTACGCGAAATTCCCCAAATGTGAATTCTGGATCCGGAAGATTACCTTCCTAGGTCATGTGGTAAGCAAGGAGGGCATACACGTGGATCCTTCCAAGATCAAAGCGATAGAAAACTGGTCAGCACCGAAGACACCCACAGAAATCCGTCAATTCTTGGGTCTCGCTGGCTACTATCGCAGATTTATCCAAAATTTCTCCAAAATTGCCAAACCCTTAACCACTCTAACTCAGAAAGGGGTACCCTTTTGTTGGAGCGAAAAGCAAGACACTGCGTTCCAAACACTGAAACGAGCCTTGTGCAGCGCACCTATCCTGTCCCTTCCCGATGGGACGGAAGACTTCGTTGTCTACTGCGATGCATCCAATCAAGGTCTCGGTTGTGTCCTAATGCAACGAGGCAAGGTCATCGCCTATGCTTCCAGGCAACTGAAAGTACACGAAGTCAACTACACGACTCACAACCTAGAATTGGGAGCAGTGGTCTTCGCATTAAAAATCTGGAGACATTACCTCTACGGAACTAAGTGCACTATCTTCACCGACCATAAAAGTCTACAGCACATCCTCGACCAAAAGGAGCTGAACATGAGACAACGGCGATGGGTTGAACTACTCAACGACTACGAGTGTGAAATCTGCTACCATCCCGACAAGGCCAATGTGGTGGCAGATGCCCTCAGCCGGAAAGAATACTCAGGTCGTAAGGTGAAGGCACTGACTATGACTATCCATTCCCACTTATCCGCACAAATCAGAGAGGCTCAGCTGGAAGCCTTAAGACCAGGAAATGTGTCAGGCGAAGCCCTGAGAGGAATGGATAAGAATCTTGAAATCAGAAACGACGGAGTCTATTGTTTCATGGACCGGATCTGGACCCCAAAGTTCGTAGGTTTCAGAGAGGTTGTCATGAACGAAGCTCATAATACTAAATACTCCGTACACCCAGGTTCGGATAAGATGTACCTGGATCTCAAGAAACTGTACTGGTGGCCAAATATGAAGGCCGAAATCGCTACTTTCGTGGGCAAGTGCCTGACTTGCGCCAAAGTGAAGGTCGAATATCAAAAACCCTCCGGTCTACTTCTACAACCCGAAATACCTGAATGGAAATGGGAAATGATTACTATGGATTTCATTACCAAGTTACCCAAATCTCCGAGTGGGTACGACACCATTTGGGTAATTGTCGACCGACTAACCAAATCTGCTCACTTCCTTCCTATCAAAGAAAACTTCAAAATGGAAAAACTCACGCGAATCTACATCCAAGAGGTGGTCCGACTGCACGGTGTACCTGTGTCCATCATTTCCGATCGGGATAGAAGGTTCACTTCTAGGTTCTGGCAGTCACTACAGAAGGCTCTTGGAACTAAGCTGGATATGAGCACAGCTTACCATCCTCAAACAGATGGACAGAGTGAGAGAACCATCCAAACCTTGGAAGACATGTTGAGAGCCTGCGTCATCGACTTCGGCGCATCATGGGATACTCATCTTTCCTTGGTCGAATTTTCTTATAACAACAGCTACCATACCAGCATCAAGGTTGCGCCGTTCGAAGCCCTCTACGGCCGCAAGTGCAGATCCCCTCTGTGCTGGGCTGAGGTGGGTGACACGCAGCTGGTCAAGGGACAAGTCCCTGACAGCACTCTCACTGGTCCAGAAATCATCCGCGAAACCACTGAAAAGATCGTACAAATCCGAGAACGACTTAAGGCCTCCCGAGATAGACAAAAGAGCTACGCCAATAAACGACGAAAACCCTTGGAATTCCAGGTTGGAGACCGTGTCTTGTTGAAAGTCTCACCCTGGAAGGGCATGATACGCTTCGGAAAGCGTGGAAAACTTAACCCAAGGTACATAGGACCTTTCGAAATCCTAGCCAGGATTGGTCCCGTAGCTTACAAACTTCATTTACCTCATGAACTTAGCAATATTCACCCTGTCTTCCACGTCTCAAACCTTAAAAAGTGTCTTTCTGATGAGACCCTTGTGATTCCTCTGGATGAGATCGAAATCAACGAAAACCTGAACTTTGTGGAAGAGCCCATCGAAATCATGGATAGAGAGATCAAACGAACGAAACAAAGCCGCATCCCGATAGTGAAGGTTCGCTGGAATGCCAAGCGGGGACCCGAATTCACTTGGGAACGCGAAGACTCGATGAAAACGAAATACCCGCATCTCTTTCCAATTCCATGATTTGTATCTAAATTCTAAATTTCGGGACGAAATTTCCTCTAACAAGGGGATAATGTGACAACCCGAAAGATATTCCGTTAACGTAACCCATTCCGTTAATAAAAAAAAATTTCATTTTTATTTTGGGTTTTCCGTTAATTTTCAAATTAAATAATTCATTTAGAATTATTATTATAATTTCGTATGTGGCAGAACGAAATATTTATTTGAGTGAAAACACTCTAAATAATCTTTTGAGAATTCCTAGACTACGACTAACACGGGTAAAATAATAAGCTCCGTTTAATGTCCGTATTGGGTGTATTCCCACCGGGTCACTAACTCTAGTCATACAAAAGGGTGGAGTGACCACCATTTGAGCTTTTCCCACACTTGAACTTTCTCTCTCTACTCTCTCTCGAAAATCGGATTTCTCTCAAGGATCTTCACTTTCAAGCTCCAATTTGGTAAGTGATCCTTCCTAACTAGTTGTTTATCCTAACATGCATGCAAATCCATGTCTTAAACTCCCAAATGCATCAAAAACTCGTGTTTACGGTTTGGGGGAGCCTCCCAAAACCGTAAACTCCTTCAATGGGGGTTTTGAAGCCCCAAAACCCTTCCAAACCTCTTCTAGTGCTTAGATCCTTACATGCATGGAGTTAGAACCACAAGATCATGAGTTTTTGGCCATGAACATGAGTTTACGGTCCTTGAATGTTCAAGAACCGTAAACACCCTTTAATGGGGTTTTGATGCTCCTTAACCCTTCCAATGCATGTCTAATGGCCTTGAAACTTGCTTGGATGATCTTAGAACCCTAAAACGTGTCCAAAGAAGTGTAAACATGAGTTTACGGTTTGGGAACGTCTCCCAAAACCGTAAACACCTTTCCAAGGGTGTTTTAATGCTCCAAACACCTTGCATGGCTTGTATTTGAGTCTAGAACTTGCATGAATGGCCTACAAACCACCAAAGCACATGGAAAACGGACAAACATGGACAAGGGTGGTTTACGGCCGTAAACCCATGAGTTTACGACCGTAAACTCCCCAAGGGTGGTTTACGGCCGTAAACCCATGAGTTTACGACCGTAAACTCCCCAAGGGTGGTCCAAGGACCGTAAACCCTATTTCCTAGGCCATTTCATGTCCCGATCACTTTCTAAGCCATATAATCAACCTTAGAACCTTCCCGTGTGCAAGATGAGACCTTGGATCACTCAAACCGCCACACCCATGAGTTTACGGCCGTAAACTCATGGGGGATATGGTCTTTGGACCGTAAACTCCCTAAGGGTTTACACTTGAAGAGTAAACACCTTATCTAGGCCCTACACTCCTTAGATGCAACCCGTACCATCCCTAACACTTGAATTAAAGTGTTTTCGTGCCTCGGAGTGTATTATCCTACTATCTTGGTAAATCAAAGTCTAATTAGATACAATTATGTATCTCTTCATGTTACATAGGAACCTCACGTGTGTTCAAGCCCTAAACTGATACATAGCATCTAAATCGGCACATTCTCGTCAGGTGAGTTCATACCCCTACACCATTTTCTGTGTTTTTCATGTTTTCAGGGGGGGAATACAAGCAAAAGTACAAGGAAACTTGTACTCAAATCTGTTATTTTGTATAACATAACTACATGTTCAAATATGTTTTAAACATTGAAATCCGTATTAACCAACCGTTTAACTCGTGGAGTTAGTTTTCAAAACCAGTTGTGAAACTCATTATAAAATGTTACATTTTTACATTTCACAAGGATTTCATGTCATTTCATAAACCGGGATTTTCAATGCTATTACTTGTAAAGTTCATTATTCTTATGATTGGAGACACGTCCTCGGTAACACTCCACACGGATTTCGAGAGTGGAGGACTACTCCCGTAACCAGAATCTCTTGGAGGGAGAGCGTGACTTGAGTGTATAGATCTATACGGGACTGACTACCCCGCACCCTGCTGCTAGCTACAGTTGGATCGTCAGGTCAATGGGTGACGAAAGTCATAAAATGACGATGGACTTCTTATTGCCATGTCTAGTCTATCGTATGGTTATGGAACTCGCAACTTAGATAATGGAATTTTACTGATAAAGTAATAACGAACCTAGTGAACTAACCTTCTAGTAATAACTGTCTTTGATTACTACCAGTTCACTACTTACTTATTAGTTTTGTGTACGTGTCAAAAACTAATATGCTTACTACGGGATACTAGTCATTCAGTATGTTTCACTCAAACGATACAAGTATGGTAGGTACTTGTACACATCATTTCAGAATCGATAACCAACGAATGCTTTACATAAGAAAGCATAGGGTTTTCTTGGGATAACGTAACTTTGCATAAACAAGATTGTATGGTACATCTAACGAGAAATCAAACCATATTTTCATAAGGAAATTTGCAGGATTTTCTTAATTCAAATTATGTAACAAAGGGATAACCAAACTACTTTTATAAGAAAATACGGGATTTTCTTGGATATCAACTGTTCATGAAACTAAAGGAAACTGAATCTTTTTCCAGAAAACAAACCGCTTATGAACTCACCAGCTTTATGCTGATATTTTAAAACTGCTTGTATTCTCAGGGCATCCATAGACAGGTACTCCTACCAACCTCTTTTTGAGAAGACGGAGCTTATAGAAGACTCGTCTTTACTTTTGTTCTAACCAATGTATCTAAGAAAACTTGTAGTGCTTTATTTTCAAACAAATGTAAAACTTTCTTATGTAATGTAATGGTTGTGTTTACTATGTTTGCTATGTACATTGGTTGTGATACTCTACATGACGTCACCCCGCCCCGGAACGTTTCCGCCATCGGTTTCGGGGTGTGACACCTAGTCCACTCTCTGAGTCTACAATATGACTGGTCCGCCCGCACCGGGCCTTCAGTCGGCTTGGTCCACTCTCCGAGCCTCGACACATCTGGTCCACCCTCTTGGGGCCTTCAGCCTATCCGGACCGCTCGATGGGCCTTGGGAATATCCGGTCCGCCCTAGGTATGTCGGCCTACAGCACGAAGCAGACCCACCTCAACCCAACCCCCGTCAAACAACCATGTGCACATAAAACAATCAATCACATAACAAATCCTTAACCAGACTATCAGTCTAACAGATCACATAGCATATCAACATCCTACCCAGGATTCCGACCTAACCGGTCACTAGCATAACATTACCCTATATACCGGGTACCGACCTTAACCAGGTCACTAACATAACACCATCCTAAATACGAGGATGCAGATCTAGCAAAGCAATAACATAACAAACAATACCCGGATTTCCATCCGATAAAGGGCCGGCCTTGGTGCCGTAGACCATGTCGATATAGTGAGGATAACTCACCTGCAATTGCCGACTGAAGAGATACGACCAAGCTGCTCCGACCACCGACACGAACTTCAACACAACACACTACCAAAGAACCAATACCATAATTACCAAAATACCCTTGGAAGTCAAACTGGTCAACTCTTGGTCAAAGTCAAAGTCCTCAGTCAAAGTCAACCTTCCTGGTTGACTCTACTCGCCAAGTCAACCCGTCGACTCGTCGAGTTCTTATACTCAGAAAACTCCCATAACACGACTCAACTCGCCGAGTCAACCCGTCGACTCGTCGAGTTCAACGATCTCGGAATCGCATCCTGTCCAACTCACTGAGTCGCCAATCGACTCACTGATCGAAGGATTTAACCAAAAGAGGTTGGGTTCTGCGACCAGACTCGCCGAGTCCAAGAACAGACTCGCCGAGTTGTTCTTCAACTCGCCGAGTCCATGCCTATGTTCATACAACTCGTTGAGTACTCCCATGTGACTCGTCGAGTCTCTCTAGTTCTCAATCCATACAGTGGCTTTTCAAGCCATGCAAGGGCTCCAACCCACATATCCACTCTTCAACAGTCTAACCCTCACATAAAGTTGCAAACTTTACTTGAGACCAAGGAGATATAGGCCCAAAACACATTAGGGCTAGGGTTAAGGACTAGAGGGCTTCACCAACAACTCTTAGACAGATACTTTATGACATTCTGGACCAGCTCAAGTCTAGATCTGAGGTAGCAACCTCAGATCTACCCTCCAAACCCGAAATAACCTTCAATCATACCAAAAATGCCCCAAATCTCAAACAATAATAGATCTAGATGCAAAAGAGCCCAAGCAACAGATTATTACCTCCAATATAAGTTCTAACTGAAGTAGATCCCGGATCTACACCACTCCTTTGCAGCAAGCCTCTTGATCTTCAAGCCTCTTTTCAAGATTTCCTCCTCTAAAGCTCTATTCTCTCTAATAATGAAGGCTCACTCCGTTTCTAGGGTTTATAGGCTCTCAAGAGTGGTAAGGAGGCTGAGAGAAGGACATAAAGTCCTTTAAATAGGGTGCAACCCCCGAGATTAGGGTTTTCTCATTCCAGCACCAACTCGTCGAGTCCAAGCGGCCGACTCGGCGAGTTGGCCACTTAATCCGCGACCCAAACCCGTTCCGACTCGGCGAGTAAGCGTACCTACTCGTCGAGTCCCTTCTTCGAATTTACACTTTGCACCCTTGAACTTCTTGCTTCCGAACTTGGGATGTTACAGTATAGATCTATACACAAGTATCACGCTCTCCCTTCAAGAGATTATGGTTTATAATACAGGACTTGAAATGCGTACTCGAGAGTACGGTGAAGCCGGATGTCTCACAAAACTTAGTATCACTAGATTTACGGAATGAAAAGTCCACATTTCTTGTAAATGAAAGTATTTCCTTTTTATCGTGTATATGTAAAGATGTCATGAATAACTTGTAAACTATAAAAATTATAGTTTTTCAATAGTGTGTTCCGTTTGGTGATAAAAACTTGATGTAATAACAACTTTGCATGTAAAGTGTAACGTTACTATTAATGTGGTTTAACAATTATAACAGGATGTAAGTAAAATATTCGCAACCATAAAGTACAGTGCATATTTGAACATAAGTTTTTCTCGTGTTTCACTTGTATTCCCCCCCCCCTAAAACATGAAAAAGTCATGAAAATGTAGGGGTATGAACTCACCTGGAAAGTGTGATGATTTGATGAAACAAGACTTTACTCGGGTAGCGCTTCGACGGGGAAGTGGTAAGTTTCTTGAGATTTTCGGAGCTTAGGACCTTCGTCGGAACTTGGATATGTAACCGGGGTGTCGGGGTCGTCTCGGGATGCTAAACGTAGAGTAGAAGTGAGAGAGAAGAGGGAAATGAGAAAGGGAAGTCGGAACCCTCGCACCCTTTATATAGGGGCTGGTCATGGTGCGAATGCGGGGCGTTCCTGCTGGGTACGCAAGGTGTTCCCTCTACGCAGCGTGTTCCGAAGCTGAATTACGTCATTGCTTACGAACCTCGGATAGGATGGCGAAGAGTCAGGTCTGCAAGCACGAACGCGACGCGTTCCCTCGGGACGCAGGGCGTTCCCTTCGGACCCGCCTCAAAGTGTGTGCCCAAAACTTGTAAAATCCGTAACTTTCGCGTACGAGCTCCGTTTTCGACTTTCTTTAAATGCACGCGAAGGTGAGAATATACTCTACAATTCTCGTTTAGACTTCATCGGCTTGTTTTGACTTTATTTTTAATAATATATTTTTAATAGGCCGGGACTGGAAAAGTTCGTTAAAAATCCATAACTTCTTCATCTGGCGTCCGTTTTCGTCTCTCTTTTTACCGTGGTACTACCATTGTTGAGACCTTCGATTCTCGTTTAAGTTGTGTCGGCTAAAAATCGCTCGATCTTTATTTCGAGTTTTTAGCTGTCTACTACTGTTCTGAAACTTAGAAAAATCATAACTTCCTCATACGAAGTCAGATTTGGGAGTTCTTTTTATGTATGCTCACAGTTTAACATAATCTACGACTTTCGTTTAGATACCTAAGGCTAAAAAGGAATTATTGAAATTTCACTTTTTACGCTTAACAGTGTTTTACCGGTTGTGTTGCGGATTTTCGATTGGTCATAACTTGTTCGTTATAACTCGGATTTGAGTGTTCTTTATATATTTGGAAATGTTGACAATACATCTAACATTTTATGCAACCCAAATGAGACTTTAGAACACTTCATTTTTGACGCCATTTTATTACATCAAAAATAGTTTAATATTATTTGACTTTTTGAACATTACATTGACTCAAAATATCGGGTTGCCACATCATCCCCCCGTTAGAGGGAATTTCGTCCCAAAATTTAATCTAAAACAGAGTTTATGCACTAGGAAAAAGATGTGGGTACTTTTGTTTTATCTGATCCTCGTGTTCCCAGGTGTATTCAGGTCCTCGCATGGCATTCCAACGGACCTTCACAATGGGTATGTGACTTTGTTTAGTTCTTTTAATTTCCCGATCCGTGATCTCTACTGGCTCTTCTACGAAGTGGAGACTCTCGTTGATTTCAATATCGTCCAGAGGGATGACGAGGGTCTCATCGGATAAGCACTTCTTTAGGTTCGACATGTGAAAGGTAGGGTGTACGTTATTGAGTTCCTGCGGTAATCGAAGTTTGTACGCCACCGGGCCGATCCTGGCAAGGATCTCGAATGGTCCGATATACCTTGGGTTTAGTTTCCCACGCCTTCCGAAACGTATTAATCCCTTCCTGGGTGAGACTTTTAGTAGTGCTCGGTCCCCAACTTGAACTTCCAAGGGTTTCCGTCTTTTATCCGCATAACTCTTTTTGTCTGTCTCTTGAAACCTTCAGTCGTTCTCATATTTGAAAAATATTCTATGTAGTTTCCGTTATTATTTCTGGTCCAGTGAGAGTGATGTCGGGTACCTGAGCTCTTGCTAGTTGCGTGTCACCCACTTCAGCCCAGCACAGAGGTGATCTGCACTTACGGCCGTAGAGGGCTTCAAATGGAGCAACCTTGATGCTAGTGTGATAGCTATTGTTATACGAGAACTCAACCAAATGCAAATGGGTATCCCACGCTTTACCAAAATCTATCACACAATCTCTTACCATATCTTCCAAGGTTTGAATGGTTCTCTCACTCTGACCGTCGGTCTGTGGGTGGTAGGCGGTACTCATGTCTAGTCTCGTTCCTAGAGATTTTGGTAGTGACTGCTAGAACCTCGAGGTGAATCTACGATCTCGGTCCGAGATAATGGATATTGGTACACTATGTAGTCGTACAATCTCCTTGATGTATGTTCTAGTTAGTTTCTCTAGCTTATCCGTTTCCTTTATTGGTAGGAAATGTGCGGATTTGGTTAGCCTGTCGACGATCACCCAGATGGTGTCAAGCCCGCTTGCTGTCTTGGGTAACTTGGTTATGAAACCCATGGTTATCTGCTCCCACTTCCACTCGCAGCTGGTGATACCCAGATCTTAAATCAATCTTTGAGAAGTAGCTCGCTCCTTGTAGTTGGTCGAACAGATCGTCTATGCGCGGTAAGGGATATCGGTTCTTGATCGTGAGTTTGTTCAGTTCCCGGTAATCGATGCACATGCGAAAAGATCCGTCCTTCTTCTTTACGAACAGAATCGGTGCTCCCCAAGGTGAGAAGCTCGGCCTGATGAATCCTTTGCTTAGAAGCTCATTCAGTTGGCTGGATAATTCCTGCATTTCTGCCGGTGCTAGACGGTACGAGGATTTTGCTACTGGGGTAGCTTCGAGAATTAAGTCGATCCTGAACTCGACTTCACGTTCTGGTGTGACTCCTGGAAGATCTTCAGGGAAAATGTCAAGGAAATTGCAGACTTCCGGAATGTCTTCAATGTCTTTCACTTCTCGTTTCTTGTCTACCACGTGGGCTAGGAAGGCATGATATTCCTTGCGAAGGTATTTTCGGGCTTTGATGCAAGAGATGATTTATAAATTGGTACTGGGTTTGTCACCATAAATGACAAGAGTTTTGCCACTTGGCAGATTAAGGCGAACGGCCCTTTCTTGAAAAAGTATATCGGCATGGTGAAGGCTTAACCAATCCATACCGATGATGACATCAAAGCTTCTTTTAGTGATCGGTATTAGATCGATTTGGAACAAGTGTTCATTTAAATCTAACGTGCATCCTATGTATATATCGTTTGTGTTTTCTGTTTTACCATTTGCCATTTCTACTGTAAATATCTTATTGAGTGCTTGGGGTTCTTGATTAAGTAAGTGTTTGAATTTATGACTCACGAAACTTGTCTCCGCACTACAGTCAAAGAGTATGCATGCATAAATGTTGTTGAGGAGAAACGTTCCCGAAACCACTGTAGGATCAGCTATTGCCTTGTTCTGCTCTATTGCCAGCACTCTTCCTTCACCGCCAGCATCCTTTGCCTTAGGGCAATCCCTCTTGTAGTGCCCAGTTTCCCCACACCCATAACATGCCTGGCTCACTCCAACACCAGGAACTTGGGTGAGTGGTCGCGCCGGTGCCTTACAGAAACGGGCAGTGTGCCCTTTCCTGTCGCAGTTTTTACAGTGCATCTCCCGGCAATTCCCGTTGTGATGGTAATTGCATTTGTTGCACTTTGGTAGGTTCCCATCATATTGTTTTACCGGGGTAGGGGTAACAGGGACAGCAGTGGGAGCAGTAGCGGCATGGACCGCCACTATTTGTTTCTTTGAAGGTTCTTGCGAAGTTTGATCTTTCCTCTTGTTCCAAAACTTCTTGTTGTTGTTGTTATTGGCATTGTTGTTATTGTTGTTGCTTCCTTTGGTTGCTTCCGGGACGACGGTCGTGACATCTTGGCAGATCCCATGATCGACGAGGGACTGTGCCAGTTGTTTGGCACTGTCAAACGTCGTGGGTTTGGAAGCTAGCACACTTCCTCGAAGCTGGGGCGACAGCCCCTAGATATAGCTTTCCACCTTCTTGCTTTCTAGGGCCATCATCCCTGGGCAAAGTATTGTCAACTCACTGAACATATTCGTATAGGTTGTGATGTCCGAGCCCACCATAGTCAATCTCCAAAGCTCCTGTTCAAGTTTCTGGATCTCGCCCCTTGGGCAGTACTCTCGCAGTAGCATTTGCTTCAGGTTCTCCCAACCCATGGAGTATGCCACCGCCAGAGTTAGTGACTTGACGTGGCCATTCCACCACGTTAGGGCTCGTTCGGAGAAAGTACAGGCGGAAAATTTTACTTTGCTCTCTTCGGGGCGTGAGCATATCTCGAACACGGCTTCCGTTTTCTCTATCCATTGGGATAGAGCCATTACTCCCCCAATTCCATTAAATGGGATGGGTTTTCTGTTGGAGAAGTTCTTATAAGTACATTCCCCGGAACGTCCCTGGTTTTGGCCATTAGTAGAGCTATTTATTCCTCCTCCTGATCCGTTGTTACTCATTTGTGCCATTGCTGCAGATACGGCAGTCGTTACAGCAGCCTGAAAGGTAGCAGTATCCATTAACGGAGGTGGAGGTGGAGGTGGTGTTGGTGCTCCTGTAGTATTGAAGCGTCGAGGATTCCTTCTTGGTGTCATGATTCTGCCATAAGTTAAGATACGAATTCTTGATAGGTCTTCTGAAATGCTTATGGAAAGTCTTAGTATCATATGCTTTGCATTCCGAACATTACCAAAATTTGTAAGTAAATGGAAACTTTCAATAATAAGTGTATGATTTCCTTAGTATATTAAGAACTTAATGGTATGCTCAAGGAAATAATAAATGCGTGTCATTCTCATTGATATTGATACAACGATCAAGAAAATTTGACCTTACATGGGTCTAGGGTACATCAATGATGAAGGGAAAATTTGACAGCATTCGGGCCCCCGAATTGTGCACTCGCAATCCGTCGGGTTTACATTTAAAAAGAAAGAGTAATACAAACACTTAGTCGATAAGTATATATACATAGCGCCAAAAGTACGCGGTCTACTCCGAGCGGGTAGCACGTTGCGGACCATGGTATGGGGTTGTGGAAGTCTTAGCTCGGGCTACTTGTCGTTCAGCCTCGATGATATGCCTCTCCATTGCGGCTTGGTTCTTACGGAACTCCCTTACTTCGGCTCTAGCAGCAGTAATGTCCTTCTGAAGGGAAAAGGTGTGCTCTATTGTCCGCCCATGTTCTTCGTCCAGACGACGAAGACGTACCGCAGTGACAGCAGCGGTGGCCCCAATGTCCAAGAGTTGGTCGGCATTCACTCTTTCTTGCTCGCCTTGGTTGGCAATGCGACAAACCATGACAGGGAGTGCCCTGTCAGCCGAACCCCCGTTGCTGAGGTTATAAAAGCCTTGTTCCATGCCGTAGGGTGGGCGTTGCCCTTGTTCCCTGCTCCATCGCTTCAGATCCACAGCCCAACGGGGCGCCGGGCCCTGAAAGTTCCTTTCGGGATTTGCTGCTCCTCGGGGAGGATTGTAGATCTCGGGTTCCGAGTCAGTGCTCCCACCATCTCCTTCCTCTTCTGACTCTTCATCTGGGTTTTCCTCGGGGTTTTCTTTGGAATCCTCTTCTGGCTCCTCCTCGGGGATCTCTTCCGGATCTTCCTCTGGGTCCTCTTCAATCCAGGCTCCATTACCCTGGTTAGGGTAGTAGTGATCCCCAGGAATGTGAAATCCTGCCATTTTTGTCTAGTCAAGAAATAGAGGCAAGAGAATTATATAGAAACTTGGGAGTAAAAAGGTAATTTTTGATAAATAATTTTTTTTTATTTATTTGACGATTCCTAATTTTAACTAAATATCGAGGTTCGCACGATTATTATAGTTCTTATGGTTTTATAAAATACTGCTATAGTATTTCAAATTTGTAAGTTTGATTCTAGTATTTTCTTTGGTAAGTTTTCGACTTGTTACTCACTACGACCATTCCCTGAAATACGTTGGTCACATCTAGGATAAATATAGTTGATCAGGCTATATTTATTCTCGATCTGATTACATACCCCGAGGCCTAATTGGAGTGTCGCAACTTGCCTTAATACTTTTGTAAAAGTTTTGTTATTATACGAGACCGATGCATGCGTGTACTTATACTTTTATATAAAAAAAATATATATATATCATTTTAATTTATTAAAAGTATCATTTATGAAAACGTTTTGTAAGAGGGTTTTAGTCCCTTTGCATTTATAGTTTGTATATCTTATGTGGTTCGATATACTTAGTTCACTATAAACAATGCTCTGATACCAATCTGTCACAACCCCAAACCAGAATGGCTGAAACATTCGGGGATGGATGACTTCACGTAGTATCATAACAATTGAGTATTTGTAAAGAAAGTAACCCAACCATCATAAGTATAATAAAAGTTACATCGTTGCGTTTAATACATGTTTCAAAAGAATATTACAAATATGATGATTAAAATGTTTTGATAACAGATGCCATAGCGTTCCTTCTTCAAAAGTTTATGGTTACCTGTATTACTGATTCCCTGAGAAATACAAGTAGTTTTGAAAAAGTGTCAACAATTAAGTTGGTGATTTCATAAGCGTTTTTGTACTAAAATTCGTATGTCTTTTGGTAAAAATGACTGAGCGTGTTTTTGCAGAAAATCCAATATTTTCTATGTATGTGTGATAGTTTGAAAAAGTTCCAAAGGCTGGAATGCAATAGTATATTTCCTGTTAAAGTGGTGAAAGTGGATTTATACATATATTATGTAACACTAAATGCATTTAAGAGCCTCGTAAATCAAAATATTTCGATATTCCATGTGAGATTTATAACCATGCTATTGACCCAGACTGCCTGTAACAACGTTCTTCAGGCGTTGCAGTGTTATGACGTTTGTCACCCCAGACCTGCCGGTCTAACTGTAGCTAACAGTTTAGGTGCGGGATTGTCAATCCCGTATAGATCTATACACAAGTATCACGCTCTCCCTACAAGAGATTATGGTTTATAATACAGGACTTGAAGTGCGTACTCGAGAGTACGGTGAAGCCGGAAGTCTCACAAAACTTAGTATCAATAGATTGACGGAATGAAAACTGCACATTTCTTGTAAATGAAAGTATTTCCTTTTTATCGTGTTTATGTAAAGATGTCATGAATAACTTGTAAACTATACCGATTATAGTTTTTCAAAAGTGTGTTCCATTTGGTGATAAAAACTTGACGTAATAACAACTTTGCATGTAAAGTGTAACGTTACTATTAATGTGGTTTAACAATTATAACAGGATGTAAGTAAAATATTCGCAACCATAAAGTACGGTGCGTATTTGAACATAAGTTTTTCTCGTGTTTCACTTGTATTCCCCACCCCCCCTAAAACATGAAAAAGACATGAAAATGTAGGGGTATGAACTCACCTGGAAAGTGTGATGATTTGATGAAACGAGACTTTACTCGGGTAGCGCTTCGACCGGGAAGTGGTAAGTTTCTTGGGATTTTCGGAGCTTCGGACCTTTGTCGGAACTTGGATATGTAACCGGGGTGTCGGGGTCGTCTCGGGATGCTAAAATTAGAGTAGAAGTGAGAGAGAAGAGGGAAATTCGCAAGGGAAGTCGGAACCCTCGTACCCTTTATATAGGGGCTGGTCATGGTGCGAACACGGGGCGTTCCTGCTGGGTACGCAGGGCGTTCCCTCTACGCAGGGCGTTCCCCTGAACGCAGCACGTTCCGAAGCTGAATTACGTCATTGCTTACGAACCTCGGATGGGATGGCGAAGAGTCAGGTCTACGAGGGAACATGGCGCATTCCCTCGGAACGCAGGGTGTTCCCTTCGGACCCGCCTCGAAGTGTGTGCCCAAAACTTGTAAAATCCGTAACTTTCGCGTATGAGCTCCGTTTTCGACGTTCTTTATATGCACGCGAAGGTGAGAATATACTCTAAAATTCTCGTTTAGACTTCATCGGCTAATTTTGAGTTTATTTTTAATAAAATATTTTTAACAAGACGGGACTGGAAAAGTCCGTTAAAAATCTATAACTTCTTCATCTGGCGTCTGTTTCCGTCTGTCTTTTTACCGTTGCACTACTATTGTTGAGACCTTCAATTCTCGTTTAAATTGTGTCGGCTAAAAATTGCTCGATCTTTATTTCGAGTTTTTAGCTGTCTACTACTGTTCTGAAACTTAGAAAAATCATAACTTCCGCATACGAAGTCAGATTTGGGCATTATTTTTATGTATGCTCACGGTTTAACATAATCTACGACTTTCATTTAGATACCTAAGGCTAAAAGGTATTTTATTGAAATTTCACTTTTTACGCTTAACAGTGTTTTACCGGTTGTGTTGCGGATTTTCGATTGGTCATAACTTCTTCATTATAACTCAGATTTTAGTGTTCTTTATATATTTGGAAATCTTGACAATATATCTAACATTTTATGCAACCCAAATGAGACTTTAGAACACTTCATTTTTGACGCCATTTTATTACATCAAAAATATTTTAATATTATTTGACTTTTTGAACATTACATTGACTCGAAATATCGGGTTGTCACAAACAATCCCGCACCTGAGCTGCTTGCAACAGCTAGGCCGGCAGGCTTGAAGTGACAAATGTCGTACCGATTGGGACACATGAAGAACATCGTGTTCAGGGCATTTTAGGTCATCAAGCATGATTATGATAACTCATAATTTGGTATTGAACAATACAATTAGTGTATGAATAAGTAAATAACTTCGCAAGGGAAGTTATGAAGAATATAGCACATGTAATCGATCCTATATCCGAAGCGTATGGGACACGATTCATGATGTCTCACATAAAGACTAAACCAGTCTTTTGCTATAATATTTCCATTTCAATTTGCCAAGTTCTCATAATTCAGATTATGAAAAGGGATGCCGTAATCATAATCGAATTATAGAACGCAAATAATGGACCCATAATTTTAGAACGCAAATAATGGACCCATATATAGAATTTCCTTATGTTGAGCCATTCCAACATGAAATTCATATATATATCCTTGACTAAATACGATTTAAAACCTCAATCTAAACTTTTAGATTTGAGATGAAGTATAATTTCCTCTCCCTTAATTATAGCAAAACAACTTTTTCCCAATTGAAACCTTTTGTTTTCTATCATTAACATTGCTAACTTGCCACCTTTATCATAATTATCATGCTCCCACTAACACGATGATTATTAGCATAACACTTATCCTCCCACTAGCTTTGACATGTACTCAGAAATCAACTGAACTTCTAGAAAAACAATACTTTATTGACTTTCTTACCAAAGTTCAGATTTCTGATACTAGATTGCTTTGATAAAACTTTATCAAAATCATACACCTTGCCTTAGATAGCACACTTGTGTGTCTAAACAATTTTAAGAACTATGAAAAGGGATGTCGTAATCATAGTCTCAATTGTTTAGACCTTTGCCACTTCTCACAAGTCCATGTTAGTGTGTCGGTTAACCACACATGCTCCACTAACGACTTTGAGAATCCAAATATCACAATTGCTATCTAGCTAAAATATACTTAGTGAAAGTGTTTCCTCACCATCATTTTCATGAATCGGAGAGAAACCTTATGACACTTACATTTAATGGTGTTTGTGTTCTTATCCATGTGAATTGTCAAAACCATAGTCACAAGACAAGGATAATGACAAATTCAAACTCATATGGACTGAACTCAATCTTAATTTCTTGCCATCTGGCAGCTCAAGGGTCTGCCATTGCTTCCAAGTTGCTGTGCAACCAATTGAGAACTCTAAGAACTCATATGCAAAGCCAACTTTAATTGGAATGGACATGGAAATAGTCAACACGATAGGTTATAGACCTCAAGTCGTGTGCTAGTGAAGAACTTTAGGTTTTACTCTTGATTAGTTCTTGAGACTTTCAAGACCTTTTAAGACTCCCACTGTCCTCTTGACATATAAGACTCTCTTGTCAAATATTCAAGAGATAGTGTGGATTCTAATCAAGACAAACACTTCACACAATTGGCCTTAGTTGGTCTTTGTTTTATCCAAAACATCACAACTTACCAATTTCAAATGTACAAAAGTAGAAACCTTTTACTCTTACATTTGACAAGTGTTCTTAAACCTTCTTTAAGACACGTCACTCAAGTTACAATCTTGGAGTATGACTCTAAGAATTGTTTTGGAATGAAATATGACTCATCTTCTTGATTTAACCACTTCAACAATTCATAACTCCTCTTCTTAGCTACCAGAATGCACTTAGAGGATGAATTGTGATAAGGTCTGTTAATCATTAAGATGATTATATAACATGATACTAAAGTACTCTCCCATCTTTTCAGATTTGAGAAACTTTTATCCTTCTGCCTAATTTGATTCTTCGCATTCGTTCCGCCATACACTGAAATTTTTTCCAATGCTTCAGAATTATACTTAAGCCTGTAAGTATAACCATATTTACTAAACTTTAGTAAATCATGACGAATAGTCTTATCGATCTTTTGTGGTGGACTTAATCAATGCACAAGAATGTGTACTCGATCCCTTAGTATGTTACTTGACTCACACATCCATGTGAACAAGCAGTTAGTCTTAATTTTTCCAATGCTTGAAGGTTCTCATTCATCATGCTCTACAAATTGCATGATTCCAAGTTTCGGTCCAATTGAAACTTGGGTGATGAGAATCTTTCCTTATTTGGTAAATTTAGACACTACCACAAATGAAAGAATCAAATTCATATTTCCACTCTTGCTCTTAATGGAATCTTATAAGCAACACAGTTTTTCACAAATGTCATTCTAAGGATATCTTAAAATAAATAAAATCAAAAGATTTACCTTTAATTTTAAAACTTTGCGGAAAAACTCATCCTTACAATCTGTATGAAAACTTGTTGTTATCTATTCCTAAGCAAAATATCATAACTCCTAAGAAGTAGCTCAAGAATCCGATCTTCAAACTATGTGATAGAAATCCATCTACGCGATCAGATTCAGCATATTCTTTGTTTAAGTTTCTTCACTTTTTCTTTGATTCTTAAAACATCACCATGTGACCCAGTCACATCATGTATCAAGAATCTCAGAATAGAAACTTAGCAGAGTTAGATAGTGGACTTTACCTGAAGTAGAGTCAAAGTTATTGACTTTAACATCCTTAGGTAAATTTGGCAACTTCGCAACCAATGCCCCTTTCTTTGGCAATGGACCCTTGATAATGAGAGTATCTCAGACTTATCTTTTCTCTTTACCATTTGGTCAACCGAGTTGACTATGGCCGATCCCTTTCCATTGGGAAGAGAGAGCTTTACTGGATATCCAATGTCATCATTGTCAATGTCCATAAAGTTTTAGGAAGTTGATCTTAGCAAATAGATAAGGTCAATAAGGGTCTTGTCATAGTCTGTTTCATAGGAGTCCCAAAGGAACTCACTATGTGACTTAGAAAGTGATTGATCATCAGCTTCCTCTAGACTTTGACACCCAACTCTCCCGGCTTGTCAATATGTGACTACATCTCCAAGATGTGATCACACATAGAGCTTTGCTTGCCAATAAGGCTTGAGTGACCTTAAACTTTTCAGGAACTTGTGGGTTAGGGAGAATAATTGGAGGAGGTGAAAGAAGTATGATTTCCATGGGACATCATCTTCATTTTAGGAAAACTTGTTTCAAGAGATTTGGGAAGATCATCTTTTGGGAGATATTTAAGATAGTTGAATTAAAGTCCTTAATATAACACCCAATATGAAATATTAAGGCTAGGACCCAACACAATACTTTTATAACTTGGAAGAGGGATGCCGTAATCCAGGCTATAAAATATTTGAAGGTAGGTGAATGACGATTCACCAATTTCCACCAAGATAAACGAAATGTATTATTAGGTTTTAATTGGTTTAGAAACTGCTAGATTCTTTTGAGATTCATTGAACTGTTCAATGACATGTTTCAATCTCGAGTGTGCCCTTCAGGTTTTGTGATTGGGATGCCGAGGATCACAAAACAAGGTGTGAATAACCATGCAAATATACTTGGTACCCTTAAGTGTTTACCCCTCAATCGATGTGCCGGTTAACCACACACGCTCCATCGATACTATGATAAACATTAAGTTACCCTTTGCCTACCTTGTTAAATACGAGTTAGTGTGCCGGTTAACAACACACGCTCCACTAGCCGACTTAAACAAAGTGCAAAGTGTAATTTCATGGGTTAGCACCAAATTCACATTTTCCTAAGTAACTAAGATTGGGAATTTATAAATGTTTAGTTACTTAGTATTTATCATTAATACTTTTAATAAAGGGAGAACTATAGTCCTTGTCCTACCCGTTCGGCTAACGACCCTCCACCAGTCAAGGAAGCGGTGGGTGAGAGTGGACACCCATTAAACTGCCATTTTATAGGCAGTAACCTTATACCCCCTTATAGACCGGCTTCGTGAATGAGGCCTGCTAACGGTAAGATTGACTTTCTCTTATACATATATATATATATATATATATATATATATATATATATATATATATATTATTAACTTATAATATTATAAAGTATAAGGGTTGAGTTTTAACTTTTAAAATTCTAAGGGCTTAACTTGGAATTAAAGTATTCATAAGTGAAAACTTTTCAAATTCCAAAACTTGAGGGCAAGTTTTGAAACTATTCAAAACTAATTAATTCCATAACTTACGTGTTTAAAGTAGTTTTAATTAAAAAAAAACTCTTCAAGTTCCATAACTTGAGGACAAGTTATGGAAGACTTTAAACTAATGAAAGAATGTAACTTTTCTTTATTTTTGTAACTTATGGAACTAATTAAGGTTACACATTTTATTACTTAATGAAGTGACTCTTGAACGTCCATAACTTGAGGATAAGACTCTTCATTTTTGTAACCATTGCCAACTTTTATGAGTTTTATAAAACTTAAATGTGACCTTTCATGTAACTTGAGGACAAATTACACAAACACATTTTAGAATCATCTCTTAGATTAAAATGGATTGAAAAACACATAATCAATTAACTTTTCTATTAATCTAAGCAACTCATAAGAACAAGATAATTCAAATCAAACTTTTTCATGTAATTAGTCTAAACCTTAAACTAATACAAAACATGAATCTATTGACAATTATCTCTTTGAAATTGGATTAGCATGAACATTACCACATCAAAAACAAGTTTATAGGATCAAAAACAGCTACTGGTAATGTTCCTAGTCCATTTCTAGCCAAAAAACTCGAAGATATGCTGACAGGGGCTCCTACTCGTCGAGTGTATGAACCTACTCGACGAGTAGGATGATTTTCTTCATGGACTCGGCGAGTTCATCAGTGAACTCGGCGAGTCCAGTGTCCAGAATGCCCGAAATTCGACTTTTTCAGCATTTTTCAGCAATTTGCATCAAGTATAATTGAAAACAAGCCTAGGCTCTGATACCACTGTTGGGTTTTGAGCATTCTAACACTCCTAAGTGTACATGCAACCCTAAATACCTTGGATCTATGTTTTCTCTATTATACATGCAAATATGAACTTTCCAAGGTATTCATCCTAACTAGCATAATAACACTGATTCAAATGAATATCTCAAGTTAGAATTACATATCTCTTTGATGTAGAATGTCTTCATGAAGCTTGAGTGCCTAGTGCCCCAAGTGTGACACATCAAATGGTTCACACAACATCAAATGCACATGGAATGACTTGAGAGAAATTGGAACACTTCATAAAATCGGCTAGCCCTTTTTCCTCACACATAGTCTCCGATTTCTTGAGCCATGTGATTCTTTTATATGGTGGCTATTAGGGTTACACCATGTAACTCATAACTTTACCCATTCCTTATGCTCCATGGATTTTAACCTCCATGGAGTATCCATGGGTCACCCCATGGACTTATTCCAACATAAGGAATCTTGGATCACAAGCCCACATATAAAAGAATGAATGATTTACACAATCAACCCATATATTTAATTAGTCTCCTTTTGATCACTTAATTAATTCCAAATTAATTCTTGATCAATACTAATTAAATAACCTTATTAATATATTAGAACTTATAATATATTAATAAACCTTAAGTGTTATTTCTCTCATTTTAGTCTATCCAAATGCATGATGCCATGCAACCCAAATGGACCATGTCGGGTCGGGTCAAGTCTTACCAATTATAGTTATGGACTTAGACATTAATCCAACACTAAGCACATCAAGGAAGGGATCTAGGCTAGTTTCCAAGGCTTAGAAGGGACTAGGGCACACTTTGGCACCCTTTTTGGGGTTTACGGTCCAAGAACATCTTGGACCGTAAACACCATTGATCATTGGTTTCTTGGGTGTTTTCTTGATGTTTAGAAGCGTAACAAGCTCTATAATACTCTAGGATAGAAGTACTTACTAGGTAGAAGCTTGAAAAGGTGCTAAAAGTCCAAGAACACTAGTGTGTGTTCTTGGTGTTCTTGGTGAAACTTGAAGATCTACACTTTTGGAATGATTTCACGGATGGAATCATGTTAGATCACTAGATTAAGGTATATATCAACTTATTAGGGTAAGAAACACTTACAAGTTGAAGATCTTGAAGAAATGTTGGATTATACTTGAGAGAGAATTGAGATTTGGATCTTGAAAATGTGAAAAATGGTAAAATATGACTAAGTGTCATATTTATACCCCCTTTTAGGGTTTACGGCCGTAAACACCTTTGTTTAGGCCGTAAACTCCAAATTCTTGGAGTTTTGGAATAATATCGTTGCACAATAAACCCTAGGGCATCCTCTCTCCTGATATCTCCTGAAGTACTAACTTAAAAACACTTAAACTTAATCCAAAAAGCTTGAAAGTTAGCAGAAACTGTTCTGACTTCTATTGAATTGAAAGGTTGTACAGAATAGAAATTTCGGGTTGTCACATCATCCCCCCCGTTAGAAGGAATTTCGTCCCGAAATTAGAGTTTAAGCAAATAAGTAGTTACAAATAACTAAGTAAAGAGACGAGGATATTTCAGTTTCATCTGATCCTCTCGCTCCCAAGTGAATTCAGGTCCTCGCTTGGCGTTCCAGCGAACCTTCACTATCGGGATACGGCTTTGTTTCGTTTTCTTGACCTCCCGGTCCATGATCTCTACAAGTTCTTCCACGAAGTTGAGGCTCTCGTTGATCTCGATTACGTCGAGTGGGATTACAAGAGTCTCGTCGGACAGACACTTTTTCAAGTTCGAGACGTGGAAAGTAGAATGTACGTTACTGAGCTCGCGAGGTAAGTTAAGTTTGTAAGCTACAGGGCCGATTCTTGCGAGAATCTCGAAAGGCCCTATGTACCTGGGATTTAGCTTTCCACGCTTTCTGAAGCGTATCAAGCCCTTCCAGGGTGAGACCTTCAATAGAACACGGTCGCGCACCTGGAATTCCAACGGTTTCCTTCGTTTATCAGCGTAGCTTTTCTGTCGGTCTCTAGAGGCTTTCAATCGTTCACGAATCTGAACAATCTTCTCTGTCGTTTCCCGAATGATCTCCGGACCTGTTAGAGTGCTTTCACGAACTCGTCCTTTAGCTAACTGGGTATCACCCACCTCATGTCACACCCCCAAACCAAGGATGGCGGAAACGTCCGGGGGTGAAGGACTTCATGTATAGTATCACAACAACGAGTATAATAGTGCCCAAAGTAAATACAACCATCATAAATATAATTGAAAAAGTTATACAATAGTATATGTTTACATGTTTCCAAACAATTACACTTATGATGACAAAATGAAATGTTTGACGATTTAACGTCCCATCCTCAAAAGCGGTTGATTTCCTACTATCACTGAATTCCTGAGAATACAAGTAGTTTGAAAAAGTGTCAACAATTAAGTTGGTGAGTTCATAAGAGTTTTGTTTGAGAAAGAAATCGTTTTCCTTGTAAAAGCAACAAAGTATGTTTCCAGAAAATTCAATATTTTCTTTATTAAGTAAAATGAATGTTTCTATGTTATGCGATAATGAACCCTAGAGGCACCCATAGATTCCTTCTATAATCGCCCAATGTATATAAGTTATATAAAATTTAAGTTGAATAAACCGTTGAATATAATGGGTCTGCCCTAGGTCCACAACGAAACAAGGAACAGGAGATGAGGCGGGCCCACCAATTCTAAGTCGATTGTGACTTGATTCTTATATAACTCTATCATATACACTTAACAATTGTAGCTGAAGTCTAACAAGTCTAGCTTTATGTAGTTTTAATAGAAATATGTTCCAAAGAAAATCCTATATTTTCCTTATAAAAAGTTAGGTAGTCCTAAATCCCAGTACCGAAAATAAATAAGTATTTTCCATACTTAAAGATATAAAAGCGATTTTAAATCGGCATAAAACCCTTTTTAGAGTTTGGTAGTCCTAAATCCCAGGACTGAAAACAAGTATTTTTCCATACTTAAAGATACAAAAGCTATTTTAAATCGGCATAAAACCCTTTTTAAAGTTAGGTGGTCCTAAATCCCAAGACCGAAGATAAAAAAATGTTTTTCCATACTTAAAGTATTTCCTATGAGTTAAATCGACATAACTCGCTAATTTAAAAGTAAGAACCCATAAATCTTATGATTTGTTAATACCACATGTGAGTTATTGTAACCATGCTAAGACCCAGACGGCCTTGTAATACGACGTTTTCAGGCGTCGGAAACGAAATGACATTTGTCACCACAGACCTGCCGGTCTAGCTGTTGCAAGCAGCTCAGGTGCGGGCTTGTCAGACCCAATATAAATCTATACACAACTATCACGCTCTCCCTACAAGAGACTCTGGTTACAATTTACAGGACTTTTGATTTTGTTACCATGAAGGTAACACGAAGGGAATATCTCACAAATTTACTCATTAACAGATTTACGTGAACTGAACTGAAAACCTTTGGTAAATAAGTTTGAAATGTAAATGATACATAAACTATACCTATTATTGTTTATCCAAACGTTTGTAATGTAAAAGAACTCTTTTATGAAAATACATTAGTACTATGAATCCATAAACTATGCTTACTATAGCTTATTATATGTGTTCTAAATGAATGAAGAATCTTATCATGAATGACTAAATTTCAGTTTATAATGATAAACTAACAAGAAAACACATTCAATATTTAGAACTTATTGTTATACACTTTCCTCAACATAATACAAAGTGTTATGAAAGTTATAAGCTGTTAACTAGTTTTTAAGCTTTCTGCACTGTTTTTAGAAAAATCATAGAAAAATCATACGAAGTCGAAAACTGAATCCGTAAATTCTAAGAGTTCATAAAAGGTGTCTAGTTTATTCATAATTTTTATTATGATTTTTAGAAGTATTTAACTTGCGTTAAAATGTTCATATTCTGATGGTCCGAATTCGTTTCTGAAATGATAGGCAGTTTTGTAAAAATCACCATAAATCGTAGCAAAATCGTATAGAGATGTGCAAGTAGTCATTTTAAAGGTATTAACCTGAACTATTTGCATATTAAACAGTTTTAAAAGGTATTAAGTTTAAGACAGTCAAAACAGTCCGTGAATAAGACTCAACTTTTCTGATGAAAGCTGTTGTTTGAATTTAGTTAAGTTTTTGGTATTTTTAACTTGTATTCCCCCCTTGAAAACTGAAGAAAACATGAAAATGTAGGGGTATGAACTCACCTTGAGTGATGACTTGAAGAGTGGAAGGTCGAAGACGAGGAGTATCAAGTCAAGACCACTTGATGAACACGTGAGAGTTTGGATGATCCTAAGAACGATTTTTGGTGTTAAGATATGAGTCAATGATCCAAGAGTGTTATGAAATTTATGGAATGACACTTGAGTTTAGATGGAATACTTACCATAAAGTGTTGTAGCAACTCACGAACACTTGCACAAGGTGGTGGAAAGTAGAGAGAAAGAAGCTTTCTTGAGATGATATGAGAAGTGTGAAAGTGAAGGATTTATCAAAGTGAATTAAGAAATCCTCCAGGGATTTCTTTATGTAAATGTTGCTGGAGCAACTTGCAAGATTGAAGGGATGTCTAGCTTGGTTTGTGTGATGTGGATAGGGTTGGACTATTGAGAGGAGGACACATGGAAGGCAAGTGGGCACACTTGACCCACTTATGGGGGTAAATATCTTCTTAATATAAACTAATGATTTTTAATTAATAAATACTAAAAAAATAATTAAAACAAGAGTTCTGGGGTTTTAAAATGGTAAAATATGGATTTGGGTGAAAATCCCACGTTAAAATCATGAAAAACGGGCTTAAAACAAAGTCGTGGTCGAAAACCGGGTGGAAAGGGGAAAATCCAAAGTCAGGCTTGGTTACTGAAGTGGATCCGAAGGGAAGGAAGACCGCGGTTCGGAGGCTGCGGTTCGCTTGGCTGCGGTCGGCTCGGCTACGGTCCGGCTTGGCTGCGGTCGGATTGGCTGCGGTCGGATGGGCTGCGGTCCGGTTGCGGCTAGGTGGCTGCGGTCTTTAGCAGCCTTGGTCCTTAGTAGTCCCACTCCGGTCCAAGTAAGGTTTGGTCCCTATAGGGGGACTCCGGTTCAAGTAGGGTTTGGCCCCTAGAGAGGGACTCCGGTCCAAGTAGGGTTTGGCCCCTATAAAGGGACTCCGGCCCTAAAAGGCTATTTTCCAAGGTATCTTCCCGTTTCGCATTGTTTTTCACCAAGTTAAGGGTCGGGATGACTATAAAAAGTTGAGAGAGATTTTGAGAGAGATTTGGGAGAGATTTCCCATACTTGGAGAGATTTCACATACTTGGAGAGATTTGGGAGAGATTTCACATACTTGGAGAGATTTCACATACTTAGAGAGTTTTGGGAGAGATTTCACATACTTGGAGAGATTTGGGAGAGATTTCACATACTTAGAGAGTTTTGGGAGAGATTTCACATACTTGGAGAGATTTGGGAGGGATTTCACATACTTGGAGAGATTTCACATACTTAGAGAGTTTTGGGAGAAATTTCACATACTTGGAGAGATTTGGGAGAGATTTCACATACTTGGAGAGATTTCACATACTTAGAGAGTTTTGGGAGAGATTTCATATACTTGGAGAGATTTAGGAGAGATTTCACATACTTGGAGAGATTTCACATACTTGGAGAGATTTAGGAGAGATTTTACATACTTGGAGAGATTTCACATACTTGGAGAGATTTGGGAGAGATTTCACATACTTGGAGAGATTTCACATACTTAGAGATACTTAGAGAGTTTTGGGAGAGATTTCACATACTTGGAGATATTTGGGAGAGATTTCGCATACTTGGAGAGATTTCACATACTTAGAGTGATTTGGGAGAGATTTCACATACTTGGAGAGATTTAATCTTAGCCATTATTATCGTATAATCTCGTAATGCAAGGTTCGTGAACCCCGTTATGTTTCGTTTATGATTGTTTTAAGTCCCCGAAAGGGTCCTTAGTCGTGTTTTGATGCGTTTAACTCCCTTTTTAGGGTTTTTACATTATTAACACATAGATTCTTCGTGACACTATAGAATAACTTTTAACATACAAGTACTAGTTAAGTTGACTGGTTTGACTTGTTGACTTTGACTTTGACTTGAATTGACGGTTGTCACATTATCCCCCCGTTAGAAGGAATTTCGTCCCGAAATTTGTATTTGAGTGGGACATCAAGGGTTGGGGAATAGATGTGGGTATTTTTGCTTTATTTGGCCTTCGCGTTCTCAGGTGAATTCGGGTCCTTGTTTCACGATCCAACAGAACTTCACAACAGGGATGCGTCTTTGGTTTCGTCGGGAGGTTTCACAAGAGTCTCGTCGGACATACCTTCCTTTAAATTTGATGCGCAGATGGTTATATGTACATTATTAGGTTCTTGGGGCAGTCGAAGTTTGTATGCTACTGGGCCAATCCTAGCAAGGATTTCGAATGGCCCGTTGTACCTTGGGTTTAGTTTCCCATGTTTACCGAAACATATCATTCTTTTGAATGGTGAGGCCTTCGGTAGAACTCGATCGTCAACCCGCAATTCTGAGGGTTTGCGTCCCTTATCTGTGCAGTTCTTTTGTCGGCTTCGAGATGCTTTCAGCCTTTCTCGAATTTATACTAAGTCGTAAGTAATAACTTCCCCCTCGGAGCGCTGCATAGGGTCTGCTTTAGTCTTCCTCGTTTGATTAGGTCGGTAGGGAGCATATGGGTTCGGTTTACGAGACTAGACTTATTTGGATGGTAGAACGTTCATTCACAGTCCTGGATAGCCTTGTCCTGAAGTTCATGGTAGGACTCGTACCTGGTCCATCTATCTTTAACTTGCGTATAGAGGTCGTATGTAATTAGGATTGGTAAGACAGTTGGATGGGTGACTCCGCCCCAAGTCCACAACCAGACAAGGAACAGGAAATAGGGAGGAAACATACATCCAATGTCCATAGAATCTTAATTATATATTATCCTCGCGTATACAGTTCGTAGTGATAGACTAACTGTATTCATCTCAAGCTTCTGTGATTGCTCTTGTCCTGTTATACGTGTGCTATTCTGGAAGGGTTCACTAGGAATAATTTGAAAAGGTGCAGAAAGTGCAATACTCCTCTCGTGAGTGTTTTGAGGTTTCACAATGAGAGATGGCCAGGAGATCCGTGTCGGATTTGCGTTTATAAAAGACGAGGGTTTCGAGGTTAGATGAAGGGTCTTTTTGTAGCCGTGTAATCGGGAAAGTGAGGAGTATACCAATCGACATCGAATGATGACAACGAATCTTTTTAGTAACACATGTGTTAGGTTGTATTCGTATGAATTATTCATTAAGGAGATGGAGTATCGTGTGATTATTGTTAGTGTGCTCCGTTTCGATCGGTGTTATTGTTACTGCAAATGATTAATACCACAACAGCTAGCATTGGTAGTAAGTGTGTTCTGAATACTAGTAGTGATTCCTTATATCTTGATCCCCGATCGATCATTCTATGATCGATCGGTATATGTAAGTCGCATGTAAATTGGTATTGATGAAACCGTCGAGTGAGTGGCTTTACCCTAATCCCACTACTAGACATGGAATAGGGGTTAAGACGGAATTATTCGCTCTAAGTCTTTAGTATTTCGATTATAATTAACCTTGATGTATATACCAAGTTATCCCAGCTTACTGGTAATGATCCTAAGATCATATATAAGTGTCTTTGATTTGATTGAGTGAGAGAGTATTTTTAACTACTTTTTGATATACGGTAATTTTAGCAACATACCAATTTCATTACAAACATATGGTACTTAAACGTTTTTGTTGTTGGAAACATTACAAAAGTCCTAATAAGGTTCCTTGTTGCTCCTGCTGGTTTGTTTGTCACGTTCCACCTGTTCCCTCGTCATTCCTCTCAGTTGGACAGTCTCTCTTGAAGTGTCCCGTTCCACCGCATAGGTAGCATACTGGACTTACACTGATGTTGGTGATTGAAGTGATGTGTTGGGTCTGTTTCCTGCAGAAGCAGGCAATATGTCCGTCCTTGTTGCAGTTTTTACAGTGCATCACCCGACAAACCCCATGGTGATGGTAGCCACACTTGTTACATCTTGGGAGTGATCCCTTATATGGTCTGGCCGGTGCTTGGGTGACAGACCTTGTGGCTAGTGCCGAGGCATGTGTTGTGACTGCAATTGTAATGGCAGGGGTGGCCATGGGTTGTTTTCTTTTAGCGATTCCTTGAGATTGGTTGTGCTCCTTTTTGTTCCAAAACTTTCGCTTCTTGAGATTAGTTGTGCTCCTTGAGATTGGTTGTGCTCCTTCATGGGCAGACACCCGTCGGTGTTCCTGATTGTTACAACAATTTGTATTGTCGGTACCGCTTCCATCTCTGCTAGCGTTGTTAACATTGAGTTGCGCCATGACGGCTGTCACGGCTGCCGTGACTGCAGCTTGAAAAGTAGTAGGATCTATCTGCAGGATTGCTGCTTCGCTTGTAGGATGGTTACCTCCTTGTGAAGACATAACTCTGTTGCATGGGGAGAAACGATTTCGTGAGTGGGGACGATTCTAGTTACACCCTTATCATTTATATACACATATATAAATTTCGCACTTTACTCAACTATACTTGATGTTTCTGCTAACGTTCCGGAGACGGAGTTTATGGTAGTGGGTAGAAGTAGGTTTTGTATGGGCGTTAAGCTTTACTCATCTTGGGATTAGGTTTGTCCAAACACACTTATTTGAGGAGTTCTGATGGGATCCGGTGCATTAGTGCTGGTGTGACCGCACCTTATAGGTCTTATGGAACGGCACCTTTCAACCATGAGGTTTAAAAAGAAGAAATGATAATGAGTATTGAATAAGGGTTTATACGTCAGGAGATATCTCACTCAGTTTATCGTAGTTCTGAGTATATCGAGTTCCAATGTTTTTGGTGTCTTTTGAAAACAATTCATAATGAGAGTCTATATATAATAAACTCATGAATTTTTAGTAGTATTGCTCCCAATAAAAATAATATGCATGCCCCTTTCATTTGTATGATTCTAGTATATTTAGCTTTTAGAGAAAGGTTTTGAGCCTGATGCAGGTCTACACCACATTATTGCAAGGAAAAGTTTGGACCGCAAACAAATCTCTCGACTAGTATAATCACTAACTTGCGAGGTCGGGTCTACACATGGAGGGGAGTAACACCAACGCACGCTCATACGCCTAATCTACAGGTCTTGTGAGTAAAATGGACTCTGCTCACGACAATTCGCCCCCAAATGGCGATTGCTGTTGCTGATGGCGACTCCATCCCTTGATCAATGCTGCCCAATAGGGCACAGGTTCGATGTAGTCGAGGCGGTTTGCGAGAGCCCTGGCTATGTAAGGAGATGTCGATCTCTGGCTCAATCTTCGACTCTTTTCCTCATCACCCACTAACTTTCCGGGTTCGGAAAGTAGGGGTCTCCCGGTAAGTAAAATCTTGTCATGATGTTCGTGCGAGAATAGGAGTGAGGTAAGAGGCATATAATAATTATATTCCTAGAAATACTTATAGGGGTTTGATCCTCTTTAATTATTTTTATGATGACCTGGTGCATACCAGTTACATATCTAAGTTATATATAACTTTAGCGTATCCATTTAGTGATTGTAGACCTACTAGCAAGAATCAGTTTAGTTTTCACATAAGTTATACTACCACAAAATACTCCTATAGTATTTTAAATGTTATGTTTGGTTGTTAACGATTTTTTGGTATGGGTGTTGGTAAGTTGATAGACTCGTTGTCCACTATGACTATCCCCCGGCACATACTAGTCACTTCTCGGACGAATATAGTTGATCCGGCTATATTCCTCCCAGACTTGATTGCATATCTCAGGGCATATTCACATTGCACAACTCTTCTATTTTTAACTTTTGTGTTTTCCTTAGACGTAGCACTAAACCGGTATGCATGTATGTACTTATACTTTTAACAAGAAACTATTTATTTCTAAAAGTATAGTTATTTGAAAATGTTTAAATCAGAGACTTAAGTCCCAATGCATTTATAGTTTGTATATCTTATGTGGTTCGATATACTTAGTTTACTATAAACAATGCTCTGATACCAATCTGTCACACCCCTAAACCAAGGATGGCGGAAACGTCCGGGGGTGGAGGACTTCATGTATAGTATCACAACAACGAGTATAATAGTGCCCAAAGTAAGTACAACCATCATAAATATAATTGAAAAAGTTATACAATAGTATATGTTTACATGTTTCCAAACAATTACACTTATGATGACAAAATGAAATGTTTGACGATTTAACGTCCCATCCTCAAAAGCGGTTGATTTCCTGTTATCACTGAGTTCCTGAGAATACAAGTAGTTTGAAAAAGTGTCAAGAATTAAGTAGGTGAGTTCATAAGAGTTTTGTTTGAGAAAGAAACCGTTTTCCTTGTAAAAGCAACAAAGTATGTTTCTAGAAAATTCAATATTTTCTTTATTAAGTAAAATGAATGTTTCTATGTTATGCAATAATGAACCCTAGAGGCACCCATAGATTCCTTCTATAATCGCCCAGTGTATATAAGTTATATAAAATTTAAGTTGAATAAACCGTTGAATATAATGGGTCTGCCCAAGGTCCACAACCAAACAAGGAACAGGAGATGAGGCGGGCGCACCAATTCTAAGTCGATTGTGACTAGATTCTTATATAACTCTATCATATACACTTAACAATTGTAGCTGAAGTCTAACAAGTCTAGCTTTATGTAGTTTTAATAGAAATATGTTCCAAAGAAAATCCTATATTTTCCTTATAAAAAGTTAGGTAGTCCTAAATCCCAGTACCGAAAATAAATAAGTATTTTCTATACTTAAAGATATAAAAGCGATTTTAAATCGGCATAAAACCCTTTTTAGAGTTTGGTAGTCCTAAATCCCAGGACTGAAAACAAGTATTTTTTCATACTTAAAGATATAAAAGCCATTTTAAATCGGCATAAAACCCTTTTTAAAGTTAGGTGGTCCTAAATCCCTAGACCGAAGATAAACAAATGTTTTTCCATACTTAAAGTATTTCCTGTGAGTTAAATCGACATAACTCGCTAATTTAAAAGTAAGAACCCATAAATCTTATGATTTGTTAATACCACATGTGAGTTATTGTAACCATGCTAAGATCCAGACGGCCTTGTAATACGACGTTTTCAGGCGTCGGAAACGAAATGACATTTGTCACCACAGACCTGCCGGTCTAGCTGTTGCAAGCAGCTCAGGTGCGGGCTTGTCAGACCCAATATAAATCTATACACAACTATCACGCTCTCCCTACAAGAGACTCTGGTTACAATTTACAGGACTTTTGATTTTGTTACCATGAAGGTAACACGAAGGGAATATCTCACAAATTTACTCATTAACAGATTTACGTGAACTGAACTGAAAACCTTTGGTAAATAAGTTTGAAATGTAAATGATACATAAACTATACCTATTATAGTTTATCCAAACGTTTGTAATGTAAAAGAACTCTTTTATGAAAATACATTAGTACTATGAATCCATAAACTATGCTTACTATAGCTTATTATATGTGTTCTAAATGAATGAAGAATCTTATCATGAATGACTAAATTTCAGTTTATAATGATAAACTAACAAGAAAACACATTCAATATTTAGAACTTATTGTTATACACTTTGCTCAACATAATACAAAGTGTTATGAAAGTTATAAGCTGTTAACTAGTTTTTAAGCTTTCTGCACTATTTTTAGAAGAATCATAGAAAAATCATACGAAGTCGAAAACCGAATCCATAAATTCTGAGAGTTCATAAAATGTGTTTAGTTTATTCATAATTTTTATTATGATTTTTAGAAGTCTTTAACTTGCGTTAAAATGTTCATATTAACAGACTGGTCCGAATTCGTTTCTGAAATGATAGGCAGTTTTGTAAAAATCACCATAAATCGTAGCAAAATCGTATAGAGATGTGGAAGTAGTCATTTTAAAGGTACGAACCTGAACTATTTGCATATTAAACAGTTTTGACAGATATTAAGTTTAAGAGAATCAAAACGGTCCGTGAATAAGACTCAACTTTTCTGATGAAAGCTGTTGTTTGAATTTAGTTAAGTTTTTGGTATTTTTAACTTGTATTCCCCCCTTGAAAACTGAAGAAAACATGAAAATGTAGGGGTATGAACTCACCTTGAGTGATGACTTGAAGAGTGGAAGGTCGAAGACGAGGAGTATCAAGTCAAGACCACTTGATGAACACGTGAGAGTTTGGATGATCCTAAGAACGATTTTTGGTGTTAAGATATGAGTCAATGATCCAAGAGTGTTATGAAATTTATGGAATGACACTTGAGTTTAGATGGAATACTTACCAAAAAGTGCTGTAGCAACTCAAGAACACTTGCACAAGGTGGTGGAAAGTAGAGAGAAAGAAGCTTTCTTGAGATGATATGAGAAGTGTGAAAGTGAAGGATTTATCAAAGTGAACCAAGAAATCCTCCAGGGATTTGTTTATGTAAATGTTGCTGGAGCAACTTGCAAGATTGAAGGGATGTTTACCTTGGTTTGTGTGATGTGGATAGGGTTGGACTATTGAGAGGAGGACACATGGAAGGCAAGTGGGCACACTTGACCCACTTGTGGGGGTAAATATCTTCTTAATATAAACTAATGATTTTTAATTAATAAATACTAAAAAAATAAATAAAATCAGAGTTCTGGGGTTTTAAAATGGTAAAATATGGATTTGGGTGAAAAATCCCACGTTAAAATCATGAAAAACGGGCTTAAAACGAAGTCGTGGTCGAAAACCGGGTGGAAAGGGGAAAATCCGAAGTCAGGCTTGGTTACTGAAGTGGATCCGAAGGGAAGGAAGACCGCGGTTCGGAGGTTGCGGTTCGCTTGGCTGCGGTCGGCTCGGCTGCGGTCCGGCTTGGCTGCGGTCGGTTTGGCTGCGGTCGGCTGGGCTGCGGTCCGGTTGCGGCTAGGTGGCTGCGGTCTTCAGCAGCCTTGGTCCTTAGTAGTCCCACTCCGGTCGGAGAAAGGTTTGGTCTCTATAGGGAGACTCCGGTTCAAGTAGGGTTTGCCCCTAGAGATGGACTCCGGTCCAAGTAGGGTTTGGCCCCTATAGAGGGACTCCGGCCCTAAAAGGCTATTTTCCAAGGTATCTTCCCGTTCCGCATTGTTTTTCACCAAGTTAAGGGTCGGGATGACTATAAAAAGTTGAGAGAGATTTTCAGAGAGATTTGGAAGAGATTTCCCATACTTGGAGAGATTTCACATACTTGGAGAGATTTGGGAGAGATTTCACATACTTAGAGAGATTTCACATACTTAGAGAGTTTTGGGAGAGATTTCACATACTTGGAGAGATTTGGGAGAGATTTCACATACTTAGAGAGTTTTGGGAGAGATTTCACATATTTGGAGAGATTTGGGAGGGATTTCACATACTTGGAGAGATTTCACATACTTGGAGAGATTTCACATACTTGGAGAGATTTGGGAGAGATTTCACATACTTGGAGAGATTTCACATACTTAGAGATACTTAGAGAGTTTTGGGAGAGATTTCACATACTTGGAGAGATTTGGGAGAGATTTCGCATACTTGGAGAGATTTCACATACTTAGAGAGATTTGGGAGAGATTTCAACATACTTGGAGAGATTTGGGAGAGATTTAATCTTAGCCATTATTATCGTATAATCTCGTAATGCAAGGTTCGTGAACCCCATTATGTTTCGTTTATGATTGTTTTAAGTCCCCGAAGGGGTCCTTAGTCGTGTTTTGATGCGTTTAACTCCCTTTTTAGGGTTTTTACATTATTAACACATAGATTCTTCATGACACTTGAATTTTTGACATAAAGATGCACATAGAATAACTTTTAACATACAAGTACTAGTTAAGTTGACTGGTTTGACTTGTTGACTTTGACTTTGACTTTGACTTGAATTGACGGTTGTCACACCTCAGCCCAGCACAGAGGGGATCTGCACTTTCGGCCATAGAGGGCCTCGAATGGAGCATCCTTTATGCTTGTATGATAACTGTTGTTGTAGGAAAATTCTACAAGGGGTAAATGAGTATCCCATGCTTTCCCAAAGTCAATCACACAGGCTCGCAACATATCTTCCAAGGTTTGGATAGTCCTCTCACTTTGCCCGTCTGTCTGTGGATGGTAGGCTGTACTCATGTCCAGCCTAGTTCCTAGGGAACTTTATAACGACTGCCAGAACCTCGAAGTGAATCTACTATCTCTGTCTGAGATAATGGATATGGGAACACCGTGCAGTCGTACAATCTCCCTAATGTAAGTTCTTGTAAGCTTCTCCATCTTGTTTGTTTCCTTGATAGGCAGGAAGTGTGCGGACTTGGTCAATCTGTCGACGATGACCCATATGGTATCAAGTCCACCCGTTGTCTTGGGCAACTTGGTTATGAAATCCATAGTGATCCGCTCCCACTTCCATTCCGGTATCTCTGGCTGTTTTAGTAGACCAGAGGGTTTATGGTATTCGACCTTGACCTTGGCGCAAGTAAGGCATTTACTCACGAAGGTAGCAATCTCTGCTTTCATGTTAGCCCACCAGTATAGCTTTTTAAGATCCAGATACATCTTATCTGAACCTGGGTGGGGGGAATAACGAGTGTTGTGCGCCTCGTTCATGACCAAGTCTCTGAAACCACCAAGTTTCGGGGTCCAGATCCAATCCATGAGAAAATAAGATCCGCCATCCTTACCCTCCAAGTTCTTATCCATCCCTCTCAAGGATTCACCCGCCACATTTTCAGGTTTGAAAGCGTCGAGCTGAGCCTCCTTAATTTGCGTGGACCAGTGTGAATGGATAGTCATAGTCAATGATTTGACTCTACGTCCATAATATTCTTTCCGACTTAGGGCGTCAGCTACTACGTTGGCTTTACCCGGATGATAACGAATTTCGCATTCGTAATCACTGAGTAGCTCGACCCACCGTCGTTGTCTCATGTTGAGCTCCTTCTGGTCGAATAGGTGTTGTAGGCTTTTGTGGTCTGTAAAGATTGTGCTCTTTGTATCGTACAGGTAGTGTCTCCAGATCTTCAGAGCAAACACAACTGCTCCTAGCTCAAGATCGTGGGTAGTGTAGTTGACCTCATGTGTCTTTAGCTATCTCGAGGCATAGGCGATGACCTTACCTCGCTGCATCAGAACACATCCGAGTCCTTGATATGACGCATCGCAATAGACAACGAAGTCTTCTATCCCTTCGGGGGGGGATAGTATTGGTGCGGTGCACAAGGCTCCCTTGAGCGTTTGGAACGCTCTCTCCTACTTCTCTTCCCAGTCAAAGTCCACGCCCTTCTGGGTCAGTGTTGTAAGAGGTTTCGCAATGCGGGATAAGTTCTGAATGAACCTGCGATAGTAGCCAGTGAGGCCTAGAAATTGACGAATTTCTGTAGGCGTCTTCGGTGCTGACCAGCTCTCAATGGCTTTAATTTTAGAAGGGTCCACGTGTATTCCCTCTTCGATAACCACGTGCCCTAAGAATGCGACTCGTCGGATCCAAAATTTGCATTTCGAGAACTTCGCATAGAGCTTCTCCAAGCGTAATGTTTCTAAGACCTGTCGCAGATGTTGACTATGTTCATCCTTACTACGAGAGTAGATAAGTATGTCATCGATGAAGATGATGACGAACTGCTCCAAGTGAGGACGACACACCCTATTCATTAAGTCGATGAATACAGTAGGCGCGTTTGTTAATCCGAATGGCATCACTACGAATTCGTAGTGCCCATAACGAGTTCGGAAGGCTGTACTTCGGAACATCCTCCCCTAGCACTCGTAGTTGTTGATATCCGGACCTTAAGTCGATTTTTGAAAATAAGTTTGCCCCTTGAAGTTGATCGAATAAATCGTCAATCCGAGGCAAAGGATAACGATTTTTGATGGTCAGTTTGTTAAGCTCCCTGTAGTCGATGCACATACGAAACGATCCGTCTTTCTTCTTGACGAACAGGACTGGAGCTCCCCAGGGTGAGAAGCTTGGTCTTATAAAGCCCTTGTTGAGCAGTTCGTTAAGTTGACAGGACAGTTCTTGCATCTCTGCAGGTGCTAGACGATAGGGCGATTTGGATACGGGGGTAGCCCCTGGAACTAAGTCGACTTGTCGTTGCGGAGGTAATCCTGGGAGTTCTTCCGGAAAGATGTCGGGAAAGTCGCGTACTACTGGAATGTTCTGAATGTCTTTCGTTTCGTGGCTCACGTCGACCACATGAGCAAGGAATGCGCGACATTCCTTTCGCAAGAATTTCTGAGCTTGAATGCTCGAGATGATACGAAGGTTCGTGCCGGGTTTGTCGCCATAAACTACTAGAGTTTCGCCAGATGGTAGATTAACGCGTACAACCTTTTCGTAACACACGATGTCGGCACGATGAAGACTCAACCAATCCATGCCGATAATGACGTCGAAACTTTTAATGGAGACCGGCATAAGGTCGATCGAAAATGAATGGCTATCTAGTGTTATGGTACACCCTATGAATATATTGCTAGTGCTCTCCGTCTTTCCATTAGCCGTTTCTACAATGAATGGTTCTTTAAGTGCTCGTGATTTTTGCTTAAGTAAATGAGCAAATTTTTGGTTCACGAAACTCGTCTCCGCTTCACTATCAAACAGTATGCATCCATAAGAGTTATCGAGGAGAAACGTACCAGTGACAACTGTGGGGTCGGCAACCGCTTCCTCGTGGCCTATAGCCAGAACTCTTCCCACTCCACCAGCATTCCCTGCCTTCGGGCAGTTCCTTTTGTAGTGGCCCACCTCTCCACAACCGTAGCAAGTTTGGCTCACACCAGCGTCGGGGACTTGGGTGATTGGCCTCGCCGGAGCTTTTCAGAAACGAGCAGTGTGCCCCTTCCTGTTGCAGTTCAAACACTGCATTTCCCGGCAGGCTCCTACGTGGTGGAAGTTGCACTTGTTTCACTTGGGCAAACTTCCAGCGAACTGCTTTACTGGAGCAGCAGCAGTGGCAGGTGCTATCGCACTATGAACTGCCACGACCTGTTGCTTTTTGGTAGCCTTTGTCTTTCTCTTTTCATCCCAAAACTTCCGCTTGGAATCAACGGTTCTGGCGGGTTCTGAGATGGCCAGGGTTGTTGTTGCGGCCGGGGTACGAAATCCATGGTCTATGAGCCGCTGTGCCAATCGCTTGGCACTATCAAATGTAGTGGGGTTTGAAGCCAAAACATTTCCCTGGAATGGAGGCACCAGTCCCCATATGTATCTTTCAATCTTCTTCCCCTCTGTATGAACCATGTTGGGACAGAGGGCCACCAGTTCACAGAACCTGGCTGTGTAGGAGACTATGTTGGAGCCCTTCATGGTTAGGCTCCACAGTTCTTCGTCTAGCATTTGGATTTCTCCCCTCGGGCAGTACTCTTCAACCATTAGTTCTCTCAGGGCTTCCCAGCCCATAGCATTTGCCACTATAAGGGATAGTGACTTGACATGGCTATTCCACCATGTTACGGATTTTGCCTCAAAGGTGCAAGCAGCAAACTTGACCTTGCTCCCTTCTGGACAGGAGCAGATCTCGAAGACCGAGTCTGTCTTTTCGAACCATTGCGATAGGGCAATGACTCCGCCAGTCCCTTTAAAGGACAATGGTTTGCAGTTTGTGAAGTCCTTGTAGGAGCACTCTCTGGAGCGCACAGGGATTTCACCATGAGTAGATAGGACAGGGGTTCCTCCTCCAGTAGAACCAGAAGAAGGATATTGTGACATGGCTATAGCCACAGCCGCAGCTACAGCAGCATTTAGAGCTGCCGTATCGAATTGAGGAGCAGGTGGTGTTGGTGCAGGAGGATCGCGTCTTGTCGATCGACGTGGAGGCATCTTTTAACTATAAGTTTAGAAAGATGAAGGTATTGATAAGAATTTAAAAGGGAAATTGATGAAAATGACTCATGGACTAACTCTCCATAGCCCAACAGCACAATTGAATAGCACGATTGAATAGCACGATTGAATAGTATGATTGAATGAAGATCTAGTACTAACATATTATAGCAATTGGATATTGATTTCCACAAGATTAGATATCTGTCAATAATACTGGAATTACAGATGTAATGAGTTCGGGAAAAATGACCTAGAAGTAGGTCTTACATCAACCAAGATGGAAAATTTTGACAGACTACTACCTAATCAAGACCTAACGGGTCTAAGATTTACAAAGATAGGAAATTAGACTGGAGTTTTTACACTAACTAGGTTACATCCAAAAGAGAAGTCGATGAGACTCTAACGGCGACGAGAACTACTAGAGTGAGTTCTTGAATCCGACAGTAGACGTTCTATGTCTCTCACGCTCCTATCAGATCTTGCTTGCTGAGCTCGAAGTTCCCTGACTTTAGCTTGGGTTTCAGCAAGTTCCCTCTGTAGAACTGCATTGCGGACCTGAGTCCTTTCATGAGCAGACTCTAGCTGGCGAATGCGGAATGTGTTAACGCCAGAGTTGGCATCAATCTCCACGACTCGGTCGATAGCTGCTCGACCTTGCTCAGTGTTCCGAAAAATCCTTCGAACCATGATGGGTAGGACCCTGTCAGCTGAACCTCCCTCAGTGAGGTTATAGAAGATTCTGTCTCCATTGTAGGGTAGGGGTTGGCCCTGTTCCTGACTCCATCTATTCAAGTTTGTGGCCCACAGAGGTGTGGGTCCTTGAAATGCTGGACGAGGATTCAGGTTTGGATCTTGAGCAGCTAGGGGTAGGTTGTTGACTTCAGGCTCTGAGTCAGAACCATCAGTAAAGCCTTCAGCTTCGTGATCATCCAAAGGAATTGGGTGATCATGTTCTGGCTCTTCTCCAAGCCATCCGGCATTGCCGTTGTTGGGATAGTACGGGTCTCCGGGAAGATGGAATCCAACCATTATATCTACGCGAGAAATGGGATAAGGAAATAATTAATAGACGAACTAACTAGATAATTATAAGATGATCTTTACCAGTTACTCCAACATTTGCGTAGTGCATACCAGTCATATGTAACCTAGACAGGATAGACCTTCGAATAAGTGACCCTAACTCTAAGCCCACAACCAAACAAGGAACTGGAAGTAAAGCAAAGATCACAGATTCTAAGTCTATGATATCCTAGACACATATAACCTTAGCGTATCCACTCCACAACTATTGACATACTTAATAAAGACCTTTAGTTCTCAGATAGGTAATTAATAGCAACACAAAATACTCCTATAGTATTTTAAGTTTATGTTCTGTTCTACTGTTCTCGTTGTAGTAGTGTTGGTAAGTTTTTAGACTTTTTGCAACCTCACAACCACACTTAGGCACATGCTAATCACTCCTCGGATAATGTAGTTGATCAGGCTACATCTTCCCAGGGTTGACCATATGTCTCTAAGTCTACTTGTGCTGCCCAACAATTGTAATACTTTTGTTCTGTCCTAGTGACACTGATTTTAGTATGAATGCAGGTATGTATACTTGGTTAAATATTTTATTATTTAAAAGTATAAACTCTTTATCAGAGTATTTTAATCCCGCTGTGTTTATAGTTCGTATATCTTTTATGGGTTGATACACTCGATTCACTATAAACAATGCTCTGATACCAATCTGTCACACCCCAAAACCGGAACGGCGGAAACGTTCGGGGGTGGAGGACGTTATGTACAGTATCACAACAATGGAAAGTAGTAAACAAGCAACAACATCATCCATTGCATTAATAATATAATTTAATACAAGTGTGTTCTGTCAAGTTATATAGACACCAAAAATATACATCAAAATAAAAGATGAGTCTTGAACGAGCTCCATCTTCTCAAAACCTGGCACCGGTACCTGTCTACTGGTGACCTGAGAATACAAGTTATTTTGAAAGAGTTTATCAGCTTTAAAGCTGGTGAGATCATAAGTATATTAATGTCTGTGTTTGTATGAAAGTGTTTGTAAGTCTGTAATGTATAAGTTTTGTAAAAGTTTGTAATTTTTTGAACTCTCCTAGAAAACCCTATGTTTCCTAGTAAAAGTAGCCTTCTACCAAGGCATCTAGTATCTGTGTGTGTGTCTCTTGTAAGAGTATGTATTTTCCCAAATCTGACTATCATTAACCAAAAATATAGTTTCTACATTATTGTTTATTGTGTGAATATCACAAAGTAAATGTAAAGGGAAAATGATATAGTACTGTAGTGTTGTATTAAGTATCTACTGCTGTACTAATTACTTTAAACCAATTGTTATTTAAACTACCTTGTGATCGGCCTGTATCCTGCTACCGACTCTATAGAAAAACAACGATGTAAGATGTCGTAAGAAATGACGTTTGGCACCCGTAGACTTGCAAGTCCCACTGTAGCGAGAAGCAAGGTGTAGGATAGTCAATCCAGTATAGATCTATACACAAACTCATACGCTTTCCACTTAAGGAGATTCTGGATACAAAACGGGTCATGACAGGTAGTGCCATGCCCCCGTTAAGTGGCTCACATAACTGTAAGTAATGTATATGTATGTGCTAGCTGTATTGTGTGTTCTTTCTCTGTCTAGCCTGTATGTTTTGTTTCTCATAACTGTATATTATGTTTGTTTCTCATCACTATGTATTATGTTTGTTTCTCATCACTATGTATTATGTTTATTTCTCATCACCATGTATTATGTTTGTTTCTCATCATTATGTATTATGTTTGTTTCTCATTACTATGTATTACTCATGAATGAACTGACTCATTGTAGGTTTCATTGTTCTAGTAATAGTATCTTCCTAAACTATACCTATTATAGTTTACTAGTAATGTTGTTTGTGTATATGTAAAAGAGTTTGTGAAACATTTTGAAGTAAAACAGTTTGATAACACAGTTTGAAAAGTAGGAAATCCACTTGTTTGGTAGTTATTAATCACATGTGATTGATATAATAACTATAATAGTTCAACTTGTATTCCCCCCCCCCATAAAAGCATTTAAAAACATTTAAAAGGTTAATTAAGGGGTATGAACTCACCTGTAGTGAGTGGTTTGGATGAACGGAATGTATAGGATGCTAGGTGTCAAGTGAAGACTTGTACACATGATGATCCTAGTTAACATATAATATCACATATATGTATCCAATTAGTCTTTAAACAACTAATTAACAAAGTTAAGACATCCTAGGACATGTAAAACACCTTATTTAAGTGGTATAAGTCCTAAGGATTGCATCTAAGTGTTGTAGGACATTGCTATTGAGTTTAGGGTTCAAGGGGACCCTTTATTTGAGTTTACGGTTTTGTGACCATAACTCATTGAGTTTACGGTCGTAAACTGTCACACCCCCAAACCAAAATGGCGGAAACTTTCGGGGGCGGATGACTTCACGTAGTATTATAACAGTTGAATATTGTAAAGAAAGTAAACACAACGATCATAAATATAATAAAAACTTACATTGTTGCGTGTAATACATGTTTCAAAAGAATATTACAAATATGATGATTTAAAATGTTTTGATAATAGACGCCTTAGCGTTCCTTCTCCAAAAGCAGATGGTTACCTGTATTACTGATTCCCTGAGAAATACAAGTAGTTTTGAAAAAGTGTCAACAATTAAGTTGGTGAGTTCACAAGAGTTTTGTACTGAAAATTTGTATGTCCTATAGTAAAAATAACTGAATGTATTTTCCAGAAAATCCAATATTTTCTACATGTAGTCTGAAAAAGTTCCAAAGACTGTTATTGCAATGGTATCTCTCGTGCTTAAATGGTGAAACTGTATTTAAAATCGAATCATGTATTTACTGAATGCATTCAAAAGTCTCGTAAATCAAACTTATTTTAATACATCCGTGTGAGTCTTATAACCATGCTATTGACCCAGACTGCCTGTAACAACGTTCTTCAGGCGTTGTAGTATTATGACGTTTGTCACCCCAGACCTGTCGGTCTAACTGTACCTAACAGTTTAGGTGCGGGATTGTCAATCCCGTATAGATCTATACACAAGTATCACGCTCTCCCTCCAAGAGATTATGGTTTATAATACAGGACTTGAAATGCGTACTTGTGAGTACGTTGAAGTTGAATGTCTCACAACACTTAGTATTAATAGATTTACGAAAAGAAAGTCTATAACTCATGTAGATGAAAATATTTCATTTTCAAAATGTTTACGTATAGATGTAATGAATAACCCGCAAACTATACCCATTATAGTTTTTCCGAAAGTGTGTTCCATGTGGTGATAAAAACTCAATGTAATATTAACTTTGCATGTAAAGTATAACGTTGATATAAAAGTTATTCTAACATTTATAAAATGTAGATGGTGTATTTGAATCCGTGTAAAATGATAAGTTTTTCCCGTATTGCACTTGTATTCCCCCCCCCCCCAAAATATGAAAAGACGTAAAAAGTAGGGGTATGAACTCACCTGATAGATTGAAGAAAGTGAGACGAAAACCGAGCAAAACTTTGACAGGAGAAAGCGGATTTCTCGGGGTTATCAGGAATCTCGGGGGTGTAAATCCTTCCTTCGGAACATGGGTGTGAAGACCAGGGCTTCGTGATATTTCTTGCATGAAAACGGAGTAAAAATGCAAGAAAAGGAGAGAAAATGAGCACAAATGCCCGGAACCCTCGCATCACTTTTATAGGGGCTGAAGACCCTCGGTACGCTGGGCGTACGAGGTTACGCAGGGCATACTCGTGCGTCACTGCTTATCGCATCATCGACTGCCGGACTTCGGACGGGACGGGCATAGAGGCGTAGAGGGGCGACATGGACGATCCGGAGCCTAGCATCCGAGTACGTTGGGCGTACGAGGGTACGTTGGCCGTAAATCGTCTCGGTTTGTGCACTTCGAACTTGTAAAATCCGTAACTTTCGCATACGAACTCTGATTTTTACGTTCTTTATATGCACGCGAAGGTGAGAAAATACTCTACAACTTTCATTTAGACTTCGTTGGCTAATTTTGACTTTATTTTTAATTATATTTTATTTAATAGGCCGGGACACGATAATTCCTTTCAAAATCCATAACTTCTTTATCCGACGTCCGTTTTGGTCTGTCTTTTTACCATTGTACTACTATTGTAGAGACCTTGAACTCTTGTTTAGGTTGCATCGGCTATAAATCGCTCGATCTTTATTTCGAGTTTTTAGCTGTCTACCGCTATTCCGAAACCTAGAAAAATCATAACTTCCACATACGAAGTCAGATTTGGGCGTTCTTTTTATGTATGCTCATGGTTTAACGTAATCTATGACTTTCGCTTAGATACCTAAGGCTAAAAAGCGTTTTATTGAAGTTTCACTTTTTACGTTTAGCAGTGTTTACCAGGTGTGTCGTGGATTTTTGATTGGTCATAACTCCTTCGTTATAACTCAAATTTGAGTGTTCCTTATGTTTTTGGAAACCTTGGTACGATATCTAATGCTTTATGCATCCCAATTAAGATTTCAGAACACTTCATTTTTGACGCCAATTTCGTTGATTCCAAATAGTTCATTACATTTGACTTTTTGAATGTTACATTGACTTAAAAATATCGGGTTGTTACATCATCCCCCTGTTAGAGGGAATTTCGTCCCGAAATATAATCTAAGACATATTTTTATGGATTTGGAAAAAAGATGTGGGTACTTTTGTCTCATCTGATCCTCGCGTTCCCAGGTGTATTCAGGTCCTCGATTGGCGTTCCAGCGGACCTTCACAATGGGTATGTGACTTTGTTTAGTTCTTTTAATTTCCCGATCCATGATCTCTACTAGCTCTTCCACGAATTGGAGATTCTCGTTGATTTCAATTTCGTCCAGAGGGATAACGAGGGTCTCATCGGACAAGCACTTCTTTAAGTTCGATACGTGAAAGGTATGGTGTACGTTATTGAGTTCCTACGGTAATCGAAGTTTGTATGCCACTGGGCCGATCCTGGCAAGGATCTCGAATGGTCCGATATACCTTGGGCTTAGTTTCCCACGCTTTCCGAAACGTATTAATCCCTTCCAGGGTGAGACTTTTAGTAGCACCCGGTCTCCAACCTGGAATTCCAAGGGATTCCGTCTTTTATCCGCATAACTCTTTTGTCTGTCTCTGGAAGCCTTTAGTCGCTCCCGGATTTGAACAATCTTTTCCGTTGTTTCCCTTATGATTTCTGGTCCAGTGAGAGTGATGTCAGTTGCTTGTCCTCTTGCTAGTTGGGTGTCACCCACTTCAGCCCAGCACAGAGGTGATCTGCACTTACGGCCGTAGAGGGCTTCGAATGGGGAAACTTTGATGCTAGTGTGATAACTACTGTTGTACGAGAACTCGACCAAGGGTAAATGGGTGTCCCATGCCTTACCAAAATCGATCACACAAGATCTTAGCATATCTTCCAAGGTTTTAATGGTTCTCTCACTCTGGCCGTCGGTCTGTGGGTGGTAGGCGGTACTCATGTCTAGCCTCGTTCCTAGAAATTTCTGTAGTGACTGCCAGAACCTCGAGGTGAATCTACTATCTCGGTCCGAGATAATGGATATTGGAACACCATGCAGTCGTACAATCTCCCTGATGTATGTTCTAGTTAGTTTCTCCAGTTTATCCGTTTCCTTGATTGGTAGGAAGTGCGCGGATTTGGTTAACCTGTCGACGATCACCCAGATGGTGTCGAGTCCGCTTGCTGTCTTGGGTAACTTGGTTATGAAGTCCATGGTTATTCGCTCCCACTTCCATTCGGGTATTTCCGGTTGTTGCAACAATCCCGAGGGCTTTTCGTATTCCACCTTGACTTTGGCGCAAGTCAAACATTTGCCTATGTAGGTAGCAATTTCAGCTTTCATGTTCGGCCACCAGTACAGTTTCTTGAGGTCTAAGTACATCTTGTCTGAGCCGGCATGTACGGAGTAGCGAGTTTTATGAGCTTCATTCATGACAACATCCCTGAATCCACCAAATTTTGGTGTCCAAATCCAGTTCATGAGACAACGAACTCTGTCATCCCTGACTTCAAGGTTTTTGTCCATTCCTCTCAATGCTTCTCCTGTCACGTTCTCTGGCCTCAAGGCTTCTTCCCGTGCTTCTTTGATTTGTGCGGACAGGTGTGAGTGGATGGTCATTGTTAAGGATTTCACTCGGCGGCCCGAGTATTCCTTTCGGCTGAGTGCATTGACTACTACATTAGCTTTCCCGGGATGATAATGAATTTCGCATTCGTAATCGTTTAATAGTTCTACCCACCGTCTTTGTCTCATGTTGAGTTCCTTTTGACTGAGGATGTGTTGAAGGCTTTTATGATCGGTGAAGATTGTACATTTCGTGCCGTAGAGGTAGTGCCTCCAGATCTTTAGGGCGAAGATGACTGCTCCTAGTTTGAGATCGTGCGTGGTATAATTGACTTCGTGCGTCTTGAGTTGTCTCGAGCCGTATGCGATGACCTTCCCTCGTTGAATCAGGACACATCCAAGTCCCTGGTTTGACGCATCACAGTAGACCACGAAGTCTTCTGTTCCTTCTAGCAAAGATAATATAGGTGCACTACATAGGTCTCGCTTTAATGTTTGGAATGCAACGTCTTGTTTCTCTCCCCAGCTGAAGGTTACACCCTTCTGAGTCAGGGTGGTAAGTGGCTTAGCAATCTTTGAGAAGTTTTGTATGAACCTTCGGTAATACCCGGCGAGGCCCAAGAATTGCCGGATTTCCATTGGAGTCCTTGGAGTTGTCCAGTTCTCGATTGCCTTGAATTTGGAAGGGTCCACGTGTATCCCCTCCTTGCTGACCACGTGACCTAGGAAATCTACTTTCCGAATCCAAAATTCGCACTTTGAGAACTTTGCGTATAGCTTCTCTGTCCTTAATGTTTCCAAGACTTATCGGAGGTGTTGACTATGATCCTCCTTGTTCCGAGAATAGATGAGTATGTCATCTATGAACACGATCACAAATTTATCCTGGAAGGGACGACATACTCGGTTCATCAAGTCCATGAATACCGCCGGTGCATTTGTCAATCCAAAGGGCATCACTACAAACTCGTAGTGACCATAGCGAGTTCAGAATGCCGTTTTAGGAATGTCTCCTTCCAGGACTCGCAGCTGGTGATACCCAGATCTTAAATCGATCTGTAAGAAGTAGCTCGCTCCTTGTAGTTGGTCGAACAAATCGTCTATGCGTGGTAAGGGATATCGGTTCTTGATCGTGAGCTTGTTAAGTTCCCGGTAATCGATGCACATGCGGAAAGATCCGTCCTTCTTCTTTACGAACAGGACCGGTGCTCCCCATGGTGAGAAGCTCGGTCTAATGAATCCTTTGCTTAGAAGTTCGTTCAGTTGGCTAGATAACTCCTGCATTTCAGCCGGTGCTAGACGGTATGGCGATTTTGCTACTGGGGTAGCTCTGGGAATCAAGTCGATCTTGAACTCGACTTGACGTTCTGGTGGGACTCCTTGAAGATCTTCAGGGAAAATGTCGGGGAAATTGCAGACTTCTGTAATGTCTTTAATGTCCTTCACTTCTCGTTTCTTGTCTACCACGTGGGCTAGAAAGGCATGATATTCCTTGCGAAGGTATTTTTGGGCTTTGACCCATGAGATGATTTGTAAATTTGCACTGGGTTTGTCACCATAAATGACAAGAGTTTTGCCGCTTGGCAGATTGAGGCGAACGGCCCTTTCGTGACAAAGTATATCGGCATGGTGAAGGCTTAACCAGTCCATACCGATGATGACATCAAAACTTCTTATAGTAATCGGCATAAGGTTGATTTGGAACGAGTGTTCATTTAAATTTAACGTACAGCCTATGTACATATCGTTTGTGCTTTCCGTTTTACCGTTTGCCATTTCTACCGTGAATGTTTTATTGAGTGCTTGGGGTTTTTGATTAAGTAAGTGTTTGAATTTATGACTCACGAAACTTCTCTCCGCACCACAGTCAAAGAGTATGCATGCATAAATGTCGTTGAGGAGAAACGTACCCGTAACCACCATGGGATCGTCTATTGCCTCGTTCTGCCCTATTGCCAACACTCTTCCTACACCGCCATCATTCTTTGCCTTAGGGCAATCCCTGTTGAAGTGCCCAGTTTCCCCACACCCATAACATGCCTAGCTGTCACACCCCTAAAACCTATGAACGGCGGAAACGTTCTGGGGTGGAGGACGTCATGTACAGTATCACAACAATGCAAGTAGTAAAGAAGCAACAACATCATCCATTGCATTAATAATATAATTTCATACAAGTGTGTTCTGTCAAGTTTTAAAGACACCAAAACAATATACATCAAAAATATAAGATGAGTCTGGAACGAGCTTCATCTTCTCAAAACCTGGCTCCGGTACCTGTCTACTGGTGACCTGAGAATACAAGTTATTTTGAAAGAGTTTATCAGCTTTAAAGCCGGTGAGATCATAAGTATGTTAGTGTCTGTGTTTGTATGAAAGCATTTGTAAGATGTTTTGTAAAATGTACTGTATATGTTTGTAAAAAGTTTGTATTTGTTTGAACTCTCCTAGAAAACCCTATGTTTCCTACTAAAAGTAGCCTTCTACCAAGGCATCTAGTGTCTGTGTGTGTCTCTTGTAAAAGGGTGTATTTTCCCAAATCCGACTATCATTAACCAAAAATATAGTTTTTACATTATTGTTTATTGTGTGAATATCACAAAGTAAAATGTAAAGGGAAAATGTTATAGTACTGTAGTGTAGTATTAAGTAACTACTGATGTACTAACTACCTTAAGCCAAATGTATATATTAAGGTAACATGTGATCGACCTGTATCTTGCTACCGACTCTATAGTAAAACGACAATGTAAGATGCCGTAAAAATGACGTTTGGCACCCGTAGACTTGCAAGTCCCACTGTAGAGAGCAGCAAGGTGTAGGATAGTCAATCTAATATAGATCTATACACAAACTCATACGCTCCCCAATTAAGGAGATTCTGATACAAAAACAGTCATGGCAGGTAGTGCCATGCCCTGTTTAATGGCTCACATAAATGTATTAATGTAAATGTTATGTGATTTGTGTGCTAGCTGTATTGTGTTCTTTCTCTGTCTAGCATGTATGTTTGTTTCTCGTCATAGTGTCTATTGTTTGTTTCTCATCACTCTGTATTATGTTTGTTTCTCATCACTCTGTTTTATGTTTGTTTCTCATCATAGTATGTATTGACTCATGTATGAACTGACTCATTGTATGTTTCATTGTTCTAGTAATAGTATCTTCCTAAACTACCCCTATGGTAGCTTACTAGAAATGTATGAACATGTTTGTATACCCTTGCTACCCGAGGGCATGAAACTGAATGAAAGAAATAACCCTAAGTCCACAACCAAACAAGGAACAGGAAGTAAGGTAGGCTAGCAGTCCTAAGTCCTTTCAATCCTACTTATATAACTATATCTATATAGATACAAATAATATAAGTTTAAAAGAGTTTAAGTAAAAGTATTTGATAAGTAAAAGAGTGTGTAAGACAGTTTGAGGTAAAACAGTTTGATAAACAGTTTGAAAAGTAAGAAAACCATTTGTTTGGTAGTTATTAATCACATGTGATTGATATAATAACTATAATTGCTCAACTTGTATCCCCCCCATAAAAGCATTTAAAAACCTTTAAAAGGTTAATTAAGGGGTATGAACTCACTTGTAGTGAGTGGTTTGGATGAACTGAAGAGATAGGATTGCTAAGTGTCAAGTGAAGACTTGTACACACACAATGATCATATTTAACATATAAATACACATATATGTATTCAATTAGTCTATAAACAAGTAATTTATAAAGTTAAGACATCCTAAGACAAGTTAAACACTTTATATAAGTGTTATAAGTCCCAAGGATTGCATCTAAGTGTTGTAGGACCAAGCTATGGGGTTTAGGGTTCAAGGGAACCCTCTTTGGGAGTTTACGGTTTGGAGACCATAAATCCTTGGGTTTACGGTCGTAAACCCTTGAGTTTACGGCCGTAAACTCCTACTTCTTTGACCATTTGTTGTTTTGAAGGTTTCTAAGTCCTTAGAAGTGTTTCCTCATGAAGTATAAGTCTATGGAAGAAGTTAGGGCACCATTTCACTCCTATTTGGAGTTTACGGCCCTAGGACCATTTCCCTTTGGGTTTACGGCCGTAAACCCCTATGGATGATGGTAGTTTAATGTTTTCAAGTCCTAAACACATTAAGGTATAAGTCTAGACTAGTTTCCAAGGCTAAGGAAGGGACTAGGGTCACTTTGGCCCCTTAAGAAGGGTTTACGGTCCAAGGTGTTCTTGGACCGTAAACACCTTTGATCTTGGTGTTTCGTTATTTTTTCTTGATGTAAAGATGTGTAGCAAGCTTAAACATACTCTAGGATAGAAGTACTTACAATATAGAAGCTTGAAATGAGCCAAAAGTCCAAGAGCACTAGGGTGTGTTCTTGGTGTTCTTGGTGAAACTTGAAGATTTGATCTTTTGGAAAGATCTAACGGATAGAAGTGTGTTAAATCACTAGATTAAGTGATATACTAACTTAAAAGGGCTAGAAACACTTACTAGATTGAAGATCTTGAATAAAACTTGGATGATACTTGAGAGGATTTGATATTTGTTCTTGAGAATTTGTAAAAAAATGATATAAAATGACTAAGTGTCATATATATTCTCTCAAATTTAGGGTTTTTGGCTGTAAATATTTTATTCAGGCAGTAAACTCCAATTTCTTGGAGTTTAGGAATAACAGTGATGCACTATAACCCTAGGGCATCCTCTCTCCTAATATCTCCTAAAGTGTAAATCCTAAAATACTCAAACTTATTCCAAAAAGTCTGAAAATTTAATAGTAACTGTTTTGACTTCTATTGACTTGACATGTTGTACTGAATAGAAATTTCGGGTTGTCACATCATCCCCTCCTTAGAGGGAATTTCGTCCCGAAATTAGAATTTAAGCAAATAAGTAGTGACAGATAACTAAGTAAAAAGACAAGGATATTTCAGTTTCATCTGATCCTCTCACTCCGAAGTGAATTCAGGTCCTCGCTTGGCGTTCCAGCGAACCTTCACTATCGGGATGCGGCTTTGTTTCGTTTGCTTAACCTCCCGGTCCATGATCTCGACTGGTTCTTCCACGAAGTTGAGGCTCTCGTTGATCTCGATCTCGTCGAGTGGGATTACAAGAGTCTCATCGGACAGACACTTTTTCAAGTTCGCGACGTGGAAGGTAGAATGTATGTTACTGAGTTCTCTCGGTAAGTTAAGTTTGTAAGCTACAGGGCCGATTCTGGCAAGAATCTCGAAAGGCCCAATGTACCTTGGATTTAGCTTTCCACGCTTTCCGAAGCGTATCAAGCCCTTCCAGGGTGAGACCTTCAATAGAACATGGTCGCCCACCTGGAACTCCAACGGTTTTCTGCGTTTATCAGCGTAGCTTTTCTGTCGGTCTCTAGAGGCTTTCAGTCGTTCACGGATCTGAACGATCTTCTCTGTCGTTTCCCATATGATCTCCGGACCTGTGAGAGTGCTTTCAGGAACACGTCCTTTAGCTAATTGGGTATCACCCACCTCATCCCAGCACAGAGGGGATCTGCACTTGCGGCCGTAGAGGGCCTCGAATGGAGCAGCCTTTATGCTTGTGTGATAACTGTTGTTGTAGGAAAATTCGACAAGGGGTAAATGAGTATCCCATGCTTTCCCAAAGTCAATCACACAGGCTCGTAACATGTCCTCCAAGGTTTGGATAGTCCTCTCACTTTGCCCGTCTGTCTGCGGATGGTAGGCTGTACTCATATCCAGCCTAGTTCCTAGGGAATTTTGTAGCGACTGCCAGAACCTAGAAGTGAACCTACTATCTCTGTCCGAGATAATGGATATAGGAACACCGTGCAGTCGTACATCTCTCTAATGTAAGTTCTTGTAAGCTTCTCCATCTTGTCTGTCTCTTTGATAGGCAGGAAGTGCGCGAACTTGGTCAATCTGTCGACGATGACCCATATGGTATCAAGTCCACCCGTTGTCTTGGGCAACTTGGTTATGAAATCCATAGTGATCCGCTCCCACTTCCATTCTGGGATCTCAGGCTGTTGAAGAAGACCTGAGGGTTTCTGGTACTCGACCTTGACCTTTGCGCAAGTAAGGCATTTACTTACGAAGGTAGCAATCTCTGCTTTCATGTTAGGCCACCAGTATAACTTTTTAGGATCCAGCTACATCTTATCTGGACCTGGGTGGACGGAATAACGAGTGTTGTACGCCTCGTTCATGACCAAGTCTCTGAACCCACCAAGTTTCGGGGTCCAGATTCGATCCATGAGATAATAAGATCTGCCACCTTTGACTTCCAAGTTCTTATCCATCCCTCGCAGGGATTCACTGGCCACATTTTCAGGTTTCAAAGCGTCGAGCTGAGCCGCCTGTATTTGTGTGGATAAGTTTGAATGGATAGTCATAGTCATTGATTTGACTCTACGACCAGAATATTCTTTCCGACTTAGGGCATCAGCTACTACATTGGCCTTGCCCGGATGATAACAAATTTCGCATTCGTAGTCACTGAGTAGTTCGACCCACCGTCGTTGTCTCATGTTGAGATCCTTCTGGTCGAATATATGTTGCAGGCTCTTGTGGTCTGTAAAGATTGTGCTCTTCGTACCGTACAGGTAGTGTCTCCAGATCCTCAAAGCAAAAACAACTGCTCCTAGTTCAAGATCGTGGGTCGTGTAGTTGACCTCATGTGTCTTCAGCTGTCTCGACGCATAGGCGATGACCTTACCTTGCTGCATCAGAACACATCTGAGACCTTGGTTCGATGCATCGCAATAGACAACGAAGCCTTCTATCCCTTCGGGGAGGGATAGTATTGGTGCGGTGCACAAGGCTCGTTTGAGCGTTTGGAACACTCTCTCCTGCTTTTCTTCCCAGTCAAAGGGTACGCCCTTCTGGGTAAGCGTTGTAAGAGGCTTTGCAATGCGGCAGAAGTTCTGAATGAACCGGCGATAGTAGCCAGCGAGGCCTAGAAATTGACGAATTTCTGTAGGCGTCTTCGGCACTGACCAGCTCTTAATGGCTTTGATTTTGGATGGGTCCACGTGGATTCCTTCTTCGCTAACCACATGCCCTAAGAATTCGACTCGTCGGATCCAAAATTCGCATTTCGAGAACTTCGCATAAAGCTTCTCCGCGCGCAGGGTTTCTAAGACTAATCGCAGATGTTGGCTATGCTCCTCCTTACTTCGAGAGTAGATAAGTATGTCATCGATGAAGACGATGACGAACTGATCCAAGTAAGGACGACACACCCTATTCATTAAATCCATGAATATTGCGGGTGCGTTTGTTAATCCGAATGGCATCACTACGAATTCGTAGTGCCCATAACGAGTTCGGAAGGCCGTCTTCGGAACATCCTCCTCTAGCACTCGTAGATGGTGATATCCGGATCTTAAGTCGATTTTGGAAAAGAATTTCGCCCCTTGAAGTTGATCGAATAAATCGTCGATCCGAGGCAAAGGATAACGATTTTTGACGGTCAGTTTGTTGAGCTCCCTGTAGTCGATGCACATACGAAATGATCCGTCTTTCTTCTTGACGAACAAGACTGGAGCTCCCCTGGGTGAGAAGCTCGGTCTTATAAAGCCTTTGCTGAGCAGCTCGTTAAGTTGACAGGATAGTTCTTGCATCTCTGCAGGTGCTAGACGATAAGGCGATTTGGCTACGGGAGTAGCCCCTGGAACTAAGTCGATTCTGAACTCGACTTGTCGTTGCGGAGGTAATCCTGGTAGCTCTTCTGGAAAGATGTCGGGAAAGTCGCGTACTACTGGAATGTTCTGAATAGGTTTCGTTTCTTGGTTCACATCGACCACATGAGCAAGGAATGCGCGACATTCCTTTCGCAAGAATTTCTGAGCTTGAATGCTCGAGATAATACGAAGGTTTGTGTCGGGTTTGTCGCCATATACTACTAGGGTTTCGCCAGACGAAAGATTAAGGCGGACAACCTTTTCGTAACACATGATGTCGGCACGATGAAGACTCAACCAATCCATGCCAATGATGACGTCGAAACTTTTAATTGAGACTCGTATGAGATCGATCGAGAATGAATGGCTATCTAAAGTTAAGGTACACCCTATGTATATGCAGCTAGTGCTCTCTGTCTTCCCATTAGCCATTTCTACTATGAATGGTTCTTTGAGTGCTCGTGATTTTTGCTTAAGTAAATGAGCAAAATTTTGGTTCACGAAGCTCCTCTCCTCTCCACTATCAAATAGTATACAAGCATAAGAGTTGAAGAGGAGAAACGTACCAGTGACCACTTTGGGGTCGGCAACCGCCTCCTCATGGCCTATAGCCATAACTCTTCCTACTCCACCGGCAGTCCCTGCCTTGGGGCAGTTCCTTTTATAGTGGCCCACATCGCCACAATTGTAGCAAGCTTGGCCCACTCCAGCGCCGGGGACTTGGGTGATTGGCCTCACCGGAGATTTGTAGAAACGGGCTGTGTGCCCCTTCCTATTGCAGTTTACACACTGCGTTTCCCGGCAGGCTCCCACATGGTGGTAGTTACACTTGTTGTATAGTGGCAAACTTCCAGAATACCGCTTTAATGGAGCAGCAGCAGTGGCAGGTGTTGTCGCACTATGAACTGCCACGATCTGCTGTTTCTTGGCAGCCTTCTTTTTTTTCTTGTCATCGCAGAATTTCCGCTTGGACTCTGCAGTTCTGGCGGTGTCTGAAATGGCCAGGGTAGTTGTTGCAGCCGGGGTACGGACCCCGTGGTCAATTAGCTGCTGTGCCAATCGCTTGGCACTATCAAATGTAGTGGGGCGTGATGACAATACATTTCCCTGGTATGGTGGCACCAGCCCCCATATATATCTCTCGATCTTCTTTCCCTCTGTATGAATCATGTTGGGACAGAGGGCCACTAGTTCACAGAACCTGGCGGTATATGCGACGATGTCGGAGCCCTTCATGGTTAGGCGCCAAAGTTCTTCCTCCAGCTTTTGGATCTCGCCTCTCGGGCAGTACTCCTCAATCATGAGGTCTTTCATGGTGCCCCAGCCCATATCATTTGCCACCACTAGAGATAGTGACTTAACATGGCTATTCCACCATGTTAGGGCTTTTGATTCGAAGGTGCAAGCGGCAAACTTGACCTTGCTTCTCTCCGGGCACGAGCAGATTTCAAAGACCGATTCTGTCTTCTCGAACCATTGTGAGAGTACAATGACTCCACCAGTTCCCCTAAAGGACAATGGCTTGCAGTTTGTGAAGTATTTGTAGGAGCACTCTCTCGAGCGCACAGGGGTTTCAACATGAATAGTCGGAACAGGAGTCCCTCCTCCAGTGGAACTTGAGGAATGATATTCAGCCATGGCTATAGCCACAGCCGCAGCTATAGCAGCATTTAGAGCTGCTGTATCAAATTGAGGAGTAGGTGGAGTTGGTGCGGGAGGATTGCGTCTTGTTGATTTACGTGGAGGCATCTTTGAACTGAAGTTTAGAAAGATGAAAACATTGATAAGAATTTGATAGAAATATGATGAGAATGACTCATGGACTAACTCTTCATAGCCCAACAGCGTAATTGAATGAATACTTGAATGAAGATGAAAGCATTTGGATAATAATTTCCATTAGATTAGATATCTGTCAAAGACACTGGGATTACAGATGTAACAAGTTCGGGAAAAATGACCTAGAAGTAGGTCTTACATCAACCAAGATTGGAAAATTTTGACAGAACTACGACCTAATAATTGACCTAACAGGTCTAAGGTTGAACAAGATAGGAAATTAGCCTAAAGTTTTTACATAAACTAGGTTATATCCAAAAGAGAAGTCGATAAGACTCTAACGGCGACGAGAACTGCTAGAGTGAGTTCTTGAATCCGATAGGAGACGCTCTATGTCCCTCACATGCCTATCAGATCTTGCTTGCTGAGTTCGAAGTTCCCTGACTTCGGCTCGGGTTTCAGCAAGTTCCCTCTGAAGCATTGCATTACTAACCTAAGCCCTTTCATGAGCGGACTCCAGCTGGCGAATGCGGACAGTGTTAACACCAGAATTGGCATCCACTTCTACTACCCGGTCGATAGCTGCTCGACCCTGCTCGGTGTTCCGAGCAATCCTACGAACCATGATAGGTAGGACCCTATCAGCTGTACCTCCCTCAGTAAGGTTGTAGAAACTTCTATCTCCATTGTAGGGAAAAGGTTGACCTTGTTCCTGACTCCACCTATTCAAGTTTGTGGCCCACAGAAGTGTGGGTCCTTGGAATGCGGGACGAGGGTTTGGGTTTTGAACAGCTGGGGGTTGGTTGTTGACTTCTGGCTCCGAGTCGGAACCATCAGAAAAACCTTCAGCTTCATAATCATCTAAGGGAATTGGGTGATCATCCTCTGGTTCTTCTCCAAGCCATCCAGCATTGCCGTGGTTTGGGAAGTACGGGTCTCCGGGAAGATGAAATCCAGCCATTATATCTACGCGAGAAAAGGGATATAAGAAATAACTAAATTAGACTAACTAATTAGATAATTATAAGATGATCTTTATTAGTTGCTTCAATACTTGTTTAAAGCATAATAGTTACATGTAACGCAGACGGGATAGACCTTCGAATAAGCGACCCTAACCCTAAGCCCACAACCAAACAAGGAACAGGAAGTAAGGCAAAGATCACAGATTCTAAGTCTATGACATCCTCGTACATATAACCTTAGTGTATCCACTAAACAACCATTGATATACTAATAAAGACCTTTAGTTCTCAAATAAGTAATTATTGTAACACAAAATACTCCTATAGTATTTTTAAGTTTAATGTTCTGTTCTACTGTTCTCATTGTAGTAGTGTTGGTAAGTTTTTAGACTTTTTGCAACCTCACAACCATACTTAGGCACATGCTAATCACTCCTCGGATAATGTAGTTGATCAGGCTACATCTTCCCAGGGTTGACCATATGTCTCTAAGTCTACTTGTGTAGTCCAACAATCGTAATACTTTTATTCTGTCCTAGTGACACTGATTTTAGTATGAAGGCAGGTATGTATACTTTATTAAATATTTTATTATTTAAAGTATAAACTCTTCATCAGAGTATTTTAAATCCCGCTTGTGTTTATAGTTCGTATATCTTTAATGGGTTGATACACTCGATTCACTATAAACAATGCTCTGATACCAATCTGTCACACCCCTAAAACCTATGAACGGCGGAAACGTTCTGGGGTGGAGGACGTCATGTACAGTATCACAACATTGCAAGTAGTAAACAAGCAACAACATCATCCATTGCATTAATAATATAATTTCATACAAGTGTGTTCTGTCAAGTTTTAAAGACACCAAAACAATATTCATCAAAAATATAAGACGAGTCTGGAACGAGCTTCATCTTCTCAAAACCTGGCTCCGGTACCTGTCTACTGGTGACCTGAGAATACAAGTTATTTTGAAAGAGTTTATCAGCTTTAAAGCTGGTGAGATCATAAGTATGTTAGTGTCTGTGTTGGTATGAAAGCATTTGTAAGATGTTTTGTAAAATGTACTGTATATGTTTGTAAAAAGTTTGTATTTGTTTGAACTCTCCTAGAAAACCCTATGTTTCCTACTAAAAGTAGCCTTCTACCAAGGCATCTAGTGTCTGTGTGTGCCTCTTGTAAAAGGGTGTATTTTCCCAAATCCGACTATCATTAACCAAAAATATAGTTTTTACATTATTGTTTATTGTGTGAATATCACAAAGTAAAATGTAAAGGTAAAATGTTATAGTACTGTAGTGTAGTATTAAGTAACTACTGATGTACTAACTACCTTAAGCCAAATGTATATTTTAAGGTAACATGTGATCGGCCTGTATCTTGCTACCAACTCTATAGTAAAACGACAATGTAAGATGCCGTAAAAATGACGTTTGGGCACCCGTAGACTTTCAAGTCCCACTGTAGCGAGCAACAAGGTGTAGGATAGTCAATCCAGTATAGATCTATACACAAACTCATACGCTCCCCAATTAAGGAGATTCTGATACAAAAACAGTCATGGCAGGTAGTGCCATGCCCTGTTTAATGGCTCACATAAATGTATTAATGTAAATGTTATGTAATTTGTGTGCTAGCTGTATTGTGTTCTTTCTCTGTCTAGCCTGTATGTTTGTTACTCGTCATAGTGTCTATTGTTTGTTTCTCATCACTCTGTATTATGTTTGTTTCTCATCACTCTGTTTTATGTTTGTTTCTCATCATAGTATGTATTGACTCATGTATGAACTGACTCATTGTATGTTTCATTGTTCTAGTAATAGTATCTTCCTAAACTACCCCTATGGTAGCTTACTAGCAATGTATGAACATGTTTGTATACCCTTGCTACCCAAGGGCATGAAACTGAATGAAAGAAATAACCTTTTATATCTATATACATATACAAAATATATAACTAGGATTTAAACGACCTTCGGACAACTAACCTTGATACCCTAAGTCCACAACCAAACAAGGAACAGGAAGTAAGGTAGGCTAGCAGTCCTAAGTCCTTTCAATCCTACTTATATAACTATATCTATATAGATACACAGAATATAAGTTTAAAAGAGTTTAAGTAAAAGTATTTGATAAGTAAAAGAGTGTGTAAGACAGTTTGAGGTAAAACAGTTTGATAAACAGTTTGAAAAGTAAGAAAACCATTTGTTTGGTACTTATTAATCACATGTGATTGATATAATAACTATAATTGTTCAACTTGTATCCCCCCATAAAAGCATTTAAAAACATTTAAAAGGTTAATTAAGGGGTATGAACTCACTTGTAGTGAGTGGTTTGGATGAACTGAAGAGATAGGATTGCTAAGTGTCAAGTGAAGACTGGTACACACACAATGATCCTATTTAACATATAAATACACATATATGTATTCAATTAGTCTATAAACAATTAATTTATAAAGTTAAGACATCCTAAGACAAGTTAAACACTTTATATAAGTGTTATAAGTCCCAAGGATTGCATCTAAGTGTTGTAGGACCAAGCTATGGGGTTTAGGGTTCAAGGGAACCCTCTTTGGGAGTTTACGGTTTGGAGACCATAAATCCTTGGGTTTACGGTCGTAAACCCTTGAGTTTACGGCCGTAAACTCCTACTTCTTTGACCATTTGTTGTTTTGAAGGTTTCTAAGTCCTTAGAAGTGTTTCCTCATGAAGTATAAGTCTATGGAAGAAGTTAGGGCACCATTTCACTCCTATTTGGAGTTTACGGCCCTAGGACCATTTCCCTTTGGGTTTACGGCTGTAAACCCCTATGGATGATGGTATTTTGATGTTTTCAAGTCCTAAACACATTAAGGTATAAGTCTAGACTAGTTTCCAAGGCTAAGGAAGGGACTAGGGTCACTTTGGCCCCTTAAGAAGGGATTACGGTCCAAGGTGTTCTTGGACCGTAAACACCTTTGATCTTGGTGTTTCCTTGTGTTTTCTTGATGTAAAGATGTGTAACAAGCTTAAACATACTCTAGGATAGAAGTACTTACAATATAGAAGCTTGAAATGAGCCAAAAGTCCAAGAACACTAGTGTGTGTTCTTGGTGTTCTTGGTGAAACTTGAAGATTTGATCTTTTGGAAAGATCTAACGGATAGAAGTGTGTTAAATCACTAGATTAAGTGATATACTAACTTAAAAGGGCTAGAAACACTTACTAGATTGAAGATCTTGAATAAAACTTGGATGATACTTGAGAGGATTTGATATTTGTTCTTGAGAATTTGTAAAAAAATGATATAAAATGACTAAGTGTCATATATATTCTCTCAAATTTAGGGTTTTTGGCTGTAAATATTTTATTCAGGCAGTAAACTCCAATTTCTTGGAGTTTAGGAATAACAGTGATGCACTATAACCCTAGGGCATCCTCTCTCCTGATATCTCCTAAAGTGTAAATCCTAAAATACTCAAACTTATTCCAAAAAGTCTGAAAATTTAATAGTAACTGTTTTGACTTCTATTGACTTGACATGTTGTACAGAATAGAAATTTCGGGTTGTCACACTAGCTTACTCCAGTACCAAGAACTTGGGTGATTGGTCGCGCCGGTGCCTTACAGAAACGGGAAGTGTGCCCTTTTCTGTCGCAGTTTTTACAGTACATCTCCCGACAATTACCATGGTGATGGTAATTGCATTTGTTGCACTTTGGCAGATTCCCAGCGTATTGTTTTGTCGGCGCGGGGGTAGCGGGAACAGCAGTGGGGGCAGTAGCGGCATGGACCGCCACTATTTGTTTCTTTGATGGTTCTTGCGAAGTTTAACCTTTCCTCTTGTTCCAAAACTTCTTCTTCTTGTTGTTGTTGGCATTGCTGTCATTGTTGTTGCTTCCTTTGGTTGGTTCCAGGACGACGGTCGTGATACTTTGGCAGACCCCATGATCAACAAGAGATTGTGCCAGTTCCTTGGCGCTGTCGAACGTCGTGGGTTTGGAAGCTAGCACACTTCCTCGAAGCTGGGGCGACAGCCCCCATATATACCTTTCCACCTTTTGGCTTTCCAAAATCATCATTCCTGGGCAAAGTATTGTCAAATCACTGAACCTATTCGTATAGCTTGTGATGTCCGAGCCTACCATCGTAAGGCCCCAAAGCTCCTGTTCGAGCTTCTGAATCTCGCCCCTTGGGCAGTACTCTCGTAGTAGCATCCGTTTCAGGTTCTCCCAACCCATTGAGTTTGCCACCACCAGAGTTAGTGACTTGACGTGGCAATTCCACCACGTTAGGGCTCGCTCGGACACAGCTTCCGTTTTCTCTATCCATTGGGATAGAGCCATCACTCCCCTAGATCCATTAAAGGGGATGGGTTTGTTGTTGGAGAAGTCTTTGTAAGTACATTCCCCGGAGCGACCTTGGTTTTGGCCATTAGTAGAGCTATTTATCCCTCCTCCTGATCCGTTGTTACTCATTTGTGCCATTGCTGCGGTTACGGCGGCTGTTACAGCAGCCTGAAAGGTAGCAGCATCCATCGATGGAGGGGGTGGTGGAGGTGGTGCTGGTGCTCCGTTTGTATTGAAAAGGCGGGGGTTTCTCCTTGGTGGCATAATTCTGCCACAAGTTAAGAGACGAATTCTTGCTAAGTCATTAGAAATGATTATGGAATGTTTTAGTATTATCAGTTTTAGTTCTGGTTTTCGCATGTAAATGGAAACTTTCAAAAAGGAGGGTATGATCCTTTTAAGAATTTAATGGAATACTCAAGGAAATAATAAATGCGTGTCAATTTCATTGATATTAGTACATGATACTGATGGGTTTTTGAGCATTCTAACACTCCTTTGGTGTACATGCAACCCTAGAAACCTTGGATCTATGTTTGACTATGATACATGCAAATAATTATTTTTCCAAGGTTCTTATCCTATCTAGCATGGCATGGGGAACTTGAATCAAATAAAGCTAGTAGAATTACTTACTTTGTAGTTGTAGTTGATTGCTTGGAGTTTTAGAGCCTAGCACCAATAGTGTGGATGCCTCAAATGGAAATCACAAATCACCACAAACTTAGAACTTTGAGAGAATAGTAATCACCTTCTTGAAATCGGCCCTCTTACTTTACTCACAACAACTCGTGTGATTTCAAGAACCAAAGCCTCCTTTATATAGTGTGGTGGATTAGGGTTACACCCATGTAAACCCTAATACCCATGTCTTTTCATTTCCATGAGATCCATGGGTTAAAGCTCCATGGATTATCCATGGACTTTCCATGCAAGCCTAGCCCATTCCAAATAAGCATTAGCCCACACTATATAAATACAAGAGCCCATATTTAATTAGTCATACTTTTGATCTCTAAATTAATTCTAGATTAATTATAGATCAATACTAATTAAATAATATGATTTTATATTAATATATTAGGACTTATAATATATTAATAAATCATAACTTATACTATTCTCAAACGATTATCCATAAATTGTTCGGGTGAAGTGCAACCCAAATGGACCATGCCGGGTCGGGTCAAGTACATACCAAATATAGTTATGGACTTAGATACTATATCCAACAGTCTCCCACTTGGATAAGTCTAATAACTATAGTTACAAGTATGACTCAGGAACCGATCAGCAATCGTAGCTCTTTAAACTCTGTTGAACTATGAAGCGCCATTTTAGATAAGTGATCATATAATCCTCTATTCTAGATATCAGTCGGACAAATACATGGAACATGGTCTTGCTTATTGTCCAACATTTGTTTCCCGATTTCCGATTTGTTTGACATAGAACTTAACTGAACGCATCAATTTAGTTCTGACCGGGCCCGGTACATAGGTCAAAACAAAATCATCGAGGGGCCCAGATATCGCTTCTAATCCTAGAAGGAACAGATAAACTTTGACTCATATGTTTGCGCTACTACTTGTTGAATTACACACAAAAGCACGGTTTATAACATCGAGTTACCAATGCGTTTTCGTGTAATCAATGCATAACCAAGTCATAGGCAACAAATCATATCTCTAGGTTTGAAGACTTATATGATATTACCGTCTCACGATCACTCGAGATAAATTCCATGAAGTGATACAAGTGAGCGTGGGTTGAATCCAATACTCAGAACTTATGATCACTCATGAGTGTTGTAGCCCCGCTTTGTCTAACATCTTAGACCTCTACAAGCCAACCCATGACAGTCTTGATTCATATCTACTTCCAACATATGACCGACCGTGGAGAGTTTGAATAATATGATATAAACCATAACATAAATATTCTGGAAGTCAAAACATGCAAAAAGAAATAATAATAAACGATTGACAAGAGATAGCAACACTTTACTCATAAATAACAGCTTTTATTTATCATCAAATGTCAATTACATTTTACAAATTTCAAGATTATCTAACTACTAAAACTAATATCATCCTTCAGCCCTATGCTCCGAGTATGCTGGAGATGCTTAGCCCGAGTCAGTCCCTTCGTGAGGGGATCTGTTGGGTTCTCATCCGATGATACACTCTTTGCCACGAGGATTCCTTCTTCTATTCGATATCTGATGAAGTGATATTTTCTGTCAATGTGTCTGGATCTCCCATGATCTCTTGGTTCCTTGGCTAAGGCAACCGCACTATTGCTGTCACAGAAAATCTCCATTGGCTCCTTTATAGCTGGTACAACTCCAAGGTCTCCGATGAAGTTCTTTATCCATATAGCCTCCTTTGCTGCCTCGCTTGCTGCTATATACTCTGATTCACAAGTGGAATCAGCCACTGTCTCCTGCTTGGAACTTTTCCAAGTAATTGCCCCTCCGTTTAGAGTAAAGACCCAGCCCGACTGAGAGCGGAAATTATCCCTGTCAGTCTGAAAGCTAGCATCACTGTACCCTACAACTCTCAAGTCCTCACTGCCACCGAGGGTAAGGACCCAGTCCTTAGTCCTCCGTAGGTACTTGAGCATATTCTTTACCGCAGTCCAGTGTGCCTTGCCAGGGTTCCCCTGATACCTGCTAACCATGCTCAAAGCAAAGGCTACATCAGGTCGAGTACACGTCATAGCATACATGATCGATCCAACAGCTGAAGCATAAGGTATTCGACTCATTTTTGCTATCTCAGCCTCAGTACTAGGGCTTTGTGTCTTACTCAATCTGGCGTTACTCTGGATGGGTAACTCTCCTTTCTTGGAGTTATGCATGTTGAACCTTTTCAACACTTTGTCCACATAGGTGGTTTGACTAAGTCCAATTAGTCTTTTACTCTTGTTTCTCAAAATCCTTATCCCTAGGATATAGGCAGCTTCTCCAAGGTCCTTCATAGCGAAACACTTCCCAAGCCAGGACTTTACTTCCTGCAGGGTTGGGATGTCATTTCCTATGAGTAGTATGTCATCCACATACAGTACCAAAAAGCTGACTATAGTCCCACTAGCCTTGATATAGACACAAGATTCATCTTCACTCCTTGAAAAGCCAAATTCTTTGACTTTCTCATCAAAGCAAAGATTCCATCTGCGAGGTGCCTGTTTTAATCCATAAATGGATTTCTCGAGCTTACACACTCTACTGGGGTACTCTGTACTGATAAAACCCTCTAGCTGAACCATGTAAACATCTTCAGCCAACTTTCCATTAAGGAAAGCGGTTTTGACATCCATTTGCCATATTTCATAATCATGAAATACAGCAATGGCTAACAGAACCCTAATAGACTTAATCTTGGCCACTGGTGAAAAGGTCTCATCATAATCAACTCCCGGAGTTTGAGAATAACCCTTTGCAACCAGTCGTGCCTTATAAGTGTGTACATTACCATCCATGTCGGTCTTCTTCTTGAAGATCCATTTACACCCAACTATCTTACGATCAGGTACATTGTCAACCAAATTCCAAACTTGATTGTCATACATGGATTGTATCTCGCTATCCATAGCCTTTTTCCATTTAGCAGCCTCAGGGCCGGCCATGGCTTCCGTGTAGCTAATAGGCTCATCTAGATTTACCAGTGTGTTATCACTGATAAGTGTCTCACCTTCTGCAGTAATATGAAAACCATAATAATGCTCAGGTGCATTCCTAACTCTGGTGGAACGCCTCAGAGGTATAGATTCTTCAGTCGGCTCAACAGGAGTTTGCTCCTCAAGTTGAGGGCTAGGGTTTGAGGTTCCTTCACCACTTGACTCTTGAATTTCCTCAAGGTCAATTTGCCTCCCACTGTCTCCTTGGCTCATGAATTCTCTCTCTCGAAAGAATCCTCTTCTTGCTACAAAGACCATATTATCACTGGGTCTGTAGAAGATGTAACCAAAGGATTTATGTGGGTAGTCGATGAAAATACACCTTTCGCTTCGGGGTTCGAGCTTATCGTGAGTCTCGCGTCTCACGAAAGCCTCGCAACCCCAAATCTTGATGTGGTCTAGATTGGGAACTTTTCCAGTCCACACCTCGTGAGGTGTTTTGGCAACCTTCTTTGTAAGGACTAGATTAAGGATATGGGCGGCAGTCTCTAAGGCATACCCCCAAAATGAGATTGGTAGCGAAGCTCGACTCATCATGGAACGAACCATGTCCAACAAGGTCCGATTGCGCCTCTCAGCTACACCATTCAACTGTGGTGTCCTAGGAGGTGTCAATTGTGAGACAATCCCACATTCCTTAAGATAGTTAAGGAACTCAGAACTAAGATACTCACCACCACGATCGGATCGAAGCATCTTAATGTTCCTGCCCAACTGATTCTCCACTTCTTGCTTAAACTCTTTGAATTTCTCAAAGGTTTCTGACTTATGCTTAATTAGGTAGACATATCCATATCTACTAAAATCATCAGTAAAAGTCACATAGAATCGATTAGCATCTCTTGTGGCGGTTCTGAAGGGTCCACACACATCCGTGTGTATGAGGTCCAACAAACCTTCACCCCTAGCACAAGTGCCAGTAAAAGGTGACTTTGTCATTTTACCAAGCAAACAAGATTCACAACTATCATTTGACTTTAGGTCAAATGACTCCAAGACTCCATCCTTTTGGAGTTAGCCTATGCGTTTCTTGCTTACATGTCCAAGACGACAATGCCATAAGGATGCTTTATCTAAGCTAGTGGAAGAGTTAATACACAATACATTATTTCCTAGATTATCTACAACAGATATAGTTTCATACACGCCATCACAAGGTAATGCTTTAAAATAAATAACATTATTAAAGAAAGCATCAATACTACCATTATTATTATCAAAATAAAAGGTAAAACCTTGTTTATACAATGCATGAAAGGAAATAACATTTCTTGCCATTTCTGGAGAATAATAACATTTATTCAAATCTATTGTAAACCCACTATTTAGCACTAAGGAATAAACTCCTATCTTGGTGACAGGTGAAGCTTTCCTGTTTCCCATGATCAAGTTTATCTTTCCCTGCTCCACATTCTCACTTCTTTTTAGTCCCTGCAAATCACAACATATGTGAATACCACAACCTGTATCAAGGACCCAAGACTTAGAATGAGGTAAGTTATTAGACAATATAGTGTATATACCTGCATCGTTGGGTTTTACTTTCCCATCCTTCAAATCTTGCTGGTACTTTGGGCAGTTTCGCTTCCAGTGCGACTTTTCATGGAAATAGAAGCATTCATCCTCATTAGGGTTAGCAGAAGGAGTGACAAAATCTTTCTTGGTTTTACTTGAAGAGGAGCCTTCAAGGTTCTTACCCTTGGTACCCTTAGAATTGTTCTTTCTCTTCTTCCCTTTGCCATGCCCGATTGCCAAGACATTGGCCTCAGTTGGAGTAGGAGTAGGAGTAGTAACAACCGACTTACCCTTTAGACCACTTTCGGCGGTCTTCAAGAGTCCTTGAAGTTTGCTGAGGGTGACTTCTTCCTTGTTCATGTGATATTTCATGCGGAATTGATCATAACACGATGGCAAGGAGTGCAAAATGATGTCTATTGCTAACTCCTCAGGGAAGTTCACATTCAACTACAGTAAACGGTCCACATACCTTTGCATTTTCTGCATGTGGCCCGTGATGGGTTCACCATCCTTCATTCGGGTTGTTATCATGGAGGAGATTATTTCATATCGCTCTTGACGAGCACTTTGATGGTAGCGATCCATCAAGTCCTGGTGCATCTCAAAAGGATAATAGTCCTCATAGGACTTTTGGAGCTCGGCTGTCATGGTGGCCATCATGATGCATGCCACTTTTGTAGCATCTCTTTCATGTACCTCATATTCAGCAAGCTCTTCAGGAGTAGCAGTTGGCACGGGTACCTTCAGCTCCTTGTCGAGAACATATTCTTTGTTCTCATACCGAGTGACCATCCTGATGTTTCTGATCCAATCTGTAAAGTTTGACCCATCAAAGATGACTCTCCTACAAATATTCATGAGAGAGAAGGAGCTAGTAGGGTTTGAGCCAGAAGTATTGTTATTGGAAGACATCTGAAAAGAAGAGGGAATAGATTAGATTAGATATAGAGATAGTCCTTAACAAAACACCCAAATGTAATATTAAGGCTAGGACCCAACACAATATTTTATAACTTAGAAGAGGGATGCCGTAATCTAAGCTATAAGATATTTGAAGGTAGGTGAATGACGATACACCAACTTCCACCATGAAAAACGAAATATTTAATTAGGTTTCAATTGGTTTAGAAACTCCTAGATTCTTTGAGATTCATTGAACTTTCTTTAATGGCTTGTTTCAATCTCGAGTGTGCCCTTCAAGTTTTGTGACTGGGATGCCGAGGATCACAAAACAAGGTGTGAAGTAACCATGCAAATTACTTGGTACCCTTAATGTATTACCCCTTAATCGATGTGCCGGTTAACCACACACGCTCCATCGATATTATGATAAACATTAAGTCACCCTTTACCTACCTTGTTAAGTTCAAGTTAGTGTGCCGGTTAACCACACACGCTCCACTAACGACTTAAACAAAGTGTAAAGTGTAATTTCATGGATTAGCACCTTATTCACATTTTCCTAAAATAACTAAGATTGGGAATTCAACAAAGTTTAGTTACTTTAGTATTATCATTATACTTTTAATGAGAATTTATAAGTCCTTGTCCTACCCGTTCGGCTAACAACCCTCCACCGATCAAGGAAGCGGTGGGTGAGAGTGGACACCCATTAAGTTGCCATTTTATAGGCAACAACCTTATACCCCCCTTATAGACCGGCTTCGTGAATGAGGCGTACTAGCGGTAAGACGACTTGATCTTATACATATATAAATATTATTAAACTTATAATATTATAAGTATAAGGGTTGAATTTTAACTTTTAAAATTCTTGGGGTTGGAACTAATTTTTTTAATATGACTTTACATGTTCCAAAACTTGAGGGCAAGTTTTGTAAACTTTCAAAACTTTTCATTTCTCATAACTTATGAGTTAATGGTTATTAAAAATGAAGACTCTTCATTTTTTGTAACCTATGTGTTCTTTTAATGGTTATTTATAAATGTGACTTTTGGTTATCCATAACTTAAGAACTAGTTATGGACTCCATTAAAACACATAAAGATCAAGAATTAATCTAATCAATTATTAGCACATAATTTCTATGATCTTCTAAACTCATATGTTTATGAATGTTCATATCAAAAATTTCAAGAATCGTAAGACATATACAAAACTTGAAATTTTGATACGAGCTTTTGAACAAAACTTCGATTCTCAAGTTTTTTTTTTTTTTTTTTTTTTTGCATCAAGTATCAAATAAACAAACCTCGCTCTGATACCACTGATGGGTTTTTGAGCATTCTAACACTCCTATGGTGTACATGCAACCCTAGAAACCTTGGATCTATGTTTGACTATGATACATGCAAATAATTATTTTTCCAAGGTTCTTATCCTATCTAGCATGGCATGGGGAACTTGAATCAAATAAAGCTAGTAGAATTACTTACTTTGTAGTTGTAGTTGATTGCTTGGAGTTTTAGAGCCTAGCACCAATAGTGTGGATGCCTCAAATGGAAATCACAAATCACCACAAACTTGGAACTTTGAGAGAATAGTAATCACCTTCTTGAAATCGGCCCTCTTACTTTACTCACCACAACTCGTGTGATTTCAAGAACCAAAGCCTCCTTTATATAGTGTGGTGGATTAGGGTTACACCCATGTAAACCCTAATACCCATGTCTTTTCATTTCCATGAGATCCATGGGTTAAAGCTCCATGGAGTATCCATGGACTTTCCATGCAAGCCTAGCCCATTCCAAATAAGCATTAGCCCACACTATATAAATACAAGAGCCCATATTTAATTAGTCATACTTTTGATCTCTAAATTAATTCTAGATTAATTATAGATCAATACTAATTAAATAATATGATTTTATATTAATATATTAGGACTTATAATATATTAATAAATCATAACTTATACTATTCTCAAACGATTATCCATAAATTGTTCGGGTGAAGTGCAACCCAAATGAACCATGCCGGGTCGGGTCAAGTACATACCAAATATAGTTATGGACTTAGACACTCTATCCAACAGATACAACGATCAGGAAAATTTGACCTTATATAGGTCTAGGGTACATCAATGAAAATGGGAAAATTTGACCGCATTCTGACCCCCAAACTGCGTTCATTCAATTCGTCGGGTTTACATTCTTAAAGGAAAGAGTAGCACCAACACTTATTTGATAGGTATATACATAGCGCCAGAAGTACGCGCTCTACTCTGAGCGGGTGGCACGCTGCGGACCATGGTATGTGGTTGTGGAAACCTTAGCTCGGGTTACTTGACGTTCAACCTCGATGACGCGCCTCTCCATTGCGGCTTGGCTCCTACGGAGCTCCCTCACTTCGGTTCTAGTAGCAGTGATGTCCTTCTGCAGGGAAAAGGTGTGCTCTATTGTTCGCTCATGCTCTTCGTCCAGACGACGAAGATGTACCGCGGTGGCCCCAATGTCCAAGAGTTGGTTGGCATTTGCTCTTGCTTGCTCGCCTTGGTTGGCAATGCGTCGGACCATGACAGGGAGTGCCCTGTCAGCTGAACCCCCATTGCGGAGGTTATAAAAGCCTCGGGCCATGTCGTAGGGTGGGCGTTGCCCTTGTTCCCTGCTCCATCGCTTCAGATCCACAGCCCAGCGGGGCGCCGGGCCCTGAAAGTTCCTTGGGGGATTGGCTGCTCCTCGGGGAGGATTGTAGATCTCGGGCTCCGAGTCTGTGCTCCCACCATCTCCTTCCTCTTATGTATCTTCGCCTGAGTCTTCCTCAGGATCCTCTTCGGATTCTTCTTCGGGTTCTTCTTCGGGAATTTCCTCTTTGGAATCCTCTTCGGGTTCTTTCTCAATCCAGCCTCCATTACCCTGGTTAGGGTAGTAGGGATTCCCGGGAATGTGAAAACCTGCCATTTCGTTTGATCGAGAATAGGGTCAAGAGAATTATATATAAAACTCGGGAGTAAGAAGGTTAATTTTCGATAAGGATAAATTTTATTCTACGATTTCTATTTCTAACTAAATACCGAGATTTGCATGATTACAACAGTTCTTTTAGTTTTTACAAAATACTACTATAGTATTTCAAATTCGTGAGTTTGATTCTAGTATTTAATTCGGTAAGTTTTCGACTTGTTGCTTACTACGACCATTCCTCGACATATGTTGGTCACATCCAGGATAAATATAGTTGATCAGGCTATATTTATTCTCGATTTGATTACATACCCCGAGGCCTAGTCGTAGTGTCGCATCTTGCCTTAATACTTTTTTTAATAAAATTTTACTATGATACGAGACCGATGCATGTGTGTACTTATACTTTTATAAAAAAAATGTATATCACTTTAATTTATTAAAAGTATCGTTTATGAAAACGTTTTGTCAGAGGGCTTTTTTTGGTCCCTTTGCATTTATAGTTTGTATATCTTATGTGGTTCGATATACTTAGTTCACTATAGACAATGCTCTGATACCAATCTGTCACACCCCCAAACCAGAATGGCGGAAACTTTCGGGGGCGGATGACTTCACGTAGTATCGTAACAGTTGAATATTGTAAAGAAAGTAAACACAACCATCATAAATATAATAAAAACTTACATTGTTGCGTGTAATACATGTTTCAAAAGAATATTACAAATATGATGATTTAAAATGTTTTGATAATAGACGCCTTAGCGTTCCTTCTCCAAAAGCTGATGGTTACATGTATTACTGATTCCCTGAGAAATACAAGTAGTTTTGAAAAAGTGTCAACAATTAAGTTGGTGAGTTCACAAGAGTTTTGTACTGAAAATTTGTATGTCCTTTAGTAAAAATAACTGAATGTATTTTCCAGAAAATCCAATATTTTCTACATGTAGTCTGAAAAAGTTCCAAAGACTGTTATTGCAATGGTATCTCTCGTGCTTAAATGGTGAAAGTGTATTTAAAATCAAATCATGTATTTACTGAATGCATTCAAAAGTCTCGTAAATCAAACTTATTTTAATACTTCTGTGAGAGTCTTACAACCATGTTATTGACCCAGACTGCCTATAACAACGTTCTTCAGGCGTTGTAGTATTATGACGTTTGTCACCCCAGACCTGCCGGTCTAACTGTAGCTAACAGTTTAGGTGCGGGATTGTCAATCCCGTATAGATCTATACACAAGTATCACGCTCTCCCTCCAAGAGATTATGGTTTATAATACAGGACTTGAAATGCGTACTTGTGAGTACGTTGAAGTTGAATGTCTCACAACACTTAGTATTAATAGATTTACGAAAAGAAAGTCTATAACTCTTGTAGATGAAAGTATTGCATTTTCACAATGTTTACGTAAAGATGTAATGAATAACCCGCAAACTCTACCCATTATAGTTTTTCCGAAAGTGTGTTCCGTTTGGTGATAAAAACTCGATGTAATATTAACTTTGCATGTAAAGTATAACGTTGATATAAAAGTTATTCTAACATTTATAAAATGTACATGGTGTATTTGAATCCGAATAAAATGATAAGTTTTTCCCGTATTGCACTTGTATTCCCCCCCTAAAATATGAAAAGACGTAAAAAGTAGGGGTATGAACTCACCTGATAGATTGAAGAAAGTGAGACGAAAACCGAGCAGAACTTTGACAGGAGAAAGCGGATTTCTCGGGGTTACGGAAATATCGGGGGTGTAAATCCTTCCTTCGGAACTTGGGTGTGAAGATCGGGGCTTCAGGATATTTCTTGCACGCAAAACGGAGTAAACATGCAAGAAAAGGATAGAAAATGAGCACAAATGCCCGGAACCCTCGCATCCCTTTTATAGGGGCTGAAGACCCTCGGTACGCTGGGCGTACGAGGTAACGCGAGGCGTACTCGTGCGTCACTGCTTACCGCATCATCGACTGCCGGACTTCGGACGGGACGGGCATAGAGGCGTAGAGGGGCGACGTGGACGATCCAGAGCCTAGCATCCGAGTAAGCTGGGCGTACGAGGGAACGCTGGGCGTAAATCGTCTCGGTTTGTGCACTTCGAACTTGTAAAATCCGTAACTTTCGCATACGAACTCTGATTTTTACGTTCTTTATATGCACGCGAAGGTGAGAAAATACTCTACAACTTTCGTTTAGACTTCGTTGGTTAATTTGGACCTTATTTTTAATTATATTTTATTTAATAGGCCGGGACACGATAATTCCGTTAAAAATCCATAACTTCTTTATCCGACGATAATTCCGTTAAAAATCCATAACTTCTTGAACTCTTGTTTAGGTTGCGTCGGTTGAAAATCGCTCGATCTTTATTTCGAGTTTTTAGTTGTCTACCACTCTTCCGAAACCTAGAAAAATCATAACTTCCTCATACGAAGTCAGATTTGGGCTTTCTTTTTATGTAAGCTCATGGTTTAACGTAATATATGACTTTCGTTTAGACACTTAAGGCTAAAAACCATTTTATTGAAGTTTCACTTTTTACGTTTAGCAGTGTTTACCAGGTGTGTCGTGGATTTTTGATTGGTCATAACTCGTTCGTTATAACTCGGATTTGAGTGTTCTTTATGTTTTTGGAAACCTTGGCACGATATCTAATGCTTTATGCATCCCAATTAAGATTTTAGAACACTTCATTTTTGACGCCAATTTCGTTGATTCCAAATAGTTCATTACATTTGACTTATTGAATGTTACATTGACTTAAAAATATCAGGTTGTTACATAAACCCATGAGTTTACGGCCGTAAACTCATGTTTCTTTGACCATCTTGTGTTTTGAAGCCTTAAAGATCACAAGAAGCATTCCTACTTCATGTTTATGTTGGGTTATGAGCATTCTAACACTCCTAAGTGTACATGCAACCCTAAATACCTTGGATCTATGTTTTCTCTATTATACATACAATTATGAACATCCAAGGTATTATCCTAATCTAGCATACAAAATAATAAATATAACAAGATAGAATACATACCTCTTTAATGTAGAATGTCTTTATGAAGCTTGAGTGCCTAGTGCCCCAAGTGTGACACCTCAAATGGTTCACACAACACCAAATACACTTGGAATAACTTGAGAGAAACTTGAACACTCCTTGAAAACGTCTAGCCCTCACACTCACACATTAGTGCACGATTTCTTGAGCCATGGGATTCTTTTATATGGTGGTTATTAGGGTTACACCATGTAACTCATAACTTTACCCATTCCTTATGCTCCATGGATTTTAACCTCCATGGAGTATCCATGGGTCACCCCATGGACTTAGTCCAACATAAGGAATCTTGGATCACAAGCCCACATATATAAGAATGAATGATTTACACAATCAACCCATATATTTAATTAGTCTCCTTTTGATCACTTAATTAATTCCAAATTAATTCTTGATCAATACTAATTAAATAACCTTATTAATATATTAGAACTTATAATATATTAACCAACCTTAAGTGTTATTTCTCTCATTATAGTCTATCCAAATGCATGATGCCATGCAACCCAAATGGACCATGCCGGGTCGGTCAAGTCTTACCAATTATAGTTATGGACTTAGACATTAATCCAACAGTCTTCCACTTGGATAAGTCTAAAACTATTATTGAGTATGACTTCAAGAACCGATCAGCAATCGTAGCTCTCAAAAGCTTCTGTCGAACTCTGACCTTGTCGATGAACTCTGACCTTTGTCAATGACTTGTCCATTAGATAAGGGATCATATATTCCTCCATTCTAGATATCATATGGACTGAGACATGGATTATCAATCATTCTCTCTGTTCATTTGTTGTTTCCCGATTTCCGATTCATGATGACTGACTGATTGAACAAATCAAATCAGTCCTAGCTTGGCCAAGCACTCACATGTATCATCTTTAAATCATCGAGGGACCCACATATATCGCTTTTATCCCGAAGGTAAAAGGAATGGATAAACTTCGACTCATATGGCTTGTTCTACTACTTGTTGAATCATACACAAAGGCACGTTTTCTAACATCGAGTTACCAATGCGTTTTCGTGCAATCAATGTATAACCAACTCATAGTAACAACTCATATCTCTAGGTTTGAAGAATATAAGATATTATCGTCTCATGATCACTCGTGATAAAATCCATGAAGTGATTCAAATGAGCGCGGGTTGAATCCAATACTCAGAACTTATGAGCACTCATGAGTGTTGTAGCACCACTTTGTCCACCAACTTGGACCTCTACAAACCAACCCATGACAGTCTTGATTCATATCTACTTCCAACATATGACCGACTGTGGATGGTTTGAATAACTTAATCATTCAGGAAGAGCGACTTAGTTATTCTGGAAGTCAAAACATGCAAAGTGAAACACAAGAATAAATGAATCAAATATGGTATCAAACCCTATGAATATAAATAAACACTTTTATTTATCACCATACCGATTACTCATTATTCATTGTTTCGGTTTTATCAACTTTATACTTGAATTTAAAACAATAGTTGTCCCATGCTCCAAGCATGTACACTATGTTTTCTAGACACTAGTCATGCCATACACCAAGTATGCATACTATGTTTGTCTATGATCCTTACTTTGTAAAATAGATCAATTGAACATCACTCCAATGGTCCTCTTTTCACAGTCCCAAATCCTTACTGCAAATGCAAGAATTCCAAATTCATGCCATTTACTAAAATCTGTTAGATTCTAAACTTATATGCATTGATCCTCTTAATGATTATGCACGAAGTCAGAAAGACTTGACAACAATCATTACAGAGCATTCCAAAGGATTCCAAAGGAGATCAGCTCCTTGGAAACATCGTTCTTTCATTAAGTTTCCTAATCTTACACATATTGAATAATTTCTAACTTTGAAACATTTCCATATTCCATTTTAACTATCACTTCTGAACAAGAGTTGCCTCCTTACAGATTATGTCAATATGGTCCTTCCAGAATTAACATTATACTTCCAACTGTCCTTGAGCAACCAATCTTTGGTAAACCTTAGATTGTCCTCGACAATTGCTTAATCATTTTAGTCATATCCAATTCTAGACCTTTTCCCTTCATAATGCCCCAGGCATTTGGAAAATTTTAGAAAGGATGAATATAGCACATGTAATCGATCCTATATCCGAAGCATATGGGACACGATTCATGATGTCTCACATAAAGACTAAACCAGTCTTTTGCTATAATATTTCCATTTCAATTTGCCAAGTTCTCAAAATTCAGATTATGAAAAGGGATGCCGTAATCATAATCGAATTTTAGAACGCAAATAATGGACCCATATATAGAATTTCCTTATGTTGAACCATTCCAACATGAAATTCATATATATATCCTTGATTAAATATGATTAAAATCTCAATCTAAGCTTTTAGAATTGAAATGAAGTATAATTTCCTCTCCCTTAATTATAGCAAAACAACTTTTTCAACCCCTGCAACCTCACGAATTGAAACTTTTGTTTTCTATAATTAACATTGCTAACTTGCAACCTTTGTCATAATTATCATGCTCCCACTAACATGATGATTTTTAGCATAACACTTATGCTCCCACTAGTTTTGACATGTACTCAGAAATCAGCTGACTTTCTTACCAAAGTTCAGATTTCTGATACTAGATTGTTTTGATAAAACTTTATCAAAATCATACACCTCTCTTAGATAGCTCAATTGTGTGTCTAAACAATTTTAGAACTATGAAAAGGGATGTCGTAATCATAGTCTCAATTGTTTAGACCTTTGCCACTTCTCACAAGTCCATGTTAGTGTGCCGGTAAACCACACACGCTCCACTAATGACTTTGAGAATGCAAATATCACAATTGCTATCTAGCTAAAATCTACTTAGTGAAAGTGTTTCCTCACCATCATTTTCATGAATCGGAGAGAAACCTTATGACACTTAGATTTAATAGTGTATGTGTTCTTATCCATGTGAATTTGTCAAAACCATAATCACAAGACAAGGTTAGTGACACATCTAAACTTATATTGATTAAACTTGTGCAATCTTAAATTCTTGCCATTTGGCAGCTCAGGTGCCTACCATTGCTTCCAAGTAGTTGTGCAACCAATTGAGAACTCTCATAACTCCTATGCAAAGCCAACTTGAATAGGCACAAAAATTTCAACACGATAGGTTATAAACCTCAAGTCGTGTGCTAGTGAAGGACTTTAGGTTTTATTCTTGATTAAGTCTTGAAACTTTCAAGAGCTTTAAGACTCCCACTGTCCTCTTGACATATAAGACTCCCTTGTCAAATATTCAAGAGATAGTGCGGATTCTTTATCAAGACTAACACTTTACACAATTGGCCTAAGTTGGTCTCTGTTTTATCCAAAACATCACAACTTACCAATTTCAAATGTACAAGAGTAGATAACCTTTTACTCTTACATTTGACTAGTGTTAACAAACCCTCTTTAAGATATGTCACTCAAGTTACAATCTTGGAGTATGACTCTAAGAAGTGGTTTGGAACGAAGTACGACTCATCTTTTTGATTTAACCATTTCAACAATTCATGACTCCTCTTCTTAGTCATAAGAATGCACTAAGATGACTTTAGAGGACCAATTATGATATGGTATCTTAATCATTAAGATGATCATAAACATGATACTAAAGTACTCTCCCATATTTTCAGATTTGAGAAACTTTTATCTTTCTGCCATACTTTGATTCTTCTTATTCGTTCTGTCTCACATTGAAACTTCTCCAATGCTACAGACTTATACTTAAACCTATAAGTATAACCATATTTACTAAACTTAAGTAAATCATGACGAATAGTCTTCTTGATCTTTTGTGGTGGACTTGACCACTGCACAAGAATGTGTACTCGATCCCTTAGTCCTTTCCTTATTCACATAAGGAATTAGTCTTAATTTTCCAAGCTGAAAGTTCTCATTCATCATACTATACAACTTGCATGATTCCAAGTTTCGGTCCAATTGAACCTTGGGTGATGAGAATCTTTCCTTATTTGGTAATATTAGACACTACCACAACCGAAAGAATCAAATCCATTTTTCCAATATTGCTATCAATGGAATCTTATAAGCAACAACTTTTCACAAATGCCATTGTAAGGATACTTAAAATAAATAAAATCAAAACCTTTTTCTTTTATTTTAAAACTTTGCGGAAAAACTTATCCTTACAATCCATATGAAAACCTTGTTGTTATCTATTCCTAAGCAATATAAATATCATAACTCTTAAGTAATAGCCCAAAATTCTGATCACCGAACCATGCGATTGAAATCCATCTTCGCGATCAGAATCAGCATGTACTTAATAGAGTTAGACACTGGACTTTACCTGAAGTAGAGCCAAACTTATTGACTTTAACATCCTTAGGTAAATTTGGCAGCTTCGTAACCAATACCCCTTCCTTTGGCAATAGTTACCTATGGACCCTTGATAATGGGACTATCTCAGACTTCGCCTCTCTCTTTACCATTGGGTCAACAGAGTTGACTATGGCCGATCCCTTTCCATTGGGAAGAGAGAGCTTTACTGGATATCCAATGTCATCATTGAATGTCCATAGCGTTTTAGGAAGTTGATCTTAGCAAATAGATAAGATCATTAAGGGTCTTGTCTTAGTCTGTTTCATAGGATTCCCAAAAGAACTCACTATGTAACTTAGAAAGTAGTTGAGCCACAAACTTTCTCAAGACTTTGACACCCAACTCTCCCGGCTTGTCAATATGTGACTACATCTCCAAGATGTGATCACACCTAGACCTTGCCTTGCCAATAGGGCTTGAGTGACCTTAAACTTTTTAGGAACTTGTGGGTTAGGGAGAATAATTGGAGGAGGTGAAAGAAGTATGATATCCATGGGACATCATCTTCATTTAGGAAAGCTTGTTTCAAGAGATTTGGGAAGATCATAAATGTCTAGATCAGACATCTTTTTGGGAGATATTCAAGATAGTTGATTTAAAGTCCTTAATATGACACCCAATATGAAATATTAAGGCTAGGACCCAACAAACTATTTTATAACTTAGAAGAGGGATGCCGTAATCCAAGCTATAAAATATTTGAAGGTAGGTGAATGACGATTCACCAATTTCCACCATGAAAAACGAAATAATTTATTAGGTTTTAATTGGATTTGAAAGTCCTAGATCTTTGAGATTCATTGAACTGTTCAAAGGCATGTTTCAATCTCGAGTGTGCCTTTCAGGTTTTGTGACTGGGATGCCGAGGATCACAAAACAAGGTGTGAATAACCATGCAAATATACTTGGTACCCTTAATATTTACCCCTTAATCAGTGTGCCGGTTAACCACACACGCTCCACCGATACTATGATAAATATTAATTTACCCTTTGCCTACGTTGTTAAGTCCAGGTTAGTGTGTCGGTTAACCACACAAGCTCCACTAACGACTTAAGCAAAGTGCAAAGTGTAATTTCATGGGTTAGCACCAAATTCACATTTTCCTAAGTAACTAAGATTGGGTATTAATAAGAGTTTAGTTACTTAGTATTTATCATTAATACTTTTAATGAAAGGAGAATTATAGTCCTTGTCGTACCCGTTCGGCTAACGACCCTCCACCAGTCAAGGAAGCGGTAGGTGAGAGTGGACACCCATTAAACTGCCATTTTATAGGCAGTAACCTTATACCCCCCTTATAGACCGACTTCGTGAATGAGGCCTACTAACGGTAAGACTGACTTTACTCTTATACATATATATATAAATATTATTAACTTATAATATTATAAAGTATAAGGGTTGAATTTTAACTTTTAAAATTCTAAGGGCTAACTTGGAATTAAAGTATTCATAAGTGAAAACTTTTCAAATTCCAAAACTTGAGGGCAAGTTTTGAAACTATTCAAAACTAATTAATTCCATAACTTATGAGTTTAAAGTAGTTTTAATTAAAAAAAAAAAAAAAAAACTCTTCAAGTTCCATAACTTGAGGACAAGTTATGGAAGACTTTAAACTAATTAATAAAACAAATAACTTTTTTTTATTGTAACTTATGGAACTAATTAAGGTTACACTTTTTTTTTTAATTTAATGAAGAGACTCTTGAACCTCCATAACTTGAGGACAATTTATGGAGTCATAAAACCATTTAATTAGAACTAGACTCTTCATTTTGTAACCTTTGCCAACTTTTATGAGTTTTATGATTCTTAAATGTGACTTTTCATATAACTTGAGGACAAGTTACAAAAACACACCTTGGAATCAACTCTTAGATTAAAATGGATTGAAAACAACTATTTCACACAACTTTTCTATTAATCTAAGAACCTCATAAGAACAAGATAATTCAAATCATCAATCTTCAAGAAATTAGCATGAACATACAAACTAATACAAATCTTGAAATTATGACAATTATCTTAGAAATTGGATTAGCATGAACATTACCACATCAAAAACAAGTTTATAAGTCCAAAAACATCTTAGGGTAATGTTCCTAGTCCAATTCCAGCCAAAACAATCGAATATATGCATCCAACTCGATTTTTCAGCTACTTTTGCAAGTATAACAAGAAAATAAGCCTAGGCTCTGATACGACTGTTGGGTTATGATCATTCTAACACTCCAAGTGTACATGCAACCCTAAATACCTTGGATCTATGTTTTCTCTATTATACATACAATTATGAACATCCAAGGTATTATCCTAATCTAGCATACAAAATAATAAATATAACAAGATAGAATACATACCTCTTTGATGTAGAATGTCTTCATGAAGCTTGAGTGCCTAGTGCCCCAAGTGTGACACCTCAAATGGTTCACACAACACCAAATACACTTAGAATAACTTGAGAGAAACTTGAACACTCCTTGAAATCGTCTAGCCCTCACACTCAAACATTAGTGCACGATTTCTTGAGCCATGAGATTCTTTTATATGGTGGCTATTAGGGTTACACCATGTAACTCATAACTTTACCCATTCCTTATGCTCCATGGATTTTAACCTCCATGGAGTATCCATGGGTCACCCCATGGACTTAGTCCAACATAAGGAATCTTGGATCACAAGCTCACATATATAAGAATGAATGATTTACACAATCAACCCATATATTTAATTAGTCTCCTTTTGATCACTTAATTAATTCCAAATTAATTCTTGATCAATACTAATTAAATAACCTTATTAATATATTAGAACTTATAATATATTAACCAACCTTAAGTGTTATTTCTCTCATTATAGTCTATCCAAATGCATGATGCCATGCAACCCAAATGGACCATGTCGGGTCGGTCAAGTCTTACCAATTATAGTTATGGACTTAGACATTAATCCAACAGTTTAAGCCTTAGGAAGAGATTAGGGCACCGTTTCACTCCTTTTAGGAGTTTACGGTCCTTGGACCATTTCCCTTTGGGTTTACGGCCGTAAACCCAAATGGTTTATGGACTTTTGATGTTTTCAAGTACTAAGCACATCAAGGAAGGGATCTAGGCTAGTTTCCAAAGCTTACAAGGGACTAGGGCACACTTTGGCACCCTTTTTGGGGTTTACGGTCCAAGAACATCTTGGACCGTAAACACCTTTGATCCTTGGTTTCTTGGGTGTTTTCTTGATGTTTAGAAGCGTAACAAGATCTATAATACCCTAGGATAGAAGTACTTACTAGGTAGAAGCTTGAAAAGGTGCTAAAAGTCCAAGAACACTAGTGTGTGTTCTTGGTGAAACTTGAAGATCTACACTTTTGGAATGATTTAACGGATGGAATCATGTTAGATCACTAGATTAAGGTATATATCAACTTATTAGGGTACGAAACACTTACAAGTTGAAGATCTTGAAGAAACGTTAGATGATACTTGAGAGAGAATTGAGATTTGGATCTTGAAAATGTGAAAAATGGTAAAATATGACTAAGTGTCATATTTATACCCCCTTTTAGGGTTTACGGCCGTAAACTCCAAATTCTTGGAGTTTTGGAATAATATTGTTGCACAATAAACCCTAGGGCATCCTCTCTCCTGATATCTCCTGAAGTACTAACTTAAAAACACACAAACTTAATCCAAAAAGCTTGAAAGTTAGCAGAAACTGTTCTGACTTCTATTGAATTGAATGGTTGTACATAATAGAAATTTCGGGTTGTCACACCTGGCAGCTCAAGGGCTTGCCATTGCTTCCAAGCTGTTATGCAACCAATTGAGAACTCTCAGAACTCATACGCAAAGCCCACTACTCCTGGAATGGGCACAGAAGTAGGAATATGCCACCACGATAGGTTATAAACCTCAAGTCGTGTGCTAGTGATAAACTATAGGTTTTTCCTTCTTGATTAGATCTAGAAGCCTTCTCCAAAATCTTTAAGACTCCCACTGTCCTCTTGAAATATAAGACTCACTTGCCAAATATTCAAGAGATAGTGTGGATTCTTTATCAAGAGAAACACTTCATACAATTGGACTTAGTTGGTTTTTTTGTTTTATCCAAAACATCACAACTTACCAATTTCAAATGTACAAGAGTAGGTCACTTTTACTCTTACATTTGACAAGTGTTATAAACCTTTTCTTTAATATATGTCACGCAACTTACAGTCTTGAAGTATGACTCTAAGACTTGATTTGGAGCGAAGTATGACTCATCTTCTTGATTCAACCCTTTCAGCAATTCTTGGTTCCTCTTCTTAGCCATATGAACTAAGATGTACTTAGAGGACCAATTGTGATATGGTTCCTTAATCATTAAGATGCTCACACAACATGATACTAAAGTACTCTCCCATCTTTTCAGATTTGAGAAAATTTTATCTTTCTTGCTTAATTTGATTCTTTTTATACGTTCTGCCATACATCGAAGTCTTTCCAATGTTTCAGAATTATACTTAACTTGTAAGTATAACCATATTTACTAAACCTTTGTAAATCATGACGAATAGTTTTATTAATCTTTTGTGGTGGACTTGATCAGTGCACCAGAATGTGTAGTTGATCCCTTAGTCATTCACTTGACTCACATACACATGTGAACAAGGAATTAGTCTTAATATTCCAAAGCTGAAAGTTCCCATTCATCATAATATACAACTTGCATGATTCCAAGTTTCGGTCCAATTGAAACTTGGTTGATGAGAATCTTTCTTTATTTGGTAAATTTAGACACTATCACAAATGAAAGAATCAAATTCATATTTCCATTATTGCTAGAACCATACAAACATCAATTTTCCATAAATGCCATTCCAAGGAGATATAAAATAAAGTAAAACAAAATTTTATTTATTTAATAAATGTGGAAAAAACTTTCCTTACAATGCAACTATAAATGGAATCTATGCTATTACATATTTCCTAGCAATCTATCATATCTCCTAAGTAGTAGCTCAAAAATCCGATCTTCAACCATGCGATAGAAATCCATCTTCGCGATCAGATTCAGCATACGTTTACTTTAAGTTTTTCCTTCTCTTTGCTTCATCCTGCCAAACATCAAAATGCAACTTAGTCACATTATGTAATAACAATCAGCAATTAGGAACTTAACAGAGTTAGATAGTGGGCTTACCTGAACCAGAGTCAAGCTTTTGATCCTTCTTTTTTTCCAGATCCTTCATGTAGCTAGGGCAGTTTCGCTTCCAATGCCCTTTTCCTTCACAATGAAAACATATAGACTCTTTGGGAGTGGTACAATAGGCTATTCCAGACTTAAACTTTCTCTTTACCTTCCGGTCAACCGGGTTGACTAAGGCTGATCCCTTTCCATTGGGAAGAGAAAGTTTTTCTGGACTTTCAATGTTACCATTGTCCATGTCCATGGAAGTTTGAGAAGTAGATCTTCCACCCATATTTGCTTGATTCTTGCGCCAAATTATTTCCGATTCAGCAGCAATCAGCAAACAAGAAAGATCTATTAGGGTCATGTCAAGATCTGTCATATAGTAATCTTTAATAAAATCACTATATGACTCAGGAAGTCACTGAAGAACCCAGTCAATAGCACACTTCCTTGAAATAACAGCACCTAACATTCTCAACCTGTCAATGTGTGACTTCATTCTTAAGACATGAGTACACACAGGTCTTCCATCTTTATGTTTCATTTCTAGTAGAGCTTGAGTGACACTGAACCTTTCAAGTCTTCGGGCCTGTGGGTCAGGGAGAACAATTAGAGGAGGAGGAGGAAGAGAAGTATGATTTCCATGAGCTAAATTGAGGAAGTCATCTACATAAAGAAAGCTTGTTCCATTAGATTTGGGAAGATCATTGTTGTCTAAACCAGACATCTACAATGGGAGAAATTCAAGTTAGTTGATTAAAATCCTTAATATAACACCCAATTTGAAATATTAAGGCTAGGACCCAACACAATATTTTATAATTTGGAAGAGGGATGCCGTAATCCAGGCTATAGAATATTTGAAGGTAGGCGAATGACGATTCACCAATTTCCACCATATAACGAAATATAAACTATTTGGTTTTAATTGGTCTTTAGAAATTCCTAGATTCTTTTGAGATGCAATGAACTTTTCAAAGGCATGTTTCAATCTCGAGTGTGCCCTCCAAGTTTTGTGACTGGGATACTGAGGATCACAAAACGAGGTATGAAGTAACCATGCAAATTACTTGGTACCCTTAATGTACTACCCCTCAATCGATGTGTCGGTTAACCACACACACTCCATCGATACTATGATAAACATTAATTCACCCTTTGCCTACCTTGATAAGTCCAGGTTAGTGTGCCGGTTAACTACACACGCTCCACTAACGACTTAATCAAAGTGCAAAGTGTAATTTCATGGATTAGCACCTTATTCACATTTTCCTAAAGTAACTAAGATTGGGAATTTAATAAGGGTTTAGTTACTTTAGTATATTTATCATACTTAAATGAGAATTATAGTCCTTGTCCTACCTTTTCGGCTAACGACCCTCCACCGATCAAGGAAGCGGTGGGTGAGAATGGACACCCATTAAGTTGCCATTTTATAGGCAACAACCTTATACCCCCCTTATAGACCGGCTTCGTGAATGAGGCCTACTAATGGTAAGAAGACTTTGTTCTTATACATATATATATATATATACATATATATATATATATATATATATATATATATATATATATATATATATTATTAACTTATAATATTATAAAGTATAAGGGTTGAATTTTAATAATTAAAAATCTAAGGGTTGGAACTAAAGTTTTAATATGACTTTACTTGTTCCAAAACATGAGGGCAACTTTTGTAAACTTTCAAAACTTTACATTTCTCATAACTTATGAGTTAATTGAATATTAAAATGAAGACTCTTCATTTTTATAACTCATGTGTTCTTATAATGGTTTTTAATTAAAGTGTGACCATTGGTTTTCCATAACTTGAGGACAAGTTATGGTCTCCATTAAAACACATAATGATCAAGAATTAAACTACCAAAGAGGTTACGAATAATTCCTATGATCATCTAATCTCATAAGTTCAAGAACATGATTATCAATAATTTCAAGAATCATAAATAACTTATATAAAACTTGTAATTTTTTGATAATAGCCATTGTAAATGGGTTAGAATAAACATTACACCATCTAAAACAAGTTTTATAACACCAAAACAGCTTATGGTAATGTTTGTAGTCCATTTCCAGCAGCAAAACTCGAAAATGTGGACACTGCAGCCTCTACTCGTCAAGTGCATGAACAGACTCGACGAGTAGCATGCATTTCTTCATGGACTCGTCGAGTCCCCCCATGGACTCAGCGAGTTCATACGTGCAGTGAACAAAAAAATTCGATTTTCAAGCTATTTGCATCAAGTATCAAGTAAACAAGCCTAGGCTCTGATACCACTGAAGGGTTTTGATCATTCTAACACTCCTATGGTGTACATGTAACCCTAGAAACCTTGGATCTGTGTTTGACTAAGATACATGCAAATAATTATTTTTCCAAGGCTCTTATCCTAACTAGCATGGCATGGGGTACTTGAATCAAATAAAGCTAGTAGAATTACTTACCTTGTAGTAGTAGTTGATTGCTTGGAGTTTGAGAGCCTAACACCAATAATGTGGATTCCTCAAATGGAAGTCACAAATCACCACAAACCTGGAAACTTGAGAGAATAGTCACAACCTTCTTGAAATCGGCCCTCTTAGTTTACACACATCAACTAGTGCAATTTCAAGAACCAAAGCCTCCTTTATATAGTGTGGTGGATTAGGGTTACATCCATGTAAACCCTAATACCCATGTCTTTTCATTTCCATGAGATCCATGGGTTAAAGCTCCATGGAGTATCCATGGACTTTCCATGCAAGCCTAGCCCATTCCAAATAAGCATTAGCCCACACTATATAAATACAAGGGCCCATATTTAATTAGTCATACTTTTGATCTCTAGATTAATTCTAAATTAATTATAGATCAACACTAATTAAATAATATGATTTTATATTAATATATTAGAACTTATAATATATTAATAAATCATAACTTATACTATTCTCAAAAGATTATCCGTAAATTGTTCAGGTGAAGTGCAACCCAAATGGACCATGTCAGGTCGGGTCAAGTACATACCAAATATAGTTATGGACTTAGACACTATCTCCAACACTTTCTTTATACTTTCCACAATTGTCAAGACAACTTCAATTCTCAACGCTCTTGGCCTTTTCTTTTCAAGATTTACCTTCCGACTGAGAGCATTAGAAACAACATTTGCTTTACCAGGATGGTAAAGTATCTCACAGTCGTAGTCCTTGAGTAATTCTAGCCAGCGTCGTTGCCTCATGTTCAATTCCTTCTGATTAAAGAGATATTGAAGACTCTTATGATCAGTGAAAAGTTTGCATTTAGTACCATAAAGATAGTGTCTCCATAATTTTGAGGCGAATACTACCCTGCCAACTCCAGATCATGAGTGGGGTAGTTCTTTTCATGCTCTTTCAATTGCCTCGATGCATACGCTATCAATTTATCCCTTTGGGTCAAACACAACCTAGCCCAACTCTAGAGGCATCACTATAAACTGCGAAGTCATCAACTCCTTCAGGTAACGAAAGAATCGGTGCTTCACACAATCTCTTCTTTAACTTCTCAAAGGCTTCCTTATGCTTCTCATTCCAAGTATAAGTAGCTCCTTTGTGGGTCAAAGCTGTTAGTGGAGTCGCGATCGAAGAAAAGCCTTGGATAAATCTTCGATAATATCCGGCTAATCTTAAAAAGCTTCGAATCTCCGTAGGACTTTTTGGTTGTTCCCACTGTTGGATAAGGTGTCTAACTCCATAACTATTTCTGGTATGTACTTGACCCGACCCGGCATGGTCCATTTGGGTTGCATGGCACCATGCAATTGGCTAAACTAAAATGAGAGAAATAACACTTATGGTTTATTAATATATTATAAGTTCTAATATATTAATAATATTATTTAATTAGTTTGATCAAGAATTAATTTAGAATTAATTAAGTGATCAAAAGATAACTAATTAAATATATAGGTAGATTATGTAAATCTTACATATCTTATATAGTGGGCTAAGAGGCTCCATGGATTATCAAGTTGGGTTCCACCCATAGGATGCTCCATGGATGCTCCATGGGAGTTACAAACCCATGGGTCATGGAAATGAAGAGTCATGACACATTAGGGTTTACATGGTGTAACCCTAGATGTGTAACCACTATATAAGAAACCCATTCTCCACCAAAATAGGCTACACTAAGAAACAAGAGGGCTAGAGCCGATTTTGCAAGTGTAAGATTCTCTCAAAGTTTACTCCTTTGAATTTGGTGTTGTGTGAAGCATTTGAGGCATCACACTTGGGGTGCTAGGCTCACAATGTTTCAAGGATCATAATCAACAATAAGGTAAGTTATTCTATCTTTCATTCAAGTTAAAAATGTTCCCCATGCATGCTAGATAGGAATATAACCTTGGAATTCAACTTTGCATGATTATTAGACAAACATAGATCCAAGGTTATTAGGGTTGCATGTACACTTAGGAAGTGTTAGAATGCTCAAAACCCATCAGTGGTATCAGAGACTAGGTTCGTTTGTTTTTTTTTTGTGCAAACAGCTTGAAAAAAAAACCGTTTTTCTGTTTTCTGCTCGTATGAAAGTTTGCACATTTGTTGCTGGAAATGGACTAGAAACATTACCCTAAACTGTTTTGATGTTTTAAAGCTTGTTTTAGATGGTGTAATGTTTATGCTAATCCATTTACAATGGCAATTATTAAAATTACAAGTTTTTTTAAGTGTAATTTTTGATTCTTGAAAGTGTTCATATTCATGTTCTTGAACTTATGAAGATTAGATGATCATAGGAATTGTTTGTAACCTTCATGGTAGTTTAATTCATGATCATAATGTGTTTTAATGGAGTCCATAACTTGTCCTCAAGTTATGGAAAACCAAAAGTCTCACTTTTATTAAAGCCATTAAAAGAACACAAGAGTTATAAAAATGAAGAGTCTTCATTTTTATTACTCAATTAATTCATAAGTTATAAGAAATGAAAAGTTTTGGAAGTTTACAAAACTCGCCCTCAAGTTTTGGAACATGTAAAGTCTTGATTAAAACTTTATAATATTATAAGTTACTAATATATATATGTATAACAACAAGTCGTCTTACCGCTAGTACGCCACATTCACGAAGCCGGTCTATAAGGGGGGTATAAGGTTGTTGCCTATAAAATGGCAACTTAATGGGTGTCCACTTTCACCCACCGCTTCCTTGATCGGTGGAGGGTCGTTAGCCGAACGGGTAAGACAAGGACTTATAAATTCTCATTAAAAGTATGATGAATATTATAAAGTAACTAAATCCTTTTATTAAATTCCCAATCTTAGTTACTTTAGGAAAATGTGAATAAGGTGCTAATCCATGAAATTACACTTTACACTTTGTTTAAGTCGTTGGTGGAGCGTGTGTGGTTAACCGGCACACTAACTTGGACTTAACAAGGTAGGTAAAGGGTGACTTAAGGTTTACCATAGCATCGGTGGAGCGTGTGTGGTTTACCGGCACATCGATTGAGTGATAAACCTTGAGGGTACCAAGTGATTTGCATGGTTACTTCACATCTCGTTTTGTGATCCTCGGTATCCCAGTCACAAAACTTGGAGGGCACACTCGAGATTGAAACATGCCTTTGAAAAGTTCATTGACTATCAAAAGAATCTAGGAATTTCTAAGAACCAATTAAAAACCTAATATTTATATTTCGTTTTTCATGGTGGAAATTGGTGAATCGTCATTCACCTACCTTTCAAATATGTTATAGCTTGGATTACGGCATACCTCTTCTAAGTTATAATATATTGTGATTGGATCCTAGCCTTAATATTACATTTGGATGTTTTATTAAGGACTCTCTTAATATCTAAACTAATCTTGTTCTCTTCTTTTAGATGTCTTCAAACAATGCTGCTTCTGGCTCTAATCCTAATGGCTCCTTTACCCTTATGAACTTGTGTGGGAAAGTCACTTTTGATGGATCCAACTTCAATGAATGGATCAGAAACATCAGGATGATTACCCGCTACGAGGACAAAGAATATGTCCTTGACAAGGAGCTTAAGGAGATTGATGAGACCACTGCAACTCCCCAGGAGATCGCTGACTTCCGGGCACATGAAATGGATGCTACAAAAGTGGCATGCATCATGTTGGCCACCATGACAGCGGAACTCCAAAAGTCCTATGAGGACTTCTACCCTTTTGAAATGCACCAAGATCTGATGGAAAGATACCATCAAAGTGCACGACAAGAGAGGTATGAAATCATATGCTCTATCATAACAACCATGATGAAGGACGGGGAATCCGTCACGAGCCACATGCAGAAAATGCAAAGGTATGTGGATCGGTTGCTGAAGCTTAATGTGAACTTCCCTGAGGAGCTTGCAATAGATATCATTTTGCACTCCTTACCATCGTGCTATGATCAATTCCGCATGACATATCACATGAATAAGGAAGAGGTCACACTCAGCAAACTTCAGGGACTCCTCAAGACCGCAGAAACAGGTCTTAAGGGTAAGTCGGTTGTTAACACTCCTACTCCAAACTCCGCCCCGGTTTTGGCAATCGGGAAAGGTAGATGGAAGAAGAGTAAGAGCTCTTCGAAGGGTACCAAGGCTAGGACCCTTGATGGCTCTTCTTCGAGTGGAACCAAGAAAGGTTTCGTCACTCCTTCTTCTGACCCAAAAGAGGCTGAATGCTTCTATTGCCATGAAAAGTCACATTGGAAGCGGAACTGCCCAAAATACCAGCAAGATGTGAAGGATGGGAAAGTTAAACCCAACCATGCAGGTATTTACACTATCTTATCTAATAACTCACCCCATTCTAACTCTTGGGTCCTTGATACCGGTTGTGGTATTCATATCTGTTCTGATTTGCAGGGACTAAGAAGAAGTGAGAATGTGGAGCATGGAAGAATAAACTTAATCATGGGGAATAGGAAAGCTTTACCTGTCACCAAGATTGGAGTTTATACTTTATTGCTAAGTAGTGGGTTTAGTTTAGATTTGAATAAGTGTTGTTATTCGCCAGAAATGGCAAGAAACATTATTTCCTTTCATGCATTGTATAAACAAGGTTTCACCTTTTTCATTTGATAATGAAGTTGGTTCGATTAATGCTTTCTTTAATAATGTTCTTTATTTTAAAGCATTACCTTGTGATGGCGTGTATGAAACTGTATCTGTGGTTGATAACTTAGGAAATAATGTATTGTGTATTGATTATGTTAATAATAATAACTTGGATAAAGCATCATTATGGCATTGTCGTCTTGGACATATAAGCAAGAAACGCATAGGCCAACTCCAAAAGGATGGAGTATTGGAGTCGTTTGACCTAAAGTCAGATGATAGTTGCGAATCATGCTTACTTGGAAAAATGACAAAGTCACCCTTCACAGGTTCTTGTGAGAGGGGTGAAGGTTTGTTGGATCTTATACACACAGATGTGTGGGCCCTTCAAACATGCCACAAGGGATGCTAATCGTTATTATTTGACTTTTACTGATGATTACAGTAGATATGGATATGTATACTTAATCAAGCATAAGTCAGAGACTTTTGAGAGGTTTAAAGAGTTTAAACAGGAAGTCGAGAATCAATTGGGCAGGAACATTAAGATGCTTCGATCCGATCGAGGTGGTGAGTATCTTAGTTCAGAGTTCCTCGACTATCTTAGGGAATGTAGGATTGTCTCACAATTGACACCTTCCAGGACACCGCAGTTGAATGGTGTAGCTGAGAGGCGTAATCGAACCTTGTTGGATATGGTTCGTTCCATGATGAGTCGAGCTTCGCTACCAATCTCATTTTGGGGGTATGCCTTAGAGACTGCCGCCCATATCCTTAATCTAGTTCCCACAAAGAAAGTTGCCAAAACTCCTCATGAGATGTGGACTGGTAAAGTACCCAAACTAGACCACATTAATATTTGGGGTTGCGAGGCTTTCGTGAGACGCGAGACTCATGATAAGCTCAAACCTCGAAGTGAGAGGTGTATTTTCATCGGCTACCCACAAAAATCCTTTGGTTACCTCTTCTACAGACCTAGTGAGAATGTGGTCTTTGTAGCTAGGAGGGCTTTCTTTCGAGAGAGAGAGTTCATAAGCCAAGGAGACAGTGGGAGGCAAGTTGACCTTGAAGAAATTCAAGAGTCAAGTGGTGAAGGAACTTCAAACCCTAGCACTCAACTTGAGGAGGAAACTTCTGTTGAGCCAATTGACAAGTCTGTACCTCTGAGGCGTTCCACAAGGGTTAGGAATGCACATGAGCATTACTATGGATTCCATATTACTGCGAAAGGTGATACACTTATCAGTGATGAGACACTGATAGGTCTGGATGAACCTAACAGTTACGCGGAAGCCATGGCAGGCCCTGAGTCAGCCAAGTGGAAAGAGGCAATGGACAGCGAGATACAGTCCATGTATGACAATCAAGTTTGGAACTTGGTTGAGAATGTACCAGGTCGTAAGACTGTAGGGTGCAAATGGATCTTCAAGAAGAAGACCGACATGGATGGTAATATACACACTTATAAGGCACGACTGGTTGCAAAGGGTTTCTCACAAACTCCGGGAGTTGATTATGATGAGACCTTTTCTCCAGTGGCCAAGATTAAGTCTATTAGGGTTCTGTTAGCCATAGCCGCATTTCATGACTATGAAATATGGCAAATGGATGTCAAAACCGCTTTCCTTAATGGAGAGTTGGCTGAGGATGTTTACATGAGTCAGCCAGAGGGTTTTGTCAACACAGAGTACCCTAATAGAGTGTGTAAGCTTGAGAAATCCATTTATGGGTTAAAGCAAGCACCTCGCAGATGGAATCTTTGCTTTGATGAGAAAGTCAAGGAATTTGGCTTTTCTAGGAGTGAAGATGAATCTTGTGTATATGTCAAGGCTAGTGGGAGTATAGTTAGCTTTTTGGTATTGTATGTGGATGACATACTACTCATAGGAAATGACATCCCAACTCTGCAGGAAGTTAAGTCCTGGCTTGGGAAGTGTTTCTCTATGAAGGACCTAGGAGAAGCTGCCTATATTCTAGGGATAAGGATCTTGAGAGACCGGAGTAAAAGACTTATTGGACTTAGTCAGAGTACTTACTTGGATAAGGTGTTGAAGAGATTCGGCATGCAGGACTCCAAGAAAGGAGATTTACCCATCCAGAGTAACGCCAGATTGAGTAAGACACAAAGCCCTAGTATTGAGGCTGAGATAGTAGAAATGAGCTGAATACCTTATGCTTCGGCTGTAGGATCAATCATGTATGCTATGACGTGTACTCGACCTGATGTAGCCTTTTCTTTGAGCATGGTTAGCAGGTATCAGGGGAACCCTGGCAAGGCACACTGGACTGCGGTAAAGAATATCCTCAAGTACCTATGGAGGACTAAGGACTGGGTCCTTAGCCTCGGTGGGAGTGAAGACTTAAGAGTTGTAGGGTATAGTGATGCTAGCTTTCAGACTGATAGGGATAATTTCCGCTCTCAGTCAGGCTGGGTCTTTACCTTAAATGGACGAGCAATTTCTTGGAAGAGTTCCAAGCAAGAGACAGTAGCTGATTCAACTTGCGAATCAGAGTATATAGCAGCTAGCGAGGCAGCAAAGGAGGCGATATGGCTAAAGAACTTCATTGGAGACCTTGGAGTTGTACCAGCTATTAAAGAGCCAATGGAAATTTTCTGTGATAGCGAAAGGTGTTTTATTTATGAGTAAAGTGTTGCTATCTCTTGTCGATCGTTTACTATATTTCTTTTGCATGTTTTGACTTTCAGAATAATTATGTTTGGTATATCATATTATTCGAACCTCCACAGTCGGTCATATTTCGGAAGTAGGTATGAATCAAGACTGTCATGATTGGTTGCAGAGGTCTAAGTTGTTGGACATGGCTACAACACTCATGAGTGCTCATAAGTTCTGAGCATTGGACTCAACCCACGCTCACTGGAATCACTTCATGGAATTTATCTCGAGTGATCGTGAGACGGTAATATCATATAAGTCTTCAAACCTAGAGATATGATTTGTTACTTATGAGTTGGTTATGCATTGATTGTACGTTAACGCATTGGTAACTCGATGTTATAAAACGTGCTTTTGTGTATAATTCAATGAATGGTAGAACAAACATATGAGTCGAAGTTTATTTGTTCCTTCTTGGATTAGAAGCTGATATCTGGGCCCCTCGATGATTTTGTTTTGACCTATGTACCGGGCCAGGTCAGAACTAAGTTGATGTGTTCAATTAAGTTCTTTGTCAAACAAATCGGAAATTGGGAAACAAACTGCTGGACACAAAGTAAGACACTGTTCCATGTATTTGTCCGGCTGATATCTAGAACAGAGGATTATATGATCACTTATCTTAAATGGCGTATCATCATCTTCTCAGTTCCGAGAGACCTTGAAAGAGCTACGATTGCCGATCGGTTCCTGAAGTATTGCAGTTATAGTTATTAGACTTATCCAAGTGGGAGACTGTTGGATAAGGTGTCTAAGTCCATAACTATTTCTGGTATGTACTTGACCCGACCCGGCATGGTCCATTTGGGTTGCATGGCACCATGCAATTGGATAAACTAAAATGAGAGAAATAACACTTATGGTTTATTAATATATTATAAGTTCTAATATATTAATAATATTATTTAATTAGTTTGATCAAGAATTAATTTAGAATTAATTAAGTGATCAAAAGATAACTAATTAAATATATGGGTAGATTATGTAAATCTTACATATCTTATATAGTGGGCTAAGAGGCTCCATGGATTATCAAGTTGGGTTCCACCCATAGGATGCTCCATGGATGCTCCATGGGAGTTACAAACCCATGGGTCATGGAAATGAAGAGTCATGACACATTAGGGTTTACATGGTGTAACCCTAGATGTGTCAACACTATATAAGAAACCCATTCTCCACCAAAATAGGCTACACTAAGAAACAAGAGGGCTAGAGCCGATTTTGCAAGTGTAAGATTCTCTCAAAGTTTACTCCTTTGCATTTGGTGTTGTGTGAAGCATTTGAGGCATCACACTTGGGGTGCTAGGCTCACAAGGTTTCAAGGATCATAATCAACAACAAGGTAAGTTATTCTATCTTTCATTCAAGTTAAAAATGTTCCCCATGTATGCTAGATAGGAATATAACCTTGGAATTCAACTTTGCATGATTATTAGACAAACATAGATCCAAGGTTATTAGGGTTGCATGTACACTTAGGAAGTGTTAGAATGCTCAAAACCCATCATCCACTTCATCACAGCTTCAATCTTTGCTGGGTCAACCATTATTCCTTCTTGGTTAACCACATGACCTAAAAATTGGACTTCTTGAATCCAAAATTCACATTTGGAGAACTTTGCATATAACTTCTCCTTTTTCAAAACTTCTAGCACTTCACGCAGATGCTTGTCATGCTCCTGCTTGCTTTTTGAATAAATCAAGATATCATCTATGAATACTATCATAGATTTATCAAGGTATGGTTTACAAACCCTGTTCATCAAATCCATGAAAGCTACTGGAGCATTGGTTAGTCCGAACGACATAACCAAAAATTTATAGTTTCCATATCCTGTTCTGAATGCAGTCTTTTCAATATCCTGCTCTCTTACCTTTAGCTGATGATATCCTGACCTAAGATCGATCTTCGAAAAATAGCTCGAACCTTGCAAATGATCGAATAGGTCATCAATCTTTGGCAACGGGTACTTGTTCTTTATTGTTGCTTTATTCAACTCTCTGTAATCGATGCACATTCTCATGCTCCCGTCTTTTTTCTTTACAAATAACATCGGGGCTTCACAGGGTGATGAACTAAGTCGAATAAAACCTTTGTCCAATAACTCCTGAAGTTGTGTCATAAGTTCTTTCATCTCTGTTGGTGCTAATCGATACGGTGCTTTTGCTATCGGCGTCGTTCCTGGTAACCAGTCGATACGAAATTCTACTTGTCGATCAGGGGGCAATCCGGGAAGATGTTCGGGAAAGACTTCCGGATAGTCACACACCACCGGAATATTATGCACCTCCTTCTTTCCCTTCTTAGCATCGATCACGAACGCTAGATATGATGTACATCCCTTAGCCAAACACTTTCTGGCTTTCATTAGGGAAATGATTCCATAGTTTACTCTGCGTTTCTCTCCATACACCATAAACGACTCTTTCCCTGGCGGGTTTACTTTTACTATCTTCTTCCTACACAATATTTCGGCATCATTGGCGCTAAGCCAATCCATTCCTAAAACTATGTCGAAACCATTTAACTCGATAGGTAATAATTCCTCGTGGAACTTATTCCCATTCAAGTCAATGATGATGTTTTTCATACGATGGCTAACAAGTAAAGCTAGTTTTCTACCAAATTTATGCGAAATAAAGGAGTAACTGGCTCCAGAATCAAACAAAATTTGGGCAGGCAATTCGTTTACGAGAAAAGTACCTGAACCGACATCGGCTTCTTCTTTTGCAGCTTCGAGTGTAATCTGAAAGGATCTCGCCTTCGGCTTTGGTGGAAGATTGGGTTTTACTGCGTCCTTATTTTTCGGGCATTCCCTCAAAATATGCCATTCTTCATTGCACCCAAAACAGACGTTCTTATTGAAGGTGCATTCATTGGCATAATGCCCTGGCTTTCTACATTTGTAACAAGTGACTTCCACGCTACATTTCCCAGCATGTTTCTTCTTACACTTGTCACACCACTTGGCTTCGGCTCCTCCTCCGAATTTTCTCGAACCAATATTCAAGAACTTGTTCGTTTTATTGGAACCTGAAGTTCCTTCAAACTTTCTCTTTTCGCCAACTTCAACCTTGCTGGCGGCTCTCCCCTTAATCATATCTTCAACAGACTTGGCAGCCCAGACAGCTGCCTCCAATGTAAGTGCCTGACGTACTGGCACCGCATACTCCCATGGAAGTCCCTTTGCATATCTGTCAATTTTTGTCAGCTCATCTGGGACAATACGCAAAGCAAAATCCATTTTGTCTGGGAAGCTATTTGTGTATTCATCCACGGTCATACTCCCTTTCTTCAACGTTAGAAATTGGTTTTCTAGCTCAAGCACATTTTGGGCCGAGCAGTACTTGCGCTTGAAGTGCACCAAGAACTCTGCCCAAGTTAGTTGCAGTGGCTCATTAGGGCTTAGGGTTTTCCCCAGAGTGTTCCACCAACGAGCAGCACTACCCCTGAACTGACGTACTGCAAATGTGGTTTGTAACTTGCCTTGGCAACCACAAGTCATGAAAGCCAGTTCCATTTCCGAGATCTAACCCATTACTCCGACGGGATCTTCTTTTCCAGTGAAGGTCGATGGCTTGCAAGTCATAAAGTCCTTATACTTGCACCCATTTCTCTCTACTCTATCTTCGTGGTTATTTCTCCCAACCACAAGCGGTTCACTATGACCAACAGATCTACTGTTGTTTCCTTCTTCAGACTGATCGTCATTTAATTCACGTTGTTCAACAGGAACTGAAGGTTCATCCCTGTTGTTCAGCAACATTTGCCTCAATTCCTCCATTTGTTCAGCCATCATGGTCCGAATCATAGCTCGTACTCCAGCCATGGTGATGGGTTCTGGTGCAGCTCCTACTATAGGCACCTGTTCCACCACTTGGGGTTGAGGTTGTAGGTCTTTATCCTTGATAGATATTTCAATTCTCTTATCACTCTGAAACATTTACATGTTAGTTCTAATATCGTAATCGTACGCTTAGAATCCTATACACATAAGGTTTACAGATCCGGTCGGCAACAAACCATAGATCCGAACAATTAATGGCATATATGGCAAACATATAGCATTTAGCACATAAAAGCATTTTAGGCACCTTTCCTAAAATAAACTAGTGCCCGTGTCTAAAATATGGTAGACACTCATCTCACAATCATCACTTAGCATTCTAAGTTTAAGTCTAGAAATCCTACAATTTCTTCGTTCGCTTAAACTAATACTCTGATACCAACTGTGACATCCCCTAATTTCTCGGCCAGAAAAGACCGATTTAATTTATGCTTTTTAAAATAAAGTCAGAGAAATCCTTTTAAAAGATGTTGCAGAATTGGTCCCCAAAACAAAACATGATAAAACTTTATCAAAATCTTTCTTTAAGAAATATGTAATTTCATTTCATATCAAAACCTCGGGATGTCATGTTCTGATACATACAAGACATTATAAGCCTTACAACAGTTATTTACAACTACTGGCCTATAATCCAAAAATCTCTCATCATCCTCGAATTGTGCTCGGGGTCCACTACATGTAACATAAAAAGCTTAGTGGGTCAGGCTTGGGAGCCTGGTGAGCATATAGGGTTTTCAACTCACAATAATAATAAACTTATTAAGTTCACCAATCAACAATAACCCTAATTACCCATTCTCGTTATCCTCACTTTACGTCCCTAAACACCTATCACAAGGGACCTAGCCTAAGGAATATCATCGAGATGGACACTACTGCTAAGGGGACTCCTCAACCATACATGTCCTAAAGGCAACCATGAGGGGGATGGAGTATGCCAATGAACATTTAGTTCACCAACACCTACAAGTTGCGAACCTGCTAGTGTTCCACTTGACTGTCTAGAAAGGTTTGTGGTCGTCATCTATACTCCGCTAGACGACTACAACAACAACAACATCGAGGCCTCTCATCATTTTAACACACATCAACTATGTCGTCTACCCATGTTTTACCCAACATATTTGTAGATAAAATACATATACAGTTTAAACCTTATATAAAACATCTATACAACAGTCACCTCAATTAAACAATTAATATAATTACTTCTTATGTAGGTGTAAGATGAAAGTGACTATACACTCACTTGATTTAATGATAATCGGGCAACACTTCGTTTCCTAAAATGATCGTTTCTAATAAAACTGGGAGTTTTATTGAGAAACCGGGCTCTGCGAGGGTTGGGCTTCAAAACCGAAAAGATAAATTTCTCGGGCTTCTCGGGCACTTCGGGACGTGTTTTGGGTGTTTGGTATAATACCGGGGCTTTGGGGGAAGTTGGAATGAAAGAAATATTGAAAGAGGGGTGAAAAGTGGCAATTTTTCAAAGTACCACCGAGAGGTCTCGCACCCTTCTATTTATAGGGGCGAGGCTTCTAATCCAAGGGCTCAGAGGACTCCACGCGACAGCAGATCCGAAGAGGAGGCACATGGCTCGCACGTGCGAGGGTCCTTGTGTAGGCTTCTGATTGGACCGAGGTCTAGGTCCGAGGGGGGATTCGTGGCACACCATGCGAAGCTCGGACACGCTTATGATGACACACCGAGATCGGACACGGGGCAGCTTCCGATTGGACCGAACCTCGGACTCGAGAAGAACGCGACACGCCTTGCCAGGGGGCCACGGTGACTCAGCAGTTTCAGACACATGGCGCGCATGGAGTGAAGGTGACGTGGTCGAAGTCCACCATGCGAAATTTCTCGGATTTGGCATTTTTTTCTCGATTTTTGTGAAAAAAAATTCTAAAATCCATAACTTTCGCATACGAGCTCCGTTTTTGACGTTCTTTATATCAACGCGTAGGTAAAATTACGCTGTACAACTTTCCTTTAGACTTCGTCGGCTAATTTTAAATTTAATTTTTATATTATTATTTTTAACAGACAGGGACAGGAAGTCCGTTAAAAACTCATAACTTATTCATCCGACGTCCGTTTTCGTCTGTATTTTTACCGTTGTACTACTATTGACGAGACCTTCGATTCTCGTTTAGGTTGTATCGGCTAAAAATCACTCGATCTAAAATTCGAGTTTTTAGCTGTCTACTGCCAAGCTAAAACTTAGAAAAATCATAAATTTCTCATAGAAAGTCAGATTTCGGCGTTCTTTTTATAGATACTCTTGGTTTAACGAACACTACGACTTTCGTTTAGATCACTAAGGCTAAAAAGTAGTTTATTAAAAACTCACTTTTTACGACATTTGGTACCGTGCCTATTTGTCGCGAAACTCCGACAGGTCATTACTTCTTCGTTATAGCTCGGATTTCGGTATTCTTTATATATCCGTAATCCTTGTCACGACCACTACAACTTTCTTAATAGATATCGGCTTTATCTAATATTTATTTTCGACGCTCATTTTTATTCTTAATTAATTAAATCCTAGTAATTAAGCATAAAACACATAATTCACATAATATTCACATAATTGCTTTTCATTTCTTCAAAATGAGTTAGAAAGGTTAACCTAGACTATCACATTAATATTAATGCCTAGCTTAGAAACACGGGCGTTACAACAGTAACCGACGTCGTGGCTGCTGCCACGACGCAAATTAACGCTAGTGGTACTAGTGGAGCCGGTAGTGGTTCCCGCAACTCTAATCATGGGGGAAGTCCTAGACACCCAAAGGAGTGTTCTTATAAGCACTTTACGAATGCTAAACCCGAATCCTTTGATGGCACTGGAGCTGTCATTGCTCTGACTCGCTGGTTCCAGAAAACTGAATCGGTGTTTGAAATATATGCGTGCCCTGAAAGTAGCAAAGTGAAATTTGTAGCATGCAATTTCTTGGATAGAGCTCTCTCTTGGTGGAATGACTATGTTAAGTCGTTATCTCTTCCATTCGCAAATGCCATGAACTGGGAAGATGTAAAGGTTCTGATGCTGGCAGAATATTGTCCCAGAGGCGAAATACAAAAGTTAGAGCAGGAACATTAGAGTCTGACGATGAAGGACTCCGATATTGCTGCATATACTGCCAGATTCAGTGACTTGGCTCTAATATGTCCCGGGATGGTCACCCCAGAGAGTAATAAAGTAGAAAGATACATCTGGGGGTTAACTGCCCCGACTCAAGGAAACGTTATTACCGCCAATCCACTTACATTTGATAGCGCTAAACGTCTGGCTCAGATACTTGTAGATCATGGAGTTCGTCAAGGCTCCATGCCAGCTGTTCCTGAAAAGCCTAAAGAAGGAGGCAGCAAAAAGAAGTTCTGGAATAAACGAAAGGGGAAGTCATCGCAAGAGCCTTCTAAGAAGCAGCAAACTGTGGTAGTACACACTGCTATTGTTCCTGCTGTTGTTCCTACTTCTACTCCTACCACAGTTTCTACTACTCCAGCAACCCCGAGTCGTTATGCTAGAAATTTTCCAAAGTGCAATGAGTGCAACTTCCATCATACGGGAGTTTGCAAGGAAATGTACTGCAGAAACTGCAGTAAGAATGGGTATTACCGCCCATTTCTTCAAAGCACCAACACAACCCATCTCTCAAGTCGCCACTGTGGGAGGAAGTCAAGCTTGCTATAAGTGTGGTCAAATTGGGCATTTCAAGAGAAACTGCCTAAAGACAAAGAATGTTGGTGGTATAGGAAGAATATTGGCAATTGGCCATGAAGAAGCGATGACAAATCCTAATATAGTTACCGGTACGTTTCTTCTCAACAATTCTTACGCATGCATTCTTTTCGATAGTTGTGCGGAGAAAAGCTTTGTGAGCCATAAATTCAAACATCAACTAAAACAAAATCCCCAAACATTAAAAGACACATTCACAGTAGAGATGGCAAACAGAAAGACCGAGAGTACAGATGACATATACATAGGATGCACACTTACTGTAAACAACCATTCATTTTAAACTGTCCTTATGTCGGTCTCAATTAAAAGCTTTGAGATTATTATCAGCATGGATTGGTTAAGTCTTCATTGTGCTGATATCCTATGTTTTGAAAGAGCCATTCGGCTTAATCTGCCAAGTAACGAATTTCTCGTTATCTATGGCAACAAATCTAGCGCAAATCTTCAAATCATTTCTTGCGTCAAGGCCAAGAAGTATCTTTGCAAAGATTATTGTTCCTTCTTATCCCATGTGGTAGATGAGACACAAGAAGTAAAAAGCATCAAGGATATCCCTGAAGTCTGTGATTTCCCTGATGTTTTTCTTGAAGATCTCTTAGGAGTTCCTCCTGAACGCCAAGACGAATTCCGAATCGACTTGATTCCCGGAGCTACCCCTAAGCTAAATCCCAGTATCGTCTTGCAGCGTCAGAAATGTAGGAACTATCCAGCCTGTTAAACGAACTTCTCTGCAAAGTCTTCATTAGACCAAGTTTCTCACCATGGGGAGCACCGGTCTTGTTCGTGAAAAAGAAGTATGGGTCGTTCCGAATGTGCATAGACGACCGAGAATTGAATAAACTTATTATCAAGAACCAATACCCTCTACCACGAATAGATGACCTCTTTGAGCAACTTCAAGGAGCCACCTTCTTCTCCAAGATTGACCTAAGATTAGGATACCATCAGTTACAAGTCCAGGAGGCCGATATTCTAATGACCGCTTTTAGTACTCGCTACGGTCACTATGAATTTGTAGTGATGCCCTTTGGTCTAACGAATGCCCCCGCAGTGTTTATGGACCTGATGAACCGTGTGTGTCGACCTTACTTAGACAAGTTCGTTATAGTCTTCATTGATGATATACTTGTCTATTCCCGAAGTAAGGAAGAACACAGCTGTGACAACCCGAAATTTCTATATTGAAAAGCCAATCAATTCAATCAAAAGTCATACTTGTTTCTGTTAACTTTTAGCTTTGTTAAGGGTCATTTTGAGAGTTCTAAGCCTAGTACAGTTAAGGATTGTGCCTAGAGATGTGTTAACTTAAGTTTGTTGTGCTGAAATCGAGCCGGAAACTCCATCACCAGGAGTTCATGGCTGCAAACTAGAGTTTACGGCCATAAACTCCATGTTGGCCGTGAACCCGTTCCCTTAAGTATCAATTTCCTTGATTTCATCAACACTTCTCACATCTTCAAAGCTGAAACTCGATTCTCTCTCAAGTATCATCAAGAACACTTCCATTTTCTTGAATATTGTAAGTGATTCTTCCGATTGTTTCTTGATATCCTTCTTGAGCTTCTGAAACCCTTTGATTTCATCCATGAATTCAACTATTTTGGGTTAGATCTTCAAATCATCAACCTTTTCACCAAGAACACCAAGAACACCTACTTGTTCTTGGACCATGAACACTCTAAGGACCTCCAAAGTGTGAGTATCTCTTCTATCATCTAGTTATCTATAAGAAACACTTGATTCCTGGCCATAAAACAAACAACTAGTGCATAATCATAAAGAGTTTACGGTCATAAACTCCCCTATGTCCGTAAACACCTCAAGTGTGGCTATAAACACCTCAAGTGTGGCGGTAAACGCCTTGAAATCAATCATAAGTGATTGATACACTCCATTACAAGTGTTTCCTAGTCCTTAAGGTTGTTCCCTTGCATGATTAGTTGTTATATACACTAATTGTATGCCCATATACGTGATAATATGTATAGGATCCAATTATGCTTCGGGACTTCATTCGGGATCTCAAGCATTCTATAGCTATCTTTCATTAAAATCACTCACTACAGGTGAGTTCATACCCCTATAATCTATCTTTTAAATGTTCTAAATGCTTTTAATGGGGGGGATACAAGTATAAGACAATGATATTGTGTTAATCAGTTACATATGAAACTACATTCAGAAGTATTTCTTATACTCAAACTTCTTGAAAACACTTTTAAAGCTTTTATAAACTTGTTTTATATAAAATCATATTCGTCTATCTATTTACGTATAAGTATGATTTAATGGACTTACGACTATTGCTAGATACCTTGATTCATGTTCGTTGTTTGGTTGTGGGCTCGGGGTAGGACCACTAGTCCGAATGTCGGTTAAATCATAATTATCCTTATTAAATAGATATGTGAATATTAAACCCATTTTAAGGATTATACTTAACTTAGTTGCTTGGTAAGTAATTGAGTCTTTTCTATACATCAATAGCAGTCAAACAACAATACTAGTAAACTATAATAGGTATAGTTTAGGAAGTTACTACTTACTATTTCTAGAACAATGAAACTTACAAGAGTCAGTTCATACATGAGTCAGTTCAAATATACAATAAATAGAATAGAAAAGAACATACATTAACTAGAATAGGAAGGAACATACATTAACTAGAATAGGAAGGAACATACAGTAACTAGCACAGGAAAAAACATACAATAACAAGAACAGAAAGGACCATACATTAACAAGAACAGAAATGAACGTACAATAACAAGAACAGAAGGGAACATACATCCTTTTACAAGAACAAGATAACATTAATGTGAAACCACTACTTCATGGCTTAGCAATATACTTGTTAGGTCGTGTTTTGTAACCAGAGTTTCCTGGAGGGAGAGCGGGCATTGTGTGTATATATTTGTACGGGACTGACAACCCCGCATCCCGACTGTTCACTACAATTTGGAAGGCAAGCCAAGGGGTGACAAATGTCACATTAGTTTCGACGCCACCAGGTCGTCGTGTTAAACACTCATCAATCAGTATGGTTATAACCACATCACATTTTCACCTTAATTAACCAAATTGGTTTTAAGGTAGTCAGTGCTTCAATAGTCACTTATTACAACATTACTGTACACTTTCATTTCCCCCTTTTTACATTCATATAGTGATCTTCTCACATAAAAGGTAATGTAAAGTATTTTTGGTAATGATAGTTATATACTTAGCAAAACATTCACTTTTACAAAAGAACAAACATATAGAACAGTCGGGTCTTGGTACAAGACTACTTTCCATTTTAGTAGAAAATATACGATTTTATAGGAAGTATACAAACATTTACATCAAAACACTTACAAACATTTTCTTCAAACTTATACAGACATTTGACACTAAAATACTTATGAACTCACCAACTTAAATGCTGATATACTCTTTCAACATATCTTGTATTCTAAGGGCACCAATAGACAGGTACACTGGACCAGATTTTGAGAAGACGGAGCATGTTCAAGAGTCGTCTTTTATTTTGATATATATAGTTTTGGTGTCTTATTAATACATTCAGAACACACTTGTATTAACTATATTATTAATGCAATAGATGATGTTGTTGCTTGTTTTACTATTGTGCATTGTTATGATACTGAACATGACGTCCTCCGCCCCCGAACGTTTCCCCCGTTCTGGTTTGGGGTGTTACAGATTGGTATCAGAGCTTTGTTTATAGTGAATTGAGTATATCAACCCATAAAAGATATACAACTATAAACACATCGGGATTAAAACACTCTGACCAAGAGTTAATACTTTTAAAATAATAAAACATTTTAGGAAAGTATTCATACAAGCATTCATACTAGGATCAGTGTCATTGTCACACCCCAAAACCGGAACGGCGGAAACGTTCAGGGGTGGAGGACGTCATATACAGTATTACAACAATGCATAGTAGTAAACAAGCAACAACATCATCCTTTGCATTAATAATATAATTTAATACAAGTGTGTTATGTCAAGTTTAATAGACACCAAAAATATAATCAAAAATAAAAGATGAGTCTTGAACGAGCTCCATCTTCTCAAAACCTGGCATCGGTACCTGTCTACTGGTGACCTGAGAATACAAGTTATTTTGAAAGAGTTTATCAGCTTTAAAGCTGGTGAGATCATAAGTATTTTAGTGTCATTGTTTGTATGAAAGTGTTTGTAAGTATGTGATTTGTAAGTTTGTAAATGTTTTTATCTCCTAGAAAACCCTATGTTTTTCTACTAAAAGTAGCCTTCTACCAAGGCATCAAGTGTTTGTGTGTGTGTCTCTTGTAAGAGTATGGAATTTCCCAAATCTGACTATCATTTACCAAAAATATAGTTTTTACATTACTGTTCATTGTGTGGAGATCACAAAGTGTATGCAATGGGAAATAAAATAGTACTGTAGTCTTGTATTAAATAACTACTTATGTACTAACTACCTTAAACCATTTGTTATTTAGGGTACCATGTGATATGCCTGTACCACACTACCGACTAGAAACACGACGATGAAAGACGTCGGAAGGAATGACGTTTGGCACCCGTAGACTTGCAAGTCCCACTATAGCTAGCAGCAAGGTGTAGGATAGTCAATCCAGTATAGATCTATACACAAACTCAACGCTCTCCACTTAAGGAGATTCTAGATGCAAAAAGAGCGATGCCTCGTTACGTGGCTCACATAACTGTAGTAGTGTTCTTGTATATGTATAGTGTGTACTAGTTGTATTTTATGTTCTCTCTCTGTCTAGTATGTATGTATGTTCTCTCTGTTTCTCATAATAGTGTGTTCTCTTGTATAATGTATAGTATGTACTAGCCGTATTGTATGTTCTCTCTCTGTCTAGTATGTATGTATGTTATCTCTGTTTCTCATAATAGTGTGTTCTCTTTGTATGTTTCATTGTTCTAGTAATAGTATTAGTAACTTCCTAAACTACACCTATTATAGTTTACTAGTAATATTGTTTGTATGTATGAACATGTTTGTATACCTTTGCCACCTAAAGGTAGTGAATAGAAAGAAGGAACTTTTATATCTATATACATATACAAAATATATAACTAGGATTCAAACGACCTTCGGACAAACAACCGATACCCTAAGTCCACAACCAAACAAGGTACAGGAGGTAAGGTGAGCTATTAGTCCTAAGTCCTTTCAATCCTACTTATATAACTATATCTATATAGATACATATTTAACAGAATATAAGTTTAAAAGAGTTTAATAAAAGTATTTGACATGTAAAACAAAACAGTTTGAAGTAGTTTGTTTGATAACACAGTTTGAAAAGTAAGAAATCCACTTGTTTGGTAGTAATTAATCACATGTGATTGATATAATAACTATAATAGTTCAACTTGTATTCCCCCCCCCCCATAAAAGCATTTAAAATCAATTAAAAGGTTGATTTAGGGGTATGACTAAAAATGGATGTTTTCATGGATCAAAGCAAAGGGTTTTGCTAGTTAGGGTCGTGCATCAACAAATCAAAAGGAAGAATTACTTACTTTTATGAAGATAAAGATGAAGATTTGGACGATACTTGAGAGGATTTCGAGTTCTAGTCTTGAAGAAGTGGAAAAGTGTTCAAAAATGACTAAGTGTTGATATAGGGGAGAGTGTGCAGTTGGGATGGGTGTGTGGCCGCACACTCTTGTGTGCGGCCGCACACACCTTGTGTTGGTGTGTTTGGCTCATTTGCAAGGTGTTACACTCACAATACTCATCCCACGACTCATCCCCTGATTATACTAAGTTTTAAACACTCTAATTGACTCCAAACAGAGCTATAAGATAGCAAAAACGAGTCTGACCTTCATTGATTTGAATAAGAGTACAAGATAAAAATTTCGGATTGTCACATCATCCCCCCGTTAGAAGGAATTTCGTCCCGAAATTAGAGTTTAAGGAATTTAGTAGTTACAAATAACTAAGCAAAAAGATGAGGATGTTTTAGTTTATCTGATCCTCTCGCTCCCAAGTGAATTCAGGTCCTCGCTTGGCGTTCCAGCGAACCATCACTATTGGGATACGGCTTTGCTTTGTTTTCTTGACCTCTCGGTCCATGATATCTACAGGTTCTTCCACGAAGTTCAGGCTCTCGTTGATCTCGATCTCGTCAAGTGGGATTACAAGAGTCTCGTCGGACAGACACTTTTTCAAGTTCGAGACGTGAAAAGTAGAATGTACGTTACTGAGTTCATGAGGTAAGTTAAGTTTGTAAGCTACAGGGCCGATTCTCGTGAGAATCTCGAAAGGCCCTATGTATCTTGGATTTAGCTTTCCACGCTTTCCGAAGCGTATCGAGCCTTTCCAGGGTGAGACCTTCAATAGAACACGGTCGCCCACCTGGAATTCCAACAGTTTCCTTCGTTTATCTGCGTAGCTTTTCTGTCGGTCTCTAGAGGCTTTCAATCGTTCACGAATCTGAACGATCTTCTCTGTCGTTTCCCGAATGATCTCCGGACCCGTGAGACTGCCAGAACCTCGAAGTGAATCTACTATCTCTGTCCGAGATAATGGATATTGGAACACCGTGCAGTCGTACAATCTCCCGTATGTAGGTTCTTGTAAGCTTCTCCATCTTGTCTATTTCTTTGATAGGCAGGAAGTGTGCGGACTTGGTCAATCTGTCGACGATGACCCATATGGTATCAATTCCACCCGTTGTCTTGGGAAACTTGGTTATGAAGTCCATAGTGATCTGCTCCCACTTCCATTCTGGTATCTCCGGCTGTTGTAGAAGACCTGAGGGTTTCTGGTATTCGACCTTGACCTTGGCGGAAGTAAGGCATTTACTTACGAAGGTAGCAATCTCTACTTTCATGTTAGGCCACCAGTATAGCTTTTTAAGATCCAGATACATCTGATCTGAACCTGGGTGGATGGAATAACGAGTGTTATGCGCCTCGGTCATGACTAAGTCTATGAAACCACCGTGTTTCGGTGTACAGATCCGATCCATGAGATAAAAATATCCGCCACCCTTGACTTCCAAGTTCTTATCCACCCCTCTCAGGGATTCACTCGCCACATTTTCAGGTTTCAAAGCGTCGAGTTGAGCCTCCTTAATTTGGATGGACAAATGTGAATGGATAGTCATAGTCAATGATTTGACTCTATGACCAGAGTATTCTTTCCGACTTAGGGTGTCAGCTACTACGTTGGCTTTACCCGGATGATAACGAATTTCTCATTCGTAATCACTGAGTAGCTCGACCCACCCTCGTTCTCTCATGTTGAGTTCCTTCTGATTGAAGATGTGTTGTAAGCTTTTGTGGTCTATAAAGATCGTGCTTTTTGTACCATACAGGTTGTGTCTCCAGATCTTCAGAGCAAACACAACTGCTCCTAGCTCAAGATCGTGTGTGGTGTAGTTTACTTTATGTAACCCCCCGTTCGAAAAGTACTTATTTATGAACTTCCGAGATCAAAAGTAAGGGCGTTTCGGTCTTTTATGGGCAATGGGTTTTATTCGAGAAGGTTTTGGGTCGGGGTGTGTTGCTAGAAGCATAGTGCTTCTCGCCACCTTTTCGTGGATATAAAGTTCGTCGGAAGCGGACTTAGAATAAAGGAGTTATGACACTTTGAAGATAGTGTCAACAATGGTCCCTAAAGGAAATATCTGGCAAAGGGGTCCTAGGCATGCATGGAGTGCATGCGTGTAATTGGCTGGGTACGCCCAGCGTAAGCTAGGTTACGCCCAGCGTAGAGTGGATAAATGAACGCCAGTGTTGGGGGCGTACGCCCAGCGTACAGGATGTACGCCCAGCGTACGTCCAGAGTCTTTAAACCCCAATTTGAGGGTGAGCCACTATATATAGAACTAAATGGCTTCAACCCTAGCCCCCATATCAGCCTCCCTAACCTCAGAAGAAACCCTAGAATGTTCCAACCTCCATTTTTAGATATCTTGGCCTTGGAAAGCTCATCTTGGTGGTTTAAGCTTGGAAGAGGAAAAGAGGAAGTTGTCAAGGAAGGAGTTGGGTGGCTGGAGCTCGTAGATCTGGGAAGGCATCATCTTCTGGAGCCCTTTTGAGGTATAAAGTCTCTTGCTTGTCATCTATTTTGTGTAGATCTTGGTGTTATGAAGTTTTGACATCATTTCTTGTCCTAAAACCCCAGAGTGATGCATGATGTGAGTTGGTTGAGATTAGCTATCCTTTCAGACCTTAGGAGAGGTCTTGAGTGAGAAAAATGAGGTCCCAATGGCTTTGGTAGTCTCATGTATGATGTAGGTGGGTCTTAATGGATTAAGACCTTGAGTTAAGAGCTTTATAGACGTCCCAAGTGATAAAGTTTGAGACTTTATGGATCCTAGGCATGTTTGGTCGATGGATCTGAAGTTTGGGCTTAAGAGCTTAAGCCATTAAGAACTTATGAGGACTTTTAGTTCAGCGAGCTTACGCCTCGCGTAAAGTGATGTACGCCCAGCGTACTCACCATTCTGCCTGTACGCTTAGCGTATATGGGGGGGGGGGGTACGCCCCGCGTACTCTGTCTGTATGTAGCGTGAGTTTTTGGGCCGTGGTTTGGGGCATGTTTGGGTATTTGGGCCTTAGTGGGCCATCAGAAATCATATTATATGGACCAAGGAATATATTTTGGGCTTAGGGTGAGGCCCATTAAGGGATTGGGCCCAATGTAGCAAATTGGGCCATTAGTGGGTCACTAGTGGGCTTGAGAAGCTTACCTAGCGTTGGGCCCTTCATATTATGGTGTTGGGCCTTAGTCAGTGGACCAGATTGGGTTAAGGGTAAAATGGTCAATTTACCCTTAGAAGGATATTGTTTTGGGCTAAGTGTTATTGTGGCATTGATAGTTCGGGGAGCTAGAGGAGCAGCAGTGCGGGGATTGTCAAATAGCAGCCAGAAGGGTACCAGCAGTATTTCGGCAGTCGCAAAGTGAGTTATCCTCACTATATCGACAGGGTCTACGGCACCAAGGCCGACCCTTTAACGGATGGAAATTCGGGTATTGATTGTTATGTGATTGTTTTGCTAGATCTGCATCCTTGTATTTAGGATGGTGTTATGTTAGTGACCTGGTTAAGGTCGGTACCCGGGATATAGGGTAATGTTATGCTAGTGACCGGTTAGGTCGGAATCCTGGTTAGGATGTTGATATGCTATGTGATCCGTTAGACTGTTGTCTGGTTGAGGATTGTTATGTGATTATTTGTTTTATGTGCACATGGTTGTTTGACGGGGGTTGGGTTGAGCCGGGTCCTGCTTAGTGCTGTAGTGCAACATACCCAGGGCGGACCAGACATTCCGAAGGCCCAGCGAGCGGTCCGGATAGGCTGAAGGCCCCGAGAGGGCGGACCAGACGTGCCGAGGCTCGGAGAGTGGACCAGGCCGACTAAAGGCCCGGTGTGGGCGGACCAGTCATCATGTAGACTCAGAGAGTGGACCAGGTGGATTGAAGGTCCGGTACGGGCGGACCAATCACACTGTAGACTCGATGTACATGGCTAGACTCGGAGGGTGGACCAGGTGGACTGAAGGCCCGGTGCGGGCGGACCAGTCACACAGTAGACCCGATATGCGTGGCTGTTCCATTTGTGATATGATATGAGTATGTTATTTGTGGTTGGTATTTTGGGGGTAACTCACTAAGCTTTCGGGCTTACAGTTGTAGTGTTATGTTTCAGGTACTTCAGGAGATCGTGGCAAGGCGAAGGCGTGATCGTACCGCTCCTCATGTTTTATGATTTTTATGATATGGTTCTGGGGGATACACTGATAATAAACTATTTTGAAAACGAGATGTATGAAGTTAATGGTTTTTGAATGAATGAAAATGTTTTAATTTGACTCAATTTTTATGGGTGTTACACTTCATGTGTCTTTAGCTGCCTTGAGGCATAGGCGATGACCTTACCTCGTTGCATCAGAACACACCTGAGCCCTTGATTTGACGCATCACAGTAGACTACGAAGTCTTCTATTCCTTCGGGGAGGGATAGTATCGGTGCGGTGCATAAGGCTCCCTTCAGCGTTTGGAACGTCTTCTCTTGTTTCTCTTCCCAGTCGAAGGCCACGCCTTTCTGGGTCAATGTCGTAAGGGGTTTCGCAATTCGAGAGAAGTTCTGTATAAATTTGCGGTAGTAGCCAGCGAGGCCTAGAAATTGACGAATTTCGGTAGGCGTCTTCGGTGCTGACCAGCTCTCAATGGCTTTCATTTTGGAAGGGTCCACGTGTATTCCCTCTTCGCTAACCACGTGCCCTAAGAATTCGACTCTTCGGATCCAAAATTCGCATTTCAAGAACTTCGCATAAAGCTTCTCCGAACACAGCGTTTCTAAAACTAGTCGAAGATGTTGACTATGCTCCTCCTTACTATGAGAGTAGATAAGTATGTCATCGATGAAGACGATGATGAACTGATTTAAGTAAGGACGACCCAGCCTATTCATTAAATCCATGAATACTGCGGGCACGTTTGTTAATCCGAACGGCATCACTACGAATTCGTAGTACCCATAACGAGTTCGGAAGGCTGTCTTCGGGACATCCTACCCTAGCACTCGTAGTTGGTGATATCCGGATCTTAGATCGATTTTTGAAAAGAAGTTCGCTCCTTGCAGATGATCAAATAAATCGTCAATACGAGGCAGAGGATAACAATTTTTGACGGTTAGTTTGTTGAGCTCCCTGTAGTCGATGCACATACGAAACGATCCGTCTTTCTTCTTGACGAACAAGACTGGAGCTCCCCAGGGTGAGAAGCTTGGTCTTATAAAGCCCTTGCTGAGAAGTTCGTTAAGTTGACAGGATAGTTCTTGCATCTCTGCAGGTGCTAAACGATAGGGCGATTTGGCTACTGGGGTAGCCCCAGGAACTAAGTCGATTCTGAACTCGACTTGACCTTGGGGAGGTAATCCTGGGAGTTCTTCTGGAAAGATATCTGGAAAATCGCGTAGTACTGGAATGTTCTTAATGTCTTTCGTTTCTTGGCTCATATCTACCACATGAGCAAGGAATGCACGACATTCCTTTCGCAAGAATTTCTGGGCTTGAATGCTCGAGATGATACGAAGGTTCGTGTCGGGTTTGTCGCAATAAACTACTAGAGTTTCGCCTAACGGCAGATTAAGGCGAACAACCTTTTCGTAACACATGATGTCGGCACGATGTAGACTCAACCAATCCATGACGATAATGACGTTGAAACTTTTAATTGAGACCGACATGAGGTCGATCGAAAATGAATGGCTATCTAGTGTTAGGGTACACCCTATGAATATACTGCTAGTGCTCTCCGTATTTCCATTAGCCATTTCTACGGTGAACGGTTCTGTAAGCGCTCGTGATTTTTGCTTAAGTAAATGAGCAAATTTTTGGTTCACGAAACTCCTCTCCGCTCCACTATCAAATAGTATGCATGCATAAGAGTTATCGAGGAGAAACGTACCAGTGACCACTGTGGGGTCGGCAACCGCCTCCTCGTGGCCTATGGCCAGAACTCTTCCCACTCCACCGGCGTTCCTTGCCTTTGGGCAGTTCCTCTTGTAGTGGACCACCTCGCCACAACCGTAGCAAGCTTGGCCCACTCCTGCGCCGGGGACTTGGTTGATTGGCCTCGCCGGAGCTTTGCAGAAACGGGCAGTGTGCCCCTTTCTGTTGTAGTTTGAACACTGCATTTCCCAGCAGGCTCCGATGTGGTGGAAGTTGCATTTGTTGCACTTAGGCAAACTCCCAGCGTACTGCTTGACCGGAGCAGCAGCGGCAGGTGCTATCGCAGCATGAACTACCACGACCTGCTGCTTTTTGGTAGCCTTCTTCTTCTTCTTGTCATCCCAGAACTTCCACTTGGAATAAGCGGTTTTGGAGGGTTCCGAGATGGCTAGGGTCGTTGTTACTGATGGGGTACGGACACCATGGTCTGTGAGCCGTTGTGCCAACCGCTTCGCACTATCGAATGTGGTGGGGTTTGAGGCTAACATATTCCCCTGAAATGGACGCACCAGCCCCCGTATGTATCTCTCTATCTTCTTTCCCTCTGTATGAACCATGTTGGGACAGAGGGCCACCAGCTCAAAGAACCTGGCGGTGTAGGAGACTATGTCGGAGCCTTTCATGGTTAGGCTCCACAGTTCCTGCTCCAGCTTTTGGATTTCTCCCCTCGGGCAGTATTCTTCGATCATCAGCTCTTTCAGAGCTTCCCAGCCTATAGCATTAGCCACTATGAGAGATAGTGACTTGACATGGCTATTGTACCATGTCAGGGCTTTTGCCTCGAAGGTGCACGCAGCAAATTTGACTTTGCTTCCTTCCGGGCATGAGCAGATCTCGAAGATCAACTCTGTCTTTTCGAATCATTGCGAGAGGGCAATGATTCTGCCAGTCCCTTTAAAGGATAATGGCTTGCAGTTGGTGAAGTCCTTATAGGAGCACTCTCTTAAGCGCATAGGGGCTTCACCATGGGTAGAATGAACAGGTGTACCACCTCCGGTGGCACTCAAAGAATGATGTTGAGCCATGGCTGTTGCCACAACCGCAGATACTACAACATTTAGAGTTGTCGTATCGATTTGAGGAGCAGGTGTTGTTGCAGTTATTGGAGGATCGCGTCTTATTGATCGGCGTGGAGGCATCTTTTAACTATAAGTTTAAAAAGATGAAGATATTGATAAGAATTTAATAGGGGGAATTTGGTGAGAATGACTCATGGACTAACTCTCCATAGCCCAACAGCACAATTGATTAGTATGATTGAATGTAGATTTAGTACTAAAAGATGAAAGCATTTGGATATAATTTCAATGAGATTAGATATCTGTCAATAATACTGGAATTACAGATGTAACATGTTTGGGAAAAATGACCTAGAAGTAGGCCTTACATCAACCAAGATGGGAAAATTTTGACAAAACTACGACCTAATCAAGACCTAACAGGTCCAAGTTTTAACAAAGATAGGAAATTAGACTAGATTTTTTACATAAACTAGGTTATATCTAAAAGAGAAGTCGATGAGACTCTATCTGCGACGAGAACTACTAGGGTGAGTTCTTGATTCTGACAGAAGGCGTTCTATGTCCCTCACGCGTCTGTCAGATCTTACTTGTTGAGCTCGAAGTTCCTTGACTTCGGCTTGGGATGCAGCTAGTTGTTGCTGCAGATTCCCATTGGTTATCCTAGTCCTCTCCATAGCTACCTCGAGTTGGCGAATGCGGACCGTGTTAACGCCAGAGTTGGCGTCAATCTCCACGACTCGATCGATAGTTGCTCGACCTTGCTCAGTGTTCCGAGCAATCCTACGGACCATGATGGGCAGGACTTGGTCAGCTGAACCTCCCTCGTTTAGGTTGTAAAAGCTTCTGTCCCCATTGTAGGGAATGGGTTGACCCTGTTCCTGACTCCATCTGTTCAAGTTTGTGGCCTATAGAGGTTTGAGTCCTTGAAATGCTGGACGAGGGTGTGGGTTTGGAGCTACTAGGGGTAGGTTGTTGACTTCTGGCTCTGAGTCAGAACCATCAGAAAAGCCTTCAGCTTGGTGATCATCCAAAGGGATTGGGTAAGCATCTTCTGGCTCTTCTCCTAGCCATCCTGCATTGCCGTTGTTGGGATAGTATGGGTCTCCGGGGATATGGAATCCAGCCATGATATCTACGCGAGAAAAGGGGTATAAGATATAACTAAATAGACGCGCTAAATAGATAATTATAAGATGATCTTTATCAGTTACTCCAATACTTTTTTAGTGCATACCAGTTATATGTACTCAAAATAGGATAGACCTTCGAATAGGTGACCCTAACTCTAAGTCCACAACCAAACAAGGAACAGGAAGTAAAGCAAAGATCACAGATTCTAAGTCTATGACATGTTAGTTACATATAACCTTAGCGTATCCACTCAGCAACTATTGACATACTAATAAAGATCTTTTTAGTTCTCAGATAAGTAATTATAGTAACACAAAATACTCCTATAGTATTTTAAGTTTATGTTATGTTCTATTGTTTCCATTGTAGTATTGTTGGTAAGTTTTTTTTAGACTTGTTGCAACCACACAACCATCCTTAGGCACATGCTACTCACTCCTTGGATCATATACTTGATCAGGCTATATCTTCCCAGGGTTGACTGTATGTCTCTAAGTTTGATTGTGTTGTCCAACAATCGTAATACTTTTGTTCTGTCCTAGTGACACTGATTTTAGTATGAATGCAGGTATGTATACTTGGTTAAATATTTTATTATTTAAAAGTATAAAATCTTGGTCAGAGTATTTTATTCCCGTTTGTGTTTATAGTTTGTATATCTTTTATGGGTTGATATACTCGATTCACTATAAACAATGCTCTGATACCAATCTGCACCCCAAAACCGGAACGGCGGAAACGTTCAGGGTTGGAGGACGTCACGTACAGTATCACAACAATGCATAGTAGTAAACAAGCAACAACATCATCATTTGCATTAATAATATAATTTAATACAAGTATGTTTTGTCAAGTTTAATAGACACCAAAAATATAATCAAAAATAAAATATGAGTCTTGAACGAGCTCCATCTTCTCAAAACCTGGCATCGGTACCAGTCTACTGGTGACCTGAGAATACAAGTTATTTTGAAAGAGTTTATCAGCTTTAAAGCTGGTGAGATCATAAGTATTTTAGTGCATTGTTTGTATGAAAGTGTTTGTAAGTATGTGATTTGTAAGTTTGTAAATGTTTTTATCTCCTAGAAAACCCTATGTTTTTCTACTAAAAGTAGCCTTCTACCAAGGCATCAAGTGTTTGTGTGTGTGTCTCTTGTAAGAGTATGGAATTTCCCAAATCTGACTATCATTTACCAAAAATATAGTTTTTACATTACTGTTCATTGTGTGGAGATCACAAAGTGAATGCAATGGGAAATAAAATAGTACTGTAGTGTTGTATTAAATAACTACTTATGTACTAACTACCTTAAACCATTTGTTATTTAGGGTACCATGTGATATGCATGTACCACACTACCGACTAGAAACACGACGATGAAAGACGTCGGAAGGAATGACGTTTGGCACCCGTAGACTTGCAAGTCCTACTATAGCTAGCAGCAAGGTGTAGGATAGTCAATCCAGTATAGATCTATACACAAACTCAACGCTCTCCACTTAAGGAGATTTTGGATACAAAACGAGCCATGACAGGTGATGTCATGCCCGGTTACGTGGCTCACATAACTGTAGTAGTGTTCTTTTATATGTATTGTGTGTACTAGTTGTATTTTATGTTCTCTCTCTGTCTAGTATGTATGTATGTTCTCTCTGTTTCTCATAATAGTGTGTTCTCTTGTATAATGTATGGTATGTACTAGCTGTATTGTATGTTCTCTCTCTGTCTAGTATGTATGTATGTTCTCTCTGTTTCTCATAATAGTGTGTTCTCTTTGTATGTTTCATTGTTCTAGTAATAGTATTAGTAACTTCCTTAACTACACCTATTATAGCTTACTAGTAATATTGTTTGTATGTATGAACATCTTTGTATACCTTTGCCACCCAAAGGTATTGAATAGAAAGAAAGAACTTTTATATCTATATACATATACATAATATATAACTAGGATTCAAACGACCTTCGGACATAAAACCGATACCCTAAGTCCACAACCAAACAAGGAACAAGAGGTAAGGTGAGCTATCAGTCCTAAGTCCTTTCAATCCTACTTATATAACTATATCTATATAGATACACATTTAACAGAATATAAGTTTAAAAGAGTTTAATAAAAGTATTTGACATGTAAAAGAGTTTGTAAAACAGTTTGAAGTAGTTTGTTTGATAACACAGTTTGAAAAGTAAGAAATCCACTTGTTTGGTAGTTATTAATCACATGTGATTGATATAATAACTATAATAGTTCAACTTGTATTCTGTCACACCCCGCTAAAGCGGAAACGCAAGATATGACAGCGATAACGGTTTCATTGCAAAAGATAAAGATACATCACCATAGCAATATTCGAAAGTTTACAACCCATAGCTTAATAGAAACAAGTACAAGTTTTTCCAAAATAACATTGTTCAAAATATAACTTCATAAATAACTTCAACACGATGCAGCATGCTCTATGATGATGAATCTTTATATCCACTTAGTAATTATTTCCTGAAAAAGCATGTAAAACGAGCGTCAACTATGAAAATAGTTGGTGAGTTCACAAGTTTATAAAATCAAGATTTGGAATAAGGCTTTTCATAAATACAAGTACATTGCTTTAATGAGAAACAAAGTTGATTGCTATTATTGATAACAAGTTTATTGCTATAACGAGAAACGAGTTTGTATGTGTATGAGCAAACAATGAGTCTCAACCAAACCTATGACTGAAGCCCTATCAAGATCTATGATTATCGTTCCATAGATGAATATGGTATCATGCACTCCAGCAATAGGGCGAGTGAGGAGTTGTCAATTCCTAATAGCGCTATCCATAATGACCATTGGCTCAAAGAGTTAATGGTTAGAGATAAGGGAAGGGCCTTAGTACGATAAGTTCTCATGTTCCGTGTTGCATAGACATACATAGAGAGACATAGCAATAAAATAGCAATCATGTTTGATACAAATCAATTTAAATACAACATTCAAATAATAGTTTTTCGGGACATGTTTTTCCACCCCAAAACATAAAAACTGAAAATAGGGGAGTGCGTGAATACTCACAATGTTTCGAGTAGGTACAAGTGGTGCCTGGGAATACACCAACGTCTTAATACCGGGATCCTACGACATCAAACACACTAGTGAGTTTCCATGTCGAAACCTAATGCTAATATACTAAACTCTACATATAGTGAAATGCCAATTTTATGTTCTAATATTGGATTTTATATTAATTGGTTACAAATTTTCTGAAATGATGAAATTCTAATAGTCATGCAATTAATACTATTTGGGATATTAATTTTCCAGATTTAGTATATAAATTTGAGGGTATTTCAACACATTTAAAGGTGTTTTAAATTCCTAAAAATGTAAAATATTATCAAACAGTTTCCAAAAATTGTCAAACCTTGTATTTTCATTCTAAATACAATAGAGGTTTTCCAGAAAATTTTCCTTGAATTTTTGATATGGTTAACTATTTTTCCAAATTTCTAAGCCTTCATAACAACATAAATTCATGAAAAATAGCATTAAAAGCATAAAAATTCCCAAACTTTTTATAATACTGCCATCAGACATACTTGAGTTGGGAAAAATATAAAAATGGATTTCTAAACTGTTTAACCTAATTTTATGATTTTTGTTATTTTATTCTAATAAAAACTGAAATAAATAGAAAACAGTTTCCAAAATTACCCAAACTTTTTATATTACTGTTATTGAACATTATTAAGCTAGGAAAAATATAAAAGTGGATTTCTAAACTGTTTAACCCAATTTTATGATTTTTGTGCATTTATTCTAATAAGAAATGGGTTTAAGTGTATTTAATCTTGGGAAAATAGAAGAAAAATAGCATACAGAAAAGAAAATTCATAAGAATTTTTATGTAGCATCCTAATGTATTATAAGGTGTTCTGGTAAATTTTCATGAATTTTGGATGAGCAGAACTATTTCTTTTGTTTTTAGTCCATTATAAATACAAAAATCGGGGAACAATAGGAATGCATTATGAAAAATTCTGAAAATAGTTTTCTGAGTCTTCCACCTCTGGTAAGAGCTGCGAAAATTGTTAGATATCGTTTTCACACCCTCTAAAGGGGGTTTGTGATTTATTGGGACCAAACAAAAAGAAAATCAAAACTCGTACTAAACAGTAACAAAAATCGATGGAACTTAATGAGGTGCCATCATTTACTTTAGGGGTAATCCAAGAATTTATCTAGGATTTATAGACCTCAGAAAGTATTTTATATGATTTAAGCCCTTGTTTTCTTGTAACAATTGTAATAAATCAAGGAAATGATAAAAACTCTTAGGATTTGTCAAATCCTCACATTATCTTACTGGGATTCTGAGGAAATTTTGTTTTGAACAGAAAAGGGTTTTTAGATTTTTTTATAAATAAAATCATTTACATGCACTATTAACAATGTACTTTGATCATCAAGCTCTTTAACTTGATGTTCATCACATGCTTCACGGTTTGAAGACCATGCATGGACATATTTTGTTCATAGTGATGTTTTCAAAGGAAAAACTTGAATGCACAAGGTAGATGAACCTTTAAAACTTGTAAAAATTCGTATTTTAGGGTTTGACATAGGTTTTGGTCCTTGGATTTCACCATTAGACAACATGCATGTTGTTCTTGGGTGAAACCCTACCACCATCATCATCAAACTCAACATTCATGGATATGTTCATGAATGTTCATTAAGAATGGTGTAGAAGAATGAGAAGTGCAAGAAAAACCTTTAAAACAAGAAAGAAAAGTGAAGGAAAATGAAGGATTTTCGGGTTTACCTTGAAGAACAACCTTAGAAGATGAAGATTTGAGTGTTGAGAGGTGTTCTTAGCTGGAGAATTTCGTGGGTTTGGAGAGAGGAAGAGAGATTTTGAGTGTTGTAAAGAGTGGAGTGTGAGAGAGAGAGAGAGTGAAGGGGAAGTTGAAGTGTAAGAGAAGAATAAAATGATTGAGATTTTTGGGGAAAAGGCGTGCCTTGGAGGAGGTGGCCGACTTTATGAGTGAGAGAAGCTCCCTCTCTCTTAAAATTTAAATTATATGCATTCCCTCTTCAATTTTTATAAAACCCTAATTTTTATAAAAATGCTTCTTTATGTAATTCTTGATTTATTTAAAAATCTTTGTTTTTTACTAATAAATTATGATTAATGTTTGATAATTTAAATTTTTATGTCTTTGATAATATCCCATAATTTGATTATTTAAATTTGATATTAGGAGGTTCATAGCAAATCTTATAGAGTTTTTAGGTTTTAGAGTTTATAAATTTGGATTTTTGGGCTCTTTAGGGTTTTTGGAACATTGTTTGATATTCACCATCATATTGAAATGAAATTAGAATATTTTAATTTATTTTTAGGGTTTTATACCCTTTTTCAATTGTAACAAAGTTTGAAGTTTATTCTAATTCGGGTATTGGCATTTCCTACAGTAGCTAAACAACTTACTAGAATGGTAAAAGTCAACTATTAGTCCTAGATTTTAGTTGGATCCTAGTTTATGCAAGATTTTGACCTAATTTATACTACTAGGCCATGACATGTTGTGCATATATGGTTTTTATAAAAAGATGCATGAGTCCGAGAATGACCTGAATTTGACAGTTGTCACAGTATCCCCCACTCAAAAAGAATTTCGTCCCGAAATTCATTCTATGTCATCGTTTGTCATCGCATGGGAAAAGTTGTGGATACTTTTCCTTCATGAAGTCCTCACGATCCCAGGTGTACTCCGGCCCGCGCTTTGAGTTCCATCGAACTTTCACAATCGGAATTCTACTCCGCTTAAGTTGTTTCACCTCTCTGTCAAGGATTTCTATCGGTTCCTCAACAAAGTTTAGCTTATCATTGATCTTAATTTCCACCAGAGGTACTATCAATGCTTCGTCGGCTAAACATTTCTTAAGATTGGAGACGTGGAATGTGTCGTGAATGGCGCTTAACTCTTGGGGTAATTGGAATTTATATGCCACAGGACCAATCCTTTCAATGATCTCAAAGGGTCCAACATATCTTGGGCTTAGTTTTCCTTTCTTACCAAAACGTACAAGCCCTTTCCAAGGCGACACCTTTAGAAGTACCTTGTCTCCAACTTGGAATTCTAATGGTTTTCGACGATTATCCGCAGAACTTTTCTGACGATCTCTGGCGGCTTTAAGCATATCTTTGATGATAGCAATCTTGTCAGTTGTTTCCTGGATAAGGTCGAGTCTAGTCAATTGTCTATCTCCGATTTCTGTCCAGCATAAGGGCGAACGACACTTGCGTCCATACAATGCTTCATATGGAGCACATTGGATACTCGTGTGGTGACTGTTATTGTAGGAAAACTCAATTAGAGGCAAATGAGTATCCCAATTTCCTTTGAACTCAATGACACACGCCCGTAGCATGTCTTCCAATGTTTGTATTGTTCTCTCTGTCTGCCTATCTGTCTGAGGGTGGTAAGCTGTGCTTAAATTTATCTTGGTTCCTAGTGCCTTCTGTAACATCCACCAAAATCGTGATGTAAAACGACTATCTCTATCAGAAATGATAGATAGGGGTACACCATGCAGAGAAACAATTTTGTCGATGTAGATTTGGGCCAATTTTTCCATCTTGAAGTCTTCCCGAATGGGGAGAAAGTGAGCAGATTTCGTCAGTCGATCCACTATGACCCAAATTGAGTCGTGACCTTTAGAAGTTCTAGGAAGTTTGGTAACGAAATCCATGGATATCTGCTCCCATTTCCATTGGGGAATTTCAGGTTGTTGCAATAAGCCGGATGGTTTTTGATGTTCAGCTTTGACTATTGAGCAAGTTAAACACTTCCCAACATATAAGCCAATATCCCTTTTCATTCCAGGCCACCAATAGTAGTCTTTAAGATCCTTGTACGTCTTATCCGCTCCAGGGTGGATTGAGTATTTAGATCGATGAGACTCCTCTAGTACTATGTCTCTCAGATTGTTAACCCTTGGAATCCACACCCTGTCCTTAAAATAACGAACTCCATCAGGTTTGGTTTCGAATCTCACTTCTAAACCATGTAAAGTTTCACCTGGAAGATTTTCCTTGAATAAATCTTTCTCCTGGGCATCAATGATTTGAGATTTCAAGTTTGTCTGAATTACCATTCCCAAAGCTCTCACACGGGAAGGTTTCACTCTTTCTTTTCTACTAAGAGCGACAGCTACTACGTTAGCCTTGCCTGGGTGATATCGTATCTCACAGTCATAATCACTAAATAACTCTACCCATCTCCTCTGCCACATGTTTAACATTTTCTGATCTAGGATATGCTGAAGGCTTTTGTGATCGGTATAAATGATGCACTTGGTTCCGTACAAATAATGCCTCCATATCTTAAGAGCGAAAACTATTGCTCCTAGTTCTAGATCATGGGTTGTATAATTCTTCTCATGCGGTTTGAGTTGTCTGGAAGCATACGCAATGACCATATCTTTTTGCATTAACACACATCCTAATCCTTGATGAGACGCATCACAATACACTACAAAGTTCTCTGATCCCTCTGGTAAGGCCAGAATTGGTGCATTGCACAGCTTGTTTTTCAGGATTTGAAACGCTTCTTCGTGTTTCTCTTCCCAAAGAAATTTTTTGTCCTTTTGGGTCAAAGATGTTAATGGTTGAGCAATCCTAGAGAAATTCTCAATGAAGCGTCTGTAGTACCCAGCTAATCCTAGGAACTGTCGTATTTCTTTCGGGGTTTTGGGGGCTTCCCACTTCTTGATTGCCTCGATCTTAGCTTGATCTACATGAATTCCTCTTTCGCCGACCACATGACCAAGGAAATGTACTTCCCGAATCCAAAATTCACACTTAGTGAACTTGGCATACAATTTCTGCTCCTTCAATAGATCTAACATTAGCTTCAGATGTCTCTCATGATCTTCCTTTATTTGCGAGTAAACAAGTATGTCATCGATGAATACGATCACAAACTTGTCTAGGTATGGTCTACAGACCCTGTTCATCAAATCCATGAAAACAGCTGGTGCGTTCGTTAGTCCAAAAGGCATGACTAAGAACTCATAATGTCCATAACGGGTTCTAAATGCTATTTTATGAATGTCTCCTTCGTGAACTCTTAGTTGATGATATCCTGATCGGAGGTCGATGTTTGAGAAGTATGAAGCGCCCTGCAACTAATCGAACAAGTCATCAATTCGAGGAAGAGGATATCGATTATTGATTGTCAATTTGTTCAATTCTCTGTAATCAATACACATTCGGAATGACCCGTCTTCCTTTTTGACGAACAACACCGGGGCTCCCCAAGGTGAAGAACTTGGTCGTATAAACCCTTTGTCTAGAAGTTCTTGAAGTTGTCCGGACAGTTCTTGCATCTCGGATGGCGCGAGGCGATATCGTGCTTTTGCTACTGGTGCCGCTCCGGGAATTAAGTCGATCCGAAATTCGACCTGCCTGTGAGGGGGTAGACTAGGTAATTCCTCTGGAAACACTTCGGGATAGTTTTGAACCACTGGAATCTCCTTGAGTTGCTTAGCTTCAGGTTCTCTTTCTAGCACGTGGGCCATGAATGCAATACAATTCTTCTTCAGATACTTGTGAATGTTCATGCTTGATACAATGTTTAAACTTCTTCCTAGCTTCTCACCATGTATGATAAGGGTTTCTCCATTAGGGAGAGGTACCCTGATGACTTTCTCGTAACAACCAATGTCCGCTCTATTTTTGGATAACCAATCCATTCCTACTATTACATCAAAACTACCTAGCTCTATAGGAATTAGGTCAATGCTAAAGAATTTATCAGCTAAATTCAGAGTACAGCCAGGAATTATTTCATTAGCCCTAATTTCATACCCATCAGCAAGTTCAATAGTATAAGTTTTCCTAATCTTTCTCGATTTCAAGTCAATTAATGGTCTAAATGCTAAAGAAACGAAACTCCTATCTGCTCCCGCATCGAATATTACTGATGCAAAATGATTGTTCAGGAGAAACGTGCCTGTTATCACTTCAGGGTTCTAACGAGCTTCTTCTACACCAATCACAAAGGCTACACCTCTTGGCAGCCCACCTTGATTTCCTTGGAAATTTTGCCTAGCTTGGCCTTGTCCATTGTTACCAGGCCCCTTGTTTATTTTGGGACAAGCGTTACGGAGGTGATCAGTACTCCCGCACTCGTAACATGCCCTTTTTCCATCCTTATTCAGCTTACAATACTTCGGGTAATGGCCTGTCTGATTACAGTTTTGGCACACCGGGCAAGCTCCCTTGTGATGGAAGTTACACTTATTGCACTTCAGATGTGGTCCTGAGTACTGCTTTCGCTCCTGCATTTCCATGACTTTCTGTTCCTGAGTTTTCACTGGTTCTTGCTCCTGGGCTCTTACCATAAAGTTTCTTGAGACTTTCTGCTTCCTCCCCGACTTGCCTCCATACTTCTTCTCTCCTTGATCTGCTGGCTTCCTCTTGCTACTAGAGTTTCCTTTGTCGATGCTCCCTTTCTTATCACATCATTGGTTAGTCGATTTGCTAGACTTACTGCACTTTGAATGGTAGTTGGGTTTGCTGAAGTAACCATTCCCCGAATCTCTGGTGCCAGACTCCAGATGTAACGATCTATCCGTTTCTCCTCAGGAGTAACCATGTGAGGTACCAGTTTTGCTATTTCATGAAATCGGACTGAGTACTTCTCTATTTGTGTTCCAACCATAGAATGGTTCCAGAACTCAGATTCAAGCTTCTGAATTTCATCCTTGGGACAATACTCCTCTATCAGCAGCTTCTTTAGGTCTTCCCAAGTTAGTTGATATGCCGTTGCACGACCTCGGGTTTGCACTAGAGTATTCCACCAGGTCAATGCCCTATCTTGGAGTAGACCAGTTGCATACTCAACTTTGTTGCGCTCGAGGCATTTGCTAATGTGAAGGACCGACTCCATGCTGTCAATCCATTTCAGCAACCCGACCGCACCTTCCTTTCCGTGGAACTCCTTAGGTTTACAGGCCATAATGGACTTGTAGTTGCATTCTATTTCATTGTTTCCCCGGTTTCCTCCACTACTTCCTTGGTTAGCATTAAGTCCCGCAGTTACTTGAGTAACAATGTTTGGGATTGCTTCCAAGAGCTGTTGTGCTACAATTTGAGCAACATCGGGTGTTTCGTTCTGTGGGCGCCCGCGATTAGGCCTTCCTGACATGGTTCTAAGACACAAGAGAAGAAATACGTATAAATACATAAAATAATGTATAATATTTAGTTCACTACTATTTTGAAAACCATAAGTGTTGTCAAATTAATGGTTTGCATTAATACTATGCATATAGATTTGAGAAAGGAAAGAGAAAGAAAAATCTTTTTATTCAACCATTGACTAAATAAATTCTAGGGTTTGACCTCTTAGTAAAAGTTTTCAAACATAAAAATAAACTTCTTCATTACCATTTGAAATAGTCTTAAAACCAAAACAATACATCAATCCCAAAATAAAGTTTTAATGTTTCTCCCAAAAGACACCCTACATGGGTTTTCATTACATGATACGATAAAATACTAAAATCAGAACCAAATACGAATCGCTATCCCAACAAGAAACATCAAAACCACAATCAGTAACAGCCCTCCAAACACATAATATGCGGTCATCGCACGACCTGCCACTCGTGTAGCAGCACTAGCAGTATCAGTAGCCTCCATCGAATGCTGAAACAGGATGTCCATCCCTGTCAACACTTCATCCAAAACCTCATAATGCCCAGCTATCACAGCGAGACTGTGACGTAGGTCCGCTGCCATCCACTGCATTCTTCGGGACTCCTCCGGGGTCATACCTGGCTGCCTGACAGGTATCCCTATAACTTGCTGTGGTGGGGGTGCTCTCAGTCCTGCCATGCTCGGTCCTACCCTACTGGGTCCTGCTGTGCCAAGTCCTGCTGTACTGGTTGCTATCCTTCCCGGGATAGGAACACTCTTCCTTTCCGTCCTCCGAATACGAAGCCCATAAAGTGGTGGTTGTGGTAACACCGATGCAGGCGATGCCTCGCGTTGCCGACTCGGGGCGTTGTCGCTGCTGATCTACATCGAGTCTCCCGTGTCTTCCGTGTCTTCCGAGGGGTCTTCTTCCACCGAGGCGGGCGGATCACGTCGAGGGATAACGGTGACATAGCCGGACTCATCAGCCGAGGGGGTAGCGCGAGAGGATGACGATGTCGACATAGTGGACTGATACATAGTTTCAATGAGATATGAAATAAATAACAATGAATGCCTATAATATGCAATGCTTACACACACCAAAATTCACCCCTTTTTCTTTTGATTTTTTTGAAATAAAGTTTTCTCAAAAATTTTGTTGAACATATTCCCATTATAATTAGCTCAACCTTTGTATAAATCTTTCCTTAAATAAACATAGGTGATCAGGCTATGTTTAATTGAGGTCCAACGATACAACTCCCGACCTAATTATATTAGTAATATGTTTGATGTAAAAAGAATATTTATAAGTTTTGGTTATAGGTTGTGTTTTCTTAAAAGAAAACTGATGTTCTCTATAACTTTAGCTCTGATACCATTACTGTTCATTGTGTGAAGATCACAAAGTGAATGCAATGGGAAATAAAATAGTACTGTAGTGTTGTATTAAATAACTACTTCTGTACTAACTACCTTAAACCATTTGTTATTTAGGGTACCATGTGATATGCATGTACCATACTACCGACTAGAAACACGACGATGAAAGACGTCGGAAGGAATGACGTTTGGCACCCGTAGACTTGCAAGTCCCACTATAGCTAGCAGCAAGGTGTAGGATAGTCAATCCAGTATATATCTATACACAAACTCAACGCTCTCCACTTAAGGAGATTTTGGATACAAAACGAGCCATGACAGGTGATGCCATGCCCCGTTACGTGGCTCACATAACTATAGTAGTATTCTTGTATATGTATTGTGTGTACTAGTTGTATTTTATGTTCTCTCTCTGTCTAGTATGTATGTATGTTCTCTCTGTTACTCATAATAGTGTGTTCTCTTGTATAATGTATGGTATGTACTAGCTGTATTGTATGTTCTCTCTCTGTCTAGTATGTATGTATGTTCTCTCTGTTTCTCATAATAGTGTGTTCTCTTTGTATATTTCACTGTTCTAGTAATAGTATTAGTAACTTCCTAAACTACACCTATTATAGCTTACTAGTAATATTGTTTGTATGTATGAACATGTTTGTCTACCTTTGCCACCCAAAGGTATTGAATAGAAAGAAAGAACTTTTATATCTATATACATATGCATAATATATAACTAGGATTCAAATGACCTTCGGACATAAAACCGATACCCTAAGTCCACAACCAAACAAGGAACAAGAGGCAAGGTGAGCTATCAGTCCTAAGTCCTTTCAATCCTACTTATATAACTATATCTATATAGATACACATTTAACAGAATATAAGTTTAAAAGAGTTTAATAAAAGTATTTGACATGTAAAAGAGTTTGTAAAACAGTTTGAAGTAGTTTGTTTGATAACACAGTTTGAAAAGTAAGAAATCCACTTGTTTGGTAGTTATTAATCACATGTGATTGATATAATAACTATAATAGTTCAACTTGTATTCTGTCACACCCCGCTAAAGCGGAAACGCAAGATATGACAGCGATAACGGTTTCATTGCAAAAGATAAAGATACATCACCATAGCAATATTCAAAAGTTTACAACCCATAGGTTAATAGAAACAAGGACAAGTTTTTCCAAAATAACATTGTTCAAAATATAACTTCATAAATAACTTCAACACGATGCAGCATGCTCTATGATGATGAATCTTTATATCCACTTACTAATTATTTCCTGAAAAAGCATGTAAAACGAGCGTCAACTATGAAAATAGTTGGTGAGTTCACAAGTTTATAAAATCAAGATTTGGAATAAGGCTTTTCATAAATACAAGTACATTGCTTTAATGAGAAACAAAGTTGATTGCTATTATTGATAACAAGTTTATTGCTATAATAAAAAACGAGTGTGTATGTGTATGAGCAAACAATGAGTCTCAACCAAACCTATGACTGAAGCCCTATCAAGATCTATGCTTATCGTTTCATAGATGAATATGGTATCATGCACTCCAGCAATAGGGCGAGTGAGGAGTTGTCAATTCCTAATAGCGCTATCCATAATGACCATTGGTTCGAAGAGTTAATGGTTAGAGATAAGGGAAGGGCCTTAGTACGATAAGTTCTCATGTTCCGTGTTGCATAGACATACATAGAGAGACATAACAATAAAATAGCAATCATGTTTGATACAAATCAATTTAAATACAATATTCAAATAATAGTTTTTCGGGACATGCTTTTCCACCCTAAAACATAAAAACTGAAAATAGGGGAGTGAGTGAAATACTCACAATGTTTCGAGTAGGTACAAGTGGTGCCTCGGAATACACCAACATCTTAATACCGGGATCCTACGACATCAAACACACACTAGTGAGTTTCCATGTCGAAACCTAATGCTAATATACTAAACTCTACATATAGTGAAATGCCAATTTTATGTTTTAATATTGGATTTTATATTAATTGGTTACAAATTTTCTAAAATGATGAAATTCTAATAGTCATGCAATTAATACTATTTGGGATATTAATTTTCCAGATTTAGTAATATAAATTTGAGGGTATTTCAACACATTTAAAGGTGTTTTAAATTCCTAAAAATGTAAAATATTATCAAACAGTTTCCAAAAAATGTCAAACCTTATATTTTCATTCTAAATGCAATAGAGGTTTTCCAAAAAATGTTCCTTGAATTTTTGATATGGTTAACTATTTTTCCAAATTTGTAAGCCTTCATAACAACATAAATTCATAAAAAATAGCATTAAAAGCATAAAAATTCCCAAACTTTTTATAATACTGCCATCAGACATACTTGAACTGGGAAAAATATAAAAATGGATTTCTGAACTGTTTAACCCAATTTTATGATTTTTGTTCTTTTATTCTAATAAAAATTGAAATAAATAGAAAACAGTTTCCAAAATTACCCAAACTTTTTATATTACTGTTATTAAACATTATTAAGCTAGGAAAAATATAAAAGTGGATTTCTAAACTGTTTAACCCAATTTTATGATTTTTGTGCATTTATTCTAATAAAAAATGAAATAAATAGAAAACAGTTTCCAAAATTACCCAAACTTTTTATATTACTGTTATTAAACATTATTAAGCTATGAAAAATATAAAAATGGATTTCTAAACTGTTTAACCCAATTTTATGATTTTTGTGCATTTATTCTAATAAGAAATGGGTTTAAGTGTATTTAATCTTGGGAACATAGATGAAAAATAGCATACATAATAGAAAAATCATAAGAATTTTTATGTAGCATCCTAATGTATTATAAGGTGTTCTGGTAAGTTTTCATGAATTTTGGATGAGTAGAACTATTTCTTTTGTTTTTAGTCCATTATAAATACAAAAATCAGGGAAAAATAGGAATGCATTATGAAAAATTCTGAAAACAGTTTTCTGAGTCTTCCACCTCTGGTAAGAGCTGCAAAAATTGTTAGATATCGTTTTCACACCCTCTAAAGGGGGTGTGTGATTTATTGGGACCAAACAAAAAGAAAATCAAAAGTCATACTAAACAGTAACAAAAATCGATGGAACTTAATGAGGTGCCATCATTTACTTTAGGGGTAATCCAAGAATTTATCTAGGATTTATAGACCTCAGAAAGTATTTTATATGATTTAAGCCCTTGTTTTCTTGTAACAATTGTAATAAATCAAGGAAATGATAAAAACTCTTGGGATTTGTCAAATCCTCATATTATCTTACTGGGTTTCTGAGGAAATTTTGTTTTGAACAGAAAAGGGTTTTTAGATTTTTTTATAAATAAAATCATTTACATGCACTATTAACAATGTACTTTGATCATCAAGCTCATTAACTTGATGTTCATCACATGCTTCACGGTTTGAAGACCATGCATGGACATATTTTGTTCATAGTGATGTTTTCAAAGGAAAAACTTGAATGCACAAGGTAGATGAACCTTTAAAACTTGTAAAAATTCGTATTTTAGGGTTTGACATAGGTTTTGGTCCTTGGATTTCACCATTAGACAACATACATGTTGTTCTTGGGTGAAACCCTACCACCATCAGCATCAAACTCAACATTCATGGATATGTTCATGAATGTTCATTAAGAATGGTGTAGAAGAATGAGAAGTGCAAGAAAAACCTTTAAAACAAGAAAGAAAAGTGAAGGAAAATGAAGGATTTTCGGGTTTACCTTGAAGAACAACCTTAGAAGATGAAGATTTGAGTGTTGAGAGGTGTTCTTGGCTGGAGAATTTCATGGGTTTGGAGAGAGGAAGAGAGAGTTTGAGTGTTGTAAAGAGTGGAGTGAGAGAGAGAGAGAGTGAAGGGGAAGTTGACGTGTAAGAGAAGAATAAAATGATTGAGATTTTTGGGGAAAAGGGGTGCCTTGGAGGAGGTGGCCGACTTTATGAGTGAGAGAGGCTCCCTCTCTCTTAAAATTTAAATTATATGCATTCCCTCTTCAATTTTTATAAAACCCAAATTTTTATAAAAATGCTTCTTTATGTAATTCTTGATTTATTTAAAAATCTTTGTTTCTAACTAATAAATTATGATTAATGTTTGATAATTTAAATTTTTATGTCTTTGATTATATCCCATAATTTGATTATTTAAATTTGATATTAGGAGGTTCATAGCAAATCTTATAGAGTTTTTAGGTTTTAAAGTTTATAAATTTGGATTTTTGGGCTCTTTAGGGTTTTTGGAACATTGTTTGATATTCACCATCATATTGAAATGAAATTAGAATATTTTAATTTATTTTTAGGGTTTTATACCCTTTTTCAATTGTAACAAAGTTTGAAGTTTATTCTAATTCGGGTATTGGCATTTCCTACAGTAGCTAAACAACTTACTAGAATCGTAAGAGTCAACTATTAGTCCTAGATTTTAGTTGGATCCTAGTTTATGCAAGATTTTGACCTAATTTATACTACTAGGCCATGGCATGTTGTGCATATATGGTTTTTATAAAAAGATGCATGAGTCCGAGAATGACCTGAATTTGACAGTTGTCACATATTCCCCCCATAAAAGCATTTAAAATCAATTAAAAGATTGATTTAGGGGTATGAACTCACCTGTAGTGAGTAACTCGAATGAAAGATCGATATAGGATTGTTGGGTGTCAATTGGAGTCTTGAGCACAAACGAATCCTATTTAACATATAATGATACATATATGAATACAATTAGTGCTTATAGCAACTAATTATTGAATTGGAACCACCTTAGGGACTAGTAAACACTTATTTTGAAGTGTTACAACCATATATGATTGTATATAAGGGGTATATGGCTATACAAGGGAGTGTATGGTCAAAATGCACAATATTTGAGTGTGTGCGGCCAGGGTGTGTGTGCAGCCGCACACTCCCTATGAAATGTGGCAAAACGTATTTTAATGCTTTAGGACTCATCTAGGAAGGTTTCTTACTTCATGTTTTAGCGTTATAAGGAGTTCATTGCCATTTTTGGACCTAAAAAGGGTGTGTGCGGCCACCATGATGTGTGCCGCCGCACACCCTTTATGAAGATGATAAAATCGCGTTTTTCTAGTATATCATCAAGTGTTATTAGCATATAACAAGTTATGATAAGTGTATACACGTTATAGAGGCTTGAAAGGGTGATTAAGGTCCAAAACTAGTGTGTGTTCTTGGTGTTCTTGGTGTTCTTGACTAAAAATGGATGTTTTCATGGATCAAAGCAAAGGGTTTTGCTAGTTAGGGTCGTGCATCAACAAATCAAAAGGAAGAATTACTTACTTTTATGAAGATCAAGATGAAGATTTGGATGATACTTGAGAGGATTTCGAGTTCTATTCTTGAATAAGTGGAAAAGTGTTCAAAAATGACTAAGTGTTGAATATATAGGGGAGAGTGTGCGGTTGGGATGGGTGTGTGGCCGCACACTCTTGTGTGCGGCCGCACACACCTTGTGTTGGTGTGTTTGGCTCATTTGCAAGGTGTTACACTCACAATACTCATCCCACGACTCATCCCCTGATTATACTAAGTTTTAAACACTCTAATTGACTCCAAACAGAGCTAGAAGATAGCAAAAACGAGTCTGACCTTCATTGATTTGAATAAGAGTACAAGATAAAAATTTCGGATTGTCACAGTCATACTAGAACAGAACAAAAGTATTGCGGTTGTTGGACAGCACAGGTAGGCTTGGGGACATATAATTAGTACTGGGAATGATGTAGCATGATCAACTATATCTTTCTGAGAAGTGATTAGCATGTGCCTAGGAATGGTTGTGGAGTTGCAGCAAGTCTAAAAACTTACCAACACTACTACAATGAAACCTTTAGAACAAAACATAAAGTTAAAATACTATAGGAGTATTTTGTGTTACTATAATTACTTCTGTGCAAACTAAAAGGTCTTTACTAGTATGTCAATAGTTGTTGAGTGGATACTCTAAGGTTATATGTAACTAAGGTATCATAGACTTAGAATCTGTGATCTTTGCTTTACTTCATGTTCCTTGTTTGGTTGTGGACTTAGAGTTAGGGCCAATTATTCAAAGGTCTATTCTATCTTGGTTACATATGATTGGTATACACTATGCAAGTTTTGAAGTAACTCGTAAGGATCATCCTATAATCATCTTAAGTAGCACGTCTATTAACTATCTCTTTTACCCCTATTCTCGTGTAGATATCATGGCGGGATTTCATCCTCATGGAGATCCGTACTTCCCTAACCAAGGAAATGGTGGATGGCTCGATGCAGAGCCAGAAGAGAATCATGCAATTCCTTTAGATGATGACTTCGCATAAAACTTCCCAGTGGATTCTGACCCAGAGCCAGAAGTCAATGATCAACCCCTGGTGGCTCCAATCCCAAATCCTCACCCTCGTCCAGCCTTTCAAGGCCCGACGCCTTTGTGGGCTGAGAACATGGGTAGATGGAGTCAAGAGCAGGGACAACCCGTACCCTACAACGGAGACCGAAGCTTCTATGCCTAAGTGAGGGGGGCTCAGCAGACAGAGTTCTTCCCATCTTGGTTCACCGAGTGGCTCGAAATGTTGAACTAGGAAAGACAGCCATTCAGCAAACCGTGGAGCTTGATGCAGATACGAACGCCAATGCGGATCGTATTCGTAATCTTGAATTTGCTCATGGAAGAGCTATGAGAGACAATGAGGCTCTACAACAAGAGCTAGCTGCAACTCGAGCTGAAGTCATAGACCTCCGAGCACGCCAACGAGTGTACGAGACACACCTTCTTGATGTGGAGCGTCATCTCGCCGAATTAAGGGTTCATCCGAGGGATGCCCATCGCCAGTAGGAGATGCTCTACGCATCCTTTCTTTTGACTTAAGGAATAGCTTTCTTATCTATGCTCAAAGTAGCATTTTTCCCTGTATTTTTCCTGTTATGTTAAGACCTTGAACTTCTAGTCTGTTACGTCTCTGTTCTGTCAAAATTTTCTCTTTATGGTTTGATGTAAGACCTACTCCAAGGTCATTTTTTTCCCAAACTTCTTACATCTTTAAATACCGGTGTTATTGACAGACATCTAATCTCAGAGGAAAACCACGCATATTCCATACAAGTGTTTGAGTGCCTTTTCGTCACAGTAATAACTAATAAACTAATGCAACCTAGTGAGTTAGTGAATACATTACCCGCATTAGGTTTTAAACTTATCGCCTTTTCTGTCATGGCTGACAACAATAAATCGGATCACGAAATCTCAGTTGAGAGTGATGATTTTCTCAAATTCATAAGTCTATTTTATGTAGGCTCTATCCTTCTGAAAGTTGGAACCTGTTATCCTCCAACCACAGATAACTTAGTTCAGATAACACCCGCCTGGTGACCATTCTAGAAACTTACTTCTACTCCTTACCAGAACTGCATCATAGGGATGTAGGTCGAATCATCGATAACAGTATAACAAAACGAAAAAGTTACATTCACATAAATGATTAGGATACACCTAGAGCCAACCATAAACTCTCACGAACTCATTTTCTTGTCATATAACAGAATCGTGCCTCCGAAGAAACAAAACCAACCTACGGGCAAAACACCAATCCTCCAGATAGACACGACTACCTTTCAAGCTGCGGTCACAGTGTAACACTCGTGTTTCTAGCCTAGGAATTAATATTAAGGTGATAGTCTAGGTTAACCTTTGTAACTCATTTTGAAGAAATGAAAAAGGAATTATGTGAATTCTATGTGTTTTATGTGTTTTATGCTTAATTACTAGGAGTTAATTAATTAAGAATGAAAATGAGCGTCGAAAATAAATTTTAGATAAAGCCGATATCTATTAAGAAAGTTGTAGTGGTCGTGACAAGGATTACGGATATATAAAGAATGCCAAAATCCGAGTTATAACGAAGAAGTTATGACCTGTCGAAGTTTCACGACAAACCGGCTCGGTGCTGAATGTCATAAAAAGTGAGTTTTCGATAAACTACTTTTTAGCCTTAGTGATCTAAACGAAACTCGTAGTGTTCGTTAAACCAAGAGTAGGTATAAAAAGAACGCCCAAATCTGACTTCGTATGAGGAAGTTATGATATTTCGAAGTTTCAGCTTAGCAGTAGACAGCTAAAAACTCGAATTTTAGATCGAGTGATTTTTAGCCGACACGACCTAAACGAGAATCGAAGGTCTCGTAAATAGTAGCACAACGGTAAAAAGTCTGACGAAAACGGACGTCGGATGAAGAAGTTATGAATTCTTAACGGATTTCCTGTCCCGGTCTGTTAAAAATAATAATTTAAAAATTAAATTCAAAATTAGCCGATGAAGTCTGAACGAAAGTTGTAGAGCGTAATTTTACCTACGCGTGCATATAAAGAACGTCAAAAACGGAGCTCGTATGCGAATGCTATGGATTTTAGAAGTTTTTGCACAAAAATCGAGAAAATTCGCATAGTCACGTTTTTTGCACGTCACCCTCACTCAGAACGTGCCACGTTTCCGAAATTGGTGGGTCATGCGAGCCATGTGTCCGAGCTGCTGAGTCATCCGATCTCGTGAGCTGATCCGAAGTGGTCCACTGAGAAGGCGACACGTACCCTCTAGCACATGTCCGAACCCTCGCAGCATGCCACAAATGCCTCTACTTCGGACCCTAGACCTCGTCCAGTAAGAAGCTGCCAGCAAGCCTTCGCATGCGCAGCCATGTGCGAGCCCTCCCTGCGAGCCCTCGGATCTTCGCCACCTGGAGGCTTCTCAGCCGTCCGATCAGAAGCTCCTCCCAATAAATAGAAGGCTGCGAGCCTTCTCGGATATTTTTAAGAAATTGCCACTTTTAGCCCCTCTTTCCATATTATCTTCATTTTAACATCCCCCAAAGCCCCAGTGTCAATTATAACCCCCGGAATACGCCACGAAGTGCCCGAGAAGCCCGAAAAATTTATCTTTTCCGTTTCGAAGCCCAACCTTTGCAGAGCCCGGTTTCTCAATAAAACTCCCGGTTTTATTAGAAACGAACGTTTTAGGAAACGAATTGCTGCCCGATTATCATCAAATCATGTGAGTGTGTAGTTACTTTCACTTTACATATAGATATGAAGTATTTAGCTTAAAATACGTGTTATGTGTAAATATTTTAGCTACAATTATGTTGGGTAGAACATGGGTAGAAAAAAATAGTCGGTGGGGGTTAAAATGATGAGAGGCCTCGGTGTCGGTGTTGTTGTTGTTGTTATTGGTGAATTCGTCTAACGGAGTATAGATGACGACCACGGACCTTTCTAGACAGTCCAGTGGCACACTAGCAGGTTCGCAACTTGTAGGTTTTGATGAACTAAATGTTCATTGGTGTACTCCAATCCCCCTCATGGTTGCCTTTAGGACATGTATGGCTGAGGAGTCCCCTTAGGAGTAGTGTCCAAACCCATGATATTCCTTAGGCTAAGTCCCTTGTGTTAGGTGTTTAGGGATGTAAAGTGAGGACAACGGGAATGGGTAATCAGGGTTATTGTTGATTGGTGAACTTAATAAGTTATTATTATTGTGGGTTGAAAACCCTATATGCTCACCAGGCTCCCAAGCCTGACCCACTCAGCTTTTTTTTATTACAGGTAGTGGACCCCGAGCATAGTCGGAGGACGATGAGAGATTTTTGGATTATAGGCCAGTAGTTGTAAATAACTGTTGAAAGGCTTATAATGTCTTGTTTATGCTTTTGATCTGTATCGGAACATGACATCCCGAGGTTTTGATATATATGGAAAATATATACCTTCTTAAAGAAGGGTTTTGATAAACTTTTATCACGTTTTATTTTGGGGACCTATTCCGCAACATCTTTTGAAAAGATTTCTCTGATTTTATTTTAAAAAGCATAAATTAAATCGGTCTTTTCTGGCCGAGAAATTAGGGGATGTCACACACAACTACCGTAACAGCTATCATGACTCACTTTAACGCTAACAACGGAAATGGTAGTGGAATTGTTATCGACAATCCTAATCAAGGTGATAACCAAGTATAGCAACGAGTGTCTACTTGCAAAAACACTCCGAACCTCAAATCTATGAACAAGAAATGGATATTCCGGGATAAAAAGAAAGGCAAATCATCTCAAAAGTTAGCGAAGAGACAGAAACTTGTGGCAGCCTCTGCGACCACGATATTTGATACTCCTACTGCCATTCCTACAAGTATCCCGGTTACCCTTATCCAAGCAAGGCAGTATGCTAGAAATCTACCATAGTGCAAAGAGTGCAGCTTCCATTATCTGGGAGTCTGCCGAGTGATGCATTGCAAGAACTGCAACAGGAACGGGCACACTTTCCATTTTTGCATAATTCCGACCCGACACATTACTTCAACCTCTAATGTTGGAACCAGTCCAATATGCCACCTTTGTGGCAAAACAGGACATTTCAAGAGGGACTGTCCAACGGAGAAGAATAGCGGGGGAGCAGGAGGAGTTTGACCCCAGAATATGGGGAAGCATCAAAGAACCCTGCTATAATTTTGGTACGCTTCCAAAACCCCATTAATTAATTATAATTATAATAACTCTTTAGTTCAAACCAAATCACAGCACTCGTATAAGAACTCGGAATCCTAACAGGTAAGGTTATGATGGCTTAGTCTCTGCATTAGGGCCATCTATAATTAAGATTTGTAGACTTCGAGTGAGTGATTTCGCCTCATTTCCTGTTCCTTGTTTGGTTGTGGATTTAGGGCAGGGTCACTCAGTCAACCGTCTTTCCAATCTTCATTATACACGATTGGTGTACACCAAACGGTTATAGAGACACCTAGCAGAGGTCATTTCATGAAAATTCATTGTTTCAAATCCTCAGAACCCTCGTTTAGTTGTATTTGTTAATTTTGATATAATTGGGTTCGTAGTAATCATACCAAGGTTAGTTCGTCGTTCTAGTAATTATTTCTTCTTCCAGATCAACATAATATCTAATTCATCAAGAAGTTCCTACATCATCTTCCGTCATGGTTTGGCTTGTTCCTTACCATGCAAAATTTTTGTACGTTGTAAAAAGAACTTTTCCCTTAATCAACTGTCAGATGAAATTCTTCCGATCCTTAACACAAATTCTTATATCAGCTCTCAATTCAGAACTTCAGAAGTACCCATGAGAGGGGTATCACACTCTTCTAGCCTACCAAGTAGTTACTATCCTTGAAGTTAAGAACATCAAAGAAGTCTCAGAAGTCAGTAACCACCCGAAGTATAACCAAAAGATCTCCGAGAAAGACCCCTCGTACCGTAGGGCAAGTTCAGTAATAGACACTAACAACTCATGAGGTTATTCAATCACTACTAAGTGTATACGCAAGAGTGGTATATAATTTAGACTCAACAAGATTTAGGATGTGTGATTCCGCCCTGTCTCCTGATCCTTGCCTGGTTGTGGACTTGGGGCACAGCCACCCATCCGAACGTTTTGTAAATATAAATTATATACAACTTGTATGCACGAGGCGGTGGTGGATGACCTAAGTATGAGTCCTATCAAGAACTTCAGAGCATAAGCCCGGAGGCTCACTACAAACAACCAAAGATACCTGAGTGGAAGTTGTAGCAGATTACAAAGACCTTCATAATCAAGTTAACCAAGGCAACATGTGGACTTGATTGCCATTTTCGGTGATCGTCGTCAGATCAGCCAAATCCGCACCCTTCCTACAATTATAGGCACATGTGGACTTGATTGCCATTTTGGGTGATCGTGTGTCCAAGAAATTACTTAGACTGCGCGGTGTTCTAATATATGTTATCTCCGTTTGAGATATTAGAATCATCTCCCAGTTCAGGCAGTAACTTTTGAAATTTTTGGAAACTAGGCCAGTCATGATGCATAGCCTACCATCCTTAAAACCAACAAACATAATGAGAGAATGATTCAATCACTAGAAGTTGTGCGAAGAGCATATGTGATATACTTTGATAGAACAAGATCCCCACTTATGAACTAGTCGAGTCCTTTATTCCGACTAGCATCTAAGGTTGCTCCATTCGAAAACTTATGTGGTCGCAAGTGCAGATCCCCTGTAAGCTGGACTAAATTAAGTGACAAGCAACTAGCTAGAGGTCAAATTTCCAGACAACACCTTCGCTGGTCCGGATTCATCCGAGAAACCACTGAGAAGAGAGTACGAATCCAGGAACGACGTGAAGCTCCCAGGTTCAGACAGAAAAGCTAACGCTTCGATAAGAGAAAACCCTTACAATTCCAGGTCGGTGACCTCGTCAGGTGAGGGTCTCACCAGGAGGGGAAGAATACACTTCCGAAAGCATGGAATACTAAACCCAAGGTACATAAGATCATTTGAGATTCTAGAGTTGATCCAATAGCTTATAGACCCCGACTACCTCGGAAATCCAATAGCATACACCCTACTTTCCACGCCTCTAATTTAAAAACTGGTTGTCCGATGAGACTTTTGTTATCCCACTCGCTTTGATCGAGGTAAGCGATAACCTCAACTTTGTGGAAGAATCCATAGAAATCCTAGACATCGAAGTCGTTAGGACTAATTAAGTCTCTAACCCGATAGTGAAAGTCTGCTTAAAACGCACAGCGAGGACCTGAATTAACTTGGGAGCGCGAGGATCAAATGAAACTTAAATATCCTCATCCTTTCGCTCAGTTTATCTATAAATGCTTAAACTCTAATTTCAGGACGAAATTCCCTTTAACGGGGGAATTATGTGACAACCCGAAATTTCTATCTTGAAAAGCCAATCAATTAAATCAAAACTCATACTTGTTTCTGTTAACTTTTAGCTTTGTGAAGGGTCAGTTTGACAGTTCTAAGCCTAGTATAATTAACGATTGTGCCTATATATGTGTTAACTTAAGTTTGTTGTGTTGCAATCGAGTCGGAAACTCCATCACCTGGAGTTCACGGCCGCAAACTAGAGTTTACGACCGTAAACTCCATGTTGTCCGTGAACCCCTTCCCTTAAGTATCAATTTCGTTGATTTCTTCAACACTTCTCACATCTTGAAAGCTGAAACTCGATTCTCTCTCAAGTATCATCAAGAACACTTGCATTTTCTTGAATATTGTAAGTGATTCTTCCGTTTGGTTCTTGATATCCTTCTTGATCTTGTGAAACCCTTTGATTTCATCCATGAATTCAACTCTTTTGGGTTAGATCTTCAAATCATCAACCTTTTCACCAAGAACACCAAGAACACCTACTTGTTCTTGGGTCGTGAACACTCTAAGGACCTCCAAAGTGTGAGTATCGCTTATATCATCTAGTTATCTATAAGAAGCACTTGATTCCTAGCCATAAAACAAACAACTAGTGCATAATCATCAAGAGTTTACGGCCGTAAACTCCCCTATGGCCGTAAACACCTCAAGTGTGGCCGTAAACATCTTGAAATCAATCATAAGTTATTGATATAATCCATTACAACTGTTTCCTAGTCCCTATGGTTGCTCCTGTTGGATAAGGTGTCTAAGTCCATAACTATTTCTGGTATGTACTTGACCTGACCCGGCATGGTCCATTTGGGTTGCATGGCATCATGCATTTGGATAGACTTAATGAGAGAAATAACACTTGTGGTTTACTAATATTATAAGTTCATATATATTAATAGTATTATTTAATTATTATTGATCAAGAATTAATTTGGAATTAATTAAGTGATCAAAAGATGACTAATTAAATATATGGGTTGATTATGTAAATCATCCATAACTTGTATAGTGGGCTAAAAGGCTCCATGGATTATCAAGTTGGGTTAAACCCATTGGATGCTCCATGGGAGTTACAAACCCATGTAACCCATGGGTCAAGGAAATGAAGAGTCATGTCACATTAGGGTTTACATGGTGTAACCCTAGATGTGACACACTATATAAGGAACATGATACTCACCAAAATCAGCTACACTAAGGACAAGAGAGGGCAAGCCCATTTTACAAGTGTTATACATTCTCTAAAGTTATTCCAAAGCATTTGGTGTTGTGTGAAACATTTTTGGCATCACACTTGGGGTGCTAGGATGTCAAGGTTTTTCAAGGAATCATAACAACTACAAGGTATGTAATTCTAGCCATCTTTTATGATTAAAAGTTCCCCATCTATGATAGATAGGATTATGAACCTTGGAAATCATATTTTGCATCTATTTTAGACAAACATAGATCCAAGGTTTTCTAGCGTTGCATGTACACTTAGGAGTGTTAGAATGCTCAAAACCCATCAGTGGTATCAGAGCCTAGGCTTGTTTGTTGATACTTGATGCAAAATAGTGAAAAAATTCAATTTTCTTGCTGTCTGCATGATGAACTCGCCGAGTCCATGGGGGGACTCGACGAGTCCATGACTAAACTCATCCTACTCGTCGAGTAGGTTCGTGTACTCGACGAGTAGGAGCCTCAGAATGCAAATTTTCGACTTTTGCTGTTGGAAATGGACTAGAAACATTACCCTAAACTGTTTTGGTGTTATTATATGTGTTCATATGTTCTTGAAATTTTGATATGATTATTCATGTTCTTATGAGTTCTTGATAGATCATAGGAATTACTTGATTAATGCTGAATTCAAGATCTTTATGTGTTTTAATGGAGTCCATAACTTGTCCTCAAGTTATGGATAACCAAAAGCCTCTTTGTATTAAAGCCATTAAAAGAACACGTAAGTTACAAAAATGAAGAGTCTTCATTTAATAACTCATAAGTTATGAATTGAAAGGTTTTGTAAAGTTACAAAACTTGCCCTCAAGTTTTGGAACATGTAAAGCCATCTTAATAAACTTTTGTTCCAACCCCTAGAATTTTAAAGGTTAAAATTCAACCCTTATACTTTATAATATTATAAGCTTCATAATATATATATATGTATAAGATCAAGTCATTTTACCGTTAGTAGGCCTCATTCACGAAGCCGGTCTATAAGGGGGTATAAGGTTGTTGCCTATAAAATCGCAGCTTAGTGGGTGTCCACTATCACCCACCGCTTCCTTGACTGGTGGAGGGTCGTTAGCCGAACGGGTAGGACAATGACTTAAAATTCTCATTAAAAAGTATAATGATTATTATAAAGTAACTAAATGTTTTATAAATTCCCAATCTTAGTTACTTTAGGAAAACGTGAATAAGGTGGTAACCCATGAAATTACACTTTGCACTTTGATTAAGTCGTTAGTGGAGTGTGTGTGGTTAACCGGCACACTAACGTGGACTTAACAAGGTAGGCAAAGGGTGACTTAAGGTTTTTCATAGGTCGGTGGAGCGCTTGTGGTTAACCGGCATATTGATTAAGTGAAAAACATTAAGGGTACCAAGTAATTTGCATGGTTACTTCACACCTTGTTTTGTGATCCTCGGTATCCCAGTCACAAAACATGAAGGGCACACTCGAGATTGAAACATGCCATTGAAAAAGCTCAATGAATCTCAAAAGAATCTAGGAGTTTCTAAAAACCAAATAAAACCTAATAATTTATATATTTCGTTTTCATGGTGGAAATTGGTGAATCGTCATTCACCTTCCTTTCAAATATGTTTTAGCTTAGATTACGGCATCCCTCTTCTAAGTTATAATATATTGTGATTGGATCCTAGCCTTAATATTACATTTGGGTGTTTTATTAAGGACTATATTTATATCTCAACTAAACTTGTCTTTTCTTCTTTTCAGATGTCTTCCAACAATGCTGCTACTGGCTCAAACCCTACTGGCTCCTTCTCTCTCACGAACCTTTGTGGGAGAGTCATCTTTGATGGATCCAACTTTACAGATTGTATCAGGAATATTAGGATGGTCACTAGGTATGAGAACAAAGAATATGTTCTCGACAAGGAGCTTAAGGTACCCGAGCCGACTGCTACTCCTGAGGAGTTTGCTGAATATGAGGCACATGAAAGAGATGCTACCAAAGTGGCATGCATCATGATGGCCACCATGACAGCCGAGCTCAAAAAGTCCTATGAGGACTACTATCCTTTTGAGATGCACCAGGATTTGATGGACTGCTACCATCAGAGTGCTCGTTAAGAGCGATATGAAATCATCTCCTCCATGATAACAACCCGAATGGAAGATGGTGAACCCATCACGGGCCACATGCAGAAAATGCAGAGGTATGTGGACCATTTGATGAAGCTGAATGTGAACTTCCCTGAGGAGTTAGCAATAGATATCATTTTGCACTCCTTACCATCGTGTTATGATCTATTCCGCATGACATACCACATGAACAAGGAAGAAGTCACCCTCAGCAAACTTCAAGGACTCCTATAGACCGCATAATCAGGTCTTAAAGGTAAGTCGGTTGTTACCACTCCTACTCCTACTCCAAACTGCGCACCTGTCCTGGCAATCGGGAAAGGTAGAGGGAAGAAGAGGAAGAACCCTTCAAAGGGTACCAAGGGTGAGACCCTTGATGGCTCATCTTCAAGTCGAACCAAGAAAGGTTTCGTCACTCCTTCTGCTGTCCCAAAAGAGGCTGAATACTTCAATTTCCATGAAAAGGCACACTGGAAGCGGAACTGCCCGAAGTACCAGCAAGATTTGTAGGATGGGAAAGTGAAACCCAACCATGCAGGTATTTACACTATATTATCTAATAACTCACCTTATCTAACTCTTGGGTCCTTGATACCGGTTGTGGTATTCATATTTGTTCTGATTTGCAGGGACTAAGAAGAAGTGAGAATGTGGAGCTTGGAACGATAAACTTGATCATGGGGAATAAGAAAGTTTCACCTGTCACCAAGATTGGAGTTTATACTTTGTTGCTAAGTAGTGGGTTTACTTTAAATCTGAATAAATGTTGTTATTCGCCTGAAATGGCCAGAAATGTTATTTCCTTTCATGCTTTGTACAAACAAGGTTTTACCTCTTCTTTTGATAATGAAGTTGGTGGAATAAATGCTTTCTTTAATAATGTGTTTTATTTTAAAGCATTATGTAACACCCCCAAACCAGACGGCGGAAACGTCCGGGGGTGGAGGACTTCACTTGTAGTATCACAACACATGCCATATAATAATCAAAGTACAAACAACCATTGTACTAAAAAGTATAAATATTTACATGTCTTTCACATTGTATACTGAAACTATAAATTTGTACAAAAGAAGAAGACAAGACATAAAATAGCTCCATCTTCTCAAAAGCTCGGGGTGTACCTGTCTACTGGTTCCCTGAGAATACAAGTAATTTGAAAAGAGAGTATCAACATAAAGTTGAGTGAGTGCATAAGTATTTATGTTTTGTAAGAATGTTTTCTGTTTCTTGAATATGTAAACTGTTTCCAGAAAATCCTATATTTTCTGTTGTATATGAAAAGTAGTTGTATTTGTATAAAACTGTTCTATTTGTAAACCAATTATCTGTATTTGTAATCTTTATGTAAACTTGTATTTTGTTAACTTGTAAACTGTATCTTGTAAACTGTATCTTGTAAACTGTATCATGTAAACTGTATCTTGTAAACTAGTACTTTGAAAATGTACTGAAGTTTAGTTAATCATACACTAACGTATTGTTAATATCTTTTAAATGAGCTATTATAACCATACTAACTAGATGGACTGATCCAACGCTATGAATGCGCTGAAAGTTGATGATAACAATTGTCACTCGCAGGCGTGTATGTCTGACTATAGCTAGCAGTCCGAGTGCGGGATTGTTAATCCCATTATAGATCTATACACCCATTGTTTCGATCCCCTGCTGGAGACTCTGGTTATAATATCAGGACTTTACTATATTGTTTAAAATGAATTAAACAAATTGTACTACTTGGCTCATAAAAGCATATAAACGTTACATGTATATTAGTTATTAAAACCCAATCATTCTGAAGTAAATGATTGATAGTATATTCTTGAATTAGTACTCTTAACATGTGTTTGAATGAATGTACACACTTGAATAGTTTTGAATTAAACCTTTGTTTTTGTAAAACCATGTACTCTAGTATACTTGTATCGTGAATTAATGTTTTGTGAATCATAAATTATACCTATTATAATTTATATGTACTTTCTGATTTGTTAACGAGTATTCATGTATGGAATCCTTTGCTCAATATGTTACAAAGGGTAACTGAATCTAATTGAATAAACTTTTATACTTGTATACATATACAAATATATAAAACTAAAATTTAAATGACACTTGGACAAACAACGGATACTTGTAATCCTACATCCAAACAAGGAAAAGGAACCAAAGTGAGTTGTCAGTCCTAAATCTTTTAAATCTTATTTATATAAATATATGTATACTAGTATGATTTTTGGGGAAAAATATAAGTTTATAAAACATTTAAAAGAAGTTTCATATTTTGAAATCCATTTTGGTGACTTGACATCTTTTTGAAACAATCACTTATAACCACTTCATTTGATGATGCTGAAATTCATTTTGATAAGATGTTTGAACCATTTGTTTTGATAACTGTAATACATTTGAAATCACTTGTTATAACACAAAATCTTTGTGTTAGACTTGTATTCCCCCCCCCCCCCTTAAAACAGTAAAAACTATGAAAATACGGGGGTATGAACTCACCTGTTGTAAGTTATTCAAATGTAAGATTGGTGTAGGAAGCTAAGTTGAGCATACACTAATCCTATTTGAACATATAATGACACGTATATGTTTATAATTAGTGTTTAAACAACTAATTATGTAAGTAAAGACACCCTAGGACATGGAAAACACTTTGATTCAAGTGCTAGAAGTACAAAGGGTTGCATCTAAGGGTTGTAGGTCCTCATATAGTAGTTTACGGCCCAAATGGTATCACCATATGAGTTTACGGCCATTGGGTTTATGGTCCAATGAGTTTACGGCCGTAAACTCATGGTAATATGTACTATTTTGTGTTTTAAGGTCTTACAAGTTACAATGAAGTGTTCTAGACTCGAGTCCAAGGCTTAGGAAGAGATTAGGGCTCATTTGCACCCTTAATTAGGGTTTACGGCCCAAGGAGATTACCTTGGCCGTAAACACCTTTTGTTCTTGATTTCTTGATGTTTTCAAGTAGTATAACTAATATGTTCCACACAAAGGAAGGTACTCAAGGGTATAGAAGCCTTTAGGGAGGTCTAATGTCAAGAATTGCACCATTTAATTGGTTTACGGCCAAGGGAGATTGCCTTGGCCGTAAACACCCTTTGTTCTTGTCAATTGGATGTTTTCTAAGTGTTCTTCAAGTATTCCTTGCATATAACAAACTTAGGAGAGAGTACTTACAATATAGAAGCTTGATAGGGTGATTAAAGTCCAAAAACACTAGTGTGTGTTCTTGGTGAAATGAATAACACTTGAAAATCCATCAAAATGGGATGATTTCATGGATGAAATCGTGTACAATCACTAGATAAGGAGATGTAACAACAACTCAAGAGAAAGAATTCTTACATTTTTGGAAGATCAAGATGAAGGTCTTATGATACTTGAGAGAGAATTTGGGTGTTCTTGATTTGAAATGGAAGAAAAGAATGAAAAGTGATGTAAACTCATGTATATAGCATGAGTTCACGGCCTACACATGAGTTTACGACCCAAACATGAGGTTTGGCCGTAAACTCCTCTTAAGGGGTTTAATGTTTGATTAAGGCACAATGGACTCAAGCAGATACTTCCTAATACCCGATTCTTGAATACACTAGGCTTAGAACACCCAAACATACTCTAAACAATGCTAAAAGATAGCAGAAACAAGTCTGACTGTGATTGAATTGACTGAAAGTACAAGATAGAAATTTCGGGTTGTCACACATTACCTTGTGATGGTGTGTATGAAGTTGTGTCTGTTTTAGATAATTTAGGAAATAATGTGTTGTGTATTGATTCTACTAATGATAATAACTTGGATAAAGCATCATTATGGCATTGTCGTCTTGGACATGTAAGCAAGAAACGTATAGGCCAACTCCAAAAGGATGGAGTCTTGGAGTCATTTGACCTAAGGTCAGATGATAGTTGTGAATCATGCTTACTTGGAAAAATGACAAAGTCACCCTTCACAAGTTCGTGTGCTAGGGGTGAAGGTTTGTTGGATCTAGTACAAATGTGTGTGGACCCCTCAAAACTGCCACAAGGGATGCTAATCGTTATTATGTGACTTTTATAGATGATTATATTAGATATGGATATGTCTACTTAATCAAGCATAAGTCAGAGACTTTCGAAAGGTTTAATGAGTTTAAACAGAAAGTCGAGAATCAATTGGGCAGGAACATTAAGATGCTTCGATCCGATCGCGGTGGTGAGTATCTTAGTACAAAGTTCCTCGACTATCTTAGGGAATGTGGGGTTGTCTCACAATTGACACCTCCCAAGACACCACAGTTGAATGTTGTAGCTGAGAGGCATAATCGAACCTTGTTGGACATGGTTCGTTCCATGATGAGTCGAGCTTCGCTACCAATCTCATTCTGGGTGTATGCCTTAGAGACTGCCGCCCATATCCATAATCTGGTCCCTACAAAGAAGGTTGCCAAAACACCTCACGAGATGTGTACTGGAAAAGTTCCTAGTCTAGCCCACATCAAGATTTGGGGTTGCCAAGCTTTCATGAGACGCGAGACTCACGGCAAGCTCGAATCTCGAAGTGAGAAGTGTATTTTCATCGGCTACCCACAGAAAGCCTTTGGTTACCTCTTCTACAGACCCAGTGAGAATGTGGTCTTCGTAGAAAGGAGGGGTGTCTTTCGAGAGAGAGAGTTCATAAGCCAAGGAAACAGTGGGAGGCAAATTGACCTTAAAGAAATTCAAGAGTCAAGTGGTGAAGGAACCTCAAACCCTAGAAGTCAACTTGAGGAGGAAACTCCTGTTGATCCAATTGACAAGTCTGTACCTCTGAGGCGTTCCCCAAGGATTAGGAATGCACCTGAGCACTACTATGGTTTCCATATTACTGTGGAAGGTGAGACACTTATCAGTGATGAGACACTGCTAAGTCTGGATGAACCTAACAGCTATGCGGAAGCCATGGCAGGCCCCGAGTCTGCCAAATGGAAAGAGGCAATGGACAGCGAGATACAGTCCATGTATGACAATCAAGTCTGGAACTTGGTTGACAATGTACCAGGTCGTAAGACAGTAGGGTGCAAATGGATCTTCAAGAAGAAGACCGACATGGATGGTAATGTACACACTTATAAGGCACGACTGCTGGCAAAGGGATTTTCTCAAACTCCAGGAGTTGATTATGAGGAGACCTTTTCACCAGTAGCCAAGATTAAGTCTATTAGGGTATTGTTAGCCATTATTGCATTTCATGACTATGAAATATGGCAAATGGATGTCAAAACCGCTTTCCTTAATGGAAATTTGGCTGAGGATGTTTACATGAGTTAGCCTGAGGGTTTTGTCAGTACAGAGAACCCTAATAGAGTGTGTAAGCTTGAGAAATCCATCTATGGATTGAAACAAGCACCTCGTAGATGGAATCTTTGCTTTGATGAGAAAGTCAAAGAGTTTGGCTTTTCGAGAAGTGAAGATGAATCTTGTGTATATGTCAAGGCTAGTGGGAGTATAGTTAGCTTTTTGGTATTGTATGTGGATGATATACTACTCATAGGAAATGACATCCCAACCTTGCAGGAAGTGAAGTCCTGGCTTGGGAAGTGTTTCGCTATGAAGGACCTAGGAGAAGCTGCCTATATTCTAGGGATAAGTATTCTGAAAGACTGGAGTAAAAGTCTATTTGGACTTAGTCAAAGTACATACTTGGATAAGGTGCTGTAGAGGTTCAGCATGCAAGATTCCAAGAAAGGAGAGTTACCCATCCAGAGCAACGCTAGATTGAGTAAGACTCAGAGCCCGAGTACCGAGGTTGAGATAGTAGAAATGAGTCGAGTACCTTATGCTTCTGCAGTAGGCTCGATCATGTATGCTATGACATGCACTCGTCCTGATGTAGACTTTGCTTTGAGCATGGTTAGCAGGTATCATGGGAACCCTGGTAAGGCTCACTGGACGGCGGTAAAGAACATTCTCAAGTACCTACAGAGGACTAAGGACTGGATCCTTACCCTTGGTGGGAGTGATGACTTGAGAGTTGTAGGGTATAGTGATGCTAGTTTCCAGACTGATAGGGATAATTTCCACTCTCAGTCGGGCTGGGTCTTAACCATAGACGAATGAGCAATTTCTTGGAAAAGTTCCAAGAAGGAGACAGTGGCTGATTCAACTTGCGAATCAGAGTATATAGCGGCAAGCGAGGCAGCAAAGGAGGCGATATGGCAAAAGAACTTCATTAGAGACCTTGGAGTTGTACCAACTATAAAGGAGCCCATAGAGATTTTCTGTGATAGTGAAAGTGATGTTGCCTTAGCAAAGGAACCAAGGGATCACGGGAGATCCAGACACATTGACAGAAAATATCATTTCATCAGACATCGAGTAGAAGAGGGAATCCTCGTGGCACAAAGGGTATCATCGGATGAGAACCCGACAGATCCCCTCACGAAGGGACTGGGTAGGGTTAAGCATCTCCAGCACGCAAGGAGCATAGGGCTGAAGGATGATATTAGTTTTAGTAGCTAGATAATTTTTGAAATTTGTAAAGTGTTATTGACATTTGATGATGAATAAAAGTTGCGGTTATTTACGAGTAAAGTGTTGCTATCTTTTGTCAATCGTTTACTATTATTTCTTTTGCATGTTTTGACTTCCAGAATATTTATGTTGTGTTTTACATATTATTCAAATTATCCATAGTCAGTCATATGTTGGAAGTAGATATGAATTAAGACTGTCATGAGTTGGTTGTAGAGGTCTAAGATGTTGGACATGGCCTCAACACTCATGAGTGATCATAAGTTCTGAGTATTTGATTCAACCCACGCTCGCTGGTATCACTTCATGGAATTTGTCTCGATTGATCGCGAGACGGTAATATCATATAAGTCTTCAAACGTAGAGATATGACTTGTTGACTATGAGTTGGTTATGCATTGATCGTTCGAAAACGCATTGATAACTCGATGTTATAAAACATGTCATTGTGTGTGATTTAAAAAGTAATAGAACAAGCATGTGAGTCGAAGTTTATCTGTTCCATCTTGGATTAGAAGTGAAATCTGGGCCCCTCGATGATTTTGTTTTGCCCTATGTACCGGGCCCGGTCAGAACTAAGTTCATGTGTTCAAATAAGTTCTATGTCAAACATATCGGAAATCGGGAAACAAACTACTGGACAAAAGTAAGACATTGTTCCATGTATTTGTCCGGCTGATATCTAGAACAGAGGATTATATGATCACTTATCTTAAATGGCGTATCATCATCTTCTCAGTTCCGAGAGACCTTGAAAAGAGCTACGATTACTGATCGGTTCCTGAAGTCATACTTGTAGTTATAGTTATTAGACTTATCCAAGTGGGAGACTGTTGGATAAGGTGTCTAAGTCCATAACTATTTCTGGTATGTACTTGACCCGACCGGGCATGGTCCATTGAGGTTGCACGACATCATGCATTTGGATAGACTTAATGAGAGAAATAACACTTGTGGTTTATTAATATTATAAGCTCATATATATTAATAGTATTATTTAATTAGTATTGATCAACAATTAATTAAGTGATCAAAAGATGACTAATTAAATATATGGGTTAATTATGTAAATCATCCATAACTTTTATAGTGGGCTAAAAGGCTTCATGGATTATCAAGTTGGGTTAAACCCATTGGATGCTCCATGGGAGTTACAAACCTATGGGTCATGGAAATGAAGAGTCATGTCACATTAGGGTTTACATGATGTAACCCTAGATGTGACACAATATATAAGGAACATGATACTCACCAAAATCGGTTACACTAAGGACAAGATAGGGCAAGCCAATTTTACAAGTGTTATACATTCTCTAAAGTTATTCCGAAGCATTTGGTGTTGTGTGAAACATTTAAGGCATCACACTTGGGGTGCTGGGCTCTCAAGGTTTTTCAAGGAATCATAACAACTATAGGGTATGTAATTCTAGGCATCTTTTATGATTAAAAGTTCCCCATGTATGCCAGATAGGATTATGAACCTTGGAAATCATATTTTACATGTATTTTAGACAAACATAGATCCAAGCTTTTCTAGGGTTGCATGTACACTTATGTCACACCCCCAAACTAGAATGGCGGAAACTTTCGGGGGCGGATGACTTCACATAGTATCATAACAGTTGAATATTGTAAAGAAAGTAAACACAACCATCATAAATATAATAAAAACTTACATTGTTGCGTGTAATACATGTTTCAAAAGAATATTACAAATATGATGATTTAAAATGTTTTGATAATAGACGCCTTAGTGTTCCTTCTCCAAAAGCTGATGGTTACATGTATTACTGATTCCCTGAGAAATACAAGTAGTTTTGAAAAAGTGTCAACAATTAAGTTGGTGAGTTCACAAGAGTTTTGTACTGAAAATTTGTATGTCCTTTAGTAAAAATAACTGAATGTATTATCCAGAAAATCCAATATTTTCTACATGTAGTCTGAAAAAGTTCCAAAGACTGTTATTGCAATGGTATCTCTCGTGCTCAAATGGTGAAAGTGTATTTAAAATCAAATCATGTATTTACTGAATGCATTCAAAAGTCTCGTAAATCAAACTTATTTTAATACTTCCGTGTGAGTCTTATAACCATGCTGTTGACCCAGATTGTCTGTAACAACGTTCTTCAGGCATTGTAGTATTATGACGTTTGTCACCCCAGACCTGCCGGTCTAACTGTAGCTAACAGTTTAGGTGCGGGATTGCCAATCCCGTATAGATCTATACACAAGTATCACACTCTCCCTCCAAGAGATTATGGTTTATAACACAGGACTTGAAATGCGTACTTGTGAGTACGTTGAAGTTGAATGTCTCACAACACTTAGTATTAATAGATTTACGAAAAGAAAGTCTATAACTCATGTAGATGAAAGTATTTCATTTTCACAATGTTTACGTAAAGATGTAATGAATAACCCGCAAACGATACCCATTATAGTTTTTTTCCGAAAGTGTGTTCCGTTTGGTGAAAACTCGATGTAATATTAACTTTGCATGTAAAGTATAACGTTGATATAAAAGTTATTCTAACATTTATAAAATGTAGATGGTGTATTTGAATCCGTATAAAATGATAAGTTTTTCCCGTATTGCACTTGTATTCCCCCCCCTAACATATGAAAAGACGTAAAAAGTAGGGGTATGAACTCACCTGATAGATTGAAGAAAGTGAGACGAAAACCGAGCAGAACTTTGACAGGAGAAAGCGGATTTCTCGGGGTTATCGGGAATCTCGGGGGTGTAAATCCTTCCTTCGGAACTTGGGTGTGAAGACCGGGGCTTCGGGATATTTCTTGCACGCAAAACGGAGTAAAAATGCAAGAAAAGGAGAGAAAATGAGCACAAATGCCCGGAACCCTCGCATCCCTTTTATTGGGGCTGAAGACCCTCGGTACGTTGGGCGTACGAGGTTACGCGGGGCGTACTCATGCGTCACTGCTTACCGCATCATCGACTGCCGGACTTCGGACGAGACGGGCAAAGAGGCGTAGAGGGGCGACGTGGATGGTCCGGAGCCTACCATCCGAGTACGCTGGGCGTACGAGGGTATGCTGGGCGTAAATCGTCTCGGTTTGTGCACTTCGAACTTGTAAAATCCGTAACTTTCGCATACAAACTTTGATATTTACGTTCTTTATATGCACGCGAAGGTGAGAAAATACTCTACAACTTTCATTTAGACTTCGTTGGCTAATTTTGACTTTATTTTTAATTATATTTTATTTAATAGGCAGGGACACGATAATTCCGTTACAAATCCATAACTTCTTTATCCGACGTCCGTTTTCGTCTGTCTTTTTGCCGTTGTACTACTATTGTAGAGACCTTGAACTCTTGTTTAGGTTGCGTCGGCTAAAAATCGCTCGATCTTTATTTCGAGTTTTTAACTGTCTACCGCTGTTCCGAAACCTAGAAAAATCATAACTTCCTCATACGAAGTCAGATTTGGGTGTTCTTTTTATGTATGCTCATGGTTTAATATAATCTATGACTTTCATTTAGATACCTAAGGCTAAAAAGCATTTTATTGAAGTTTCACTTTTTACGTTTAACAGTGTTTACCAAGTGTGTCGTGGATTTTTGATTGGTCATAACTCCTTCGTTATAACTCGGATTTGAGTGTTCTTTATGTTTTTGGAAACCTTGGCACGATATCTAATGCTTTATGCATCCCTATTAAGATTTTAGAACACTTCATTTTTGACGCCAATTTCGTTGACTCCAAATAGTTCATTACATTTGACTTTTTGAATGATACATTGACTTAAAAATATCGGGTTGTTACATCATCCCCCTGTTAGAGGGAATTTCGTCCCGAAATTTAATCTAAGACATATTTTTATGGATTTGGAAAAAAGATGTGGGTACTTTTGTCTCATCTGATCCTCGCGTTCCCAGGTGTATTCAGGTCCTCGGTTGGCGTTCCAGCGGACCTTCACAATGGGTATGCGGCTTTGTTTAGTTCTTTTAATTTCCCGATCCATGATCTCTACTGGCTCTTCCACGAATTGGAGATTCTCGTTGATTTCAATTTCGTCCAGAGGGATAACGAGGGTCTCATCGGACAAGCACTTCTTTAAGTTCGATACGTGAAAGGTAGGGTGTACGTTATTGAGTTCCTGCGGTAATCGAAGTTTGTATGCCACTGGGCCGATCCTGGCAAGGATCTCGAATGGTCGGATATACCTTGGGCTTAGTTTCCCACGCTTTCCGAAACGTATTAATGCCTTCCAGGGTGAGACTTTTAGTAGTACCCGGTCTCCAACCTGGAATTCCAAGGGTTTCTGTCTTTTATCCGCATAACCCTTTTGTCTATCTCTGGAAGCCTTCAGTCGCTCCCGGATTTGAACAATCTTTTCCGTGGTTTCCTTTATGATTTCTGGTCTAGTGAGAGTGTTGTTAGTTGCTTGTCCTCTTGCTAGTTGGGTGTCACCCACTTCAGCCCAGCACAGAGGTGATCTGCACTTACGGCTGTAGAGGGCTTCGAATGGGGAAACTTTGATGCTAGTGTGATAACTATTGTTGTACGAGAACTCGACCAATGGTAAAGGGGTGTCCCATGCCTTACCAAAATCGATCACACAAGATCTTAGCATATCTTCCAAGGTTTGAATGGTTCTCTCACTCTGGCCGTCGGTCTGTGGGTGGTAGGCGGTACTCATGTCTAGCCTCGTTCCTAGAGATTTCTGTAGTGACTGCCAGAACCTCAAGGTGAATCTACTATCTCGGTCCGAGATAATGGATATTGGAACACCATGCAGTCATACAATCTCCCTGATGTATGTTCTAGTTAGTTTCTCCAGTTTATCCGTTTCCTTGATTGGTAGGAAGTGCGCGGATTTGGTTAACCTGTCGACGATCAGCCAGATGGTGTCGAGTCCGCTTGCCGTCTTGGGTAACTTGGTTATGAAGTCCATGGTTATCCGCTCCCACGTCCATTCGGGTATTTTCGGTTGTTGCAACAATCCCGAGGGCTTTTGGTATTCCACCTTGACTTTGGCGCAAGTCAAACATTTTGCTACGTAGGTAGCAATTTCGGCTTTCATGTTCGGCCACCAGTACAGTTTCTTGAGGTCTAAGTACATCTTGTCTGAGCCGGGATGTACGGAGTAGCGAGTTTTATGCGCTTCGTTCATGACAACATCCCTGAATCCACCAAATTTTGGTGTCCAGATCCGGTTCATGAGACAACGAACTCCGTCATCCCTGACTTCAAGGTTTTTGTCCATTCCTCTCAATGCTTCACCTGTCACGTTCTCTGGCCTCAAGGCTTCTTCCTGTGCTTCTTTGATTTGTGCAGACAGGTGTGAGTGGATGGTCATTGTTATGGATTTCACTCGGCGGCCCGAGTATGCCTTTCGGCTGAGTGCATCAGCTACTACATTAGCTTTCCCGGGATGATAACGAATTTCGCATTCGTAATCGTTTAATAGTTCTACCCACCGTCTTTGTCTCATGATGAGTTCCTTTTGACTGAGGATGTGTTGAAGGCTTTTATGATCGGTGAAGATTGTATATTTCGTGCCGTAGAGGTAGTGCCTCCAGATCTTTAGGGCGAAGATGACTGCTCCTAGTTCGAGATCGTGCGTGGTATAATTGACTTCGTGCGTCTTGAGTTGTCTCGAGGCGTATGCGATGACCTTCCCTCGTTGCATCAGGACACATCCAAGTCCCTGGTTTGACACATCACAGTAGACCACGAAGTCTTATGTTCCTTCTGGCAAAGATAATATAGGTGCACTAGATAGGGCTCGCTTTAATGTTTGGAATGCAACGTCTTGTTTCTCTCCCCATCTGAAGGTTACACCCTTCTGAGTTAGGGTGGTAAGTGGCTTAGCAATCTTTGAGAAGTTTTGTATGAACCTTCGGTAATACCCGGCGAGGCCCAAGAATTGTCGGATTTCCGTTGGAGTCCTTGGAGTTGTCCAGTTCTCGATTTCCTTGATTTTAGAAGGGTCCACGTGTATCCCCTCCTTGCTGACCACGTGACCTAGGAAATCTACTTTCTGAATCCAAAATTCGCACTTTGAGAACTTTGTGTATAGCTTCTCTGTCCTTAATGTTTCCAAGACTTGTCGGAGGTGTTGACTATGATCCTCCTTCTTCCGAGAATAGATGAGTATGTCATCTATGAACACGATCATAAATTTATCCAGGAAGGGACGACATACTCGGTTCATCAAGTCCATGAATTCCGCCGGTGCATTTGTCAATCCAAAGGGCATCACTACAAACTCGTAATGACCATAGCGAGTTCGGAATGTCGTTTTGGGAATGTCTCCTTCCAGGACTCGCAGCTGGTGATACCTAGATCTTAAATCGATCTTTGAGAAGTAGCTCGCTCCTTGTAGTTGGTCGAACAAATCGTTTGTGCGCGGTAAGGGATATCGGTTCTTGATCGTGAGCTTGTTAAGTTCCTGGTAATCGATGCACATGCGGAAAGATCCGTCCTTCTTCTTTACGAACAGGACCGGTGCTCCCCATGGTGAGAAGCTCGGTCTAATGAATCCTTTGCTTAGAAGTTCGTTCAGTTCGCTATATAACTCCTGCATTTCAGCCGGTGCTAGACAGTATGGCGATTTTGCTACTGGGGTAGCTCCGGGAATCAAGTCGATCCTGAACTCGACTTGACGTTTTGGTGGGACTCCTGGAAGATCTTCAGGGAAAATGTCGGGGAAATTGCAGACTTCAGGAATGTCTTTAATGTCCTTCACTTCTCGTTTCTTGTCTACCACGTGGGCTAGAAAGGCATGATATTCCTTGCGAAGGTATTTTTGGGCTTTGACGCATGAGATGATTTGTAAATTTGCACTGGTTTTGTCACCATAAATGACAAGAGTTTTTCCGCTTGGCAGATTGAGGCGAACGACCCTTTCGTGACAAAGTATATCGGCATGGTGAAGGCTTAACCAGTCCATACCGATGATGACATCAAAACTTCTTATAGTAATCGGCATAAGGTCGATTTGGAACGAGTGTTCATTTAAATTTAACGTACAGCCTATGTACATATCGTTTGTGCTTTCCGTTTTATCGTTTGCCATTTCTACCGTGAATGTTTTATTGAGTACTTGGGGTTTTTGATTAAGTAAGTGTTTGAATTTATGACTCACGAAACTTCTCTCCGCACCACAGTCAAAGAGTATGCATGGATAAATGTCGTTGAGGAGAAACGTACCCGTAACCACCGTGGGATCGGCTATTGCCTCGTTCTGCCCTATTGCCAGCACTCTTCCTACACCGCTATCATTCTTTGCCTTAGGGCAATCCCTCTTGAAGTGCCCAGTTTCCCCACACCCATAACATGCCTGGCTTACTCCAGTACCAGGAACTTGGGTGATTGGTCGCGCCGGTGCCTTAGAGAAACGGGCAGTGTGCCCTTTTCTGTCGCAGTTTTTACAGTGCATCTCCCGACAATTACCGTGGTGATGGTAATTGCATTTGTTGCACTTTGACAGATTCCCAGCGTATTGTTTTGTCGGCGCGGGGGTAGCGGGAACAACAGTGGAGGCAGTAGCGGCATGGACCGCCACTATTTGTTTCTTTGATGGCTCTTGCGAAGTTTGACCTTTCCTCTTGTTCCAAAACTTCTTCTTGTTGTTGTTGTTGGCATTGCTATCATTGTTGTTGCTTCCTTTGGTTGGTTCCGGGACGACGGTCGTGATACTTTGGCAGACCCCATGATCAACGAGAGATTGTGCCAGTTCCTTGGCACTGTCGAACGTCGTGGGTTTGAAAGCTAGCACACTTCCTCGAAGCTGGGGCGACAGCCCCCACATATACCTTTCCACCTTTTGGCTTTCCAAAATCATCATTCCTGGGCAAAGTATTGTCAAATCACTGAACCTATTCATATAGCTTGTGATGTCCGAGCCTACCAGCGTAAGGCCCCAAAGCTCCTGTTCGAGCTTCTGAATCTCGCCCCTTGGGCAGTACTCTCGTAGTAGCATCCGTTTCAGGTTCTCCCAACCCATTGAGTTTGCCACCACCAGAGTTAGTGACTTGACGTGGCCATTCCACCACGTTAGGGCTCGCTAGGAGAAAGTACAGGCGGCAAATTTTACTTTGCTTTCCTCGGGGCATGAGCATATCTCGAACACAGCTTCTGTTTTCTCTATCTATTGGGATAGAGCCATCACTCCCCTAGACCCATTAAAGGGGATGGGTTTGCTGTTGGAGAAGTCTTTGTAAGTACATTCCCCGGAGCGACCTTGGTGTTGGCCATTAGTAGAGCTATTTATCCCTCCTCCTGATCCATTGTTACTCATTTGTGCCATTGCTGCGGTTACGGCGGCTGTTACATCAGCCTGAAAGGTAGCAGCATCCATCGATGGAGGGGGTGGTGGAGGTGGTGCTGGTGCTCCGTTTGTATTGAAACTTCGGGGGTTTCTCCTTGGTGGCATGATTCTGCTACAAGTTAAGAGACGAATTCTTGATAAGTAATTAAAAATGATTATGGAAGGTTTTAGTATTATCAGTTTTAGTTCTGGTTTTCGCATGTAAATGGAAACTTTCAAAAAAGGAGTGTATGATCCTTTTAAGAATTTAATGGAATAGTCAAGGAAATAATAAATGCGTGTCAATTTCATTGATATTAGTACATGATACAACGATCAGGAAAAATTGACCTTATATAGGTCTAGGGTACATAAATGAAAATGGGAAAATTTGACCGCATTCCGACCCCCGAACTGCGTTCTCACAATTCGTCGGGTTTACATTCTTAAAGGAAAGAGTAGCACCAACACTTATTTGATAGGTATATACATAGCGCCAGAAGTACGCGCTCTACTCTGAGCGGGTGGCACGCTGCGGACCATGGTATGTGGTTGTGGAGACCTTAGCTCGGGTTACTTGACGTTCAGCCTCGATGGCGCGCCTCTCCATTGCGGCTTGGCTCCTACAGAGCTCCCTCACTTCGGTTCTAGTAGCAGTGATGTCCTTCTGCAGGGAAAAGGTGTGCTCTATTGTTCGCTCATGCTCTTTGTCCAGACGACGAAGACGTACCGTGGTGACAGCAGCGGTGGCCCCAATGTCCAAGAGTTGGTTGGCATTTGCTCTTGCTTGCTCGCCTTGGTTGGCAATGCGTCGGACCATGACAGGGAGTGCCCTAGGGTGGGCGTTGCCCTTGTTCCCTGCTCCATCGCTTCAGATCCACAGCCCAGCGGGGCGCCGGGCCCTGAAAGTTCCTTAGGGGATTGGTTGCTCCTCGGGAAGGATTGTAGATCTCGGGCTCCGAGTCTGTGCTCCCACCATCTCCTTCCTCTTATGTATCTTCGTCTGGGTCTTCCTCAGGATCCACTTCGGATTCTTCTTCGGGTTTTTCTTCGGGAATTTCCTCTTCGGAATCCTCTTTGGGTTCTTCCTCAATCCAGCCTCCATTACCCTGGTTAAGTAGTAGGGATCCCCAGGAATGTGAAAACCTGCCATTTCGTTTGATCGAGAATAGGGGCAAGAGAATTATATATAAAACTCGGGTGTAAGAAGGGTAATTTTCGATAAGGATAAATTTTATTCGATGATTTCTATTTCTAACTAAATACCAAGATTTGCATGATTACAACAGTTCTTTTAGTTTTTACAAAATACTCCTATAGTATTTCAAATTCGTGAGTTTGATTCTAGTATTTAATTCGGTAAGTTTTCGACTTGTTGCTTACTACGACCATTCCTCGACATATGTTGGTCACATCCAGGATAAATATAGTTGATCAGGCTATATTTATTCTCGATTTGATTACATACCCCGAGGCCTAGTCGTAGTGTCGCAACTTGCCTTAATACTTTTTTTTTATAAAATTTTGCTATGATACGAGACCGATGCATGCGTGTACTTATACTTTTATAAAAAAATGTATATCACTTTAATTTATTAAAAGTATCGTTTATGAAAACGTTTTGTCAGAGGGTTTTTGGTCCCTTTGCATTTATAGTTTGTATATCTTATGTGGTTTGATATACTTAGTTCACTATAAACAATGCTCTGATACCAATCTGTCACACCCCAAACCAGAATGGCGGAAACTTTCGGGGGCGGATGACTTCACGTAGTATCATAACAGTTGAATATTGTAAAGAAAGTAAACACAACCATCATAAATATAATAAAAACTTACATTGTTGCGTGTAATACATGTTTCAAAAGAATATTACAAATATGATGATTTAAAATGTTTTGATAATAGACGCCTTAGCGTTCCTTCTCCAAAAGCTGATGGTTACATGTATTACTGATTCCCTGAGAAATACAAGTAGTTTTGAAAAAGTGTCAACAATTAAGTTGGTGAGTTCACAAGAGTTTTGTACTGAAAATTTGTATGTCCTTTAGTAAAAATAACTGAATGTATTTTCCAGAAAATCCAATATTTTCTACATGTAGTCTGAAAAAGTTCCAAAGACTGTTATTGCAATGGTATCTCTCGTGCTCAAATGGTGAAAGTGTATTTAAAATCAAATCATGTATTTACCGAATGCATTCAAAAGTCTCGTAAATCAAACTTATTTTAATACTTCCGTGTGAGTCTTATAACCATGCTATTGACCCAGACTGCCTGTAACAACGTTCTTCAGGCGTTGTAGTATTATGACGTTTGTCACCCCAGACCTGCCGGTCTAACTGTAGCTAACAGTTTAGGTGCGGGATTGTCAATCCCGTATAGATCTATACACAAGTATCACGCTCTCCCTCCAAGAGATTATGGTTTATAATACAGGACTTGAAATGCGTACTTGTGAGTACGTTGAAGTTGAATGTCTCACAACACTTAGTATTAATACATTTACGAAAAGGAAGTCTATAACTCATGTAGATGAAAGTATTTCATTTTCATAATGTTTACGTAAAGATGTAATGAATAACCCGCAAACTACACCCATTATAGTTTTTTTCCGAAAGTGTGTTCCGTTTGGTGATAAAAACTCGATGTAATATTAACTTTGCATTTAAGTATAACGTTGATATAAAAGTTATTCTAACATTTATAAAATGTAGATGGTGTATTTGAATCCGTATAAAATGATAAGTTTTTCCCGTATTGCACTTGTATTCCCCCCCTAAAATATGAAAAGACGTAAAAAGTAGGGGTATGAACTCACCTGATAGATTGAAGAAAGTGAGACGAAAACCGAGCAGAATTTTGACAGGAGAAAGCGGATTTCTCGGGGTTATCGGGAATCTCGGGGGTGTATATCCTTCCTTCGAAACTTGGGTGTGAAGACCGGGGCTTCGGGATATTTCTTGCACGCAAAACGGAGAAAAAACGCAAGAAATGGAGAGAAAATGAGGACAAATGCCCAGAACCCTCGCATCCCTTTTATAGGGGCTGAAGACCCTCGGTATGCGGGGCGTACTCATGCGTCACTGCTTACCGCATCATCGACTGCCGGACTTCGGACGGCACGGGCATAGAGGCGTAGATGGGCGACGTGGACGATCCGGAGCCTAGCATCCGAGTATGTTGGGCGTACGAGGGTACGCTGGGCGTAAATCGTCTTGGTTTACGTTCTTTATATTCACGCGAAGGTGAGAAAATACTCTACAACTTTCATTTAGACTTCGTTGGCTAATTTTGACTTTATTTTGAATTATATTTTATTTAATAGGCCGGGACACGATAATTTCGTTAAAAATCCATAACTTCTTTATCCGACGTCCGTTTTCGTCTGTCTTTTTACCATTGTACTACTATTGTAGAGACCTTAAACTCTTGTTTAGGTTTCGTCGGCTAAATATCACTCGATCTTTATTTCGAGTTTTTAGTTGTCTACCGCTGTTCCGAAACCTAGAAAATTCATAACGTCATCATACGAAGTCAGATTTGGGCGTTCTTTTTATGTATGCTCATGGGTTAACGTAATCTATGACTTTCGTTTAGATACCTAAGGCTAAAAAGCATTTTATTGAAGTTTCACTTTTTACGTTTAGCAGTGTTTACCAGGTGTGTCGTGGATTTTTGATTGGTCATAACTCCTTCGTTATAACTCGGATTTGAGTGTTCTTTATGTTTTTGGAAACCTTGGCACGATATCTAATGCTTTATGCATCCCAATTAAGATTTTAGAACACTTCATTTTTGACGCCAATTTCGTTGATTCCAAATAGTTCATTACATTTGACTTTTTGAATGTTACATTGACTTAAAAATATCGGGTTGTTACAACTTACGAGTGTTAGAATGCTCAAAACCCATAAGCTCCCTTGCATGATCAGTTGTTATATACACTAATTGTATGCCCATATACGTGATTATATGTCTAATAGGATCCAATTGTGCTTCGGGACTTCATTTGTAGTCTCAAGCATCCTATAGCTATCTTTCATTCAAATCACTCACTACAGCTGAGTTCATACCCCTATAATCTATCTTTTAAATGTTTTAAATGCTTTTAAGGGGAGGGGGAATACAAGTATAACACAATGATATTGTGTTAATCATTTATATATGAAACTACATTTAAAAGTATTTCTTATACTCAAACTTGTTGAAAACACTTTTAAAGATTTTATAAACTTCTTTTATATCAAATCATATTCGTCTATCTTTTTACGTATAAGTATGCTTTAATGGACTTAGGACTATTGCTAGATACCTTGATTCCTATTCTTTGTTTGGTTGTGGGATCGGGGTAGGATCACTAGTCTGAATGTCGGTTAAATCATAGTTATGCTTATTAAATAGATATGTGAATATTAAACCCATTTTAAGGATTATACTTAACTTAGTTGCTTGGTAAGTAATTGAGTCTTTTCTATACATCAATAGCAGTCAAACAACAATACTAGTAAACTATAATAGGTATAGTTTAGGAAGTTCTACTTACTATTTCTAGAACAATGAAACTTACAAGAGTCAGTTCATACATGATTCAGTTCAAACATAAAATAACCAGAACAGAAAAGAACATACGTTAACCAGAACAGGAAGGAACATACATTAACTAGAACAGGAAGGAACATACATTAACTAGAACAGAAAGGAACATACAATAACAAGAACAGAAAGGAACATACAATAACAAGAACATAAAGGAACATACAATAACAAGAACAGAATGGAACATACATCCTTTTCCAAGAACATAATAACATTAATGTGAAAGCACTACTTCACGGCTTAACAATATACTTGTTAGGTCGCATTTTGTAACCATAGTCTCCTGGAGGGAGAGCGGCCATTGTGTGTATAGATCTATACGGGACTGACAACCACGCATCCCGACTGTTCGCTATAGTTTGGCAGGCAAGCCAAGGGGTGACAAAATGTCACATTAGTTTCGACATGAGCAGGTCGTCGTGTTAAACACTCGTCAATCAGTATGGTTATAACCACATCACATTTGAACCTTAATTAAACAAATTGGTTTTAAGGTAGTCAGTGCTTCAGTAGTTACTTATTACAACATTACTGTACACTTTCATTTTCCCCTTTTTACATTCATATAGTGATCTTCTCACATAAAAGGTAATGTAAACTATTTTTTGTAATGATAGTCATGTACTTGGTAAAATATTCACTTTTACAAAAGAACAAACATACAGAACAGTCGGGTCTTGGTAGAAGACTACTTTCCATTTTAGTAGAAAATATAGGATTTTCTAAGAAGTATATACAAACATTTACATCAAAACACTTACAAACATTTTCTTCAAACTTATACAAACATTTGACACTAAAAAACTTATGAACTCACTAGCTTAAATTCTGATCTATTCTTTCAAAATAACTTGTATTCTCAGGGCACCAATAGACAGTTACACTGGACCAGGTTTTGAGAAGATGGAGCATGTTCAAGACTCCTCTTTTATTTTGATATATATATATATATATATATATATATATATATATATATATATATATATATATATATATATATATATATATATATATATATTTGGTGTCTTATAAAAACATTCAGTACACACTTGTATTAACTATATTATTAATTAAATGGATGATGTTGTTGCTTGTTTTGCTATTGTGCATTGTTATGATACTAAACATGACGTCCTCCGCCCCCGATCGTTTCCGTCGTTCTGGTTTGGGGGTGTGAGAACAGCCAACACTTACGACAAGTCTTGGAAACCTTAAGGGCAGAGAAATTGTACGCAAAGTTCTCAAAGTGTGAATTCTGGATCCGGAAGGTAGAATTCTTGGGTTATGTAGTCAGCAAGGAAGGGATACATGTTAATCCCTCCAAGATCAAAGCTATTGAAAACTGGGCGACCCCACGAACCCCAACAGAGAATCGTCAGTTTCTAGGTCTTGCTGGGTATTACAGAAGGTTCATCTAAAACTTCTCAAAGATCGCGAAGCCACTCACGACCCCTAACTCAGAAGGGTATAACTATCAACTGGGAGGAGAAACAAGAAACTGCATTCCAGACAATAAAGCAAGCCCTCTGCAGCGCACCGGTCTTGTCCCTCCCAGAAGGAACAGAAGATTTTGTAGTTTAATGTGATGCGTCCAAGCAAGGGCTAGGCTGCGTTATTATACAATGAGGAAAGGTCATATCCTACGCGTCAAGACAGCTTAAGAACCACTAGGTCAATTACACTAATCACGACCTTGAGTTAGGAGCAGTAAGGTTTTCTCAAAAACTCTGGAGACATTACCTTTATGGTACGAAATACACAATCTTTACAGACCACAAAAGTGTCCATCAGATATTCAATCAGAAGGAACTTAACATGAGACAGCAATGGTGGGTAGAGCTACTCACTGATTACGAATGTGAAATTCGCTATCATCCCGGTAAAGCCAATGTAGTAGCAGATGCCCTTAGTCGAAAAGAGTACTCGGGCCGTCGAGTAAAGTCTCTAACTATGACTATCCATTCTCACCTATCCACACAGACCAAGGAGGCTTAGCTGGAAGCCTTGAAACCCGAGAACGTGACAGGTGAAGCCCTAAGAGGAATGGAAAAGAACTTAGAAGTCAAAGGTGACGGAGTTCGTTATCTCATGAATCGAATCTAGACACCGAAGTATGGTGGCTACAGAGATATTGTCATGAATGAAGCCCATAAAACTCGATACTCCGTTCATCCAGGTTCAGACAAGATGTATCTGGACCTCAAGAAACTCTATTGGTGGCGAAACATGAAAGCTGAGTTTGCTACCTATATGGGCTAGTGTCTGACTTGCGCTAAAGTTAATGTAGAATATCAAAAGCCCTCAGGTCTACTACAACAACCAAAAATACTTGAGTGGAAGTGGGAATGGATTAAAATGGATTTCATAACCAAGTTACCCAGAACAATGGGTGGTCATGACACCATTTGGGTAATCGTCGATAGACTAACCAAATCCGCACACTTCCTGCCAATAAAACAAACTGATAAAATGGAGAAGTTAACAAGGACATACATTAAAGACACAATACGATTGCATGGTGTGCCAAATATCTATTATCTCTTACCGAGATGGTAGATTTACCTCGCGGTTTTGGCAATCATTTTAAAAGTGCTTGGGAACCAATCTTGACATGAGTACAGCGTACCATCCTCAGACGGATGGGCAAAGCGAGAGAACTATACAAACGATGGAAGACATGTTGAGAGCTTGTGTGATAGATTTTGGTAATGCTTGGGATACCCATTTACCGCTCGTCGAATTCTCATACAACAACAGCTATTACACTAGCATCAAAGTTGCTACATTTGAAGCCCTCTATGGCCGCAAGTACAGATCTCCTCTGTGTTGAGCTGAAGTGGGTGATACGAAACTAGCCAAGAACCAAATACTTGATAGCACTCTAACCGGTCCCGAAATCATTCGAGAAACTACAAAAAAAGATCGTAGAAATCCGGGAATGATTGATAGCTTCTAGAGAAAGACAGAAGAGTTATGCAGACAAACGACGAAAACCCTTGGAATTCCAGGTTGGTGACCGCGTCTTATTAAAGATCCCACCCTGGAAAGCAATGATATGTTTCGGAAAAAGTGGAAAACTAAATCCAAGGTACATCGGACCATTCGAGATTCTTGCTAGAATTGGTCCGTTTGCTTACAAACTCAAACTACCGCATGAACTCAGTAACATTCATCCCACTTTTCACGTCTCTAATCTGAAGAAGTGTCTGTCTGACGAAACTCTTGTAATTCCACTTGACGAAATCGAGTTAAACGAGAGTCTACACTTCGTAGAAGAACTAATGGAAATCATGGATACGGAAATAAAAAGAACAAAACAAAGCCGTATAGAAATAGTGAAGGTTCGCTGGAATGTCGAGCGGGGACCAAAATTCACTTGGGAATAGGAAAATCAGATGAAACAAAAGTATCCACATCTTTTACCTAGTTCATGAGTACCACTTTAGACACAATTTCGGGATGCAATTCCCTCTAACAGGGCGATAATGTAACAACCTGATATTTCAAGTCAATCTAATAGTCGAGGTCAACCATTGTAACTAGTTTTAAAGTAATAAAGAGAAATTATTTGAAGATTATGTGCATTTAATTATTTATAACGATGTAATAAATTAAGATAAAAATGATCCTAAAAAAAATAAAATGTTATGTAAACTATATATCTATGAAGAAACTTGTAGTGGTCGTGACAAGGATTCCGGAGATATCAAGAACGCTGAAATCTGAGTTATAACGAAGAAGTTATGACTTATCGAAGTTTCGCGACAGAACTGACATGACGCTGTGTGAGGTAAAAAGTGAATTTACGATAAAATACATTTTAGCCTTAACAATATAAATAAAAGTTTTAGCATACGTTAAACCGAGAGCGTGCATAAAAAGAACATCCAAATCTGACTTCGTATGAGGAAGTTATGATTTTTCTAAGAATCGGCACAACAATGTACAACTCGAAATTCGAATTATAGATCAAGCAATTTTTAGCTGACACAACCTAAACAAGAATCGAAAACCTCATCAATGGTATCTGAACAGTAAAAAGACAGACGAAAACAGATGTCGAATGAAGAAGTTATCAATTTTTAACGGACTTTTCCTGTCTCGGCGTGTTAAAATATAATATTAAAAATAAATTCAAAATTTGCCGACGAAGTCTAAACAACAGTCATAGAGTATGGTCTCACCTACGTGTGGATATAAATAATGTCAAAAATGGAGCTCGTATGCGAAAGTTATGAATTTTTGAAATTCGGGGCACAAAATCTGAAGTCCTTCGCATATGCTAGGTCCGGAATCAGCCACGTCGCCCTACACCTTCGCATGTCCGATGCGTGTCCCTAGCTGTGACACGTCCGAAACGAGCCGCCACCAAGATCTGACACGTGTTCCAAATCGTGGCACGTCCGAAGCGAGCCACATATCACCTGCGAGGGTCCGACGTGTGTCCCTAGGTGCGAGACCTCAGACCGCTATACAAGGGGTGCGAATCTTCCCGGTTTTGGTTGCTAGTTTACACACTTTTTCACACTTTACACCTTCTTAAGCCATTATACAACACCGAAGCCTCGGGAACCTCCCTAACTGTCACACCCCCAAACCAGAACGGAGGAAACGCTCGGGGGCAGAGGACGTCATGTCAACTATCACAACACATGCATTATAGTAATCAAAGTATAAACAACCATTGCATTAATAAGTATAAGTTTTACATAAGTGTTTAAACATTACATATTCAAATATCAAGAGTGGATATGATAAAAGACAGAAGACGCACCACGGTACTAGGCTGTCTTCTCAAAAGCTCCGGGAGTGTACCTGTCTACTAGATTCCTGAGAATAGAAGTTATTTTAAAAGAGTAGATCAGCATTTTAGTTATAGAGAACATCTAAATCTGACTTCGCGTGAAGAAGTTATGATAAATCGAACACTATAAATCTCTTTAATAAGAGGAATTTAAATATAGACTTAGAATTACCTATTGAAGTCTTAAAGAGAGTTGTAGTACTTGTAAATACCTACGCGTGGATATAAAGAACGTCACAAACGGAGTTCGTATGCGAAAGTTACGACCTTCCGAAGATATAGCTGTCAGAAACCCTAATCCGACTGAACTCACGACGTGAGCATAGAAACTCACGACGGGAGGAGTCTAATTGCCACATTTTGGACCTAGAACATGTGTGACGAGGCTACGAAGGGATAAGCTCTAAGATCACGACGTGAACAATGATATTTCATGACGTGAGCAGTCATATGGCCACCTTCGGAAGCAAGAAGACGGATGGCAAGTCTATGAAGAGATAAGTTCCAAACTCACGACGTGAACAAGGAGTTTCTCACGACGTGAGAGTCCAAAAACCTTCCTATAAATAGCAGGTCCAACTTCAGCTATTCCTACACCTAAACTTCTTTCCTTTCTCTCATTTGTTGAAGCCCTCTTGCATCTCGAGCCCGACGACCTCGTACCGCTGACCGTTTCTGCTTAGATTACATAAAATCACGCTATTAAGGTGAGTTTCATGGCCCCACTTTCTAATATTTCGGGGGAAAACGCATGCTAAATATTGTATATACGTTATTATTATGTCTATATTGTAGTATATTAGCATCCTAGATAGTTATAATAACCGGGATATAGTTGTTCTAAATATAATATTTTGAATATATACAACTCTTATCAACTTGTTAGCATGTTCTTGTACTAATGTAGATCTTGAGTTATACTTATGATTCTATATATATGTTGTGTGTGATATAGTTCCGAAGTTATATTTGGGAGTTCTATATATTAAAAAGTATGTTGCTATTATTGGTTTTATGTCAAGATAAAATTTGGTATGCTATATGTTGTTATTGTTGCTTTTATGATAAAACCTGGTTTTACATCAAGTTATAGTTGTTATACTGCGTAAGAATTATGAAATTAGGAGTAATGTTTAAAAGCATTGTCTAGTAACTTAGGGTTTTAGAAACGAATGTGCTTTGTTGTTAGAGTTATAGGAAGCCGACAAAGTCTACATGAGCTACCTCATTCATCAACTAAGATTGGGAATCTTAGTGGAAATCCTCTGACCTATAACCGTTAATCCAGTGTGAGCGAGGAAGTTGTGTATGGATCTATGTGGCTTAACGCCCCATCCCTGGTTGTTGGCTACAACCAAATCGGTTTTACGGTGGACTATAGATCTATGCGGGTTGACGACCCCACCCGTGGTTGCTAGCTACAACCCAACGGTCTGCGGGTGACGAACTGTCCTATTGATTGGTATGGACCGGGCATCGATGAAGCGTACAGGGAAAGTATTTACCTTGGTGGAATCCTTTATGGCACCAATGGCGGTTTTATTGTGGCACCAATGGAGGAACCATCGGTGGGATATCTTTTAATCAGAGGTTTGTTTGTCTGGCAGCGGTTACGGACTCATGGTAGCACAACTTTAGAAGCATTATACTTTGTCGATGTATAAGTATAAAGGTTAAGTATAAGTTTCCCAAAGACTTATACTCTAAGTACAAGGAACTTGAAGGTATAATACTTGCTCATTAAGTAAACAATTATACCTAACACACTTACTCGTATAGAATTGAAATAGATTTATACGTAGCGGTTTTAGTCGTATAGAATTGAAATAGGATTTATACGTAGCAACCTTACTTTGTATGGGATTAAAATTATAAGTATATCGCTTATTTAATAAGTAAACCATTATACCTAATATATATATATATATATATATATATATATATATATATATATACTAAATGTTGGAGAGTCAAAATGATACTTTCAAAACTATACTTTTGAATTGAGAAAAAGTATTATTTCTACTTAGAGTCAGAACCTGTGAACTCACCAACTTTATGTTGACGTATTTTAAAATGCATGTGTTTTAAGGAAGTTGATAACTATGATACAAGAATTGACGTTACACCGCCCGATGTTTCCGCAACCGGCGGGGGTGTGATAGATTGGTATCAGAGCAATTAACTATAGTGAATTAGTACTTTCTTAGGAAAGCACGACTATAGTTTAGGGCTTACTCTGTTAGGTTTAGGTATATCCCTTAGCCTACAATATAAAGTATTATTAATTATACTACTAAAGGACTACTTACGAGAGCGGTGACAGGATAGACATGTAGTTTGGGTTGCTGGATTTCAGAACGACTATTTGCTAAATTGATCCTACCCTCCAACTGTCCTGACTGGCCGGTGCCTTATCAGCTAGCCCTGAAGTAACAAACAATAATTAATAGAGCATGAATATAAGAAATATATAGTCATTTATGAAGACTCATACCCACAATGATAATACACCTAAATACCCTGAATGTTTTTGATCTCAAGGATTTAGATAAGATATTCCAATTAAAGTTCATATGTGCATAGATCTTATCACAACTAGGTGGAGGTGTACAACTATATTTTATTATGATCAGATCATATGAACTATTTAAATTGGGAGTAATATTTGATAAACTAAACACTTGGTGATCCAAAATGTATACGAATTAAACAAAATGCCTAGAAGAAGTAGCACTCAGCTAAACCTTAACCAACGACCAGAACCACAACAACAACAACTGCAACCACCACCACCAGAAACAAACCCTCCAATAACTTCAGCAAAACTTGAAGACATCATAGCTCAGAGAATCACTGCAACTCTAGCTAATGTCACAAGAGGAGGAGTTAGAAATGAAGGCAATGTTGGGACCACCAGAATGTGTACCTATAAGGATTTTATGAAATACAAACCAAAGAAGTATACTGGAATATTCCCATGGTGCACTCGGCGTAGTCGCCATCATCTAGGTAACTGTTCACGGTGCAGTTAATGCAACCATCAGCACGCAGGTGACTGTTATATTCGCATGAAGTGCAAAAAGAAGGGACACACTGCCAGTTACTGCAGGAGCACAATACCTACAACAGAAAATCAAGGAACAAACACTGGAATAAGCTATGATGGAGGAAGAGCATGTTTTAAGTGTGGCAAAATTGGACATATCAAGAAGGAATGTCCAAAGTTAAGGAGTCAAGGAAGTTAGGCCGTGGTAGGGAATTCATTACAGGAAGCAAGGAAGCTATCCAGGACGCTTCGGTGGTACCTGGTACAAAATAAATTTTAGGACGAAATTTACTTTAACGGGGGGAGAATGTAACACCCGTCAAAATTAGGTCAATAACAATCACATGTGTGACAACCCGAAATTTCCATTCGTACAAACTCTACTGTCAAGCACTTCAAATAGGAGTCAAATACTTTCTGCTAAATTTTAGCCGGTTTAAAGTCCGTTTGAGTGTTTTAAAGCTTAGTGCTTCAGGAGATAACTGGAGAGAGGATACCCTAGGGTTTATTGCGCATCAATAACGTCCCAAAACTCCAAGAGTTTGGAGTTTACAGCCCAAACATGGTGTTTACGGCCGTAAACCCCAACGAGTATAAATATGACACTTAGTCATTTTTATCACTTTTTCCACCTTCAAGCTCAAGAACACTCCCTTTTCTCTCTCAAGTATCATAACACATTTCTTCAAATCCTCCAAAAATGTAAGTGTTTCTTCCTTTGATTTGTTGATACAACACTTTATCTAGTGTTTATACACGATTTCATCCATGGAAATCTCCTCTTTTCCTCGATCTTCAAGTGTTCTTCAAAACACCAAGAACACACACTAGTGTTCTCGGCCCTTAAACACTTTTACAAGCTTCATATAAGTAAGTATACTCCTCCTAGCTAGTTATTTTCTTAGTATACTTGTTAATCCATTGGAAAACATCAAAAATCCCCAAGAACACATGTGTTTACGGTCAAGGGATATCCTTGAACCGTAAACACCATCAAGTGGTGTTTATATCCCACTAACACCTCCTATGGCTTGGATATTGGACTAGAACCTTGCATGTATGAGCTAGAAACCCCAAAACGCGAAATGGTAGGAGTGACCACGAGTTTACGGCCATAAACACATTGGTTTACGACCGTAAACTCCAAGGGAGTGGTCCAAGGACCGTAAAATCCAAAGATGAGCCATTTTGAGCCCTAGTCCCTTCCTAAGCCTTTGATTAAAACCTAGAACACTTCCTTGAGGGGTATAAGACCTTAAATGAGACAATGGTACAACTTACCATGAGTTTACGGCCGTAAACTCATGGGGGAAATGACCAAAAACCGTAAACACATGTGGTGTTACCAAATGAGAAGTAAACTCCAATGTGAGGCCATACTCTCCTTAGATGCAACCCTTTCGCACTCCTAGCACTTGAAGCAAAGTGTTTCCATGTATTAGGATGTCTTTACTTGATTAATTAGTTGTTAAATGACTAATTAGATACATTTATGTATCACTACATGTTACATAGGATCCTTGTGTGTGTTCAAGTCCTCACTTGACACCTAGCATCCTACCCGACACTTCCGACCAAACCACTCACAACAGGTGAGTTCATACCCCTTAATTAACCGTTTAAATGTTTCAAAATGCTTTTATGGGGGGGGGGAATACAAGTTGAATCAGGATAGTTATTATATCAATCACATGTGATTATTAACTATCAAACTATGGATTTACTACACTTCTAGCTGTTTTACCAAGAATACTACTTCAAAATGATTTCTCGAATGCTTTTACATGTTAAACTCTTTATCAAACTTGTTTCTAAACTACATCTTTCCTTTCAAATTCTGTTATGACTATGTTTCAAGCAAAGGTTTTCATGTACTTTAAACTATGTTCCAAATAAGGGATTTCTTATACTTTAAACTGCTTATATCAAACAAACTGCATTTAAATCATTTTATAAATTGACATCAAGTCATCAGTTCTTATTATTAACCTTTTCAAATGTTTTACAAAACTTCTTTTAAACTTTTATATTATCAATTGCATGCCTCTATATGTATAGTTATATAAGTAATGTTTAAAGGACTTAGGACTTCTAACCCACCTTATTTCCTGTTCCTTGTTTGGTTGTCGACTTAGGGTATCCTGTTATTTGTCCAAAGGTCATCTAAATATTAGTTATATATTATGTATACATATATAGACATAAAAGTTCTATCAGTCAGTTTAGTATCTTTGGGTAGCAAAGCCATCCTTCCATTTATTCATGTAAGTATATTACTAGTAACTATAATAGGTATAGTTAGGAGATACTATTTACTATTTCTAGTACAAGGAATCACACAAGAGTCAGTTCATTCATGAGTCTATACAAATATATGAATACTATAAATAGAATGTGACATACTACTTCTCGATACGACACTTCATTGTGGTATCACCTTGTAACCAGAGTCTCCTGGAGGGAGAGCGGGTATTGTGTGTATAGATCTATACGGGACAGACACTCCCACATCCGGACTGCGAGCTACAGTCCGAGCCAATAAGGCCCAGGGGTGACAAAATGTCACCTCACTATATATGACCTAGAGGGTCATCAGATATTCAGTCGTCGATCAGCATGGTTACATATGAGTTCACATTCAAACCTTTAATTATCCAATTAAGAATTAAAGGCCAAATAGACTTCTCGAGGCATATCGTTCATTGATCCCACCTGGGGTCCGCTTTTCATTCATTTAGACCTTTCGAGGCGTATTGTTCATTCGATACCACCTGGAGTCTACACTCCATTCATTTAGACTTTTCGAGGCGTATTGTTGATTCGATACCACCTGGAGTTTATGTTTTATTCACTTTATAGCCAGCAGTGTCACTGCTGAGGTAAAATATTATTTTCCCTATTACAGTTACTTTGAGATTTTATCACATTCACGTTTATGTATAGCTATATTTACATAATAATAGTTATACTAGGGAAAAAACCTTCATTTTTGCAGATGTGCAAACCTTCAAATCAGTCGGGTCTTGATAGAAGACTGCTTTTATACTAATAGGAAATATGGGATTTTCTAGGGTTTTTCATACTTATACAAAGTTTTCATAAAACAATTACAAGTCTTTTCTTTACAGTTTACAAATCAATGACACTAAAATACTTACGATCTCACCAGCTTTAAAGCTAATACTCGCTTTATAAATAACTTGTATTCTAAGGACACTAGTAGACAGGTACGATGACCAGGTTTTGAGAAGACGGAGCAGTCAAGACTCGTCTTTTATTTTGATTTCTTATTATCATGTCGTATACTATGAAAGAACACACATGTATTAAAATTCTACTATTAATGCAATGGATGATGTTGTTGCTTGTTTACTACTTCACACTGTTGTGATACTTTACATGACGTCCTCCGCCCCAGAACGTTTCTGCCGTTCTTGGTTTTGGGGTGTGACAACATGTGATTATACCCATCTTGTAATGTGATTTTGTCAAAACAAGTAATGTAGTAAACTCACTATGTATTTCATGATAATTCTAATATGAACTTTCTTTATGATACAACTCAAAGTATACATCCATACGATTCCAAAAATATAGAGAACATCTAAATCTGACTTCGCGTGAAGAAGTTATGATAAACCAAACACTATAAATCTCTATAATAATAGGAATTTAAAGTAGACATTGAATTAGCTATTGAAATCTAAAAGAGAGTTGTAGTACTTGTAAATACCTATGTGTGGATATAAAGAATGCCAAAAACTGAGTTCGTATGCAAAAGCTACGACCTTCCAAAGATACAACTGTCAGAAACCCTAATCCGATTGAACTCACGACGTGAGCATAGAAACTCACGACGTGAGGAGTCAAATTGCCACATTTCGGACCTAGAAGATGCGTGCCGAGGCTACAAAGGGATAAGCTCTAAGCTCACGACATGAACAATGATATTTCACGACGTGAGGAGTCATATGGCCACCTTCGGAAGCTAGAAGACGGATGGCAATTCTACGAAGAGATAAGTTCCAAACTCACGACATGAACAAGGAGTTTCTCACGACGTGAGAGTCCAAAAACCTTCCTATAAATAGCAGGCCCGACTTCAGCTATTCCTACACCTAAACTTCTTTACTTTCTCTAATTTGCTGAAGCCCTCTTGCATCTCGAGCCCGACGACCTCGTACCGCTGACCGTTTCTGCTTACATTACATAAAATCAAGCTATTAAGGTGAGTTTCACGACCCCACTTTCTAATATTTTAGGGGAAAACGCATGCTAAATATTGCATATACGTTATTATTATGTCTATATGACAGTATATTAGTATCAACGTAGATACTTAAAATAACCGGGATATAGTTGTTCTAAATATAATATTTTAAATATATACAACTATTATCAACTTGTTAGCATGTTCTTGTACTAATGTAGATCTTAAGTTATACTTAAGATTCTATATATATGTTGTGTGCGATATAGTTCCGAAGTTATATTCAGGAGTTTTATATGTTAAAAAGTATGTTGCTATTATTTGTTTTATGTCAAGATAAAACTTGGTATGCTATATATAGTTATTGTTGGTTTTATGATAAAACCTGGTTTTACCTCAAGTTATAGCTGTTATACTGCCTAAATATTATGAAATTAGGAGTAATGTTTAAAAGCATTGTCTAGTAACTTAGGGTTTTAGACACGAATATGCTTTGTTTTTAGAGTTATAGGAAGCCGACAAAGTCTACATGAGCTACCTCATTCATCAACGGTCACACCCCCAAACCGGAACGGCGGAAACGTTCGGGGGTGGAGGACGTCATGTTCAGTATCACAACAATGCAAAGTAGTAAACAAGCAACAACATCATCCATTGCATTAATAATATAATTTCATACAAGTGTGTTCTATCAAGTTACATAGACACCAAAAATATACATCAAAAATAAAAGATGAGTCTTCAACGAGCTCCATCTTCTCAGAACCTGGCACCGGTACCTGTCTACTGGTGACCTGAGAATACAAGTTATTTTGAAAGAGTTTATCAGCTTTAAAGCTGGTGAGATCATAAGTATATTAGTGTCTGTATTTGTATGAAAGCATTTGTAAGATGTTTGTAATGTATAAGTTTTGTAAAAGTTTGTATTTGTTTGAACTCTCCTAGAAAACCCTATGTTTCCTACTAAAAGTAGCCTTCTACCAAGGCATCTAGTGTCTGTGTGTGTCTCTTGTAGGAGTGTGTATTTTCCCAAATCTGACTATCATTAACCAAAAATATAGTTCTTACATTATTGTTTATTGTGTGAATATCACAAAGTAAATGTAAAGGGAAAATGAAATAGTACCGTAGTGTTGTATTAAGTAACTACTGCTGTACTAACTACTTTAAACTAATTGTTATTTAAAGTACCATGTGATCGGCCTGTATCCTGCTACCGACTCTATAGTAAAACGACGATGTAAGATGTCGTAAGAAATGACATTTGGCACCCGTAGACTTGCAAGTCCCACTGTAGCGAGCAGCAAGGTGTAGGATAGTCAATCCAGTATAGATCTATACACAAACTCATACGCTCCCCAATTAAGGAGATTCAGGATACAAAACGGGTCATGACAGGTAGTGCCATGTCCCCCGTTAAGTGGCTCACATAACTGTATGTAATGTATATGTATATGTATATGTATGTGCTAGCTGTATTGTGTGTTCTTTCTCTGTCTAGCTTGTATGTTTTGTTTCTCATCACTGTGTATTATGTTTGTTTCTCATCACTATGGATTATGTTTGTTTCTCATCACTATGTATTATGTTTGTTTCTCATCACTATGTATTATGTTTGTTTCTCATCACTATGTATTATGTTTGTTTCTCATCACTATGTATTACTCATGAATGAACTGACTCATTGTATGTTTCATTGTTCTAGTAATAGTATCTTCCTAAACTATACCTATTATAGTTTACTAGTAATGTTGTTTGTGTATATGAACATGTTTGTATACCTTTGCTACCCAAAGGCATTGAACTGAATGAAAGAAGTAACATTTTATATCTACACACATATACATGATCTATAACTAGGATTCAAACGACCTTCAGACAAATAACCTAGATGCCCTAAGTCCACAACCAAACAAGGAACAAGAAGTAAGGTGAGCTATCAGTCCTAAGTCCTTTCAATCCTACTTATATAACTATATCTATATAGATACACAAAATATAAGTTAAAAGAGATTAATAAAAGTATTTGATATGTAAAAGAGTTTGTAAAATAGTTTGAAGTAAAATAGTTTGGTAACACAGTTTGAAAAGTAAGAAATCCACTTGTTTGGTAGTTATTAATCACATGTGATTGATATGATAACTATAATTGTTCAACTTGTATTCCCCCCCCCATAAAAGCATTTTAAAACATTTAAAAGGTTAATTAAGGGGTATGAACTCACCTTTAGTGAGTGGTTTGGATGAACGGGATGTATAGGATGCTAGGTATCAAGTGAAGACTTGTACACACTCAATGATCCTAGTTAACATATAATATCACATATATGTATCCAATTAGTCTTTAAACAACTAATTAACAAAGTTAAGACATCATAGGACATGTAAAACACCTTATTTAAGTGCTATAAGTCCTATGGATTGCATCTAAGTGTTGCATGGCATGGCATTGGAGTTTATGGCCCTAGAACCACTCCTTATGGAGTTTACAGCCTAAGGTCACTTCCCCCATGAGTTTACGGCCGTAAACTCATGGTACTAAGTGCCATTTGGTGATTTAAGGTCTTATAAGTCAAGATTGATAATCCAATGATCAACTTCAAGCCTTAGGAAAGCATTAGGGGCACAATAATACTACCTTGTAGAGTTTATGGCCTAAGGACCATTTCCTTATGTGTTTACGGCCATAAACTCTTATGGGGAGTTGTTTTGATTGTTGTTTAAGGTCTTAAACACTTCTAGGAAGGATCAAGGTTGGCATCCAAGGCTTAGGAAAGAACTAGGGTCCATTTAGCCACCTTAAGAGGGGTTTACGGCCCAAGAACATCCTTGGCCGTAAACTCCTTTGTTCTTATGATTCTTGATGATTTTCAAGTGTTATTAAGATCACACTAAGCACACAAGAAGCTAGGGCAAGTGTACTTACACGATAGAAGCTCGATTGGGTGTTTAAGGTCCAAGAACACTAGTGTGTGTTCTTGGTGTTTTGAAGATCTAAGTGAAAATCAACAATGAATGGATGAAATGATGTATAATCACTAGGTGATTGGTTATAACAACAAATCAAGTCAAGTGAAACTTACGTTTTCAGAAGATCGGGTGAAGAACGAGATGCTACTTGAGAGAGAATGGTAAATGTTCTTGAAGGAGGAAGTGAGAAATGAACCATTTGGGGAGTAAACTCATGCCTAAGGCATGAGTTCACGGCCATGATAGAGTTCACGGCCCAAACTCCTTTGTTTGGCCGTGAACACCTAACTACGGTGTTGGTTGGTCAATTGCTATCCCGGTATTCTAGAATCACTTCCTTTTATCCGTTCGTTTCATGAATAATTAATATAAATACTCAAACAGACTTTAAACCGGCTAAAAATTAGCAGAAAAGTATTTAACTTTTAATTGCAGTTCTGGACTGTAGGGTTTGTACGAATGAAAATTTCGGGTTGTCACATCATCCCCCCGTTAGAGGGAATTTCGTCCCGAAATTAGAGTTTAAGCAAATAAATAGTTACAAATAACTAAGTAAAAAGACGAGGATATTTCAGTTTCATCTGATCCTCTCGCTCCCAAGTGAATTCAGGTCCTCACTTGGCGTTCCAGCGAACCTTCACTATCGGGATGCGGCTTTGTTTCGTTTGCTTGACCTCCCGGTCCATGATCTCTACTGGTTCTTCCACGATGTTGAGGCTCTCGTTGATCTCGATCTCGTCGAGTGGGATTACAAGAGTCTCGTCGGACAGACACTTTTTCAAGTTCGAGACGTGGAAAGTCGAATGTACGTTACTGAGTTCGCATGGTAAGTTAAGTTTGTAAGCTACAGGGCCGATTCTTGCGAGAATCTCAAAAGGCCCTATGTACCTTGGATTTATCTTTCCACGCTTTCCGAAGCATATCAATCCCTTCCAGGGTGAGACCTTCAATAGAACATGGTCGCCCACCTGGAATTCTAACGGTTTCCTTCGTTTATCAGCGTAGCTTTTCTGTCGGTCTCTAGAGGCTTTCAATCGTTCATGAATTTGAACGATCTTCTCTGTCGTTTCCCGAATGATCTCCGGACGTGTGAGAGTGCTTTCAGGAACTCGTCCTTTAGCTAACTGGGTATCACCCACCTCAGCCCAGCACAGAGGGGATATGCACTTGCGGCCATAGAGGGCCTCGAATGGAGCAGCCTTTATGCTTGTGTGATAACTGTTGTTGTAGGAAAACTCGACAAGGGGTAAATGAGTATCCCATGCTTTCCCAAAGTCGATCACACAGGCTCGCAACATATCTTCCAAGGTTTGGATAGTCCTCTCACTTTGCCCGTCTGTCTGTGGATGGTAGGCTGTACTCATGTCCAGCTTAGTTCCTAGGGAACTTTGTAACGACTGCCAGAACCTCGAAGTGAATCTACTATCCCTGTCTGAGATAATGGATATAGGAACACCGTGCAGTCGTACAATCTCCCTAATGTAAGTTCTTGTAAGTTTCTCCATCTTGTCTGTTTCCTTGATAGGCCGGAAGTGTGCGGACTTGGTCAATCTATCGACAATGACCCATATGGTATCAAGTCCACCCGTTGTCTTGGACAACTTGGTTATGAAATCCATAGTGACCCGCTCCCACTTCCATTCTGGTATCTCAGGCTGTTGTAGAAGACCTGAGGGCTTCTGGTATTCGACCTTGACCTTTGCGCAAGTAAGGCATTTACTTACGAAGCTAGCAATCTCTGCTTTCATGTTAGGCCACCAGTATAGCTTTTTAAGATCCAGATATAACTTATCTGAACCCGGGTGGACGGAATAACGAGTGTTGTGCGCCTCGTTCATGACCAAGTCTCTGAAACCACCACGTTTCGGGGTCCAGATCCGATCCATGAGAAAATAAGCTCCGCCACCCTTAACCTCCAAGTTCTTATCCATCCTTCTCAGGGATTCACCCGCCACATTTTCAGGTTTCAAAGCGTCGAGCTGAGCCTCCTTAATTTGCGTGGACAAGTGTGAATGGATAGTCATAGTCAATGATTTGACCCTACGACCAGAATATTCTTTCCGACTTAGGGCGTCAGCTACTACATTGGCTTTACCCGGATGATAACGAATTTGGCATTCGTAATCACTGAGTAGCTCGACCCACCATCGTTGTCTCATGTTGAGCTCTTTCTGGTCGAATATGTGTTGCAGGCTCTTGTGGTCTATAAAGATTGTGCTCCTTGTACCGTACAGGTAGTGTCTCCAGATCTTCAGAGCAAACACAACTGCTCCTAGTTCAAGATCGTGGGTAGTGTAGTTGACCTCATGTGTCTTTAGCTGTCTTGAGGCATAGGCGATGACCTTACCTCGTTGCATCAGAACACATCCGAGTCCTTGATTTGACGCATCGCAATAGACAATGAAGTCTTCTATCCCTTCGGGGAGGGATAGTATTGGTTCGGTGCACAAGGATCTTTTGAGCATTTGGAATGCTCTCTCCTGCTTCTCTTCCCAGTCAAAGGCCACGCCCTTCTGGGTCAGTGTCGTAAGAGGTTTCGCAATGCGGGAGAAGTTCTGAATGAACCTGCGATAGTAGCCAGCAAGACCCAGAAATTGACGAATTTCTTTAGGCGGCTTCGGTGCTGACCAGTTCTCAATGGCTTTAATTTTGGAAGGGTCCACGTGTATTCCCTCTTTGCTAACCACGTGCCCTAAGAATTCGACTCGTCGGATCCAAAATTCGCATTTCGAGAACTTCGCATAGAGCTTCTCCGAATGAAGGGTTTCTAAGACTAGTCGCAGATGTTGACTATGCTCCTCCTTACTACAAGAGTAGATAAGTATGTCATCGATGAAGACGATGACGAACTGATCCAAGTAAGGACGACACACCCTATTCATTAAGTTCATGAATACATCAGGTGCGTTTGTTGATCCGAACGGCATCACCACGAATTCGTAGTGCCCATAACGAGTTCGGAAGGCTGTCTTCGGAACATCCTCCCCTAGCACTCGTAGTTGGTGATATCCGGACCTTAAGTCGATTTTTGAAAAGAAGTTCGCCCCTTGAAGTTGGTCAAATAAATCGTCAATACGAGGCAAGGGGTAACGATTTTTGACGGTCAGTTTGTTGAGCTCCCTGTAGTCGATGCACATACGAAACGATCCGTCTTTTATCTTGACGAACAAGATTGGAGCTCCCCAGGGTGAGAAACTTGGTCTTATAAAGCCCTTGCTGAGCAGTTCGTTAAGTTGACAGGACAGTTCTTGCATCTTTGCAGGTGCTAGACGATAGGGCGATTTTGCTACGGGAGTAGCCCCTGGAACTAAGTCGATTCTGAACTCGACTTGACGTTGTGGAGGTAATCCTGGGAGTTCTTCTGGAAATATGTCGAGAAAGTCGCGTACTACCGGAATGTTCTGAATATCTTTCGTTTCTTGGCTCACATCGACCACATGAGCAAGGAATGCGCGACATTCCTTTCGCAAGAATTTCTGAGCTTGAATGCTCGAGATTATACGAAGGTTTGTGCCGGGTTTGTCGCCATACACTACCAGAGTTTCGCCAGACGACAGATTAAGGCGTACAACCTTTTTGTAACACATGATGTCGGCACGATGAAGGCTCAACCAATCCATGCCGATAATGACGTCGAAACTTTTAATTGAGACCGACATGAGATCGATCGAAAATGAATGGCTATCTAGTGTTAGGGTACACCCTATGAATATATTGCTAGTGCTCTCTGTCTTTCCATTAGCCATTTCTATAGTGAACAGTTCTTTAAGTGCTCGTGATTTTTGCTTAAGTAAATGAGCAAATTTTTGGTTCACGAAACTCCTCTCCGCTCCACTATCAAACAGAATGCATGCATAAGAGTTATCGAGGAGAAACGTACCAGTGACCACTGTGGGGTCGGCAACCGCTTCCTCATGGCCTATGGCCAGAACTCTTACCACTCCACCGGAAAACCCTGCCTTCGGGCATTTCCTTTTGTAGTGGTCCACCTCGCCACAACCGTAGCAAGTTTTGCTCACACCAGCGCCGAGGATTTGGGTGATTGGCATAACCGGAGCTTTGCAGAAACAGGCAGTGTGCCCCTTCCTATTGCAGTTCAAACACTGCATTTCCCGGCAGGCTCCTACGTGGTGGAAGTTGCACTTGTTGCACTTAGGCAAACTTCCAGCATACTGCTTTACCGGAGCAGCAGCGGCAGGTGCTATCGCAGCATGTACTGCCACGACCTGCTGCTTTTTGGCAGCCTTTGTCTTTCTCTTGTCATCCCAAAACTTCCACTTGGAATCAGCGGTTCTGGCGGGTTCTGAGATGGCCAGGGTTGTTGTTGCGGTCGTGGTACGAACCCCATGGTCTATGAGCCGCTGTGCCAATCGTTTGGCACTATCAAATGTAATGGGGTGTGATGCCAAAACATTTCCCTGGTATGGTGGCATCAGCCCCCATATATATCTCTCGATTTTCTTTCCCTCAGTATGGACCATGTTGGGACAGAGGGCCACCGGTTCACAGAATCTGGTGGTGTAGGCGACTACGTTGGAGCCCTTCATGGTTAGGCTCCACAGTTCTTCCTCCAGCTTCTGGATCTCGCCCCTCGGGCAGTACTCCTCAATCATGAGGTCTTTCAAAGTTTCCCAGCCCATAGCATTCGCCATTATAAGAGATAGTGACTTAACATGGCTATTCCACCATGTTAGGGCTTTTACTTCAAAGGTGCAAGCAGCAAACTTGACCTTGCTCTCCTCTGGACAGGAGCAGATTTCCAAAACTGATTTGGTTTTCTCGAACCATTGCGAGAGGGCAGTGACTCCGCCAATCCCCTTAAAGGACAATGGCTTGCAGTTTGTGATGTCCTTGTAGGAGCACTCTCTGGAGCGTCACAGGGATTTCACCATGAGTAGATAGGACAGGGGTTCCTCCTCCACTGGAACCAGAAGAGTAGTATTGTGCCATGGCTGTAGCCACAGCTGCAGCTACAACAGCATTCAGGGCTGCCGTGTCGAATTGAGGAGCAGGTGGTCATGGTGTAGGAGGATCGCGTCTTGTCGATCGACGTGGAGGCATCTTTCAACTATAAGTTTTCAAAGATGAAGATATTGATAAGAATTTAATAGGAAATGGATAAGAATGACTCACGGACTAACTCTCCCTAGTCCAACAGCACAAATGAATAACACGGTTGATTGTAAACGAAAGCAATTGGATATAATCTCCATGAGATTAGATATCTGTCAAATACACTGGAATTACAGATGTAAAGAGTTCGCGAAAAATGACCTAGAAGTAGGTCTTACATCAACCAAGACGGAAAAATTCTGACAGAACTACGACCTAATCAAGACCTAACAGGTCTAAGATTTACAAGGATAGGAAATTAGACTAGAGTTTTTAACATAACTACGTAATATCCAAAAGAGAAGTCGATAAGACTCTATCGGCGACGAGAACTACTAGAGTGAGTTCTTGAATCCGACAGAAGGCGTTCTATGTCTCTCACGCGCTTATCAGATCTTGCTTGTTGAGCTCGAAGTTCCCTGACTTCAGCTTGGGTTTCAGCAAGTTCCCTTTGCAGAACTGCATTGCGGACTTGAGTCCTTTCATGAACAGACTCTAGTTGGCGAATGCGGACACTATTAACGCCATAATTGGCGTCAATCTCCACTACTCGGTCGATAGCTGCTCGATCTTGCTCGGTGTTCCGAGCAATCCTACGGACCATTATGGGTAGGACCCTGTCAGCTGAACCTCCCTCAGTGAGGTTGTAGAAGCTTCTGTCTCCATTGTAGGCTATGGGTTGACCCTGTTCCTGACTCCATTTGTTCAAGTTTGTGGCCCACAGAGGTGTGGGTCCTTGAAATGCTGGACGAGGGTTTGGGTTTTGGACAACAGGGGGTTGGTTGTTGACTTCTGGCTCCGAGTCAGAACCATCAGAAAAGCCTTCAGCTTCGTGATCATCCAAAGGGATTGGGTGATCATCTTCTGGCTCTTCTCCAAGCCATCCAGCATTGCCGTTGTTGGGATAGTACGGGTCTCCGGGAAAATGGAATCCAGCCATTATATCTACGCGAGAAAAGGGATAAGGAAATAATCAATAGACAAACTAACTAGATAATTATAAGACAGGATAGGCCTTCGAATAAGTGATCCTAGGTAACCTAGACAGGATAGGTCTTCGAATAAGTGATCCTAACTCTAAGCCCACAACCAAAAAAGGAACAGGAAGTAAAGCAAAGATCACAGATTCTAAGTCTATGATATCCTAGACACATATAACCTTAGCGTATCCACTCCTCAACTATTGACATACTTAATAAAGACCTTTAGTTCTCAGGTAAGTAATTAATAGTAACACAAAATACTCCTATAGTATTTTAAGTTTATGTTCTGTTCTACTGTTCTCGTTGTAGTAGTGTTGGTAAGTTTTTAGACTTGTTGCAACCTCACAACCACACTTAGACACATGCTAATCACTCCTCGGATAATGTAGTTGATCAGGCTACATCTTCCCAGGGTTGACCATATGTCTCTAAGTCTACTTGTGCTGTCCAACAATCGTAATACTTTTGTTCTGTCCTAGTGATACTGATTTTAGTATGAATGCAGGTATGTATACTTGGTTAAATATTTTATTATTTAAAAGTATAAACTCTTTATCAGAGTATTTTAATCCCGCTGTGTTTATAGTTCATATATCTTTTATGGGTTGATACACTCGATTCACTATAAACAATGCTCTGATACCAATCTGTCACGCCCCCAAACCGGAATGGCGGAAACGTTCGGGGGTGGAGGACGTCATGTTCAGTATCACAACAATGCAAAGTAGTAAACAAGCAACAACATCATCCATTGCATTAATAATATAATTTCATACAAGTGTGTTCTATCAAGTTATATAGACACCAAAAATATACATCAAAAATAAAAGATGAGTCTTGAACGAGCTCCATCTTCTCAGAACCTGGCACCGGTACCTGTCTACTGGTGACCTGAGAATACAAGTTATTTTAAAAGAGTTTATCAGCTTTAAAGCTGGTGAGATCATAAGTATATTAGTGTATGTATTTGTATGAAAGCATTTGTAAGATGTTTGTAATGTATAAGTTTTGTAAAAGTTTGTATTTGTTTGAACTCTCCTAGAAAACCCTATGTTTCCTACTAAGAGTAGCCTTCTACCAAGGCATCTAGTGTCTGTATGTGTGTCTCTTGTAAGAGTGTGTATTTTCCCAAATCTGACTATCATTAACCAAAAATATAGTTCTTACATTATTGTTTATTGTGTGAATATCACAAAGTAAATGTAAAGGGAAAATGAAATAGTACCGTAGTGTTGTATTAAGTAACTACTGCTGTACTAACTACTTTAAACTAATTGTTATTTAAAGTACCATGTGATCGGCCTGTATCCTGCTACCAACTCTATCGTAAAACGACGATGTAAGACGTCGTAAGAAATGACGTTTGGCACCCGTAGACTTGCAAGTCCCACTGTAGCGAGCAGCAAGGTGTAGGATAGTCAATCCAGTATAGATCTATACACAAACTCATACGCTCCCCAATTAAGGAGATTTTGGATACAAAACGGGTCATGACAGGTAGTGTCATGTCCCCCGTTAAGTGGCTCACATAACTGTATGTAATGTATATGTATATGTATGTGTATGTGCTAGCTGTATTGTGTGTTCTTTCTCTGTCTAGCTTGTATGTTTTATTTCTCATCACTGTGTATTATGTTTGTTTCTCATCACTATGTATTATGTTTGTTTCTCATCACTATGTATTTGTTGGATTAATGTCTAAGTCCATAACTATATTTGGTATGTACTTGACCCGACCCGGCATGGTCCATTTGGGTTGCACTTCACCGGCACAATTTATATGGATAGTCTTTGAGAATAGTATATTTATGATTTATATTAATATATTATAAGTTCTAATATATTAATATGGAATCATATTATTTAATTAGTATTGATCAAGAATTAATTTAGAATTAATTAAGTTATCAAAAAGAACTAATTAAATATGGACTCTTATATATATGGAATGGGCCAAGTTCATTTAGGTTGGGCTAAGCTTTCATGGATGGTCCATGGAGCTTTTAACCCATGGATCCTATGTAAATGAAAGGTTATGGGTATTAGGGTTTACATGGATGTAACCCTAATCCTCCATAATATATAAAGGGGTCCTTGGCTCACAAAATTGGCACAAGTGTGTGAAAATAAGATTGGGCCGATTTTAGTGTGCATACATATTCTCTCAAGTTCTTCCAAGGTGTTTTAGTGATTTGTGATTCCACTTGAGGCTTCCACACTATTGGGGCTAAGCTCTTAAAGTTCAAGACTTCAAGCTTCATTAAAAGGTATGTATTCTAACTTGTTATATTACCCAAGTATCATGATTGTATGCTAGATAGGGTAATACCTTGGAATATTCATATTTGCATGTATAATAGAGTAAACATAGATCCAAGGTATTTAGGGTTGCATGTACACATAGGATGTTGTAGTATACTAAAACCCAACAGTGGTATCAGAGCCATGGGTTGTTTTCTTTTATATTCATGCAAATGTTTGATTTTCAAAGTTGAAAAAAAAGGAAAAAAAAACATGACGTTTGTCAAATTTTAAGATAATTACTTGTTTTTGTGAAAAACTAATTATTTGTAAAATTTGAATCATTTGCTATATGAGTTGAATTAGGTCAAATTTAGTAAAAGATAAAATGATATGATTATTTTATTAGTTTTAAAAGTTTGATCTAAAGAGTTTTTTGAAACCTCCATAAGTTATGGATATGAAAAGGTTTGAAAAAAATTGATTCAAAATTTTTTATGGAGTTACAAAACTTGGTCTTAATGTTTTAAAGAATTCCATAACTTGTTCTTAGGTTATGGAACATGAAAAGTTTCATCATAAAACAAAACATTAAACTCCATAAGTTATGGAATCCAAAAGTTATTTTTTTTTTGTGTTTCCTTGAATTTATGAGTTAGTTTAGATTAATGAACAAAAATTTGTGTTTTAGTTGTTTTCAATCCTAATTAATCTAGAGGTAGTTCATAAAATATGTTTTTGTAACTTGTCCTCAAGTTACATAAAGGGTCACATTTATGAATCTTAAAACTCATAAAAGTGTCATAGGTTACATGAAAAAAATGAGGAGTCTTTTTCATTAAATAGTATTATGACTCCATAGCATGTCCTCAAGTTATGGATGTTTAAGAGTCACTTCTTTAAAAGTGTTATTAAAGAATAAGAGGTTACATAAAAAATGAAGAGTCTTCATTTTAATGAACCATTAAACTCATAAGTTATGAAATGAATTTTTTTTAATAGTTTTAAAAACTTGCCCTCAAGTTTTGGAATTTGTAAAGTTTTCCCATGAATACTTTAATTCCAAGTTAAGCCCTTAGAATTTTAAAAGTTAAAATTCAACCCTTATACTTTATAATATTATAAGTTAATAATATATATATATATATATATATATATATATATGTGTGTATAAGAGCAAGTCAGTCTTACCATTAGTAGGCCTCATTCACGAAGCCGGTCTATAAGGGGGGAATAAGGTTATTGCCTATAAAATGGCAGTTTAATGGGTGTCCACTCTCACTCACCGCTTCCTTGACCGGTGGAGGGTCGTTAGCCGAACAGGTAGGACAAGGACTATAATTTTCCCTTCATTATAAGTATAATGATAAATACTAAGTAACTAAACACTTATAAATTCCCAATCTTAGTTACTTAGGAAAATGTGAATAAGGTGCTAATCCATGAAATTACACTTTGCACTTTGTTTAAGCTGTTAGTGGAGCGTGTGTGGTTAACCGGCACACTAACCTGGACTTAACAAGGTAGGCAAAGGGTAACTTAATGTTTATCATAGTATCGTTGGAGCATGTGTGGTTAACCGACACATCGATTGAGGGGTAAATATTAAGGGTACCAAGTATATTTTCATGGTTACTTCACACCTTGTTTTGTGATCCTCCAATTATTCTCCCTAACCCACAAGTTCAAGGTCACTCAAGCCCTAATGGCAAGCAAGGTCTATGTGTGATCACATCTTAGAGACGAAGTGACATATTGACAAGCCGGGAGAGTTGGGTGTCAAAGTATTCAGAAAGTTGGATGTTCAATCACTTTCTAAGTCACATAGTGAGTTCCTTTGGGACTACTATGAAACAGACTATGACATGAACCTTAATGATCATATCTATTTGCTTGGTGCTGCTGAATCAGCAATGATTTGGAACGATAGTAAAGCAAATTTGATTAGAAGATCAACTTCCCAAAAACTTTATGGACAGTGACAATGGTGACACTGGAAATCCAGAAAAAAACATTCTCTTCCCAATGGAAAGGGATTGGCGATAGTCAACCCGGTTGACCAAATGGTAAAGAGAAAGGCTAAGTCTGAGATAGTCCAATTACCAAAGGGTTCATATGATTATTTTGCCAAAGGAAGGGGCGTTGATTGAAAAGCTGCCAAATTTACCTACGGATGTTAAAGTCAATAAGTTTGACTCTACATCAGGTAGAGCCCATTATCTAACTCTGTTAAGTTCTATTCTGAGATCCTCATTACATGATGTGACTGGGTCACATGTTGATGTTTTAAGAATCAAATAATAGAGAGAAATCTTAAAGGATGTATATGCTGATTCTGATCGCGAAGGTGGATTTCGATCGCATCAGAATTTTGAGCAGTTGCTTAAGAAGTTATGATATATTGCTAAGGAATAGATAGCAACAATTTTACATGTGGATTGTAAGGGTAAGTTTTTCCGCAAAGTTTTAAAATAAAAGAAAATTGTTTAATTTTATTTATTTGAAGTATCATTACAGTGGCATTTGTGGAAAATTGTTGCTTATATGATTCCACTGACAGCAATATTGGAAAATGGATTTGATTCTTTCATTTGTGGTAGTGTCTAAATTTACCAAATCAGGAAAGTTCCTCATCACCCAAGTTTCAATTGGACCGAAACTTGGAATCCTGCAAGTTGAATAGTATGATGAATGAGAACTTTCAAGCATTGGAAAATCAAGACTAATTACTTGTTCACATGGATGTGTGACTCAAGTGAAGGACTAAAGGGATCGAGTACACATTCTTGTGCACTGGTCATGTCCACCACAAAGCTCGTTAAGACTATTTGATTTACTAAAGTTTAGTAAATATGGTTATACTTACAAGTTTAAGTATAATTCTGAAACATTGGAAAAGTCTCAATGTATGGCATAACGAATGGGAAGAATCAAATTAGGCAGAAAGATAAAAGTTTCTCAAATTTGAAAAGATGGGAGAGTACTTTAGTATTATGTTTGTGATCATCTTAATGATTTATAAATCATATCACAATTAGTCCTCTAAAGGTCATCTTAGTGCATTCTTATGACTAAGAAGAGGAGTCATGAATTGTTGAAATGGTTAGATCAGGAAGATGAGTCATACTTCGTTCCAAAACAATTCTTAGAGTCATACTCCAAGATTGTAACTTGAGTGACATATCTTAAAGAAAGGTTTAAAACACTTGTCAAATGTAAGAGTAAAAGTGTCCTACTCTTGTACATTTGAAATTGGTAAGTTGTGATGTTTTGGATAAAACAAAGACCAACTAAGGCTAATTGTGTGAAGTGTTTGTCTTGATAAAGAATCCGCACTATATCTTGAATATTTGGCAAGATAGTCTTATATGTCAAGAGGATAGTGGGAGTCTTAAAGATCCTAAAAAGAATTTCAAGAACTAATCAAGAATAAAACCTGAGGTTCTTCACCAGCACACGACAAGACGTTTATAACCTATCGTGTTGACATTTCTGTGCCCATTCCATTTAAGTTGGCTATAACATTTGAGTTCTACATGTTCTCAATTGTTTGCATAACTACTTGGAAGCAATGGCAAGCCCTTGTGCAGCCAGGTGCCAAGAGGTTAAGATTGCACAAGTGCAATCCATATTAGTTAGGATTTGTCACTATCCTAGTCTTGTGATTATGGTTTTGACAAATTCACGTGGATAAGAACACATACACCATAAAATCTAAGGGTCATAAGGTTTCTCTCCGATTCATGAAAATGATGGTGAGGAAACACTTCCACCAAGTAGATTTTAAGTAAGATAGCAATTGTAATCTTTGCATTCTCAAAGTCGTTAAGTGGAGCGTGCATGGTTATCCGACACACTAACATGGACTTATGAGAAATGGCAAAAATCTAAACAATTGAGACTATGATTACGACATCCCTTTTCATAGTTCTGAAATTGTTTAGACACACCTGTGAGCTGTCTAAAATAAGGTTTATGATTTTGATAAAGTCTTATCAAAGCAATCTAGTATCAAAAATCTGAAATTTGGTAAGAAAGTCAGTAAAGTATTGACTTCTAGAAGTCCAACTGTTTTCTGGATACATGTTAAAGCTAGTGGGAGCATGAGTGTTATGCTAATAATCATCATGTTAGTGGGAGCATGACAATTATGATAAGTATTGCAAGTTAGCAATGTTAATTATAGAAAAAAAAGTCTCAATTCGTGAGGTTGCAGGGGTTGAAAAAATTGTTTTGCTATAATTAAGGGAGAGGATATTATACTTCATGTCAATTCTAAAAGGCTTAGAGTGAGATTTTAAGCTTAGATTGAGACCTTAATCATCTTTAGTCAAGAATATATATATGAATTTCATGTTGGATTGGTTCAACTTAAGGAAATTCTATATATTGCGTTCTCAAAATTCGATTATGATTACGACATCCCTCTTCATAGTCAAATTTTGAAAACATGGCAAATAAAAATATTGTAGCAAAATACTGGTCTAGAATCATGTCTTTATGTGAGACATCATGAATCGTGTACCATTTGCTTTGGGTACAGGATCGATTGCATGTGCTATAATATTTGTCATTTCTAAATTATTCCAAATGCCCAGAGGCATTAAGAAGGGAAAAGGTCTAGAATTGGATATGACTAAAATGATTAAGCAATTGTCGAGGACAATCTGAGGTTTACCAAAGATTGGTTGCTCCGGGACAGTTGGAAGTATAGTGCTAATTTTGGAAGGACCATATTGACATATTCTGAAAAGAGGCATCTCTTATTCAGAAGTGACAGTCAAAATGAGAATATGGAGTTGTCTCCTAGGTGGAAGTTATCTGTGTAAGATTAGAAAACTTAATGCAAGAAGCATGTCCAAAGCAATGTACTTTGAATATGAGACTTAGTTTCCATGGAGTTGATCTCCATTGGAATACCTTATAATGACTGTTGACAAGTCTTTGTGACTTTGTACATATTCATTACAGGAGGATCAGTGCATATAAGTTTAAAATCTAAACAGATTTCGATAAATGATAGGAATTTGGAATTCTTACATTTTTTCGATAAGGATTTAGGAGTGTGAAATTAGAATCATTGAAATTATGTTCAATTGGTTTATTTCACAAAGTAAGGATCATAGACAAACATAGAGTGCATACTTGGTGTATGGCAAAGCTATTGTTTAAGAAAAACATAGTGTACATGCTTGGAGCATGGGACAACTATTGTTTTTAATTCAAATATAAAGTTGATAAAACCGAAACAATGAATAATGAGTAATCAGTATGGTGATAAATAAAAGTGTTTATTTATATTCATAGGGTTTGATACCATATTTGATTCATTTATTCTTGTGTTTCACTTTGCATGTTTTGACTTCCAGAATAACTAAGTCGCTCTTCCTGAATGATTAAGTTATTCAAACCATCCGCAGTCGGTCATATGTTGGAAGTAGATATGAATCAAGACTGTCATGGGTTGGTTTGTAGAGGTCCAAGTTGGTGGACAAAGTGGTGCTACAACACTCATGAGTGCTCATAAGTTCTGAGTATTGGATTCAACCCGCGCTCATTTGAATCACTTCATGGATTTTATCACGAGTGATCATGAGACGATAATATCTTATATTCTTCAAACCTAGAGATAGGAGTTGTTACTATGAGTTGGTTATACATTGATTGCACGAAAACGCATTTGGTAACTCGATGTTATAAAACGTGCCTTTGTGTATGATTCAACAAGTAGTAGAACAAGCCATATGAGTCGAAGTTTATCCATTCCTTTTACCTTCGGGATAAAAGCGATATATGTGGGCCCCTCGATGATTTAGCGATGACACATGTGAGTGCTTGGCCAAGCCAGGACTGATTTGATTTGTTCAATCAGTCAGTCATCATAAATCGAAAATCGGGAAACAACAAATGGACAGAGAGAATGATTATAATCCATGTCTCAGTCCATATGATATCTAGAATGGAGGAATATATGATCGCTTATCTAATCAACAAGTCATTAACAAGGTCAGAGTTCGACAGCGGCTTTAAGAGCTACGATTGCTAGTTAGGTTTTGAAGTCATACTCAATAATAGTTTTAGACTTATCCAAGTGGGAGACTGTTGGATTAATGTCTAAGTCCATAACTATATTTGGTATGTACTTGACCCGACCCGGCATGGTCCATTTGGGTTGCACTTCACCGGCACAATTTATATGGATAGTCTTTTGAGAATAGTATATTTATGATTTATATTAATATATTATAAGTTCTAATATATTAATATGGAATCATATTATTTAATTAGTATTGATAAAGAATTAATTTAGAATTAATTAAGTGATCAAAAAGAACTAATTAAATATGGACTATTATATATATGGAATGGGCCAAGTTCATTTAGGTTGGGCTAAGCTTTCATGGATGGTCCATGGAGCTTTTAACCCATGGATCCTATGTAAATGAAAGGTCATGGGTATTAGGGTTTACATGGATGTAACCCTAATCCTCCATAATATATAAAGGGGTCCTTGGCTCACAAAATTGGCACAAGTGTGTGAAAATAAGAGTGGGCCGATTTTAGTGTGCATACATATTCTCTCAAGTTCTTCCAAGGTGTTTTGGTGATTTGTGATTCCACTTGAGGCTTCTACACTGTTGTGCTAAGCTCTTAAAGTTCAAGACTTCAAGCTTCATTAAAAGGTATGTATTCTAACTTGTTATATTACCCAAGTATCAAGGATTGTATGCTAGATAGGGTAATATGTTGGAATATTCATATTTGCATGTATAATAGAGTAAACATAGATCCAAGGTATTTAGGGTTGCATGTACACATAGGATGTTGTAGTATACTAAAACCCAACAATATTATGTTTGTTTCTCATCACTATGTATTATGTTTGTTTCTCATCACTATGTATTATGTTTGTTTCTCATCACTATGTATTATGTTTGTTTCTCATCATTATGTATTACTCATGAATGAACTGACTCATTGTATGTTTCATTGTTCTAGTAATAGTATCTTCCTAAACTATACCTATTATAGTTTACTAGTAATGTTGTTTGTGTATATGAACATGTTTGTATACCTTTGCTACCCAAAGGCATTGAACTGAATGAAAGAAGTAACATTTTATATCTACACACATATACATGATCTATAACTAGGATTCAAACGACCTTCGGACAAATAACCTAGATGCCCTAAGTCCACAACCAAACAAGGAACAAGAAGTAAGGTGAGCTATCAGTCCTAAGTCCTTTCAATCCTACTTATATAACTATATCTATATAGATACACAAAATATAAGTTAAAAGAGATTAATAAAAGTATTTGATATGTAAAAGAGTTTGTAAAATAGTTTGAAGTAAAATAGTTTGGTAACACAGTTTGAAAAGTAAGAAATCCACTTGTTTGGTAGTTATTAATCACATGTGATTGATATGATAACTATAATTGTTCAACTTGTATTCCCCCCCCCCATAAAAGCATTTTAAAACATTTAAAAGGTTAATTAAGGGGTATGAACTCACCTTTAGTGAGTGGTTTGGATGAACGGGATGTATAGGATGCTAGGTATCAAGTGAAGACTTGTACACACTCAATGATCCTAGTTAACATATAATATCACATATATGTATCCAATTAGTCTTTAAACAACTAATTAACAAAGTTAAGACATCATAGGACATGTAAAACACCTTATTTAAGTGCTATAAGTCCTATGGATTGCATCTAAGTGTTGCATGGCATGGCATTGGAGTTTATGGCCCTAGAACCACTCCTGATGGAGTTTACGGCCTAAGGTCACTTCCCCCATGAGTTTACGGCCTTAAACTCATGGTACTAAGTGCCATTTGGTGATTTAAGGTCTTATAAGTCAAGATTGATAATCCAATGATCAAGTTCAAGCCTTAGGAAAGCATTAGGGGCGCAATAATACTACCTTGTAGAGTTTACGGCCTAAGGACCATTTCCTTATGTGTTTACGGCCATAAACTCTTATCGGGAGTTGTTTTGATTGTTGTTTAAGGTCTTAAACACTTCTAGGAAGGATCAAGGTTGGCATCCAAGGCTTAGGAAGGAACTAGGGTCCATTTAGCCACCTTAAGAGGGGTTTACGGCCCAAGAACATCCTTGGCCGTAAACTCCTTTGTTCTTATGATTCTTGATGATTTTCATGTGTTATTAAGATCATACTAAGCACACAAGAAGCTAGGGCAAGTGTACTTACAAGATAGAAGATCGATTGGGTGTTTAAGGTCCAAGAACACTAGTGTGTGTTCTTGGTGTTCTTGGTGTTTTGAAGATCTAAGTGAAAATCAACAATGAATGGATGAAATGATGTATAATCACTAGGTAATAAGTTATAACAAAAAATCAAGTCAAGTGAAACTTACGTTTTTGGAAGATCGGGTGAAGAACGGGATGCTACTTGAGAGAGAATGGTAAATGTTCTTGAAGGTGGAAGTGAGAAATGAACCATTTGGGGAGTAAACTCATGCCTAAGGCATGAGTTCACGGCCATGATAGAGTTCACGGCCCAAACTCCTTTGTTTGGCCGTGAACACCTAACTACGGTGTTGGTTGGTCAATTGCTATCCCGGTATTCTAGAATCACTTCCTTTTATCCGTTCGTTTCATGAATAATTAATATAAATACTCAAACGGACTTTAAACCGGCTAAAAATTAGCAGAAAAGTATTTAACTTTTAATTGCAGTTCTGGACTGTAGGGTTTGTACGAATGAAAATTTCGGGTTGTCACATCAACTAAGATTGGGAATCTTAGTGGAAATCCTCTGACCTATAACCGTTAATCCCGTGTGAGTGAGGAAGTTGTGTATGGATCCATGTGGGTTAAAGCCCCATCCCTGGTTGTTGGCTACAACCAAATCGGTTTTACGGTGGACTATAGATATGTGCGGGTTGACGACCCCGCCCGTGGTGGCTAGCTACGACCCAACGGTCTGCGGGTGTCGAACTGTCCTGTTGATTGTTATGGACCCGACGTCGATGAAGCGTACGGGGGAATTATTTACCTTGGGATATCATTTAATCAGAGGTTTGTATGTCTAGCAGTGGTTACAGACTCATGGTAGAACAACTTTAGAAGCATTATACTTTGTCGATATACAAGTATGAATGTTAAGTATAAGTTTCCCAAATACTTATACTCTATGTACAAGGAACTTGTAGGTATACTACTCTCTCATTAAATAGACAATTATACCTAACACACTTACTCGTACATAATTGAAATAGATTTATACGTAGCGGTTTTACACGTATAGAATTGAAATCGGATTTATACGTAGCAACCTTAGTTTGTATGGGATTAAAATCATTTATTCATAATATGTGAAACTTATAGGTATATCACTTATTTAATAAGTAAATCATTATACCTAATATATATACTAAAGGTTGGAGAGTCAAAATGATACTTTCAAAACTATACTTTTGAATTGAGAAAAAGTACTATTTCTACATAGAGTCAAAGCTGTGAACTCACCAACTTTATGTTGACGTATTTTAAAATGCATGTGTTTTCAGGAAGTTGACAACAATGATACGATAAATGACGTTACACCGCCCGGTGTTTCCGCCGACAGCCGGGGTGTGACACGAACAGACAGTTAAATGTGTGAATATGCCCTAAGCCCACAACCAAACAAGGAACATGAAGTAAGGTGGAAGTCACACATTCCACTGCCAATCTGATATTACTTATATATAACTCTGATGTATAAACTAAGGAATTATAGAATTAACCATTAAAGGTCCTTTATGTTATACTAGTTTTGAGAAAGTGACGGATTACGTTGTAGAAAATCCTATATTTTCTGCTTTACAACTGATAAGTAGTTTTAATCCCATAAAACCATTCCTTTTAAGTATTATTGTACTTATAATAAAGTTTAACATAATTTTAACTATCCATAAAATTATAAGAAGAATGTTTTCCTTTTTATTGGTGAAAAGTAGTTTTTAAATCCCCATAAAACCGTTCCGTAAAGTAGTTTTAAATCCCCACAAAAGCGCTCTGTTTTGTTTATGGAAAGTGATTAATACAGTAGTATTTCTTAAAAATAAACTACTGAAGAATAACTACCCTAATATTAACCTGGTTAATTAAGGTTTAAAATGTGATAAAGTTGTAACCATGCTGGACTAGAATGAACACGACGATGTACTGGTGTCGAAACTGAATATGTGACATTTGTCACCCCATGGCTGGTCTGCCGGACTGTAGCTAACAGTTAGGATATGGGATTTTCAGTCCCATATAGATCTATACACACAATGCCCACTCTCCCTCCAAGAGACTCTGGTTACAAGAATATAACATAGCAATTATTGCTATGTCCTGAATACGTACCATCACATTTTAGTTTGAGTAAAGATCAAATTATATCATTTTCTTGACAAAGTAGTTTAGACATCGTATACTTATCTAGAAAATAGATTTCTCATTTCTTTCATAAATTATACCTATTATAAGTTATACGTTCTATCTGCTTAGCATAATCTCTCCTGAAAGTACCCCTTTGCTCAGCATGATACAAAGGTAATGATACCGACTAAAGTAACCTTTTATATTCCCAAATGTAATATATATATATATATATATATATATATATATATATATATAATTAAGAAAGAAATGGCCTTCGGACAAATAACCCCACCTTAAGCCCACATCCAGACAAGGAAAAGGAAATAAGGCAACTCATTAGTCCCAAGCCCTTTAAGTCTTATTTATATAGCTATACATATATGAACATGATTTTGACAATTATAAGGTAAAAGAGTTATAAATACATTTTCAAGAGTTTAACGGTATCTTTAAAAGAGTTTATGTGATTTTGAAAAGAGTTCACATAACTTTAAGTAATTATGGAAGTATTGGGTAATCCTTTATTATAAAAATAAAGATTCAAAGCATAAGGAAATATTTTATGTGATTGATATCACAAGTATTTACTAACACAATTAGATTGTGTTCAACTTGTATTCCCCCTTAAAAAGCATTTAAAACCATTTCAAAGGGTTATTATAGGGGTATGAACCCACCTGCTTGAGTGATTCAGATTAATGTTTGATATAGGATGCTCAATATGCCAAATGAAGTCTCGAGCACAAACGGAGCCTATTTAACATATAATAACACATATATGTATGGAATTAGGGCCTATAACAAATAATAAGTATGGGAAAAAACCTTAGGAACTAGGAAACACTTACAAAGAAGTGTTAAAATAAAAGTTAGGAGATTGAATGGTGTTCACGGACACACATGAGGTGGTCACGGCGTTCGGATGGTTCACGGCCAAAGAACACTTGAAGTGTTCACGGCCCTTGCTTGGATCAAAGAAGGGTTCATGGCCCTTGATGAAGGGTTAACGGCCAAAGAGGGGTTCACGGACCTATGAACACCTTGAAGATCTTGAAGAAGAGGATGAAAAGTGATGAATCATTGTTAGGAGCAAAGGGTTTCTAAGTATCAACAAGTAAAGGGGATGAATGCATACGTTTTTAAAGAGAAAAGAAGACTTTGTGTGGATGATACTTGAGATAGAAATGATGTGTTCACGGTTGGAAATGGAGAAGTGACAACCCGTAATTTTTGTCTTGTACTGTTATTCAAATCAATCAAAGTTAGACTCATTTTTGCTAGCTTTTAGCCTTATTTTGAGTCAAACTGAGTGTTCTAAACCTAGTATCTTCAAGTTAGAGTTTAGATTTGGGTTCCGCGAGTTCACCCGACACAAAATAAGGCCTAACACTCCAACATAAGGAGTGTACGGCCGTACAATTGGGTGTGCGGCCGCACACCCCTAATCTGGCAGCACACTCACGACCATAAAGGGTAGACATGTCTTTCATTCAATCATTTTTACACTTCTAGACTAGAACTCGTTTTCTCTCAAGTAGCATCCAAATTTGCAGCTAGATCTTCAATTGGTAAGTATTTTTATCCTTTGAATTGTTGATTCCTTACTCCATCTAGCTTAGATTACTGATTTCATCCATGAAATCACTCTATTTTATTAGATCTTCAAGTGTTCTTCAGTTGCACCAAGAACACCAAGAACACTTACTAAGTTCTTGAGCTCCAAACACCCCTATACGCTTCTATATCGTAAGTACCCTACTCTTGCATGTTATTAGCTATATTTGAGCATTAGAAAATGTCCAGAACTCAATCTTCAAGGAGTGTGCGGCCACACACATTCATGTGGCCATACACCCCAAATTTTTGGGTTTAAAGACCTCAAAGTCAACTTGTAAGCTAGCACATGATCAAAGACATTTAGGGGATACGAGATATGACTTTAGAATTACGTTTTTGACCATTTTCCCTAGGAGTGTGCGACCGCACACTCCATGGCCGCACACACAGGGCGGCACACCCATAGGGCAACATACCTGGTGGCCGCACACGTCCCTGTAAGACCATACACCCATTTCAGTCGACTTTTGATGCTTCTAACACTTAAATCTAAGTGTTTTCTAAGTTCTAGGGTGTTCTCCTTTCATGATTAGTGGTATATAGACTAATTATATCCATATATGTAATATTATATGTTTAATAGGATCCGTTATGTTCAAGACTTCACTTGACACTTAACATCCTACACCAACCTTACATTTGAATAACTTACATCAGGTGAGTTCATACCCCTGTATTTTCATAGTTTTTACTGTTTTAAGGGGGGGGGGGGGGAATACAAGTCTAACACAAAGATTTTGTGTTATAACAAATAATTTCAAATGGATTACAGTTATCAAAACAAATGGTTTCAAACATCTTATCGAGATGAATTTCAGTATCATCAAATCAAGTGGTTTTAAGTGATTGTTTCAAAAAGATATCAAGTCACCAAAATGGATTTCAAAATATGAAACTTCTTTTAAATGTTTTATAAACTTGTATTTTCCTCCAAAAATCACGTTTGTATATATATATCTATATAAATAAGATTTAAAAGGTTTAGGACTGACAACCCACTTTGCTTCCTTTTCGTTGTTTGGATGTGGGATTATAAGTAACAATTTTCTGTCCGAGTGTCATTTAAATTTTACTTATATATATTTGTATATGAATACAAATATAAAAGTTAGTTCATTAAATTTCAATGACCCTTTGTAACATGTTGAGCAAGGGGTTACATTCATGAATACTCATTATCAATTCAGAATGTTCATATAAATTATAGTAGGTGTAATTTATGATTCATGGTACATTGATTTACAATTCAAAGTATACTAGAGTACATTATTTTACAAGAACAAAGGTTAATTCAAAACTATTCAAGGGTATACATTCTTTCAAGATTCATGATAAGGATACTAATTCAAGAACATACAACAATCATTTATTTCAGAAGGATTAGATTTCCATATCTATTATACAAATAACATTATATGCTTTTATAAGTCAAGTAGTACAGTTTGTTTAATTCATTTTAAACAGTATAGTAAAGTCCTGATATTATGACCAGAATCTCCAGTAGGGGATCGAAACAATGTGTGTATAGATCTATATTGGGATTGACAATCCCGCACTCGGACTGCTAGCTACAGTCAGGCATACACACCTGTGAGTGATAATTGTTATCATCAACTTTCAGCGCATTCATAGCGTTGGGTCAGGCCGCCTAGTCAGCATGGTTATAAAAACTCATTTAAGATATTAACAACACGTTAATGTATAATTAACTAAACTTAAGTACCTTTTTAAAAGTACTAGTTTTACAAGATACAATTTACAGGTTACAGTTTACACTATTTCAGTTTGTGTAACTAAAACTACTTTCTCATATAGCAGAAAATATAGGACATTCTGGAAACATTATACATATTAAAGAAACAGAAAACCTTCTTTCAAAACATAAATACTTATGCACTCACTCAACTTTATGTTGATACTCTCTTTTCAAATTACTTGTTTTCTCAGGCAACCAGCAGACAGGTACACCCCGAGCTTTTAAGAAGATGGAGCTGTTTATGTCTTGTCTTCTTCTTTTGTACAACTTTTTAGTTACAGTATACATTCGTGAAACTCATGTAAATATTTATACTTTTTAATACAATGGTTCTTTGTACTTTTATTACTATTATACATGTGTTGTGATACTACAAATGAAGTCCTCCACCCCCGGACGTTTCCGCCGTCTGGTTTGGGGGTGTGACAAGAAGTGAAGAGAAAAATAGCCAAAACTCATATATATGGCATGAGTTCACGCCCAAGGAAGGGTTCACGACCGTGAACCTAGCTTCAGTCGTGAACTCCTTTTGATGGTGTTTCTGGCTCGATTGCAACTCAATGATCTCAAGCTAACACTTCCTAACACACAATCCCTAGGTATACAAGGCTTGGAACTCATAAAATGACCCTTAACAAGGCTAAAAGGTAATAGAAACAAGTCTGACTCTTGATTGATTGAATGGATTTAGAAGATAGAAATTTCGGGTTGTCACATCATCCCCCTGTTAGAGGGAATTTCGTCCCGAAATTAAGTCTAAAGGATAGACTTAGACGAAGGAAAATATGTGGATACTTATGTTTCTGATGATCCTCCTGCTCCCAAGTGAATTTGGGTCCTCACTATGCACTTAAGCAGACCTTCACTAATGGGGTACGGATCTGATTATTCCTAACAACTTAGGGGTATAGGATTTCTACGGATTCTTCCACGAAGTTGAGGCTGTCGCTTACCTCGATCTAATCGAGTGGGATAACAAGAGTCTCATTGGACAAACAGGTTGAAAGATAAGGACGTGGAAGTTAGGGTGTATGCTATTGAATTCTCGAGGTAGTCGAGGTCTATACGTTACTGGATCAACTCTAGTAAGAATCTCCAATGATCTTATATACCTTGGATTTAGTATTCTATGCTTTCCGAAGCGTATCATGCCCTTCCGGGTGAGACCTTCACAAGACGAGGTCACCAACCTGGAATTTCAATGGTTTTCTCTTATCGAAGGCGTAGCTTTTCTGTCTGATTATGGCAGCTTCATGTCGCTCCTAGATTTGTACTCTATTCTTGGTAGATCTCGGAAGATTTCCGGACCAGCGAAGGTGCTGTCTGGAAATTGGGTCTCTAACTAGTTGCGTGTCACCTACTTTAGTCCAGTTCAGAGAGGGCCTGCACTTGTGACCATAGGAGGTTTCGTATGGAGCAAATTTAAATGCTAGCATGGTAAAGGACTCAACTAGTTGATTAATGGGTATCCCATGCTTTACCAAAGTCGATCATATATGCTCTCAGCATGACTTCTATTGCTTGAATCATTCTCTTATTCTGTCTGTCGGATTAAGGATGGTAGGCTATGCTCATGGCTAGCCTAGTTCCCAGAGATTTCTGAAGTGACTATCTGAACGGGGAGGTGATTCTACTATCTCGAACGGAGATAACAGATATACGAATATCGTACAGTCTAACTAATCTATCGGACACACGTTTTAGTTAACTTCTCTATTTTGCCCGTTTCTTTACAATCGCAGGAAGTGTGCAGACTTTGCTAATCTGTCGATGATCAACCAAAATGGCATCAAGTCCACATGTTGCCTTGTGTAACTTGATTATGAAGCCCATTATAATTCGCTAGCACTCCCACTCAGATATCTCTGATTGTTATAGTAAGCCTCCGGGCTTTTGCTCAGAAGTACATGATAAGACTCATACTTGGCTCATCCACCATCACTTTATGTATACAAGTCCTATATAATTTAGATTTGACAAAACGTTAGGATGGGTGACTCTTCCCAAGGTCCACAACCAGACAAGGAACAGGAGATAGGGCGGAATCAAACATCCTAAATCTTTTTAAGTCTAAATTATATACCACTCTCGCGTATACACTTAGCAGCGATAGATTAACCTAATGAGTTCTTAGTCTCTATTCTTGAACTTGACCTGCGGTACAAATCGTTTTCCTATGAGATCTATTGGGGATACTTCGGTGGTTACTGACTTCTGAGACTACTTTGGTGCTTTTCGTTTCAAGTTTCGTATCTACTGAGCAGGCTAGAAGGGTGTGGTAACCCTCGCATGGGTACTTCTGAAGTTTTGAAGTGAGTGGTGATATAAGGGTTTTCGTTATGGATTGGAAGGATTTCATCTAACAACTAATTTAAGGAAAAAGTTCTTTTACACATCATAAGAGTTTTGCATGGTAAGGACCAAGCCTAACCACGTCGACTGATGATGTCGGAACTCCTCGACGAAAAATAATTATTAAGTTGATTTGGAAGAAAATATTATCAGGACAATGTGTTAGTTATGCACATATTTTGTTTAGTGCTTTTGGTTTTGTCCTTGGTATTATTACCATGAACTTTTGATCTGAAAGTAATGAGCACTAACAGTATGCGGGTTCTGATAATTTGAAATTATGGACTTTCATGAAATGATCCCTACTAGGTCTCTATATAACCACTTGGTGTACACAAGTCATGTATAATTAAGATTGGTAAGATAGTTGACTGAGCGACCCTGCCCTAAATCCACAACCAAACAACAAACAGGAAATAAGGCGGGATTACTCACTCTAAATCTACAAGTTTTAATTATAAATGACCCTTATGTATATAATAAGCCATCATAGCTTACCTGTTAGGGTTTCAAATTTTATATGAATGTTGTGATTTAGTTTGAACGAGAGAGTACTCATAATTATAAATAATCATTGGGGTTTGGAAGCGTACCAAAAATATAGCAGGGTTCTTTGATATTTCCCCATTCTCTGGGCTCAAACTCCTCCTACTCCCCCGTCGTTCTTCTCTGTTGGGCAATACCTCTTAAAATGTCCTATTTCACCATAAAGATGACACATTGGACTTATTCCAACATTGGTAGTTGAAGTGATGAACTTGACCGGGGTCCTACAGATATGGGCGGTGTGCCCCTTCATGTTGCATCTAATGCAATGCAGCACTCGACAGACTCCATGATGATGGTAGTTGCACTTGCTGCAGTGTGGGAGGTTTCCCAAGTATGGTGTGGTCGGTGTTGGGATAGCAGGGCCGATGGGGGTATTGACTGCCCGAGTTTGTTGCCCTTCAGTAGGTCCTTAAGTTGAACAACTCCCTTTCTTGTTCTCGAACTTTCGTTTCAGGATATTAGGTTTGAGATCCGGAGTGTCTTTACAAGTCGGCACTTGTTGCTGAAACTGGTTATCACCACAATCGGGGTTGCCGATTACATTTTCACTAACATTTTCTTTGTTAGCATTAAGGTGAGCCATGACAACTTCTATGGCTGTTGTGACTACAGCTTGAAACATAGTTGAATCTATTCGAAGGATTGGTGTTTTACTGGTGGGTTGGTTACGTTTCTTAGGAGGCATGATTCTGCTACACGATAAGAAAATGAGTTCATGAGCAACGATAGTTGTCTCTAGATGTATTCTAAACATTTATATATACATATAAATTTTTCGTTTTGTTATCCGGTTCTCAATGATTCAACCTACATCCGTATGATACAGTCCTGGTAAGAGTAGAAGTAAGTTTCTACAATGGTTATAAACCGAGTGTCAACCGAACTAAGTTATCTTTGGTTCGAGAATGTCATACTCCAACTTCGGAAATATTTAAAAACAATTGATATCAAAGTCTACATAAAATAGACTCATGAATTTGTAGAAATAATCACTCTCAATTGAGATTTCGTGACTCGATTTACTGTTATCAGTCGTAAAGGGAAAAGAAAATAAGATTATGCCTAATGTGAGTAGTGTAATCACTAACTCAGTAGGTTGTATTAATTTATTAGTTATTTGTGTGACGCAAAAGGTTCTCAACCACTTCGCATGAATCACACGTGGTGTTTCCTCTGTTCTCAGTTCTACTCTCGGCGATAATGATTTGTTCTCTCCTGGTATCTAAATGGTGTCCTCCTCCGTAGGCATATTGAATTCCTGTGCCGTCTTACTTCCAATTCTGACACTGATCCCCATTACTTCATAATGGAGAGTTCGAATCCCAGAAGTTCATGCGAACTTGTCATCAGTGCCCTTAATAAGGTAAAGGTACTTGGTGGTATCTATAGTTTCTCTACTCCTCAACTATTTCTTTCTGGGAATCTTCCTAACGAATCTCTTCTGGACCTTGGTTGATTCTTTCGGTGGTTGTCGGAGTGACTACATCTATCTAATTTGTTTATACGAGAACGGGAATGTCTAAAGAATCTATGAGATTAATAAAACTTTTTCGTTACAAATACATTTTTACGGGGATGATCCATTCCGGTCTTTCTATAATCACATAGTGTATACCGATTATATACAATCCAGATCAAATAGACCTTCGAATAAGTGATCTTACTCTAAAACCACATCCAAACAAGGAAAAGGAAGTAGAGTGAAAATCACATATTCTAAGTCTATAAAATCTTAACTACATATAACCTTAACGTATCCACTTAGTAATTATAGACATACCAGAAAAGATCTTTTCAAAACTACTTCTATTCCCAGGAAATCGGTAAACAGGTACATCCACGAGTTTTTGAGAAGACGGAGCATTATAGACTCATGTATTTTAACTTTTGTTCTACATTTTGGTGTCAATATACAATGATTTGAACACATATGTAAAAACTTATACTTTATCAATGAATGGTTGTTGTAGTTTTATTACTATTATGCAATTGTTGTGATACTGTACATGACATCCTCCGCCCCCGAACGTTTCCGTCGTTCCGATTTGGGGGTGGGACATATAGGGTTTCTACATTCTTGTTCATATTGTATTCAATTAGAGAAAATGTAGATCTCAATTAGGGTTGTATGCACACATAGGATTGTTTTTTATGCTCAAAACCCCTCAGAGCGGACACTACAAAAATCAGTATGCAAACCCTAAATAGATAAAGAAAAGAAGGAGATTGATTTCGAGGATGATACTCTTGTATTTTGTGTTCTAAAACTCGATAGAATCATGAAAAATGGATTATGATGCATTGTTTTATGCCATTCAATCTAGTAGTATAATGAAAAAGTTTAGGCACTACCATATGAAGGTTCGGTTGGTAGATATAAAAAACCTAGATAGCCTAGGTGTTTGCGATGTTGTCCTCAAGACAACCTTGGGAATTAACCCGACACTAAAAAAATATCAACTATATTCAATATTTGAAGATAATGTTGATATTAATAGAAAAACTTGATGATGAGGGTCACAATGTTGCATTTATTAATCATCCATGGAGGGTGAGAAAGAGAGATATAGTGGCTACAAAGGGACATAAACGAGTTACACTTTACACGGAGAAAGTGTCTGAAGGTGAAGAAAACATAGTAGAGGAAATATTGACATCCATTATATCTGTCACAACTGAGAAATTTTAGACCTAGCAAAGTCTAAATCCTAGCCAAGTACTAGTGAAAACCACATTGCAATTCTTAATGGATTGTGTAAACTATAGCCATGAAGGCATGTTTATAAACTCGTATCTAAGCATGGATTGAAACCTAAGTTAATTTAGGTTAGTATGAATCAACTGAAGTCAAAATGCTAAGCCTTATACTATAAATAAATACATCAATTTAAATAAGGGTTTTGATTCTTTATACAAGAGCCTAGTGCTTAATCTAAATCATGAAAATACAAGGTGTAAAAGCAGTTTTCGACTAAAGAATGAAGTATCAAAGGTGTTTATGGTTTTGGGAATCTAATCCTAAAACCAAACCGTAAACACTACCATGAAGTAACCTAGATCCGAAAATCCCTCTTCTAGAAGACCTTGGCCGAAAACTCTTTTCTCTTAGACTTAGAATCCGAAAAATCTTTTCCCTTTGACTTTAGGAACGGAAACCCTTTTCTTTAGGCCCATTAAGGGTGAAAACTCATTTCCTAGAAGATATTAAGTCCGAAAACCCCTTTTACTATTCATAGTTTCATCCGTAAACACCTTAAATATCTTATATCTTATCCAAATTCAGCATACCAAGGTGATATGATTCATTTACCAATGCAACCGCCTATATTTCCTTCATACTTAAAATACTTCATAGAGGACATTTCCATTTCAAAGTTCCAGTGAACGAAATCAATATCAATTCTCTCTCACATAGCAAAACCCATTTCCTTCATTTTAAGATCATGCAACTCCAGAGATCATTCTTCTTCCAAACAAGTTATAAGATTAACTAAGTATTCTTCATTTTAGTGTTTATATAACCCATAAGTTCTACTTTCATCAAATTTCACACATATCATTTTAAGATCAAGCAACTCCAGAGATCATTCTTCTTTCCAAGCTTTTTCAATGTTTTAGGGGGGGGGGAATATAAGTAAAACACAAGAAATCTTGGGTTTAAAAATATAATTTACTTATTATGTTTTCTTACCGTTAATATGTATGCAAACATGAAATTTCTTAAAAAAAAGGAAATAAACTTTTAAACTATAATAGGTGTAGTTTATGGATCATATGAAATATTTTACAAAGTGAGGTTAAAACATGGAAATAACCTAATAAACTATAATAGGTATAGTTTATGGAACAAAAGGATTATTTTACAAAATTACATGTTATTTACAAAAAGGTTTTTCGCTTTATTACTAGTAAAATCGATGAAGTAATTTATGAGATGTCTTCGTGTACTTACCTAAGTACCAGTGGAAGTCCCGACTTATGAACCAAAGTCTCCTGGAGGGAGAGTGTGAGTTTGTGTATAGATCTATACGGGACTAACAATCCCGCAACCTGACTACTAGCTACAGTCGTTTTGGGTGACAAACGTCATTAACGATAACGACATCCGAAGAACGTCGTATCAGTATATCTGTCATATTAGTATTGTTATATACATCAGGGTTATATATAATTAATGTCCGGTAGACAGTGGAAAATGTGATTTCTGCCTTACTTCCAGTTCCTTGTTTGGTTTTGGGCTGAGGGTAGATTCACCAATTCAACTGACTATTCGATCTCGTTTATATACAACTCGTATGTACTAAGTGATCATAGGAGGGTAGTAACATCGCATCGAGTTGACAGGGCAAACACATCTTCAGCTAGTTTTACTTATAAATAAAACTAGGTATCATTAAACTAAGTATGGTAATTATACTTTTGCTTTTCGGTCTTGGAACGATTAAGACTACAAATCGGTTTTATAGAAAATATAGGATTTTGTAGGATAAACATTGTTATTTTAATGGTAAATAATGTTCGATTTAACTTTGTAAAAACAAATAAAAGTATTTACTGAAAACAATATTTTACAATAGAGTATGTGGAACTAGGAACATATTTACAAAAGGTTCAACACTTATTTACAAATTAGTATAACATAAAGGACCCTCAATTGTTAATTCTATAATTCCTTAGTTTATACATCAGAGTTATACATAAATAATATCTTATAGGTAGTGGAATATGTGATTTCTGCCTTACTTCCTGTTCCTTGTTTGGTTTTGAGCTTAGGGCAGATCCACACATTCAACTCTCTATTCGATATTAGTTTATATATAACTAGTATAAACTAAGTAATCATAGAAGGAACTAGTATGGTCACATTCTTACTAAGAAAATATAGTATTTTCTGGATGAACACACGAACTTTTCCAAAGAATAAAAGAATATACTTTTCTAACAAAAATGCATATGAACTCACCAACTTTAACGTTGACACTTTTTCAAACCACTTGTATTCTCAGGAAAGTTAGTAGATAGATACCCTCTCAGGTGTTGCGAAGACGGAGCATAGTAGTATTACGTCTTATGTAATTATATTTTATCAATACAATGGTTGTTGATGCTTTGATTACTATTATACAATTGTTGTGATACTGTACATGAAGTCCTTCGCCCCCGAATGTTTCCACCGTTCTTGTTTGGGGGTGTGACAATATGGCACTAATGACATGGGCATATGACTGAGAAAGGGATAACAAGGATTCTGTCACACCCCCGAACCAGACGGCGGAAACGTCCGGGGGCTCGTGTGACTAACAATTGAATAATCATCACAATGAATATACATGAATCATAACACGATCATCACCAACATTACAAAACACAACTGGCATTGTTTACATCAAGTACATTGATAAAATACATAAGTTCTAATTGTTAAAAGTACGATAAGTGCTATTACATAAAACAAAACAATACACACTCGCATATCTTCCAGCTTAACGATTACCTGATAATATAAGTTATTTTGAAAACGGTCAACATATAAAATGTTTGTGAGTTCATAAGTATGTTTGAGTAAAAGTCTTTGTATCTTTCATAAAAACCCAGAAAATCCGATATTTTCTGTAAAATGTCTGAAAATATTGTGAAAATCAAGTATAAATGCATGTGTGAATTACATAGTTATAGTTTATAAAAGAGTAGTTTAGTTTCATTGTATTGTGAATAAATGATAAATGTATATGAATAATTTCCCCCAGAAAATCCGATATTTCAGTTTTATAACAATGTCTAAATTCTTATATCGTTAAATAAGTTGTTTTGTATTGACACAATCAAAGAGTTTATCTTCGAAAGTTTACTTTTGGTACTGAATCCCTATATGAGACGTTATAACCATGCATGATAATGACTAGGTCGCCCGTCTTGATATTTTTCCAAATGCCGGTCTTGCTAAGGATGTTGTCGCCCTACACTGGCCTAGTCTAGCTGTAGCGAGCAGCTAAGGCGTGGGGGGTCACCCCATATAGATCTATACACAAAATCCCGCTTTCCTACCAGGAAACTCTGATTATAACTACAGACTACGATTGTACACTCAGTGGTGCCAACCGACAAGTCTCACTAGATTCTTAACCTCTTTTTATATTATGTTTAATGTTTACGTATTTGTGAGATGTTTTTGTATTCGAAAGGTACTTGAATAAATTTACGGAGTTTTACGATTACATAAGGGTATCGTTACGGCTTACTAACACATGAAATTTCCATTCCAAACCCTATTAGTAAGAAATTTGGCCACAAAGGCCCAGTCACATGTAAAAGGGTAATTTAGGCCGAATAGGCATGTAAATGGGCCACAAAAGCCCAATAAACATGTAATCCATAACTTAGGCCCAAATTAACATGTAAGTGGGCCACAAGACCCAATAAACATGTCATGGAAAACATTGGGCTCATTTCACACTCAATTGGGCCCTTTGGGCCCAATGGCCAAGAAATGTGAATATTGGGCCCAATAAATGGTTTTTGACGTATTTCGTTTGTTCGTTTGATTCGATTGTTTGTTTTAGTTCGAGGCTTTAATAGATTGATGATAAAAGCTTTCATATTGTAAAAATGACATTTTTGGCTAATAATACTCAAATCTTTAATTAAGGCCCAAAGTTTTGTAAAAATGACACTTTAGTCCATAATTTATAAAAGTTTGCAATTTTGTCCCAAATGTCTGTAAATTTACAGTTTTGACCCAAAATGTTATATTTTCACATTTGAAACCCTATTGCGCAGAAAAATACATTTTTAGCCCCTTGTTTGTAAAAATTTACATTTCCGGCCCAATTTTGGAAAACTTTACATTTTTGGTCCAATTTGAAAATAAATGACATTTTCACCTCTAAACTTGGTTTATTTACATTTATGACTCAAAATTTGGCCAAATAACATTTTTAAACCTCAAACCTCATTTTTTTTTTTTGCAAATTGGGCCCAAAGGCCGTGAGGCCCAAAAGTTTGGCCCAATAAGCTTAAATTTGCATTTTTGACCTCTTTAACAGTATGTTTAGCATAAAAATACCTTTTTATACATGTAGGACCTGTTTGGCCCTTTTAAAAACAGAATTTCACTTTTTACCCTTATCTTTTGTTTTCTTCATAATTTTGACCTTTAACAAGGTTTTTTTGTTGAATTATTTTGCATCTTAAACATGTGTTCACCTTTAGCTTGATAATATGATATATATAGTATTGTAGTTCTTAGATCTTTGTTACATAATGTTGGATTAGTGTCTAAGCCTATAACTATATTTGGTAAGTACTTGGCCCGGTTGTGCAAGGTCCTTTTGGGTTGCCTTCACCATAACAACTTGATAGGTTGATTTATATAGAGAAAAGAGTCTTATTATATTAATATGTTATAAGAATAATATATTAAAGGAATAATAATATTATTTAATTAATATTAGTCATAAGTTAATTATAAATTAATTTGGTGACTAAAAGAGGTTAATTGAATAAAGGGGCTTAAACTGTCAAATGTGTGATAGTTGTGTTTTTGGGCTATGAAACCTTATGGATATTAGAGTGGCCAAAATTTAGGGTTAGGATATCTTAAAATTCGTCCAAGCCTCATATCTAGAAGGATCCTTGGATTGCTTAGGGCCTAAGTTATTCAATTAGGGTTAAGGATGTAACCCTAGTAGCTCATAGTATAAATAGACCCTATGGGTGAGGGAAATCGGCCACTCTTGTTAGATTGAAACCCTAGAGCCGATTTTCTCACCTCTTCCCTCTCTTCAAATCATCCTCTTGCTAGTTGGTGTTTGTAAGCCATTAGAGGAGTGACAATTGTGACTCTAAGCTCCAAGAACAAGAAGATTCAAGCAAGCAACTTAAGGTATTCTTCTAGATCTGATTTCATGTGTTATGATTCAATTTTTATCTCTAGATCTATCATTGTAAGCCTTGGAAACATTGCATGTTCAATTAGAGAAACCAAGATCCAAGCATTAGGGTTTGCATGTGCACATAGGAAAGTTCTTATGGCTCAAACCCATCAGTGGTATCAGAGCCTTGATTGATTTCTATTGAATTGATGCTTTGGTTGATTGATTTTTGCATGAAAAAATTCGTTTTTTGTGCCCCTGACTGATGAACCCGGCGAGTCCCATTGTGGACTCGGCGAGTAGCACCAACTCGACGAGTTCATAACGGAACTCGGCGAGTTCAAGCGTCAGTTAGAGTAAATTTCGGGATTTCTTGTTGTTTTGCTTGAGGATACTTGCCTTAATTGTTTTGGGTCATTAAAATCCGAATTTTATCATATATTTGAGTATATCTTTGACCAAACAAAAGATAATTACCATTTGATTGAATAATAATTTCCTTATATGATAATTATTGATTATTTGAATTAATTGGTAAATTGTCTTGCAAGTAATATTGACTAAGTCAAATTTAGATAATCAATAAATTAATTAGTTGATTTATGTTATTTGCTATTTGATCCTTTATGTTTTGAAAAGTTCAAAAACTTGTCCTCAAGTTTTGAAATTTAAGTTTTGTGATTAAAAGTTTAATTTGAACTAATTAAATTTCAAACCTTAGAATTTTACAAGTTTTAAAATTCAACCCTATACTTATAAATTATAGGATTAATATATATATATATATATATATATATATATATATATATATATATATATATATATATATATATATATAACTTAAATGCTAGTCTTACCGTTAGTAGGCCTCATTCATGAAGCCAGTCTATAAGGGGGGTATAAGGTTATGGCCTATAAAATGGCCGTTTAATGGGTGTCCATTCTCACCCACCGCTTCCTTGATTGGTGGAGGGTCGTTAGCCGAATGGGTAGGATCGGGCAAACCTTTTCCTCATTAAAAGTATAATGAATCTATATTAAGTAACTAAATGTTTTTACAAAATTCCCAATCTGAGTTACTTTAGGCAAAAGTGAATTGATGTAATTCCATGAAATTACACTTTGTACCCTTGCTAAGACGTCAATGGAGCGCGTGTGGTTAACCGACACATTAATTGGGTTCTAAGCAAAGGTGGCAAAGGGTGACTCGTTGTTTGTTATAGTTCAATGGAGCGTGTGTGGTTAACCAGCACATTGAATAGGTAACTGTAACAATGAGGGCACCATGTACATTTGCATGGTTATTCACACCCACTTTGTGATCCTCGGCATCCCAGTTGCAAACGAGAGGGGCATATCGAGATTTAAACATGTCATTGAAAAGTTCAATGTATCTCAAAAGATCTAGGAGTTTTCAATACATTTAAAACCTAATTTCCTTTTCGTTTTTCATGGTGGAGAATTAGTGAATCGACATTCACTTGCCTTCAAATTATTTACTTATTAGATTACGGCATCCCTCTTCTAATTAGTGAATAGTGTTGTTGGTTCCTAGCCCTAATTTTTCATTTGGGTGATTAATTTGGGAAATTCATTTCTAATCAACTTTGTTCCTTTTTCATTTCAGATTTCGAACGCAAACAACAACGCTTCTGGGTCAAACTCCTCTGGTTCATTCTCACTCATGAACTTGTGTGGAAAAGTGATATTCGATGGGACCAATTTCAGTAATTGGATCCGCAACATTCACATGCTCACTCGCTATGAGGACAAAGAGTATGTCCTCGATGAGAAGCTTAAGGATATTGACATCGAAACTGCTACTGCCGATGAGATCGCGGCCTACGAGGCCCACGAGCGTGATGCCACGAAAGTCCATTGCATAATGCTCGCGACTATGACTGCTGAACTCCAAAAGTCCTATAAGGACAAGTACCTCTATGAGATGCACCAGGATATGCTGGAACGCTACCACCATAGTGCTAGGGAAGAGAGGTAGGAGATCATCACTTCGACGATCACTACCAAAATGGCTAATGGAGAGTCCCTTACTGCCCATCTGCAAAAGATGCAGAGATATGTTGATCGCCTGCTGAAGTTGAATGTGAACTTCGATCAAGAGCTAGCAGTTGACATCATCCATCACTCATTGCTTTCCTGCTATTTCCAATTCTGCATGACCTACCATATGAATAAGGAAGAGGTCTCCTTGAGCAAGCTTCAGGGCTTGTTGAGGACTGCTGAGAGCAACCTCAAGGATAAATCTGTTGCATCACCTCCCACTCCAGCTGCTGCCCCTGTCTTGGCAATAGGGAAAGGGAAGGGTAAGAAGAGGAAGGCCTCCTCAGGGGGTCACCACAAGGGAAAGTCTCAAGATGGCACCTCTTCTAGTGGGACCAAAGTTGGTTCTGCTAAACCCAACTCAAACCCTCAAGAGGCAAAGTGCCACTATTGCCACAAGATAGGGCATTGCAAGAGAAGCTGCCCAGAATATCTGCAGGCCATCAAGGATGGAAAGATCAAGCCATCTTTCGCAGGTATTTACACGATTAAATCTAATACTTTATCACATGCTACTTCTTGGGTTCTTGATACAGGATGTGGTTTTCACATATGTTCTCATTTGCAGGGACTAAGAAGAAATAGGGATGTGGAGCGTGGAAGGATGAATCTGATCATGGGAAACAGAAGATCGTCGCCTGTGACCAAGATTGGAGTTTATTCCTTAGTTCTTTGTAATGGTTTAGATTTAAATTTGAATAATTATTGCTATTCGCCAGATATGGCTAGAAACATCATTTCATTTTATGGTTTATATAAACAAGGCTTTAGATATTCATTTGATAATGAAAAGGGTTCTATTTATGCTTATTTTAATAATGTTTTATATTTTGAAGCATTGCCTTGTAATGGACTATATGAAACTGTTATGGTTGTAGACAACTTAGGAAATGATGTGTTGTGTATGGATTCTTCCAATAGTATGGATAAAGCATGCTTGTGGCATTGTCGTCTTGGACATGTCAACAAGAAACGCATAGCCCAACTCCAAAAGGATGGAGTGTTGGAGTCATTCGACCTTAGGGACGACGACGTGTGCGGGTCTTGTTTACTTGGAAAGATGACTAAGTCACCCTTCACTGGCACTTGTGCGAGGGGTGAGGGTTTATTGGATCTCATACATACAGATGTATGTGGACCCTTTAGATCCACCATAAGGGACGCAAATCGCTTCTATGTGACTTTCACAGATGATTATAGCAGATATGGTTATATCTACTTGATCAAGCACAAGTCAGAAACCTTTGAAAAGTTCAAAGAGTTTAAACAAGAAGTGGAGAATCAATTGGGCATGAAAATCAAGATGCTTCGATCTGATCGAGGTGGAGAGTACCTAAGTCTTGAATTACACGACTACCTCAAGGAATGTGGAATAGTTTCACAATTGACGCCACCTAGGACACCACAATTGAATGGTGTAGCTGAGAGGCGTAATCGAAGCTTGCTAGACATGGTTTGTTGCATGATGAGTCGTGCTTCACTACCTATCTCTTTCAGGGGGTATGCCTTAGAGACTGCCGCCCATATCCTTAACTTAGTACCTACGAAGAAGGTTGCCAAAACACCTCACGATATGTGGACAGGTAAAGCTCCCTCGTTAGCACATATCAAGGTTTGGGGTTTCGAGGTTTTCGTAAGACGAGAAACTCACGACAAGATCAAACCTCGTAGTGAGCGATGTATTTTCATCGGCTACCCACAGAAATCTTTTGGATATCTCTTCTATAGACCAAGTGGCAATGTTGTCTTCGTTGCGAGGAGAGGGGTTTTCCTAGAGCGAGAACTCATAAGCCAACGAGACAGTGGGAGGCAGATCGATCTTGAAGAGCCTCAAGAGTCGAGCGATGAAGGAACCTCTAACACTGGCGCTCAACCCAAGGAGGAAACTCCGGTTGAACCGATTGACGAATCCTTACCTCTTAGACGTTCCGAAAGAGTTACTGTTCCACTCCAGTTTTATGGTTTTCATATTACTATGGAAGGGGATACGTTCATTAGTGATAGTAAACTAGTGAATATCGATGAACCTAACAGCTATAAGGAAGCCATGGCAGGCCCAGAGTCTGCGAAGTGGAAAGAGGCTATGGATAGCGAGATCCAATCCATGTATGACAACCAAGTTTGGAATTTGGTTGAAAATGGACCAGGTCGTAAGACGGTCGGGTGCAAGTGGATCTTCAAGAAGAAGTATGACATGGATCGAAACGTGCACACTTATCAGGCGCGATTGGTTGCGAAGGGTTTCAGTCAAACTCCTGGAGTTGACTATGATGAAAGCTTCTCACCAGTTGCGAAGATAAAGTCTATCATGCTGATGCTGGCCATTGCTGCATTTCATGACTATAAAATATGGTAGATGGATGTCAAAACCGCTTTCCTTAATGGGAAGTTGGCTGAGGATGTTTACATGGCTCAGCCAGAGGGTTTTGTCAATGCGAAGCATCCTAATAGAGTGTGTAAGCTTGAGAAGTCTATTTATGGACTTAAGCAAGCGTCTTGCAGATGGAATATTTGTTTCGACGAGAAGGTCAAAGAGTTTGGTTTTCTACGAAGCGAAGATGAGTCTTGTGTATATTTCAAAGCCAGTGGGAGTGTAGTAAGCTTCCTCGTATTGTATGTCGATGACATACTACTCATAGGAAACGACATCCCGACACTGAAGGAAGTCAAGTCCTGGCTCGGGAAGTGCTTCGCTATGAAGGACCTCGGAGAGGCTTCCTATATTCTGGGAATAAGGATAGTGAGAGACAGAAGTAAGAGACTAATAGGACTTAGTCAAAACACTTACTTGGACAAGGTACTAAAACGTTTTAGTATAGAGAATTCAAAGAAAGGGGAGTTACCAATCCAAAGTAATGCCAAGTTGAGTAAGACTCAGAGTCCGAGTACTGAAGTCGAGATAGCAGAAATGAGCCGAGTACCTTACGCTTCCGCAGTCGGCTCGATCATGTACGCTATTACTTGCACTCGCCCGGATATGGCCTTCGCTTTGAGCATGGTCAGCAGATATCAAGGGAATCCTGGCAGAGCGCATTGGATAGCAGTCAAGAACATTCTTAAGTACCTTCGGAGGACCAAGGAATGGTTTCTAGTCCTCGGTGGGACTGATTACTTAAAGGTGCGTGGGTACAGTGACGCCAACTTTCAGACCGACAGGGACAACTATCGTTCGCAGTCGGGTTGGGTCTTTACCCTCAATGGAGGAGCAGTAACTTGAAAGAGTTCCAAACAGGAAACTGTAGCTGATTCAACGTGTGAATCAGAGTACATTCCAGCAAGCGAAGCGTCAAAGGAGGCAATATGGTTGAAAAACTTCATTGGAGACCTTGGAGTTGTGCCAGCCATAAAGGAGCCCATGGAAATTTTCTGTGATAATGAAGGAGCGGTTGCCTTGACCAAGGAACCAAGAGATCACGGTAGATCTCGACATATCGACATACAATATCACTTTATTTGACATCGGGTGGAAGAAGGACTCCTCGTAGTGAAGAGGGTATCGTCAGAGGATAACGCAACAGATCCGCTTACGAAGGGACTGAGCAGGGTTAAGCATTTGCAGCATGCTAGGAGCATTGGGCTAAAGGACGATATTAGTTTAGATTAGATAGTTTGGAAACATGTAATAGATAAGTTGCTATTAACATTTTATGATTAAATAAAGGAGTATTATTTATTAGTAATGTTACTGTCTTATCTTAATCTTTTACTTATTGTTTCATTTTGCATGTTTTGACTTCCTGAATAATTATGTTATTTGATAATAATCGAATTATTCGAATGGTCCACAGTCGTTCATATGTTGGAAGTAGATATCTGTGACATCCCCATTTTCACGGCCAGAAAAGACCGATTTTGTTTATGCTTGTTTGAAAATCAGAGTAACATTTTAAATAAAAGTGTTGCGGAATTTGTCCCAAAACAAAATATGATAAAGATTTATCAAAAGCATTTCCAAATAAATGTATTTCATTAAAAGACTCGGGATGTCATGTTCGATACAGATCAAAAGCATAATCAGTACAATATAAGCCTTACTACATTATTTCATATCTACAGGCCTATATCCGTAATCCCTCAACCAAAACATCACATCTATGTTCGAGCGTCACTACCTGTAATACATGAAACTGAGTGGGTCAGGCTTGGGAGCTTGGTGAGCAGATAGGGTTTTCAACCCACAATAAATAAGTTTATTAATTTCATCGATCAACAATAACCCGATTACCCGTTCCCGTTATCCTCACTTTACGTCCCTAAACACCTATCATAAGGGATCTAGCCTAAGGATCATCATCGGGATGGACACTACTGCTAAGGGGGTTCCTCGGCAATAAATGTCCTAAAGGCAACCATGAGGGGGATGGAGTACACCGGTGAACACATCGTCACAAACACCTACAGGTTGCGAGCCTGCTAGCGTTCCACTGGACTGTCTAGAAGAGTCTGTGGTCGTCATCTATACTCTGCTAGATGACTGGATCATCAACAACATCGAGGCCTCTCATCATTTTATCACACATCGTCTTATTACATCTACCCATGTTTTACCCCAACATTTTTGTAGATATAAAATACATATACAGTTTAAATCATGAAAAACGTGTATAAATCATTCATCCAACATAGACAGCAACTATTCAGATAATATGCACACATAGCACGTAATTTATATAAAATACTTCATATCTATGTGTAAGATGAAAGTAAATATGCACTCACCTGATTAGGTGGTGACTCGGTACTCGGACAGCACTTCGTTATCTCAAAACAATTTTGCCTTGACAAAACCTAGTATCAATACCACCAGCCTTTAGTTTTAACGTTAACCGCGACTAATTAATAGTCTAGCTATTATTATTATTATTATATAAACGTTAAATAACACTCAATATAACTCATAATAATAGCCCAAATAATTATTTTAAGGACCTAATAACATTACTATATTAAAACATAAGCTATACTAAAGATACGTTAGGCATAGCTCACTTACAGCGGGTTTTTCTCAAAACCGGGCTTCGCTGGAGCAGCGTTTCCGAGCCGAAAAGGCTCTTTTCTCGGGACTCCGGGAGCCTCGGGGCTTCCTTCGGGTGCTAGGGGGTTTACCTAGACTTTAGGGGGCTTAGGGAGCTTAGAGAGAGAAAGTTGAAGGGTGAGGTGTGAGGAAGTTGGAATGCCCGACACCTCTATTTATAGTGAAAATATCTGATGGACTCGCCGAGTCTTGACTCAGACTCGCCGAGTTGGTGCATGTGGCAGCCTTCTGGTGGTGCCACGTGTCCAATTCTGGTGGTGTCACGTCACCCAATATCGCGTATCAGCCTCCCGACTTAGAAAAATCGTAACTCTCGCATACGAGCTCCGTTTTCGACGTTCTTTTTTTCAACTCGTAGGTAAAAACAAGATCTACAAGTTTCATTTAGACCCCGTCGGCTAATTCTCAACCGATCTTAAATTTAACAGTAGGAGGAGATTAGACTGCTAAATAACGCGAAGAATTCATAACTCCTTCATACGGACTCCGTTTCCGTCTGTCTTTTTACCGTTGAGTTCCTATTAATGAGATCTTCAACTCTCATTTAGGTCGCATAAGCGAACAACCGCTCGAACTAAAATTCGAGTTTCGGGTTGTACACTACTAAGCCGAAACTTTAAAAAATCATAACTTCCTCATACGAAGTCAGATTTGGGCGTTCTTTTTATGGATTTTCTCGGTTTAACATACTCTACGACTTTGGTTTAGATTACTAAGGCTAAAAAGTCTTCTATCGTCAATTCACTTTTTACGCTTCCCGATGCCGTGCCGGTTCCGTCGTGAAACTTCGAGGTGTCATAACTACTTCGTTATAACTCGGATTTCGGCGTTGTTTATATCCCCGGAATCCATGTTTCGACCACTACAACTTTATGTAAAGATATCGGGCTTATCTCATACTTTAATTTTGACTCTTATTTTTATCCTTTATTTATTTTAAATTTATAAATAAGTAATAAGCTTATAAATGCACATAATTCACATAATACTCAAATAATTCATCTTTATTACTTCAAAAGGAGTTACAATAGTTGACCTAGACTATTACATCATCTGATAATGCTTAGCCCCGAAACCCGGGCGTTACAATTCTCTCCCCCTTAGGATGATTCCGTCCCGGAATCATGCGTCACCAAACAGATGCGGATAGCGACTCATCATGTCATCCTCTGTTTCCTAAGTGAGATTCGGCCCATTCGAATGTTTCATTGGACTAGCACTAAGTTGACCATCTTGCGTCGTAACTTCTTAGTCTTACGGTCAACAATTGTCTCGGGCTCTTCAATCAGTCTCTTGTTCTCATCCATTCTTAATTCTGACATTGGAATTATGTCGGGAACTTCTCCCGTGAATTTCCTCAGATAACACATATGGAAGGTGTTATGAATACCATCGAGTTCTTCGGGCAATTCCAACTTGTAAGCTTGGTTCCCAATCTTCTGAAGAACTTTGAACAGTCCAATAAACCTTGGACTTAGCTTTCCTCGTTTCCCGAATCTTATAAGTCCCTTCCACGGTGAGACTTTAAGCAAAACCGAATCCCCAACTTCGAAGGGCATCGGTCGTCTATTCTTGTCAGCATAACTCTTCTGACGATTCTGAGCTGCTAACATTCTTTCCCTAATCACCTTCAGTTTCTCAGCAGTCTCATGGACTATCTCGGGGCCCATAAACTGCTTTTCTCCAGCCTCAAGCCAACAAGACGGCGTACGACACTTCTGTCCGTACAAGGCTTGATAAGGTGCCATCTTGATGCTCGAGTGGAAACTGTTGTTGTAGGAAAATTCTACCAGAGGTAAATGCTCGTCCTAGTTCCCTTAGAACTCGAGGGTACATGCTCTCAACAAATCTTCCAACGTCTGAATCGTTCTTTCGCTCTGACCATCGGTCTGTGGATGGTAAGCCGTACTCAAACACAACTTCGTACCCAATTCCTGTTGTAGACTTCTCCAAAACCTTGACGTGAAATGACTATCACGATTCGATACAATCGTTAGAGGAACGCCGTGAAGTCTCACAATTTCCTTCACATAAGCATTTGCAAGCTTATCCATTGACCAAATTTCGTTGGCAGCTATGAAGTGTGCACTCTTTGTGAAACGATCCACGACCACCCAAATCATGTCGTGACCGTTCTTCGTCCTGGGTTGTTTAGTTACAAAATCCATGGTGATGTCTTCCCATTTACCCATGGGTACAGGTAAGGGTTCTAAACTCCCATACAGTTTCTGATGTTGTGCCTTAACTCTTGCACAAGTTACACACTCGGCCACATACTTTGCAACATCGATCTTCATCGTCGGCCAATAGTAGTAGGGTTTTAGGTCCCTATACATTTTAGTGCTACCGGGATGGACCGAGTACATGGTCTTTTGAGCTTCTTCCATCAGAAGATCTCTTATTCCTCCCGTCTTATGTACCCAAATCCGATCTTGCAATACCTTCTGTCCTTGACGGTTTGTACCGAATACCAACGTCTTTCCCAAACGTTCTTCTTTTCGGTCATTCTTTTCCGAAGCTTCTCCTTGAGCTTTCTTGATACTTTCCACAATTGTCGAGACAACTTCAATTCTCAACGCTTTTGGCCTTTTTCTTTCAAGATTGACTTTCCGACTAAGAGCATCAGCAACAACATTTGCTTTACCGGGGTGGTAAAGTATCTCACAGTCGTAGTCCTTGAGTAATTCTAGCCAGCGTCGTTGCCTCATGTTCAATTCTTTCTGATTAGAGAGATACTGGAGACTCTTATGATAAGTGAAAAGTTTGCACTTCGTTCCATAGAGGTAATGCCTCCATATCTTAGAGCAAAAACCACCGCTGCCAACTCCAAATCGTGAGTGGGGTAGTTCTTTTCGTGCTCCTTCAATTGTCGAGATGCGTATGCTATGACCTTTTCTCTTTGGGTCAGAACACAACCAACCCAACTCCAGATGCGTCACTATAGACCGCGAAGTCTTCAACTCCATCGGGTAGAGAAAGAATCGGTGCTTCACATAACTTCTTCTTTAGCTTCTCGAATGCTTCTTCGTGTTTCTCACTCCATGTATAGGTAGCTCCTTTGTGGGTCAAAGTTGTCAATGGAGCAGCTATCGAAGAAAAGCCTTGGATAAATCGTGGGTAATATCCAGCTAATCCAAGAAAGCTTCGAATCTCTGTGGGACTCTTTGGACGTTCCCACTTCATTACAGCTTCGATTTTTGCTGGGTCAACCATTATCCCCTCCTGGTTAACCACATGACCCAAGAATTGGACTTCTCTGATCCAAAAATCACACTTGGAGAACTTTGCATACAATTTCTCCTTCTTTTAGACTTCCAACACTTCTCGTAGATGCTGGCCATGCTCCTCCTAGCTTTTCGAGTAGATGAGAATGTCATCGATGAACACTATCACAGATTTATCGAGGAATGGTTTACAAACCCTATTCATTAAATCCATGAATGCTGCTGGAGCATTGGTTAGTCCAAACGACATAACCAAGAACTCATAGTGTCCATATCTCGTTCTGAACGCAGTCTTCTCGATATCCTGATCTCTCACCTTCAGCTGATGATATCCTGACCTAAGATCGATCTTTGTGAAATAGCTCGAACCTTGCAGCTGATCGAATAGGTCATCAATCCTCGGCAATGGATACTTGTTCTTCACTGTTTCCTTGTTCAGCTCTCGGTAGTCTATACACATTTTCATGCTTCCGTCTTTCTTCTTCACGAATAGCACCGGAGCTCCCTAGGGTGATAAACTAGGTCTGATAAAACCGTTGTCCAACAACTCATGAAGTTACGTCATGAGCTCCTTCATCTCCGTCGGTGCTAATCGGTATGGTGCCTTTGCTATCGGTGTCGTTCCTGGTAACAAGTCTATATGAAACTCCACTTGTCTATCAGGTGGTAATCCGGGAAGATCTTTGGGAAAGACTTCCGGATAATCACACACGACTGGTATATTTTGTACCTCCTTCTTTTCCTTCTTAGCATCGATAACGAATGCCAAGTATGATGCACATCCCTTGGACAAACATTTTCTTGCCTTCATCAGGGAGATAATTCCAGAATTCACTCTGCGTTTGTCCCCGTACACTATAAATGACTCTTTTCCGGGTGGATTTACCCTTACTATCTTATTTCGGCATTAAATCTCAGCATCGTTGGCGCTAAGCCAATCCATTCCCAAAACGATGTCGAAACCGTTCAACTCTATTGGCAACAACTCTTCATGGAATTCGTTTTCGTTTAGGTCGATGACGATGTTCTTAATACGATTACTAACAGGTACGAATTTGCCACTGGCAACTTCTACAATCAGGGCATTATCAAGTTTTTCTACAGGCAATGCTAATTTCCCACCAAATTTATGCGACACAAAAGAGTAGTTGGCTCCGAAATCAAACAGTATATTGGCAGGCAAACCATTTACAAGAAAGGTACCTGAAGTGACGTTTGCTGCCTCCTTTGCAGCCTCAAGCGTCATTTGGAAGGCTCTTGCCTTCGGCTTCGGTGGAATGTTGGGTCTTCCTGCCTCCTTCTTCTTCGGGCAGTCTCTCGAAATGTGCCCCTCCTCGTTGTACTCATAACATACCTTCTTAGTGAACGTGCATTCGTTGGCATAGTGCCCAGGCTTTCTACATTTGAAACAAGTGACTCCTCCGTCACATTTCCCATGGTGCTTCTTCTTGCACTTGTCGCACCATTTTGCCTCGGCTCCTCCTCCTCTCGAACCAGACTTCGGGAATTTACTCTTCTTATCGGACCTCGAGGATCCGTCAAATTTCCTTTTCTCACCAACCTCGGCCCTCTCCAGACCCCTTTCCTTTTGCTGGGTTTCCACATTCTTAGCTGCTCGAACAGCTGATTTCAGAGTGGTTGCCATCTTGACTGTCATGCCAAAGTCAGCTGGCAGTCCATTTGCGAACCTCTCAATTTTGGAGAGTTCGGTTGGCACTAGGTATGGAAATAACTTCATCTTCTCAATGAATGCAGTAGCGTAGTCGTCAACGCTCATTCTCCCCTTCTTCAGGTTTTGGAACTCATTGTTCAGATCAATCAGATCTATTTCTGAACAGTATTGTGCCTTCAGTTGTTCCAAGAACTCATCCTATGACATCTTTAGGGCTTCTCCTCACGGCATTGTATCTGCCAGTAACTTCCACCAGCTCAAGACTCCAGTTTTCAGTTGTGTTACTGCGAAGATGGTCTTCTGTTTCTTGCTACAGCTGCAGCTCTCGAACACCATCTCCATTTCGGAGATCCAATCCATAATCTCAACAGGCTTTGGGCTTCCTGAGAGACTTGGTGGCTTCGCACCCAATAAATTGCTATACATCCGCCCATCCTTGTCCTTTCCCCTCTCCGGGCCATTCCTTCGTTCTCCTTGAGTTCCAACTTGACTCACATGGCGGCTATAGTTCCTTTCCTCCGATTGCTCGAGACTCAGCTCGGGTTGCTCAACGGGCATGGTAGGTTCATCCCTATTCAACATCTGCCTCATTTCTTCCCTTTGTTCAGCTAACATCGCCCGAATCATGGCTTGTAGTCCAGCCATGGTGATTGGTTCGGGTGCAACTTCTACTACAACAGGTATTTGTTGAATCACTGGGGGTTGATTCCTATTCCCATTCGCATTCCCAGCTCCACTGCGGGTTCTTGCCATTTTGATCTATACACCGAATAAGGTGAATTTAGATCTTTATTCAGGATAGATGTTTAAATTATCCTTATCTCTCCGAAATGTTTACATCATAGTTCTAATATCCTAGTCGTACGCTTAAAATCCTAAACACATAAGGTTTCCAGATCCGGTCGGCAACAGACCACATATTCGAACAAATAACAGCACATCAGGCACAAAGCATTTAGCACATAAAAGCGTTTTAGGCAAAATTCCTAAAATAAGCTAGTGCTCACATCTCACCATCATTGCTTAGCATTCTAAGTTTAAGTCTAGAAATCCTACAAATTCCTAGTTCGCTTAAACTAGTGCTCTGATACCAACTGTGACATCCCCATTTTCACGGCCAGAAAAGACCGATTTTGTTTATGCTTGTTTGAAAATCAGAGTAACATTTTAAATAAAAGTGTTGCGGAATTTGTCCCAAAACAAAATATGATAAAGATTTATCAAAAGCATTTCCAAAGAAATGTATTTCATTAAAAGACTCGGGATGTCATGTTCGATACAGATCAAAAGCATAAACAGTACAATATAAGCCTTACTACATTATTTCATATCTACAGGCCTATATCCGTAATCCCTCACCCAAAACATCACATCTATGCTCGAGCGCCACTACCTGTAATACATGAAACTGAGTGGGTCAGGCTTGGGAGCCTGGTGAGCACATAGGGTTTTTAACCCACAATAAATAAGTTTATTAATTTCATCAATCAACAATAACCCGATTACCCGTTCCCGTTATCCTCACTTTACGTCCTTAAACACCTATCATAAGGGACCTAGCCTAAGGATCATCATCGGGATGGACACTACTGCTAAGGGGGTTCCTCAGCAATAAATGTCCTAAAGGCAACCAGGAGGGGGATGGAGTACACCGGTAAACACATCGGGATTGACTGTCTAGAAGAGTCTGTGGTCGTCATCTATACTCCGCTAGATGACTGGATCACCAACAACATCGAGGCCTCTCATCATTTTATCACACATCGTCTTATTACATCTACCCATGTTTTACCCTAACATTTTTTGCAGATATAAAATACATATACAGTTTAAATCATGAAAAACATGTATAAATCATTCATCCAACATAGACAACAAGTATTCAGATAATATGCACACATAGCACGTAATTTATATAAAATATTTCATATCTATGTGTAAGATGAAAGTAACTATGCACTCACCTAATTAGGTGGTGACTCGGTAGTCGGACATCACTTCGTTATCTCAAAAGAATTTTGCCTTGACAAAACCTAGTATCAATACCACTAGGGTTAGTTTTAACGTTAACCGCGACAAATTAATAGTCTAGCTATTATTATTATTATATAAGCGTTAAATAACACTCAATATAACTCATAATAATAGCCCAAATAATTATTTTAAGGACCTAATAACATTACTATATTAAAACATAAGCTATACTAAAGATAGGTTAGGCGTAGCTCACTTACATCGGGTTTTTCTCAAAACCGGGCTTCGCTGGAGCAGCGTTTCCGAGCCAAAAGGCTCTTTTCTCGGGACTCCGAGAGCCTCGGGGCTTCCTGCGGGTGCTAGGGGGTTTACCTAGAATTTAGGGGGGCTTAGGGATCTTAGAGAGAAAGTATAGAGAGAGAAAGTTGAAGGGTGAGTGTGATGAAGTTGGAATGCCCGGCACCTCTATTTATAGCGAAAATATCTGATGGACTCGCCGAGTCTTGACTCAGACTTGCCGAGTTGGTGCATGTGGTAGCCTTCTGGTGGTGCCACGTGTCCAATTCTGGTGGTGCCACGTCACCCAATATCGTGTATCTGCCTCCCGACTTAGAAAAATCATAACTCTCGCATACAAGCTCCGTTTTCAACGTTCTTTTTTTCAACGCGTAGGTAAAAACAAGATCTACAACTTTCATTTAGACCCCGTTGGCTAATTCTCGACCAATCTTAAATTTCATAGTAGGAGGAGATTAGACTGCTAAATGACCGCGAAGAATTCGTAACTCCTTCATACGGACTCCATTTTCGTCTATCTTTTTACCGTTGAGTTCCTATTAATGAGATATTCAACTCTCATTTAGGTCGCGTAAGCCAAAAACCTCTCGAACTAAAATTCGAGTTTCGGGCTGTACACTACTAAGCCGAAACTTTGAAAAATCATAACTTCCTCATACGAAGTCAGATTTGGGCGTTCTTTTTATGGATTTTCTCGGTTTAACATACTCTACGACTTTGGTTTAGAATACTAAGGCTAAATGTCTTCTATCGTAAATTCACTTTTTACGCCTCCTGGTGTCGTGCCGGTTCCGTCGCGAAACTTCGACGTGTCGTAACTTCTTCGTTATAACTCGGATTTCGGCGTTCTTTATATCCCCAGAATCCTTGTTTCGACCACTACAACTTTATGTAAAGATATCGGGCTTATCTCATACTTTAATTTTGACACTTATTTTTATCCTTTATTTATTTTAAATTTATAAATAAGTAATAAGCATATAAATGCACATAATTCACATAATACTCAAATAATTCATCTTTATTACTTCAAAAGGAGTTACAATAGTTGACCTAGACTATTACATCATCTGATAATGCTTAGCCCCGAAACCCGGGCATTACAATATTAATGAAGACTGTCATGAATTGGTGTGTGTAGATTGTCTAATGTGTATTAGACATAGCAAAGGTTTGCTACAACGTTCATGAGTGCTTATGAACTTGATTTGAGCATTCGAATAAACCCACACTTGCTGGAATCACTTCATGGAATTTATCACGAGTGATCGCAAGATGGTAATATCATATGCTCTTAAAACCTAGATATATGGTTTATTGTTTGTTAATTGGTTATGCATTGATAATGCGCAAACGCATCAGTAACTTGATGTTATAAAACGCATTGTTGTGTGTGATTTGATTAGTGGATAGTAGATGAATATAAGTCGAAGTTTATTTTTTCCTTTTATCCTAAGAGGGTAAAAGCGATATCAGGGCCCCTCGATGATATGATTTGACTTATGTGTCGGGCCCGGTCAGGACTGAATTGATGTGTTCAGTTAAGTTCTATGTCAAATGAATCTGGGATCGAGAAACCAATTGCAGGACAATAAGTTTGACCATGTTCCATGTAATTGTCTGCACGATATCTAGAACAGAGGATTATACGATTCCTTATCTGAAGGATAGGATATTGATAAGATCAGAGTTTGACAGCGTCTTTGAGAGCTACGATTGCTAATCAGATTGTGTTTGTGTTTATAGTTACTAGACTTATCCAAGTGGGAGATTGTTGGATTAGTGTCTAAGCCTGTAACTATATTTGGTAGTTACTTGACCCGGTTGTGCATCGTCCTTTTGGGTTGCCTTCTCCATAGCAACTTGACAGGTTGATTTATATAGAGAGAAGAGTATTATTATATTAATATGTTATAAGAATAATATATTAAATGAATAATAATATTATTTAATTAATATTAGTCACAAATTAATTAGGAATTAATTTGGTGACTAAAATAGGTTAATTAAATAAAGAGGCTTAAACTGTTAAATGTGTGATAGTTGTGTTTTTGGGCTATGAATCCTTGTGGTTATTAGGGTGGCCGAATTTTAGGGTTAGGATATCTTAAATTCGTCCAAGCCTCATATCTAGAAGGATCATTGGATTGCTTAGGGCCTAAGTTATTCAATTAGGGTGAAGGATGTAACCCTAGTAGCTCATAGTATAAATTGACCCTATGGGTGAGGGAAATCGGCCACTCTTGTTAGATTGAAACCCTAGAGCCGATTTTCTCACCTCTTCCCTCTCTTCAAATCATCCTCTTGCTAGTTGGTGTTTGTAAGCCATTAGAGGAGTGACAATTGTGACTCTAAGCTCCAAGAACAAGAAGATTCAAGCAAGCAACTTAAGGTATTCTTCTAGATCTGATTTCATGTGTTATGATTCAATTTTTATCTCTAGATCTATCATTGTAAGCCTTGGAAACATTGCATGTTCAATTAGAGAAACCAAGATCCAAGCATTAGGGTTTGCATGTGCACATAGGAAAGTTCTTATGGCTCAAACCCATCAGTGGTATCAGAGCCTTGATTGATTTCTATTGAATTGATGCTTTGGTTGATTGATTTTTGCATGAAAAAATTCGTTTTTTGTGCCCCTGACTGATGAACCCGGCGAGTCCCATTGTGGACTCGGCGAGTAGCACCAACTCGACGAGTTCATAACGGAACTCGGCGAGTTCAAGCGTCAGTTAGAGTATGATTTTTAGAGATGTTTGGAGAGAATTTTCAAGTGTGTGTGTGTGTTTGTGTTTTGGCTCTCGGCCGAAGATAGAAGAAGAGAGGGGAAGAGAGGTTGTGAAGTGACTAGCATGGATGTATGGTGGTTTAAAGCCTAGATGTATGTTGGATTTTATGGAGATGACACTCCAAAGTGAAACCCCCCTCTAATTCTTCTATTTTTTTTGTTTATACATGAGCTGATATTTTGGGCCAGGGAGAAATGATGGAGTAGTTTGGGGCCATTAACATTAGCTAAGACATTTGGATCCTAAACATAAGGTTTTTCGGCCCATTGGGCTCTTGGAAGCATTCACGGTGCAATTAGAGTAAAAGAATGGGCTTATGACCCACTAAGGTTAATTGGATTAGTTATGGCCCAATAAGGCCCATTAGGGTTAGAATGAATCATTCTAAGCCCAAATGGTCCAAAATCTTTTAGATTTATGGATTGGGTCCAATTAGGATCCAATTAGGGCCTCTAAGTCCAATAAAGTTAAAGTGGGTGCTTATTGGTCCATTAGGCCTAATAAGGAACTCCTAGTGCAAAATGGACTTAAACCACGGATCTTAGGGCTTCAGACTCTTTGATGAATATAATTGATGAATCAAACTGAGCATTGAGTGAGATTTACTTAAAGTATATGTTTTACAATTGTTGAATGGTTACAATGGAATAGAATTTCCTTGCTAAAATTGCCAGTTGTGACATCATCCCCCCGTTAGAGGGAATATTGTCTCGAAATTCTTTTGAAAACTAGGATTGTGATGGAAGGAATAAGTGAGGGTACTTTTGCTTCATCTGGTCTTCTCGTTCCCACGTGAATTCCGGTCCGCATTTTGCACTCCAACGAACCTTCACGATCGGGATGTGACTTTGCTTTGTACGGTTCACCTCCCTATCGATAATCTCGACTGGTTCTTCGACTAACAGGAGGTTCTCATTTAGCTCGAACTCTTCCAAAGGGACGACAAGGGTTTCATCTGATAGACACTTTTTCAGATTTGAGACGTGGAACACTGGGTCTACGTTGCTCAGCTCGAAGGGTAGCTGCAGCTTGTAAGCCACTAGACCAATCCGGGCAAGAATCTCGAAAGGTCGAATGTACCGCGGGTTCAATTTTCCTATTTTCCCAAATCGAATCATTCCTTTCCAAGGAGATACCTTTAACAGCACGCGATCCCCAACTTGAAATTCTAGCGGCTTCCGACGCTTGTCAGCATAGCTCTTCTGTCGATCTCGCGATGCCTGAAGTCGAGCTGTGATTTGGACTATCTTCTCGGTTGTTTCATGAATGATTTCGGGTCCTGTAAGAGCACTGTCTGGCGATTGCCCTTTTGCTAGTTGAGTGTCACCCACCTTGGCCCAGCATAGGGGCGATTTGTATTTACGTCCATAGAGAGCCTCGAAGGGAGCAACCTTGATGCTCGTATGGTAACTATTGTTATAAGAGAATTCGATCAGAGGCAAGTGGGCATCCCATGATTTGACGAAGTTAATCACGTAAGCTTGGAGCATATCCTCGAGTTTCTGAATGGTACGCTCACTCTGACCATCCCTCTGCGGGTGGTAGGCGGTGCTCATATCTAGCTGTGTTCCCATTGCCTTCTGAAGAGATTGCCAAAATCTTAAAGTAAATTTGCTATCTCGATCCGAGATAATAGATACGGGCACTCCATGGAGTTTCATGACCTCCTTGATGTAGTTTCGGGTCAGCTTTTCCATCTTGTAGGATTCTTTTATTGGCAGGAAATGAGCGGATTTTGTCAATCTATCGATAATTACCCAGATAGCATCCAATCCGTCTGATGTCTTTGGCAATTTGGTCACGAAGTCCATAGTAATCCTTTCCCATTTCCACTCAGGCATCACTGGTTGTTGTAGTAGTCCTGAAGGCTTTTGATATTCTACTTTCACCTTGGTGCAAGTAAGGCACTTGCCCACGAAAGTGGCTATCTCTGCCTTCATATTAGGCCACCAATATTGCTGCTTGATATCCAAATACATTTTATTTGATCCCGGATGAATAGAATATCGCGTCTTGTAGGCTTCATGCATGACTATCTCTCTGAATCCTCCAATTTTGGGGACCCATATTCTATTCATGAAATAGTGGGTTCCATCGTCTTTAACTTCAAGCTCTTTCTCCATTCCTCGTAGCGATTCACTAGCGACATTCTCCGGCTTCAATGTGTCCAATTGAGCTTCCTTGATCTGTGAAGTCAGATGAGATTGGATGGTGATTGACAGAGTCTTCACACGACGATTTGAATATTCCTTTCTGCTCAGGGCATCGGCTACCACGTTAGCCTTGTCGGGATGATATTTGATCTCACATTCATAATCGTTTAACAGCTCAACCCATCTTCGCTGCCTCATGTTTAGCTCCTTTTGATTTAGAATGTGCTGGAGGCTCTTGTGGTCTGTAAAGATGGTGCACTTGGTACCATAGAGGTAGTGCCTCCAAATTTTTAAGGCGAAGACCACCGCCCCCAATTCTAGATCATGCGTGGTGTAATTTATTTCATTCATTTTCAGTTGTCTGGATGCATAAGCAATTACCTTCTCCCGTTGCATGAGGACACAACCTAAACCTTGATTCGAAGCATCACAATAAACTATGAAGTCTTCGGTTCCCTCCGGTAAGGATAGCACTGGAGCACTATAGAGGGCTTAGTTTAAGGTTCGGAAGGCAAACTCTTGCTTTTCAGTCCATTTGAAGGGTACACCTTTTTGGGTTAACGTGGTGAGGGGTTTGCCTATCTTGGAAAAGTTCTGAATGAATCTCCGGTAGTAGCTTGCGAGACCCAAGAATTGGCAAACTTCTTTTGGTGTTGACGGAATTGCCCAGTTTTCGATTGCTTTGATCTTGGAGGGGTCCACATGTATTCCTTCCTGACTGGCTACATGGCCCAGGAAGTTCACATTGCGGAGCCAGAACTCGCACTTGGAGAGTTTGGCGTACAACTTTTAAGCCCGTAGGGTTTATAAAATCTGTCGAAGGTGTTGGCTATCATCTTCTTCACTTCGAGAGTACACGAGAATATCGTCGATGAAAATGATGACGAATTTATCAAGGAATGGGCGACAGACTCGATTCATGAGGTCGATAAATGCAGCGGGGGAATTTGTTAGACCGAAGGGCATTACGATGAATTCATAGTGACCGTATCAAGTTCGGAAAGCAGTCTTAGAAATGTCCTCATCTCGGACTTTGAGTTGATGATAACCGGATCTCAGATCTATTTTTGAAAAGTAACTAGCTCCTTGAAGCTGGTCAAATAGATCATCAATTCGTGGAAGTGGATACCGGTTTTTTATGGTGAGTTTGTTTAATTCCCTATAGTTAGAGATGCACACAAAAACCGATTTTACTATTCAAAACTGGATCCAATCCGAAACCGGATTTGGTCAAAACTGGTTTTGACCAAACCGGATCGGATAGGATTTAAAACCGGATTTTCAATCGGATCCTAATCCTATATTCCAAATCAGATTTGATACCGGATCGTAAACCGGATTTGCTGAAAACCGGATCCCAATCCGCCCCAAAATTCGATTAAAACCCACTAAAATCGGTTTAAACCGGTTTCAAATCGGATTCGGATTTTGGTTGGAACTGGATCGGATTTCGACCGGATTCGGATCGGATTTTGACCGGATCGGATTTTTGATGACGTAAGCGAAACCGGATCGCATTCGGATCCGGATCGGATCGCATCGGATTCGGGTTTTGTGCATCTCTACCTATTATCGATGCACATCCTGATGGATCTGTCTTTCTTTTTAACGAAAAGAACCAGAGCTCCCCACAGCGAGAAGATGGGTCTGATGAATCCTTTCTCTAGGAGTTCGCCCAGTTGGCTTGATAATTCTTGCATTTCAGCAGGGGCCAAGCTATAGGGTGATTTGGCTATTGGAGTGGCTCAAGGCACTAGGTCGATTCGGAATTCGATTTGTCGCTCTGGGGGTATTCCCGGAAGATCTTCTGGAAACACGTCCGGGAAATCACTCGCCACTGGGATGTTGCGAATGGTCGCTTCCTCTTTGGTTTTGTCCACCACGTGAGCAAGGAATGTGTAGTTCTTCTTTTGTAGACACTTTTGTGCCTTGATACATGAGATAAGGCGAAGGTTTATGCCGAGTTTATCTGCATAGATTATTAGGGTTTCGTGATTAGGAAGATGAAGGCGAACGGCCTTCTCGTGACACATAATATCGGCATGATGGGGGCTTAACCAATCCATGCCGATAATCACATCAAAACTCCTAATATTTATAGGCAATAAGTTTATTTGGAAGGTGTAATTGTTTAGTGCTAACGTACATCCTATATAGATATCTTCTGTTGTTTTTGATTTCCCATTAGCCATTTCCACTGTAAAGGCTTCGTTGAGCTTCTGGGGTTGTTGATTTAGCAAGTGTTTGAGTTTATTACTAACAAAAGTTCGTTCCGCCCCACTATCAAATAGGATGCATGCATACGAGTTGTTAAGTAGGAACGTACCGGTGACAACGGTTGTGTCCTGCACTGCTTCACCCTGACCCATTGTCAGCACTCTCCCCGCTGCTCCTGCCCCTTGATTGTTCGCGTTGGGACAGTTTCGCCTGAAATGCCCGGTCTTCCCACATCCATAACAGGTATAGCTGGTTCCAGCATTGGTGTTGTTGTTATTATTGTTGTTGTTGTTGTTTGTCACCTGGTTCTTTGGGAGCTGAGTCCTACAATACTTTGCTGTATGGCCCTTCCAGTTGCACCTTTTCCAACTCATCTCTCTGCACTCTCCATGATGGTGGAAGTTGTATTTGTTACACTTGGGAAGAATTCCTGAATACTTCTTTGAAGCATTTGGCGTGGATGAGGCTGGAGCATGTGGTGTGGTGGTAGCTTGTGTTGTAGCATGGACAGACACCGTTTGTTGCTTCTTAGATGATTCCGAGTTTTGCTTTCCCTTTCTATTTTTGTTTCTCCCTTTCTTGTTCTCTTCTTCCTTCTTAACCTCCGTTTCCACTGTCTTGGCACCCTTCTTATTGCCATGATCGTACAGTTTCTTGGCCAGTCTCTTGGCGCTATCAAACGTCTCAAGGTTTGCCGCAATGACATTCCCTAGGATAGGTGTAGTCAGTCCCCAGATAAACCTCTCAATCTTTTTCCCTTCTGAGGTGATCATCCCGGGACACAAAAGAGATAGTTCGCTAAACCGGGATATGTATGCGTCGATGTTGGAGTTTTGAACTGTGAGGTTCCACAACTCTTGTTCCATCTTTTGAATCTCACCTCTAGGACAGTATTCCGCTAACAACATTTCCTTCAGCTCTTCCCAGGGCATCGCATATACCACCGGGAGTGTCATGGCCTCCATATGGCCATTCCACCAGGAAAGGGCTTCGTCAATGAACGTGCAGGCTGCTAACTTAACCTTACACTCATCCGGACATCCGCAGATTTCGAAGACAGATTCTACCTTCTCGATCCATCTCTTCAGAGCTATTACGCCTCATGTCCTATTAAAGGTCTGAGGTTTGGCATTGGCGAAATATTTGGAGGTGCATGCCCATGCAGCTCCGTGGTTTGTCCCTTGATTGGTGTTTCCGGCTCCCTTCCCATTGCCTTCTCCATTGTTTCGATTGCGTATCTGCGCAAGTGTTGCAATGACCGCAGCGGACAGTACTGCCTGGAATGCAACCGAGTTTATCTCAGGTGGGGTCGGTGTTGCGTTGTTTCGACGGGTGGGTCTTTGAGGCATCTTTCTGTCATGGAATGGAAAGATGTTGAGAGCCTATCGTTTTTCGTGTTTGTGACCCTATAGACTAGGGGCATAGTGTGTGTATTTAAGTACTTTCATGCATTAACATTAAAACAAGGAAAATAAAACACATAGTAGATGTCAACGTCATGATAAAACATAAAGCATTTTCATTAATACTAATAGTTTTGATACATGAATATTTGCCAAAAGGCATACAGCACATGAGAAAATATAAAATCCGGCAGCATAACGACCCTATGAGTAGTATAATCACTTAAACATAGAGTCGGTAGTACATAGCATAGTACGCCTAAGAGAAACCTAATACTAACGATAGCTACTGCTGGTCCTAGTCATGGTGGGATGTGCCAGGAGGTGGTGCTGAGGAAGTGGATGCTCCCAGAAGGCGATCCACATGTCGCTCCGCGTCTTGAAGTCAACTCTCCCACCTCACCTGCCTCATGTGGAACTCCCGGATAACCTCTCGTGTTTCCTGCTCCGCCCGCTCAACCCTAGTCCGCATATGGTGCATCTGATCAGCGGTGCTCTGAGCCAGATCGCCAGTGTCCCTCAATCGTCTCACAATGACTGGAAGTGCTCAGTCAGTCGGTCCTCCAAACGGAGGGCGTTGTCCCTATTGTCTGCTCCATCTCCAAATGTCGATACCCCAGGGATTGGTAGGGCCAATAGGGCCCATTCGGTGAGCTGGCACCCTCACTAAGTATGGTGGGTTGATAACTACAAACTCGGTGTCTGAATCATTGTCGTTGTCGTCACCAGACTCTTCTTCTTCAATGTCTAGCCATCCGTTATTTCCCTGATTGGGAAAGTAGGGATCGCCAGGGTGGTGGAAACGAGCCACACTGACTGCACGAGTGTGCGTAAATAGATCACATTTTGAATATTTCCTATAGTATATTTTTAGTTATTTGAGTTTTGGGTTCCCTAGAGTTTTTGGAGAGTAAGGTAGGCTTTTGGATTCATTTCCCGCTATGATTACTCCCGAACACATGTTGGTCATATTCTGAATAAATATAGTTGATCAGGCTAGATTTATTCCTAATATGACTACATAACTGCCCAGGTTTAATCATAGTGTTCAACTTTCTCCAGAAGCTTTTATTAGATGTTGTTAGATTATTATCCTAGTATGCGCACATAAGTGTGAGATGTTTGTTTTGTTCATAGTTATTTAGTCCCATTGTGTGTATAGTTTCATATCATGTATGGTTAGATATGCTAGTTCACTATAAACATTGCTCTGATACCAACCTGTCACACCCCCGAACTAGACGGCGGAAACGTCCGGGGGCTCGTGTGACTAACAATTGAATAATCATCACAATGAATATACATGAATCATAACACGATCATCACCAACATTACATAACACAACTGGTATTGTTTACATCAAGTACATTGATAAAAAACATAAGTTCTAATTGTTAAAAGTACGATAAGTGTTGTTACATAAAACAAAACCATACACACTTGCATATCTTCCAGCTTCACGATTACCTGAGAATACAAGTTATTTTGAAAACGGTCAACATATATAATGTTGGTGAGTTCATAAGTATGTTTGAGTAAATGTCTTTGTATCTTTCATAAAAACCCAGAAAATCCGATATTTTCTGTAAAATGTCTGAAAATATTGTAAAAATCAAGTATAAATGCATGTGTGAATTACATAGTTATAGTTTATAAAAGAGTAGTTTAGTTTCATTGTATTGTAAATGAATGATAAATGTATATGAATAATTTCCCCCAGAAAATCCGATATTTTCTGTTTTATAACAATGTCTAAATTCTTATATCGTTAAATAAGTTGTGTTGTCTTGACACAATCAAAGAGTTTATCTTCGAAAGTTTACTTTTGGTATTGAATCCCTATATGAGCCGTTATAATCATGTATGATAATGACTAGGTCGCCCGTCTTGGTATTTTTCCAAATGCCGGTCTTGCTAAGGATGTTGTCGCCCTAGACTGGCCTAGTCTAGCTGTAGCAAGCAGCTAAGGCGTGGGGGGTCACCCCATATAGATCTATACACAGACTCCCGCTTTCCTCCCAGGAAACTCTGATTATAACTACAGGCTACGATTGTACACTCAGTGGTGCCAACCGACAAGTCTCACTAGATTCTTAACCTCTTTTTGTATTATGTTTAATGTTTACGTATTTGTGAGATGTTTTGTATTCAAAAGGTACTTGAATAAATTTACGGAGTTTTATGATTACATAAGGGTATCGTTACGCCTTAATAACACATGAAATTTCCAAAGCCCTATTAGTATGAAATTTGGCCAGAAAGGCCCAATCACATGTAAAAGGGTAATTTAGGCCCAATAGGCATGTAAATGGGCCACAAAAGCCCAATAAACATGTAATCCATAAATTAGGCCCAAATTAACATGTAAGTGGGCCACAAGACCTAATAAACATGTCATGGAAACATTGGGCTCATTTCACACTCAATTGGGCCCTTAGGTCCCAATGGCCATGAAATATGAATATTGGGCCCAATAAATAGTTTTTGACGTATTTCGTTCGTTCATTTAATTCGATTGTTTGTTTTAGTTCGAGGCTTTAATAGATTGATGATAAAAGCTTTCATTTTGTAAAAATCACATTTTTGGCCAATAAAACTCAAATCCTTAATTAGGGCCCAAAGTTTTGTAAAAATGACACTTTAGTCCATAATTTATAAAAGTTTGCAATCTTGTCCCAAATGTCTGTAAATTTACAGTTTTGACCCAAAATGTTATATTTTCACATTTGAAACCCTGTTTCACAGAAAATTACATTTTTAGCCCCTTGTTTGTAAAAATTTACATTTTCGGCCTAATTTTGTAAAACTTTACATTTTTGGTCCAATTTGAAAATAAATGACATTTTCACCTCTAAACTTGGTTTATTAACATTTATAACTCAAACTTTGGCCAAATAACATATTTAAACCTCAAACCTCATTCTTTTTCGCAAATTGGGCCCAAAGGCCGTGAGGTCCAAAAGTTTAGCCCAATAAGCTTAAATTTCCATTTTTGACCTCTTTAAAAGCATGTTTAGCATAAAAATACCTTTTTATACATGTAGGACATGTTATGCCCTTTTGAAAATAGAATTTTCACTTTTTACCCTTATCTTTTGTTTTCTTGATAATTTTGACCTTTAACAAGGTTTTTTTGTTGAATTCTTTTGCATCTTAAACATGTGTTCACCTTTGGCTTGATAATATGATATATATAGTGTTGTAGTTCTTAGATCTTTGTTACATAATACTTAAAATTTCGAGATTCACACAAAACATGCATATAACACATAGATCTACACATTTTACTTGTATTCTCCCCCAAAAATCATATAAAAACCAAAGACAAGGGGGTATGAACTCACCTTTGCTTTGATGTTTCGGTTTTGAAGAGAAATGAAGAAGATTTTTGGTCCTAGCAAGCTTCCTTGAGTAGATTTCGAACTTAATGACTTTCTAAGGTGATCATGGAGTAAAGCTTTGTAAGAAAGAGTTCTTGATGTTGAACGAAAGAAGATGTTTATGCTTGATAGCACTTACCAGAGATTGAAAACACTTGATGAAGATCCTTGAACCCAATCTAAATTTTCGAGATTCTTTGAAGGAAGGGAGAGGATGATTTTTAGAGATGTTTGGAGAGAATTTTCAAGTGTGTGTGTGTGTGTGTTTTGGCTCTTAGCCGAAGATAGAAGAAGAGAGGGGAAGAGAGGTGGTTAAGTGACTAGCATGGATGTATGGTGGTTTAAAACCTAGATGTATGTTGGATTTTATGGAGGTGGCACTCCAAAGTTAAACCACCCTCTAATTCTTCTCTTTTTTCTTTTTTTTTTTGTTTATACATGGGCCGATATTTTGGACCAAGGAGAAAGGATGGAGTAGTTTGGGCCCATTAACTTTAGCTAAGACATTTGGATCCTAATCATAAGGTTTTTCGGCCCATTGGGCTCTTGGAAGCATTCACGGCCCAATTAGAGTAAAATTATGGGCTTATGACCCACTAAGGTTAATTGGATTAGTTATGGCCCAATAAGGCTCATTAGGGTTAGAATGAATCATTCTAAGCCCAAATGGTCCAAAATCTTTTAGATTTATAGATTGGGTCCAATTAGGATCCAATTAGGGCCTTTAAGTCCAGTAAAGTTAAATTGGGTGCTTATTGGTCCATTAGGCCCAATAAGGAACTCCTAGTCCAAAATGGACTTAAACCATTGATCTTAGGGTTTCAGACTCTTTGATGAATATATTTGATGAATCTAACTGAGCATTGAGTGAGATTTACTTTAAGTATATGTTTTACAATTGTTGAATGGTTACATAGGAATAGAATTTCCTAGCTAAAATTGTCAGTTGTGACAGATTCTAGATTTGAATAACATGAAAGTTGAATTATATGAGCCATGAGTTCTTGGTAAACAGAAGAAGGTTGATTTTGCCAAGATAATTCAATCGGTTAAGTCCTGGAAGTGGGAGTTGTTTCATTCAGATGTATATAGTCCCACTTTAGTTTCTTCAGTGGGAGGTTCCATGTATTATATTACTGTCATTAATGAATGCATAAGGAATGTTCGGATTATTTCATAAGGAACAAATATGAAGTATTTAGCACATTCCATAAATAGAAATCTAATATGGAAAATGAAACGGGTCTGAAGATTAAGTTTTTGAAGTCCGATAATGAGGGTGAATACAATAGCAAAGCATTATTTGATTATTGTGATGAACATGGGATCATAATGATGAAAACTATTTCTTAAATGACTCAATAAAATGGTATACTGGAGAGGATTAATTAGACTAAACAAGAGGGAAAAGAGGATGAGAATACATGTGGGGTTTTACAAGATGTTTTGGAAGATTCATTAAGTACAAGAACATATTTAGTTGTGACATCCCCATATTCACGGCAAGAAAATACCGATTTTGATTATACTTTACTTAAATATCAAAGTATACTTTTAAAGAAATACAATGCGGAATTTGTTCCCAAATATATGATAAAGAATTTATCAAAGCATTTCCGAAGAAATGTATTTTCATTGTATTAAAAACCTCGGAATGTCATTGTCAATACAGATCAAAAGCATAAACAGAAACAACAAAGGCTTTACAACATCTATTTATTCTAGTGGCCTATAATGCATTGATCTCTCATCAGATTATCACTCATGTGCTCCCTTACCATTACCTGTAATGCAATACACTGAATGGGTCAGGCTTGGGAGCCTGGTAAGCACATAGGTTTTTCAACCCATAATAATTAAGTTTATTAATTTCATCAAATCATTCAACCCGATTACCCGTTCCCATTATCCTATTTTTACGCTAAAGCATCTATTATAAGGGACCTAGCCTAAGGATTTTCATCGGGGTGTGTCACACCCCCAAACCTGAACGACGGAAACGTTCGGGGGCGGAGGACGTCATGTACAGTATCAGAACAATTGAATAGTAAAGAAAGAGTACACACCACCATAATATAGATATTTGAAAAGTTTACATGATTGTAAGTGTTACATGTTTGAATATCAAATACAATATGGTGATCAAAAATATATGTTACTAACGCCAGCGCGTTAGTCTTCAAAAGTAGTTGCTACCTGGTTTAGCGTTTTCCTGAGAATACAAGTTATTTCAAAGAAAAACTGTCAACAATAAAGTTGGCGAGTTCATAAGTAGTGTTTTGAGAAAATGTATGCCATTCGAAAGTTCGTGTATGTTTTCCAAAAAATCCCTTATTTTCTATTAGATGTAGGAAATGAGTATGAGTGATTGTTGTATAAATTGTATGTATTTGAACCAGCAAAATCTATATTTTCCTAAATGTGAAATGTAGTCTCAAATGTCCAAGACCATAACTTGTAAGCAACTTTGACGTGCTCAAAGGATGATGTATAGTCTTATTATAAAACAAAACTATAAGAAGATTTGTATTTGAATGTGAAAAGAACTGTATCTGTTACTTTTCCCGTGAAAACGTAATACCATAATAATTGTCTATCCAGTGAGTTTTTATAACCGTACTATCATAATTTTCCTGTAGCGACGTTCTTCAGGCGTCGAAATCAGATGACACTTGTTACCCCGAGGACTGTAGCTAGCAGTCAGGGCGCGAGATCATTAGTCCCGTATAGATCTATACACACTTCTCACGTTCTCCGGACGGGAGATTCTGGTTATAAACAGGACTTCTAGTGGTACCTTAAAAGGTATATTGAAGATGAATGCCTCACAAATTCTCAATTAAGTCCCGTATTAAAATGAATATGTTTGTTTCTGAAATGATTATCCTTTTTCACAATGATAATAAAGGCATAAAATGATTTGTATGTTCTTGTATGCATAAAGATGTCATAACGAAGGTGGTTACCCTTGATATGATGCAAACGTATAAATAGAGCTTATGATATTTATACTCATGTTTCATCCCGTGAGGGTAAAGTAAAGTAAGACGTTTTGTATGTTAAACACTTCCATTTGATAGTTAAAATAACTGCATGCAAAGTATAGCAAACTATTCCATATTTTTATTCGGGAATAACCGGGTGTTTACTTGTATTCTCCCCCGTAATGTGTTCAAAAGCATTTAAAAAGCATTTAAAAGCATACAAATGGGGGTATGACCTCACCTGATAGAAGTGGTGAGTTGAAGAAGGCGAGACTAAACACGGGCAGTACTTCGACTAGAAAGAAGCAAGTTCCTCGGGAACTTCGGGAGTTCGAGCCTTGCATCGCGTGCAAGGGTTGTTATCGGGGCTTCGGGGTGGTCTCAGGATGCTTAACACAGAGTAGAAGTGGGAGAGAGGATAGGAATGAGCAGCCAAACTCGGAAGGCTTTAATTTCTATGTATAGGCTAACAATCAAAGTTCACGTCGTGAGTTTTGCCAATTCACGTCGTGAGTTTGTCCCGATTCGCTCATGGCATGCGTCATCTGTCAAGTGGCTTTGAAATGGTCAGTCAGACTGTTCACGTCGTGAACTCTGAAAATTCTGACACAACGTCGAAGTTTGTGCCTCGAACTTCAGAAATTCATATCTTTCGCATACGAGCTCCGTTTTCGACGTTCTTTATATCCACGCGTAGGTGAGATTATGATCTACAACTCTCGTTTAGACTTTGTTGGATAATTTTGAATTTATTTTTAATATTACATTTTTAACAGGCCGGGATAGGAAAAGTCCGTTAAAAAATCCATAACTTCTTCATTCGATGTCCGTTTTCGTCACACTTTTTACCGTTGCAATACCATTGATGAGATCTTCGATTCTCGTTTAGGTCATGTTGGCAAAAAGTCGCTCGAGCTCTAATTTGAGTTTTTAGCTGTCTACTGCTATGCCCGAAACTTCGAAAAATCATAACTTCCTCATACGAAGTCAGATTTGGGCGTTCTTTTTATGTATGATTACGGTTTTGGGATATCTATGACTTTCATTTAGACTCCTAAGGTTGTATAGTATTTTATTGAAATTCCTCGTTTTATGCTTAACAGTGTTTTACCGGTACCGTCGCGTATCTTCGATCGGTCATAACTTCTTCATTATAACTCGAATTTTAGTGTTCTTTATATTTTTGGAAACCTAGTTACGATCTCTATCATTTCATTTATCCCAATTAAGGTTATTGAACAATTTATTTTTGACCTAAATTTTGCTGGTGTTACATCATCCCCCCGTTAGAGAGAATTTCGTCCCGAAATTCGCATTTGAATGGGACATCGATGGTTGAGGAAAGGTGAGCGTACTTCTGTTCCATTTGAATCTTCTTGTTCTCTACTGATTCCAACTCTTAGCGTGGGTGTTCCAGCGGATCTTCATTATCCTGTCTATTGTTTTGATCGGTAGAAGTCGTGTGGATTTGGGTTTAATTGTCTATGTTCATCTAAATGTTAGTATTGATTACTCGTAATACAGGTCATCTTTGTCTTGAATTTCATGGCTGAATTCATACCTGGTCCGGCTATCATCGCCTTGTGTACACAAGTGGCATACATACATTGTAGTGATAGGTTAACCGTATTTATTCTTAGCCTCTGCATTTGAACTTGACTCACTGTACGCGTGCTTATTCCTAAGTGGTTTGTCGGGAATACTTCGGGTAGGTTGTAAAGGAGATAGTACTCCTCACATGAGTGCTACGGGATTTTGAAATGAGAGACGATTTGGAAGTTGTGTCGGGTTTGTCCTTATACGTTAAAAGAGTTTCATTAGTCGGTGGTTAACACAAAGGGTCTTTTCATAGCACATGCAATTGGTATGGTGAGGACCAAGCCAATCCATTTCTAGTAGCTATTTGGGAACTTCTTATCGTATCAATAGTGAAGACGATCAGTAAAAGTGTTCGTTAGTGGGATAGTGCATTCTACATATGTGTTTTCAGTGCTTTTAGTCTATCATTGTTATTACTGTTGGGTTTTGAGCATTCTAACACTCCTATGGTGTACATGCAACCCTATAAACCTTGGATCTATGTTTTTCTCTATTACACATGCAAATATTAACTATTCCAAGGTTTCATCCTAACTAGCATATTATGAAGCACCTATACTACAAAGTTCTAGTTAGATGACATACCTTTTGATGTATCTTGATGTCTTCAAGCTTTAAGAGCTTAGCCCCAATAGTGTGGAAGCCTCAAATGGAATCACAAATCACCAAAACACCTTGCAAGAACTTGAGAGAATATGTATGCACACTAAAATCGGCCCACTCTTATTTTCACACACTTGTGCCAATTTTGTGAGCCAAGGACCCCTTTATATATTATGGAGGATTAGGGTTACATCCATGTAAACCCTAATACCCATGACCTTTCATTTACATAGGATCCATGGGTTAAATGCTCCATGGACCATCCATGAAAGCTTAGCCCAACCTAAATGAACTTGGCCCATTCCATATATATAAGAGTCCATATTTAATTAGTTCTTTTTGATCACTTAATTAATTCTAAATTAATTCTTGATCAATACTAATTAAATAATATGATTCCATATTAATATATTAGAACTTATAATATATTAATATAAATCGTAAATATACTATTCTCAAAAGACTATCCATATAAATTGTGCCGGTGAAGTGCAACCCAAATGGACCATGCCGGGTCGGGTCAAGTACATACCAAATATAGTTATGGACTTAGACATTAATCCAACAATTACTACTATGAAGGTTTTGCTTAATGATTGGGGTGTTTGTTTGAGTAGATTTTTAAAACTATGGCTCATGAAACTCCTCTCTGCTCCACTATCAAACAAAATGCATGCATAGGAGTTATCGAGGACAAACATACCCTTAACAACAGCGGGATCTGCAACTGCTTCCTCTTGGCCCATTGCGAATACTCGTCTTCTCCCGCCATCATTCCTGTTGTTTGCCTTCGGGCAGTCCCTTCGGAAGTGTCCTGTAGCTCCGCACTCGAAACAGGTGCGGCCTACCCCGACATTCACGACTGGAGTGGTTTGTTGGGTTGGTTCCCTGCAGTAGCGTACGGTGTGTCTCATACTGTTGCACCTAGTGCAATGCATTTCACGGCAGGGTCTGAGATGATGAAAGTTGCATCGGTTGCACTTAGGCTGGTTTCCGTTGTACGGCCTTGTGGGTGTGGGGGTGGTAGGAACAGTAACAGCGTGAGCTGTCACTATCTGTTGTCTTTTGGTAGACCCTTGTTTTGGACTGCCCCCTTTATCATTCACGAACCTTCGTTTCGTGTTACTAGGTTTGTGGTTTGGAGTATCCTTGTGGGTAGAATTTCGTTGATTTCCTTGGTTGTCACAAACATTTGAATTTTTGACATCCTTTCCAGTTTTACTAGTGTTTCTTGCGTTGAGATGTGCCATGATGACTGTCACGGCGGCTGTGACCGCAACTTGAAAAGTAGCTGAGTCAATATGCTGGAGTGGTGTTTCGTTGGTTGGTCGGTTATTTCCATGTGAAGACATGATTCTGTTACATGATGCGAAACGAGTTGGTTAGATAACTAAGATCGTTGTTAGTTGGATTTTATAAGTATAATTTCCTTATTTTGTTATTCAGTTTCTAATGTTTCGACTTACATTCTTTATGATGTATTTGTGATTGAAGGGTTAAATAGGTATCGTATTTTAAGTTTAGTTTTAGCAATTTAGGGTAGGGATTTTGAAATCTTAAGTCGATCTAGTTTCATGGGTTTTGGGAGAGGGTATCTTTCTTACTATCTCGAGTTATGAAGAAGGATGTGATGTACCTATCTCATAGCGTGAGTAATATAATTACCAACTCAATAGGTAATAATAATTATTACTTATTAGTCCGACGTATCAGGTTCTCTAGCACCTCGCATGCTTCACGAGTGGTTTCCTCTGTTCTCTGTCCTATCCTCGGTGGTACTTATTTGATATAGCCTGGTATCTATATACACGTCGTCGTTGCTTTTCCTCAGGCATATTTAATCTCCGTCATTGTTTTGATTTCCTTTAGTTGAAGTTGTAAAGGTTTGTTATTCTATTGTAACGGTCTCTTTCTCTAAAGAGTGTAGGTGATAGAAAAGTTGGATTTATTGAAGGCTTGATTCTGTTTGAATAGCGAGAAGGCATTTCCAGCTATAGGGTTACAGATGAAATGGTGGCAATACTTCGCCGGTGTCGTTGAGCTCAATAACATTGAACAACAATAGATTAGATCAACAGGGACAGTGTAGTGAGTTGCTATAACAGTTTATGACACGAACTGTTTACACAGCCCAAAGCATGGGTTGATAATGATGATTTTTTTAGAAGAAACAAGCAGTCTGTCATAATAGTTGGTATAGAAGTTACATAGAATTCGGAAAATTTGACCTTGGAGTAGGTCTACAATATACCACACAGGGAAAACTTGACAGCTTAGAGATCTAGTGAAAAAGTAATTGCTAGACGGGAATATTTACATAAAAAGAGTACTACTTGGAGTACGTACGAAGGTTATTCCACAAACCAAAAGAAGGAGCGAGTAGAGTATCCTCTACTCGTGATGGGAACTGTTATGGTGAGCCTTTGGTTCTGCCAACTGACGCTCCATCTCGAGCATACGCATTTCATACCTTGCCTGGCGTGCTCTAAGTTCCCTGACTTCAGTTTGAGTTGCAGTTAGTTCTCTCTGCCAGGCCTCATTTTGATTTACGATTCTTCCATGAGCTAATCCTAACTGTCGGATGCGAACTGTATTGACTCCAGTGTTCACATCATTCTTCTCAGTTCGATGGATGGTTGTCCTTCCTTGTTCATCAATGCGAGTAATTCGGCAAACCAATATAGGAAGGACTCTGTCTGGTGAGCCTCCCTCGCTCAGATTGTAGAAGCTTCGGTCTCCATTGTATGGAAGGGGTTGACCCTATTCGCGACTGCACCTATTCAGGTTGGTTGCCCATAGAGGTGTCGAGCCATGAAATTCCGGTCGAGGATTAGGATTTTGGATTGAAGCCACTAAGGGTAGGTTATTGTCTTCGGGATCTGAGTCGGAGTCTTCGTGCATTTCTTCCTTGACTTCTTCTTCCGGATCATTCTTTATCCTTCCTCCACTGTCTTGGTTCGGGTAGTAGGGGTCCCCTCGTAGATGGAATCCATCCATTGTGTCTGTGCGAGAATAGAGATATGAGAATTGTCTAAAAGCTAATGCATATAAGATGCAAATCGAAGTTAACCTATTGCATTTACAAAATACTCCTATAGTATTCTAAATGTTACGTGTAATTCTAAGGCTTATAAGTTTGGTACGTTTTTGACTTGTTGTCCACTGTAGCTATCCCCTGGCATATGCTGGTCGGCTCTCGGACAAATGTAGTTGATCAGGCTATATTCATCCCAGTTCCAATTACATATCTCAAGGCATAACTGTAGTGCATAACTCATCTATAATATTTCTATACTGTTTTCATCATGATACTGACCTTGTTATATAAGGTATGCATGTATACTTTATAAAAATTTCATTTTAAAAGTATAACTCTCAGTCATAGTGTTTTTGCCCAGTTGTGTTTATAGTTGTATATCAAAATAAATGGTTTTGATATACTTAGCTCACTATAAACAATGCTCTGATACCAATCTGTCACACCCCCAAACCTGAACGGCAGAAACGTTCGGGGGCGGAGGACGTCATGTACAATATCATAACAATTGAATAGTAAAGAAAGTACACATCACCATAATATAAATATTTAAAAATTTTACATGATTGTAAGTGTTACATGTTTGAATATAAAATACAATATGGTCATCAAAAATATATGTTACTAACGCCAGCGCGTTAGTCTTCAAAAGTAGTTGCTACCTGGTTTAGCGTTTTCCTGAGAATACAAGTTATTTCAAAGAAAAAGTGTCAACAATAAAGTTGGCAAGTTCATAAGTAGTGTTTTGAGAAAATGTATGCCATTCAAAAGTTCGTGTATGTTTTCCAGAAAATCCCTTATTTTCTATTAGATGTAGGAAATGAGTATGAATGATTGTTGTATAAATTGTATGTATTTGAACCAGGAAAATCCTATATTTTCCTAAATGTGAAATGCAGTCTCAAATGTCCAAGACCGTAACTTCTATGCAACTATGACATGCTCAAAGGATGATGTATAGTCTTATTATAAAACAAAACTATAAGAAGATTTGTATTTGAATGTGAAAAGAACTGTATCTGTTACTTTTCCCGTGAAAATGTAATACCATAATAATTGTCTATCCAGTGAGTTTTTATAACCCTACTATCATAATTTGCCTGTAGCGACGTTCTTCAAGCGTCGAAATGAGATGACACTTGTTACCCCGGCGACTGTAGCTAACAGTCAGGGTGCGGGATCATTAGTCCCGTATAGATCTATACACACTTGTCACGTTCTCCGGACGGGAGATTCTGGTTATAAACAGGACTTCTAGTGGTACCTTAAAAGGTATATTGAAGATGAATGCCTGACGAATTCTTAATTAAGTCCCGTATTAAAATGAATATGTTTGTTTCTGAAATGATTACCCTTTTTCACAATGATAATAAAGGCATAAAATGATTTGTATGTTCTTGTATGCATAAAGATGTCATAACGAAGGTGGTTACCCTTGATATGATGCAAACGTATAAATAGAGCTTATGATATTTATACTCATGTTTCATCCCGTGAGGGTAAAGTAAAGTAAGACGTTTTGTATGTTAAACACTTCCATTTGATAGTTAAAATAACTGCATGCAAAGTATAGCAAACTATTCCATATTTTTATTCGGGAATAACCGGGTGTTTACTTGTATTCTCCCCCGTAATGTGTTCAAAAGCATTTAAAAAGCATTTAAAAGCATAGAAATGGGGGTATGAACTCACCTGATAGAAGTGGTGAGTTGAAGAAGGCGAGACTAAACTCGGGCAGTACTTCGACTGGAAAGAAGCAAGTTCCTCGGGAACTTCGGGACTTCGAGCCTTGCGTCGCGTGCTAGGGTTGTTATCGGGGCTTCGGGGTGGTCTCAGGATGCTTAACACAGAGTAGAAGTGGGAGAGAGGATAGGAATGAGCAGCCAAACTCGGAAGGCTTTAATTTCAATACATAGGCTAAAAATCAAAGTTCACGTCGTGAGTTTTGCCAATTCACGTCGTGAGTTTGTCCCGATTCGCTCATGGCATGCGTCATCTGTCAAGTGGCTTTGAAATGGTCAGTCAGACTGTTCACGTCGTGAACTTAGTGTTCACGTCGTGAACTCTGAAAATTCTGACACAACGTCGAAGTTTGTGCCTCGAACTTCAGAAATTCATATCTTTCGCATACGAGCTCCGTTTTCGACGTTCTTTATATCCACGCGTAGGTGAGATTATGATCTACAACTCTCGTTTAGACTTCGTTGGCTAATTTAGACTTTATTTTTAATATTACATTTTTAATAGGCCGGGACAGGAAAAGTCCGTTAAAAATCCATAACTTCTTCATTCGATGTTCGTTTTCGTCAGACTTTTTACCGTTGTAATACCATTGATGAGATCTTCGATTCTCGTTTAGGTCATGTTCGCAAAAAGTTGCTCGAGCTCTAATTCACGTTTTTAGCTGTCTACTGCTATGTCCGAAACTTCAAAAAATCATAACTTCCTCATACGAAGTCAGATTTGGGCGTTCTTTTTATGTATGATTACGGTTTTGGGATATCTATGACTTTCATTTAGACTCCTAAGGTTGAAAAGTATGTTATTGAAATTCCTCGTTTTATGCTTAACAATGTTTTACCGGTATCGTCGTGTATCTTCGATCGGTCATAACTTCTTCGTTATAACTCTAATTTTAGTGTTCATTATATTTTTGGAAACTTAGTTACGATCTCTATCACTTCATTTATCCCAATTAAGGTTATTGAACAATTTATTTTTGACCTAAATTTTGCTGGTGTTACAGGGTGGACATCATTGCTCACGGGATTCCTCAGCAATATATGTCAAATAAGACAACCATGAGGGGGATGGAGTAAACCTGGTGAACACGTAGTTCAAATAAACACCTACAGGTTGCGAGCATGCTAGCGTTCCACTAGACTGTCTAGAATAGTCTATGGTCATCATCTATACTCCACTAGATGACTGGATCATTGTAAACATCGAGGCCTCTCATCATTTTATCACACATCAACTATTTCATCTACGCATGTTTTACCCAACATTTTCGTAGATATAAAATACATATACAGTTTACATCATTTAAAACATGTATAAATAGTTCATTCATCATAGATATCAAGAACACAGATAATATGAACACACATTGCACGTAGTTGTAACTATCCACTCACTTGTTAAAGTGGTGATTCCAACTTGGATAGCACTTCGTTTCTTAACAATATAATTTCTTTTGACAAAACCTAGTATAATTACCATTAGATTTTAGTCTAATATTTATTGTGACTAATGACGAGTGATTTTGTTTTATATGTGTTAAACAATAATTTTCAACCACTATGTACAGACAGGGGCCAAACATGAAACACTAGAGGGCAGGACCATTTTGGCATTATAGCACTTCTGAAATCCAACAACCCTATGCGGCCCTTCAAACTAGATTCCCCGTACTGCAAGTAGTTAAAAGATGTTATAATAACACTTTATATTATATATATATATATATATATATATATATATATATATATATATATATATATATATATATATATATATATATATATATTGTTTATAAGTTCATAATAACGATAATAAACTTAAACATAAGTTATACTTACAGTTGGGTAAGCATAACTGACTTACCCGGAGGTTTGGCTAGGAACCGGGCTCTATGGGGCATAACTTCTGAGCCAAAAGCTCTTCTTCTTAGATCCTTTTGGCACTCCGAGACTCGCCTCTTAGCACTTGGGAAGTACTAAAGGTTATGGGAGGTTTAGACAGAAGTTAGAGAAAGAGAGAGAGAGAGAGAGAGAGAGAGAGAGAGAGAGAGAGAGAGAGAGAGAGAGAGAATAGTTAAGGTGTCAGGAAAATGAATGAGCCTCACATGGTATTAATAGGATGAAAAATGAATCAACTCGGCGAGTTCTGAGCCTCCAACTCATCGAGTTGGGTGACAGGTGCCACCATCTGGTGGCAAGGCGTGGGGAGGAAGCAATGGCTCAGATCGCGCCACGTCACCAGTTCGCATCAGCCCATCCCGACTTCTAAATTCCGTAACATCAGCATTCGAGCTCTATTTTTTATGTTCTTTATATCCAGGCGTAGGTATTGACAACATATACAGCTCTCCTTCTGACTCGATTGGCTAATTCTCTACCGATTTTAAATTTAACAGTATGAGAAGATCACATTGTTTAACGACCGTGTAAAATTCATAACTTCTACATACAGACTCCGTTTTCGACTGTCTTTTTATCGTTGAGCTCCTATTAATGAGATCTTTAATTCTTATTTAGGTTGTGTCGGCTAATAATCGATCGATCTAAAATTCGAATTCCGGTCTATGCACTATTATGCTAAATCTTAGAAAAATCATAACTTCCTCATACGAAGTCAGCAACATCCATCCTGTCTTCCGCGTGTCGAACCTAAAGAAGTGTCCGTCCGATGAGACAGTTGTGATTCCTCACGACGAGATTGAGATCAACGAGAACCTGAACTTGGTGGAAGAACCAGTCGAAATCATGGATAGAGAGATCAAACGATCGAAACAAAGTCGCATCCCGATAGTGAAGCTTCGCTGGAATGCCAAGCAGAGACCTGAATTCACTTGGGAGCGCGTAGATCAGATAAAACAAAAGCATCCACATCTCTTTTCTAATCCATGATTTGTATTCTATGTTCGAATTTCGGGACGAAATTCCCTCTAACGGGGGGATGATGTGACAAGTCGAAACTTTTATCCTGTGCAATTGATCTGTATATCAATATTAAACTCGATTTTATCATCTTTTAACGCCGTTGAAGAGTTAGTTTAAGTGTTCTAAGCTTGAGTACAATCGGGAATGAGATTAGAAATGAGTCAACAAGTCATATAGAGACAAAACTGGGCCATACACCCTCCTGAGAGGTGTGTACGGCCGCACACATGGGTGTGCGGCCGCACACCCACCTTCCAGCCGCACACTCACCCTTATATATATAAGGTGACCCCCTTCACTCATTCCTTTCATTTGGCTGCACTTTACTGTTGGATAAGGTGTCTAAGTCCATAACTATTTATGGTATGTACTTGACCCGACCCGGCATGGTCCATTTGAGTTGCATGGCACCATACAATTGGATAAACTAAAATGAGAGAAATAACACTTATGGTTTATTAATATATTATAAGTTCTAATATATTAATAATATTATTTAATTAGTTTGATCAAGAATTAATTTAGAATTAATTAAGTGATCAAAAGATAACTAATTAAATATATGGGTAGATTATGTAAATCTTCCATATTTTATATAGTGGGCTAAGAGGCTCCATGGATTATCAAGTTGGGTTCCACCCATAGGATGCTCCATGGATGCTCCATGGGAGTTACAAACCCATGGGTCATGGAAATGAAGAGTCATGACACATTAGGGTTTACATGGTGTAACCCTAGATGTGTCAACACTATATAAGAAACCCATTCTCCACCAAAATCGGCTACACATAAGAAACAAGAGGGCTAGGCCGATTTTAGAAGTGTGTATTCTCTCTAAAGTCATTCCAAAAGCATTTGGTGTTGTGTGAAGCATTTGAGGCATCACACTTGGCGTGCTAGGCTCACAAGGTTTCAAGGATCATAAGCAACAACAAGGTAAGTTATTCTATCTTTCATGCAAGTTAAAATTTGTTCCCCATGTATGCTAGATAGGAATATAACCTTGGAATTCAACTTTGCATGATAATTAGACAAACATAGATCCAAGGTTATTAGGGTTGCATGTACACTAAGGAAGTGTTAGAATGCTCAAAACCCATCAGTGGTATCAGAGCATGGTTCGTTTGTTGTTTTTTTTGGTTTTTTTTTGTGTGCAAACAGCTTGAAAAAAAAATCGTTTTTCTGTTTTCTGCTCGTATGAAAGTTTGCACATTTGTTGCTGGAAATGGACTAGAAACATTACCCTAAACTGTTTTGAAGTTTTAAAGCTTGTTTTAGATGGTGTAATGTTTATGCTAATCCATTTACAATGGCAATTATTAAAATTACAAGTTTTTTTTTAAGTGTAATTTTTGATTCTTGAAAAGTGTTCATATTCATGTTCTTGAACTTATGAAGATTAGATGATCATATGAATTGTTTGTAACCTTCATGGTAGTTTAATTCATGATCATAATGTGTTTTAATGGAGTCCATAACTTGTCCTCAGGTTATGGAAAACCAAAAGTCTCACTTTTATTAAAGCCATTAAAAGAACACAAGAGTTATAAAAATGAAGAGTCTTCATTTTTATTATTCAATTAATTCATAAGTTAAAAGAAATGAAAAGTTTTGGAAGTTTACAAAACTTGCCCTCAAGTTTTGGAACATGTAAACTCTTGATTAAAACTTTAGTTCCAACCCTTAGAATTTTAAAAGTTAAAATTCAACCCTTATACTTTATAATATTATAAGTTACTAATATATATATGTATAACGTCAAGTTGTCTTACCGCTAGTACGCCTCATTCACGAAGCCGGTGTATAAGGGGTGTATAAGGTTGTTGCCTATAAAATGGCAACTTAATGGGTGTCCACTCTCACCCACCGCTTCCTTGATCGGTGGAGGGTCGTTAGCCGAACGGGTAAGACAAGGACTTATAAATTCTCATTAAAAGTATGATGAATATTATAAAGTAACTAAATGCTTTTATTAAATTCCCAATCTTAGTTACTTTAGGAAAATGTGAATAAGGTGCTAATCCATGAAATTACACTTTACACTTTGTTTAAGTCGTTGGTGGAGCGTGTGTGGTTAACCGGCACATTAACTTGGACTTAACAAGGTAGGTAAAGGGTGACTTAAGGTTTACCATAGCATCGGTGGAGCGTGTGTGGTTTACCGGCACATCGATTGAGTGATAAACCTTGAGGGTACCAAGTGATTTGCATGGTTACTTCACACCTCGTTTTGTGATCCTCGGTATCCCAGTCACAAAACTTGGAGGGCACACTCGAGATTGAAACATGCCTTTGAAAAGTTCATTGAATCTCAAAAGAATCTAGGAATTTCTAAGAACCAATTAAAAACCTAATATTTATATTTCGTTTTTCATGGTGGAAATTGGTGAATCGTCATTCACCTACCTTTCAAATATGTTATAGCTTGGATTACGGCATACCTCTTCTAAGTTATAATATATTGTGATTGGATCCTAGCCTTAATATTACATTTGGATGTTTTATTAAGGACTCTCTTAATATCTAAACTAATCTTGTTCTCTTCTTTCAGATGTCTTCAAATAATGCTGCTTCTGGCTATAATCCTAATGGCTCCTTTACCCTTATGAACTTGTGTGGGAAAGTCACTTTTGATGGATCCAACTTCAATGAATGGATCAGAAACATCAGGATGATTACTCGCTACGAGGACAAAGAATATATCCTTGACAAGGAGCTTAAGGAGTTTGATGAGACCACTGCAACTCCCCAGGAGATCGCTGACTTCCGGGCACATGAAAGGGATGCTACAAAAGTGGTATGCATCATGTTGGCCACCATGACAGCGGAACTCCAAAAGTCCTATGAGGACTTCTACCCTTTTGAAATGCACCAAGATCTGATGGAAAGATACCATCAAAGTGCACGACAAGAGAGGTATGAAATCATATGTTCTATCATAACAACCATGATGAAGGACGGGGAATCTGTCACGAGCCACATGCAGAAAATGCAAAGGTATGTGGATCGGTTGCTGAAGCTTAATGTGAACTTCCCTGAGGAGCTTGCAATAGATATCATTTTGCACTCCTTACCATCGTGCTATGATCAATTCTGCATGACATATCACATGAATAAGGAAAAGGTCACACTCAGCAAACTTCAGGGACTCCTCAAGACCGCATAAACAGGTCTTAAGGGTAAGTCGGTTGTTAACACTCCTACTCCAAACTCCGCCCTGGTTTTGGCAATCGGGAAAGGTAGAGGGAAGAATAGGAAGAGCTCTTCGAAGGGTACCAAGGCTAGGACCCTTGATGGCTCTTCTTCAAGTGGAACCAAGAAAGGTTTTGTCACTCCCTCTTCTGACCCTAAAGAGGCTGAATGCTTCTATTGCCATGAAAAGTCACATTGGAAGCGGAACTGCCCAAAGTACCAGCAAGATGTGAAGGATGGGAAAGTTAAACCCAACCATGCAGGTATTTACACTATCTTATCTAATAACTCACCCCATTCTAACTCTTGGGTCCTTGATACCGGTTGTGGTATTCATATGTGTTCTGATTTGAAGGGACTAAGAAGAAGTGAGAATGTGGAGCATGGAAGAATAAACTTAATCATGGGGAATAGGAAAGCTTTACCTGTCACCAAGATTGGAGTTTATACTTTATCGCTAAGTAGTGGGTTTAGTTTAGATTTGAATAAATGTTGTTATTCACCAGAAATGGCAAGAAATATTATTTCCTTTCATGCATTGTATAAACAAGGTTTCAAAAGGATGGAGTGTATCAAACTGTATCTGTGGTTGATAACTTAGGAAATAATGTATTGTGTATTGATTATGTTAATGATAATAACTTGGATAAAGAATCATTATGGTATTGTCGTCTTGGACATATAAGCAAGAAACGCATAGGCCAACTCCAAAAGGATGGAGTATTGGAGTCATTTGACCTAAAGTCAGATGATAGTTGCGAATCATGCTTACTTGGAAAAATGACAAAGTCACCCTTCACAGGTTCTTGTGAGAGGGGTGAAGGTTTGTTGGATCTTATACACACGGATGTGTGTGGGCCCTTCAAACATGCCACAAGGGATGCTAATCGTTATTATTTGACTTTTACTGATGATTACAGTAGATATGGATATGTCTACTTAATCAAGCATAAGTCAGAGACTTTTGAGAGGTTTAAAGAGTTTAAACAGGAAGTCGAGAATCAATTGGGCAGGAACATTAAGATGCTTCGATCCGATCGAGGTGGTGAGTATCTTAGTTCAGAGTTCCTCGACTATCTTAGGGAATGTGGGATTGTCTCACAATTGACACCTCCCAGGACACCGCAGTTGAATGGTGTAGCTGAGAGGCGTAATCGAACCTTGTTGGATATGGTTCGTTCCATGATGAGTCGAGCTTCGCTACCAATCTCATTTTGGGGGTATGCCTTAGAGAATGCCGCCCATATCCTTAATCTAGTTCCCACAAAGAAAGTTGCCAAAACTCCTCATGAGATGTGGACTGGTAAAGTACCCAAACTAGACCACATTAAGATTTGGGGTTGCGAGGCTTTCGTGAGACGCGAGACTCATGATAAGCTCGAACCTTGAAGTGAGAGGTGTATTTTCATCGGCTACCCACATAAATCCTTTGGTTACTTCTTCTACAGACCTAGTGAGAATGTGGTCTTTGTAGCTAGGAGGGCTTTCTTTCGAGAGAGAGAGAGTTCATAAGCCAAGGAGACAGTGGGAGGGAAGTTGACCTTGAAGAAATTCAAGAGTCAAGTAGTGAAGGAACTTCAAACCCTAGCACTCAACTTGAGGAGGAAACTTCTATTGAGCCAATTGACAAGTCTGTACCTCTGAGGCGTTCCACAAGGGTTAGGAATGCACCTGAGCATTACTATGGATTCCATATTACTGCGGAAGGTGATACACTTATCAGTGATGAGACAATGATAGGTCTGGATGAACCTAACAGTTACGCGGAAGCCATGGCAGGCCCTGAGTCAGCCAAGTGGAAAGAGGCAATGGACAGCGAGATACAGTCCATGTATGATAATCAAGTTTGGAACTTGGTTGAGAATGTACCAGGTCGTAAGACTGTAGGGTGCAAATGGATCTTCAAGAAGAAGACCGACATGGATGGTAATGTACACACTTATAAGGCACGACTGGTTGCAAAGGGTTTCTCACAAACTCCGGGAGTTGATTATGATGAGACCTTTTCTCCAGTGGCCAAGATTAATTCTATTAGGGTTCTGTTTTCCATAGCCGCATTTCATGACTATGAAATATGGCAAATGGATGTCAAAACCGCTTTCCTTAATGGAAAGTTGGCTGAGGATGTTTACATGAGTCAGGCAGAGGGTTTTGTCAACACAGAGTACCCTAATAGAGTGTGTAAGCTTGAGAAATCCATTTATGGGTTAAAGAAAGCACCTCGCAGATGGAATCTTTGCTTTGATGAGAAAGTCAAGGAATTTGGCTTTTCTAGGAGTGAAGATGAATCTTGTGTATATGTCAAGGCTAGTGGGAGTATAGTTAGCTTTTTGGTATTGTATGTGGATGACATACTACTCATAGGAAATGACATCCCAACTTTGCAGGAAGTTAAGTCCTGGCTTGGGAAGTGTTTCTCTATGAAGGACCTAGGAGAAGCTGCCTATATTCTAGGGATAAGGATCTTGAGAGACCGGAGTAAAAGACTAATTGGACTTAGTCAGAGTACTTACTTGGATAAGGTGTTGAAGAGATTCGGCATGTAGGACTCCAAGAAAGGAGAGTTACCCATCCAGAGTAATGCCAGATTGAGTAAGACACAAAGCCCTAGTACTGAGGCTGAGATAGCAGAAATGAGTCGAATACCTTATGCTTCGGCTGTAGGATCGATCATGTATGATATGACGTGTACTCGACCTGATGTAGCCTTTGTTTTGAGCATGGTTAGCAGGTATCAGGGGAACCCTGGCAAGGCACACTGGACTGCGGTAAAGAATATCCTCAAGTACCTACGGAGGACTAAGGACTGGGTCCTTACCCTCGGTGGGAGTGAAGACTTGAGAGTTGTAGGGTATAGTGATGCTAGCTTTCAGACTGATAGGGATAATTTCCACTCTCAGTCAGGCTGGGTCTTTACCTTAAATGGAGGAGCAATTTCTTGGAAGAGTTCCAAGCAAGAGACAGTGGATGATTCAACTTGCGAATCAGGGTATATAGCAGCTAGCGAGGCAGCAAAGGAGGCGATATGGCTGAAGAACTTCATTGGAGACCTTGGAGTTGTACCAGCTATTAAAGAGCCAATGGAAATTTTCTGTGATAGTGAAAGTGCAGTTGCCTTAGCCAAGGAACCAAGGGATCACGGGAGATCCAGACACATCGACAGAAAATACCATTTCATCAGACATCGAATAGAAGAAGGACTCCTCGTGGCAAAGAGGGTATCATCGGATGAGAATCCAGCAGATCCCCCCACGAAGGGACTGACTCGGGTTAAGCATCTCTAGCATGCTCGGAGCATAGGGCTGAAGGATGATATTAGATTTAGTAGTTAGATAACCTTGAAATTTGTAAAGTGTAATTGACATTAGATGATGAATAAAAGGTGTTTTATTTATGAGTAAAGTGTTGCTATCTCTTGTCGATCGTTTACTATATTTCTTTTGCATGTTTTGACTTCCAAAATAATTATGTTTGGTATATCATATTATTCGAACCTCCACAGTCGGTCATATGTCGGAAGTAGGTATGAATCAAGACTGTCATGATTGGTTGCAGAGGTCTAAGTTGTTGGACATGGCTACAACACTCATGAGTGCTCATAAGTTCTGAGCATTGGATTCAACCCACGCTCACTGGAATCACATCATGGAATTTATCTCGAGTGATCGTGAGACGGTAATATCATATAAGTCTTCAAACCTAGAGATATGATTTGTTACTTATGAGTTGGTTATGCATTGATTGTACGTTAACACATTGGTAACTCGATGTTATAAAACGTGCTTTTGTGTATAATTCAATGAGTGGATGAACAAACATATGAGTCGAAGTTTATCTGTTCCTTCTTGGATTAGAAGCTGATATCTGGGCCCCTCGATGATTTTGTTTTGACCAATGTACCGGGCCCGGTCAAAACTAAGTTGATGTGTTCAATTAAGTTCTTTGTCAAACAAATCGGAAATCGGGAAATAAACTGCTGGACAATAAGTAAGACATTGTTTCATGTATTTTTCCGGCTGATATCTAAAACAGAGGATTATATGATCATTTATCTTAAATGGCGTATCATCATCTTCTCAGTTCCGAGAGACCTTGAAAGAGCTACGATTGCCGATCGGTTCCTGAAGTATTGCAGTTATAGTTATTAGACTTATCCAAGTGGGAGACTGTTGGATAAGGTGTCTAAGTCCATAACTATTTCTGGTATGTACTTGACCCGGCCCGGCATGGTCCATTTGGGTTGCATGGCACCATGCAATTGGATAAACTAAAATGAGAGAAATAACACTTATGGTTTATTAATATATTATAAGTTCTAATATATTAATAATATTATTTAATTAGTTTGATCAAGAATTAATTTAGAATTAATTAAGTGATCAAAAGATAACTAATTAAATATATGGGTAGATTATGTAAATCTTCCATATCTTATATAGTGGGCTAAGAGGCTCCATGGATTATCAAGTTGGGTTCCACCCATAGGATGCTCCATGGATGCTCCATGGGAGTTAAAAACCCATGGGTCATGGAAATGAAGAGTCATGACACATTAGGGTTTACATGGTGTAACCCTAGATGTGTCAACACTATACAAGAAACCCATTCTCCACCAAAATCGGCTACACATAAGAAACAAGAGGGCTAGGCCGATTTTAGAAGTGTGTATTCTCTCTAACGTCATTCCAAAAGCATTTGGTGTTGTGTGAAGCATTTGAGGCATCACACTTGGGGTGCTAGGCTCACAAGGTTTCAAGGATCATAAGCAACAACAAGGTAAGTTATTCTATCTTTCATGCAAGTTAAAATTTGTTCCCCATGTATGCTAGATAGGAATATAACCTTGGAATTCAACTTTGCATGATAATTAGACAAACATAGATCCAAGGTTATTAGGGTTGCATGTACACTTAGGAAGTGTTAGAATGCTCAAAACCCATCATTTACTTCCTCTCTCTACTTTCTCTCTCTAAAAACTTCATCCAAGAACACTCTAAAGGCCTCAAAACATGAACTTCTCCGTCATTCAGCTTGTTATAGTGGTAAGACACCTTGATCTAAGCTTAAAACTCATCATGTTCTTCGTGTTCTTCATCACTTAAAGGTGTACGGCCGCACACCTTCATAAGTTGGCCGTACACACCTTAAAGACTCTCCAAGGTGAGAGTTTGGCCTTGAAACACCCGAAAATCGACATTTTAAGCATGAATGAAGAGTGTACGGCCGCACACCCCTATGTACGGCCGCCCACTCCCATGTACGACCGCACACGCCCCCTATACGGCCGCACACTCTTGTGTGCAACCGCACAAACATGCTGACCACACACCCTGACCGCACACACACTCTTTTGGCCGTACACCTCCCTTGTTTGATCATATAGGGTCCCGACAAGCATTTCCAAGTCTTTTGGGTGGTTTCTCGCCATGTTTAGTCATGAAACACCCTAATTCTAACACACATATGTGTTATCACATGTTAATAGGATCCACTTGCGTACGAAACATCGGTTGACACTCAACATTCGTAACCGATCATACACCCAGATCCTACGTCAAACGGTGAGTTTATACCCCTACGCTTTTTCCGAGTTTTTCATGTTTTAAGGGGGGGGGGGGGAATACAAACAAAAGTACAAGGAAACTTGTGCTCAAGTATATTATTTTGTTTAAAATAATTATATGTTCAGTATGCTTTTAACACAGATAATAGTTTTACCAAACTATTAAGAAATCAATTCGTAGAAACAGTTTTCAAAACTAAAGCAAGGAACTTGTGAATCTTGCCATAAAATGCGATATTTTGCAAAGGATTCATACAAAACATAAACAGGTTTTTTAGTATTATTACTTGTAAATTTGTTAGGCTAAGTTTTGAGACACGTCCTTGGTAACATTCCACCGGATTCGAGAGTGTAGGACTAACCCTTGTAACCAAAATCTCTTGGAGGGAGAGCGTGACTATTGTGTATAGATCTATATGGGATTGGCTATCACGCACCTTCGATGCCAGCTACAGCGGGACCATTTGGTTCAGGGGTGACAAAGTCATAAAAAGATATTGGCCCCGATACGTGCCATATCCAGTCTAAGTACGGTTATGACACTCACAACCTAGATAGCGAAAATTTACTTTTGTAATAATGAAACAAGTGAACTAACCTCAAAGTAATAACCGATTTGATTACTAGAGGGCATTAGTAATACCCTTAGGATCTAGTTCACTACTTTTTTTTTATGTAATAAGGCTAATACATCTCACTGAGAGCAAACAGGGTTTTTCAAGGAAACTACATCTAACGATACAAGTATGGTAGATACTTGTACACCTCACACCAGAACAGATAACCAACTATCAACTTTTAAGGAAACTATAGGATTTTCCTGGGATAACTCAACCTTACATAAACAGGCTGTTGAACAAGTAACGAATGGTTAATCAAACATCTTTCATAAGAAAATATAGGATTTTCTTGGGAAACACTTTTCAAAGGATTAAAGAAACATTCCTTTCACCAGACCTAAACGCTTATGAACTCACCAGCTTTATGCTGATATATTTCAAAACTGCTTGTATTCTCAGGGAATTAGTAGACAGGTACTTCCAGGATTTCGGAGAAGACGGAGCGTTAGAGTCACGTCTTTACTTTTGATATGAACAAAACTATGTATTAAACAATGTAAACCTTTTTCATGTATGTATTCAATGTCTAGTTGTGTTTACTATGCTTGCTATGATACAGTTGTGTGATACTACGCATGACGTCAATCACCCCCGAACGTTTGCGCCGTTCCGGTTTGGGGGTGTGACAGATTGGTATCAGAGCTATTGTTTATAGTGAACTAAGTATACCGAACCTTACATGGTATACAACTATAAACATTAACGGGCCTAAGTGCTCTAAACTAAAAGTATACTTTCAAAAATATAAGTATTTTTATAACAAAGTATACAAGTATACCCGAGTACCACAATCCGTGTCATAAGTAGAACAAAATAAAAGTTTTTGGATGTTGGACACTGCGGTTAAACATGGGCAGTTATGTAATCATGTCTAGGATCAATATATCCTGATCAACTATATTCATTCGAGACATGACCAACATGTGCTTGGGAGTGACTATGGTGTTACAGCAAGTCTAAAACTTACCTAGATACTAGAGGAGTTCTAGAGCCAAACATAAGGATTAAAATACTATAGGAGTATTTTAGGATGGTATAGCAACTAAGCCGAAAACTTACCCAAGGATCCATCCTTCAAGAATCAAGCACGTAGCCATGATACATTGGAAGTAGTATTAGATTCGATGCCTATTAACTATTCCTTTACCATCACCGCGCGTAGATAGCATGGTTGGATTCCATCTCCCTGGCGACCCGTACTTTCCCAACCAAGGAGATGGTGGATGGATCGAACCAGAGCCAGAAGGAAACCATGAAATCCCATTCGACGATGGCATTGCCGAACCATTTCCTGAAGAGACTGACTCGGAACCAGAAGTTGAGAACCTACCCCAAGTGACCCCAATACCAAATCCTAACCCCCAAGTTGGATTCCAAGGTCCAACGCCCATGTGGGTCGGGAGCTTGAATAGGTGGAGCCATGAGCAAGGCCAACCCATCCCATACAACGGTAACCACAACTTCTACAATCTGGATGGAGGAGGTCCTGCAGACAGGGCCCTTCCAATCCTGATACGCCAAGTGGCTCGCAATGTGGAGCTAGGTGTGGCAACCCTTCAACGAACTATGGAACTTGAGACAGACTCGGATGCCAACACAAACCACATTCGTAATCTTGAATTTGCTCAAGGGAGAACTATGAGGGACAACGAAGCTCTGCAGCGAGAGTTAGCTACAACCCAAGCCGAGGTCATAGAGCTCCGAGCCCGCCAGTCAGAGTATGAAGGACGCCTGATTGACGTAGAGCGACAGCTGGCCGAATTAGGGTTTCACTTGAGGAGTGCCCGTCGTCAATAGAGGACCACTCTACTCATTCTTCCTTTCTGATTTAAGGAATAACTTTCATGTTTATGTTCTGAGTAGACCTTTTCCGTAAACATCTCTGTCGTTCATATTGCCGAAATTTTCTCATTGATATTAGGACTTAGACCTATTGTTAGGTCCTGAGTTCCGAAATATGTAATCTCAGTTTCAGTTAAGATGACAACAATCGTATTTTAGTTAAAGCATGTATCATAGGATGTGCTCTTACCTTAGATGATCATTCTTTTTCCCCATCAATATCATATCAGTCTCCATGAAAAGCTTCAATGTCCTAATCGGCATAGGACGAATGAGCCTCACATCGTGCCAATGTCCTTTGCTTTAAGAAAGTGATTCGTCTCAATCGTCCCTCTGACGGAGTCCTCACTGGTTTCAGTGATAAGATTGTTCGAACCTTCGTATCATTTCCTGCGTCAAGCTTAGGAGCATCTACGAAAGGAATGTTATGCATGCCTGGCTCATGTTGTCGATGAGACGCAAAAAGTTAAAGACCTCGAGAGTATCCCCGAAGTCTTCAACCTTCCTGATAACTTCCCCAAAGATATTCCAGGGATTTCTTCCGAGTGTCAAGTTGAATCTTGTACCTACTTGATCCCCGGAAATAAACATATAGCTAAATCTCCATATTGTCTAGAGTAGACGATACTATGAGAATTATTCAGCCAACGCGATGAGCTGAACAACAAGGAGTTCGTAAGTTTATTGTATGTGAACTTTGTGTGCTCAAATCTTTTTCTATCCTTGCTAAGACCACATCATGGGGATGTGGGTCAAATCAAAGAGAGTCAGTTAGCAAAACGGGAAATATCAATGCATAGACAAACATTTAGGATACATCCAGAGGCAACCATTGTTGCTCACAAACTCTTTTCTTGACATATAGCAGATCCTGCCTCCGAAGAAGCAGAACCAATCCACCAGTAAGGCACCAATCCTCCAGATGGACTCAGCTACGTTCCAAGCTACTGTCACAGCAGCCGTAGCAGCCGCTCTAGCTGTTCTTAATGCTAACGACCTAAATGGGAATGGGAACGACTTCCACACCTCAAGCTATAACAACACACCAGGAAATCAACAAGGGCCTGTCCAAGAGAACATTCCAGCTCCCAAACCTAAGAGCGCCAAATGGAAATTTTGGTCCGAAAGGAAGAACAAGTCGTCTCAGAAACTTGCCAAGAAACGACAACTCGAGATAACTTCTACAACCGCCACATCCGCCCAACCAGTGCCAACGCCAGTGCGACAATATGTTGGAAAACTTCCAAGTTGCAAGAAATGCAACTTCCACCACGTAGGAAAGTGCCGTAAACTTCAATGTAAGAACTGCAACAGGCAAGGACACACCACACGATACTGCAGGGCACCTGCACAGCCAAACACCTCGATTACTGGTGTAAGGATGAATAAAGTTTGCTACAATTATGGCAAACCCGGACATTACAAAAGAAATTGTCCAAGGATTAAGGATGGCTAGGAAACTTGTTCCGTACAGACCCCAACTCAACACATCACTTCCACTACCGATGCTAGCTTAGTTCAAGTGTGCGGTACATGTGGAGAAATGGGACATTTCAAAAGAGACTGCCCAACAGAGAGGAACAATGAGGAAACGGGAGGAGTCTTACCTCAGGAAATGAGGAAGCATCAAAGAACCCTGCTATGTTTTGGTATGTTTCCGCAAGCCCCAATAATTGCTCATAATCGTAATTATTTCCTCGTCCAACTTGAATCACGATGTTCTTTGAAGATTTAAAAACTCTAATGAGTAAATTATGATAGCTTAGTGAATACGTTAGGTTCAGTTGTAGTTATACCTAGTTTGTGTACACCAATCAATCATAGGGAGATCTAGTAAGAACCATTTCATGAAAGTTCATAACTTCAAAACATTAGAACCCTCGTGTTAGTAGTACCTGTTAACTTCGAGTCAAACACAGAAAACACCATAGACCTTCACCCAGGGGCATCAATGTTCTAAACAAAGCGATCCTTCCAAACCAACTTAACGTGCGATTCTACGACGACATCCTGTTTAGTCCGACTGAGTCCATGTCATACCAAACCCTGTTGTCTTAAATCGTGTTATCGCAAAACTCTCGTCACTCATAACGACAAATTAGATGCGAACTTCAAAAATTCATCTCTCTTCGAAACCCGAAAGTATTCATACGAAGAGCACCACGCACAAGGACATGGACAAAGTAAGAGGGTTATCCGGACAATTGGAAATACGTCGTGGGACACTCAACTACTCTTAGTTGAACCTTCTCGCAACGTACGGCGACCTATCCAGCATCAACGCTATGTCGTTCGAAGCCCTCTACAGCCATCAGTATAGACCCCATCTGTGCTGGGCTGAGGTGGGCGACACGCAACTAGACAAGAGTCGAGTCCCCGACAACACTCTCACGAGTCCTGAAATCATCTGAGAGACGGCAGAAAAGATCGTGCGAAAGGGCTACGCAGATGAGAGACAAAAACCCTTGATATTCCAGATTGGTGGACGTCTCCTTTTGCAGGTCACACCTTGGAAAAGCCCGATACGTTCCGCAAGGCGTTGAAAGCTAAAATCAGGATACGTTGGACCGTCCAAGATCCTTGCTAGGATCAGTCCCGTAGCGTACAAACTCTAGTTACCACGAGAGCTCAGCAACATCCATCATGTCTTCCACGTGTCGAACCTAAAGAAGTGTCCGCCTGATGAGACACTTTTGATTCCTCATGACGAGATTGACATCAACGAAAACCTGAACTTGGTGGAAGAACCAGTCGAAATCATGGATAGAGAGATCAAACGAACGAAACAAAGTCGCATCCCAATAGTGAAGGTTCGCTGGAAATGCCAAGCGGGGACCTGAATTCACTTGGGAGCGCGTAGATCAGATGAAACATAAGCATCCACATCTCTTTTCTAATCCATGATTTGTATTCTATGTTCGAATTTCGGGACGAAATTCCCTCTAACGGGGGGATGATGTGACAACCCGAAACTTTTATCCTGTGCAATTGATCTGTATATCAATATTAAACTCGATTTTATCATCTTTTAACGCCGTTTAAGAGTTAGTTTAAGTGTTCTAAGCTTGAGTACAGTCGGGAATGAGATTAGAAATGAGTCAACAAGTCGTATAGAGACAAAACCGGGCCATACACCCTCCTTAGAGGTGTGTACGTGTGTGCGGCCGCACACTCACCCTTATATATATAAGGTGACCCCCTTCACTCATTCCTTTCATTTGGCTGCACTTTACTTCCTCTCTTTACTTTCTATCTCTAAAAACTTCATCCAAGAACACTCTAAAGGCCTCAAAACGTGAACCTCTCCGTCATTCAGCTTGTTATAGTGGTAAGACACCTTGATCTAAGCTTAAAACTCATCATGTTCTTCGTGTTCTTCATCACTTGAAGGTGTACGGCCGCACACCTTCATAAGGTGGCCGTACACACCTTAAAGACTCTCCAAGGTGAGAGTTTGGCCTTGAAACACCCGAAAATCGACATTTTGAGCATGAATGAAGAGTGTACGGCCGCACACCCCTATGTACGGCCGCACACTCCCATGTATGACCGCACAATCCCTCTATACGGCCGCACACTCCTGTGTGCAACCGCACATACATGCTGACCGCACACCCTGACCGCACACACACTCTTTTGGCCGTACACCTCCCTTGTTTGATCATATAGGGTCCCGACAAGCATTTCGAAGTCTTTAGGGTGGTTTCCCGTCATGTTTAGTCATGAAACACCCTAATTCTAACACACATATGTGTTATTACATGTTAATAGGATCCACTTGTGTACAAAACATCGGTTGACACTCAGCATTCGTAACCGATCATACACCCAGATCCTACGTCAAACGGTGAGTTAATACCCCTACGCTTTTTCCGAGTTTTTCATGTTTTAAGGGGGGGGGGAGAATACAAGCAAAAGTACAAGGAAACTTGTGCTCAAGTATGCTTTTAACACAGAATACTTGTTTAAAATAATTATATGTTAAGTATGCTTTTAACACAGAAAATAGTTTTACCAAACGATTAAGAAATCAACTCGTAGAAACAGTTTTCAAAACTAAAGCAAGGAACTTGTGAATCTTGCCATAAAATGCGATATTTTGCAAAGGATTCATACAAACCATAAACAGGATTTTCAGTATTATTACTTGTAAATTTGTTAGGCTAAGTTTTGAGACACGTCCTTGGTAACACTCCACCGGATTCGAGAGTGTAGGACTAACCCTTGTAACCAAAATCTCTTGGAGGGAGAGCGTGACTATTGTGTATAGATCTATATGGGAGTGACTATCCTGCACCTTCGCTGCCAGCTACAGCAGGACCATTAGGTTCAGGGGTGACAAAGTCATAAAAAGATATTGGCCCCGATACGTGCCATATCCAGTCTAAGTATGGTTATGACACTCACAACCTAGATAGCTAAAATTTACTTTTGTAATAATGAAACAAGTGAACTAACCTCAAAGTAATAACCGATTTGATTACTAGAGGGCATTAGTAATACCCTTAGGATGTAGTTCACTACTTATTTTTTTATGTAATAAGGCTAATACATCTCACTGAGAGCAAACATGGTTTTTCAAGGAAACTACATCTAACAATACAAGTATGGTAGATACTTGTACACCTCACACCAGAACAGATAACCAACTATCAACTTTTAAGGAAAATATAGGATTTTCCTAGGATAACTCAACCTTACATAAACAGGCTGTTAAACAAGTAACGAATGGATAATCAAACATCTTTCATAAGAAAATATAGGATTTTCTTGGGAAACACTTTTCAAAGGATTAAAGAAACATTTCTTTCACCAAAACTAAACGCTTATGAACTCACCAACTTTATGCTGATATATTTCAAAAATGCTTGTATTCTCAGGGAATTAGTAGACAGGTACTTCCAGGAGTTCGGAGAAGACGGAGCGTTAGAGTCACGTCTTTACTTTTGATATGAAGAAAACTATGTATTAAACAATGTAAACCTTTTTCATGTATGTATTCAATGTCTGGTTGTGTTTACTATGGTTGTTATGTTACAATTGTGTGATACTACACATGACGTCAATCACCCCCGAATGTTTCCGCCGTTCCGGTTTGGGGGTGTGACAGTCAGCTTGGTTCCTAATCCTTTGAAGAAATTTGAGTGGTCCAATTAACCTTGGACTCAACCTTTCTCTTTTCCCAAATCTTATAAGTCCCTTCCATGGTGAGACTTTGAGCAAAACCAAATCTCCAACTTTGAATGCTATCGGTCATCTCTTCTTGTTAGCATAGTTGTTTTGACAATATTGAGATGCTAACATCCTTTCTCTAATCACTTTCAACTTGATAAGGTGCTTTTGACGTTCTCGGGGCCCATAAACTGCTTTTTCCAGCCTCAAGCCAACAAGACGGCGTACGACACTTCTGACCGTAAAAAGCTTAATAAGGTGCCATCTTTATGCTCGAATGGTACCTAATGTTTTAGGAAAACTCTACCAGGGGTAAGTGTTCATCCCAATTACCTTGGAATTCTAGGGTACATGCTTTTAGCATATCTTCCAGTGTTTGAGTTGTTCTTTCGCTCTGACCATTAGTCTGCAGATGGTAGGTTGTACTTAAACACAACTTCATACCCATTTCCTCTTGTAGACTCCTCCAAAACCTTCACGTGAAACGACTATCACGATTTGATATAATCATTAAAGGTACACCGTCAAGTATTACTACCTCCTTCACGTAAGAATTTGCAAGCTTATCCATAGACCATCTCTCATTGGCTGCTATGATGTTTGCACTCTTTGTGAATCGATCCACGACTACCCAAATCATGTCATGACCATTCTTCGTCCTGTGTAGTGTAGTCACAAAATCCATGGTGATGTCTTTCCATGTACCCATGGGCAAGGTAAAGGTTCTAAACTCCCATACAGTTTCTGATGTTGTACATTAACTCTCGCACATGATACACACTCTGCGACATACTTTAAAACATTGAGCTTCATCGTCGGCCACCAGTAGTAGGGTTTCAGATCCTGATACATCTTAGTGTTGCCATGATGAAGTGAGTACATGGTCTTGTGAGCATCGTCGATCAGCAGATTTCTTATTTCGCCCATCTTAGGTACCCAAATCCTATCTTGGAATACCTTCAATCCTTGATTATTCGTACCGAACACCAATGTTTTGCCTAAACGTTTTTCCTTTCTTTCATTTTTCTCTAAAGCTTCTTCCTGAGCTTTCTTGATGCTTTCCACAATCGTTGAGACAACTTAAATTCTTAATGCTCTCATCCTTTTTCATTCCAAGTTTACTTTTCAACTTAGAGAATCAGCTACAACATTTGCTTTACTAGGATGGTAAAGTATCTCACAGTCGTAATCTTTGAGTAACTCTAGCCATCGTCGTTGTCTCATATTCAATTCGTTCTGATTAAATAGATACTGGAGACTCTTATGATTAGTGAAAAGCTTGCAGTTTGTGCTATAAATATAATGCCTCCATATCTTTAATGCGAATACTACCCCTGCCAACTCCAGATCATGAGTAGGGTAGTTCTTTTGTGCTCTTTCAATTGTCGAGATGCATATGCTATCACCTTATCTCTATGGGTTAGAGCACAACCTAAGCCAACTGCAGATGCATCGCTATAGACTGTGAACTCTTCAACTCCTTCAGGTAAAGAAAGAATTGGTGCTTCACATAACTTCTTCTTTAGCTTCTCAAATGACTCGTCATGTTTCTCACTCCATGTATACGTAGCTTCTTTATGGGTCAAAGCTGTCAATGGAGCAGCCATCGAAGAAAATATTTGGATAAACCTTCAGTAATATCCAGCTAATCCTAGAAAGCTTCGAATCTCCGTGGGACTTTTTGGTGGTTCAACCATTATTCCTTCTTGGTTAACCACATGACCCAAGAATTGGACATCTTGAATCCAAAAATCACATTTGGAGAACTTTGCATACAACTTCATCTTCTTCAAAACTTATAACACTTATCGCAGGTGCTTGCCATGCTCCTGCTAGCTCTTTGAGTAAATCAAAATGTCATCTATGAACTTTATCACATATTTATCGAGGAATGGTTTACAAACCCTGTTAAGCAAATCCATGAATGATGCTGGAGCATTGGTTAGTCCAAATCACATAACCAAGAACTCATAGTTTCTGTATCTTTCTCTGAATGCGGTTTTCTCAATGTCTTTCTCTCTCACCATCAGCTGATGATATCCTGACCTAACATCAGTCTTTTAGAAATAGCTCGAACCTTGCTTCTGATCGAGCCGGTCATCAATCCTTGGCAATGGGTACTTGTTCTCTACCGTTGCCTTGTTCAGCTCTCTATAGTCCATGCAAATCCTCATGCTTCCACCCTTCTTCTTTACGAATAACACCGGAGCTCCCCAGGGTGATGAACTAGGTCTAATGAAACCGTTGTCCAACAACTCCTGAAGTTACATCATAAGCTCCTTCATTTCTGTCGGTGCTAATCGGTATGGTGTTTTTGGTATTGGTGTTGATCCTGGAAACAAGTCTCTTCGAAACCCTACTTTTCTATCAGGGGGTAATCCAGGAAGATCTCCGGGAAAGATTTCGGATAGTCGCACACCACTGGTATTCTTTATATTTCTTTCTTATCCTTCTTTACATCGATCACAAATGTCAAGTATGATGTGCATCCTTTGGACAAACATTTTCTGGCTTTCACAAGGGAAATGATTCCAGAATTTACTCTACGTTTGTCCCCGTGCACCATAAATGACTCTTTTCCAAGTGGGTTTACTCTCACCATCTTCTTTTTTCATTGTATCTCAGCATCGTTTGCACTCACCCAATCCATTCCCAGTAGGATGTCGAAACCATTCAACTCAATGGGTAATAGCTCCTCGTGGAATTCGTTTCCGTTCATGTCAATGATGATGTTGTTAATGTAATCACTAACAGGTATGAATTTGCCACTGCCAACTTCTACAACTAGAGCATTATCAAGTTTGTCTACAGGTAATGCTAGTCTTCCACCAAATTTGTGTGATATAAAGCATTAATTCACTCCGGAATCAAACAATATATTGGTAGGCAATTCATTTACAAGAAAGGTACCTAAAGTCTGTTCCATCCTTTTCGGCTTCCAGGGTCATCTCGAAAGCTCTCGCCTTAGGCCTTGGTGGAACGTTAGGCATTGTTGCCTCCTTCTTATTCGGGCAGTCTTTCAAAATGTGCCCTTCTTCGTTACATCCATACAACACCCTCTTGTTGGACGTGCACTTGTTGGCGTAATTCACAGTCTTTCCATATTTGTAGCAAGTCACCTCCTCGCTACATTTCCCGAAGTGTTTCTTTTTACACTTCTCGCACCACTTAGCTTCGCCTCCTCCTCCTCCAAATTTCTTCAAACCATACTTCGAGAATTTTCTCTTCTTGTTGGACCTCAAAGATCCTTCAAACTTTCTTTTATCGTTAACTTCCACTTTTCTGGCGACTCTTCCCTTGATCAGCTCCTCAACAGACTTGGCAACCTAGATATCCGCCTCAAGAGTAGGTGCATGGTGTACTGGCACAACGTACTCCCATGGAAGTCCCTTTTCATACTTATCGATTTTCGTCAGCTCTTCATGGACGATGCGCAAAGCAAGCCACATCTTGTCTATGAAGGCACTGGTGTATTCATCAATGAACATGTTGTCCTTTTTCAATGTCTGGAATTGGTTCTCTAGATCTAGCAGGTTTTGGGCCGAGCAGAACTTGCGTTTAAAATGTACGAAGAATTCTGCCCATGTCAGTTATAGTAGCTCTCTGGGCTTATGGTCTTCCCCAGAGTGTTCCGCTAGCGAACAACTCCACCTCTAAACTGATGCACTGCATATGTGGTTTGTAGTTTGCCCTTGCAACCATATGTTATGAAGGATAAATCCATCTCCGAGATCCAGTCCATAACTCCGATTGGATCCTCCTTCCCAGTGAAAGTCGATGACTTGCAATTCATGAAGTCCTTATATATGCATTTGTTCCTCTCGATTCCTCCATCTTGGTTATTCATGCTAACCACTAACGGTTCAGCTTGACCAATGGTTCTACTGTAAGTCCCTTCTTCTGACTATCTGTCATTTAGTTGTGGCTGTTCAACAGGCATCGTAGGTTCATTCCTATTATTCAGCAATCTTTGCCTCATCTTTTCCCTCTATTCGGCCATCATAGCCTGAATCATGGCTTGCACTCCATTCATCGAGATTGGCTCAGGTGCAGCAGTGTCACACCCCGCTAAAGCGGAAACGCAAGGTATGACAGCGACAAAGGTTTCATTGCAAAAGATAAAGATACATCACCATAGCAATATTTAAAAGTTTACAACCCATAGTTTAAACAAAACAAAGTACAAGTTTTCCAAAATGACATTGTTCAAAATATAACTTCATAAAATAACTTCCACACGATGCAACATGCTCTATGATGATGAATCTCTATATCCACTTACTAATTATTTCCTGAAAAAGCATGTAAAACGAGCGTCAACTATGAAAATAGTTGGTGAGTTCACAGGTTTATAAAATCAAGATTTGGTATAAGACTTTTCATAAATACAAGTACATTGCTTTAATGAGAACAAAGTTCATTGCTATAATGAGAAACAAAGTTGATTGCTAAAATTGATAAACGAGTTTATTGCCATAATAGATAACAAGTTTATTGCTATAATGTGTAACGAGGTTGTATGTGTATGAGCAAACAATGAGTCTCAACCAAACCTATGACTGAAGCCCTATCAAGATCTATGCTTATCGTTCCATAGATGAATATGGTATCATGCACTCCATTAATAGGGCGAGTGAGGAGTTGTCAATTCCTAATAGCGCTATCCATAATGACCATTGGCTCAAAGAGTTAATGGTTAGAGATAAGGGAAGGGCCTTAGTACGATAAGTTCTCATGTTCCGTGTTGCATAGACATACATAGAGAGACATAGCAATAAAATAGCAATCATGTTTGATACAAATCAATTTAAATACAACATTCAAATAATAGTTTTTCGGGACATGCTTTTCCACCGCAAAACATAAAAACTGAAAATAGGGGAGTGCGTGAATACTCACAACGTTTCGAGTAGGTACAAGTGGTACTTCGGAATGCACCAACGTCTTACTACCGGGATCCTACGACATCAAACACACACTAGTGAGTTTCCATGTCGAAATCTAATGCTAATATACTAAATTCTACATATAGTGAAATGCCAATTTATGTTCTAATATTGGATTTTATATTAATTGGTTACACTTTTTCTGAAATGATGAAATTCTACAAGTCATGCGATAAATACAACTTTGGGATATTAATTTTCCAGATTTAGTAATATAAATTTAAGGGTGTTTCAACACATTTAAAGGGGTTTTAAATTCCTAAAAATGTAAGATATTATCAAATAGTTTCCAAAAATTGTCAAACCTTGTATTTTTCATTCTAAATACAATAGAGGTTTTCCAGAAAATTTTCCTTGAATTTTTGATATGGTTAACTATTTTCCAAATTTTTAAGCCTTCAAACAACATAAATTCACGAAAAATAGCATTCAAAGAATAAAAATTCTCAAACTTTTTATTTTACTGTTATTACACATTATTAAGCTGGGAAAAATATAAAAATGCATTTCCAAGCTGTTTAATTATATTTTACGATTTTTGAGCATTTATTCTAATAAAAATTGAAATAAATATAAAACAGTTTCCAAAATTACCCAAACTTTTTATTTAACTGTTATTATACATAACTAGGCTGGGAAAAATATAAAAGATATTTTTCAGTGGGTATTTCTATTTTTCCTTGTTTTATCCCCTTAAATAACCATTAATTGAAGAATAAATGACAAACAGTTAAAATAAATTACCAAAAATTTTTGTAACATCATTTACAGTGTAAGTAATCTGGGTAAAATACCAAAAGTGGTTTTCATATTGTATAGTCCGGTTTTGGGTATTTATGTGTATTTAAGTGTATTTAACTTTAGAAAATAGAAGAAAAATAGTTACAGTAGAGAAAAATCATCAAAATTTTTATGTAATCTCCTACTGTACAACATGATGTTCTGGTAAATTTTCATGAATTTTGGATAATCAGAACTATTTTTCCTATTTTTAGGCCATTATAATTACCAAAAATTGAGAAAAATAGTAAGGCATCATGAAAAATTTTGAAATTACTTTTCTGAGTCACCCACCACAGATAATCAGAACTATTTTTCCTATTTTTAGGCCATTACAATTTTCACACTCTCTAAAGTGGTTTTGTGATTTATTAAACCCAAACAAAAAGAAAATCGGAAATCATACCAAACAGCAACAAAAATCGATGAAATTTAGTGAGGGGTCATTATTCACCATAGGGGTCATCCATGAATTTATTCCGGATTTATAGACCTCTGGAAGTATTTTATGTGATTTATGCCCTTGTTTTCTTGCAATAATTTTAATAAATCAAAGAAATGATAAAAGCTCTTGAAATTTTCCAGATTATCACATGCATGTGAGGGCTTTCAAAAGGAAAAATGTTCAAATTTTATTCAGAAGGGAAATAGGGGTATTGAACCCAAACAAGATAAGAAATGTTGCATGCAATGGTGCATGAGATGTAAATATGGCTGAAGTTCATGAATTTGTGAAGCACATTCTGTGGGGTTTTAAGCCACGAAATTTCAGCCATCATTCGCTGGATATGTTAAGTTTCTAAAGTATTTTTCCCCAGATTTATGGTTGGGTTTAAGGCCATTGATCATGCAAGGCAAAAATGGTGATCATAGAAAAAGAGCTGTTGGCGCAACCATTTTGTAAAAATTGCCAAAAATCGGATATTTAATATTTTACAGTAAGACCAGTTGGGTTTGAAAGTTAACTCATGAAATTATCCAATACAAAAAGAATATCATGATTTGGTTAAGAAATGACCGAGTTATGGTCGTTCAAAGTTGAACAAAGTAATCTGGCAGATTGCATGTTTGCTTTGAGTGCATCCTTAGGACATTTTGACAAGAACATCATGCATGCCTTTGATAAGGTCTGATTTCTAGCACATGCATGGAGTGAATGAGCATCCAAGATGTACTAGAAATGGTTTAAATGCTTTTGACCATGCAAGAACACAAAAGAAATGGAGAAGAAGATGTAATACTTGTTTTTGAAGTCACATGAACATATGTGCATCATTTTCACTCCTTGCATGGGTTTGATCCCGGATTTTCACCATTTCAAACACATGCATTGTGTTATGGTGAGAATCTACAAACCACAAGGGGAAAATAAAGATTTCTAGCCATGGAAAGGCATAGAATCCGAAAAGAAGAGAAAACTAAGAAGAAAAGGAAGTAGAATCATGAAACTATGGAAGAAGATGTTGTTGTTTACCTTGGTTTTGATCTTGAGGGAAGTAAGAACACTTCAAGGTCTTCTAAATCTCGAAATTTGGCAGAGGAATGGGGAGAATTTCGTGAGTTAGAGAGAGAGAGGAAGAGAGTTTGTGTGTTAGGAGGGTGGAGTGTGAGAGAGTGAAGAGAGAAGAGGTAGAGTGAAGGTTTAAGTCTAATGATTGAGTTTTGGGAAGAGAGAGTGCATGGGGAGGGGAGAATGGCTGGCTCTATCATGCATTAGGCCTCCTCTCTCCTAATTTCAAATTTTATAAAATTCCCTCCAATAATTTTATAAAAACCCTAATTTTTATAAAAATATTTATTAAGCAATTCTTGATTTATAAAAATTTGATATTAGGAAGTTTATAGCCAAATTTTATAAAAACCCTAATTGTTATAAAAACCCTAATTGTTTTTAACTAATAAATTATGATTATTGCATGATAATTTAATTTCTATTTCAATGATTATAATCCATAATTTGATTAATAAAAATTTGATATTAGGAAGTTTATAGCCAAATTTTATAAAGTTTTTAAGCTTTAAGATTTATAAATTTGGATTTTGGGCTCTTTAGGGTTTTTGGAATATTGTTTGATTTTCATCATCATAATGAAGTATAATTAGAATATTTTAATTTATGTTTAGGGTTTTATACCCTTTTTCAATTATAACAAAGCTTGAAAGTTTCATTCAAATTATAGCATTGGCATTTCCTATTGTAGTTAAGCAACTTACTAAAATCGTAAGTGTCAAATATATTAGTCCTAGGTCTTAGATGGATCCTAGTTTATGTAAGATTTTGACCTAATTTATACTACTAGCTCATGGCATGATGTGCATGAATGGTTATTATAAAGATGCATGAGTCCGAGAATGACCTGAATTCACAGTTGTCACAGTATCCCCCACTTAAAAAGAATTTCGTCCCGAAATTCATTCTATGTCATCGCTTGTCATCGCATGGGAAAAGTTGTGGATACTTTTCCTTCATGAAGTCCTCACGCTCCCAGGTGTACTCCGGCCCGCGTTTTGAGTTCCAACGAACTTTCACAATCGGGATCTTACTCCGCTTAAGTTGTTTTACCTCCTTGCCAAGGATTTCTATCGGTTCCTCAACGAAGTTTAGCTTATCATTGATCTTAATTTCCTCCAGGGGTACTATCAATGTTTCGTCGGCTAGACATTTCTTAAGATTGGAGACGTGGAATGTGTCGTGAATGGCGCTTAACTCTTGGGGCAACTGGAGTTTATAAGCTACCGGACCAATCCTTTCAATGACTTCAAAGGGTCCAACATATCTCGGGCTTAGTTTTCCTTTCTTACCAAAACGCACAAGCCCTTTCCAAGGCGACACTTTTAAAAGTACCTTGTCTCCTACTTGGAATTCTAATGGTTTTCGACGATTATCCGCATAACTTTTCTGACGATCTCTAGCAGCTTTAAGCCTATCCTTGATGATAGCAATCTTGTCAGATGTTTCCTGGATAAGTTCGACTTTAGTCAACTGTCTGTCTCCGATTTCTATCCAGCATAAGGGCGAACGACACTTGCGTCCATACAATGCTTCATATGGAGCACATTGGATACTCGTGTGGTAACTGTTATTGTAGGAAAACTCAATTAGAGGCAAATGAGTATCCCAATTTCCTTTGAACTCAATGACACACGCTCGTAGCATGTCTTCCAATGTTTGTATTGTTCTCTCTGTTTGCCCATCTGTCTGAGGGTGGTAAGCTGTGCTCAAATCTATCTTGGTCCCTAGTGCCTTCTGTAGCATCCACCAAAATCGTGATGTAAAACGACTATCTCTATCAGAAATGATAGATAGGGGGTAGACCGGGCAATTCCTTCGGAAACACCTCGGGATAGTTTTGAACCACTGGAATCTCCTTGAGTTGCTTAGCTTCAGGTTCTCTTTCTAGCACGTGGGCCATGAATGCAATACAATTCTTTTTCAGGTACTTGTGAACCTTCACGCTTGATACTATGTTTAAACTTCTTCCTGGCTTCTCACGGTGTATGATAAGGGTTTCTCCATTAGGGAGAGGCACTCTAATGACTTTCTCGTAACAACCAATTTCTGCTTTATTTTTGGATAACCAATCCATCCCTACTATCACATCAAAACTACCTAGCTCTATAGGAATTAGGTCAATGCTAAAGAGTTTATCAGCTAAATTTAGAGTACAGCCAGGAATTATTTCATTAGCCCTAATTTCATACCCATCAGCAAGTTCAATAGTATGAGTATTCCTCATCTTTCTTGATTTCAAGTCGAGTACCGGTCTAAATGTTAAAGAAACGAAACTCCTATCTGCTCCCGCATCGAATATTACTGATGCAAAATGATTGTTCAGGAGAAACGTACCTGTTATCACTTCAGGGTTCTGACGAGCTTCTTCTGCACCAATCACAAAGGCTACACCTCTTGGCCGCCCACCTTGATTTCCTTGGAAATTTTGCCTAGCTTGGCCTTGTCCATTGTTACCAGGCCCCTTGTTCAGTTTGGGACAAGCACTACGCAGATGATCAGTACTCCCGCACTCGTAACATGCCCTTTTTCCATCCTTATTCAGCTTACAATACTTCGGGTAATGGCATGTCTGTTTACAGTTTTGGCACACTGGGCAAGCTCCCTTGTGATGGAAGTTACACTTATTGCACTTCGGGTGCGGTCCCATGTACTGTTTTCGCTCCTGCACTTCCATGACTTTCTGTTCCTGAGTTTTCACTGGTTCTTGCTCCTGGGCTCTTACCATAAAGTTTCTTGAGACTTTCTGCTTCCTCCCTGACTTGCCTCCATACTTCTTCTCTCCCTGATCTGCTGGCTTCCTCTTGCTACTAGAGCTTTCCTTTGTTGATGCTCCCATCCTTATCACATCATTGGTTAGTCGATTTGCTAGGCTTACTGCACTTTGAATAGTAGTTGGGTTTGCTGAGGTAACCATTCCCTGAATCTCTGGTGCCAGACCCCAGATGTAACGATCTATCCGTTTCTCCTCAGGAGTAACCATGTGAGGTACCAGTTTTGCTAGTTCATGAAATCGGACTGTGTACTTCTCTATTTGTGTTCCAACCATAGAATGGTTCCAGAATTCAGATTCAAGCTTCTGAAGTTCATCCTTGGGACAATACTCCTCTATCAGCAGCTTCTTTAGGTCTTCCCAAGTTAGCTGATATGCCGCTGTACGGCCTCGGGTTTGCACTAGAGTATTCCACCAGGTTAATGCCCTATCTTGGAATAGGCAAGATGCATACTCAACTTTGTTGCGCTCGAGGCATTTGCTAATGTGAAGGACCGACTCCATGCTGTCAATCCATTTCAGCAACCCGACCGCACCTTCCTTTCCATGGAACTCCTTAGGTTTACAGGCCATAAAGGACTTGTAGTTGCATTCTCTTTCATTGTTTCCCCGATTTCCTCAACTACTTCTTTGGTTAGCATTAAGTCCTGCAGTTACTTGAGTAACAATGTTTGGGATTGCTTCCATGAGTTGTTGTGCTACAATTTGAGCAACATCGGGTGTTTCGTTCTGTGGGCGCCCGCGATTAGGCCTTCCTGACATGGTTCTAAGACACAAGAGAAGAAATACGTATAAATACATAAAATAATGTATAATATTTAGTTCACTACTATTTTGAAAACCGTAAGTGTTGTCAAATTAATGGTTTGCATTAATACTAGGCATATAGATTTTAGAAAGGAAAGAAAAGAAAAATCTTTTTATTCGACCATTGACTAAGAAAATTCTAGGGTTTGACCTCATAGTAAAATTTTTCATGGAAGTTCTGATGTCAACAATGGGGTTATATTGCTCCCCATGAACAATGTGAATTTGAGGATGATGCTCCCCTAAACTTTTGAACCGGATATTGCAGCAACGTCTTCGTTTGGAAAGTCAAAGAAGTTCACATCATCTTGATCCTTGTTCGGAATTTTACCAAATTGATCAACTGCATCATGGAAACCATCAATAATTTATTCGTGAGTTGGATTGATTTCTTGCCTTTTGAGGCACAGAAGCAGAGGTATTCTCCCCCTCAACCCGAGGAATACTTTGGAATCAAATGGAGGAAAATTTAGGGTCGGACCAGACATAGTTTGAGAAATAGGTGTGGTATTTGAGGATGGTCTTGATCGTGATTCTGGATCAAGAGTTGTTTCTATTGGTCTGAACAGACTTTGAAAATCAAGTTTAGAGATAACTTGAGGATTCAAGACCCATGAGATGGAGCATCGGACTCCAGGATGTGTGTTGTAACATGAGTTGGTTTTGAGTTTCGAACAAAATTATCATCAAAAGTGATATCAAAAATTTCTTTAATTACATGGGTACGTCGATTAAGAATCCGGTAAGCTTTTGACTTAGCAGAGTATCCGAGAAAGATGACTTCATCTGATTTCGGTTGAAACTTGGTGAGTTAATCACGGTTGTTTTTTATGAAACATATGCCGCCAAAAATGTGTAAGAACAAGATACTCAGATTCCGAACATTCATTGCTTCATATGGTGTCATGTTGAGACGACGGTTGATGATACTTTGATTTTGAGTAAAGCAAGCATTGGAGACTGCTTCGGCCCAAAGATAAAGAGGAAGATTTGCAAAGTTCAACATTAACCGACTGGCTTCAACTAGATTTTGGTTTATTATTTCAATGACACCATTTTTCTGTGGAGTGTAAGGAGCAGAAACATTGTGTTCAATGCCTTTTTCAGTAAGAAACTTTTCAAGTTTGGCATTAGTGAACTTGGATCCATTATCACTATGAATTCTTCGGACGAGTAACTTTGTAAGCACTTCAATTTCTTTGATGAACTTAATGAGCTCGGAAGCAACTTTTGATTTCATTATAAAAAAGAACGCCCAGGTAAACCTTGTGTAGTCATCAACAATTACAAGAATGTACTATTTGTGATGTAAACTTTCGACAACAAACAACCCACAGAGATCAATATGAAGAAGATCGAGTGGTTCCCATATGGATTTTTCCATTAGAATCAGATAACCTTTATTTGATTCCTCCCCACATTCACATGTAGCGTAGAGGTAATTATTTTTAAATTTGAGGAGTGGCAAACCTCGGACCATTTCACCAGATTCCAGATCATTCATATATCGGAGGTTAAGATGAGCAAGCCTTCAATGTCGTAACCAACTTATGTTAGAAACACCTTTTGATAAAAGACACAATGGAGGGTTCCCGATGATCATACTGATATCCAGAGGATAAATAGTTTTTATACTATCTGTATTAATGAGACATTATTTTTGATCTTCTGTCATGACATAGCTATGCTTCTTGCAAAACTAAATTCTTTGATTTGCATCAGTGATTTCGGCTACACTAATTACATTATGCTAGAGATTAGCCGTATAAGCCACATTTGAGACAGAGAAATTGTTGTTCGTTAAGATGGCATAGCCTCAAATTTGGGAGTTTGAACTATTTCCATAAGTAACATAACGAGCAGTCGAGCAAGCTTCAGATCACACTCCTTCTGCCCAGTCATGTTGTAACATCAGTCAAAATAGGCCAACAACAATCACATGTGATTATGTCAATCAAGTAATGTGATTATGGGAAACAAGTAATGTAATAAATTTATTTTGTAGTTCATGGAAAATTCTAATAGAAATATGAACTTTCATGCATACTTTGTGGTATAAATCAACGTACACGTCCATACGACTCCAAAAATATATAGAACGTATAAATCTGACTTCGTGTGAAGAAGTTATGATAAACTCTAACACTATAAATCTCTATAATAATGAGAATTTAAAAATACAGTGAGATTTAGCTATAGTAATCCAAAACAGATTTTTAGAACTCTTAAATACCTATGCGTGGATATACAGAACGTCAAAAACGGAGTTCGTATGAAAAAGTTATGACCTTCCGAAGATGTAGCTGTCTAAGAGCATGACATGTGTCAGAAACCCTAATTTGTCTAGGCTCACGACGTAAGGACTATAACGAACACCTCTCAATGCAAGTCTATGGAGCGATAAGTCAAAAGCTCACGGCGTGAGCATGGATTCTCACGACGTGAGGAGTCAAATGTACACCTTTCGAAGCTAAGGACGCAAATGGCAAGTCTACGAGGTGAGCAGGCATGGCTCACGACGTGAGCATGTGTGACTCATGACGTGAGAGGGAAAAAATTAGCCTATAAATAACAAGTTCGACCCTAAGCTTCATTACACCTAAAATCATTTCCTCTCTCTCGTTTGCTGAACGTGTTCTATGTGAGAACAAGATGTTACTTATGCGCAGGGACAAGGTTTGAGAACTCAAACCTTGAGTGAATGCTTAAGATCAATGTCTGCTTGCTAATAAATGTTCAAGTCAAGCCTGGAAAGACCATTCAAGTCTTAGATACTGTTTTCAGCAAATGATCAAGTCATTTAATGAGCATTGAGAATAACTGATCAAAGTAAAGCTAATAAATGAACAACAAGAAGAATTTTTGAAGTAAACTTAAAGAGAATAACAAAAGTGACTGAAAGATCCGTAGTTGACTTGTATTGAATACTCCTATAAATAGGAGTGAATATTGCACCGAATTAACTGATGTGTTTACATAGGACCGGACAAAAGACATGATTCTGACATTCTGAATGTCCAAATACAACTATAGACTTAGTCATATGTAATGTTACATCAATACAAAGACAAATACAATAAATGCACAAAAGACAAAAAAACATCATTCCGGATCAGCATCATTCCGGACATGAGTCAGCTCCGGAATGTCTTCAGTCTTCACGTCTTCTTACCTGGTCCGGACAGATTCTGGACCACTCTCCTATTCGGAACATACACATCGGAATTAGTACTTAGGATTGCTAGCGATTCACTTTCAGGTTCCAACATTCTGCTTCCCGAGCCCGACGATCACGAACATCTGACTGTTTCTAGTTAGATTACACAAAATCACGCTACTAGGTTGAGTTTCACAGGCCCACTCTTTAATTTTTTTTAGGGGAAAATGCATGCTAAATATTGTATATAAGTTAATAATATGTCTATATGATAGTATATTTGTATCAACATAGATAGTTATATTAACCGGGATATAATTGTTTTGTATCTTATATTTTGAGAACATACAACTATCATAAACTTGTTAGCATGTTAAAATACTAATGTAGACCCTGAGTTATACTCGGGTATTCTATATATATATATATATATATATATATATATATATATATATATATATATATATATATATATATATATATATATATATATACATATGTATATATATATATATATATATATATATATATATTATGTATGATATATCCCAGAGTTATACTTAGGAGTTATATATACTAATTTTTAAGTATATTATTATTATTGGTTTTATGTCATGATAATACCTGGTATGTTGTTAATATAGCCGTGAAGGTATATTTTGGAGTTCTATATATACTTGTTAAGTATGTTGCTATTGTTTGTTTTATGTTAAGATAAAACATGGTTTTACCGCAAGTTATAGTTGTTGTATTGCCTAAGTATTATAAATATTAGGAGTAATGCTTAAAGCATAGTCTAGTAACTTAGGGCTTTAGACAAGAATATGCTTTCACTATTAGAACTAACGGAACTCGATAAATCTACATGAGTTATTGTACTCATCAACTAAGATTGGAAATCTTAGTGGAAATCCTCTGACTTGTAACCGCTAATCCCATGCGAGCAAGGAAGTTGTGTATAGATCTATGCGGGTTGACACCCCCACTCATGGTTGCTAGCTACAACCCAACATTTGACGGGTGACGAACTTGCCCGTTTTATTGTTATCTAGTGTCGATGAAGCGTGCATAACTTATCTTAAAGCGAGAAACTTGTAGCATCAGTCATAGGTTTGAAACTAGTCATACAGCCGCGGTTATGGAATCATGGTAGCACAATAATACTCGATAAACATTATACTTTTTTGATATAGAAGTATGAATGTTAAGTATAAGTTTCCCAAACACTTATGCTATAAGTAAAAGGAAATTGTAGGTATACTACTTGTTCATTAAGTAGACAATTGCACCAAGCACACACACTTGTATAGAATTGAAATAAGATTTATACATAGCAAGATTCGTTTGTATGGGATTACAAACACTTATATGCATAGTATATGAAACTTATAGGTATACTACTTATTTAATAAGTAAACCATTATATCTAAGATATATATACTATATTTTAGAGACGAGTATGAGTCAGAATGACACATTTAAGCTATAATTTTATACCCTTGAAACATGGAAAAAGTACTATTTTCACTCAGAGTCAAAACATGTGGACTCACCAACTTTATGTTGACGTGTTTTCAATATGTAGTTGTTTTCAGGAACTTAATAAGCTGGAATGTTACTCGAACAGTAGACGTTTTACTGTTGTTCTCTCTGTTCATATGGAACATATATATATTAGGACATGTGTGATAATTCGGATACCATGTAATAATCACTAGGAAACAAGTATAATGTAACTTTCTATCATCAATAAAGGTATGTAGTTTATAAAATTCTTTTAAACTATTCAATATATGTTTGATAACTGTGATACAAAAATGAAGTTACACCGCCCGATGTTTCTGCTGCCAACTGGGGGTGTGAAACATGTTCATGGAACAACCACTATCAATATACCATTGTATCTTGTTCCGAAGCACAAAAATCCTACAAAATTAGTGAATTTTGGAGTTTCTAAGCACCGAGTTAGATTTAGGGAGTTTAGCATGAGCTTTGGACTTGGCTTGTGATCTGTGAACAGCTGGTATCAAGGAAGGCTTATTATAAGATTCTTTTGGAAATATGCAGAATTTCAAAGCCTTCTTACTAATCCAAAATTCATATTCAACTATTGATTGTTTGGATATTGCTTTCTTCGGAGGAACAGTTTTCCGAGATGGTTCAGGAAGAACTGTGTTATGAAATGGTTCAGTTGAATTTTACTCCTTTTTCCATTCCATTCAAGTTTTTGATTTGAAAATTTTGAAGGTTTTTGAAAGACGGTGTTCCGAGTATCATTTCCTTTGTTCATTGCATTTGTAGGCACATTGGATTTTGGAAATTGTTTTTGTTTGAAAATTCTGCCATCCAAAGTAGCAATAAACACAGAACATGATACTTTCCAAGGAGAGTGATTTTTCTTAGTTGATATCTCAACAGTAACAGTTTTCACAGACACTTTGACTAATTTGTCACAAGCATCTGAGCTAACATGAACACATGGTCTCTTAAGAATCCTAATAGGCATGAAAGTATTGTGATTCCTAGTAGCTGAACTGACTATATGAGATACTTTCTTGTTGTACTTCTCAAGGAATCTAGAACATTGTATTGACCCAATTTCTTTTTCTAATGCTTTCCTAGCTTCGGTTTATGGATGAAGAATGTCCCTGCTCAGCCAACGCTTCTTCCGAGAGTCAAAAGTTGACTTGGAAGACTGTATAACAGATGGATTATTGAAAGAGGCTTAACATGACACTTAATTCCTTCATCTACATAACTATCAAAAGATGCCGAAAATGATGTTATGGTATCATTAAGTTTTTCCAAGCAATGTCCATTTGTCTTAGGATTAATTTCCTCAATGACACAATTGTTTAGAGGAGCAGAGTTCGGAATGTAGAATCCAGTGCCTCTTGTGACATGTAGAATTTCCGAAGACTCATTCCGATCTAGGGATATCAGAAAGGAAATTTGTGTGGAATCAAGACATGTAACAGTGATTATTTTGAATTTAGGAATCAAAAATTCATATATGTCTGAGGTCTCATGAATGGATAACATGGGTGAGACGGGGGTATCTAAATAAGTATGGTTGGGAATGTCTCCAATAAACATTAAAATTTAGAGTTCATTAATGGGACAAGCAATAGGTTTTGGAAACTTATGTCTAAGACTAGGTGCTTTGGACCAGGGATGATGAAAATTGTGAGTCATTCTTTCATTAGCTTCAAGAACATCAATCAAATTATGCAGACTATCGATTTTTGAATCAAGACGATTGTTATCATTAACTAAAATATTCCTTTCACTAATTGAATTTGAGTTAGATAAGGCTCACAAAAATATACATCAAAGTTATTATCAGTAATCATAGATTTTACCTACTGGATGATGCTTCGTCTAATTGGAACGTTGGTTGCCATGTAGCAGTAATTTAGCTCAGCATATTCATCATCAACTTCCGAACAAGAAGACCAATAATCTTCATCATAGTCAAATATTTGTCTAGCCTGAGTTTCTCCTAGATTTTCCTCATTCTCATCACCAGATGATGTACCCGTCAACATTTATTGAAACCATAGTTACAAATGCATTTTCACTTTTAGCAAGTTCCTATGCTCATCGTGCATAGTAGGCAGAATCCTTCACCTTCGGTTTTTTAGTAATATCATGTAACATCCTGTTTCTTGTCATTTCTTAATTCAGGGTCGTGGGCCAGAAGTCGATTGTGTAAAGGTTTTGGGCCTTAAGGAGGTAACGTTTAGACCTTTTGGAATGAGGTAATTATGGTTGAGAGGTCCAACCCATGAATTGTGTATTAGGTCAAAGGGTAGAAAGAGAAATTCATAGATTGGGTTTCTTGAATGATTTACAGATTTTTATTCGAGAAGTTCTTAGTCCAAAATAACTAGATTAGATTGTGTGACTCTTCAACACCCTTCTGTTCATATACATAATGCCAAAATCAGGGTTGAATCGAAGAAGTTGTGGTAGTTTGAAATTTGTGTTGAAATTGGAAAAAGGGTAGTATGTTGAGAGTACCCTAGGTACGATGGTCGTACTATCATCTTAAATTCGTGCTTCTAGAAGAGTACGTTGGGCATACCATTTGGTACGCTAGGCTTACGCGATCAGAACCCAAACCCTAAATCCGGGGTTTTGAGCCCTGTTTAAGCACCTTAAATCTTCTGAACCTCTTCCATTATCAGCCTCGATCTCTCCAATGTCCTTCCTTAATACCGTAACCCTATTTTGGTCCTTGTGAGACAAAGCGTGTGCTTTTGGATACCTTTGAAGGATGAAGAAGGTGGTGATAATGCTTGGAGGCTTGAAACAACTTTGGATCTGGAAGTTCTCCTCCCTCATTCATTTCCAGAAAGTATAAAGTTTGTACCTTTATGCCTCCATTGATAGATCTAGCTTAGAAGTTAAAGTTATGTCCTTTTTGTCCCATAAATTGGTCCATTTTAGTGTGAGTGGTTCCAGAGCTTCTGAGGTGCATTTCCACGTGTATTTGAGGGTGTTAAGTCATAAAAATGCAATATTGGTCTTGTTCTTCCATTCATGCATGAGTTATGAAGCTTAGAATCTTAAGATAAGTTACAGTTTTGGATTTGGACCCTTTATAGCCTTGCAAAGTCATAAAGTTGGAAACTTTATGATTTAGGATATCATTTGGACCCAGATCTGAGCTCTGGACAAAAGGTCCTATGGGAAAAAGTGCTTAATGGAAATATTGGAACCAGCTTGAGTACGTTGGGCGTACCGGGGAGTACGTTGGGCATACTGGGGAGTACGTTGGGTGTGCTAGGCTTGAATTGTGTATGATGAGCATAGGGTTGGAGTATGTTGGGCTACTGAGCCTGCCTTTGACCTTGACTTTATTTGACTTTCGTTGACCGTTGACTTTTTGACCAGTTAGACTTTGGGTTAAACTTGGGGGTTTTGTACTATGGATTAAGATTTTACATGGTTTTGGTGATTAGTGGATTCGCGGGAGCAAGCAGTGTAGAAAGGGAAGCTTTTCTCATATTTTGGGGTTTTTCTTTTCAGCTGAGTTCTCCTCACAGTACCCGTGGGTCGAAAGCACCAATGTTGTCCCACTACTTTTGGTTACCAATTATTAGAATGATGCCTTGGGGAATGTATGTTGTCACGTAGAATAGAATGAGGAATATTGATCTAGGTTTTCCTGCCTGTTCCTTGTTTTGTTGTGGCTCCAGAGTAGGATCATTTGTATGGATGTCTATCTCACCTATCGTTACATATTGTTACACATTCCTTTCATAGTTAGTCACGTATCCTTGTGTATAGGACGTTGCTATGTTGTAGTGATCTGCTAGATATATATATATATATATATATATATATATATATATATATATATATATATATATATATATATATATATATATATGTATATATATATATATATATATATATATATATATATATATATATATATCCTGGTGCGATAGGATGTAGCAGTAGTGGTATACTGGTTAGAGTATCGGTAAGAAGGTTATCGACTAGTGGAATGTCATAGGGATTGTACGTAGTCATGTAGGATAGCCTGAGAGCTCCTAATCTAGGCTTTCTTGCGTGTTCCTTATTTCGTTGTGGCTCTAGAGTAGGATCATCTATTCAGGTGGCTATCTCACATTTTGTTACTTAAGGTTACACATTCCATGGAGGTTAGTTGGTATTGGATCAGTGTGCTGTGAGATGTCTAGTAGGGGGTAGTGAATTGTACGATTGATATTGCATGTATTACGTGGCTACTTGATCATTGTTTGTGTATATGTTGACATATGGTGGTGGTTAAGGTTGAGGCGGTCCTACTGTGTGTTGTAGCCCGACATACCACATACAGGCTAGTTGTAAGCTGTAAGCACGGAGGCTCGGGAAGAGCGGTTGGGATGAGGCATTAAGATAACAAACTCAGGTCATTCCAATGTGATGACTGATTGGTCCGGGGGTATTCCAATCCAATATCTAACGACCCGATATGCATGCTTGTGTATGTTATGTTTTGTGGTATTTGGGGCAAACTCACTAAGCTTTGTGTTTATACACTTGTTAATGTTTTTAGGAATCATCGATTATCATGGGAAGGAGAAGGCATGATTGTGCACATTCATCAGCAGCAATGAAGATTCTACGTTGTTATATTACTCTGATTATGTAATCTCGGTCGAATGGTTTTTCTCAATATGGGTTTTATAATCAGTAGTTTTACCTTAATAAAATGAAAATTTTTGGTTGTGAAAACGGGACGTTACAAGTTGGTATCAGAGCCCTAGTTTGATCGACTTAGAGGAACACTTCCGTGAATCCAAACTAAAACTAGGATCCAAGAATTTTCACAAAACATTTTTGAAAAGGAAAGTTATAACAAAAATGTTAGGTTAGGGACATGGGATCAATTTATTGAAATTTTCTTGTTTGATGGTTGGCTTGTGATCGGGAACGTGAGCCTTGACTTAACCTTGGTTTTACAGGAAGATAATGTGTCTACAGTCATCTAGAGCCCGAACAAGAGAGTGGTTCCCAAAATACCTATACTTTTTATTTGTGCTGAATTTGAACTTTTTTATATATGATATGTTGGAAAATCATGCTAGTGGACAATATAAGGTTCTTATAGGTACTTTTGAATAGAAGTGCCTGATTTCAGTGATGGTTATGATATAAGGAATTGCTTTCCATATGTATTTGATTTTGTGATTGCTACATGTATGTTATATAGTTGTATATGGTCATGATTAAATAGCATTTGAATGATCGACTTAGACTTATTTCGTGTTCCTTATTTAGTTGTGGACTTAAGGCAGAGTCAATTATTCGATAGTCTATCTGACCTCGTATTGTGTACAACAAGCATGCACAAAAGCAACCTGTGGTGCGAGAGCGAGGATTATCCTAGGAAGAGTGCCTAGGAAGTTAGTAGTAGCTCTTAGGAGAAGTAGTTGTTAGTACACCTAGGAGGGGTCTAGTGCGGTGAGTTATCACCATGGGTTGAATTCTGAATCGACTACGGATATGTGTGGAAGGTAGTATGGGCCCGTACTACTGAAAGAAAAGGATCCGCATGAGATTCAGGAGGAATCTCAAGGATACTAAGAAACTAAATAGAGTGTGCCCTGGTGTGTTGAGAATTGTGTTTTGATGTCTGTTCTTTCCTTTGTGTGTTTTCAGTATGGCGGTTATTGGAGGCTCAGGATCAGGTGATGGTGGCACTGTGAGAGCAGGTCTGGAGGAGGAGGAGATTCGCGGGATTATTTATGCTGAAGTGGCATTGGCGATGAGAAAAGCAATTCCGGAGTTGTTTCGTTCATTCAAGACCATGCTGATTGAGGAGTTTGACCGACACTATGCCTCCGTCACACAAGTAGCTGTTGTCGCAGCCACAACAGTTGTCGCCATTGCAGGATCTAAGAGAGGCGGGGAGGTGTAGTACCGAGAGGTCAGTTATGCGAATCATCCAGAGTTCAGAGGCAACAGGGACCTAATTTTCACTTTGAGATGAATTCCTGATGTGGAGGGATGTTTATTCACATGTTTGTGTCCCGAGAACCAGAAGGTGAAGTTTATGCTTAATCAGCTTCGTTGGAGTGTGAAGGATTGGTGCGATTTTGTGACTCAGCACTTCTCGCAGGCAGAGCGAGCCGCGGTAACTTAGGAGTAGTTTTTGGATAGGTTTCACGTTGATTATATCCCTTTTATGGAGCAAGAGTAACTGGTATTGGAGTTCTTGTCGCTCAAAAAAACGACGGAGTCGGTAACAGAGATCACCAGGATGTTTATCGAGAGAGCACTTTTCTGCCTTGAGTATGCCGCTTTAGAGCAGGTGCAAACGTCGCATTACTTGATTATGATCAAGACGGAGATTCAATAGTTTGTATCTACTCAACAATAATGGAACTTGACCAAGATTCAATCAAGCGCCAGGAGGAGGGAGATTGAGTGGGAGATTCAACAACAGGAGGAAGGGAAAGCTTCATGACAGTATCAGCTGGCGGCTAAGCGGTACAAGTTCTCTGACCCGAGTTTAAGATCAGCTAAGAGGAAGAGATCTGAGTGTGGCAATTGTGGAAATTTTTATGATGGGAGGTGTCAAACTTTTTTATCTCGCAAGTGTGCCGAGGAGGGACATTTTTGTAGAGATTGCAGGCGGAGTACGTGAGTTTGATTCTATTACGGCAAGGAGGGCCACATAAGAGTTTGTTGTCCCTTTCTCGATGTTAGTGAGGTGATGAAACCTACACCCTTATCTTGGAAGCTTTCCAACGATCGTCGTGGGTCGGTCGGATCCCTGGAGACCGAGGTTTGAGCTATCAGTTCTTCTATTTAGTCGATTGTTGCAGTGCTGGTATTCATTTGTAATTTTTGTTTATGTTTCGGAGCTCAGTTGCAATCTTGGTTGATCAGTTAAATGGATTTATCTTATTTAGATTTGTTTTAAATTAATTTCTTATTATGAATTGCTTAGTTACCATTGTTCTGGGTTTCATGTGTGTTGGAATTTGTGAATGGTGTGTGGCTTCAGATTCTTATGTGTATCTAGATATCAAAGGTTCGGATCAAGTAGTATAGTTCAAGTTGGTATGGGTATCGAAGGACTATGAAGTTGTCACATTTTAACATATCTGAAGTGGGGGAGAATGGAACCCTTATAGCAAGAGGACTTGATGTCAAGGTCCAGATCTCATTCGGATCTCTCCAGTTCAAGACATTCACGGGATTGTTTGATCTTTTTATTATCGCATCGGGATCAATGTTAGCTGCTAGATTTCTTTTTTAAATGTCTTAGTTTTGGTATTATTAATAATCTGTAGGGCATCCTCATGTTTTAGGCTGTAAGATGTTAAGAGTCGGGTCGAGGGTTGTGCGGAGGGATTCCTTGTCTTTTCTTATTTGATTGGGGCTCGGAAGTCTGAGACATGGCGCAAGAACCGCGTAGCGTTAGTTAAGTTTTACTGGTTTAGAGAGTGATATGTTGCGAGTGCAGTTGCTGGTTAGCATGTCGGGGTACGACCGAGTGCGGTTAGTGGATAGTGGATCGAGAGTGAGCCCGAGTACTGGCAGTGGATAGCAGAGCGAGCGGTTAGAGTCGAGTAGGAGCCTAGTCCAGTTGAGTATGTGATCGCTGAGTTTCTTTGTGTTAGTGCATTTTACACGGGGATATTGTATCAGAAGTTGGCTGAGAGTTCTGGTATACATTGTTCAGAAGGATGTTGTAGGTGAAGTGTTTTGAGCATTCTAACACTCCTAAGGTGTACATGCAACCCTAGAAAACTTGGATCTATCTTTTACTAAGATACATGCAAATTTGATTTCCAAGGTTCTTAACCTATCTAGCATGGCATGGGGAACTTGAATCAGAAAAACTAGTAAGAAAACATACCTTGCTTGTTGCTTTGATTCCTTGAGAACCTTGTGATCCTAGCACCTCAAGTGTGATGCCTCAAATGTCTCACACAACACCACAACACTTGGAATAACCTTGAGAGAAGACACTTATCACTCAAAATCAGCTAGCCCTCTTGTTCTTCACTTAGTGGCCGATTTTACTTACCATAGGGCTTCTTATATAGTGTGCCACATGTAGGGTTACTCCATGTACACCCTAATGTGCATGGATTTTCATATTCCATGATCCATGGGTTTATAACCTACATGGACTCTCCATGGAGCACCTTATGGGTTTTAGCCCAATTCATATAAACCATGGATCATTAGCCCACTATACAAGAATTGATGATTTACACAATCAACCCCATGTATTTAATTAGTCTCCTTTTGATCACTTAATTAATTCCAAATTAATTCTTGATCGATACTAATCAAATAATATTATTAATATATTAGAACTGATAATATATTAATAAACCTTAAGTTTCTTTTCTCTCATTTGGTCTATCCATGTATTGCAATGCCATGCAACCCAAATGGACCATGCCAACCGGGTCAAGTACATAGCAGAAATAGTTATGGACTTAGACACCTTATCCAACAGTAGGGCGGAGAAGATCTAGGACCGGTAAGATCTGTAGATTTCAGTCAACATAATTGACAGAAAGGACGATTTTGGCTTATCCATTGAGTTTCGTAAGGTTCCTCATTGATGCGTCAGTGTGTGCGGCTGGTAGCTGTTTCATAAGATGTAATCCCTATTTCGGATGTTCGATGAGTGACACAAGTTCGAAAAATATCATTCAGATTAGGTTGGGAGGTTTTTTCAGCATGGGCGACAAATGGAATGATCTCGTTTACCTAAAGGTTGTCCATGATTTCGAGATCCGCTCATCTTGGGCTGAGAAATGGATTCTCCTTTTGTGGGATTAGGGTTGTGGTGTAAGGTAGTGGTTTCAATAGGTTTCTTGTTTCTCGTTAACACTGTAGAGGTATCAAGAGGTGGTCGACTAATCAGGGGGTTACTCCGAGAGTGGAAGCGAGAACCGATTTTGAGGACGAAATCTAATTTAAGTGTGGGAGAATTGTAACATCCTGTTTCTTTTCATTTATTATTTTAGGGTCGTGGGTTGGAAGTCGATTGTGTAAAGGATTTGGGCCTTAAGGAGGTAAGGTTCAGACCTTTAGGAAGGAGGTAGTGATGGTTGAGAGATCCAACCCATGAATTGTGTTTTGGGTCAAAGGGTAGAAAAGGAAAGTTATAGACCGAGTTTCTTCTATGAATTACATATATTTATTTAAGAAGTTTTTAGTCCAGATTAACTAGATTAGATTGTGGGAGTCTTCAACAACTCTCTGTACATATAAAGAATACCGAAATCGGAGTTGAATCGAAGAAGTTATGGTAGTTTGAAAATTATGTTGAAATTGGAGGAAGGGTGGGACGGTGAGCATACTAGCATTTTAAAGTCGCGCCTCTAGAAGAGTGTGATGGGCATACCATTTGGTACGTTGGTCGTACGCGATCATAACCCAAACCCTAAATCCGGGAATTTGATCCCTATTTAACCACCTTAACTCTTCTAAACCTCTTCCACTCTCAGCCTCCATCACTCCAATATCCTACCTTGAGCCTTATGAGACGAAGAGTGTTCTTTTGGGTACCTTTGAAGGACGAATAAGGCGGTGATCATGCTTGGAAGCTTCAAACAACTTTGGATCTTGAACTTCTCCTCCCTCATTCATTTCCAGAAGGTATAAAGTTTGTACATTTATGCCTACATTGATGGATCTAGCTTAGATGTTAAATTTATGTCCTTTTTGTCCCATAAATTGGTCCATTTGAGTGTGAGCGGTTCCAGAGCTTGTGAGGTGCATTTCCAGGTCTATTTGAGGGTGTTAAGTCATAAAAATGAAATGTTGGTATTGTTCTTCCATTTATGCATGAGTTATGAAGCTTAGAATCTTAAGGTAATTTAGGGTTTTCGATTTGGACCCTTTCTAGCCATGCAAAGTCATAAACTTGGAAACTTCATTATTTAGGATATCATTTGGACCTAGATCTGAGCTCTGCACGAAAGGTAATGAGGGAAAAAGTGCTTAACGGAAATATTGGAACCAGGTTGAGTACGATGGACGTACCTGGGAGTATGTTGGGCATACTAGGATTGAACCACGTAGGCTAAGCGTAGGGTTGGAGTATGTTGGGCGTACTCATCCTGCCTTGGACATTGACTTTCTTTGACTTCGATTCATCATTGACTTTTTGACCAAGTTTGACTTTGGGTCAAACTTGGAGGTTTTGGACTATGGATTAAGATTTTACCTGGTTTTGGTGATTCGTTGATTCGTGGTAGCAAGCAGTGCAGAAAGGGAAGTGAGTCTTAGTATTTTGGGGTTTTTCTTTTCAGGTGAGTTCTCCTCACTATACTCGTGGGTCGGAGGCACCAATGTCGGCCAACTAGTTTCGGTTACCAATAATTAGAAGGATGTCGTAGGGACTATATGTAGTCACCTAGGATAGACTAAGGACTCTTGATCTAGGCTTTCATGCATGTTCATTGGTTGGTTGTGGCTCTAGAGTAGGATCATCTATCCGAGTGTCTATCTCACCTTTGGTTACATATAGTTACGCATTCCTTGCAGAGTTAGTCACATATCCTTGTATATTGGATGTTGCTATGTTGTAGTGATCTGTTATATATATATATATATATATATATATATATATATATATATATATATATATATATATATATATAATATATATATATATATATATATATATATATATATATATATATATACGTATATATATATATATATATATATATATATATATATATATATATATTTATATATATATATATATATATATATATATATATATATATATATATATATGTGTGTGTGTGTGTGTGTGTGTGTGTATATCCTGGTGTGATAGGATGCAGTAGTAGTGTTATTCTGGTGAGAGTACCAATAAGCAGCTTATCGACTAGAGGAGTGCCATAGGGATTGTACGTAGTCATGTAGGATAGCCTGAGAACTCCTGATCTAGGCTTTCATGCAAGTTCCTTGTTTACTTATGGTTACGCATTCCATTGAGGTTAACTGGTAGCGAAGCGGTACGTTGTGAGATGTCTAGTAGGTGGTAGTGAATTGTATGATTGATATTGCTTGTATTATGTGCCTACTTTATCCTTTTTTGTTTATATGTCGACATATGGTGGTGGTTGAGATTGAGGCAGTCCTACTGTGTGTTGTACGCCAAGATACCAGGTACGGGCTAGCTGTAAACCGTAGCCTTGGAGGCTCGGGAAGAATGGTTGGGTTAAGGTGGTAGGACAACAAACCCGGAGCATTCCAATCCGATGATTGAGTGGGCCAGGGCTATTCCATTCTGATGATTGAGGACCCGATATGCATGCTTGTATACGTTATGTTGTGTGGTATTTTGGGTAAACTCACTAAGAATTGTGCTTATCCAGTTGTTATTGTTTTTAGGTATCATCGATTATCATGGGAAAAGGGAAGGGCATGACTGTACACGTTCATCAATAGCAATGAAGATTTTGAGTTGTTATACTACTATAATTTAAAAAAACATGTAATTTGGATCGAATGGTTCTTCTGAATACGTATTTTATAATGAGGAGTTTTACCTTAACAAAATGAAAACTTTTGGTCGTGAAAATGAGACGTTACACATTAGCTAAACAATACTTTGCATAGTGGTTTCAGAGACCACATTTGTTACGAACAATATTGGTTTTGCCTAACTTCGAAACTTCCTTGAGGTTCCGAGGAGCGATTCAGAATGTTGGGTCGATAAGATTGTGGATTTTCAGTTGGCTTAGGGTATGTTTGAGGATTGCGTTGGTGAGGAGTTTGAAAGGGGTTTTGGGAGGGTTTTTGATTTTGATTCCAAGCTCTCTATACTTCATAAACAGAAGTGCAAACTCTTGCTGGAAACGAAGTTGAGAATTAGTGGCTTTTGGGTCAATGTTTTCTTCATATGGATAGTTCGGAATTGGTGGAACAGGTACAATATTTGGAATGGGTCGAGTAGCTTGAACAGGTGGGACAGGTGGTGTAGATCCAAAAGGGTCCGAGACACTTGGGTTCGAAAATAGTGGATTGAACGAACTAACGAGAGAAAAACGACCTCCAGAGAGTTATCTCAATGTTTGAGAAACATTTGATTCATTACCTTTCAGTGCGTCAAATAACTGGTAGAGCTTCAGTTTCTTCAGAGATCCATTAATCTTAAGACATGACTTAACATTTCCCCATCCTTTTCTGAGACCGTTGATGAACTTAAGGTTGTACTCGAGAGGAATTCAGTCTACACCATGCGTTGTCATATTTTTCACCGTGATTTTATACCAATTTGATGCAGAGGCAACAGATTCACCAAGTGTTGTAGTGAAAGTGTCAAATGCTTATCTTTCATATTCTTCAAACCCTCAAACAAATCTTGTAATGTATCCGAAATCTATTTAGCATATTTGCACTACTTTATGTGCTCAAAGAGAGATGTGTAATACCAAATACCATTTCAGAGAAGGCGATTCGACATCATTAGCAGTTAGTGGTGCTTGACGAGTCTCATCTTGAACCATAAGAGTGGTAACAACATTTCTAACCACTTGTCTTACAGGAGCCTGAAGACCATCTTTCACTGACCTTGTAGAATCATAAAAGTGACCCTCTTGAACTTCAGCTACCGCAGCCCTCAAGAATCCGCAGTCAGATCTTCATCAGCAACCTCATCCGAAGTCATCATCAACCGTAGTCATTCTTTCTTACTAGATTACTTTACCTTATCTACTTTTTTTGTAATACTCTCTATGGTCCAGTATACCTTGCATGGCTACTCTTAGAGATTTGATCCAATGTAATTCCTGAGTCTCTATATATAGAGCTCAATCTTTCTTATTCAATACAACTTTCACAACTTCTATGCTATCAATTACATCTCTCACTTCTATCTGATTACGCATCTTATATCTCTCCTTACTCTCAAAATTCACTAGAACATAACTGAATATTATTTCTCTTCGGAGCAAGTAATTCTTGACTTAATCACTAAGTTTGATCTCACTTACTAACTTGGTCTGAATGCATTCCATGTTATGAATCAACTTATGTGTATACTTGATATATCACCTGCTGTCATTTATATTTCCTTACATTTCCGCAACTAACTCTCTAATTATCTAACTCATTAACTTATTATTATTGTTGAGCTTTTAGATCCTTTGAGATAAACTATTCCGCAACTATACTTGTTGTAACGTTTGTTCAAGTGTGTCTCAAGTTTTTCTCTCAACAATTGGTATCAGAGCCATAGTGGTTGCTTTTTGAAAACAAAACTCTGACTTTCAAAGGGCCTTCTATACCACTGAAGCTCATTTCTTAAAAAAAAAAACTTAAAAAAAACAAGGAAATTTGGCACATGCATTATCTCTGAATGTTTCCAACAGTGTTGGTGGTTCGAATCGAGCCCCAATATTGGTGGCAAATGAATATCATCATTGGTCTCAGCGAATGGAAAGATACTTAAGGAGAGTTGGTAGAGATGTATGGTGGTCCGTAGAAGAAGGACCACATGTCCCTGTTCTTATACCAGTTCAAACCGATGGCGCCACAGCCAGACTAGGAGGAGGAAAACCAGTCATGAACCGTCCCAGCAAAGATGATCTCGATAAAATGGAAAATGATGATGTTGCTTTTTATGAAATCACTTGTGGAGTTGCTCCTGACAACTTCAACATTATCATAAACAGCAAATCAGCAAAAGAGATCTGGGAAGTACTCAAGAATTTGTACGAAGGCTCAGAACAAGCTCAAGATAAGAAGCTCAGAACTGCACTCAATGAGTTCAACAATTTCAAAGCACATACTGGCGAAAGTTTAGAAAACTCCTTTAAAAGGTTCAACCTAATAGTCACCAAGTTATCAAATGCTGGCACCATCCGTAGTAACCATGAAACAAACCTTCAGTTTCTCAACGGTTTGGGAAGACATTGGACTACTGCTAAGATGATAGTTCAAGGGGATAGAAAGATTCATTCTTTGTCTCTCTACAAGCTCTACGGGGAACTACAAGCACAAGAATCCACCGTACTCAAAGACTGTGCTGACTTAGGAGGACCACTAGCTCTTTTAGCACAAGCTCCACATAATCAATCCTACTCTTCCTCGTATGACACTACACCGCAGTCATACGAAGTTGACTCAGAGTATGATGATGAAGAAGAATTTCAGAAGGCGATTGCTCTTGCTAGTCAACAGTTCAACCGACTACCACCTCCTTCTTTTCGTAAATATCAACAGTTCAACAAACCTCCATTCAACCGTAACTTCAACCCACAGAATAACCATTCTCGTTATCCCAAAAGTTCTCATCCACCACCGCAATCTCAAAATACTCAACCAAAGGAGGCATCGCAGTCCATTCAAACCACTGACTCCGGTACTCCCTCAGAAGACAAAACTGATGTTGTGATTTGTCACAAGTGCAACAAAGAGAATAATTTTGCAAAAGATTACAAGGCAAATGTAGTGAAAGACAGATCATTCTATCTTAGAATGGCTCAAGAATTGGAAGAAAAGGAAAAGGCTAGGGCATACGTAGCCCATGTCAAAAGAGACCATCAAGTTTGGTCATCCGGAGATGAAGAAGAAGCCATCAGCAATGTCAAAGGTAAAGGCAAAATCTGCATGTTGGCAACTGCGGATGATGATGGGTCTACAAAGCTGGAAAAGAACTACTGCTACATGGCTAAGGATGGAACTCTAAGCATCGTCGAACAGGTAAAACTCATGATTCAAACTCTAAACTATAACATGCATGACTGTCAACCTTACATAGAAAATCTTAATGACACATGTGCTGCCGTCCTTACAGACTATAACAAAGCCTTAGATGAGAAGAACATAGCATCCCAAGAGACGTTTCATGTAAGAGGACGACTGGACAACAAAAGACTCAAAATGGATATGTTAGAAAAGGACTTAGAGTTGGAAAAAGATGCAAGAATGTTGAGTGAAACACAACTAGAGATAGCTTTGAACCAAAGAGATTTAGCTCAGAGTGAGATTGTACGCTTAAATCTTTTAATAGAAAAATTGTTCAATGAAAGTGAAGCTATTGAAAATTTGGTGAATAATGGAACTGTGGACAATACATACAATTGGGGTTGGTCCAATGGATATCCTACCGCAAAGGATTCCTCACCCCGGTTTAACAAAGATCGACTGTATGTCCCTCCGGACCGAGAATTTCATTTCCCAGTCAATGACAAGACCTTTCCCGAAGATATCAGAACACACTTCGGTAGACTTCATCATCTAAGTAATAACTGTGTCATAGAGGAAATCGTGCCTGAGGTTTCGGGTCACAAAAGTGATCAAACTCCTATCTGTGGCACAATCTATTCAAATTCTCAAACCTCATCAATTGTTGATGAAGAAATTGTCATACAGAGTCCCGAAGTCTCACAGGACTTCCCATCTCTGCCCTTATACCACGGTGTCTCTCATTGTAGTCATGAACCACAGAAGTCCCACAAAAGTCCCACTGAAGTCCCAACTCAGACTTACTCTGCGGTACTCAAATCATCCTTACCGCAATCCTCAATAAAAGGCTTTGTGACTCTTCGGCCAGTTCATCATGAATTACCCATAGAGAACTTTGAAGTGGGTCAATGCTCTCAAAACCCTGAATCTTCAAGTTCGGATGAATCAAGCCCTCGTTTTCAGAAAATTTCAAAGGCTTCCAGGAAACCGCATCTGAACACTAATGACTGCGGTTCTCCAAAAACCTTAGCAAAAAGGGCTTTCAAAGAGGAAATTCGATCCCTAGGCACAAATCGACAAACCTTTTCTAAAAACAAATGACATATCAGATTTCCAAAATCTAAGAGTCCAGAAAAGTTTGTTTTCTCTCACTATTTTTCAAAAAACTCTCCCATCAAGAAAACATGCAAAAAGGAATGTACAGTTTCAACAATCATTCCTAACTCATCTGACACAACCCAAACGAGTGTAAGGTCTTTTCGAAGCAATGGTTTTCAAATCTATTCCTCAGATGATCCGAAATGGAAGGGTATCTAACCCACTCCAACACTTTTAAAATCACATCAAATTTTAAAAAGTGGAAGGACATTTTCCCAAATCCAATAAAAAGGTACAAAGAATCTACACATGCTAAATCTTTTTCGAAACAAACTTTTTCAAAATGCAACAGCACCAATGTCAGGTATTACCAACCTCGGACCAGTCACAAGCCTACTTCATCATTTAGACCGCTGACCAAACCAAGTGTCAGAACAAAAGACAAAATTTCAGCATGTCAATGTCAATGTAGTTGTAAGAAACCTCGTAACTTTTCCAAAAAACGCAACACTCCAAAAACTCACAAACACCCAGGACTAGGTTTAAAAGTTGACACGAAGCCAGTCCCTGCAACCTCGGTTCATGCATCAATTAGAAACTCATCTTTTGGCCTAGGCTCCAAACTAGTTTGGATGCCTAAACTAACCGTGTAATTCTCAGGCCTTGTGCAAGGAGGAACAAGAAGAAGAATGGTTAATCGATAGTGCCTGCTCCTTGCACATGACCGGAAGGTTAGAATACCTTCGGGATTTCAGACCAATTTGCAACGGTGGAAATGTCACATTTGGCAACAATGCGAATGGGATAATCCGAGGTTATGGTGTTCTTACTACGAGAAACTTCTCTATTCAAAAGGTTGCTTATGTAGAAGGTCTTAAACACAATCTCATCAGTGTTGGTCAACTATGTAAGGCAGGCCATCGAGTTGAATTTGATGACCAATTTTGCTATGTAATGACAAGCGATAGGAGCACGTGTCTGATCAAGTCCCGATCCGAAGGTACTATGTATCCTCTGGACGTATCTCTGATCATAGGCAAACCGCAGTTATGCTTCCTGTCCAAAGCAGTATCTGAATTCAGCTGGCTATGGCACCGCAAGCTAGCTCATCTCAACTTCAGATACATCAACACTTTGGTCACCGGAGAACTAGTCAGAGGTCTTCCAATCCTCAGGTTCAGCAATGATACTCTCTGTCGTGCATGTTAATGTGGAAAGCAATCCAAAGCAAGCCACCCCATGGTGATTGACTCCTTAATTTCTGAACCATTGGAACTCTTGCACATTGATCTCTGTGATCCATCTACCGTAGCCAGTCTTCATCACAAGAAATACATACTGGTTATAGTTGATGACTTCACACGGTTCACCTGGGTCTCTTTCTTAAGACTCAAATCAGAAACTCTGTAGATCTTGATCAATTTCATCAAGGAAATTGAACTTCAGATCAAGTTACCAGTACGACGTATCCGAAGTGATAATGGAACCGAGTTTACTAATCATCTCCTAAATAGTTTCTTGGTTTCAAAGGGCATCACTCACAACTTCTCAGCTCCCTACACACCGCCACAAAATGGGGTAGTAGAGCGAAGGAACCACACTCTAGTAGAAGCTGCCATATCTATACTCAACTTCGTACACCTTCCTCTCTACTTCTGGGCCGAAGCAGTGGCCACAACTTGTTTTGTATAGAACCGAAGCATTGTGTGCAAACATCTCAGCAAAACACCATATGAGGGCCTTAACAACCGCAAGCCAAATGTCCGATTCTTTCATATATTTGGGTGTAGATGTTTCGTAATCAACAACAGAGACCACCTCAACAAATTCGCACCGAAGTCTGATGAAGGCATCTTCCTTGGCTACTCCACTAACAAAGTTGCTTATAGGGTTCTCATTAGACGCACAAGGCTGATAATTTAAAGCTTCGATGTGAAATTTGATGACTATCACATCCGCAACACCGCTCCATCAACCGAAACCACAACAATCCTAGAAAGTGATATTCCTGCTTCTTCGGGTCCACTAAACCTAGTTGAAGTAAACTATGATGATCTCTTCGAGCCTGTAGAAACAGTCAAGTTATCCGAAGTTCTTGTGTTCCTGAAAGCTCAGCAGCAACATGCTGATGTATCTGGTCCTACACCGTCCGATGAGGTATCAATAAATACTTCCACCTCACTGGTTGAGGGGGAAAACTCAACTCCGGACCATACAACAACCATCAAGGTTCCAGTACTAGAAGATGCAGCTCCAATCCCTATCCGCAAAGACTTTCAACCATCAAACGTTTCTTCGGACTCAGATGATGAAAACATAGAGAACATTGACACAAGAACAGACTCGAGGATTATCACTCTCCCATCCGCAATCCAGGGGGAACCTTCTCGGGTTCAAAATGAACTCCCGTCTGCAATCCAGGGGGAACCTGCACCATCTGCCCAAGAAAACTCTGATCCCACCTTCCCAGTTCAAGACAATTCAGCAGGATGTTCTAAAGTCCAGGGGGAACTGCCATCTCCAACCGCAGAATCTTAAGATATTGAAGATATTCCCTTTACCGCAGCTGCTGATTATCTTCAACCCCGTGTACACGTATGGACGAAGGACCACCCACCAGGTCAAATCATCGGCAACCCATCCGCAGGTATCCAGACTCGATATTCCAAGGATTTATCTGATCATTGTCACTACGCAGCATTTATGTCCTCGGTCGAGCCCCGAACGATCAAAGAAGCATTACTAGAACCAGACTGGATATCCGCAATGCAAGAAGAGCTAGAAGAATTCAAAAGAAACAAAGTATGGCAGCTCGCTCCGAAGCCGCAAGGTCACACCATTGTTGGTACTAGATCGGTGTACAAGAATAAGTTGGATGAATCCGGTGCGATCGTCAGAAACAAGGCAAGGCTAGTTGCCAAGGGATATAGTCAACATGAAGGTATTGACTATGATTAAACATATCATCCGGTAGCACGAATGGAAGCCATCTGAATCTTCTTAGCATACGCAGCTCACAAGAACATCAAGGTTCATCAAATGGACGTGAAAAGTGGTTTTCTCAACGGTGAATTAAAAGAGGAGGTTTATCTTCAGCAACCTCCGGGCTTTGAAAGTCTTGAATTCCCAGACCACTGCTACAAGCTTGAAAAAGCACTCTACGGTCTAAAGCAAGCCCCAAGAGCGTGGTACGAGACTCTCTCTGAATTTCTTGTCTCGTCCGGATACAAAAGAGGAGTGATTGATCCCACTTTATTTAGAAAAGCAAATGGTAATCACCTTATGCTTGTACAAATATATGTGGATGATATCATCTTCGGATCAACTGATCAAAAAATGGTGAATGAATTCGCTAAGCTCATGACCAACAAGTTCCAAATGAGCATGAATAGAGAGATTAACTTCTTTCTTGGACTTCAAGTGAAACAAGTTCCTCAAGGGATATTCATTCATCAGGAGAAATACACCACAGAACTGTTAAAGAAATATTCAATGGACAATTGTTCTTCGGCTAAGGTCCCCATGGCCTTCGAATATAAGATATCTACTGATCCGTCTGGCGAATCAGTGGATCACAAGACTTATAGAGGTATCATTGGCTCATTGATGTACCTCACCGTAAGCCGTCCAGACATCGTTTTTGCAACAGGTGTATGCGTAAGGTACCAGGCTGACCCAAAAATGTCACACATGACCGCAGCCAAGCAGATTTTAAGATACTTAAAGGGTAGCAACACTCTTGGCTTATGGTACCCCGCAGGGAATGACTTCAGCCTACAGGCATTCACTGATGCAGATCATACCGGATGCAGCATATTGAACTACGGTATCACTTCATCAAAGACAACATCCTGAAAGGTAACATTGAACTAATTTTTGTCCATACTCATGAAGAGATTGCTGATGTATTCACAAAGGCACTTGACTCTACAAAACTCAACAATTTCTTACAAATGTTAGGAACGATGAATCCGCACCCACAATTCTTTTACCATCCTTGGTCTCTGTTGCGGTCCTAACTGAAGTTACTTATGATAGATGGTTTTGGTATATCCTGTGTACCGCAGTATATGTACCGCAACCATATATCATATTTATCTCTCAATGGTCCTTATTGTTTGTTGTTACTAATTTTTGTTCAAGTGTTCTCAGTTTCTTCTACTGCAGTCATCCAACCGTTCATCCGCAATGACAAATGATCCATCCACAATGAAGTCTCAATCTGCAACCACATTGATTGTTTTCTCAACTGTTTCATTAATTCTTGAATCATGGTGTGCTATTTAATGATCCTTCATTAAATAAGAAAAACATTTAAAAAAAACATTCCTTGTGTAACTGTCCCATTTCCTCTTTTGAATTAAACCTTGTGTCAGACCTATTTTAGGTATGATGACAAAAAGAACGTTTTTCCATAAACAAATCCTTTTTAACCTGTCCCTTCCTATTACACCCAACACGTCCAATCCCTTACATCTTCCCCTTTTTACACAACGGATTAAACCCACCCTCACCACACGTTCTTCAGACGTGATGTTTTAGACTGACACTTCATTAAATGCCAACCCTTTTTGGTAAATCTCGAAAAATAGATTAAACCTTTTATTAATCTGTGGCTAAGATTTCATCTCCCAATCGAAGAAAACACCCAAACGTTTTTTACCTTATCTAGTTTCACTTAGGGTAAAATCAATTACCATTCCAATTCAACCACTATAAAACCCCTTCTTCTTACCCAAGAAAGGTTTACGCTTTCTGAACATCGAACCTATTCTCCATCTTCTTGCACTCTGTTTCTGCAACCTTCTTCAAACTCTCAACAATGGTGAAATGTGGCATTTCGAAGAAACACTCCAAGGCATCTACCTCAGCAAACCCTACTGGTTCAGACTCTGCATCAAGGAACCAAATGCCAACAATTGCTTCAAGCAATTTTAGGGCTGTGTTCGAAGAGCATTCCTCCTACAATGCTCTGATTAAGCTAATGATCAAGTTCCTGACCAAACACCCCCTGTTTGGCCCCTTCGATTCATTCATAGATGTGGTTCCTCTTTCAACTCTATTCAAATGTGCCTTCTCTGCATATCGACCCCTCGAAAATCTTCAAGAGGTGCATCTCAATTTGGTGAACGATTCTTTGGTCATTTTGAACAAGGAAAAATTCCACACTGCCATCAATCTGCTAGTTCATCCTTCAACCAAAGTTTTCACTCCAAGCATGGCGGACATTATTTTTGCACTCTATCAAATGGGTTACCAGAAGAAGATCAAAGGCATAGGCGGGTTCAAGAAAAATCAGCTGCCTGCGGTGTGGCAATTCGTTTGCCACTTTGTGATCCGCAGCCTGAGTCACTGATAATATGGGTCTCAAGCTATTGGAGTTGGTGTGGAGTATCTTCACTGGCCACGATGTCAACTACAGTCAGATCTTGTGGGATAACTTCTTGCAGTACATTCCCAAAGAGACTCCAAGAGAAAACCCTACCGAACTCACATTTGCTAGGTTCTGGTCTCTATGCATCTCAGATCTTCATGCGGATGTAGGCCTTAGCATGGGCAATGATACCAACCTCTTCATCACCAAAGATCTGAAAAGGTACAATCCCTCTACTGATCAATCTGTTTTTGGACCCATCCGACGGCTACCAGTCCACATTCTATCTTCCCTTGGTCTTGAAACTGCTGATGTCACAGACCATATAGAGGCTACGGAAGGTATTAGCCCATACCTTCCTACCCCGCCTCTGCAAGCCACATCCGCACTCACCATCCCTGGTAGTACCGCAATCCCATCCTCCACCACTCTATCCACCTTGTCTTTATCAAAAAGACGCAAGAAGTTAGCCTCAGCCCATCAAGGCCCCCGCAACGTCTCCAAGAAACATGGAACCCCAAAGAAGAAAGTTGCTCCCAAACAAGCTGAATCCTCAAAGAAACGAAAAATCATACAAACCGTGCCCTCAGATGACGAATATCCTACCGGGAATTTGATCCCTATTTAACCACCTTAACTCTTCTAAACCTCTTCCACTCTCAGCCTCCATCACTCCAATATCCTACCTTGAGCCTTATGAGACGAAGAGTGTTCTTTTGGGTACCTTTGAAGGACGAATAAGGCGGTGATCATGCTTGGAAGCTTCAAACAACTTTGGATCTTGAACTTCTCCTCCCTCATTCATATCCAGAAGGTATAAAGTTTGTACATTTATGCCTACATTGATGGATCTAGCTTAGATGTTAAATTTATGTCCTTTTTGTCCCACAAATTGGTCCATTTGAGTGTGAGCGGTTCCAGAGCTTGTGAGGTGCATTTCCAGGTCTATTTGAGGGTGTTAAGTCATAAAAATGAAATGTTGGTATTGTTCTTCCATTTATGCATGAGTTATGAAGCTTAGAATCTTAAGGTAATTTAGGGTTTTCGATTTGGACCCTTTCTAGCCATGCAAAGTCATAAACTTGGAAACTTCATTATTTAGGATATCATTTGGACCTAGATCTGAGCTCTGCACGAAAGGTAATGAGGGAAAAAGTGCTTAACAAAAATATTGGAACCAGGTTGAGTACGATGGACGTACCTGGGAGTATGTTGCGCATACTAGGCTTGAACCACGTAGGCTAAGCGTAGGGTTGGAGTATGTTGGGCGTACTCATCCTGCCTTGGACATTGACTTTCTTTGACTTCGATTCATCATTGACTTTTTGACCAAGTTTGACTTTGGGTCAAACTTGGAGGTTTTGGACTATGGATTAAGATTTTACCTGGTTTTGGTGATTCGTTGATTCGTGGTAGCAAGCAGTGCAGAAAGGGAAGTGAGTCTTAGTATTTTGGGGTTTTTCTTTTCAGGTGAGTTCTCCTCACTATACTCGTGGGTCGAAGGCACCAATGTCGGCCAACTAGTTTCGGTTACCAATAATTAGAAGGATGTCGTAGGGACTATATGTAGTCACCTAGGATAGACTAAGGACTCTTGATCTAGGCTTTCATGCATGTTCATTGGTTGGTTGTGGCTCTAGAGTAGGATCATCTATCCGAGTGTCTATCTCACCTTTGGTTACATATAGTTACGCATTCCTTGCAGAGTTAGTCACATATCCTTGTGTATTGGATGTTGCTATGTTGTAGTGATCTGCTATATATATATATATATATATATATATATATATATATATATATATATATATATATATACAGATATATATATATATATATATATATATATATATATAATATATATATATATATATATATATATATGTATATATATATATATATATATATATTTATATATATATATATATATATATATATATATATATATATATATATATATATATATATATATATATATATATATATATATATGTGTGTGTGTGTGTGTATATATCCTGGTGTGATAGGATGCAGTAGTAGTGTTATTCTGGTGAGAGTACCAATAAGCAGCTTATCGACTAGAGGAGTGCCATAGGGATTGTACGTAGTCATGTAGGATAGCCTGAGAACTCCTGATCTAGGCTTTCATGCAAGTTCCTTGTTTGGTTGTGGCTCTAGAGTAGGATCATCTGTTCGGTTGGCTATCTCACCTCTATTTACTTATGGTTACGCATTCCATTGAGGTTAACTGGTAGCGAAGCGGTACGTTGTGAGATGTCTAGTAGGTGGTAGTGAATTGTATGATTGATATTGCTTGTATTATGTGCCTACTTTATCCTTTTTTGTTTATATGTCGACATATGGTGGTGGTTGAGATTGAGGCAGTCCTACTGTGTGTTGTACGCCAAGATACCAGGTACGGGCTAGCTGTAAACCGTTGCCTTGGAGGCTCGGGAAGAATGGTTGGGTTAAGGTGGTAGGACAACAAACCCGGAGCATTCCAATCCGATGATTGAGTGGGCCAGGGCTATTCCATTCTGATGATTGAGGACCCGATATGCATGCTTGTATACGTTATGTTGTGTGGTATTTTGGGTAAACTCACTAAGAATTGTGCTTATCCAGTTGTTATTGTTTTTAGGTATCATCGATTATCATGGGAAAAGGGAAGGGCATGACTGTACACGTTCATCAATAGCAATGAAGATTTTGAGTTGTTATACTACTATGATTTAAAAAAACATGTAATTTGGATCGAATGGTTCTTCTGAATACGTATTTTATAATGAGGAGTTTTACCTTAACAAAATGAAAACTTTTGGTCGTGAAAATGAGACGTTACACATTAGCTAAACAATACTTTGCATAGTGGTTTCTGAGACCACATTTGTTACGAACAATATTGGTTTTGCCTAACTTCGAAACTTCCTTGAGGTTCCGAGGAGCGATTCAGAATGTTGGGTCGATAAGATTGTGGATTTTCAGTTGGCTTAGGGTATGTTTGAGGATTGCATTGGTGAGGAGTTTGAAAGGGGTTTTGGGAGGGTTTTTGATTTTGATTCCAAGCTCTCTATACTTCATAAACAGAAGTGCAAACTCTTGCTGGAAACGAAGTTCAGAATTAGTGGCTTTTGGGTCAATGTTTTCTTCATATGGATAGTTCGGAATTGGTGGAACAGGTACAATATTTGGAATGGGTCGAGTAGCTTGAACAGGTGGGACAGGTGGTGTAGATCCAAAAGGGTCCGAGACACTTGGGTTCGAAAATAGTGGATTGAACGAACTAACGAGAGAAAAACGACCTCCAGAGAGTTATCTCAATGTTTGAGAAACGTTTGATTCATTACCTTTCAGTGCGTCAAATAACTGGTAGAGCTTCAGTTTCTTCAGAGATCCATTAATCTTAAGACATGACTTAACATTTCCCCATCCTTTTCTGAGACCGTTGATGAACTTAAGGTTGTACTCGAGAGGAGTTCAGTCTACACCATGCGTTGTCATATTTTTCACCGTGATTTTATACCAATTTGATGCAGAGGCAACAGATTCACCAAGTGTTGTAGTGAAAGTGTCAAATGCTTGTCTTTCATATTCTTCAAACCCTCAAACAAATCTTGTAATGTATCCGAAATCTATTTAGCATATTTGCACTACTTTATGTGCTCAAAGAGAGATGTGTAATACCAAATACCATTTCAGAGAAGGCGATTCGACATCATTAGCAGTTAGTGGTGCTTGACGAGTCTCATCTTGAACCATAAGAGTGGTAACAACATCTCTAACCACTTGTCTTACAGGAGCCTGAAGACCATCTTTCACTGACCTTGTAGAATCATAAAAGTAACCCTCTTGAACTTCAGCTACCGCAGCCCTCAAGAATCCGCAGTCAGATCTTCATCAGCAACCTCATCCGAAGTCATCATCAACCGTAGTCATTCTTTCTTACTAGATTCCTTTACCTTATCTACTTTTTTTGTAATACTCTCTATGGTCCAGTATACCTTGCATGGCTACTCTTAGAGATTTGATCCAATGTAATTCCTGAGTCTCTATATATAGAGCTCAATCTTTCTTATTCAATACAACTTTCACAACTTCTATGCTATCAATTACATCTCTCACTTCTATCTGATTACGCATCTTATATCTCTCCTTACTCTCAAAATTCACTAGAACATAACTGAATATTATTTCTCTTCGGAGCAAGTAATTCTTGACTTAATCACTAAGTTTGATCTCACTTACTAACTTGGTCTGAATGCATTCCATGTTATGAATCAACTTATGTGTATACTTGATATATCACCTGCTGTCATTTATATTTCCTTACATTTCCGCAACTAACTCTCTAATTATCTAACTCATTAACTTATTATTATTGTTGAGCTTTTAGATCCTTTGAGATAAACTATTCCGCAACTATACTTGTTCTAACATTTGTTCAAGTGTGTCTCAAGTTTTTCTCTCAACAATTGGTATCAGAGCCATAGTGGTTGCTTTTTGAAAACAAAACTCTGACTTTCAAAGGGCCTTCTATACCACTGAAGCTCATTTCTTAAAAAAAAAACTTAAAAAAAACAAGGAAATTTGGCACAAGCATTATCTCTGAATGTTTCCAACAGTGTTGGTGGTTCGAATCGAGCCCCAATATTGGTGGCAAATGAATATCATCATTGGTCTCAGCGAATGGAAAGATACTTAAGGAGAGTTGGTAGAGATGTATGGTGGTCCGTAGAAGAAGGACCACATGTCCCTGTTCTTATACCAGTTCAAACCGATGGCGCCACAGCCAGACTAGGAGGAGGAAAACCAGTCATGAACCGTCCCAGCAAAGATGATCTCGATAAAATGGAAAATGATGCTGTTGCTTTTTATGAAATCTCTTGTGGAGTTGCTCCTGACAACTTCAACATTATCATAAACAGCAAATCAGCAAAAGAGATCTGGGAAGTACTCAAGAATTTGTACGAAGGCTCAGAACAAGCTCAAGATAAGAAGCTCAGAACTGCACTCAATGAGTTCAACAATTTCAAAGCACATACTGGCGAAAGTTTAGAAGACTCCTTTAAAAGGTTCAACCTGATAGTCACCAAGTTATCAAATGCTGGCACCATCCGTAGTAACCATGAAACAAACCTTCAGTTTCTCAACGGTTTGGGAAGACATTGGACTACTGCTTAGATGATAGTTCAAGGGGATAGAAAGATTCATTCTTTGCCTCTCTACAAGCTCTACGGGGAACTACAAGCACAAGAATCCACCGTACTCAAAGACTGTGCTGACTTAGGAGGACCACTAGCTCTTTTAGCACAAGCTCCAGATAATCAATCCTACTCTTCCTCGTATGACACTACACCGCAGTCATACGAAGTTGACTCAGAGTATGATGATGAAGAAGAATTTCAGAAGGCGATTGCTCTTGCTAGTCAACAGTTCAACCGACTACCACCTCCTTCTTTTCGTAAATATCAACAGTTCAACAAACCTCCATTCAACCGTAACTTCAACCCACAGAATAACCATTCTCGTTATCCCAAAAGTTCTCATCCACCACCGCAATCTCAAAATACTCAACCAAAGGAGGCATCGCAGTCCATTCAAACCACTGACTCCGGTACTCCCTCAGAAGACAAAACTGATGTTGTGATTTGTCACAAGTGCAACAAAGAGAATAATTTTGCAAAAGATTGCAAGGCAAATGTAGTGAAAGACAGATCATTCTATCTTAGAATGGCTCAAGAATTGGAAGAAAAGGAAAAGGCTAGGGCATACGTAGCCCATGTCAAAAGAGACCATCAAGTTTGGTCATCCGGAGATGAAGAAGAAGCCATCAGCAATGTCAAAGGTAAAGGCAAAATCTGCATGTTGGCAACTGCGGATGATGATGGGTCTACAAAGCTGGAAAAGAACTACTACTACATGGCTAAGGATGGAACTCTAAGCATCGTCGAACAGGTAAAACTCATGATTCAAACTCTAAACTATAACATGCATGACTGTCAACCTTACATAGAAAATCTTAATGACACATGTGCTGCCGTCCTTACAGACTATAACAAAGCCTTAGATGAGAAGAACATAGCATCCCAAGAGATGTTTCATGTAAGAGGACGACTGGACAACAAAAGACTCAAAATGGATATGTTAGAAAAGGACTTAGAGTTGGAAAAAGATGCAAGAATGTTGAGTGAAACACAACTAGAGATAGCTTTGAACCAAAGAGATTTAGCTCAGAGTGAGATTGTACGCTTAAATCTTTTAATAGAAAAATTGTTCAATGAAAGTGAAGCTATTGAAAATTTGGTGAATAATGGAACTGTGGACAATACATACAATTGGGGTTGGTCCAATGGATATCCTACCGCAAAGGATTCCTCACCCCGGTTTAACAAAGATCGACTGTATGTCCCTCCGGACCGAGAATTTCATTTCCCAGTCAATGACAAGACCTTTCCCGAAGATATCAGAACACACTTCGGTAGACTTCATCATCTAAGTAATAACTGTGTCATAGAGGAAATCGTGCCTGAGGTTTCGGGTCACAAAAGTGATCAAACTCCTATCTGTGGCACAATCTATTCAAATTCTCAAACCTCATCAATTGTTGATGAAGAAATTGTCATAGAGAGTCCCGAAGTCTCACAGGACTTCCCATCTCTGCCCTTATACCACGGTGTCTCTCATTGTAGTCATGAACCACAGAAGTCCCACAAAAGTCCCACTGAAGTCCCAACTCAGACTTACTCTGCGGTACTCAAATCATCCTTACCGCAATCCTCAATAAAAGGCTTTGTGACTCTTCGGCCAGTTCATCATGAATTACCCATAGAGAACTTTGAAGTGGGTCAATGCTCTCAAAACCCTGAATCTTCAAGTTCGGATGAATCAAGCCCTCGTTTTCAGAAAATTTCAAAGGCTTCCAGGAAACCGCATCTGAACACTAATGACTGCGTTTCTCCAAAAACCTTAGCAAAAAGGGCTTTCAAAGAGGAAATTCGATCCCTAGGCACAAATCGACAAACCTTTTCTAAAAACAAATGACATATCAGATTTCCAAAATCTAAGAGTCCAGAAAAGTTTGTTTTCTCTCACTATTTTTCAAAAAACTCTCCCATCAAGAAAACATGCAAAAAGGAATGTACAGTTTCAACAATCATTCCTAACTCATCTGACACAACCCAAACGAGTGTAAGGTCTTTTCGAAGCAATGGTTTTTAAATCTATTCCTCAGATGATCCAAAATGGAAGGGTATCTAACCCACTCCAACACTTTTAAAATCACATCAAATTTTAAAAAGTGGAAGGGCATTTTCCCAAATCCAATAAAAAGGTACAAAGAATCTACACATGCTAAATCTTTTTCGAAACAAACTTTTTCAAAATGCAACAGCACCAATGTCAGGTATTACCAACCTCGGACCAGTCACAAGCCTACTTCATCATTTAGACCGCTGACCAAACCAAGTGTCAGAACAAAAGACAAAATTTCAGCATGTCAATGTCAATGTAGTTGTAAGAAACCTCGTAACTTTTCCAAAAAACGCAACACTCCAAAAACTCACAAACACCCAGGACTAGGTTTAAAAGTTGACACGAAGCCAGTCCCTGCAACCTCGGTTCATGCATCAATTAGAAACTCATCTTTTGGCCTAGGCTCCAAACTAGTTTGGATGCCTAAACTAACCGTGTAATTCTCAGGCCTTGTGCAAGGAGGAACAAGAAGAAGAATGGTTAATCGATAGTGCCTGCTCCTTGCACATGACCGGAAGGTTAGAATACCTTCGGGATTTCAGACCAATTTGCAACGGTGGAAATGTCACATTTGGCAACAATGCGAATGGGATAATCCGAGGTTATGGTGTTCTTACTACGAGAAACTTCTCTATTCAAAAGGTTGCTTATGTAGAAGGTCTTAAACACAATCTCATCAGTGTTGGTCAACTATGTAAGGCAGGCCATCGAGTTGAATTTGATGACCAATTTTGCTATGTAATGACAAGCGATAGGAGCACGTGTCTGATCAAGTCCCGATCCGAAGGTACTATGTATCCTCTGGACGTATCTCTGATCATAGGCAAACCGCAGTTATGCTTCCTGTCCAAAGCAGTATCTGAATTCAGCTGGCTATGGCACCGCAAGCTAGCTCATCTCAACTTCAGATACATCAACAATTTGGTCACCGGAGAACTAGTCAGAGGTCTTCCAATCCTCAGGTTCAGCAATGATACTCTCTGTCGTGCATGTTAATGTGGAAAGCAATCCAAAGCAAGCCACCCCATGGTGATTGACTCCTTAATTTCTGAACCATTGGAACTCTTGCACATTGATCTCTGTGATCCATCTACCGTAGCCAGTCTTCATCACAAGAAATACATACTGGTTATAGTTGATGACTTCACACGGTTCACCTGGGTCTCTTTCTTAAGACTCAAATCAGAAACTCTGTAGATCTTGATCAATTTCATCAAGGAAATTGAACTTCAGATCAAGTTACCAGTACGACGTATCCGAAGTGATAATGGAACCGAGTTTACTAATCATCTCCTAAATAGTTTCTTGGTTTCAAAGGGCATCACTCACAACTTCTCAGCTCCCTACACACCGCCACAAAATGGGGTAGTAGAGCGAAGGAACCACACTCTAGTAGAAGCTGCCATATCTATAATCAACTTCGTACACCTTCCTCTCTACTTCTGGGCCGAAGCAGTGGCCACAACTTGTTTTGTACAGAACCGAAGCATTGTGTGCAAACATCTCAGCAAAACACCATATGAGGGCCTTAACAACCGCAAGCCAAATGTCCGATTCTTTCATATATTTGGGTGTAGATGTTTCGTAATCAACAACAGAGACCACCTCAACAAATTCGCACCGAAGTCTGATGAAGGCATCTTCCTTGGCTACTCCACTAACAAAGTTGCTTATAGGGTTCTCATTAGACGCACAAGGCTGATAATTTAAAGCTTCGATGTGAAATTTGATGACTATCACATCCGCAACACCGCTCCATCAATCGAAACCACAACAATCCTAGAGAGTGATATTCCTGCTTCTTCGGGTCCACTAAACCTAGTTGAAGTAAACTATGATGATCTCTTCGAGCCTGTAGAAACAGTCAAGTTATCCGAAGTTCTTGTGTTCCTGAAAGCTCAGCAGCAACATGCTGATGTATCTGGTCCTACACCGTCCGATGAGGTATCAATAAATACTTCCACCTCACTGGTTGAGGGGGAAAACTCAACTCCGGACCATACAACAACCATCAAGGTTCCAGTACTAGAAGATGCAGCTCCAATCCCTATCCGCAAAGACTTTCAACCATCAAACGTTTCTTCGGACTCAGATGATGAAAACATAGAGAACATTGACACAAGAACAGACTCGAGGATTATCACTCTCCCATCCGCAATCCAGGGGGAACCTTCTCGGGTTCAAAATGAACTCCCGTCTGCAATCCAGGGGGAACCTGCACCATCTGCCCAAGAAAACTCTGATCCCACCTTCCCAGTTCAAGACAATTCAGCAGGATGTTCTAAAGTCCAGGGGGAACTGCCATCTCCAACCGCAGAATCTTAAGATATTGAAGATATTCCCTTTACCGCAGCTGCTGATTATCTTCAACCCCGTGTACACGTATGGACGAAGGACCACCCACCAGGTCAAATCATCGGCAACCCATCCGCAGGTATCCAGACTCGATATTCCAAGGATTTATCTGATCATTGTCACTACGCAGCATTTATGTCCTCGGTCGAGCCCCGAACGATCAAAGAAGCATTACTAGAACCAGACTGGATATCCGCAATGCAAGAAGAGCTAGAAGAATTCAAAAGAAACAAAGTATGGCAGCTCGCTCCGAAGCCGCAAGGTCACACCATTATTGGTACTAGATCGGTGTACAAGAATAAGTTGGATGAATCCGGTGCGATCGTCAGAAACAAGGCAAGGCTAGTTGCCAAGGGATATAGTCAACATGAAGGTATTGACTATGATTAAACGTATCATCTGGTAGTACGAATGGAAGCCATCTGAATCTTCTTAGCATACGCAGCTCACAAGAACATCAAGGTTCATCAAATGGACGTGAAAAGTGGTTTTCTCAACGGTGAATTAAAAGAGGAGGTTTATCTTCAGCAACCTCCGGGCTTTGAAAGTCTTGAATTCCCAGACCACTGCTACAAGCTTGAAAAAGCACTCTACGGTCTAAAGCAAGCCCCAAGAGCGTGGTACGAGACTCTCTCTGAATTTCTTGTCTCGTCCGGATACAAAAGAGGAGTGATTGATCCCACTTTATTTAGAAAAGCAAATGGTAATCACCTTATGCTTGTACAAATATATGTGGATGATATCATCTTCGGATCAACTGATCAAAAAATGGTGAATGAATTCGCTAAGCTCATGACCAACAAGTTCCAAATGAGCATGAATAGAGAGATTAACTTCTTTCTTGGACTTCAAGTGAAACAAGTTCCTCAAGGGATATTCATTCATCAGGAGAAATACACCACAGAACTGTTAAAGAAATATTCAATGGACAATTGTTCTTCGGCTAAGGTCCCCATGGCCTTCGAATATAAGATATCTGCTGATCCGTCTGGCGAATCAGTGGATCACAAGACTTATAGAGGTATCATTGGCTCATTGATGTACCTCACCGTAAGCCGTCCAGACATCGTTTTTGCAACAGGTGTATGCGTAAGGTACCAGGCTGACCCAAAAATGTCACACATGACCGCAGCCAAGCAGATTTTAAGATACTTAAAGGGTAGCAACACTCTTGGCTTATGGTACCCCGCAGGGAATGACTTCAGCCTACAGGCATTCACTGATGCAGATCATACCGGATGCAGCATATTGAACTACGGTATCACTTCATCAAAGACAACATCCTGAAAGGTAACATTGAACTAATTTTTGTCCATACTCATGAAGAGATTGCTGATGTATTCACAAAGGCACTTGACTCTACAAAACTCAACAATTTCTTACAAATGTTAGGAACGATGAATCCGCACCCACAATTCTTTTACCATCCTTGGTCTCTGTTGCGGTCCTAACTGAAGTTACTTATGATAGATGGTTTTGGTATATCCTGTGTACCGCAGTATATGTACCGCAACCATATATCATATTTATCTCTCAATGGTCCTTATTGTTTGTTGTTACTAATTTTTGTTCAAGTGTTCTCAGTTTCTTCTACTGCAGTCATCCAACCGTTCATCCGCAATGACAAATGATCCATCCACAATGAAGTCTCAATCTGCAACCACATTGATTGTTTTCTCAACTGTTTCATTAATTCTTGAATCATGGTGTGCTATTTAATGATCCTTCATTAAATAAGAAAAACATTTAAAAAAAACATTCCTTGTGTAACTGTCCCATTTCCTCTTTTGAATTAAACCTTGTGTCAGACCTATTTTAGGTATGATGACAAAAAGAACGTTTTTCCATAAACAAATCCTTTTTAACCTGTCCCTTCCTATTACACCCAACACGTCCAATCCCTTACATCTTCCCCTTTTTACACAACGGATTAAACCCACCCTCACTACACGTTCTTCAGACGTGATGTTTTAGACTGACACTTCATTAAATGCCAACCCTTTTTGGTAAATCTCGAAAAATAGATTAAACCTTTTATTAATCTGTGGCTAAGATTTCATCTCCCAATCGAAGAAAACACCCAAACGTTTTTTACCTTATATAGTTTCACTTAGGGTAAAATCAATTACCATTCCAATTCAACCACTATAAAACCCCTTCTTCTTACCCAAGAAAGGTTTACGCTTTCTGAACATCGAACCTATTCTCCATCTTCTTGCACTCTGTTTCTGCAACCTTCTTCAAACTCTCAACAATGGTGAAATGTGGCATTTCGAAGAAACACTCCAAGGCATCTACCTCAGCAAACCCTACTGGTTCAGACTCTGCATCAAGGAACCAAATGCCAACAATTGCTTCAAGCAATTTTAGGGCTGTGTTCGAAGAGCATTCCTCCTACAATGCTCTGATTAAGCTAATGATCAAGTTCCTGACCAAACACCCCCTGTTTGGCCCCTTCGATTCATTCACAGATGTGGTTCCTCTTTCAACTCTATTCAAATGTGCCTTCTCTGCATATCGACCCCTCGAAAATCTTCAAGAGGTGCATCTCAATTTGGTGAACGATTCTTTGGTCATTCTGAACAAGGAAAAATTCCACACTGCCATCAATCTGCTAGTTCATCCTTCAACCAAAGTTTTCACTCCAAGCATGGCGGACATTATTTTTGCACTCTATCAAATGGGTTACCAGAAGAAGATCAAAGGCATAGGCGGGTTCAAGAAAAATCAGCTGCCTGCGGTGTGGCAATTCGTTTGCCACTTTGTGATCCGCAGCCTGAGTCACTGATAATATGGGTCTCAAGCTATTGGAGTTGGTGTGGAGTATCTTCACTGGCCACGATGTCAACTACAGTCAGATCTTGTGGGATAACTTCTTGCAGTACATTCCCAAAGAGACTCCAAGAGAAAACCCTACCGAACTCACATTTTCTAGGTTCTGGTCTCTATGCATCTCAGATCTTCATGCGGATGTAGGCCTTAGCATGGGCAATGATACCAACCTCTTCATCACCAAAGATCTGAAAAGGTACAATCCCTCTACTGATCAATCTGTTTTTGGACCCATCCGACGGCTACCAATCCACATTCTATCTTCCCTTGGTCTTGAAACTGCTGATGTCACAGACCATATAGAGGCTACGGAAGGTATTAGCCCATACCTTCCTACCCCGCCTCTGCAAGCCACATCCGCACTCACCATCCCTGGTAGTACCGCAATCCCATCCTCCACCACTCTATCCACCTTGTCTTTATCAAAAAGACGCAAGAAGTTAGCCTCAGCCCATCAAGGCCCCCGCAACGTCTCCAAGAAACATGGAACCCCAAAGAAGAAAGTTGCTCCCAAACAAGCTGAATCCTCAAAGAAACGAAAAATCATACAAACCGTGCCCTCAGATGACGAATCAACCAAACATCGATCTCACTCTCCCTCTATGAGTGATTCTGATGAGGATGCACAACCCATCTCTATACTTAAGAAAAGAAAAACCAATCCCACAGACCAAATGTGTGACCAGACTGATACCGAAGCCTCTCAAAAGGCTCCGGTAGTCCTTGGGGTGGCCGCAGACCCATTCAATACCACCATCGAATTCCACTCAGACACAGAAAGTGTGTCTGTTTCATCTCAACATGGAGACTCACCCCCAGCTCACTCTACAAGGGATGCAACTGGTTCTCGCCCTAAGGTCTCCAGGGCTTCCTGTCTATACTTCTTTTCCCCTGAGGAGTTGAACTCCATCCTTTTGTCAGTAACCCAAACACTACAAACACCTTCCCAACCGCAGGGCAATTCTTCCGCCTTTGCCAGAACTGAGCCGAGGCCAGACTTGACCACTGGTCAAGGAGACCGAAGAAGCTCAGGAAACCTTACTCTACTTACATCTTTTACTAGTGGTTTAGGCACAGTGAGCACCAATGTGCAAGGATCCGTGGACCCGAGGGACACCTTGGTGCGATTCCAAGGATTTGACGGTGATGAATCGAATGATTCATGGTTACATTACACTCCAGCTTCTGACTCCGATATCAAGAAATATGCCGCTTTTCGTAGGGCATTTTAAGCAAGGAAGGATCAGCAAATCAAGCAACTTCAACAGAAACAACAGGAGATCCAATCCGTAGCCAAGTATTGGGCGGACGCAATCAACAATGTCAATACCGTAGCCACCATTCTGAAAGTACAAGAGTGGATGACTGCAATGGCTGAGACGATCCGCAAGGCTCAGTCAACTCATGGTGGTGAAGGTGCATCTAAACTCCCTCCAACTCCAACTCCAACTATTCGAGATTCTCAAGAAGAGGGAACCGCAATCGAAGTTAGCTCTGCCCCTACCTTCGGATTCGATGATTTCGATCTCAATGAGGTAAATCAGCCTAATCCTTCTGATGATGATTTGATGACGTTTGATGAAGAAGAAGAATCGAGTGGCTCTCAACACTCAACCTCCAAGCCGAAAGAGAAAAACAAGAAAAAGAAAATGGCTGTTTCCAGAAAAGAGTTTCTGAGTCTACAAGCCAAAGTAGATCAGATTCTAGCTGCGGTTAAGCCCACTCAACCGCAAACTGAAGACATTCTAGGACCGTAGTCCTTAATTGAAAGAATTGAAAGTCTGGAAACCCGTGAACGATTGGCTGCTGAGCGCATTTCCCTAAAAGTTGAAATGGGAATCCGATCCCTGGATACAAGTCGCCAGGCTGATCATAAGCAATTCATGGCTTCTGATGGTTACTGGGATGTTCCAATCTCCCCAAATGCTAAATACTTCACTGTATTTGAGCAGTTTGACCGTAGCCTACCTGATCACAAGAGACTGCCTATGGAATTCGAAAGACTCAATGTTTCTATGCCAAACATGCTTCTTCCATAGAGAAAATCTGGTCTAATGATAGACCATCCGCAGTCAAGAACTTTAAGCCCCGGAAATTGATGAAAGCCGAATTCATTCAGTATACTCTTACAAGAAGGAATCAGGACTATGTCCGCACCCAAGCTGACTTCCCATGTATGATTCCAGAAGAAGTCTTCCTGATAGCAAAGGTGTTCCAAAACAAAAGCGAGAAGTATCCAAAGATGAAAATAGCACTTGAAAGGGCAAGCACATTTCTGAGGGAAACCGTCTGTGACTTTGCAAAGATTGATGTTGACATCTACCCTAAATTTGCTAAAAAGTTCGATCTACCACCACTTGATCCTGCACCAATGCCTACCGAAGGTTATCAAGAAAGATCCCTAGGTGCAACAAACTTCCCAGAACTTGGAGTCATTTTCAAAAGGAAGGTCGATAAAATCAAATACTTCATTCCTATGACTGCCATGAATCGTCTCACAAGGAAGCAACTTGAAATTTGTTGAACCGCAGTTGAAAGATCAAAACACACGACTGCCGAAGTCAAGTTCGAAATTTTAAGAAGGATCACCTGGTTGGAAAATATCAGAAAGTTTTGGTGGATTCTAATCAAGTTCTTAAAACTTGATAACTGAAGAGAAGTGAAAGAGGTCACTTAGGGGGAAATTGTAGAATCATAAAAGTGACCCTCTTGAACTTCAACTACCGCAGCCCTCAAGAATCCGTAGTCAGATCTTCATCAGCAACCTCATCCGAAGTCATCATCAACCGCAATCATTCTTTCTTACTAGATTACTTTACCTTATCTACTTTTGTTGTAATACTCCCTATTGTCCAATATGCCTTGCATGGCTACTATTAGAGATTTGATCCAATGTAATTCCTGAGTCTCTATATATAGAGCTCAATCTTTCTTATTCAATACAACTTTCACAACTTCTATGCTATCAATTACATCTCTCACTTCTATCTGATTACGCATCTTAAATCTCTCCTTACTCTCAAAATTCACTAGAACATAACTGAATATTATTTCTCTTCGGAGCAAGTCATTCGTGACTTAATCACTAAGTTTGATCTCACTTACTAACTTGGTCTGAATGCATTCCATGTTATGAATCAACTTATGTGTATACTTGATATATCACATGCTGTCATTTATATTTCCTTACATTTCTGCAACTAACTCTCTAATTATCTAACTCATTAACTTATTATTATTGTTGAGCTTTTAGATCCTTTGAGATAAACTATTCCGCAACTATACTTGTTCTAACGTTTGTTCAAGTGTGTCTCAAGTTTTTCTCTCAACAGACCTCCATATTTCTTCTCCTTTTTCTTTAACAAGCAAAATCTCTCTATTCTATCTTTTTAGTGATCATACGCTTTAACAGTTAGCAATGGGGCACATGATGGGCAACCCATGCTATTTGCGATTTGCATTGAATACATTTGTTGAGATTGATTAGAAGCAGCCATTGAAGTTAAGATACTAGGGCTGAAGTGGTATATAGAAGAACTTTTATACTAAACACATAAATGATTAAGATTCCAAGGTAACCTTTAATCAACTATCATTTGTTCTAATGGATTCAAAGGACAACCACTTAGGATCTGATACCAATTGTGAATGCAAGGATTTGCATGGACAAGGTTTGAAAACTCAAACCTTGAATTAACTTAATATCAATGAGTGCTTGTAATATGGTTCCAGTTATGTCTGGTAAACCCGTCTTGTCTCCAAAACTGAGTAACTCAACAAAGTGCTCAATATAGAATAAATTTAAGTATGAACAATGTACAACAAATACGAACAAGAAGAATGTAAGAGAGACCGATTGACTGAATGATTCTTTGACTTGATGGAAGTGAAAAAGGTGAACACTTGTTGTTGTTACAAAGGTTGATAACTCCTTATAAAGCTAAGGAGTCACAAAAAGACAACTATAGAGAAAACTGTGCATGGACTGACGAAGACTGAAGATCAACAAGCTGATACACTCGTTGTTGTTGATCTTGTTTCGTATACTCTACTAAAAGACATTCAGAGCAGTGCAAAATAGTATTTGGCACATTTCATGCATTATACACTCAAAACACATTCAAACAAAGATTGATCTCGGACTAAGTCTTCACTTCGGAATCCCTTCATCTCGGACACATTCTCTATTTCGGACATTCTGTATCTGAGATTGCATAAGAATCATTTTTTCATGTTCTAACATATATATATATATATATATATATATATATATATATATATATATATATATATATATATATATATATAAGCTAATGTTTAAAAAAAAAAGGCTACAACCTAGCAGTAAAGATGTACATGCATTGTGCTCCTAAAGGACACGGGTTTGACCCTTGTTCCACTTGTTTTCCTTCTTTGGGCGTTGATTTTTCGTTTCAATATACACCTTCGCATTCCATCTCAGCAGATAATCTGCTGAAAATGTCAAAAAATTATAAAGTTAATAAATTACTCGGTTTTTTTTTTGGTTTTTTATTCAATTTTTTTAGGACTTAATCGTTAATTTTCTAAAAAAATTTGGATTTTTCTGTATATTTTCTTAAATAAAACGTGTTTTCTCTAATAAAAAAAAAGCACATTCTGAAAACATATTTTGGATTTTGAATAGAAAAAGAATGTACACTACTAAAAAAGAGTTAAAGGACCCAATTAAATCAATTAAATAGCCCGATTTTTAATCGACTCTTATAGACAGCGAGTCCTATGTGAAAAAAGAAATAATACCCGGTTTTAAAGTCGGGTCTTATCAGCGTCAAAATAATGTGGTTTTTATAAAACCGAGATCTATAAGGTAATTATAGTACCCACAACCGAACCATACAAGGAGATTACGTCACGGTCCTAACACTAGAAAACAGGTCATATAATTAGATAAGATCGTGGTTCCAATCCCAAAACCTGTTATATATGTTCATATAACGACTAAATATGCACCGGTTCCATTCAAATAACCGGGTCTTTTCAGCTTCAAAAAAATTACAGACCCAGGGCAATTGCATTCAAATAACCATGATATAAAGAACACAAACGTTTTTGTTTTTATGTTGCTTTATTCGTAAAAGTAAGTATTGAGACTTACATCCAAAATCATACTATGTTACAGTTAGCAATCACTAAAATGATGCACAAACTGATACTTACATCGAAAACACATTCAAAACAAAACAAAAGGTATGGATTGATGGACAAACTATATTAATATAGACATGCTAAATAACAATAGCAATGCTAATACAAATAAATATACTCCTTATTTGTTAGATTGCTACTTTTGCATTTATGAATAAAAAATCCCAACTTAATTTCTAAGCAAATTCCTAAATATATTAAGATATATCAACACTAAGATCCAATATTACAAAGCATCTAGATGTTCTCTTATATATAGCTAGTAGAGAGGATTTTCAAATCAACTTCTTTCCAGCTTCCCATCACAAGTATCAATTTCGATGCATTCATTTTTGCTTCTCACTTGAGCATCCTGACACATACAGTTATATAAAGTTAGATACCACCATATGACATATAGGGTTGTCACAAAAAACAATTTTGTTGAAGGATTTTTTTATGTGTAATAACCTTCTACGTTTTCTTACTCCTTAAAGTAATACCATTAGGTCCTTCAGATATAATAAACACCCTGACACTAACACATATACATGAGAGAGAGTAATAGACCCGTTTGTAGGTTGAGTGATTTCAAACTTGAAAAGATGGAATTTGTGCTCCTAAAAGTCAATGAGATGTAATACAATTTGACTATTACGTTAGTATGCTCTCAAATCAAAATCACAACCAAGTTACATTGAAAAAATATAATTCATTATTTCAAGTTTCAAATATCACCCAAAAAGTTCAACAAAATACTGCTAAAGCCTTATATACATTTACCTCCAACAAGAAGGTACACTAGTACTTCTACCATCATGTGGTACAAATCTAAGAATAACAAAACATTTTGTTAAAAAAATAAAATATGATGTACTTAAAGCTCAAAATATAAACCCATGTAAACATATTTGCACAAAATTAGGTGATAAAAAAATTACCTCAGAAGTTATTGGTAAAACCATATGTTTGTGCCTTTTGCAGCACCAATGGTACAGGACCATACTACCCATTTAGTAAACACCATGGAGATTTAATTTAAGCACAAAATGTATGAGTAATGGCCGTGCACTTAATTGCAATATATTAATATTAAATGGAATGCATACCTATGTGGTTAGACGATATGGGAAAGACGGTTCATTCTATGCAGAAGGGAATAATGTATCAGAATTTATAAGTAACAAATGCTTCACATTTTTGCTTATGAATGTGTACTCTCTGCAACATGTCAACAACTTTTTATGATGAATCATATAGATAAGACCATTGAGGTATATTACAAAACAAATATTACATTTTTCTTACAAACAACATACATAGGATAGAACATAGAGGATGTTACTCGTCTTTACCAACCACTCTTACAATTAGCACTAACAAAACAGTGGATGTTTAATTGCAGTCTTCCTCTTTTTCTCACATTGACATTTATTAATAACATCATATTTCAATTATTCAACTACAGATGCGCATGTTAGTAATTTACTATAATTACATAAATTGGTAAAAAGCTAATAGGAGTAAACATTACAGTATGATTAGGATTAGATATATGGTTGTCATATCATTTATAAAGTTTGATTTTAGAGTAAAGGCTAGTAAGGAAACTATAGCCGGCATCTCTATACAAGTTTAAAGCAATTTAGTAGTTCTATTAGGTTTTCAAATTGTCATATGATTTAGGATTTTGCACCAAAAATTGTATGTTTTGCACTCGTTTACAGATGAAGGAATAGGAAACACGAAAAACCATCAACCCAATAACGAACCCTAGATTGAATTGTGCACATATATTAAACCAAAATAGAGGATCGATGACTCAAGTCATCTAAATAGATTCCAAAACCTTATATGCATAAAGAATGAATTTTAGTCGAAATTATACCTCAATGACATTGTTTGGTATGGCTCTAGTTAGGATACCGACGATAAAACTTTGAATTCATGATGTTTTGGAGTATTAGGGTATTGGTGGTTTCTAACTTTCTAAGCTTTCACTGGTTGTGGTCGTAGAGAGTAGCTCCAAAATGTATATGGGTCAGATGGCGGGATATCGAAATATCGAAAATTGATAGGTAGCATACCAAATTTTTATGGCGGGATGTCAAAAATTAAGATGTTGTATTCTTTTTTCATCACAAATATATTGTCTCCTAGTAACATTAATAGAACTCGGTTGTTTTTCAAGACCGGGTCATATACCCATACAACAAAAAGTCTCGGTTGTTACGCTGGAAACCGGGTTACATAATTATAACATATACCCCGGTTTTTAAAAAAGAATCGGGTCATATTGCTTATCCCCTTTTAGATCCCAGTTTTTTCATAATATATCTCGGTTTTTCCAAAAACTGGATCCTAAATGGTGAGTCCTATAACACATTTTGTAGTAGTGGTATTCCGAAATTTCAAGAAAATGACCAAAATCCAAAAATTACATCCGATGTTTCGAGAAAATGTTATGCTTGTTTATTAAAAACTAATTAAAAAAAATACAAAAAACAAGATTGATTACGACATAAGGGACAAGTGGTGCCATTTACTTGAAAAACAATGAACCTAAACATTTCAAAATAAAAGGGTAGTAATTCTCTTCGAACACTATTTGGTATTAATAAATAAAAAGTCCACATTATATTATATATCATCCACATTCAAACTACTTTTTCGGATCTACCCTAATAAATACGAATGACTTTTCGACATTTTTTTTCTCGTTCAATTGGTCACATGTCATTTTATTAAAATTTTGAGATATATATTTATTTTCCACTTGTCATTTACTTCACTTTCATTTCTCATATATTATTAATTTAGTTTCCATAAAATAAACTTACCATAATGACTAGTAATTTCAAATTTTAATTTTAAATTTCAATTTCAATTTCAAATAAAATTTACAGTTTAAACTTTTATATTTAACGTATTGTTATAATTAACCCGTTTAGTATACGAGTCAGATAGCTAAACAGATAATTTTAATTTATTTATTTTTCACATGTTTTTTTTCTCATAAATTTTATTTATTTTCGATTTCAAATTTAAATAAATTTCCCATATAATCGTTCCTATTTAACATTTTGTGTTAATCAATCTGGTCTCACAACTAGTTTAATAGTCATTTGATAAAAGTTTTGTTATTTAGTTGTATCTTCCATAACAAAGTAGCCACTACTCTGATTTTCCCATAAATAAAAAGACCAATGCTCAAAGACACTTAACTAAACACCAATATAAGATTATGGTAATCTTAGACCTAGACAAATAGTGTGACATATGATCATTTGTCGTTAGCGATTAGGGTTTAGGTTGATGCCCGTGAAGGTTTAGATTAGTCCACTCCTTAAACTTCAAAGTAGACTTATGCCAGGTAACGAACACCTCATGAAGGACGACATCTCTCTCTCTCTCTCTCTCTCTCTCTCTCTTACAATTAGGATCCAAATGTTTCGGCTGAATCTAATAAACTACATATATGTTCTTTTAAAGTACCAAACCGCATGCAAAAAAACATGCCTTCATTAAAAAATAAATAAATAAATAAACAAAAAGGATGGCAAGGGCGCATTCCATATCCTAAAAAAACTCACACACGTTGATATCTTATCACTAGGTACTTTTAGGCACCGTTTGGTATGTGGGACTGAACCGGACAGAACAAACAAAACTATTTTAGATGGTGCTTGGCATTATGAGAACATGGACAAGATGAGACAATGACCAAGTCAAATGGGACTAAAGTGATGAAATTTAGTCCAACCAAAAGAATAGAACAATGTGGGATAAGAACCATTGGACAAAAATACCCTCAAGTAAAATGTCACTTTCTCTTCTCCTTCAAACTGTCATTTCTTTTGGACGCTTTACCTCTTCACCATCATCATCTTCAAGACTCCATCAATGTCAAAATTGAAATAGTATACGAATAAATCATCAAAGAAATACAACATCATTATTTTTTATGTTTGGAGTTCCAATTTATTCCTCAAGAAGTTTTCAAAGGACCAAACACAAAATTATCAAAGACACAAAACTTTTCCAGCATTAAATAGTAACTGCATGGATTTTATTTGAAGGGTTTGACTCCACGCGTTTGCAAGTGCAACTTTATTTGTTTGGTAAAAAAAAAAATTAGATTATTAATCGCTAGGAGAAAACTTGAATTTCATTTTGTAAATTGTTCATGGTTACTTGTACAGAGGAGAGGAGACGCAGAGAAGAAGGTGAAAAAGTTAGTGGGTATCTAGGTTCTTGCGTAATTTTCAAAACATACACACACTAATATATATATATTATATAAACCTTTAAATATACAGGCATTTATTAAATTTGTATTAGATATCTCATTTATCGTAGAAACAATTTGGTAGCATTCAAGGATAAATTGGTAATTTTAACTTGATGTTACATCATGTTTTAATCTTACCAAATGGCTATACAAAAAGTTTGTCCAGTCCTGTTCAGTTCTGTCTAGTCCTGTCCAGTCCTATCTAGTTCACATACCAAACACTACCTTAACGTTGTACCATAGAGGGTCTTTTAGTGGTGTCTTTTATTAGTAGGATCCAACCAAGATGTGCATGTAGACTACTACTACTACTTCATGTTACAATGAGACCCTGCACAAATGAAACAAATTGTTGCACCAGTAAGTGTAATATTCAGAGACGGAATATTCAGTCGCTATGTCGTCGCTAATGGAAGCTTGCGACGGATCAACGAGTGACTTCCTCCACAGCCAGTTAAAGTGTGGCTAATAATTTAGCTAGCGTTTTAGCGACGAACTAGTTTTTCCTTGCGACGTACTTAGCGACAGATAATCCATCGCAAATTCTCCACCTATTGCAGTTTTTACGGCATTGGCGACAAAATTAATAGCATTATTCCGTCGTTGATTGTCGCAAATCTAAATATCTGTTTTTTATTGTCCATCGCTGATCACTTGCAAATTTAAGATAACATTTTTTTTTCATTCCATCGCTGATCCTTTGCAAATATATAATATCATTTTTTTATTACAAATCTAAAACAAAAATACTAAAAAAATCAAATAATTATACAATCCCAAAACAAACATTAAAATTTAAATACAAAAATAATTCATTATTATACAATCCAAAAACTAAAGTTTAACATTAAAATTCTAAAAGCATCAACTATCAAGTTTACCAAAACCTCTAAAAACATCAAATATCAAAGTTTAACATTGATTGATATTTGATATCAAAGTATAATTTACTATAATTCTCAATTTCCTCTCATATTTGGCATTGCCACATACATCTTCTCCATTGCTTAATTTCTTGCATTGATTTGTTGTTTGGCCTCTATTTCTGCAGCTTTAGCATCTATCTCCCCACACATCGTTTTGTTGTTTATACACAACCTAAGATGTTGTAAGATGTTAGCATCATAAGTTTAATATGTAATACCACGATACCAAACAGATATATATGTGTAAGTTAAATAATTTATCAAACAAAAACCATAAAAAAGCTGTAATAAACCTATTTATCAAGTAAAATCAACCGAAAAGTAGAGTAAAAATTCTTTTATGACTAACTGTGTTCATTCAAGTAATGCATGAATAACCATGTTGAAATATCTGTAAGAACATTTGCTTCTGCAATAGAAAATCCAACTTAACAAATGCTTTTCATCCATTCCTGTAATTTATTTACACATGTGATATTAGATTTTAATTAATTCTTATTACAAACTTAAACACATGTAAAGAAAAATCAAAGTAATATCTGAATGGGGTTACCAGTGATTTTTTCAATAGAGAATGCAGCTCCATAACATGGCTTTGTCACCTTAGTATGTTAACATGGCTTTGTCACCTTAGTATGTTCATCAAAGTTTGTTGACTCCCAAAAGATTCTGGAAACAGAGGGGTATAATTGGAAAATCATATAAATTAAGGCAACACTAATAAATTCGTTGATAGATGATATGCTACCTGACATTCTTTGGCATGAGCTCATTTAGTACAGACTTCAATATATCAAAAGTGGAAGGTAAAGATGATCAAACTAGCCAATCTTTTAAAGGGTATAACTGCAAGTCCGCAATGTTGTTCAAAATGACTATTCGAATAAGTAAACAACATAATAATTTCATATATAATTTAACTTGCCACAAAAGATGTGTTACAGTTTCTAAGGCAAAAAAACTATACAATGGTACCAAATACCTGCATATTTGATGAAGTTTTCACCATATAATCAATTGGAGAAATCTTGTCCTAATAACAGAAAGAAATCTCACAGATTGCAGAAACCTATAGGTTGTGTACCACTACAACATTCACACACAGTGTCGGCATAGGTCATTACTGTCGTCGGCATAGATGTCGTCGCCATAGCTACTCCTATTGCGACGACTTGGCGTCGGTACAGCTTTCGTCAATCATATTTCCGGGGAAAAAAATAAAGTTTTATTAATTACCTATAGCGACTACATGTCGTCGGCAAACCTATAGTGACGACTTGTCGTCGCGACAGGTTTAATCTATTACGATGACTAGTATATTGTTTTATTGGTAAAGGATTGGTCGATTATAACCCATATAAAAATACATTATGAAAATGCACCTCCTCCCGTTACTTTAACTAGTTGTTGCATTACTTTCCTCCCTTACTTCAACTAGTTTAGGACTTTAGTTCAGCCAGTGGTCACAAGAACTAAAGCATGATGCCAATGATATTTGTTTTAATTATATTATAAATAAGTTAGTGATATGTGAAGATACAAGAAAATTCACCGTGTTTTGTAAAAAAGAAATATTTTGAATCAACAAAATGTCAAATAAGATATTATTTTCGTATTAGTATTTTGAAAATATCTAAAAGATTTTGAAATTTAATGAAGAGATGAATATATTGAAGCATTTACAAGTGGTTCTAAAATCAAACTTCTCATCATGCAATGCACATCAAGTCTTCATTATATTGAAGACTCTGGGCAATTACTTCACTTTGAATGTAGGGCTATGATGTGTAATGCATCACAAATAAAAGCATGGTGGAGTTTTGACTTCTCTTTATTAAGAGTTTAATCAAAATTTTGACACGTTTTGAGTGTAGCTATTTTGTGAGGCATGAAGGCATGGTTTTGGCCATATATATTGGAGAAAAAAAATTCTTGAAAGATCGAATTCAAAATAATAATAATAAATAAGTTATATTGTATTAATTTTCGCTCATCCAAAATTTTAAAAATATTAAAATAAAAAAATCATAGTCCTAATAGAATTATTGACAAAATTGCAAAATATTATCTATGGTTTCTCATTTTATGTTGTCTTTTTATCAAACTACAAGCACCATTTCTATATACCTTCTTTTTAATTTTAATGAATTATTTATATTAATAAATATTATTTTTAATATATAATATTTATATATTATTATTTTTAATATATAATATTTATACATTAATAAATATTATTTTATTGGATTATTAATTACATTTAACTAAATTTTTTAAATCTTTTTTTATTAGATTTTTGTATTGGATTATTATATATTAATAAATATTATTTTATAGAACCATCAAAATCTACATACTTGTAATAAAATACAATCACTCTACCATCTTTCTTGCATCCTCTATTAGATCTTATGCTACGTTTTGTATATATTCGTTATGGAGTTTTAAAACTTTAATTTTGCACCACAAACTATGTATGAGATTATTTTACAAACTACATGTAAGTCTCCATATTGAAATTTAATACAAAAAACAATAGTGAAAGATTAAAAGTGTTCATTAAAAAAACCCAATTAACCTCTTATTATAACGAATCAAAACGAACCATGCAAGTATACAAATGGTAGGTATCGGAGGCAGTTATGAAGCCTACTAGAGTTCAAATAAAAAAAGAACACATTCGAAATAAAGAGATGTTTAGGATAAATCATGAAATTATAAATAATATGTGTTCATAAGCAACAGGAGGAAGATAACAATAAATAAAATCATATTTTTTAATCAAAATGAAGTCCATTTTGATGGTTGCATACCTAACATTACATACATGACAACCATGTATTCATTTTGTCTGTATATATATATATATATATATATATATATATATATATATATATATATATATATATATATATATATATATATATATATATATATATAACACTTGGTTTGAATTGGAAAGGATTTGAGCATGGACTCAGCGGGTTGGGACCTCAACTCGTCGAGTAGGGTCGTATTTCAGGGGCATGAATCGGAAATGACTCGGCGAGTCAGAAGGCTGACTCGACGAGTCAGGGTTGTTTAATGAAAAACCCTAATTTTGGGGTTTGCCCCTATATAAGCCTCATTAAACGCTCTTGTAGCCTCCCTTAACCTCATAAGAGACTGTATACGGCCGCAAACTCCCTGGTGTGTGAAGTGTGTGCATTTGAGAGCTTGACTTTGGGAGTTTGGGAAGGAATCCAAGCTTGGAGAAGAAGAAATAAGGGGAAAACACTGGATCTAACATCTAGTTCGTATTGCGCATCAATTTGAGGTATGAATCTGTTACCTTAAGCCTATATTCTAATAGATAGTTCATGACCCAACTTTGAATCACAAACACATAACACATATGCATGCTTGAATCACAAAGACATCAGGCATAATTAACTACTTCTCGGGACCGCCCTGGCATCGGACCGAAGTCCGGAAACATATATATTGCATTGGGCTAAACCCGACATCAGGCTCACCCCGGCATACTCTACAACTTAAACAGGACGACATTGTGGCCGTAGACCCGTTCCTACTGGAAGGAGACTCACCTCGTATGGCTGACTGCTGAAAAACTGGGTGAGGGATCCCTATCTGCTGCTCCGGCGACTCTCTGGCTATAATTCCATAACAACACTTAATCAAAAAAACTGATAATCCTTCTTAGGGTAAAATGACCATTTTACCCTTCTGGTCAAAGTCAACGCCAAAGTCAAAGTCAACTCTCAGTCAACCTAACTCGTCGAGTCCCTCTACCGACTCGTTGAGTTCAAACGGTCATAACATCGGGACATCTCGATTCTACTCGTCCAGTCTCTCCTTGGAATCGTCGAGTTCTTTTGCTCCTAATCAAAGAAGGGTTTGGGGACATCGATCCGACTCGGCGAGTCCACTGCATGCTCAGATTATACAGTTGATCCTGGGTGATTCCACTGCCTCTAATTCATAGATCTGGAATCCTTAGGCTAGAATAACACGTAAAGTTGCTAACTTTACGTGCATGCATTATGCTATGAAGCTATATCACTCAAAACATGCTAGAAATGAGAGTCTAGGGCATAGAATGGGATCTTGGCCAAATAAAGGTGGTAACTTTGAGCTTCTGGAGCTCAAGAGTGCCTAGATCTAGAGTCCTTACAGTCCCAAAAGCTTTCTACCCGAAATTAGCTTGGAAAGGACCCAAAAGTTGCAACAAACAAGATTTGATGAAGATCTAAGTGAAAATAATCCAAGGTACAAGCTTTATACCTTCAAGGGCTCTGAAATGCAACAAAAACTATGGATCTCCTGCCTCGTCTTGAATCACCAAGGGTTTCCTTCCTTCTCCTAACTTCAATCACACAAATATAAGGGAAAATGGCTCAAGGATGCACAAGATTGATAAGGGTTTCGAGAGTAGGTTGTGAAGGTGATGGGGGTTGGGGTGAAGACTCATAATGTTGCTTAAATAGGGTGCAAACCCTAAGGGTTAGGGTTTCCTACTAATGAACCTACTCGCCGAGTCCATTCCAGACTCGTCGAGTAGTCCACTTAAACCCCGCGATTTAACTGGCCTCTACTCGGCGATTTAGGGCTAGCAACTCATCGAGTAGCTCTTATAAAATGAGCATTTAACGAACTAAATACGTACCGGGAACGGGGCGTTACAATTCTCCCCCACTTGTCTTATACTTCGTCCTCGAAGTCTGCTGAATCTGGAAACAACTCTGGGTAGTGCTCCCTCATCTCTTCCTCGGGCTCCCATGTCCACTTTGAACCCTTCCTGTGCTTCCACTGCACCTTCACTAACTCCACTCTCTTGTTCCTCATCTCTTTCACCTTGCGATCTAAAATCGCCACTGGCCTCTCGGTATAATTCAGGCTATCGTCAACCTGAATGTCCTCCAGGGGTACCACTGCTGAATCATCCACTAAGCACTTCCGCAACTGAGAAACATGGAACATGTTGTGGATCTGGCTGAGCTCTGCTGGAAGATCAAACCGATAAGCAACCCGACCCACCCGGGCCAAAACCCTAAACGGACCAATGAACCTGGGGCCCAACTTGCCCCGCTTCCGAAATCTGATAACACCCTTCTAGGGTGACACTTTCAGGAGGACCATATCACCCACCTGAAACTCCAAGTCCGAACGTCGCTTGTCGGCGTAACTCTTTTGCCGACTCTGAGCAGTCTGGAGCCTGCTCCGGACTTGCTGAATTCGCTCCGTGGTCTTGAGTGCTACCTCCGTACTCCCCATGACTCTCTGACCGACCTCACCCTAACAGATTGGGGTCCTGCACTTCCTCCCGTAGAGTATCTCGAAGGGAGGTCGGTCTATACCAGAGTGATAGTTGTTGTTATACGAAAATTCCGCTAACGGAAGATACGTATCCCAACTACCACCGAAGTCTAGCACACATGCTCGAAGCATGTCCTCGACAGTCTGAATCGTCCTCTCGCTCTGTTCGTCTGTCTGAGGGTGGAAAGCGGTGCTGAAATGGAGACGAGTACCCATCTCGTCGTGAAACCGCTTCCAAAATCTGGAAGTAAACCGGACATCTCGGTGTGACACCACTGATACAGGCACTCCATGACGTGCTACTACCTCTCGCACATAAATCTCGGCCAACTTATCGGCCGAGATGCTCTCCTGGATCGGTATAAAATAGGCACTCTTGGTCAATCGATCCACGATAACCCATATCGAATCCAACCCACGTGTAGTCCTGGGAAGCTTCATAATGAAGTCCAGAGTGATATCCTCCCATTTCCACACAAGAATGTCTAACGGCTGCATCTTGCCATGGGGCCTCTGGTGCTCTGCCTTGACCTTCCTGCAGGTCAGGCATCTCTCCACATACCAAGCTACGTCCCGCTTCATGTAGGGCCACCAGTAATCAGGCCGAAGATCTCTGTACATCATTGTCGCCCCTGGATGGATGGAGAGCCGAGACTTGTGGTCCTAATCCATCAACACTTGCCATACTCCACTCCAGTACAGTACCCAGAACCTCCCATGCAGGGTCAATAATCCTCGGCTATCATAATCAAACGAACCTACTCGGCCCACTATCCTCTCGCACTTCTGGCGCTCCTCCTTCAGGCCCTCAACCTGCGCCTCTCTAATCTGCTCCAGCAGTGGAGTGATCACTGTCATCCTCAGGCAGATATCTCGAATCGGGGCTGCTACCGCCTTGCGGCTCAAGGCGTCGGCCACTACGTTGGCCTTGCCCGGGTGATAAAGGATCTCACAGTCGTAGTCCTTCACAACATCTAACCACCGACGGTGCCTCATGTTCAGATTCGGCTGATCCATGAGGTACCTCAAACTCTTGTGGTCCATGTAGATAGTACACCGGACTCCGTAGAGGTAATGCCGCCAAATCTTCAGGGCGAACACTACGGCCCCCAACTCCAAATCATGCGTCGGGTAGTTAGCCTCGTGAGGCTTCAAATGTCTCGAGGCATAAGCTATCACATGCCCCCGCTGCATCAACACTGCTCCCAAACCTGTGATCGAAGCGTCACAATAGACTACAAAGTCATCTACTCCCTCTGGCAGGGTAAGAATCGGCGCCTCGTACAGTCGCTGCCTGAGCGTCTCAAAGGCTGTCTGCTGCTCAGGACCCCAGCGAAACACCACCGACTTCTTGGTCAGTCGGGTCAGTGGAACTACTATCTTGGAGAAATCCTGGATGAATCTCATGTAGTACCCTGCCAAACCCAGGAAGCTCCAAATCTCGGATGGAGACCTCGGGACCTCCCACTGCATCACGGCCTCAATCTTGGCCGGATCTACTAATATACCCTTCTGGTTGACAAGGTACCCCAGAAAATGCACCTCACGCAACCAGAACTCGCACTTGATGAACTTTGCGAAAAGTCTCTCCCTCCTCAATGTCTCAAGCACCTCCCTCAGGTGTTCCTCATGCTGCTCCTCAGTCTTGGAATAAACCAAAATATCATCAATGAATACTATCACAGACCGATCCAGCATCGGTCTGCACACGCGGTTCATGAGATCCATGAACGCGGATGGATCATTGGTGAGCCCAAACGGCATCACCACAAACTCATAATGACCATAGCGAGTCCTAAAAGCGGTCTTTTGCACATCATCATCTCTGACCCGCATATGGTGATATCCGGACCGTAGATCTGTTGGATTAATGTCTAAGTCCATAACTATATTTGGTATGTACTTGACCCGACCCGGCATGGTCCATTTGGGTTGCACTTCACCGGCACAATTTATATGGATAGTCTTTTGAGAATAGTATATTTATGATTTATATTAATATATTATAAGTTCTAATATATTAATATGGAATCATATTATTTAATTAGTATTGATCAAGAATTAATTTAGAATTAATTAAGTGATCAAAAAGAACTAATTAAATATGGACTCTTATATATATGGAATGGGCCAAGTTCATTTAGGTTGGGCTAAGTTTTCATGGATGGTCCATGGAGCTTTTAATGTAACACCGGGTTCATGGTATGATTTTATTTAAGTTTTTATCTTAATTTTGCCACGAACTCGGCGAGTCTGTGTCCCAACTCGCCGAGTAGCAGCAGGGTGGACACGGGATTTGAACGGTGAACTCGGCGAGTCGATGCATGGACTCGGCGAGTCCACCTGTCTGGATGAAACTCTATTTTCAGACATTGCACCCTATTTTACCCATTCTAAAACACCCATTTCGTCCCATTCTCTTCCAGAAGAACTGTAGAGCGAAACCCTAGCCCATTTTGATCCTTGTGAGTGATTTTGGCTTGGTAAAGGAAGTTTGAAGCTTAGAAGAAGAAGGAGGAAGTTGGAGGGTGCAAGGAAGTGTGGTAGATCCGAAATCTACCCTGGGAGAAGCTCCTAACCAGGTAAGAAAGCCCCTTATTGATCTTTAGTAAAATAGATTCCCTTTTTGTCCCTTATATGTGGATTGCAAGCCCTTAAACCTCCCAAACTCCGTGTGTTTATTCCCTAGGAGCTTAGATTTATGGTTTGGAACCATTGCATGTCTCAGATTTTGCCAGAATGGGTGAAGAGTCGAAGGGTACTTGGCGAGTGCCAAAGTGCACTCGGCGAGTTCCATGAAGATGGCCTTAGACTCGGCGAGTTGGATAAACAACTCGGCGAGTCCTATGAAGATTGTCTAGCACTCGGCGAGTCGTTCTTCAAACTCGGCGAGTCCCTTGAATATAGCCTTGAACTCGGCGAGTTTTTCTTCAAACTCGGCGAGTCATATGAACTGTCACTAGGATAAGAAGGGTTTAAGTGTAGGAGGTCCAACCCTTCGTAGTCGTATGTGGAATTAGCAATTTAACGTGTAGCTATAGCCCCAGAATCTCCAAATCTCCAAGGTTGATGTTCTGATGGAAGATTGGAGCGAATTGTGAGATCTGCTCGTCGGACTCGGCGAGTTCCCCCCTTGGACTCGGCAAGTCCAGTCGCGGGTTTGTTAGTTGACCCCGTCTAGCGAGTCAGGCTGACTCAGTGAGTGGGAACAGGGACCCGATGAGTCAGAGTCGGGATAGACATAGAAGGACTCAGCGAGTCGCCATATGGACTCGGCGAGTCCAGTCAATCAGAAGGTTGACTTTGACCAAGGAGTTGACTTTGACCAGTCATTTGACCTTAGGGGTATTTATGAGTACCTAATCCACGTTTACATATTTATAGCCGGAGGGATTACCGGTGCGGTAGCCAGGCGTAGTTTGAGCGGGTTTTCAGCAGCTACTCTTGAGGTGAGTTTCCTTCCAGTAGGGACGGGTCTAAGGCACCAAGGCCGGCCCGTATAGACGATATGTTAGTATCGGAGTGTGGGCGGAGCCCGTATCTCATAGCTGAGTTTGATTGTGTTATATGCCAGTATGATAGAATTGCTTATACTTGTTGTCTGTGTGATACTTGTATGTTATGGTTTAGTAGCGGAGTGTGGGCGAGGCCCGTATCTCCATGGATAGCAGAGTGTGGGCGAGGCCCGTATCTCTCAGAAAGTAGAGTGTGGGCGAGGCCCGTATCTCTCAGAAAGTAGAGTGTGGGCGAGGCCCGTATCTCCTAGCTAGTAGAGTGTGGGCGAGGCCCGTATCTCTATGGGTGTGGGCGAGGCCCGTATCCCTTAGCTATTCATTATATGATTGCATGGTATGTGGCATTATGGGGGAACTCACTAAGCTTCGTGCTTACGTTTTATAGTTTTGTTTTCAGGTACCTCTTCAGCTAGGGGAAGGGAGCCGGCGCGGTAGCGGCATATCACACACACTCTTGTTTCCGCACTATGGATTTTTTGGGACGTACTCTGAATATTTTACTATGATGTTACCGGTTTTCAGACATGAATTAATATTATGAATGTTTTGTAACGATGTTTTTATGTATTAACCTAATTTAAAAATGAAATTTTTAGCTGGTGTTTTGGGATGTTACAAGTTGGTATCAGAGCCCTGGTTTGAGGGATTCGGACACACCTTCGGGGGTGTCTGGACTCAAATCGAGGGATTAAAAGATTTTTATAAAGAAATGATTTTCTAAAGACTAAGAAAAAGGGGTTTCTAAAAAGAAAAAGGTGTGTGATGTACGCGACCGGCCGAGCTCAAGTAAGTTTCCCCAAAGTACCCATACAAGTTTACGTTATGATTATCTGTTTCAGTTTCAGTAGAACAGCATGCTAGAATAAGGACTAAAGATCTAGGAATGATGCCTTATGTGCCTGCTTTATGTTTTTCGGCTTTTTGAGAATTGCATGCTAGTACAGATCAGTCAGTATGATAGCCAGAGTAGTATATACTTGATTATGTGTACTCAATGCCCGAATGCTGCTTGCTTTGTGCTATTAGGAGTTCTAGTTGTCTTTCACTAACTAGTGAACGAATATGCTAAGTTACATATTGCAAGGATTAAATAATTTCAGAAGGTTGGGTCTAGCCCTATTTCGCAGCTCTTGTTTGAGTCCAACCGTTGTAGGGTAGGACCTCTCATTCGAATAATTATCTAGTCTGAGTAATACGTAATAGTATTCGCGAGCTAGTTAGGGGAAGAAGGCAGTAACTTCTTATGCAGCTGAAGGCAGAGGATGGGATGGCGATTATCTAGGGCAAGCCTAGGGCGAGAGTAGCACGAGAACCGCAGTATTAGTAGAAAGGACTTGGTTGAGTTGAGGCAATTCTTGAGGAAAGTACGGATAGACGTGGAAGGTAGTATGGGCCCGTACTACTGAAAGCGGAGGATCCGTACTCGATTCAAAAAGGGCCGAGGCGAGACCGGGGACTAGTGGTATGTATGTGAGCCTCGTTAGTGGAATATCGTTTGATGGTGGTTATGCTATGTTTTTCAGTATGGTGACCACACGACAGGGAGCGGGAGGCTCAGGATCGGGTTCGGGTTTAGGGTCCGAACCAATTGATGAGGGTCTACGCGAGTTCATCGCGTCAGAGATTACCAGGGGCATCCTTGAGTCGACTCCCATCATCTTCGGGTCGATCAAGGAGGGTATTGTAGAGTTGATGGAGGATCGTCTCAGGGCGTTCAGGAGTGATATGGCGGCTAGCCAGTCAGGACCACGCACACTGTCCTTTAAGGACTTCAGGAGCAGCGGTGCGACGGATTTCCATGGGGCGAAGGACCCCATTGTGGCCAGACGATGGATCACAGACATTGAGTCTGCGCAGCTGACCAGCTTCTGCCCCGAGGGGTCGAAGGTGAGGTATGCAGCAGGATGTTTGAGAGACCGAGCTAGGGATTGGTGGGAGTCTGTTGGTGACTCACTGGGAGCATCGGCTGTTGAGGCTATGACGTGGCCGGATTTTGTGACCCGGTTCAGAGCGGAGTTCGCACCTGCAGTGGAACTCCAGCAGTTAGCCAGAGAGTTTTTGGATATGAGACAGACGACGGAGACTGTGGCGGAGATCACCGCCAAGTTCCGGGAGAGGGCGTTACTGGTGCCCCAGTATGCAGGTGATGAGGATATGAGGAGGACCCGCTACCACGACATGCTCCGAGCCGACATCCGGGAGCATGTCAGCTTTTCAGCTTGCCCTACCCTGGATTCTATGATTGCTAGGGCGAGGGAGAGGGAGATAGATCTGGAGCACATCCGGAAGAGGAAGGCAGAGGAGGGACAGACGATAGGGGCTTCGGGAAAGAAGCCCAAGGGATCAGATGGTAGGCCGAAAGGCCATTCAGGACCGGGCCGCTGCAGGAAGTGCGGCAGGTCGCACGAGGGAGCGTGTAGATTAGGATCGACAGGCTGCTACAGGTGCGGCAAGACGGGACACTTCAGCAGGGATTGTACTGCCCCTGCTCCGGTTATTCAGACGTCTGAGTTGTTGTGTTTCCACTACAACCAGAGGGGCCAAAAGATGGCCAATTGCCCTCAGTTGACAGCAGCAGCGCCAGTACAGGCGCCAGCTCCAGCGACCCTGCGGATTACGGATGGCCGGCAGGGCAAGGCAGAGGCTCCGGTGGTGAGGAGCTGGGCATTTCAGCTGACAGCCGAGGAGGCACGCGCTGCACCCGATGTGGTGACGGGTATGATTCTTTCCCTCTGACCTATTTATATGAGATTTATGATATTGATATGTGCTCTGTGTACATACGTTTAGGATCGTTCCATGTGAACGGTATTCCAGTCCAGGTGTTGTTTGATTCGGGGGCTACCCGATCCTTTGTTTCTCTTGCACTTAGCAAGAAGTTTCCTGAGTCCTCGGGCATGTTGGATTGCCCTTTAGAGGTCGAGATTGCGGACGACCGGTCAGTGCGAGCATCAGAGGTCTTCCGAGATTGTGTTTTGAGGTTGTTCGAAGAGCGGTATTTGGTTGACCTAGTTCCCATTCCATTGCGGGGAAACAAGGTCATTATTGGTATGGATTGGCTGAGTCCCAATGGGGCAGTGATAGATTGCGCGCAACAGTTAGTACGAGTCAGAGCCCCAAGTGGGGGAGAGTTAGTAATTCAGGGTGAGAGATCACAGCGAGGGCCAGCCTTTTGTTCGGCAGCGAGGGCAAGGCGTTACCTTCAGCAGGGTTGCGCAGGATATGTCGTATATGTCATGGACACCCGGGAGGCGGGTAAGGCGACGGTGGGCGATGTGCCCGTAGTACGAGAGTTCACGGATGTATTCCCCGAGGAGCTGCCTGGGATACCTCCAGAGCGACAGGTGGAGTTCAGGATCGACCTAGTCCCTGGTGCGGCTCCGATAGCCAAGGCACCGTATCGGTTGGCTCCTCCTGAGATGCAGGAGTTGTCTACACAGCTTCAGGAGCTGTTAGACAAGGGTTTCATTAGACCGAGCAGTTCACCCTGGGGAGCCCCAATTCTGTTTGTGAAGAAGAAGGACGGGTCGCATCGGATGTGTATCGATTATAGGGAGCTGAATAAGGTAACGGTAAAGAACCGCTACCCACTCCCGAGGATTGACGACCTCTTTGACCAGCTTCAGGGAGCATCTTGGTTCTCCAAGATAGATTTGCGTTCAGGGTATCACCAGGTGAGGGTCAGAGAGGAGGATGTGCAGAAGACGGCATTTCGGACACGTTATGGCCACTATGAGTTCGTGGTGATGCCTTTCGGGCTCACCAATGCTCCTGCCGCGTTCATGGACCTCATGAACCGCGTGTGTAGACCAATGTTAGACCGGTCGGTGATAGTATTTATTGATGATATCTTGGTTTACTCCAAGACGCGAGAGCAGTATGAGGAGCATTTGCGAGAGGTTTTGGAGACCTTGAGAAGGGAGAACTTGTATGCTAAGTTCTCCAAGTGTGAGTTCTGGTTGCGCAAGGTGCAGTTTCTTGGGCACCTTGTCAACCAGAACGGGATTTCGGTGGATCCGGCCAAGGTGGAGGCCGTGATGAGATGGGAGGTTCCGAAGTCTCCATCTGAGAATCAGAGTTTCCTGGGATTAGCTGGCTACTATCGGAGATTCATCAAGGATTTCTCCAAGATAGAATTACCCCTGACCAGGTTAACGAGGAAGGTTGTGGTCTTTCGTTGGGGGCCTGAGCAGCAGGCAGCATTCGAGACACTGAGACAGAGATTGTGCGAGGCGCCAATCTTAGCCTTGCCAGAGGGCATGGAGGATTTTGTTGAATACTGCGATGCGTCCATCTCAGGTTTGGGCGCGGTATTGATGCAGAGAGGGCATGTCATCGCCTACGCGTCGAGGCAGCTGAAGCCTCACAAGGCGAACTACCCGACGCATGATTTGGAGTTGGGGGCTGTTGTGTTCGCCCTCAAGATTTGGCGTCATTACCTCTATGGGGTTCGCTGTACGATTTACACGGACCACAAGAGTTTGAGGTACCTCATGGACCAGCCAAATCTGAATATGAGGCAGCGTCGGTGGCTTGATGTGGTAAAGGATTATGATTGTGAAATCCTTCATCATCCGGGGAAGGCCAACGTGGTGGCCGATGCGCTTAGCCGCAAGGCGGCGCCGATCAGGGATATTTGCATGCGGATGACAGTGGTGACTCCGCTTTTGGAGCGGATCCGGGAGGCTCAGTAGGAGGCTATGAAGGAGGAACATCGGAAGAGTGAGCAGATTGTGGGACAGGTTTCCTCCTTCGACTACGACAGCATAGGATTATTGACATTACACCGCAGGGTGTGGGTTCTATACCTCGGAGGCGTGCGCCAGGTTCTGATGGAGGAGGCGCACAAATCCCGATTCTCCATTCATCCAGGGGTAACGAAGATGTATAGGGATCTTTGTCTGGACTATTGGTGGCCCTGCATGAAGCGGGATGTAGCATGGTACGTTGAGCGGTGCCTGACCTGCAGGAAGGTCAAGGCCGAACACCGGAGACCGCACGGCAAGATGCAGCCGTTGGATATCCCGCTATGGAAATGGGAAGACATCACGATGGATTTCATCACCAAGCTTCCCAGGACCGCGCGGGGAGTGGATTTGATATGGGTCATCGTCGATCGATTGACCAAGAGCGCCCACTTTATCCCGATTCAGGAGAGCATCTCGGACGAGAAATTGGCCGATATCTACATCAGAGAGGTGGTGGCACGGCACGGGGTGCCAGTTTCAGTGATTTCGGATAGGGATGTGCGGTTCACTTCCAGGTTCTGGAAGAAGTTTCATGACGAGCTGGGTACTCGTCTGCAATTTAGTACAGCCTTTCACCCGCAGACGGATGGCCAGAGCGAGCGGACCATCCAGACTCTGGAGGACATGCTGCGGGCGTGTGTTTTAGACTTCGGTGGTAGCTGGGATACCTATCTTCCTTTAGCCGAGTTTTCATATAACAACAGCTATCACGCGAGTATTGACCGCCCTCCCTTCGAGATGTTGTACGGGAGGAAGTGCAGGACCCCGATATGTTGGGGCGAGGTTAGACAGAGAGTCATGGGGAGCACCGAAGTAGTGCTCAAGACGACAGAGAAGATTCAGCAGGTCCGGAGCAGGCTTCAGACTGCTTAGAGTTGGCAGAAGAGTTATGCCGATAGGCGCCGATCAGACCTGGAGTTACAGGTCGGGGATATGGTTCTCCTGAAAGTGTCGCCGTGGAAGGGCGTCATCCGATTCAGGAAACGGGGCAAGTTGGGTCCCAGGTATATTGGACCATTTAGGGTTGCAGCCCGAGTGGGCAAGGTGGCATATCGGCTGGACCTGCCAGCCGAACTCAGTCAGATCCACAACACTTTCCACGTCTCCCAGCTGCGGAAGTGCCTGGTGGACGATTCAGCAGTGGTACCTTTGGAGGACATCCAGGTTGATGACAGCCTGAATTATATCGAGCGGCCTGTGGCTATCCTAGACCGGAAGTCGAAGGAACTAAGGAACAAAAGGGTGGAGCTGGTGAAGGTGCAATGGCAGCACCGGAAGGGCTCGGAATGGACTTGGGAGCCCGCGAATGAGATGATGGAGCTGTTCCGGAAGGGAGCGGCAGACTTCGAGGACGAAGTCTAAAATAAGTGGGGGAGATTTGTAACACCGGGTTCATGGTATGATTTTATTTAAGTTTTTATCTTAATTTCACCACGAACTCGGCGAGTCTGCGTCCCGACTCGCCGAGTAGCAGCAGGGTGGACACGGGATTTGAACGGTGAACTCGGCGAGTCGATGCATGGACTCGGCGAGTCCACCTGTCTGGATGAAACTCTATTTTCAGACATTGCACCCTATTTTACCCATTCTAAAACACCCATTTCATCCCATTCTCTTCCAGAAGAACTGTAGAGCGAAACCCTAGCCCATTTTGATCCTTGTGAGTGATTTTGGCTTGGTAAAGGAAGTTTGAAGCTTAGAAGAAGAAGGAGGAAGTTGGAGGGTGCAAGGAAGTGTGGTAGATCCGAAATCTACCCTGGGAGAAGCTCCTAACCAGGTAAGAAAGCCCCTTCTTGATCTTTAGTAAAATAGATTCCCTTTTTGTCCCTTATATGTGGATTGCAAGCCCTTAAACCTCCCAAACTCCGTGTGTTTATTCCCTAGGAGCTTAGATTTATGGTTTGGAACCATTGCATGTCTCAGATTTGGCCAGAATGGGTGAAGAGTCGAAGGGTACTCGGCGAGTGCCAAAGTGCACTCGGCGAGTTCCATGAAGATGGCCTTAGACTCGGCGAGTTGGATAAACAACTCGGCGAGTCCTATGAAGATTTTCTGGCACTCGGCGAGTCGTTCTTTAAACTCGGCGAGTCCCTTGAATATAGCCTTGAACTCGGCGAGTTTTTCTTCAAACTCGGCGAGTCATATGAACTGTCACTAGGATAAGAAGGGTTTAAGTGTAGGAGGTCCAACCCTTCGTAGTCGCACGTGGAATTAGCAATTTAACGTGTAGCTATAGCCCCAGAATCTCCAAATCTCCAAGGTTGATGTTCTGATGGAAGATTGGAGCGAATTGTGAGATCTATTCGTCGGACTCGGCGAGTTCCCCCCTTGGACTCGGCGAGTCCAGTCGCGGGTTTGTTAGTTGACCCCGTCTAGCGAGTCAGGCTGACTCAGTGAGTGGGAACAGGGACCCGATGAGTCAGAGTCGGGCTAGACATAGAAGGACTCGGCGAGTCGCCATATGGACTCGGCGAGTCCAGTCAATCAGAAGGTTGACTTTGACCAAGGAGTTGACTTTGACCAGTCATTTGACCTTAGGGGTATTTATGAGTACCTAATCCACGTTTACGGATTTATAGCCGGAGGGATTACCGGTGCGGCAGCCAGGCGTAGTTTGAGCGGGTTTTCAGCAGCTACTCTCGAGGTGAGTTTCCTTCCAGTAGGGACGGGTCTAAGGCACCAAGGCCGGCCCGTATAGACGATATGTTAGTATCGGAGTGTGGGCGGAGCCCGTATCTCATAGCTGAGTTTGATTGTGTTATATGCCAGTATGATAGAATTGCTTATACTTGTTATCTGTGTGATACTTGTATGTTATGGTTTAGTAGCGGAGTGTGGGCGAGGCCCGTATCTCCATGGATAGCAGAGTGTGGGCGAGGCCCGTATCTCTCAGAAAGTAGAGTGTGGGCGAGGCTCGTATCTCTCAGAAAGTAGAGTGTGGGCGAGGCCCGTATCTCCTAGCTAGTAGAGTGTGGGCGAGGCCCGTATCTCTATGGGTGTGGGCGAGGCCCGTATCCCTTAGCTATTCATTATATGATTGCATGGTATGTGGCATTATGGGGGAACTCACTAAGCTTCGTGCTTACGTTTTATAGTTTTGTTTTCAGGTACCTCTTCAGCTAGGGGAAGGGAGCCGGCGCGGTAGCGGCATATCACACCCACTCTTGTTTCCGCACTATGGATTTTCTGGGACGTACTCTGAATATTTTACTATGATGTTACCGGTTTTCAGACATGAACTAATATTATGAATGTTTTGTAACGATGTTTTTATGTATTAACCTAATTTAAAAATGAAATTTTTAGCTGGTGTTTTAGGATGTTACATTTAACCCATCGATCCTATGTAAATGAAAGGTCATGGGTATTAGGGTTTACATGGATGTAACCCTAATCCTCCATAATATATAAAGGGGTCCTTGGCTCACAAAATGGGAACAAGTGTGTGAAAATAAGAGTGGGCCGATTTTAGTGTGCATACATATTCTCTCAAGTTCTTCCAAGGTGTTTTGGTGATTTGTGATTCCATTTGAGGCTTCCACACTATTGGGGCTAAGTTCTTAAAGCTTGAAGACATCAAGCTACATCAAAAGGTATGTCATATAACTAGAACTTTGTAGTATAGGTGCTTCATAATATGCTAGTTAGGATGAAACCTTGGAATAGTTAATATTTGCATGTATAATAGAGAAAACATAGATCCAAGGTTTATAGGGTTGCATGTACACCATAGGAGTGTTAGAATGCTCAAAACCCAACAGTGGTATGATAGTCATGGGTTGTTTTCTGTTATATTGATGCAAATGTTTTATTTTCAAAGTTGGAAAAAAAAAGAAAAAAAAAACATGACGTTTGTAAAATTTTAAGAGAATTACTTGTTTTTGTGAAAAACTAATTATTTGTAAAATTTGAATCATTTGCTATATGAGTTGAATTAGGTCAAATTTAGTAAAAGATAAAATGATATGATTATTTTATTAGTTTTAAAAGTTTGATCTAAAGAGTTTTTTGAAACCTCCATAAGTTATGGATATGAAAATGTTTTTAAAAAAAATTGATTCAAAGTTTTTTTATGGAGTTACAAAACTTGGTCTTAATGTTTTGAAGAATTCCATAACTTGTTCTTAAGTTATGGAGCATGAAAAGTTTCATCAGAAAACAAGTATTTAACTTCATAATTTATGGAATCCAAAAGTTTTCAAGAGTTACAAAACTTGCCCTCAAGTTTTGGAATTTGGAAAAAGTTTTTTTATGATAAAAAAAAAGAATTGAATTCTAAAACTTCTGGGTTCATAACTTAAACAATTAATTAAATGGTTTTAATTTTGAATTTAATAATTGGAATTATGATGTTTTTATTGAATAATTCAATTAACTCTTATGGACTTTATTAATAGATAATTAAAGTGTTTAATTAAAAGAGAATTAATAATTTCATAATGACATGGTTTAAATTTAATTAAATTAAGAGTATAGTTTAATTAATAGATTAAACCAGCAAGTATTTTAAATGTCTAAAATACACCCTTATACTATTATAATATTAAAAGTTTAATATATTATATGTATAAGAGCAAGTCGTCTTACCATTAGTAGGCCTCATTCACGAAGCCGGTCTATAAGGGGGGTATAAGGTTACTGCCTATAAAATGGCAGTTTAATGGGTGTCCACTCTCACTCACCGCTTCCTTGACCGGTGGAGGGTCGTTAGCTGAACAGGTAGGACAAGGACTATAATTCTCCCTTCATTATAAGTATAATGATAAATACTAAGTAACTAAACACTTATAAATTCCCAATCTTAGTTACTTAGGAAAATGTGAATAAGGTGCTAATCCATGAAATTACACTTTGCATGGTTACTTCACACTAACCTGGACTTAACAAGGTAGGAAAAGGGTAACTTAATGTTTATCATAGTATCGTTGGAGCGTGTGTGGTTAACCGGCACATCGATTGAGGGGTAAATATTAAGGGTACCAAGTATATTTGCATGGTTACTTCACACCTTGTTTTGTGATCCTCGGCATCCCAGTCACAAAACCTAAAGGGCACACTCGAGATTGAAACATGCCATTGAAAAGTTCAATGAATCTCAAAAGAATCTAGGAGTTTCAAAACCAATTAAAACCTAATAATACATTTCGTTTATCTTGGTTGAAATTGGTGAATCGTCATTCACCTACCTTCAAATATTTTATAGCTTGGATTACAGCATCCCTCTTCCAAGTTATAAAATAGTTTGTTGGGTCCTAGCCTTAATATATCATATTGGGTGTTATATTAGGGACTTAAATCAACTTTACGTGAATTTCTCCCATTGTTGATGTCTGGTTTAGACAACAATGATCTTCCCAAACCAAGCTTTCCTAATGAATATGACTTCCCGAGTTTGGCTCATGGAAGTCATACTTCTCTTCCTCCACCTCCTCCAATTATTCTCCCTAACCCACAAGTTCAAGGTCACTCAAGCCCTAATGGCAAGCAAGGTCTATGTGTGATCACATCTTAGAGATGAAGTCACATATTGACAAGCCGGGAGAGTTGGGTGTCAAAGTCTTGAGAAAGTTGGATGTTCAATCACTTTCTAAGTCACATAGTGAGTTCCTTTGGGACAACTATGAAACAGACTATGACATGAACCTTAATGATCATATCTATTTGCTTGGTGCTGCTGAATCAGCAATGATTTGGAACGATAGTAAAGCAAATTTGATTAGAAGATCAACTTCCCAAAAACTTTATGGACAGTGACAATGGTGACACTGGAAATCCAGAAAAAGCATTCTCTTCCCAATGGAAAGGGATTGGCCATTGTCAACCCGGTTGACCAAATGGTAAAGAGAAAGGCTAAGTCTGAGATAGTCCCATTACCAAAGGGTCCATATGTTTATTTTGCCAAAGGAAGGGGCGTTGATTGCAAAGCTGCCAAATTTACCTAAGGATGTTAAAGTCAATAAGTTTGACTCTACATCAGGTAGAGCCCATTATCTAACTCTGTTAAGTTCTATTCTGAGATCCTCATTACATGATGTGACTAAGTCACATGTTGATGTTTTAAGAATCAAAGAATAGAGAGAAATCTTAAAGGAAGTATATGCTGATTCTGATCGCGAAGGTGGATTTCGATCGCATCAGAATTTTGAGCAGTTGCTTAAGAAGTTATGATATATTGCTAAGGAATAGATAACAAAAATTTTCCATGTGGATTGTAAGGATAAGTTTTTCCGCAAAGTTTTAAAATAAAAGAAAATTGTTTAATTTTATTTATTTGAAGTATCCTTACAATGGCATTTTTGGAAAATTGTTGCTTATATGATTCCACTGACAACAATATTGGAAAATGGATTTGATTCTTTCATTTGTGGTAGTGTCTAAATTTACCAAATCAGGAAAGTTCTTCATCACCCAAGTTTCAATTGGACCGAAACTTGAAATCATGCAAGTTGAATAGTATGATGAATGAGAACTTTCAAGCATTGGAAAATCAAGACTAATTACTTGTTCACATGGATGTGTGAGTCAAGTGAAGGACTAAAGGGACCGAGTACACATTCTTGTGCACTGGTGATGTCCACCACAAAGCTCGTTAAGACTATTTGATTTACTAAAGTTTAGTAAATATGGTTATACTTACAAGTTTAAGTATAATTCTGAAACATTGGAAAAGTCTCAATTATGGCAGAACGAATGGGAAGAATCAAATTAGGTAGAAAGATAAAAGTTTCTCAAATCTGAAAAGATGGGAGAGTACTTTAGTATCATGTTTGTGATCATCTTAATGATTTAGAAATCATATTACAATTAGTCCTCTAAAGGTCATCTTAGTGCATTCTTATGACTAAGAAGACGAGTCATGAATTGTTGAAATGTTTAGATCAGGAAGATGAGTCATACTTCGTTCCAAAACAATTCTTAGAGTCATACTCCAAGATTGTAACTTGAGTGACATATCTTAAAGAAAGGTTTAAAACACTTGTCAAATGTAAGAGTAAAAGTGTCCTACTCTTGTACATTTGAAATTGGTAAGTTATGATGTTTTGGATAAAACAAAGACCAACTAAGGCCAATTGTGTGAAGTGTTTGTCTTGATAAAGAATCCGCACTATCTCTTGAATATTTGGCAAGATAGTCTTATATGTCAAGAGGATAGTGGGAGTCTTAAAGATCCTAAAAAGAATTTCAAGAACTAATCAAGAATAAAACCTGAGGTTCTTCACTAACACACGACTTGAGGTTTATAACCTATCGTGTTGACATATTTTGTGCCCATTCCAGTTAAAGTTGGCTTTGCATAGGAGTTCTGAAAGTTCTCAATTGGTTGCATAACAACTTGGAAGCAATGGCAGGCCATGTACTGCCAGGTGGCAAGAAGTTAAGATTGCATAAGTTCAGTCCATATGAGTTTGGATTTGTCATTATCCTTGTCTTGTGACTATGGTTTTGACGATTCACATGGATAAGAACACATACACCATAAAATCTAAGGGTCATAAGGTTTCTCTCCGATTCATGAAAATGATGGTGAGGAAACACTTCCACCAAGTAGATTTGAAGCAGATGGCAAAAGGTCTAAACAATTGAGACTATGATTACGGCATCCCTTTTCATAGTTCTGAAATTGTTTAGACACACATGCATGCTATCTAAGGAAAGGTGTATGATTTTGATAAAGTTTTATCAAAGCATCCCGTATCAAAAATCTGAACTTTGGTAAGAAAGTCAATAAAGTATTGATTTCTAGAAGTCCAGCTGATTTCTAAGTACATGTCAAAGCTAGTGGGAGCATAAGTGTTATGCTAATAATCATCATGTTAGTGGGAGAATGATAATTATTGTTAGTGTTGCAAGTTAGCAATGTTAATTATAGAAAACAAAAGTTTCAATTCGTGAGGCAGCAGGGATTGAAAAAGTTGTTTTGCTATAATTAAGGGAGAGGATATACTTCATTTCAGTTCTAAAGGGTTAGATTGAGACCTTAATCATCTTTAGTCAAGAATATATATATATGAATTTCATGTTGGATTGGTTCAACTTAAGGAAATTCTATATATTGCGTTCTCAAAATTCGATTATGATTACGGCATCCCTCTTCATAGTCAAATTTTGAAAACATGGCAAATAAAAATATTATAGCAAAATACTGGTCTAGAATCATGTCTTTATGTGAGACATCATGAATCGTGTACCATTTGCTTTGTGTACAGGATCGATTGCATGTCCTATAATATTTGTCATTTCTAAATTTTTCCAAATGCCCAGAGGCATTAAGAAGGGAAAAGGTCTAGAATTGGATATGACTAAAATGATTAAGCAATTGTCGAGGACAATCTGAGGTTTACCAAAGATTGGTTGCTTAGGGACAGTTGGAAGTATAGTGCTAATTTTGGAAGGATCATATTGACATATTCTGAAAAAAGGCATCTCTTATTCAAAAGTGATAGTCAAAATGAGAATATGGAGTTGTCTCCATAGGTGGAAGTTATCTGTGTAAGATTAGAAAACTTAATGCAAGAAGCATGTCCAAAGCAATGTACTTTGAATATGAGACTTAGTTTCCATGGAGTTGATCTCCATTGGAATACCTTATAATGACTGTTGACAAGTCTTTGTGACTATGTACATATTCATTACAGGAGGGTCAGTGCATATAAGTTTAAAATCAAAACAGATTTCGATAAATGATAGGAATTTGAAATTCTCACATTTTTCGATAAGGATTTGGGAGTGTGAAATTAGAATCATTGAAATTATGTTCAATTGGTTTCTTTCACAAAGTAAGGATCATAGACAAACATAGAGTGCATACTTGGTGTATGGCAAAGCTATTGTTTAAGAAAAACATAGTGTACATTCTTAGAACATGGGACAACTAGTGTTTTTAAGTCAAGTATAAAGTTGATAAAACCGAAACAATGAATAATGAGTAATCAGTATGGTGATAAATAAAAGTGTTTATTTATATTCATAGGGTTTGATACCATATTTGATTCATTTATTCTTGTGTTTCACTTTGCATGTTTTGACTTCCAGAATAACTAAGTCGCTCTTCCTAAATGATTAAGTTATTCAAACCATCCACAGTCGGTCATATGTTGGAAGTAGATATGAATCAAGACTGTCATGGGTTGGTTTTTAGAGGTCCAATTTGGTGGACAAAGTGGTGCTACAACACTCATGAGTGCTCATAAGTTCTGAGTATTGGATTCAACCCGCACTCATTTGAATCACTTCATGGATTTTATCACGAGTGATCATGAGACGATAATATCTTATATTCTTCAAACCAAGAGATATGAGTTGTTACTATGAGTTGGTTATACATTGATTACACGAAAACGCATTTGGTAACTCGATGTTATAAAACGTGCCTTTGTGTATGATTCAACAAGTAGTAGAACAAGCCATATGAGTCGAAGTTTATCCATTCCTTTTACCTTCAGGATAAAAGCGATATCTGTGGGCCCCTCGATGATTTAGCGATGACACATGTGAGTGCTTGGCCAAGCCAGGACTGATTTGATTTGTTCAATCAGTCAGTCATCATAAATCGAAAATAGGGAAACAACAAATGGACAGAGATAATGATTATAATCCATGTCTCAGTCCATATGATATCTAGAATGGAGAAATATATGATCCCTTATCTAATGGACAAGTCATTGACAAGGTCAGAGTTCGACAGCGGCTTTAAGAGCTACGATTTCCAGTTAGGTTTTGAAGTCATACTCAATAATAGTTTTAGACTTATCCAAGTGGGAGACTGTTGGATTAATGTCTAAGTCCATAACTATATTTGGTATGTACTTGACCCGACCCGGCATGGTCCATTTGGGTTGCATTTCACTGGCACAATTTATATGAATAGTCTTTTGAGAATAGTATATTTATGATTTATATTAATATATTATAAGTTCTAATATATTAATATGGAATCATATTATTTAATTAGTATTGATCAAGAATTAATTAAGTGATCAAAAAGAACTAATTAAATATGGACTCTTATATATATGGAATGGGCCAAGTTCATTTAGGTTGGGCTAAGCTTTCATGGATGGTCCATGGAGCTTTTAACCCATGGATCCTATGTAAATGAAAGGTCATGGGTATTAGGGTTTACATGGATGTAACCCTAATCCTCCATAATACATAAAGGGGTCCTTGGCTCACAAAATGGGAACAAGTGTGTGAAAATAAGAGTGGGCCGATTTTAGTGTGCATACATATTCTCTCAAGTTCTTCCAAGGTGTTTTGGTGATTTGTGATTCCATTTGAGGCTTCCACACTATTGGGGCTAAGTTCTTAAAGCTTGAAGACATCAAGCTACATCAAAAGGTATGCCATCTAACTAGAACTTTGTAGTATAGGTGCTTCATAATATGCTAGTTAGGATGAAACCTTGGAATAGTTAATATTTGCATGTATAATAGAGAAAAGATAGATCCAAGGTTTATAGGGTTGCATGTACACCATAGGAGTGTTAGAATGCTCAAAACCCAACAAGATCAACCTTGGAAAACCAAGATGCTCCCTAAAGCTGATCGAACAAATCATCTATCCTCCGGAGTGGGTAACGGTTCTTCACCGTTACCTTATTCAGCTCCCGGTAATCAATGCACATACGGTGCGACCCGTCATTCTTCTTCACAAACAGGATCGGGGCTCCCCATGGTGAACTACTCGGCCTGATAAAACCTTTGTCTAGCATCTCTTGCAGCTGCGTAGAAAACTACTGCATCTTAGGAGGAGCCAACCGATATGGTGCCTTGGCTATCGGAGCCGCACCAGGAACCAGGTCAATCCGAAACTCAAACTGTCTCTCAGGAGGTATCCCATGAAAATCCTCCAGGAATACATCTGGGTACTCTCGTACCACTGGTACATCATCGACTGTCGTCTTACCCTTATCTTGGGTATCCATAACATACGCGACATATCCTGCACATCACTGCTGAATGTGATGTCTCGCTCTCGCCGTAGAACAGAGAACTGGTCCGCACTGTGGCCTCTCGTCATGAATCACTGACTCTCCCCCACTGAGAGTGCGAACTCTAACCAACTGCTGCTCACAATCTATCACTGCCCCATTGGGGCTCAACCAGTCCATACCTACTACAACCTTTTTCCCTCGTAGGGGAATAGGAACCAAATCCACTAAGAACTGCTCATCAAATAGTCGCAAAGTAAATCCTCTATGAACTCTCGTGACCCTGACGGTCCTGTCATCAGCTATCTCGACGTCGAGTGGACAATCCAGCTCCCCTGGATCTCTGCTAAATCGCTTGCTAAGCGCGAGCGACACAAATGATCGGGAAGCCCCCGAATCAAATAATACCATAGCTGAAATGTCGTTCACTAAGAACGACCCAACACGAACACATAATCATGAGAAACAAATAATATCAAAAGAAGAGGTAAGAGAAAATATATACCCTTCACCACGTCAGGAGCTACTCGTGCCTTCTCTGCAGTAAGTTGAAAAGCCCTGCTCCGCGCCGTAGGCGCCTCAGCCCGGCCCTGACGGCCATCTGTAATCCTCAAGGTGGCAGGAGAAGGTGATGCCACCTTCCCTGCTGCTGCTAAGCTCGGGCACTGGGACCGCTTGTGTCCCCTTTGATTGCACTGAAAGAAAATCAGGTCTGATGCTAGTGCGGTGGTGGTAGTATCTGTATAATCTCGGCTCATGTGACCCGTTCGGCCGCACTTATAGCAGCCCGAACTCCCTGCTTTGCACGCCCCCTCGTGCATCCTACCACATTTGCCACAACGTCCGTGGCTCTACTGGCTCCGAGATCTATGATCTGATACCTTAGGCTTCTTTCCCGAACCTCCTGACTGAACACCCAGTGGCTTCCTCTTCCTCTTTATCTCTAAATCCAACTCTCTCTCTCTCTCTCTCTCTCTCTCTCTCTCTCGCCCTCGCTATCATATCCTCCAGCGTCTTACAGCTGGATCAGCTCACAAACTGGCGGATATCACTCCGTAACATCTCATGATACCGGGCCTTTTTATCTCCTCGTCCGCCACATACTGTAGAACAAGAAGAGCGCTCTCCCAAAACTTGGCGGTAATCTCCGCCACAGTCTCCGTAGTCTGCTGGAGGTCCTGAAACTCCCTAGCAAGCTGCTGCACCTCAATAACAGGTGCGAACTCGGCTCTGAACCTGGTTGTGAAATCACTCCAGGTCATAGCATCCAACATAGTGTCATCTCCAATGGCTCTCCCGACCTCCTCCCACCAATCTCGTGCCCTGTCTTTCAGAAGACAGGATGCTAATCTGACCTTGTCCCCCTCGGGACATCTGCTGGTGCGGAACGTGTTGGCGAGATCCGCCAACCATCTAGTACTCACAATGGGGTCCCGAGCCCCATAGTAGTCGGGAGCTCCACAAGCTCTGAACTCCCTGAAAGTCAAGGTGCGCGATCCCATCATGGCTGCTATCTCAGTATGGAACGCGCTCAGCTTCTCATCCAGAAGCTCTAAGATACCCTCCTTGTCCGATCGAAAGATCATAGGAGTCTGGTTTAGTATGCTGCGTGTGACCTCTGAGGAGATGAACTCCCTGGTCTGCTCATCTAACTGCTCCGCTCCAGAGCCTGAGCCTGATCCCTCTCCTGCACCTGAGCTACCCACTACTGGTCTAGGGCGCAAAACCACCATTCTGAAACACGTCATAACAGACATCAGAATACTAATACAACTGGAGGGATCACATACACTACAAGTTCCCTGGTCTTATCTCAGGCTTCCTTGATTCGAGTACGGATCCTCTGCTTTCAGTAGTACGGGCCCATACTACCTTCCACATCTATCTGTACTTTCCTCAAGAACTGTGTCGACTCCACCAAGCCCCTTCTACTGCTACTACTACTGCTGATCTCATGCTAAACTCTTCCTAGGCTTGCCCTAGGGTAATCACCAACCCACTCTCCGCCATCAACTGCATAAGAAGTCCCTGTTTTCTTTCACTAACTAGCTCGCGAATACTATTACATACTACTCAGACTAGATAATTCTTCGAATGAGAGATCCTACTCTACAACGGTTGGACTCAGACAAGGGCTGCGAAATAGAGCTAGACTTAACCTTCTGAAATTATTTAGTCCTTGTAATATGCAACGTAATATATTCGTTTACTACTTAGTGAAAGATAACTAAGACTCCTAAAAACACAAAGAAAGCAACATTCGAGCATTGAGTACAGATAATCAAGCATCTACTACTCTGGCTATCATACTGACTAGTCTGCACTAGCATGCAGTTCTCATAAAGCTGAACACATAAGGCATCCTTCCTAGATCCTTAGTCCTAATCTAGCATGCTGTTCCAATAAAGCTGATAAACATAAGAAAGCATAAACTTGTATGGGTAATTTAGGAGTACTTACTTGAGCTCGGCTGATTGCATGCACCACACCCTTTCTCTTTTCAAAGTTCTTTTCTATTTTCAAAATTATTTTCGCTTTTTCTAAAACTCTTTTCTTTATACTGTTTCTAAAATTGTTTTCATTTCTCAAAATCCTTTTGTAAACATGGTTTTTCTTTTGAAAACTTTATACCACTTCCTTAGTTTGAGTTCAGACACACCCGAAAGTATGCCCAAATCTCTCAAACCAAGGCTCTGATACCAACTTGAAACAACCCAAAAATTACATTTTCAAAATCATTTAACAATATAGATATCATCTCCATAGTATAAAATCATAAAACATGTATCTCAAAAATCTCATAAAATCTGTCATCATATCACAATCTCATATATAAAATATCAGAGTAAACTCCCAGGCTAAGAAAAATTGTGGTGTGTGCCATGCTATCATCCCGATCCCTTTCCTTTGCTAGCTGAAGTACCTGAAAGCAAAACTGAAACTGTAAGAACAACGCTTAGTGAGCTCCCCCAAACTACCACATACCATACAAATCACGTATAACAAATAACGTAACTCTGGGACTACTCCCAACTGCATCGGGACGAATCCCGGCATCAGGCTTACCCCGACACATACACATAATAACATATATCATGAACACATAACATAATCACGTGATCTGCATCGGGCTTCACCCGACATCAGACCAAAGCCCGGAACATATAATCATAACATATAACTTAGCATACACCGGGCTTTCCCCGGAACATATAATGCATAGCATAATAACTAGCATACATCGGGCTTTCCCCGACAACGGGCTTACCCCGGAACACTAAACATATAACATATAACATAATCGCATATACTACATCGGGCTTGCCCGACATCGGATCGAAGCCCGGAACACATAACACATAACACATATGCATGCATGAATCACAAAGACATCAGGCATACTTAACTACTTCTCGGGATCGCCCCGACAGCGAACTGAAGTCCGGAAACATATAAACTGCATCGGGCTAAACCCGACATTGGGATCACCCCGACATACTCTACAACTTAAACGGGCTGGCATTGTGGTCGTAGACCCGTTCCTACTGGAAGGAGACTCACCTCGTATGGCTGACTGCTGAAAAACAGGGTGAGGGAGCCCTATCTGCTGCTCCGGCGACTCTCCGGCTATAATTCCATAACAACACTTAATCAAAAAAATGATAATCCTTCTTAGGGTAAAATGACCATTTTACCCTTCTGGTCAAAGTCAACGCCAAAGTCAAAGTCAACTCTCAGTCAACCCAACTCGCCGAGTCCCTCTACCGACTCGTCGAGTTCAAACGGTCATAACATCGGGACATCTCGATTCTACTCGTCGAGTCTCTCCTTGGAATCATCGAGTTCTTTTGCTTCCGAGTCCTACTCATGTCCAACTCGCTGAGTCATCTCCTTAACTCAGTGGTTTCACTCCTAATCAAAGAAGGGTTTGGGGACATCGATCCGACTCGTCGAGTCCCAAGAATAACTCGGCGAGTCCATTGCATGCTCAGATTATACAGTTGATCGTAGCTGATTCCACTGCCTCTAATTCATAGATCTGGACTCCTTAGGCTAGAATAACACGTAAAGTTGCTAACTTTACGTGCATGCATGATGCTATGAAGCTAAATCACCCAAAACAATCTAGAAATGAGAGTCTAGGGCATAGAACGGGATCTTGGCCAAATAAAGGTGGCAACTTTGAGCTTCTGGAGCTCAAGAGTGCCTAGATCTAGAGTCCTTACAGTCCGAAAAGCTTTCTACCCGAAATTAGCTTGGAAAGGACCCATAAGTGGCAACAAACAAGCTTTCATGAAGATCTAAGTGAAAATAAGCCAAGCTACAAGCTTTATACCTTCAAGGGCTCTGAAATGCAAAAAAAACTATGGATCTCCTGCCTCTTCTTGAATCACCAAGGGTTTCCTTCCTTCTCCTAACTTCAATCATACAAATATAAGGGAAAATGGCTCAAGGATGCACAAGATTGATTAGGGTTTCGAGAGTAGGCTGTGAAGGTAAGGGTTAGGGTTTCCTCATGATGAACCTACTCGCCGAGTCCATTACAGACTCATCGAGTAGTCCACTTAAACCCCGCGATTAAACTGGCCTCTACTCGACGAGTTAGGGCTACCAACTCGTCGAGTAGCTCTTATAAAATGAGCATTTAATGAACTAAATACGTACCGGGAACGGGGCGTTACATAAAGTTTGCAACTTTACGTGTTATCCACACTAGTAGAGTATAGATCTGAAGTTTGGGGCCTTGAGTCCCACTGGAAGAGGCCGTAAACAAAATGGACTAATAGGGACTCGGCGAGTCGTACAAGAGACTCGGCGAGTCGAGAGGGTTTTCTCGTTTACAGCTAAGGGTTTACGACGAAGGGTTTACGGCCAAGGGTGTGCGGCCAAGGGTGTACGGCCAAGGTGTTCGGCCAAGGGTTTACGGTCAAAGGTGTACGGTTGGTGGTGTACAGCAGTAAACACCAAGGAACTCGACGAGTCCCTCGGGTGACTCGGCGAGTCGACGAGTTAAGCAGGAAACCCGACGAGTGAATGATTTTACTCGACGAGTCAAGGTCAATATGGACTGTTGACCTTGACTATAGACTTTGACTTTGACCCTCGGGGTATTTATGGGGTTATGATGAGTTATTTACTAATTAATTATAGGCAGTTGGGAAGAGCAGCATAGGGTATACCTGAATTCTGTTGCCGATTCAGCTTTGTGAGGTGAGTTTTCTCACCATACTAATGGGTCTAAGGCACCAAGGCCGGCCCATTCTATGATAGTTGGTTTGCTTGTTATGTAGAGGTGTGATATGTATGTGTGCATGATATGTGGTAGAGATAGCCTTCGTGGCTAACGGTAGAGATAGCCTTATGGCTAATGGTAGAGATGACCTTATGGCTAATGGTAAGGACAGCCTTTACGGCTGATGGTAGAGATAGCCTTTGTGGCTAACGGTAGTGATAGCTTCATGGCTAGTTGACATGTGATATGTGCTAGAGGTAGCTTTATAACTAATATGATATGTGGTTGGTGTGGGGTATGCTCTGGGGGACTCACTAAGCTTTCAGCTTACCGTTTGTGGATTTGTTTCAGGTACATCGGAGTCCAAGGGTAAAGGCAAGGCGTGATGATGCAGTGTGCACTCTATCTCTCTTTTCCGGTCTGGTTGGGGGGGACTCTGATGTTTTGAAAATAATAATGATGTAATGTTTGTGGTTTTGAAAACATTTATTGGGATCTTTATGTTTTATGAACAATGGTTGACTAATTAAAAATGAAATTTTTTTTTGTAAAATTTGGGTCGTTAGAATATATATATATATATATATATATATATATATATATATATATATATATATATATATATATATATATATATATATATATATATATATATATATATTCCCCCTTATAATGGCATGTGTACTCCACTTTGGGAATTATTTCAGAGCGTCAAGGGGAACACAGTGTATTCAAGCGCTCTCAGGAGGAAAACATGAGTAATCGTCTTGCGTTATATTCATCCTCTCTCCTGCCCACATGTTATAAACATTGGTATACCTTTTATTATCTTGAAGTATGTATTGATGCCAGAAACCTTGATGAGCACATATCTTTTATCTTGATTTATTCTAAGTGAGGTAATTGATTTCCTAATAAAAAACCTATTCTCTCAAAATATTATTTCTATATCTAATTCCTTCATCTTACTAGACCAACGTCCCATCCTAAAATTTAAAAATAATGTTCGGAATTAAGAGATAGTTTATTATTTACATACCTTAATATTTCTTGTGAGTCATGGAGGAGGCCGCATATAATTTTTTTGTAAAAATGATTTGGTGATTCAGGTTGTGTTTGCGAGCTCGACTCATTGATGCATACAGGAGGACTGAATGTGTTTATTTTTATTAGAATATGATTTGAGGCTTCATATTTTATTTTAGACTGTAAATTTTTAGATCGTGCTTGCACGAGTTAGGAGGAAAATACGAGTCAGTGTCTACCACCATTCTCACACACTCTAATGCCTACATGTTATGAACATATATATTCCTTTCACAATCTTCAAGAAGACGTCATTTGTCACAGCTAGTAAATTAGGGTTAAGATGTTGATCCTTGTATAAGACAATTTCCTATATGTAACCTTGCAACATTTCATTTAGTGAAATTTAAACTGCAATGTTATTGAAGTTCCTACATAAATACATTGTGATTCAAGTCGAAACAACCTCATGCAAGTCCAAAACTCGATCCAATAAGCCAAGTCCAATCAATTTTGGGCCTTAGCCCAAGAATCCTCGGCCCAAAACGCTTATTAGACCAAGATTTCTTCATTGGGCCCTATTGGGCCAATAGCTTCTTTAATTGGTCTTTTTGGGCCGAAAACCTCTCTTTGGGCCCTAATGGGCCAAACACTTCTATTGGACTTTATATTGGGCCAAAAACCCATATTTGGGCCTTAATGGGCCGAAAACTTCTATTTGGCTCTATATTGGGCCGAAAACATTTTATTGAGCATTAGTGGGCCGAAAACTCTTTGGGCCAAGCCAAAAAAATTGAAACCATTCTTTTTGGGGCGAAGACCCTCTTGGTTCGGTTATGGCTTTGAACAAAAAAAAGGAAAGGAAAAGGGGTGGATAATAAGGGTGCCACCTCCTTATTACCCCCCATATATCCATGCTTAGACTTGCATGTATCAAGGCAACCATCCTATCATCTCTCCATAAGTCAACACCCTCCTTCCTACCTCCATCTCTTATCTCTCGGCCGAACACACTCACACACGCACACTTCACAAATCTCATTTTTCCTCACTTAACTCTCAAGAACATCCTCCTTATTCTCTTAAAATTTTCGAGCATCATCATCTTCAAAGATCGATCCTAGGCTTCTTGGTAAGTTCTATGTTAAACTCAAAGTGTTTTGTTTTATGTTTATGCTAAGATCATTCCACTTACACTCTCATTTTCGTGTATATGACGCTTAGAACACCACCATTTCAAGAATCTCACCAAGAACACAAGCTAGGCTTGAAATTCCTTCTTCTTCTTCTTCTTCTACATCTTGAAAATCCCCAAGGTGAGCTTCATACCCCATTATTTTCATGTTTTAATCCTTTGGGGGTGGGGGGGAAGGGGGGAATACAAGTCAATTTTTGTTTAGGTTTTTGGATGTTTGCATTCTCTTGTGTGTTTATGTAACTACTTGTATTTGAAATGTTGAATACTTCATTGATAATACTCCATAACTCGAGATTTACAAGCCTCATAAGGCTAGGGTAAATCTATCTAAGGAAAGTTTCATATATCATGGTTATGTGTCAACGATGAAACAAGTCACCACTAAAAAGGTTCTTATTACATCTTCAAAAATCATAAAATATATAGTAATAACATTTTTTATGCTAGGAAGTTTTGTAGTTACGTTTGTTCATTTAAAAGGCTGAAAATATGAGTTACACTAAACAATGGTTAACTTTTTGTTATATGAAATTTTAACATTTATATTTACACAAATAATGGAATATAATAAATTTCAAGATTTCTATAAATATTCTTGTAAAATCATGACATGCTAGAGTCACACCGAGATAGTATATTTTGTGTTACAAAACTCTTAAACTAAATTTGGGTGTGTTAAACAAACTACAAAACTTGGTTGTTTTACTAAATACTATTTTTATTAGTAAAATATTCATAATATGTTGTCACATTTTAATAGTTTAAATACTTAATGGATTATACTATTTACACAACATATATTACAATTAGATGAATTCATTAATGAATATTTATAAAAAGCGTTATAAATAATTGAACCAAAACGGTATACAAACAAAAAAATTTACGACAAAAAATTTCGCATAAACCTGTTAAGGCACTTGTGACACTCTCCTTCGCCATACCTACCTAGCTTACACCGTAAGTCCTGTAGTTATAACCAGAGTCTCCTGGAGGGAGATCCAGGTAATTGTGTATAGATCTATATGGGATTGACACCCCCACACCTGAGCTGTTCGCTATAGCTAGACTAGGCCAGTCTAGGGTAACAAATATCTTACCGAAACTGATGCCTGAAGAATGTCATGACAGACATTTTAGTCGTATCAAGCATGGTTGTAATGACTCACATAGGGATTAACAAGGTTATTTTGGATTTACGAAATTATACACTTCATTAGTTTTATAAAATATAAAACTATGCTTCACTCTTGTACTTTACTATCACCACTCCAGTCTTAGGGTTTTAAGACTACACTTTTTTTCAATAAAACAGGAAATATGGGATTTTCTAGGAACACACACTCTTTTTACTTACAAACAAAAGAAAACACAGGACACGCATGCAATTATTCACAGTTTTGGAACAAGACTTACAAAACCATTCTCACAGAAAATATTGGATTTTCTGGACTTTTACAAATTGTTACAAACAAAGATGTTACAATGCTTTTATACAAATATTCTTATGAACTCACCAACTTTTTAGTTAACGTTTTTCAAAACGACTTGTATTCTCAGGGACTCAGTGAGCAGATATCCGGGCTATGGATTTTTGGATACTTATTACATGTTGGAACATCATATTTATTGTCACTTTTGTGTAAACTTGTTAATAAATACAATCTGTAAACACTGTATGTTGGTATTTTTATTGTATGATGTTGGTTGCTATGTTTTCAATTATATTCAATTGTGATGATACAATACAATGAAGTCATCCGCCCCCGGACGTTTCCGCCGTCCTGGTTCGTGGGTGTGACATCATTGCTCGAAAGCTTGAAGAACACGCCTCTTTTATCTAACTTTATTCAAATATTTCCTTATAAAAAACCTATTCTACCACAATGTGATTTCTCTATCTAATTGCTTCATTTTAATAGACTATTATCTTAGACGATATCTTAAAAATAATGTTAGAATTAATACAGTGTTTATGACTGACATACGTAGACTTTTCTTATGACTCATGAAGGAAAACTATAGGCAGTTTTTTTGGAAAAGGTGATTCAAGGCTTTAGATAATTTTTTAAACCCATGCCCCGTGAAGCATACATGCATACAAGAGGATTGAATGTGTTTCTTTGTGTAGAATATAAATTGGGGCTTCATATTGTCTTTTAAACCTCAAACTTTTGGATTATATACGAGTTGTGGATCTATTTATGTATGTAGAAGATGATTTAGACCTTCAGATGACATTCAAAATATTAGTTTCGTCGTGTTGTTTGTGCGTACTTACCTTGTTGCTTTTGTTTGTTACTTTTGTGTCTTCTACACGGATATTTGTTACTTCATATTCTCTGTTAAACATTGTAACGTCCCAAATTTTCAACAAAAATTTTCTTTTTAAAATATAAGTTAATTACCCAACATTATTTTTCATAAAAACATGATAAGTACGAAATTGTGTAACACCCTTGTTCAAGTAATTCCATCTTTGGCCCTTAGTATGAGAATTGTTTGGAAAGTTGGTCCCTTGTCACTTATATGAAAAATACGGAGATGTGTGCGTACGTTGGGCGTACCCAAGCGTACGCTGGGCGTACGTGTCTGTTGTCTAAACCCTAATTTTTATGGTTTGACCCATATTTAAACATCCTTAACTACACAAGACCTTTTTCCTCATCAGCCTCCATTGCCCATTTCATCCCTTACAAACCCTAAACCATTTTGTGAGCATCTTTGAGCCTTAGTGTGTATTTTTGGTGTTCTTGAAGGAGGAAGAAAGAAGTGGATTCACCTTGGAAGCTCATGACCATTTAGATCCAGAAGTATCTCATCCTCAAGCACCCTTTTGAGGAATAAAGTTGTAATGCCCGTGTTTCTAGGCTAGGCATTAATATTGACATTATAGTCTAGGTTAACCTTTGTAACTCATTTTGAAGAAATGAAAAGGAATTATATGAATATTATATGTTTTATGTTTAATTATTAGGGTTTAATTAATTAAGAATAAAAATGAGCGTCGAAAATAAATATTAGATAAAGCCGATATCTATTAAGAAACTTGTAGTGGGCGTGACAAGGATTACGAATATATAAAGAATGCCGAAATCCGAGTTATAACGAAGAAGTTATGACATGCCGAAGTTTCGCGACAAAACCGGCACGGTGCCGAATGTCGTAAAAAGTGAGTTTTTGATAAACTACTTTTTAGCCTTAGTGATCTAAAAAAAACTTGTAGTGTTCGTTAAGCCGAGTGTAGGTATAAAAGAACGCCCAAATTTGACTTCGTATGAGGAAGTTATGATTTTTCGAAGTTTTAACTTAGCAGTAGACAGCTAAAAACTCAAAATTTAGATCGAGTGATTTTTAGCCGACACGACCTAAACGAGAATCTAAGGTCTCGTCATTTGTAGCACAACGGTAAAAAGACAGACGAAAACGGACGTCGGATGAAGAAGTTATGAATTTTTAACGGATTTCCTGTCCCGGTCTGTTAAAAATAATAATATAAAAATTAAAGTCGAAAAAGGAGCTTGTATGCGAAAGTTATGGATTTTAGAAGTTTTGGCGCGAAAACCGAGCAATTTCGCATAGGTGGCTTCGGCCACGTCACCCTCGCTTAAAACATGCCACGTGTCCGAAATTGTGCTGAGTCATTCGAGCTGCTGAATCATCCGAAGCGGTCCAATGGCTGTCCGACGCGTGCCCTTTATCACGTGTCCGAGCCTCGCAGTGAGCCACGAACCCCCCTACTTCGGACCCTAGACCCTATATGCTCACCAGGCTCCCAAGCCTGACCCACTAAGCTTTTTATGTTACAGGTAGTGGACCTCGAGCATAGTCGGAGGACGATGAGAGATTTTTTGGAATATAGGCCAGTAGTTGTAAATAACTGTTGAAAGACTTATAATGTCTTGTTTATGCTTTTGATCTGTATCGGAACATGACATCCCGAGATTTTGATATGAAATGAAATTATATATTTATTTAAGAAAGGTTTTGAAAAACTTTTATCATATTTTGTATTGGGGACCAATTCCGCAACATCTTTTATAAAGATTTCTCTGATTTGATTTTAAAAAACGTAAATATTCATCTAGTTCCAACTGAACTCTCTAAGGTTAACAAGTTTGCCCTCGGATTACCAGCGAACTTTGGTCCGATGGTCAAGCAAGCAACCACTTTGAAAGCCGCCATCTGGGCTGCTAAGAATGTTGAGGTTCAGATCAGAGAGAAGGGTCTGGAGAGGGCATAAGTTAGTGAAAAGAGAAAATTTGAAGGAACTTCAGGTTCCAACAAGAAAAGTAAATTTTCTAAGTCTAAGAAGTTTGGAGGAGGTGGAGGTGAAGTGAAATGGTGTGAGAAGTGCAAGAAAAAGCACTCTGGGAAATGTAGTGAGGGGGTGACTTGCTATAAATGTGGAAAGATTAGGCATTATGCCAACGTGTGTCCGTCCGACAAGAGGGAATGTTTTGAGTTCCATGAAGAAGGGCATGTTTTTAAAGACTGTCCAAAGAGGAAGGATGCAGTAAAGCCCAATTTACCACCAAAGCCGAAGGCGAGAGCCTTTCAGATGACACTTGAGGCTGCAAAAGAAGAAGTCGATGCCGCTTTAGGTACCTTTCTTGTAAACTAATTGCCTGCCCAAATTTTGTTTTATTCTGGAGCCAATTACTCCTTTATTTCGCATGAATTTGGTAGAAAACTAGCTTTGCATGTTGATAGACTAGTTAATGCTTTATTAGTCGAAATTGCTAGTGGCAAGTTTGTACCTGTTAGCCATCGTATGAAAAACGTCCTCATTGACTTGGATGGGAATAAGTTCCACGAGGAATTATTGCCTATCGAGTTAAATGGTTTCGGCATAGTTTTAGGTATGGATTGGCTTAGCGCCAATGATGCCGAAATATTGTGTAGGCAGAAAATAGTACAAGTAAACCCGCCAGGGAAAGAGTCGTTTATGGTGTATGGAGACAAACGCAGAGTAAACTCTGGAATCATTTCCCTAATGAAAGCCAGAAAGTGTTTGGCCAAGGGGTGTACATCATATTTAGCGTTCGTGATCGATGCTAAGAAGGAAAAGAAGGAGGTGCAGAATATTCCGGTGGTGTGTGATTATCCGGAAGTCTTTCCAGAAGATCTTCCCGGATTACCCCCTGATCGACAAGTAGAATTTCCTATCGACTTGTTACTAGGAACGACGCCGATAGCAAAAGCACCGTATCGATTAGCACCAACAGAGATGAAAGAACTTATGACACAACTTCAGGAGTTATTGGACAAAGGTTTCATTCGACCTAGTTCATCGCTGTCACACCCCAAAACCAAGAACGGCAGAAACGTTCTGGGGTGGATGACGTCATGTACAATATCACAACAATGCATAATAGTAAAGACAAGCAACAACATCCATTGGATTAATATAATAATTGTAATACAAGCGTGTTTTGTATAGTTTGTAAGACACCAAAAGTATAATCAAAATAAAAGATGAGTCTTGTATATGCTCCATCTTCTCAAAAGCTTCATCTGTACCTGTCTACTGATGACCTGAGAATACAAGTTATTTTGAAAGAGATTATCAGCATAAAGCTGGTGAGTTCATAAGTATTTAGTGTCATTGCGTGTATAAAAATGTTAGTACAATGTAGTGTAGTAATCGAATTCAAATGTTTGTAAATAGTCTACTCCCTGGAAAGCCCTATGTTTTCCAGTAAAAAGGTAGTCTTCTACCAAGACCCGAGTGTTTGTATAATTGTCCTTTTGTAAATATAAGGGTTTTACCTAGTGAAAACTATTAGTATAAAAATATAGTTTACTTAAACGAGTATGTGACAAAGTCACAAAGTAATGAAATACAGACTCCAGGTGGTACTGAATGAACAATATGCCTCGAAAAGTCTAAAGTAGTAGTATGTGGACTCCAGGTGGTACTGAATGAACAATACGCCTCGAAAAGTCCAAAGTAGTAGTATGTGGACTCCAGGTGGTACTGAATGAATAATACGCATCGAAAAGTCCAAAGTAGAAATATGTAGACTCCAGGCGGTATTAAGTGAACCATTTGCCTCGAAAAGTCTACTTTTGCCTTAAATCCTTATTTAGTTAATTTAAGGTTTGAATGTGAACTCGTATGTAACCATGCTGATTGATGGCTGAATGACTGATGACCCTCCAGGTCACACGTAGTATGGTGACATTTTGTCACCCCTGGGCATGGTCGGCTCGGACTGTAGCTAGCAGTCGGGATGTAGGAGTGTCTGTCTCGTATAGATCTATACACATAATGCCCGCTCTCCCTCCAGGAGACTCTGGTGACACGGTGATAGCACAATGAAGTGTCGTATCGAGAAGTAGTATGGCACATTCTGTTTTAGTATTTAATGTTTGTATAGTGTATAGTATGTTCTCTTGTATAGTATATAGTATATTCTCTTGTATAGTGTATAGTATGTTCTCTTGTATAGTGTGTAGTATGTCCTGTTACTCAATGTAGTACTTATGTAGTGACTCATAAATGTATTGACTCTTGTATGGGTCGTTGTAATAGTAGTAGTGAGTAGTAATCCCTTAACTATACCTATAATAGTTAAATAGTAAGGTTGTTTGGATGCCTTTGTTACACAAAGGTACTGAACTGAAGTGAAAAGCCTTTATATCCAACACACACACATATATATGATAACAAGATATGATATTCTTTAGGCTAGGTCCCTTGTGATAAGTGTTTAGGGACGTAAAGTGAGGATAACGGTAAATAGGTAATCAGGGTTATTGTTGATTGATGAACTTAATAAGTTTATTATTACTGTGGGTTGAAAACCCTATATGCTCACCAGGCTCCCAAGCCTGACCCACTAAGCTTTTTATGTTACAGGTAGTGGACCTCGAGCATAGTCGGAGGACGATGAGAGATTTTTGGAATATAGGCCAGTAGTTGTAAATAACTGTTGAAAGACTTATAATGTCTTGTTTATGCTTTTGATCTGTATCGGAACATGACAGCCACGTGCGACCCCACCTGCGAGCCCTCGGATCTGCTGCCTCTTGGGAGTTTCTCAGCCGTCCGATCAGAAGCCCCCCCCCCTATAAATACAAGGCTGCGAGCCTTCTCGGATATTTTTAAGAAATTGCCACTTTTAGCCCCTTTCTTCATATTTTCTTCATCTTAACATCCCCCAAAGCCCCGGTATCGATTATAACCCCCGGAATACGCCACGAAGAGCCCGAGAAGCCCAGAAAATTTATCTTTCCGGTTTCGAAGCCCGACCCTCGCAGAGCCCGGTTTCTGAATAAAACTCCCAGTTTTATTTGAAACGATCGTTTTAGGAAACGAATTGCTGCCCGATTTTCATCAAATCAAGTAAGTGTATACTCACCTTCATCTTACACCTAGATATGAAGTACTTTATATGAAATACGTGATACGTTTAATTATATTAATTGTTTAATTGAGGTGACTGTTGAATCGATGTTTTATACAAGTTTTAAATTGTATATGTATTTTTATCTACAAATATGTTGGCTAAAACATGGGTATATAGTTGATGTGTGATAAGATAAAATGATGAGAGGCCTGGATGTGATTTGTGATCCAGTCCTCTAGCGGAGTTTGGATGACGACCATGGACTTTCTAGACAGTCCAGTGGAAACGCTAGCACGCCCGCAACCTGTAGGTGTTAATGAACTTGGGTGTTCATTCGATGTACTCCATTCCCCCTCATGGTTGCCTTTAGGACATATATGGCTGAGGAAACCCCTTAGCAGTAGTGTCCATCCCGATGATATTCTTTAGGCTAGGTCCCTTATGATAAGTGTTTAGGGACGTAAAGTGAGGATAAAGGGAAATGGGTAATCAGGGTTATTGTTGATTGATGAACTTAATAAGTTTATTATTACTGTGGGTTGAAAACCCTATATGCTCACCAGGCTCCCAAGCCTGACCCACTCAGCTTTTTATGTTACAGGTAGTGAACCCCGAGCATAGTCGGAGGACGATGAGATATTTTTGGATTATAGGCCAGTAGTTGTAAATAACTGTTGAAAGGCTTATAATGTCTTGTTTATGCTTTTGATCTGTATCGGAACATGACATCCTGAGGTTTTGATATGAAATGAAATTATATATTTCTTTAAGAAAGGTTTTGAAAAACTTTTATCATATTTTGTATTGGGGACCAATTCCGCAACATCTTTAATAAAGATTTCTCTGATTTGATTTTAAAAAGTGTCACACCCCCAAAACCAGACAGCGGAAACGTCCGAGGGCTCGCGTGACTTAAATTGAATATCATCCCAATGAATATACATGAATCACAACATAAGCATCACCATGCATCAATACATTACAACTGATATTGTTCACGTCCAGTACATTGTTTTAAATATTACACATCCATAACATAAATTGTTTGAGAGTTTTCAAAACATAACATCCTAATATACTTGATATTACCCTTCAGCTTACCTGTTACCTGAGAATACAAGTTATTTTGAAAAACGGTCAACATATAAAATGTTGGTGAGTTCATAAGTAGGGTTGTGATAAAAATGATTTGTGTAGTTTGTAAAACCCAGAAAATGCGATATTTTCTGAAAAGACAATTGTTTACCAAAGTGTGAAGATCCATAAGTTGGTGCATGAATGATTTCAAAACGTGTATAAATGGGAAGTTTTGTATTATAGTTATAGAAAAATATAAGCGAGTGGTGCTGATTCCCTCGAAAAACCTGATGTTTTCCGATAACATAAAATATAATTGTTTTCAGATTGTTATACCGCCACACGAGTGATTTTGATTACTTTTCCTTGATTACTCGGATAGTATTGGATTTATTTAATTATGTGAGTCGTTATAACCATGCATAATAATGACTAGTTCGTCGGTCTTGGCATCCTAATGTACGCCAGAATTGATCTTAAGATTTTGTCACCCTAGACTGGCCGAGTCTAACTGTAGCGAACAGCTGAGGTGTGGGGGAGTCACCCCCGTATAGATCTATACACAAACTCTCGCTCTCCTTCCAGGAGACTTTGATTATAACGACAGACTACGAACGACCCTTAGAGGTGTCGCCCGTTATTACTCACTTAATCCAAACAAAATTGATTACTGTTGATTAACGACCTGGATATGTTTACTTTGATTTCAAATAAGCCTAACAGACACGGAGAAGAGGAATACAAGGTCCTGCTAATTACGCGTGTTATTTATGGCTATTGGTTATACGAAGGTCACATTGGCCCATTTCATATTTGATTGAATTTGGACATTACTAGCAATGCTAATGCGCCACCAAGGCCCAATAGCACATATAAGCCATTGAGGGTCCCTTAAACATGTAATTGGGTCACAAGAGGCCCAATAGACATGTGTTATTATTGTCGAACCCAAAAGTCACGTTAATGGGTCACGAAGGCCCATTAAGCATGATTAAGATCTTTCAAGTCCAACTATTTGAATATTTACTTGTTTTAGGTATAATATAATGGTCGGAAGTTTGATTGAAAAATTGTTAAAATCTCAACAGCACGAAACTTGTCGGTTGTTTATAACGATAATTGAGAATATATGTATATTTTTCCTTCTATTTTCATAAGTTGTAATGTGGTATTCTTTTTAACCCAAATGTATTAAAACCAAAATAATTGACTCAAATTATTGATTTGACCCATTCAACCCTTTTTTTAATAAAAATGACAATTTTAGTCCCTTACATAAAGAAAAGTCATTTTAGGCCCTTAACTCATTTTCTTGACATTTTTGACCATAGACTTGTTTAAATAAGGGTTTTTAACTCAAAATTTACTCTTTGGTAGTTTCAGCCCCTCCAATACAGAATTTTCAGTTAAAACCCAATCTTTTCGCAACTTTTACATTTTTGGCCCAAATTCCAAAAACTTTACATTTTTGATCCTTTTTGGAAAAGAAAAACATTTAAACCCTTGAAATAGTTTTGTTTACTCCTTTTTCCCCCTGTTTTGAGAATTGTACCATTTCAGTCCCTTGAAAATCATAATTTTCCAAATTTTGAGCCTATGGGCCGAAAAGCCCAAAAATTAGCCCATTAAGATACAAATTACATTTGTAGTCCTTTAAAGAGTATAATATTCATAAAAACATTTATTTTTACTGTATTGACTCTTTTGGTCCTTAAGAAATTCGTAAATGACAATTTTAAACCCAACTTTTGTTTATTTGACAATTATAGCCCAAAAATGGGTTTTATGTTGCAATATGTTTATTATAATCTTAGAGGGTAATTTTCTTGACTTGTTTAGTGTAGTATATGTTAAATCATGTTTGTTTTCCTTCTTGTGCCATAGATCTCGAGATTTCGTCCCTTTTTGTTACATATTTGCCACATAAACACATAAAATTACACATACATACATGAAATCACACATAACATACACATACACATAGATCTACACATTTTACTTGTATTCTCCCCCATAAAACTTGTAAAAACGGAAAATAGAGGGGTATGAACTCACCTTTGTTTGTTGTTTTCGATTTGAAGAAGAAATGGAAGAAGTTCGATGCTATTCTCGGCCCTAGAAAGCTTCTTGAGAAGACTTTGGCTTAGATAGGTTCTAAGAAGCATGAGAAGGAGATTCATAACAATTTCAAGAAGCTAAACCATGGATCTAAGCATTTACTTACCTAGAATGATGATTTTTGTGGAAAAACCTCCTTGAGATGCCTTAGAATCTCGAAAATTTTGATGGAGAAACAAGAGTGTTCTTTGAGAGTGTTTGGAGAGAATTTGTGAGGTGTGTGTGTTTTTCTTTTGTGTTCTCGGCCAAAGAAGAAAAAGAGAGGGGAGAAGAGAGAGGTAAGGATGTGATGGATGCATAGGAACATGAGATGGTTGCATGGAAGACCAAAATATAATAAGGAGGTGGCTAACCCTCCTTATTTCCTCAATTTCCATTTTTTTTTGTTTTACTCTTGGGCCGAGAAAGAGAGAAGAGAAAGAAGAGAATTTTGGGCCTTTTATGTTTAATCCATAATATGGGCCCAATTTGATGGTTTGTCGGCCCATTTGGTCTTTGGAGATGGTTCACGGCCCAAAATAAATCAATGTATGAGTTTTATGGCTCATTAGGTTAATTACATTTGTTATGGCCCATTAAGGTATTTTATTTCATTCCAGTCCCATTATGGCCCAAAATGTTAAAATAAAAGAAAGTGGGTCTAATTAGGGTCCATTTAAGGGTCCTAAGCCCAAAATAGTCCAATTGAAAGCTTATTGGTCCATTAGGCCCAATAAGGAAATCATAGTCCATAATGGACTTAAACCGGGATTTCTAGGGTATATAATTTTTTGTTGACTATTTGAATGCTTGTATAGGAATTTTGTTGTCATTGATTTAACACAATACATGTTTTCAAGTTTTAACTACAATGTCACTCTTTGTTAAGCATTTACCGCGTATCAGAATTCCTAGTTGTGACAAAAAGCATAAATTAAATCGGTCTTTTATGGCCGAGAAATTAGGGGATGTCACAAAATTTTAGACATTGATGTGTTATTTGCTTCGATCTTATTAGCCGTGAGTTTGTGTTCATTTTGGTCCTATTTGCTTAGTGCTCATGCGTATGGGTTACTCTAGCCAGAACAGTTGTCCTTTCAGAAGTTTTTAGGTGTTCGGATCACAAATATGTGATCTTGGTCCTTCTATCCCTTCCATGCAAGAGCTATGATGACTTAATGGATTAATAAGTTAGGGTTTTGGTTTTGGACCATGTCTAGCCATAGAAAGTCATAAAGGTCAAAAAATTTATGACTTAAGTTGACGTTTTGAGTTTAGATCTGATTTTGGATGGAAAACCCTTAACGAATAAGCACTTAATAAGAAGGAATGGGTTTAGACGGCGTACGATGCACGTACCAAGTGGTTCGTTGCACGTACATGGTTAATGTCCCATATTTTGGATGGAGTCTCTATTACACTCAGCGTAATGGCTGAGTACGCTGGGCGTACTCAGAAAACTTTGACTTTCTGACTTCGAACTTGGACCTGCGGTTTGACGAATTTTATCGTAGGGGTATTTTGGGTATTTTGAGTATAGGTCATTGCGTATTGTATACTTGACCTGCAGAGTTGGCATTTGGAGCAGTTTTCTTTTCTGCTATCTTTTCTAATATACTTGTGGTTCGAAGGTGTAACAACCCGATATTTTTAAGTCAATGTAACATTCAAAAAGTCAAATTTAATGAACTATTTGGAATCAATGAAATTGGCATCAAAAATAAAGTGTTCTAAAATCTTAATTGGGATGCATAAAGCATTACATATCATGCCAAGGTTTCCAAAAACATAAAGAACACTCAAATCCGAGTTATAACGAAGGAGTTATGACCAATCAAAAATCCACGACACACTTGGTAAACATTGCTAAACGTAAAAAGTGAAACTTCAATAAAATGCCTTTTTAGCCTTAGGTATCTAAACGAAAGTCATAGATTACGTTAAACCATGAGCATACATAAAAAGAACGCCCAAATCTAACTTCGTATGAGGAAGTTATGATTTTTCTAGGTTTCGGAACAGCGGTAGACAGCTAAAAACTCGAAATAAAGATCGAGCGATTTTTAACCGACGCAACCTAAACAAGAGTTCAAGGTCTCTACAATAGTAGTACAATGGTAAAAAGACAGACGAAAACGGACGTCGGATAAAGAAGTTATGGATTTTTAACGGAATTATCGTGTCCCGGCCTATTAAATAAAATATAATTAAAAATAAAGTCAAAATAAGCCAACAAAGTCTAAATGAAAGTTGTAGAGTATTTTCTCACCTTCGCGTGCATATAAAGAACGTAAAAATCGGAGTTCGTATGCGAAAGTTACGGATTTTACAAGTTCGAAGTGCACAAACCGAGACGATTTACGCCCAGCGTACCCTCGTACGCCCAGCGTACTCGGATGCTAGGCTCCGGATCGTCCACGTCGCCCCTCTACGCCTCTATGCCCGTCCCGTCTGAAGTCTGGCAGTCGATGATGCAGTAAGCAGTGACGCACGAGTATGCCCCGCGTAACCTCGTACGCCCAGCGTACCGAGGGTCTTCAGCCCCTATAAAAGGGATGCGAGGGTTCCGGGCATTTGTGCTCATTTTCTCTCCTTTTCTTGCGTTTTTACTCCATTTTGAGTGCAAGAAATATCTCGAAGCCCCGGTCTTCACACCCAACTTCCGAAGGAAGGATTTACACCCCCGAGATTCCCGATAACCCCGAGAAATCCACTTTCTCCTGTCAATGTTATGCTCGGTTTTCGTCTCACCTTCTTCAATCTATCAGGTGAGTTCATATCCCTACTTTTTACATCTTTTCATATTTTAGGGGGGGGGGGGAATACAAGTGCAATACGGGAAAAACTTATCATTTTATACGGATTCAAATACACCATCTACATTTTATAAATGTTAGAATTACTTTTATATCAACGTTATACTTTACATGCAAAGTTAATATTACATCGAGTTTTTAGAACCAAACGGAACACACTTTCGGAAAAACTATAATGGGTATAGTTTGCGGGTTATTGATTACATCTTTACGTAAACATTGTGGAAATGAAATACTTTCATCTACATCAGTTATAGACTTTCTTTTCGTAAATCTATTGATACTAAGTGTTGTGAGACATTCAATTTCAACGTACTCACAAGTACGCATTTCAAGCCATGTATTATAAACCATAATCTCTTGGAGGGAGAGCGTGATACTTGTGTATAGATCTATACGGGATTGACAATCCCGCACCTAAACTGTTAGCTACAGTTAGACCGGCAGGTCTGAGCTGACAAACGTCATAATACTACAACGCCTGAAGAACGTTGTTACAGGCAGTCTGGGTCAATACCATGGTTATAAGACTCACACAGAAGTATTAAAATAAGTTTGATTTACGACACTTTTGAATGCATTCAGTAAATACATGATTTGATTTTAAATACACTTTCACCATTTGAGCACGAGAGATACCATTGCAATAACAGTCTTTGGAACTTTTTCAGACTACATGTAGAAAATATTGGATTTTCTGGAAAATACATTCAGTTATTTTTACTAAAGGATATACAAATTTTCAGTACAAAACTCTTGTGAACTCACCAACTTAATTGTTGACACTTTTTCAAAACTACTTGTATTTCTCAGAGAATCAGTAATACATGTAACCATCAGCTTTTGGAGAAGGAACGCTAAGGCCTCTATTATCAAAACATTTTAAATCATCATATTTGTAATATTCTTTTGAAACATGTATTACACGCAACAATGTAAGTTTTTATTATATTTATGATGGTTGTGTTTACTTTCTTTACAATATTCAACTGTTATGATACTATGTGAAGTCATCCGCCCCCGAATGTTTCCGCCATTCTGGTTTGGGGGTGTGACAGATTGGTGTCAGAGCATTGTTTATAGTGAACTAAGTATATCGAACCACATAAGATATACAAACTATAAATGCAAAGGGACCAAAAACCCTCTGACAAAACGTTTTCATAAACGATACTTTTAATAAATTAAAGTGATATACATTTTTTTTATAAAAGTATAAGTACACGCATGCATCGGTCTCGTATCATAGCAAAATTAAAAAAAAAGTATTAAGGCAAGTTGCGACACTACAACTAGGCCTCGGGGTATCTAATCAAATCGAGAATAAATATAGCCTGATCAACTATATTTATCCTGGATGTGACCAACATATGTCGAGGAATGGTCATAGTAAGCAACAAGTCGAAAACTTACCGAATTAAATACTAGAATCAAACTCACGAATTTGAAATACTATAGGAGTATTTTGTAAAAACTAAAAGAACTGTTGTAATCATGCAAATCTCGGTATTTAGTTAGAAATAGAAATCGTCGAATAAAATTTATCCTTATCGAAAATTACCCTTCTTACTCCCGAGTTTTATATATAATTCTCTTGCCCCTATTCTCGATCAGACGAAATGGCAGGTTTTCACATTCCCGGGGATCCCTACTACCCTAACCAGGGTAATGGAGGCTGGATTGAGGAAAAACCCGAAGAGGATTCCAAAGAGGAAATTCCCGAAGAAGAACCCGAAGAAGAATCCGAAGAGGATCCTGAGGAAGACCCAGACGAAGATACAGAAGAGGAAGGAGATGGTGGGAGCACAGACTCGGAGCCCGAGATCTATAATCCTCCCCGAGGAGCAGCCAATCCCCCAAGGAACTTTCAGGGCCCGACGCCCCGCTGGGCTATGGATCTGGAGCGATGGAGCAGGGAACAAGGGCAACACCCACCCTACGGCATCGCCCGAGGCTTTTATAACCTCCGGAACGGGGGTTCAGCTGACAGGGCACTCCCTGTCATGGTCCGACGCATTACCAACCAAGGCGAGCAAGCAAGAGCAAATGCCAACCAACTCTTGGACATTGGGGCCACCGCTGCTGTCACCGTGGTACGTCTTCGTCGTCTGGACGAAGAGCATGAGCGAACAATAGAGCACACCTTTTCCCTGCAGAAGGACATCACTGCTACTAGAACCGAAGTCAGGGAGCTCCGTAGGAGCCAAGCCGCAATGAAGAGGCGTGTCATCGAGGCTGAACGTCAAGTAACCCGAGCTAAGGTTTCCACAACCACATAGCATGGTCCGCAGCGTGCCACCCGCTCAGAGTAGAGCGTGTACTTCTGGCGCTATGTATATACCTATCAAATAAGTGTTGGTGCTACTCTTTCCTTTAAGAATGTAAACCCGACGAATTGTGAGAACGCAGTTCGGGGGTCGGAATGCGGTCAAATTTTCCCATTTTCATTGATGTACCCTAGACCTATATAGGGTCAAATTTTCCTGATCGTTGTATCATGTACTAATATCAATGAAATTGACACACATTTATTATTTCCTTGACAATTCCATTAAATTCTTAAAAGGATCATACACTCCTTTTTTGAAAGTTTCCATTTACATGCGAAAACCAGAACTAAAACTGATAATACTAAAACCTTCCATAATCATTTTTAATTACTTATCAAGAATTCGTCTCTTAACTTGTGGCAGAATCATGCCACCAAGGAGAAACCCCCGACGTTTCAATACAAACGGAGCACCAGCACCACCTCCACCACCCCCTCCATCGATGGATGCTGCTACCTTTCAGGCTCCTGTAACAGCCGTCGTAACCGCAGCAATGGCACAAATGAGTAACAACGGATCAGGAGGAGGAATAAATAGCTCTACTAATGGCCAAAACCAAGGTCGCTCCGGGGAATGTACTTACAAAGACTTCTCCAACAGCAAACCCATCCCCTTTAATGGATCTGGGGGAGTGATGGCTCTATCCCAATGGATAGAGAAAATGGAAGCTGTGTTTGAGATATGCTCATGCCCCGAGGAAAGCAAAGTAAAATTTGTCGGCTGTACTTTCTCCGAGCGAGCCCTAACGTAGTGGAATGGCCACGTCAAGTCACTAACTCTGGTGGTGGCAAACTCAATGGGTTGGGAGAACCTGAAACGGATGCTACTACGAGAGTACTGCCCAAGGGGCGAGATTCAGAAGCTCGAACAGGAGCTTTGGGGCCTTACGATGGTAGGCTCGGACATCACAAGCAATACAAATAGGTTCAGTGATTTGATAATACTTTGCCCAGGAATGATGATTTTGGAAAGCCAAAAGGTGGAAAGGTATATATGGGGGCTGTCGCCCCAGCTTCGAGGAAGTGTGCTAGCTTCCAAACCCACGACGTTCGACAGCGCCAAGGAACTGGCACAATCTCTCGTTGATCATGGGGTCTGCCAAAGTATCACGACCGTCGTCCCGTAACCAACCAAAGGAAGCAACAACAATGACAGCAATGCCAACAACAACAACAAGAAGAAGTTTTGGAACAAGAGGAAAGGTCAAACTTCGCAAGAACCATCAAAGAAACAAATAGTGGCGGTCCATGCCGCTACTGCCCTCACTGCTGTTCCCGCTACCCCCGCACCGACAAAACAATACGCTGGGAATCTGCCAAAGTGCAACAAATGCAATTACCATCACCACGGTAATTGGCGGGAGATGCACTGTAAAAACTGCGACAGAAAAGGGCACACTGCCCGTTTCTGTAAGGCACCGACGCGACCAATCACCCAAGTTCCTGGTACTGGAGTAAGCCAGGCATGTTATGGGTGTGGGGAAGCTGGGCACTTCAAGAGGGATTGCCCTAAGGCAAAGAATGTTGGCGGTGTAGGAAGAGTGCTGGCAATAGGGCAGAATGAGGCAATAGCCGATCCCACGGTCGTTACGGGTACGTTTCTCCTCAACGACACTTATGCATGCATACTCTTTGACTGCAGAGAGAAGTTTCGTGAGTCATAAATTCAAACACTTACTTAATCAAAATCCCCAAGCACTCAATAAAATATTCACAGTAGAAATGGCAAACGGTAAAACGGAAAGCACAAACGATATGTACATAGGCTGTACGTTAAATTTAAACGAACACTCGTTCCAAATCGACCTTATGCTGATTACTATAAGTAGTTTTGATGTCATCATCGGTATGGACTGGTTAAGCCTTCACCATGCCGATATACTTTGTCACGAAAGGGCCGTTCGCCTCAATCTGCCAAGCGGCAAAACTCTTGTCATTTATGGTGACAAACCCAGTGCAAATTTACAAATTATCTCATGCGTCAAAGCCCAAAAATACCTTCACAAGGAATATCATACCTTTCTAGCCCACGTAGTAGACAAGAAACGAGAAGCGAAGGACATTAAAGACATTCTGCAAGTCTGCAATTTCCCCGACATTTTCCCTGAAGATCTTCCAGGAATCCCACCAGAACGTCAAGTCAAGTTCAGGATCGACTTGATTCCCGGAGCTACCCCAGTAGCAAAATCGCCATACCGTCTAGCACTGGCTGAAATGCAGGAGTTATCTAGCCAACTGAACGAACTTCTAAGCAAAGGATTCATTAGACCGAGCTTCTTACCATGGGGAGCACCGGTCTTGTTCGTAAAGAAGAAGGACGGATCTTTCCGCATGTGCATCGATTACCGGGAACTTAACAAGCTCACGATCAAGAGCCGATATCCCTTACCGCGCATACACGATTTGTTCGACCAACTACAAGGAGCGAGCTACTTCTCAAAGATCGATTTAAGATCTGGGTAACACCAGCTGCGAGTCCTGGAAGGAGACATTCCCAAAACAGCATTCCGAACTCGCTATGGTCACTACGAGTTTGTAGTGATGCCCTTTGGATTGACAAATGCACCGGCGGTATTCATGGACTTGATGAACCGAGTATGTCGTCCCTTCCTGGATAAATTTGTGATCGTGTTCATAGATGACATACTCATCTAATCTCGGAACAAGGAGGATCATAGTCAACACCTCCGACAAGTCTTGGAAACATTAAGGACAGAGAAGCTATACGCAAAGTTCTCAAAGTGCGAATTTTGGATTCGGAAAGTAGATTTCCTAGGTCACGTGGTCAGCAAGGAGGGGATACATGTGGACCCTTCCAAAATCAAGGCAATCGAGAACTGGACAACTCCAAGGACTCCAACGGAAATCCGGCAATTCTTGGGCCTCGCCGGGTATTACCGAAGGTTCATATAAAACTTCTCAAAGATTGCTAAGCCACTTACCACCCTGACTCAGAAGAGTGTAACTTTCAGCTGGGGAGAGATACAAGACGTTGCATTCCAAACATTAAAGCGAGCCCTATGTAGTGCACCTATATTATCTTTGCCAGAAGGAACATAAGACTTCGTGGTCTACTGTGATGCGTCAAACCAGGGACTTGGATGTGTCCTGATGCAACGAGGGAAGGTCATCACATACGCCTCGAGACAACTCAAAACGCACGAAGTCAATTATACCACACACGATCTCGAACTAGGAGCAGTCATCTTCGCCCTAAAGATCTGGAGGCACTACCTCTACGGCACGAAATGTACAATCTTCACCGATCATAAAACCCTTCAACACATCCTCAGTCAAAAGGAACTCAACATGAGACAAAGACGGTGGGTAGAACTATTAAATGATTACGAATGCGAAATTCGTTATCATCCTGGGAAAGCTAATGTAGTAGCCGATGCACTCAGCCGAAAGGAATACTCGGGCCGCCGAGTGAAATCCTTAACAATGACCATCCACTCACACCTGTCCGCACAAATCAAAGAAGCACAGGAAGAAGCCTTGAGGCCAGAGAACGTGACAGGTGAAGCATTGAGAGGAATGGACAAAAACCTTGAAGTCAGGGATGACGGAGTTCGTTATCTCATGAACCGGATCTGGACACCAAAATTTGGTGGATTCAGGGATGTTGTCATGAACGAAGCTCATAAAACTCGCTACTCCGTACATCTCGGCTTAGACAAGATGTACTTAGACCTCAAGAAACTGTACTGGTGGCCGAACATGAAAGCCGAAATTGCTACCTACGTAGGCAAATGTTTGACTTGTGCCAAAGTCAAGGTGGAATACCAAAAGCCCTCGGGATTGTTGCAACAACCGGAAAAACCCGAATGGAAGTGGGAGCAGATAACCATGGACTTCATAACCAAGTTACCCAAGACGGCAACCGGACTCGACACCATCTGGGTGATCGTCGACAGGTTAACCAAATCCGCGCACTTCCTACCAATCAAGGAAATGGATAAACTGGAGAAACTAACTAGAACATACATCAGGGAGATTGTACGACTGAATGGTGTTCCAATATCCATTATCTCGGACCGAGATAGTAGATTCACCTCGAGGTTTGGTAGTCACCATAGAAATCTCTAGGAACGAGGCTAGACATGAGTACCGCCTACCACCCACAGACCGATCGGGAAATTAAAAGAACTAAACAAAGTCGCATACCCATTGTGAAGGTCCGCTGGAACGCCAATCGAGGACCTGAATACACCTGCGAACGCGAGGATCAGATGAGACAAAAGTACCCACATCTTTTTCCAAATCCATAAAAATCTGTCTTAGATTAAATTTCGGGATGAAATTCCCTCTAACAGGGGGATGATGTAACAACCCGATATTTTTAAGTCAATGTAACATTCAAAAAGTCAAATGTAATGAACTATTTGGAATCAACGAAATTGGCGTCAAAAATGAAGTGTTCTAAAATCTTATTTGGGATGCATAAAGCATTAGATATCCTGCCAAGGTTTCCAAAAACATAAAGAGCACGCAAATCCGAGTTATAACGAAGGAGTTATGACCAATCAAAAATCCACGACACACCTGGTAAACACTGCTAAACGTAAAAAGTGAAACTTCAATAAAATGCCTTTTTAGCCTTAGGTATCTAAACGAAAGTCATAGATTACGTTAAACCATGAGCATACATAAAAAGAACGCCCAAATTTGACTTCGTATGAGGAAGTTATGATTTTTCTATGTTTCGGAACAACGGTAGACAGCTAAAAACTCGAAATAAAGATCGAGCGATTTTTAGCCGACACAACCTAAACAAGAGTTCAAGGTCTCTACAATAGTAGTACAATGGTAAAAATACAGACGAAAATGGACGTCGGATAAAGAAGTTATGGATTTTTAACGGAATTATCGTGTCGCGGCTTATTAAATAAAATATAATTCAAAATAAATTCAAAATTAGCCAACAAAGTATAAATGAAAGTTGTAGAGTATTTTCTCACCTTCGCGTGCATATAAAAAACGTAAAAATCGGAGTTCGTATGCGAAAGTTACGGATTTACAAGTTCGAAGTGCACAAACCGAGACGATTTACGCCCAGTGTACCCTCGTACGCCCAGCGTACTCGGATGCTTGGCTCCCGATCATCCACGTCGCCCCTCTACGCCTCTATACCCGTCCCGTCCGAAGTCCGGCAGTCGATGATGCGGTAAGCAGTGACGCACGAGTACGCCCCGCGTAACCTCGTACGCCCAGCGTACCGAGGGTCTTCAGCCCCTATAAAAGGGATGCGAGGGTTCCGTGCATTTGTGCTCATTTTCTCTCATTTTCTTGCGTTTTTACTCCGTTTTGCATGCAAGAAATATCCCGAAGCCCCGGTCTTCACACCCAAGTTCCGAAGGAAGGATTTACACCCCCGAGATTCCCGATAACCCTGAGAAATCCGCTTTCTCCTGTCAAAGTTCTGCTCGGTTTTCGTCTCACCTTCTTCAATCTATCAGGTGAGTTCATACCCCTACTTTTTACGTCTTTTCATATTTTAGGGGGGGAGGGAATACAAGTGCAATACGGGAAAAACTTATCATTTTATACGGATTAAAATACACCATCTATATTTTATAAATGTTAGAATAACTTTTATATCAACGTTATACTTTACATGCAAAGTTAATATTACATCGAGTTTTTATCACCAAACGGAACACACTTTCGGAAAAACTATAATGGGTATAGTTTGCGGGTTATTCATTACAGCTTTACGTAAACATTGTGAAAATGAAATACTTTCATCTACAACAGTTATAGACTTTCTTTTCGTAAATCTATTGATACTAAGTGTTGTGAGACATTCAACTTCAACGTACTCACAAGTACGCATTTCAAGCCCTATATTATAAACCATAATCTCTTGGAGGGAGAGCGTGATACTTGTATATAGATCTATACGGGATTGACAATCCCGCACCTAAACTGTTAGCTACAGTTAGACCGGCAGGTCTGGGGTGACAAACGTCATAATACTACAACGCCTGAAGAACGTTGTTACAGGCAGTCTGGGTCAATACCATGGTTATAAGACTCACACGGAAGTATTAAAATAAGTTTGATTTACGAGACTTTTGAATGCATTCAGTAAATACATGATTTGATTTTAAATACACTTTCACCATTTGAGCACGAGAGATACCATTGCAATAACAGTCTTTGGAACTTTTTCAGACTACATGTAGAAAATATTGGATTTTCTGGAAAATACATTTAGTTATTTCTACTAAAGGACATACAAATTTTCAGGACAAAACTCTTGTGAACTCACCAACTTAATTGTTGACACTTTTTCAAAACTACTTGTATTTTTCAGGGAATCAGTAATACAGGTAACCATCAGCTTTTGGAGAAGGAACGCTAAGGCGTGTATTGTCAAAACATTTTAAATCATCATATTTGTAATATTCTTTTGAAATATGTATTACACGCTACAATGTAAGTTTTTATTATATTTATGATTGTTGTGTTTACTTTCTTTACAATATTCAACTGTTATGATACTACGTGAAGTCATCCGCCCCCGAATGTTTCCGCCATTCTGGTTTGGGGGTGTGACAGAAGGCACCAAGGTCAGCCCACTGGATTTTGTATATATTGGATTATTGTTATGTTAAGTATCTGCTAAATTGGTAGATCAGTATGATTATATGTGTTCATTGAGTATGCGTTAGGTTGCTAGATCTGTATGATTACCTGTGCTGCTGGTTATTGATTGTGAATATATATGTCGACATGTTATGGTTTATTGGGTTGACGCGGTCCTGCTTTGTGCTAAAGGCCAAGACACCTAGGGTGGTCTGGATAGACTGAAGGCATGTGTGGCGGTCCAGTCAGGCTGAAAACCCAGAGAGTGGTCCAGATTGGTTGTAGGCCCTGCCAGGCGGTCTATTCAGGCTAAAGGATCATATATCCATGTTTTTATTTGCTTGGTTGTGTGTGGTACTTTGGGGGGAACTCACTAAGATTTAGCTTACAGTTTAAGTTTTATGTTTCAGGTACTTCAAATAATTGGGGCAAGGCAAAGGCTTGATCGTGCACATCCTTTACTTTTTATGAGATTTGATTTTAGTATACTATGATGTGTGATCTTTATAATTTGGAAACCATGTTTTGTAAACATTTATGTTTTTGGGTTGTTCTTGAAAAATGAAAATTTTACCTTGATTTTTGGGATGATACATGTTGGTTTCAGAGCCCTGGTTTGAGAGAATTGGATGATCATTCGTGTGAATCCAAAATCTAACTAAGGATATATAACAATTTTCTAGAAAAATTCAAAAATTTTTTCAAAAGTATCCAAGGAAGGATGAGATGTGTACGATCAGCCAGAGAAAGAAAGTATAACGCAAGTAAGCCACGCTATTATTTTTTATGATGTTTATGATAGAACTTAATGCTAGTTGTAGGTTAGGGATCTTCAGGAATTACATGATACAATTGTCTGATGTATGATGTCTGATCACCTAGGAGAATTTCTGGTATGCTAAATGGAATTGACTTAACTGATGTGGTCGTTTAGTGTGTCTATGATAGTTATACATAACTAAAATTTTATTGTCTAAGAATATTTGATTTAGCCTTATTTCTTGTTCCTCGTCTGGCTATGGGCTTAGGGTAGAATAAAGTATTCGACTGTCTATGAAATCTAGTGTTATGTATGATTAGCATGCACGAACGGCTGCAAGCCAACTTAAAGGAATTATTAGGTACTCTCGAGAGAGTGAATATAGGGCTTATGTGTATCTTGGATGTTTGGGACTATTGGTTAGGAATTGCGTGTAAGGATCTGCCTAGTTTTTTTTATGGTATCTCAGTATCAGTCAGTTTCACTGCTCGAATGTTGCTTGCTTTGTGCTTTGTAGGACCCATATTGATGTGAGTTAACTATTAAATGAATATGTTAAATTACATTCTACAAAGGTTAAATAATTTTAGAATGATTAATTCGGCCCTATTACACAACTCTTGTATATGTCTAACCGTTGTAGGGTCGGGTCTTTTAGTCGGAAGATTATTTAAGTTTTGTTGCATGTAATTATATTCATGAAGTACTTAGCTAACACTAATATGGGTTTTTCAGTAACTAATAACATGGTGAGGTGGGATCCTAGGAAAGCCTAGGATGTGCTTTAGTGTCACACCCCAAAACCAAGAACGGCAGAAACGTTCTGGGGCGGAGGACGTCATGTAAAGTATCATAACAGTGTAAAGTAGTAAACAAGCAACAACATCATCCATTGCATTAATAGTAGAATTTTAATACAAGTGTGTTCTTTCATAGTATACGACATGATAATAAGAAATCAAAATAAAAGACGAGTGTTGACCGCTCCGTCTTCTCAAAACCTGGTCATCGTACCTGTCTACTGGTGACCTAAGAATACAAGTTATTTTGAAAGCGAGTATCAGCTTTAAAGCTGGTGAGATCATAAGTATTTTAGTGTCATTGATTTGTAAAACTGTAAAGAAAAGACTTGCAATTGTTTTATGAAAACTTGGTATAAGTATGAAAACCCTAGAAAATCCCATATTTCCTATTAGTATAAAAGCAGTCTTCTATCAAGACCCGACTGTTTTGAAGGTTTGCACCTCTGCAAAAATGAAGGTTTTTCCCTAGTATAACTATTATTATCTAAATATAGCTATACATAAACGTGTATGTGATAAAATCACAAAGTAACTGTAATAGGGAAAATAATATTTTACCTCAGCAGTGACACTGCTGGCTATAAAGTGAATAAAACATAGACTCCAGGTGGTATCGAATGAACAATACGCCTCGAAAAGCCTAAATGAATGAAGTGTAGACTCCAGGTGGTATCGAATGAACAATACGCCTCGAAAAGTCTAAATGAATGAAATGTAGACTCCAGGTGGTATCGAATGAACAATACGCCTCGAAAAGAGTAAATGAGTGAAGTGTAGACTCCATGTGGTATCCAATGAACGATACGCCTCGAAAAGTCTAAATGAATGAAGTGTAGACTCCAGGTGGTATCGAATGAACAATACGCCTCGAAAGGCCTAAATGAATGAAGTGTAGACTCCAGGTGGTATCGAATGACCAATACGCCTCGAAAACTCTAAATGAATGAAGTGTAGAATCCAGGTGGTATCGAATGAACAATACGCCTCGAAAAGTCTAAAAGAATGAAAAGCAGACTCCAGGTGTAGGATGGTGTACTAGTGCATCTTTATATAGTATACAATAGTGTCCCTATATATATATATATATATATATATATATATATATATATATATATATATAGTATGTAATAGTGTCTCTTCCTATAGTATGTAATATATTCGTATAGACTCATGAATGAACTGACTCTTGTGTGATTCCTTGTACTAGGAACAGTAAATAGTATCTCCTAACTATACCCATTATAGTTACTAGTAATATATGTATATGAATAAATGGAAGTATGCCTTTGCTACCCAAAGGTACTGGACTGACTGATAGAACTTTTATGTCTATATATGTATACATAATATATAACTAATATTTAGACGACCTTTGGACAATTAACAGGATACCCTAAGTCCACAACCAAACAAGGAACATGAAATAAGGCGGATTAGCAGTCCTAAGTCCTTTAAACATTACTTATATAACCATACATATAGAGGCATGCAATTGATAATATAAAAGTTTAAAAGAAGTTTTGTAAAACATTTGAAAAGTTTAATAATAAGAATTGATGACTTGATGTCAATTTATAAAATGATTTAGAAGCAGTTTGTTTGATATAAACAGTTTAAAGTATAGGAAATCCCTTATTTGGAACATAGTTTAAAGTACATGAAAACCTTTGTTTGAAACATAGTCATAACAAAATTTGAAAGGGCAGATGTAATTTAGAAAACAAGTTTTATAAAGAGTTCAACGCGTGAAAGCATTCGAGAAATCATTTTGAAGTAGTTTGCTTGATGAAACAGCTAAAAGTGTAGTAAATCCATAGTTTGATAGTTATTAATCACTAGTCATTGATATGATAACTATCATGATTCAACTTGTATTCCCCCCCCCCATAAAAGTATTTAAAAACATTTAAAAGGTTAATTAAGGGGTATGAACTCACCTGCAGTGAGTGGTTTGGATGGAAGTGTCGGATAGGATGCTAAGTGTCAAGTGAGGACTTGAACACACACACACGGATCCTATGTAACATGTAGTGATACATAAATGTATCTAATTAGTCATTTAACAACTAATTAATCAAGTAAAGACATTCTAATACTTGGAAACACTTTGTTTCAAGTGCTAGGAGTGCTAATGGGTTGCATCTAAGGAGAGTATGGCCTCACATTGGAGTTTACTTCTCATTTGGTAACCCTACATGTGTTTACGGTTTTTGGTCATTTCCCCCATGAATTTACGGCTGTAAACTCATGGTAAATTGTACCATTGTGTGATTTAAGGCCTTATACCCCTCAAGGAAGTGTTCTAGGTTTTTATTCAAGGCTTAGGAAGGGACTAGGGCTCAAAATGGCTCATCTTTGGAGTTTACGGTCCTTGGACCACTCCCTTGGAGTTTATGGTCGTAAACCCATGGGTTTACGGCTGTAAACTCATGGTCACTCCTACCATTTCGTGTATTGGTGTTTCTAGTTCATGCATGCAAGGTTCTAGTCCAATATCCAAGCCCTAGAAGGTGTTGGTGGCACTTATACACCACTTGAAGGTGTTTACGGTTCAAGAAGATCCCTTGACCGTTAACACATGTGTTCTTAAGGGTTTTTGGTGTTCTTCAATGGTTTAACAAGTATTCTAAGTAAATAACTAGTTAGGAGGAGTGTACTTACTTATAGGAAGCTTGTAAGAGTGTTTAAAGTCCAAGAACACTAGTGTATGTTCTTGGTGTTTTGAAGAACACTTGAAGATCTACACAAATGGAATGATTTCATGGATGAAATCATGTAAGATCACTAGATTATGGTAGAGAACAACTAATCAAGGTAAGAAACACTTACTTTCTTGAAGATCTTGAAGAAAAGTCGGATGATACTTGAGAGAGAAATGGATTTTCTAGGCTTGAAATGGTGAAAAGGTGATAAAAATGACTAGGTGTCATATTTATACTCCTTGGGATTTACGGCCGTAAACACCATGTTTGGGCCGTAAACTCCAAACTCTTAGAGTTTTGAGACTTTATTGATACACAATAAACCCTAGGGTATCCTCTCTCTCGTTATCTCCTAAAGCACTAAGCTTTAAAACACTTAGACGGACTTTAAACCGGCTAAAATTTAGTAGAAAAGTATTTGACTTTTATTTGAAGTGCTTGATAGTAGGGTTTGTACGAATGAAAATTTTGAGTTGTCACATCATCCCCCCGTTAGAAGAAATTTCGTCCCGAAATTAGAGTTTAAGCAGATAAGTAGTTACAAAATAACTAAGTAAAAGGTGAGGATATTTCAGTTTCCACTGATCCTCTCGCTCCCAAGTGAATTCAGGTCTTCACTTGGCGTTCCAGCGAACCTTCACTATCGGGATTCGGCTTTGCTTTGATTGCTTGACCTTTCGGTTCATGATCTCTACAGGTTCTTCCACGAAGTTGAGTCTCTTGTTGATCTCGATTTCGTCGAGTGGGATTACAAGAGTCTCGCCGGACAGACACTTTTTCAAGTTCGAGACATGGAAAGTAGAATGTACGTTACTGAGTTCGCGGGTAAGTTAAGTTTGTAAGCTACAGGACCGATTCTAGCGAGAATCTCGAAAAGCCCTGCGTAACTTTTCTATCGGTCACTAGATGCTTTAATCGTCCACTAATCTGAACGATCTTCTCTAATGATGCCCTCTTACTCTAGATCATGAATTTCATAGCTAGCTTTGAGGGTTTCTAACTGATGGGAGGCTTAGGTAATGACCTTACCTCGTTACATCAAAATGCAACTGAGCCCTGGATTTGGAAGTGTCTACTTGAATTCCCTCTTCGCTAACAATGCGACACAAGAATTTGACCCTTCGAATCCAAACTCGCGTTTAAGAGAATTTCGCGTAGAGCTCCTTTGATCGAAATGTTTCCAAGATCTGTTGACGATGTTGACTATGCTCCTCCTTACTACGAGAGTAGATAAGTACATCACCGATGAAGACGATGATGATCTGATCCTAGTGAGGACGACACACCTTATCCATTAATTCTATGAATACTGCGGGTGCGTTTGTTAATCCGAACGGCATCACTACGAATTCATAGTGCCCATAACGAGTTCGAAAGGTTGTCTTCGGAACATCCTCCTCTAGCACTCATAGTTGGTGATACCCGGATCTTGGATCGACTTTTGAAAAGAAGATCGCCCTTTTTTAGTCGATCAAATAATTCGCCTATGATAGGCAAAGGGTACTGATTTTTGATGGCTAGCTTGTTGAGCTCCCTGTAATTGATGCATCTACGAAGTGATCAGTCTTTCTTTTTGATGAACCAGACCGGAGTTCCCCAGGGTGACAAGCTTGGTCTTATAAAGCCCTTGCTGAGCAGTTCGTTAAGTTGATCGGACAGTTCTTGCATCAATGCAGGTGCTAGATGATAGGGCGGTTTGGCTACTGGGGTAGCCCCTGGAACTAAGTCGATCCTAAGTTCGACTTGACGTTGCGGAGGTAATCCTGGGAGTTTTCTGTTCTTTCTGAATCTATTGTCCCGATCGGTGAGAAGGCATTTGATTGGATTCTAAGTTTATCTGCATGGCAGTACGATTACTCGTAGTCTTGGGCAGTCTCCGTCCTAAAGTTCATATCAGCAGTCATATTTGGTTCATTAATCACAGCTTCGTGTATACGAGTCGTATATAATTAAGCCTGAAAAGGCAGTCGAATAAATGATTCTTCTTTAAGCTCACATCCAAACAAGGAAAAGAATTTAAAGCGAAATCATCAATTCTAAGCCTGTAGAACCTTGATTATATACCACCCTTGCGTATACTTTCTCCAACGATATATCAACCGTATGGGTCTTCGGGTTGAACTTGACGTACTGTACGAGTGGTACTCAGGGAGGTTTACTGAGGTGTCTTCGGGAAGGGTACGAAACATAAGATACTCTCCGCATGAGTACCTCGGAGTTCTGGAATGACAGCTTCGGTAGAAAGGCGATTTCGGAGAAAAGAATTTACGCGCGAAACTGGTATTGTGAGGGTAGGATTTGCTCAAGTTATATGAAAATGTCGGACTACTCGGAATAAAAGGCATTAGACTTAGTTCATAAAGGTATTACAAACTAAACATAACGGTGCAACTTTTAACAGAGTTTCAGTACTTAAGTTTACTACAAGACTACTGCTGCGAATAAGGTATACCACAAAAGCAAGTATACGCAACACGAGAGCCCCTTAACTGGCGGGATCTCGCAAAAGACAAGACTCGAGTTGCACTAGTGTTTAACAGATTACAAGTCTATTATAACGAAATGCCCTAGTATTTTAACGTGGGTCCCGGGTAGTCTCTCCTGTGACTGTGATCCTTAGTATCTTCCCGTTTGCGCCAGAATTCTCTGTTATTTGACAATCATTCTGTAGATGCCCAATCTCACCACATAAATGACATATCTGGCTTGTACCAGCATTAGTGGTGGAAGTGAAGTGTCGGGTCGGAGTTATGTGGACACGGTTGTTTTCATTGATCTTCCTTTTTGGACAATCCCTGTAATAGTGTCCTGCCTCGCCACAACTATAGCAAACTTGGCTGGCTCCGATGGTAGAGGTGGTTCTACAGAAACGAGCAATGTGTCCCGTTTTGTTGCAATTGATGCATTGCAATACCCAACAAGCTCCATTATGATGATAGTTACACTTGTTACACTTCGGGAGTGTTCCCTCATATCGCTTGACCGGTGTTGAGGTGGCAGGGGTCGCCACTGGTTGTTGTTGCCTGGCAATCCTTTGAAACCGCTTGCGTTCCTTTTGAGCTTGACGCTTTCGTTTCTTAAACTCTGAGTTGTGGTTTTGGGTGTTCGCAGTAGTTATCATTTGTTGACTTCCCGGGTGGTTACAACAATTTGAACTGTCAACACCTTTTTCAGCCTTGCTTTCGTTACTAGTGCTGAGGTGTGCAAGGACAGCTGTCACGACAGCTGATACCGCTGCTTGGAAGGTGGCAGCGTCTATATGAAGAATCGGGGTTGTGTCGTTCAGCGGATTACCTCTTGGTGACGACATAATTTTGCTATTTGACAAGAAAAGGAGTTTGTGAGTGATTGTGGTCGGCCCTAGATGTATTCTACTCAATCATGTAATTGTAAAGTTTTTGTTTTGTTATACTGTCCTTGATGGTTTGACCTACATCCCTATGATGCAGTACAGGAAGAAAGTTGAAGTAAGTTCGTAGAATGTTTTACCAGGGATTTGCTATTTTGAACTAGACTATCATTGGTTGGTGGATAACCGGACCCAACCTTTGTCAAGAATTGGAAGTACTCCTTGAGCTAATTCACCATAGCTCAAAAATTTGACGGAGTGGGTGTTTAGGTAGAATTCTAACGATAGCAAAACGAAAGTATTTGAACAAGGATTGGCACAGAAATTAGCCGACTGTCAATATCGTTGATATTTAAGATGTAATACGTTTGGGAAAAATGACCTTGGAATAGGTCTTACACCATATCCGAAGTAGAAAAGTCTTGACGGCATACTGGCCTAACTAGAAAGTACTTACAGTACAGAGTTAGTTACTTAGAAAAGTGGTACTTAGAGTATAGATAGGAAAACTATTCTTTCAACCAAGGAGAGAAAGGTAGAATATCTCCTACTAGTGATGGTTATCCCTTGGGTGAACCCTCAGTTCAGCCAGCTGACGCTCAATATCAAGTAGGTACCTTTCGTACACCCTTTGGCGTACTCGGAGCTCTATGACTTCAGCTCGAGTTTCAGCTAGCTCTTGCTGCAGGGCCTCATGGTCTACTCTAGATCTCTCACGAGCATCTTCCAGATGAATGGTGCGGATGGTATGCATTCTCGCATTGGCATGAACTTCCGTGATTCGATGGAGAGCTCTCCTGCCCTGAATCTCGTTTCGGGCCACTCTGCGGACTAGAATTGGCAAGACTCTGTCTGCTGAGCCTCCCTCGCTCAGTTCATAAAAGCTTTGGTCTCCGTCGAATAGTATGGGCTGATTCTATTCTTGGCACCACATTTCCAAGCTTTACACCCATGGAGGCTTCGGGCCTTGAAAAGCCGGACGAGGGTTAGGATTTGGGACAGGAGCCACCGGGGGTAGGTTCTCAACTTCAGGCTCGGAGTCAAAACCATCTGCAAAGCCTTCAGCCTGGTGATCATCCACGGGGATTTGGTGATGATTTTCTGGCTCTGCTTCAAACCCTCCTCCATTACCTTGGTTAGGGAAGTACAAGTTGCCGTGGGGATGGAATCCAGCCATATTATCTATGCGAGAAAAGGGATATAAGAAATAAGTACATAAGTAATTTATAGTAGCACAAAATACCCCTATAGTATTTTAGGTTTATGTTTTGTTCTAAGGTTTTCATTTTGGTAGTGTTGGTAAGTTATTAGACTTGTTGCACCTCACGACCACACTTAGGCACATGCTAGTCAATCCTCGGATAATATAGTTGATAGGCTATATCTTCCCAGATTTGACTATATGTCTCTAAGTCTAATTGTGTTGCCCAACAATCGTAATACTTTTGTTATGTCCTAGTGACACTGATTTTAGTATGAATGCAGGCATGTATACTTAATTAAATATTTTATTATTTAAAAGTATTAACTCCTTATCAGAGTATTTTTAAATCCCTCTGTGTTTATAGTTCGTATATCTTTTATGGGTTGATACACTCGATTCACTATAAACAATGCTCTGATACCAATCTGTCACACCCCCAAACCAAGAACGGCGGAAACGTTCTGGGGCGGAGGACGTCATGTAAAGTATCACAACAGTGCGAAGTAGTTAACAAGCAACAGTGTCATCCATTTCATTAATAGTAGAATTTTAATACAAGTGTGTTCTTTCATAGTATACGACATGATAATAAGAAATCAAAATAAAAGACGAGTCTTGACTGCTCTGTCTTCTCAAAACCTGGTCATCGTACCTGTCTACTGGTGACCTGAGAATACAAGTTATTTTGAAAGCGAGTATCAGCTTTAAAGCTGGTGAGATCATAAGTATTTTAGTGTCATTGATTTGTAAAACTGTAAAGAAAAGACTTGCAATTGTTTTATGAAAACTTGGTATAAGTATGAAAACCCTAGAAAATCCCATATTTCCTATTAGTATAAAAGCAGTCTTCTATCAAGACCCGACTGTTTTGAAGGTTTGCGCCTCTGCAAAAATGAAGGTTTTTCCCCTAGTATAACTATTATTATCTAAATATAGCTATACATAAACGTGTATGTGATAAAATCACAAAGTAACTGTAATAGGGAAAATAATATTTTACCTCAGCAGTGACACTGCTGGCTATAAAGTGAATAAAACATAGACTCCAGGTGGTATCGAATGAACAATACGCCTCGAAAAGCCTAAATGAATGAAGTGTAGACTCCAGGTGGTATCGAATGAACAATACGCCTCGAAAAGTCTAAATGAATGAAGTGTAGACTCCAGGTGGTATCGAATGAACAATACGCCCCGAAAGGCCTAAGTGAGTGAAGTGTAGACTCCAGGTGGTATCGAATGAACAATACGGCTCGAAAGGCCTAAATGAATGAAGTGTAGACTCCAGGTGGTATCGAATCAACAATACGCCTCGAAAAGCATAAATGAATGAAGTGTAGACTCCAGGTGGTATCGAATGAACAATACGCCTCGAAAAGTCTAAATGAAGGAAGTGTAAACTCCAGGTGGTATCGAATGAACAATACGCCTCGAAAAGTCTAAACGAATGAAAAGCAGACTCCAGGTGTAGGATGGTTAGTCCCGTGGGGAGTAGTGTATGTACTAGTGCATCTTTATATAGTATACAATAGTGTCCCTATATATATAGTATGTAATAGTGTCTCTTCCTATTGTATGTAATATATTCATATAGACTCATGAATGAACTGACTCTTGTGTGATTCCTTGCACTAGGAACAGTAAATAGTATCTCCTAACTATACCCATTATAGTTACTAGTAATATATGTATATGAATAAATGGAAGTATGCCTTTGCTACCAAAAGGTACTGGACTGACTGATAGAACTTTTATGTCAATATATGTATACATAATATATAACTAATACTTAGACGACCTTCGGACAATTAACAGGATACCCTAAGTCCACAACTAAACAAGGAACATGAAATAAGGCGGATTAGCAGTCCTAAGTCCTTTAAACATTACTTATATAACTATACATATAAAGGCATGCAATTAATAATATAAAAGTTTAAAAGAAGTTTTGTAAAACATTTGAAAAGTTTAATAATAAGAATTGATGACTTGATGTCAATTTATAAAATGATTTAGAAGCAGTTTGTTTGATATAAACAGTTTAAAGTATAGGAAATCCCTTATTTGGAACATAGTTTAAAGTACATGAAAACCTTTGTTTGAAACATAGTCATAACAAAATTTGAAAGGGCATATGTAATTTAGAAAACAAGTTTGATAAAGAGTTCAACGCGTAAAACCATTCGAGAAATCATTTTGAAGTAGTTTACTTGATAAAACAGCTAAAAGTGTAGTAAATCCATAGTTTGATAGTTATTAATCACATATGATTGATATGATAACTATCATGATTCAACTTGTATTCCCCCCCCCCATAAAAGTATTTAAAAACATTTAAAAGGTTAATTAAGGGGTATGAACTCACCTGCAGTGAGTGGTTTGGATGGAAGTGACGGATAGGTTGCTAAGTGTCAAGTGAGGACTTGAACACACACACGGATCCTATGTAACATGTAGTGATACATAAATGTATCTAATTCGTCATTTAACAACTAATTAATCAAGTAAAGACATTCTAATACATGGAAAAACTTTGTTTCAAGTGCTACGAGTGCTAAAGGGTTGCATCTAAGGAGAGTATGGCCTCACATTGGAGTTTACTTGTCATTTGGTACCCCTACATGTGTTTACGGTTTTTGGTCATTTCCCCCATGAGTTTACGGCCGTAAACTCATGGTAAATTGTACAATTGTGTGATTTAAGGCCTTATACCCCTCAAGGAAGTGTTCTAGGTTTGTATTCAAGGCTTAGGAAGGGACTAGGGCTCAAAATGGCTCATCTTTGGAGTTTACGGTCCTTCGACCACTCCCTTGGAGTTTACGGTCGTTCACCCATGAGTTTACAGCCGTAAACTCATGGTCACTCCTACCATTTCGTCTTTTGGTGTTTCTAGTTCATGCATGCAACGTTCTAGTCCAATATCCAAGCCCTAGAAGGTGTTGGTGGCACTTATACACCACTTGAAGGTGTTTACGGTTCAACGAGATCCCTTGACCATAAACACATGTGTTCTTGAGGGTTTTTGGTGTTATTCAATGGTTTAACAAGTATTCTAAGTAAATAACTAGTTAGGAGGAGTGTACTTACTTATAGGAAGCTTGTAAGAGTGTTTAAAGTCCAAGAACACTAGTGTGTGTTCTTGGTGTTCTTGGTGTTTTGAAGAACACTTGAAGATCTACACAAATGGAATGATTTGATGGATGAAATCATGTAAGATCACTAGATTAAGGTAGAGAATAACTAATCAAGGTAATAAACACTTACTTTCTTGAAGATCTTGAAGAAAAGTCGGATGATACTTGAGAGAGAAATGGATTTTCTAGGCTTGAAATGGTGAAAAAGTGATAAAAATGACTAAGTGTAAACACCATGTTTGGGCCGTAAAGTCCAAACTCTTGGAGTTTTGAGTCTTTATTGATGCACAATAAACCCTAGGGTATCCTCTCTCCAGTTATCTCCTGAAGCTCTATGCTTTAAAACACTCAGACGAACTTTAAACCGGCTAAAATTTAGTAGAAAAGTATTTGACTTTTATTTGAAGTGCTTGACAGTAGGGTTTGTACGAATGAAAATTTTGGGTTGTCACATTTAGAGCGGGAGCTACGTTGTCTAACAGGCATTGGAAGTATGATGATGAGTAGGTGATTTAGAGGACCGGGGATGATTCTTGAGGAAAGTATGGACAGGTGTGGAAGTTAGTATTGAGCCCGTACTACTAAAAGCATACGATCCATACTCGAATCGAGGGAAGTCACGAGGATTCTAAGGAGCTGGTTGAGGGTAGATAGTATGGTTTGATAACCCTGATTCGTGGCAATATTCCTGGATCTGTCAATCTTTGGTTATGACTGTTCAGGCTGAGGATGGGCCTGGTGATTGTTAGGGCCTTAGTGGCCATGTCAGGTTACGTTTGAATGGTGCAGACCTAGGTGAGCTAGTTAATTTTGACGTCTCGAGGGACTTACTCAAGGTAGTGCCAGTAGAGTCGAGGGACTCAAGGAGGAAGCAGTTGTTATTATTGGCCTGAGGATTTCACCTAGAAGCTGAGTGATTGGCAAAGGGATTGGGATTTTGCTATCTATGGTGGGGTTATTTCCTTTTCAATTGTCCGTGTTCGGAGGAAAGAATGAGTGGATATGTAAACCCAACATAGGGCTCGATGGTTACAGTCTTGGGTGGCAGTATGATAATATGGGAAGACATAAGAGGATTTTGTGGTATGGTTGCATTAAGATGAGATTAGGGTCCGTTTTCTTATGATATAGGAAGGTCAAGTGCTAGCTGATGGTTTCAGGTGATCAGGGAAGTGAATCGGGAGCTAAAGTTTTTTTGACTCTAACATATCTTGACTTTGAGAATGATGCCTTTTTGTATTTTTGAATGATTCTTGCGATGATTTGACGGATAAGGATTTGCAGGCAAGGAGTGTGGTAGATCATTTTTTTCTAGATAGGAAGTTGGTGTTATGAATGGATTGTCAGAATTGTTTCTTTTGCATCTTCCTGGGATTCTTGATCTTAGAGGAAGTCATGATTCGGGAGTTCCCGAAGTCTCCGTCTGAGTCTCAGAATCTCTTTGAGTTTGCTTGGTCTTTATCTGGAATTCCATCTTGCATTGTGTTGTACCTTTCAAGGATCAGGGATATTATGCATCTGGTTGAGTTTGTTTGATTTTTGATTTGTTTGCAATTCCAATTGGGGCTAGTTCAAACCCTAAGTGGGGGAGAACTGGGTATTCTGCTTGGAAGATCATCGACCTGTTCGAACTTATGGTTTCAGAAGAATGAATCACAAGGATTTGCGGTTCGGGTAAGAGAAACTTTGGTTCATGATTTGGTCAAGATGGGAGTGTGGAGAAAGATGCCATCAGATGTATGGGTCCAGGAATGAAAAAGTTGTCCTCACGTAAATAAATTGTTGGACAAATAGCTCGTTATAGGAAGTGGTTCCTTTCGGAAAAGTCGAGGAATAGGTTAAGAGGCGTGGAGTCGCTCGGCTTGAGTATCAATTGTTGAGGGATTTTTCAGCTTACTGTATAGATTGATATCTATAGTCTAGGATGGGTAGTTGTTGATCGGTCAATAGGTTTAGAGTTTGGTATGTTTAGTCCCTCATGGGTTTTGTCCAGTAGTGTATTGGATCAATAGATTAGTTTTCAATGCATCCTCGATCGTTGGGCTTTTCGTTTATCATAAATAGTAGAGTTCTTCAAAAATTTAGAGTTGTATCAGTGGAGTTCAATGGATACGTCAACCTATTGTCAAGGTCTGTACATTGTACATTTAGGTTTCTGGGTATAGGTAACCTCAATGGTTGGTTGTGAAATTATTGTTCATAGCAGGCTTGAGTTTGGTAGACGTCCTTGGTTATTTGAAGTTCAGATGTTGGGACAATATTGTTTAGTTTGTCAGGTGTGGCGTTAGATCTAGGTAGAATCGAATTTTAGTATGTCGCGTCGACAGGGTTGGTATCTGGATTGACCCGACCAAGGTTTTGACAGCATTTCTAATGGATCTGGAAGTTTTACCGAGATATTTGCGTATTGGTGGTATCTGTTTGGTTTCAATCAAGGTGTGAGATCTTAGTTTCAGCCATTCATGAGGATGTTTCTGTTAGCGGTTGAGATTCATTGTTCTGGATAGAACTACTGGTACCACACCTTATGGGTAAGGTTGTGAGGAAGAAGGAATGAGGTAGATCTAGGTTTAGTTATGTGTTTCCATTGGGGATGTATCTAGGTTAAATAAGATAGCATGAGAACACTTGGCTCTAGTTATCGGCATGGTTCTTAATTGCTTCGTAGCCCTTGAATTGGAACAAGAGTACGACCAGCTGGTTAGGATAATGTGGACAGTTCAAGGTTGTAGGACGTAATAGTTGTGCATTAGAAGTCTCTTGTGGAGTGTTTTCATTATGAACCCCGTTTAGTTACATCAGGAGTTTGGTTACCAATGTTGGGTATTGGTTATGGAATCTCGCGTCATGAAGTTCATTGTAAATGTCTTGAGTGATTTGTCAGGTGGATGTACACCTGATCTAATAAGGGATTTAGATATAATGTGAAATTCTTGGAAAGACCATCACTATGCTCGTAGGAGCAGTGAGATGGTGATGACTTATCAGGAAGTCAAGTGTGTAAGGTTTTTTGGCACAATTTTCTAGATTTGGGATTAGACAGAATTCTTGATCGGTATGTTTTAAGTATTCTTTCAAAATGTTTTAGTGTTATTTGTAGTTTGGGACTAAGGGTAGGTTCTGAAAGATCTAGTATGCTCAAGAATCATATTAAAGTGTTATTGCTAATTAACATATGATACTAATGGGTCACACTAACAAAAACTTGATATAATTGATTATTTGTTATAAATTGATTTTAATAAATATTCAATAAACTCTTTTAATTAAATTGGAAGTTTTTTATTTCTAGGAAATAATAATTTTCATTAGCAAGTATCTTTATATATAATTCATATGGTATGAATTAATAAGTCATACACAACATTTTGGACTAGATAAATTCTTTTGTCATTTACCAAAAAGTTAAATATTATATTTTATAAACTTGGTTTATAAAATATAAAGCTTTTTTCTTCTTCCTTTTATTATTTTTATAAAATAAGAGTCAAAAGACAAGAGTATGGATTTCATGTTAATTTATTCAAAAGTAATAGGTATGGGAGAAAGCATTGGGGACAAGCTTGTCCAAAGGGATTAATGGTTAAGTAGCTTTACATTAAATCTTCACTTTAACTAGCTTAGAGGCTTTCATGTTATGTGTCCTCTTTTACATGCAATTTTTGAAATTCCTAAGCTCTCCCTCATTCTATCTTGTTTTGTTAAGAACACTTGAAGATTGCTTGCATTTATACTCTCTTGAAGTTCATACTTTGGTTATAAACTTCAAGCTTAAGAGTGTAAGAGTTTATGTACTAGGATCTACATCAAGTTGGCTTCATGTTGGTGTCTCAAAAGTTCCACATTATTCATCAAATTCCAAGCCTCCCAAGAGGACCCAAAGAACAACAAATGTTGTTATTTCTTCATGGTGGGTATAAAATGTTTATGTTATTTCGAAAATAATATGTCTTCCGTTTGCCATATTTTTCTAGTTTATGAAAATATTTTTGAACTAAAACCCAACAATTAGTATCAAGATCCACCTTGCAAGTTAGGTTAGATTTTTTGATTTTTGGAAATCTTAGTTTTTTGAATAATATGGATAACTTGTTTTTTTTTGTATAAAAATAAGTTCATACATGTTTTCTATGACAAATTTATAATTGTTTTTTTTATGTGACAAAAGTTTCATGCATCTTTTGTCATTTAAAGTTATCTTAGAAAAACAAAGGTTGTTTTATATGTATGTTGATGTGTATGATGTGCATAAAATAGCCAAGGACCATTATGATTGTTATGTTGTTGTGTTTGTTGTTTTTGTTATAAAAATGGTTGTGATAATTTATTTATTCATATAGTATTTAATAATTAAATATATTAGTTTTCTTGGTTCATTTTGTAAAGTAATAGTTTAGTTTTTAGAAATAATTTATTTGTACAAAAACGTAACAAGAAATGAAGTTGGAGCCATACTTTGAAAAAAAAAAAAAGAGAAATATTCGTGTCTACACATGTGCTGGGCAGAATATGACATTTTCTGAAAAGTGTCATGAATGCTACATATGTGTTCTCTAGATAATGACATTTTCTGAAAAGTGTCATGAATACTTTAGATTTTTTCTTTAAAGAAGTTCTTAAAATCATTTGCAAGCAATGGGTGTTTACTCAAGTGGGAGCTTCTACAAAAACATTACAACAAGATTTTTGTTCCCTTTAAATGTCCCTTTAGGAATGGACTTGGCATCTTTTGTGTTGGCTCACAAAAATGTCATTAGTTGGTTATGTTTATGCACATATTTTTTATGCAAGTTTGTATTGTTTTTTTTATGAATTATTTTATGTTGTTGATAAATTAGATTTTCACAGTCTAAAATAATTTTGGACAAAATAAATATCACATGGAGTTTGGTTTTCAAAATTTGTAATGTGAACATAAGATGTAACAAGTTATTGTTTTAAAATAAAACCTGGTTTTATAAAGACGTTAATGACGATAAATTTTGAAATACTCAATTATAAGTTTTAAAATGGTTATTTTTGTAACTTATACAAACTCCAAATATATAAGTAATAAAATGATAAAGATATAAAAGTGTCAAGTGCACTCAAACTTAATAGCAGTTATTAAAATTAAATTGCGTCGTATTATATAAAACTAGATTTTATATAGAACCTTTTAAAAGTGATTTTCCTTTGAAAATTGATACCATTGTTTATTATATGCATGTAATAACAATGATATCATATGTTTTTTAAACTAGAATTATAAAACATATATAATACCCCTTTCCAAACCCCAAATCTATGCAATCCTTTTTAAGAACATTCGCACATCTCTTGATGCATTAGTAGGATAAAGGTTACCTAACCACTTAGGGTTATCTTTTGATGGCCGAGGTATATTCGCGATTTCTATAACCAAGTTATCGGCCGATTACACAAGTTTTTCAAATTGGATTATTTGATCGGAAAATCTTTTGTGATAAAGGATACCTAAGCAAGAGAGTTGTAAGGCATAGATGGGATCAAACATGTCTAATTAAATTTGTTATTAGAGATCCCATAAATCTAGGAATTATATAGCAAGATATAATTGATAATCGATATCTACCGGGTTGGATTCAAATGAATGGGATAAAGGATACCTAACTATTTATTTGTTTTGCAACTTGGATCTTAGATTTTGATAATTAATGTTTTTAGAAACTAAAAGGCTATTAATTATTGAAGATTAAATATTGAAAATACTAAATGAATTTTGTATTTAAATAATCCATGAAGAGAGCGGTAAATGTTGTTGATTTGATGGGCCTTCTTCCACAACTATGTGACCCGCAGAGTGAGCTCCTTTTGCTTCGATCATGTATGGGCATTGCAAAACTTTTCTTTGGTTTAAGGACATGCCAGGCGGTACACATAGAAGAGGCAGCGTTATTCTTTGACAAAGGATTGTGCAGGTCTATCGAGGATATGGTGGTATGTGGAGGCCCCTTCTTTGGAGACATTCAGTGGCGCTTGGCTTCCTTACCAATTCGGTTCGGTGGTTTGGGTTTGTACTCGGCCTACGAGGTTTCCTCCGACGCATTTGTAGCCTCGAGGGCCCAATCTTGGGCATTACAAGACCACATCTTACGTGACAGTGGCGTATGTGGTATGGACTCGGATTACCTATGCGCTATGACTCGTCTTCGCGATACGATTCCAGGATTTGACTGTAGCGGTTTCACTAATAAGGACACCGCCCCCCCTAAATCCCAAAAAGCTTTGGCGTTTGCCCTTTTTAGCAAAATCGTCCAAGATATGGAAGTCGACTTCGACATGTCAGTCAGACAGAAAGCAGTCTTTGAGTGTCTGCGGGCGCCTCATGCTTAGGATCTTTTGCTAACTATCCCTATTGATGGTCTGGGCCAGCATATGTCTCCGGTGGAGTACCGAACTATCCTTCGTTACCGCCTCATGATTCCCATATTCCCAATTGACGAGATATGCCCAGTTTGTCGCAAGGCATGTTTGGATACCTTTGGGGAACACGCGGTACATTGTAGAGAGCTCCCTTGTTTCAAGTATAGACATGATGTGGTCGGGATGTTCTCTTTGATGTTTGTCAGCGTGCTGGTATTTCTGTGAAGAAAGAGGCACCTGTGAACTTTTTGACGGACCCGCAGGATGGAAGGTCCACATTTAGGTTGGCTGACATTTTGGTCTTTGGATGGATAGGAGGGAAGCATGCGTGCGTGGATCTTACCGGGGTCTCTCCTCTCGTTGGTTTGGGGAGCGGGGGTTTCACAGCTGGCCATGCCGCTTTGAAAGCCACTGCGTCCAAAGTGGTAAAGCACGAGAATGCATGTATAGAAAATCAACATGTGTTAGTTCCTTTTGCATTCGATACATTTGGTTTTCTCGCACCAGAGGCGGTGGAGCTCCTCAATAGAGTCCAACGGGTCATTCATTCTAATGTCATATCACCTAGATCTACAAATGTTGTTTTCAAAAGAATTGGGTTTGCCATCCAGAAAGGGCTAGCGGCGCAGCTTGTTGCCCGTTTGCCTTCAATCGATATGAATTGAACTATTATTATAAAAAAAAAGAAGTTAAATTGTTAAAAAAAAAATTAATGACTTAATGAAATAATAACATTCACTAGATACAACTTCAATGAACGGGCTCATGTCTTAAGAGACAATCTCATGGGAGATATAAAATTGTATACACTTAAAGCTCCTAGTTCTAAACTAGTTGCTTTGATCAATAAGCCTGAACATGATACCTAGTAAAGACATCATTGTGATGCTAAAGATGTCTCTAATATCAAACTAGGAAAAGTACAAGGCCAAAAGGAATCACCTTGTGTGATCCAGGAGGCCCATATTTTATGTACAGAACACCTTTAAACCCAAGAAATCTAATAAAGCCCACATAGATGGATCTTTTTTCTCTTATGGAGAAAATAGACATTAGAAGAGGATATGCTCCTCTTATCTAGAAAGAAAGTCTGGAAGAGACTAGTACTTCGGGTATTTACTAGATAAAACTCATACTTTTCATATAACACTTGGGTACTTGGTACTTAATTGCTAATCTAATATTTGTAAATGGCTTGCAGATATTTACTAAAGAGTAACCAGTTGAGCACAACGAAGTTGGAACTACACTCTCGGAGCCTGGTTCATTATTTATGCTTAGAACATAAAGTACATGTAATGTAAAACAATATTTTTTTTTTGAAAAATGTATGTTTTAATTTAGCGTGTCTAAATTTAAGTGTCATTTATTTTATTCAAATGTTTGATAATTTACTTAATCGTTTTTCATAACGATAATATTAATATTCTAAAATGATTAACTTCTATTTATGAGACTAGATCTCTTAATAGATTTGTAAAGTAAATATAAACATTTAATAAATAAAATTAAGTTAAGTATGTAAGCACTTTTGACTTAAACTTGTTTTAAATCAATCTCATATTTGACATTGTCATCTTTATTATATAAATGACATTCACATATTCCAACTTCAAGAAAAAGATATTTGAAGGCAAATAATGTAGTTTGTTTGACGTATGTGAATCCTGTATATATATATATATATATATATATATATATATATATATATATACATATATATATATATATATATATATATATATATACTAGCCGTTTGCCCGCGCCAAGCGACGGGTGCAAATACTTTTTTTAGAAATTTGTTTCTAGAGGCGATTAGTTCTTTTGTACAAATAGTTTACTAAATTTAAACAATTATCAGTAATAGTCATGCTAGTAGAAACGAAAAATCAATAAGAACTGTAACATCCCCAAATTTCTCGGCCAGAAAAGACCGATTTAATTTATGCTCTTAAAATAAAATCAGAGTAATCCTTTTAAAAGATGTTGCGGAATTTGTTCCCATAAAAACATGATAATTATATTACCAAATCATTTCCGAATAAATGTATTTTATTCATTTAAACCATTGGGATGTCATCCTCAATACAGAAACATAAGCATAAACAGAACTTACATTCACTTACAGTAGTGATGTACATCTCTTTTAATCTCTCAATGTAAAGTAACTTCGTATCGATACCTGTGATACAAACAAACTGAGTGGGTCAGGTTGGGAAACCTGGTGAGTACATAGGGTTATCAACCCACAATAATATAATTATTATATTTAATCATCAAACAATCAACCCAATTACCCATCTCCATTATCTTCTTTAATCTTAAGGATCTACCCTAAGAATCATCTATCCTTCATTCCTAAGGATTATTCTATGGAATAGGCATGAAGTCCATCGCTGTCCGAGGTTTATACTACAAGCACTAACGAACGTCGATCCCCACATACTGATACTATACAGTGATCTTACTAGATCTAGCCTAAAGGATCGATATGACCAACCAACTGACGAAGCTGCTTCGGGAATTCCCTAGCAGCAAACCAGGATCGATAAAGACATCAAATGAGGGGAATGGAATAAATTTCACCACGAACCTTCGTTCGTAAAAGAAAGAACCACAAGACAATTAAGTCAAGGGTAGCTATCTACATAACAATGCCTAGTCGTGGTCCGAATCTCATGAGGTATTTTACCCCCAGACTCACCCTATCCAGAATCGAACTTTTCCTAGCAGTGATCTGAATATCGTGAGGTATTTTACCTCCAGACTCACCCTATCCAGTATCGAACTTTGCCTAGCAGTGATCTGAATATCGTAAGGTATTTTACCTCCACATTCACCCTATCCGTCATCATAACACCAGACATACCTAGTAGTGGTCTATTACCGACACACTTTATTAGGCAGTCTACGAATTTCCTACAGTTACTTCGTGAAAGGAAACGCTGACACATGAAGTTCGTCCGATCACTTCATAAAAGAAACGAAGACTCCAAAGCTCTTCGAAATAAAAAGTGTAGGGAAAAAACTAATAAAGTACTCTCGTACGCTCCCGTACCCGACACATATTAGTGTCAAAAAGAAGAACTATCGGATGAACACATAGTTCAAAAACACCTAATGAACATATAGTTCGAGAACACCTTATGAACATATAGTTTAAACATACCGACCGGTTACGAGTCTGCTAACGTTCCACTGGACTATCTAGAGTAGTCTGTGGTCGTTATCTATACTCTGCTAGATGACTAGATCATCTTAAACATCAATACCTCTCATCAATTTTTATTTCATCACACATCATCTAATTCATCTACCCATGTTTTACCCAACATATTTGTAGATAAAAATACATATACAGTTTAAATAAATTAAAACATGTATATAAAATTGTACATCCATCATAGATAGCAAGTATACAGATAATATGCACACATAACATGTAATTTATATAAAATACTTCATATCTGTGTGTAAGATGAAAATAATATGCACTCACTTGATAAGACGATAATCGGGCAGCACTTCGTTTCCTAAAACAATCGTTTTTGATAAAACCGGGATGTTTTATTGAAAACTGGGCCCTGCAAGGGTGGAGCTTCAAACCGAAAAGATAAATTTCCCGGGCTTCTCGGGCACTTCGGGACGTGTTTCGGGTGTTGGAAATGATCTCGGGGCTTCCGGGGAAGTGGAAATGGTGAAAATATGAGTTTAGGGGTGAAAAATGGCAAAATCCCAAAATTACCCGGGAGGTCTCGCACCCTTCTGTTTATAGGGGGAGGCTTCGGACCGACGGGGGCAGGTGGCAGCAGCAACGAAGGGCAGGTGGCTCCAAGTGGCTCGTATGCGAGGCTCCAGATGCCGGGTGCGAGGCTCGGACATGCGAGGACACGCTTCGGCTTCGGATTGGACCTGCGCTTCGGATGCGAGGGTTGCGACATGCGGGTCGGATATAGGGCAACTTCTGATTGGCCGAGCCTTCAGTGCGAGAATGGTGCGACACGCCTTGCCAGCAGGCCTCAGATGACTCAGCAATTAGGACACGTGGCATGCTTCGAGCGAGGGTGACGTGGCCTATTCCGGACCATGCAAAATTTTTTGGATTTCGTGTTTTTCTTGATTTTTGAGCCAACACTTCTAAAATCCATAACTTTCGCATACAGGCTCCGTTTTTGACGTTCTTTATATGCACGCGTAGGTAAAATTACGCTTTACAGCTTTCGTTTAGACTTCGTCAGCTAATTTTGAATTTAATTTTAATATTATTATTTTTAACAGACCGGGACATGAAATCCGTTAAAAATTCATAACTTCTTCATCTGACGTCCGTTTTCGTCTGTCTTTTTACCGTTGTACTACTATTGACGAGACCTTGTATTCTCGTTTAGGTCGTGTCGGCTAAAAATCACTCGATCTAAAATTCGAGTTTTTAGCTATCTACTCCTAAGCTGAAATTTAGAAAAATCATAACTTCCTCATACGAAGTCAGATTTGGGCGTTCTTTTTATCCATACTCTCGGTTTAACGAACACTACGACTTTCATTTAGATCACTAAGGCTAAAAAGTAGTTTATCAAAAACTCACTTTTTACGTCATTCGACATCGTGCCGTTTTGTCGCGGAACTTCGACAAGTCATAACTTCTTCGTTATAACTCGGATTTCGGTATTCTTTATATATCTGAAATCCGTATCACGACCACTACAATTTTATTAATAGATATCGGATTTATCTAATATTTATTTTCGACGTTCATTTTTATTCTTAATTAATTAAATCCTAATAATTAAGCATGAAACACATAATTCACATAATAATCACATAATTCCTCTTCATTTCTTGAAAATGAATTACAAAGGTTGACCTAGACTATTACATCATCATCAATGCCTATCATGGAAACACGTGCATTACAATTCTCTCCCCCTTAGGATGATTCCGTCCCCGAAATCATACATCAGCAAACAAATGCGGGTAGCGACTCATCATGTCACTCTCCGTTTCCCAGGTGAGATTTGGCCCATTCGTATGTTTCCAACGCACAAGCACTAAATCAACGATATTCCGTCGCAATTTCATAGTCTTACAGTCAACAATTGCTTCTGGTTCTTCAATTAACCTCTTGTTCTCATCCATCCTTAATTCAGAAATTGGAATTGTGTCGGGCACATCTCCCGAGAACTTCCTCAAATAACACACATGAAAGGTGTTATGAAGACCCTCTAGTTCTTATGGTAATTCTAGCTTGTAAGCTTGATTCCCGATCCTCTGAAGAACTTTAAACGGTCCAATAAACCTTGGACTCAACTTTCCCTTTTACCAAATCTTATAAGTCCCTTCAATGGAGAGACTTTAAGTAAAACCGAATCTCCAACTTCGAATGATATCGATTGTCTTTTCTTGTCAGCATAGCTCTTTTGTCGATCTTAAACTGCTAACATCCTTTCCCTAATCACTTTCAACTTTTCAGCAGTCTGATAGACTATTTCAGGTCTCACAAACTGCTTTTCCCCAGCTTCCAGCCAACATGACGGCGTTCGACACTTTTCTCCATACAAAGCGTGGTAAGGTGCCATCTTGATGCTTGAGTGGAAACTATTATTGTAGGAGAATTCTACTAGAGTTAAATGTTCATCCCAGTTACCATGGAATTCTAGGGTACATGCTCTTAGCAAATCCTCCAACGTTTGAATTGTTCGTTCGCTCTGACCATCGGTTTGCGGATGGTAAGCTATACTCAAACACAACTTGGTACCCAATTTGTAACATCTGGTTTACCAGGTTTATTGTTTTGAGTGTTTAATTCAAGGATTTTGGAGGGACTCGACGAGTTGGTGCCTCAACTCGTCGAGTAGGGTCGTGAATTGGTGACGTGGTTAATGAATGGACTCGACGAGTCGGAGATATGACTTGTAGAGTCAGCGTTGTGGACAGAAACCCTAAATCTTTGGGCTTGTGCCCTATTTAAGGGCCCTTATCGCCTTCATTGGCGGCCACACACACACCTGAGAGACCCTAAAGAACCAGAGAACATAGGGAGTGAGGGAAGGAGCTAATTACATCACCATTAGTGTGTTCTTGCAAGAAGGAAGGAGGGGATTCAAGCTAGGCTGATTGAGGAGCTCAGATCTACTATCACTTCTTCAAAGGTTGCTGTTTGAGGTATGAATCCATGCCTAATTTCGTGTATAAAGTAGATCTCATGAATCTAGGGTTTCTTTACCCCCTTTTTAGTAGAGATTATGGAGCATGTGGAGTCGTTTGAAGCATAGACATTAGATTTGGACCTTGAGAGGTCCAGAGAGTCCCAATCTTCCAGCTTTATCCAGTCCCATAAGAGTTTTGGGTCTAGGTTTCCATTTTGAGGGTTATTTCATCAAATAGAGATTATTGTGTGGTGCATGGACATAAAGATTGAACCTTTACGTGACTTTTGGGTGCTAGAAGGCCAGATCTATAAGTTGGAGAAACAGATCTGACCTCAGAAGGTCAAATGAGTGTTGCCATGGAGGAAACTCGTCAAGTCCATGAGAGGACTCGACGAGACGGATCGGGTTGCCCCGCGATTCGTGATCGGTGGTAACCCGTCGAGTGAAAGGTTAACTCGATGAGTCGAGTGAGGCCTTTAGAGGATTTAGAGGACACACATGGATTCGCCAGGTCACCCGAGTGCACTCGACGAGTCTGGTCAAGTTGGACCATTGACTGGAGTTGACTTCAGTTGACCTCAGGGTTTGGTCAAACTAATTCAAGAGAGGCCATGGAGGGGTAGGATAGTCTTCTACCCATTCTTTAGAGATGAGAACGTAAAGAGAGTACTGATTAGGACATTATCATTTTGATAGGAGGAGGCTAGATCGGGGATATCGAGCACGAGAGTCTACTAGACATCATACGAGGTGAGTCTTCTCACTATACATTACCTAGAGTGGTATCTATGTGCAGACCGGAGGGTCTTATTGATGGGTTTTAAGCATTCTAGCACTCCTATGGTGTACATGCAACCCTAGAAACCTTGGATCTATGTTTGACTAAGATACATACAAATAATTATTTTTCCAATGTTCTTATCCTAACTAGCATGGCATGGGGTACTTGAATCAAATAAAACTAGTAGAATTACTTACCTTGTAGTAGTAGTTGATTGCTTGGAGTTTGAGAGCCTAGCGCCAATAATGTGGATGCCTCAAATGGAAGTCACAAATCACCACAAACTTGGAAACTTGAGAGAATAGTCACAAACTTCTTGAAATCGGCCCTCTTGGTTTACACACATCAACTAGTATTATTTCAAGAACCAAAGCCTCCTTTATATAGTGTGGTGGATTAGGGTTACATCCATGTAAACCCTAATACCCATGTCTTTTCATTTCCATGAGATCCATGGGTTAAAGCTCCATAGAGTATCCAAGGACTTTCCATATTTAATTACAAGAGCCCATATTTAATTAGTCATACTTTTGATCTCTAAATTAATTCTAAATTAATTATAGATCAACACTAATTAAATAATATGATTTTATATTAATATATTAGAACTTATAATATATTAATAAATCATAACTTATACTATTCTCAAAAGATTATCCATAAATTGTTCGGGTGAAGTGCAACCCAAATGGACCATGCCGGGTCGGGTCAAGTACATACCAAATATAGTTATGGACTTAGACACTATCTCCAACAGTCTCCCACTTGGATAAGTCTAATAACTATAGTTGCAAGTATGACTTCAGGAACCGATCAGCAATCGTAGCTCTTAAAACTCTGTTGAACTATGAAGCGCCATTTTAGATAAGTGATCATATAATCCTCTGTTCTAGATATCAGCCGGACAAATACATGGAACATGGTCTTGCTTATTGTCCAGAATTTGTTTCCAGATTTCCGATTTGTTTGACATAGAACTTAACTGAACACATCAATTTTGTTCTGACCGAGCCCGGTACATAGGTCAAAACAAAATCATCGAGGGGCCCAGATATCGCTTCTAATCCTAGAAGGAACCGATAAACTTCGACTCATATGTTTACTCTACTGCTTGTTGAACTACACACAAAGGCATGGTTTATAACATCGAGTTACCAATGCGTTTTTGTGCAATCAATGCATAACCAACTCATAGGCAACAAATCATATCTCTAGGTTTGAAGACTTATATGATATTACCGTCTCACGATCACTCGAGATAAATTCCATGAAGTGATACAAGTGAGCATGGGTTAAATCCAATACTCAGAACTTATGAGCACTCATGAGTGTTGTAGCCCCGCTTTGTCTAACATCTTAGTCCTCTACAAGCCAACCCATGACAGTCTTGATTCATATCTACTTCCAACATATGACCGACTGTGGAGAGTTTGAATAATATGATATAAACCATAACATAATTATTCTGGAAGTCAAAACATGCAAAAAGAAATCATAGTAAACGATTGACAAGAGATAGCAACACTTTACTCATAAATAACAGCTTTTATTTATCATCAAATGTCAATTACATTTTACAAATTTCAAGATTATCTAACTATTAAAACTAATATCATCCTTCAGCCCTATGCTCCGAGCATGCTGGACATGCTTAGCCCGTGAGGGGATCTGCTTGGTTCTCATCCGATGATACCCTTTTTGCCACGAGGATTCCTTCTTCTATTCGATGTCTGATGAAGTGATATTTTCTGTCAATGTGTCTGGATCTCCCATGATCTCTTGGTTCCTTGGCTAAGGCAACCGCACTATTGCTGTCACGGAAAATCTCCATTGGCTCCTTTATAGCTGGTACAACTCCAAGGTCTCCGATGAAGTTCTTTAGCCATATAGCCTCCTTTGCTGCCTCGCTTGCTGCTATATACTCTGATTCACAAGTGGAATCAGCCACTGTCTCCTGCTTGGAACTTTTCCAAGTAATTGCCCCTCCGTTTAGAGTAAAGACCCAGCCCGACTGAGAGCGGAAATTATCCCTGTCAGTCTGAAAGCTAGCATCACTGTACCCTACAACTCTCAAGTCCTCACTGCCACCGAGGGTAAGGACCCAGTCCTTAGTCCTCCGTAGGTACTTGAGGATATTCTTTACCGCAGTCCAGTGTGCCTTGCCAGGGTTCCCCTGATACCTACTAACCATGCTCAAAGCAAAGGCTACATCAGGTCGAGTACACGTCATAGCATACATGATCGATCCTACAGCTGAAGCATAAGGTATTTGACTCATTTCTGCTATCTCAGCCTCAGTACTAGGGCTTTGTGTCTTACTCAATCTGGCGTTACTCTGGATGGGTAACTCTCCTTTCTTGGAGTTATGCATGTTGAACCTTTTCAACACTTTGTCCACATAGGTGCTTTGACTAAGTCCAATTAGTCTTTTACTCCTGTTTCTCAAAATCCTTATCCCTAGGATATAGGCAGCTTCTCCAAGGTTCTTCATAGCGAAACACTTCCCAAGCCAGGACTTTACTTCCTGCAGGGTTGGGATGTCATTTCCTATGAGTAGTATGTCATCCACATACAGTACCAAAAAGCTGACTATACTCCCACTAGCCTTGATATAGACACAAGATTCATCTTCACTTCTTGAAAAGCCAAATTCTTTGACTTTCTCATTAAAGCAAAGATTCCATCTGCGAGGTGCCTGTTTTAATCCATAAATGGATTTCTCGAGCTTACACACTCTACTGGGGTACTCTGTACTGACAAAACCCTCTGGCTGAACCATGTAAACATCTTCAGCCAAGTTTCCACTAAGGAAAGCGGTTTTGACATCCATTTGCCATATTTCATAATCATGAAATGCAGCAATGGCTAACAGAACCCTAATAGACTTAATCTTGGCCACTGGTGAAAAGGTCTCATCATAATCGACTCCCGGAGTTTGAGAATAACCCTTTGCAACCAGTCGTGCCTTATAAGTGTGTACATTACCATCCATGTCGGTCTTCTTCTTGAAGATCCATTTGCACCCAACTATCGTACGATCAGGTACATTGTCAACCAAGTTCCAAACTTGATTGTCATACATGGACTGCATCTCGCTATCCATAGCCTCTTTCCATTTAGCAGCCTCAGGGCCTGCCATGGCTTCCGTGTAGCTGTTAGGCTCATCCAGATTTACCAGTGTGTTATCACTGATAAGTGTCTCACCTTCTGCAGTAATATGAAAACCATAATAATGCTCAGGTGCATTCCTAACTCTAGTGGAACGCCTCAGAGGTATAGATTCTTCAGTCGGTTCAACAGGAGTTTCCTCCTCAGGTTGAGGGCTAGGGTTTGAGGTTCCTTCACCACTTGACTCTTGAATTTCCTCAAGGTCAATTTGCCTCCCACTGTCTCCTTGGCTCATGAATTCTCTCTCTCGAAAGAATCCTCTTCTTGCTACAAAGACCACATTATCACTGGGTCTGTAGAAGATGTAACCAAATGATTTCTGTGGGTAGCAGATGAAAATACACCTTTCGCTTCGGCGTTCGAGCTTATCGTGAGTCTCGCGTCTCACGAAAGCCTCGCAACCCCAAATCTTGATGTGGTCTAGATTGGGAACTTTTCCAGTCCACAACTCGTGAGGTGTTTTGGCAACCTTCTTTGTAAGGACTAGATTAAGGATATGGGCGGCAGTCTCTAAGTCATACCCCCAAAATGAGATTGGTAGCGAAGCTCGACTCATCATGGAACGAACCATGTCCAACAAGGTCCGATTGCGCCTCTCAGCTACACCATTCAACTGTGGTGTCCCAGGAGGTGTCAATTGTGAGACAATCCCACATTCCTTAAGATGGTGAAGGAACTCAGTACTAAGATACTCACCACCACGATCGGATCGAAGCATCTTAATGTTCCTGCCCAACTGATTCTCCTCTTCTTGCTTAAACTCTTTGAATTTCTCAAAGGTTTCTGACTTATGCTTGATTAGGTAGACATATCCATATCTACTAAAATCATCAGTAAAAGTCACATAGAACCGATTAGCATCTCTTGTGGTGGTTCTGAAGGGTCCACACACATCCGTGTGTATGAGGTCCAACAAACCTTTACCCCTAGCACAAGTGCCAGTAAAAGGTGACTTTGTCATTTTACCAAGCAAACAAGATTCACAACTATCATCTGACTTTAGGTCAAATGACTCCAAGACTCCATCCTTTTGGAGTTGGCCTATGCGTTTCTTGCTTACATGCCCAAGACGACAATGCCATAAGGATGCTTTATCTAAGCTAGTGGAAGAGTTAATACACAATACATTATTTCCTAGATTATCTACAACAGATACAGTTTCATACACGCCATCACAAGGTAATGCTTTAAAATAAAGAACATTATTAAAGAAAGCATCAATACTACCATTATTATTATCAAAATAAAAGGTAAAACCTTGTTTATACTATGCATGAAAGGAAATAACATTTCTTGCCATTTCAGGCGAATAATAACATTTACTCAAATGTAATGTAAACCCACTATTTAGCATTAAGGAATAAACTCCTATCTTGGTGACAGGTGAAGCTTTCCTGTTTGCCATGATCAAGTTTATCTTTCCCTGCTCCACATTCTCACTTCTTTTTAGTCTCTGCAAATCACAACATAGGTGAATACCACAACCTGTATCAAGGACCCAAGACTTAGAATGAGGTGAGTTAGTAGACAATATAGTGTATATACCTGCTTGGTTGGGTTTTACTTTCCCATCCTTCAAATATTGCTGGTACCTTGGGCAGTTTCGCTTCCAGTGCGACTTTTCATGGCAATAGAAGCGTTCAGCCTCATTAGGGTTAGCAGAAGGAGTGACAAAACCTTTCTTGGTTTTGCTTGAAGAGGAGCCTTCAAGGGTCTTACCCTTGGTACCCTTAGAAGGGTTCTTTCTCTTCTTCCCTTTGCCATGCCCGGTTGCCAAGACATTGGGCGCAGTTGGAGTAGGAGTAGGAGTAGTAACAACCGACTTACCATTTAGACCACTTTCGGCGGTCTTCAAGAGTCCTTGAAGTTTGCTGAGGGTGACTTCTTCCTTGTTCATATGATATGTCATGCGGAATTGATCATATCACGCTGGCAAGGAGTGAAAAATGATGTCTATTGCTAACTCCTCAGGGAAGGTCACATTCAGTTTCAGTAAACGGTCCACATACCTTTGCATTTTCTGCATGTGGCCCATGATGGGTTCACCATCCTTCATTTGGGTTGTTATCATGGAGGAGATTATTTCATATCGCTCTTGACGAGCACTTTGATGGTAGCGGTCCATCAAGTCCTGGTGCATCTCAAAAGGATAATAGTCCTCATAGGACTTTTGGAGCTCGGCTGTCATGGTGGCCATCATGATGCATGCCACTTTTGTAGCATCTCTTTCATGTACCTTATATTCAACAAGCTCTGCAGGAGTAGCAGTTGGCTCGGGTACCTTCAGCTCCTTGTCGAGAACATATTCTTTGTTCTCATACCGAGTGACCATCCTGATGTTTCTGATCCAATCTGTAAAGTTGGACCCATCAAAGATGACTCTCCCACCAAGATTCATGAGAGAGAAGGAGCTAGTAGGGTTTGAGCCAGAAGCATTGTTATTGGAAGACATCTGAAAAGAAGAGGGAATAGATTAGATTAGATATAAAGATAGTCCTTAACAAAACACCCAAATGTAATATTAAGGCTAGGACCCAACACAATATTTTATAACTTAGAAGAGGGATGCCGTAATCTAAGATATAGGATATTTGAAGGTAGGTGAATGACGATTCACCAATTTCCACCATGAAAAACGAAATATTTAATTAGGTTTTAATTAGTTTAGAAACTCCTAGATTCTTTGAGATTCATTGAACTTTCTTCAATGGCATGTTTCAATCTCGAGTGTGCCCTTCATGTTTTGTGACTGGGATGCCGAGGATCACAAAACAAGGTGTGAAGTAACCATGCAAATTACTTGGTACCCTTAATGTATTACCCCTCAATCGATGTGCCGGTTAACCACACACGCTCCATCGATACTATGATAAACATTAAGTCACCCTTCACCTACCTTGTTAAGTTCAAGTTAGTGTGCCGGTTAACCACACACGCTCCACTAACGACTTAAACAAAGTGTAAAGTGTAATTTCATGGATTAGCACCTTATTCACATTTTCCTAAAATAACTAACATTGGGAATTCAATAAAGTTTAGTTACTTTAGTATTATCATTATACTTTTAATGAGAATTTATAAGTCCTTGTCCTACCCGTTCGGCTAACGACCCTCCACCGATCAAGGAAGCGGTGGGTGAGAGTGGACACCCATTAAGTTGTCATTTTATAGGCAACAACCTTATACCCCCCTTATAGACCGGCTTCATGAATGAGGCGTACTAGCGGTAAGACGACTTGATCTTATACATATATAAATATTATTAAACTTATAATATTATAAAGTATAAGGGTTGAATTTTAACTTTTAAAATTCTAGGGGTTGGAACTAAAGTTTTTAATATGACTTTACAAGTTCCAAAACTTGAGGGCAAGTTTTGTAAACTTTCAAAACTTTTCATTTCTCATAACTTATGAGTTAATGGTTATTAAAAATGAAGACTCTTCATTTTTTGTAACCTATGTGTTCTTTTAATGGATATTTATAAATGTGACTTTTGGTTATCCATAACTTAAGAACTAGTTATGGACTCCATTAAAACACATAAAGATCAAGAATTAATCTAATAAATTATTAGCACATAATTTCTATTATCTTCTAAACTCATATGTTTATGAGTGTTCATATCAAAAATTTCAAGAATCGTAAGTACATATACAATACTTGAAATTTTGATACGAGCTTTTGAAAAAAACTTCGACTTTTCAAGGTTTTTTTTTTTTTTTTTTTTTTTTTTGCATCAAGTATCAAATAAACAAACCTGGCTCTGATACCACTGATGGGTTTTGAGCATTCTAACACTCCTATAGTGTACATGCAACCCTAGAAACCTTGGATCTATGTTTGACTAAGATACATGCAAATAATTATTTTTCCAAGGTTCTTATCCTAACTAGCATGGCATGGGGTACTTGAATCAAATAAAACTAGTAGAATTACTTACCTTGTAGTAGTAGTTGATTGCTTGGAGTTTGAGAGTCTAGCACCAATAATGTGGATGCCTCAAATGGAAGTCACAAATCACCACAAACTTGGAAACTTGAGAGAATAGTCACAAACTTCTTGAAATCGGCCCTCTTGGTTTACACACATCAACTAGTATTATTTCAAGAACCAAAGCCTCCTTTATATAGTGTGATGGATTAGGGTTACATCCATGTAAACCCTAATACCCATGTCTTTTCATTTCCATGAGATCCATGGGTTAAAGCTCCATGGAGTATCCATGGACTTTCCATGCAAACCTAGCCCATTCCAAATAAGCATTAGCCCACACTATATAAATACAAGAGCCCATATTTAATTAGTCATAATTTTGATCTCTAAATTAATTCTAAATTAATTATAGATCAACACTAATTAAATAATATGATTTTATATAAATATATTAGAACTTATAATATATTAATAAATCATAACTTATACTATGCTCAAAAGATTATCCGTAAATTGTTCGGGTGAAGTGCAACCCAAATGGACCATGCCGGGTCGGGTCAAGTACACACCAAATATAGTTATGGACTTAGACACTATCTCCAACACTTATGTTCTATGTGTATGTTTGAGTTTATGAGCATTATGATATATGTATGCTATGTGTTATATAGACCGGACCAGAGGGTCCAACGATTTAGACGGACCAGAGGGTCCAACGATTTAGACCGGACCGGAAGGTCCAACGAGCTACGGGACTAGAGGGTACCGCTGAGACACATTGACCGGAGGGTCAAACCGAGTTATAGCCTCGAGTGGCTTATGTGCTGTATGTGGTATTTTGGGGAACTCACTAAGCTTCGTGCTTACCGTGTTATGTGTTATGTGTTTCAGGTACCTCAGAGGATCACGGGAAGGCGCCGGCATGATTAGTACACACTGGTAGAGGATTATGTTTTTGAGATTATGAGATATGTTTTATTTTGATGAGATTTGATACACATGAAATTTTGAGAATATTATATGATTTTTATTGTGTTTGAAAAATGAAAAATTGTTTGAAAATTTACGTCATTACAAGTTGGTATCATAGCCTTGGTTTGAGGGATTCAGATGCGCCTTCGGGTAAATCTGGACTCAAACTGAAGATTTGAGAAAAATTTTCAAAAGAGATAATTTTTCTAAAAATGAGAAAGAATTTAAGAGAAAACGAGTTGGAGCAGTGTGTACAATCAGCCAGAGCCCGAACGGTGATTTCCCAAAATACCCTTACTTTTGTGTTAGGAGATATTTATGAGATATTTAATGAGACATCATGCATGCTAGAGATAGGCTAGGTAATTCATAATTTAGGACTAGAGTGGCCTGATTTGTGATGCCTTAGCCTAGGAGTTGTTGTTATATGTGAAGTGCCTTCGAGTATGTGCTGAGTAAGAGTATCCAGCAGGAATCCTCTAGAGAGGGATTTGAGTAGAGGATTAATCTAGGAGAGATACCTAGATGAGCATTTGAGGAGTCTACTGTGACAACCCAAAATTTCTATTATGTACAACCATTCAATTCAAAGGAAGTCAAAACTGTTTCTACTAACTGTTAAGCATTTTGGAGTCAGTCTGAGTGTTTTAAAGTTAGTACTTCAAGAGGTAACAGGAGAGAGGATTCCCTAGGGTTTATTGTGCACCAAAAAAGTTCCAAAACTCCAAGTGTTTGGAGTTTACGGCCTAAACAAGGTGTTTATGGTCGTAAACCCCAAGGGGTATAAATATGGCACTTAGCTATTTTATTCACTTTTTCACATTTTCAAGAACTAGAACTCATTTCTCTCTCAAGTATCATCTGACTTTTCCTCAAGATCTTCAAGAAAGTAAGTGTTTCTTTCCTTGTTTAGTCGATACCTTACTTAATCTAGTGATCTTACGTGATTCCATCCGTGAAATCATTCCATTTGTGTAGATCTTCAAGTGTTCTTAGTTTCACCAAGAACACCAAGAACACACACTAGTGTTCTTGGCCTTTTAACACCCTTTCAAGCTTCTACATAGTAAGTACTCTTACCTTGGCTTGTTATAAGGCTTGCTACACTTCTTAATCATCTAGAAAACATAAGGAAACACAAGATCAAAGGTGTTTACGGTCCAAGATGTTCTTGGACCGTAAACCCTAATAAAGGGGCCAAAGTGTGCCCTAGTCCCTTACCAAGCCTTGGATACTAGTCTAGAACATATCCTTAAAGTGCTTAGGACCTTAAACATCAAAAAGACCATAAACCATTAGGGTTTACGGCCGTAAACCCAAGGAGAAATAGTCCATGGACCGTAAACTCCACAAAGGGGTGAAATGGTGCCCTAATCACTTCCAAAGGCTTAGACTTGAAGTAGGAATGCTTCTTTAGGACTTATAAGCTTCAAAACACAAAATGGTAAAAGTACCATGAGTTTACGGCCGTAAACTCATTGGTTTAGGACCGTAAACTCCAATGGAGTTGGTCCCAAAACCGTAAACTCATAAAGAGTTTACCCTTGGATCCCAAACTCAATAGCCAAGTCCTACAACCCTTAGATGCAATCCTTAGTACTTATAGCACTTAAATAAAGTGTTTTACATGTTTTAGGATGTCTTAACTTGGTTAATTAGTTGTTTAATGACTAATTGGATACATATATGTGTTATTATATGTTAACTAGGATCCTTGTGTGTGTTCAAGTCTTCACTTGACACTTAGGATCCTATAACAATCCGTTCATCCAAACCATTCACTACAGGTGAGTTCATACCCCTTAATCAACCATTTAAATGATTGTAAATGCTTTTATGGGGGGGGGGGGGGAATACAAGTTGAACTATTATAGTTACTATATCAATCACATGTGATTAATAATTACCAAAGAAGTGGATTTCTTACTTTTCAAACTCTTTTACAAACTCTTTTACTTTTCAAACTGTCTTACAAGTGGATTTCTTACTTTTCAAACTGTGTTATCAAACTGTTTTACAAACTCTTTTACATATCAAATACTTTTATTAAACTCTTTCAAACTTATATTCTGTTAAATGTGTATCTATATAAATATAGTTATATAAGTAGGATTGAAAGGACTTAGGACTGATAGCTCACCTTACTTCATGTTCCTTGTTTGGTTGTGGACTTAGGGTATTCAAGTTATTTGTCCGAAGGTCGTTTGAATCTTAGTTATATATTATGTATATGTATATAGATATAAAAGTTCCTTCTTTCATTCAGTTCAATACCTTTGGGTAGCAGCGGTATACAAACATGTTCATACATTCAAACAACAGTACTAGTAAGCTATAATAGGTATAGTTTAGGGAGATACTAATACTATTACTAGAACAATGAAACATACAAAGAGTCAGTACATACATGAAACAATACCATACAGAGAGAACATACAATACCATACAGAGAGAACATACATACATGCTAGACAGGGAGAGAACACACAATACAGCTAGCACATACATATACAAGAACATTACTACAGTTATGTGAGCCACGTAACAGGGGCATGGGATCACCTGTCATGGCCCGTTTTGTATCCAGAATCTCCTTAAGTGGGGAGCGTATGAGTTTGTGTATAGATCTATACTGGATTGACTATCCTACACCTTGCTGCTTGCTACAGTGGGACTTGCAAGTCTACGGGTGCCAAACGTCATTTTTCTCCGACATCTTACATCGTCGTGTTTATAGTTGGTAGCAGGATACAGGCCGATCACATGGTACTTTAAATATCAATTGGTTTAAGGTTGTTAGTACAGCAGTAGTTACTTAATACAACACTACAGTACTATTTCATTTTACCATTTGCATTCAATTTGTGATATTCACACAATAAACAGTAATGTAAAAACTATATTTTTGGTAAATGATAGTCAGATTTGGGAAAATACATACTCTTACAAGAGACACACACCCAGATACTAGATGCCTTGGTAGAAGGCTACTTTTAGTAGGAAACATAGGGTTTTGTAGGGAAATTCAAACACTTACAAACATTTTCAAACTTATACATTACAGACTTACAAACACTTTCATACAAATATAGACACTAAAATACTTATGAACTCACCAGCTTTAAAGCTGATAAACTCTTTCAAAATAACTTGTATTCTAAGGTCACCAGTAGACAGGTACCGATGCCAGGTTTTGAGAAGATGGAGCTCGTTCAAGACTCATCTTTTATTTTGATTCATATTTTTGGTTTCTATATAACTTGACAGAACACACTTGTATTAAATTATATTATTAATGCAATGGATGATGGTGTTGCTTGTTTACTACTTTGCATTGTTGTGATACTGTACATGACGTCCTCCACCCCCGAACGTTTCCGCCGTTCATGGTTTTGGCGTGTGACATCTACTGAGAGAGTAGTCAGATGCCCGCGTGGGGTAAAGTTGCTTGAGTTCGGTGATATCCTTTGAGTATGAGGAGAGCAAGTAGGTAATAACCTAGAGTGGTTTTACATGTTGGTAGAGATTATTCGATGCCCGAATGCTGCTTGCTTTGTGCTTTGTGGAACTCTTGATGATGAGAGTCAGCTACTAAGTGAATATGACGATATTCAGGAGGTAGATGGTTGGCATCATAAGGAGTTCTTCAGCAGCTGATAGCGGAGAAGTGTGAGAACCTAGGATGAGCCTAGGAAAGGGTGACCCTAGTCAGATGAGTATGCTGACAGAGTAGAGCATTACGCAGAGGAGCGAACACACGCTACGGGATTGGTGATCAAGAAGGTTGAGTTGCTACTTAGGAACTCGGGGATGGTCTGTGTAGAAAGTATGGGTAGATGTGGCAGGTAGTATGGGCCTGTACTACTGAAAACAGAGGACCCATACTCGATACAGGGAACATTTCGGAGGTTTTAAGTAGCAGATTGAGAGGTGATTTCATGGTTCGAGTACCATGATTTGTATTAGATCGAGAGGTGATATCATGGTTCCAGTACCATGATTTGTAGCAGATCGAGAGGTGATTTCATGGTTCGAGTACCATTATTTGAAGCAGATCGAGAGGTGATTTCATGGTTCGAGTACCATGATTTGCAGCAGATCGAGAGGTGATTTCATGGTTCGAGTACCATGATTCGTAGCAGATCGAGAGGTGATGTCATGGTTCGAGTACCATGATTTGTAGCAGATCGAGAGGTGATTTCATGGTTCGAGTACCATGATTTACAGCAGAGCGAGAGGTGATTTCATGGTTCGAGTACCATGATTTGCAGCAGATCGAGAGGTGATGTCATGGTTTGAGTATCATGATTCGTAGTGGATTGAGAAGAGAGAACATGGTTCGAGTACCATGATTCATAGGGGATTGAGAAGAGAGAACATGGTTCGAGTACCATGATTCGTAGCGGATTGAGAAGAGAGACCATGGTTCGAGTACCATGATTGTAGCGGACTGAGAAGAGATAATGTGGTTCGGGTACCATGATTCATAGCAGATCGAGAGGTGGCCACATGGTTCGAGTACTATGACTCGTGGCGGTTAGTGCTTCTAGGTTACCAGTTATTTTGGTGTGATTGGTTAGTCTGAGATCAGATGTGAAAGAGTATGGGGCCAGAGGTCCATGTTGAACGAGTTTCAATGAAGCATCCCTTGTGAGGGAAGTTGAGATGATTCCAAGGTATTTTTGGTGAGATGTCAGATGAAGTTGCAAGACTCAAGGATGAGTAGAGATGGCGTTTATAGAGGATTGCGACATGAGTTGAGCAATCAGCCGATAGCGGAGATGTCACCTTCTTTGACCTGGGTGGTATTATTTCCGTTTCCTGTGGGAAACATAAGAGGTGTTGAGATTTCGGTTTCTGAGCTTGGGGGTAAAACCCTGCGGGTTAGCATTGATGGCGACCTTCCATCAGAGTATTTAGGCAGTATGTCTGCCGAGAGGTAATGTCAGAGCATGAGCAGGTTGTCAGTGGTGACTGAGATGGTTAAGGACAAGGATACACCCTATTTGAGCATAGTAGGGCATGTATTAGCTGCAGAGGCAGACAATCAAGAAGAGGATATTGGGGCGGAGGCTCTTATTGTCTATGATGGGTATCGAGTGTAGTAATGAGGTCTCCGCTCTTATTACAACCCATGTGATGGAACATTGGTTGAGGAGTCGAAAATGAGGAGTATGATAGTTCATTATTTTCAGATTAAGAATCAGAGTTACTACTGGACAGTTGAGATGTCCTGTAATGGGATGGTAGGAGATTCCGTATGATTAGAGGTAATCATGATGAGAAGTTTCTGAGGATTTCATCTGAGACACGTGGTATTTGGAGTTGCGGGATCTCTATCAGGGAGACCACCGAGCATTGTGTAGTACCTTCCAAGAGTAAGTGTGATGTTCCTTGTGGAAACAGTCTATGGAATAGATTATTGGTGCACCAATTGGTGATGGTTCGAACCCTGAGTGGGGGAGAACCGAGTATTTTATTGAGAGGATCCGAGATTTGTTCAAGAGCGGTTAGAGTAGCGGATAGATACATGCACTATGGATTCATGAGACTAGAGTTACTGGTGGTCAAGGAAAGGGCAGATCGAAATAATGCATGTTGTACGTGTTAAGGAAAGGATGAGTGTCTCCATGGTAGGTGGCCGTCGGTCGAAGACCATATGTGGCATGAAGGTTAGTTGTGAATCCTGAAGGAATGCATTGTTGTATCTGTGTATGATGCGGTAAGTAGGAGATCAGTGGTTGAGACAGGACATCATGAGGTTCTGTGATGGTGTACCGAGGTATCCGAGTATGATGTTCTAAATTTCAGATTATTTTGAGACTTGAGTTATGGGATGACGAGTGGTGTATCAGGTATCTACGGTTCCAGTGGGAGCCCTTTCAGCTAATTGACATCAAGCGGGCCTATTCGAGAATGTGGATTGCAGCGGGGAAAGGTGTTTTGTTATGATGGATGTCGTCAGAAATAGCAATGCATAATTTAGGTAAGTGTGTACACCTATGGTTGGTCCGCAGGGCATGAGTTAATGATCGCAGTGTGGCGTCGACCTGAGGATGAGATTGTGAAGTGATAAGAGCAAGGGCGGTAGGACTATGGGGAGCCGTAGTACTCACTATTCAGTGAGAGGTTGTTGTGATGCTGCGGGGAGCCGTAGTACTCACTATTCAATGAGAGGTTGTGGTGATGCTACGGGGAGCCATAGTACTCACTATTCAGTGAGAGGTTGTGGTGATGCTACGGAGAGCCATAGTACTCACTATTCAGTGAGAGGTTGTGGTGATGCTACGGGGAGCCGTAGTACTCACTAATCCGTGAGAGGTCGTTGTGATGCTGCGGGGAGCCGAGGTACTCACTATTCAGTGAGAGGTCGTTGTGATACTGTGGGGAGCCGTAGTACCCACTCGTCAGCGAGAGAATGTTGTGATGAAGTACCCTCTGATCAGAGCGTGACACAGAAGAGTTTTAGGCTTGGGTAGCCCTAATATTTGAGTTTGTGGGAGCCTGGTGGTTGAACCAGGGGCGAGACTGGGGTCTCCATATTTGTCGGGAGTCGTTATATTCTGAATTGAGTAGTGGTTGTCGCAACCAAAGGGAAGTGGATAAGTGAGGAACGCATGGGTTGCGGGTCATGAGTCATGAGTTGAGTGGTTCGTTGGGACGAGTGGTTCCAATTCTGTGCCGGACCAGACTCTCGAGTTGAGTTCGATTCTAGTGGTGTATTTTTTAGGCATAATGAGATTTCGGGTTCAGAGATGAATTTCATTTGGAAGGGGGTATTGTTTCCATCTGGTGTCTTAGACCGGAGTGGGTCAAATCGTTGGTACGAGAAAACCGTGAAACGCATGGAAATAATGAGTAGTAGATGGCAGAGGTCGAGAGTGAGTCGAATTCCGTATTCGCTTGAGGTAAAGCGAACTTCGTGACTTGTGTGTCACACTGGGCCGAGATAGTTGTATTGATAAGGAAGTCAGTGAGAAGTTTTGGTACATGCAATGGGTAACCTTTGGAGGTTCAATTGCTGGGTCGGGAGATGACCTGGTGCTCAGTCTTGAAAGGAATATTGAGAAGGGAGCTAAGGTTTATGTTTGTCGGATGTCGGAGGACGCTTCTGAAAAAGCATGATCATTTTTCGTGCCTGGGGTCAAGGTGTTGAGGGTTCGTTGTTCAGAAGGGTTGTGATTGCAGTACAGTGGATGAGTCCCTGGTGTGATGTCATCTTTTCATTCCTTGGTATATGATCTGGATTGTTTATCATGTCTGGGACGCATGATCGGTAGCCAGTTTTGGGCATGGACTTGTTTTTATCGGTCCTCACCAGAGAATCAGAGGGGCAGTGAGCTATTGGGGTTTGTTATTCGAGGAGCGAATAACGTGGTGACATCTGGAGAGAGCGGTGTGGCTGTGTATCAGGATACTAGAGTTTCCAGATACTTGAGAGTCAGAAGGGGTAGCGTAGTGGCAGATGGGTTTGTCCTTTTCCTGGGAGGAGTTCCTGTTTGGATTCAGGTGCCCATAAAGGAAGATAGTTGTATGGTATGAGATCATTTCGATGGTGCTGTTCGGTTATTGGATTAGATCTATATGTTGTTGAGGAGCGATTTCGAGGGCGAAATCTAATTCAAGTGGGGGAGAATTGTAACATCTGGTTTACCAGGTTTATTGTTTTGAGTGTTTAATTCAAGTATTTTGGAGGGACTCGACGAGTTGGTGCCTCAACTCGTCGAGTAGGGTCGCGACTTGGTGACGTGGTTAATGAATGGACTCGACGAGTCGGAGAGATGACTCGCCGAGTCAGCGCTGTGGACAGAAACCCTAAATCTTTGGGGCTGTGCCCTATTTAAGGGCCCTTATGGCCTTCATTGGCGGCCACACACACACCTGAGAGACCCTAACGAACCAGAGAACATAGGGAGTGAGGGAAGGAGCTAATTACATCACCATTAGTGTGTTCTTGCAAGAAGGAAGGAGGGGATTCAAGCTAGGCTGATTGAAGAGGTCAGATCTACTATCACTTCTTCAAAGGTTGCTGTTTGAGGTATGAATCCATGCCTAATTTCGTGTATAAAGTAGATCTCATGAATCTAGGGTTTCTTTACCCCCTTTTAAGTAGAGATTATGGAGCATGTGGATTCCTTTGAGGAATAGACATTAGATCTGGACCTTGAGAGGTCCAGAGAGTCCCAATCTTCCAGCTTTATGCAGTCCCATAAGAGTTTTGGGTCTAGGTTACTATTTTGAGGGTTATTTCATCAAATAGAGATTGTTGTGTGGTGCATGGACATAAAGGTTGAACCTTTACGTGAATTTTGGGTGCTAGAAGGCCAGATCTATAAGTTAGAGAAACAGATCTGACCTCAGAAGGTCAAATGAGTGTTGCCATGGAGGAAACTCGCCGAGTCCATGAGAGGACTCGACGAGTCGGATCGGGTTGCCCCACGATTCGTGATCGGTGGTAACCCGTCGAGTGAAAGGTTAACTCGACGAGTCGAGTCAGGACTTAGGAGGATTTAGAGGACACACATGGACTCACCGAGTCACCCGAGTGCACTTGACGAGTCTGGTCAAGTTGGACCATTGACTGGAGTTGACTTCAGTTTACCTCAAGGTTTGGTCAAACTGATTCAAGAGAGGCCATGGAGGGGTAGGATGGTTTTCTACCCATTATTTAGAGATGAGAACGTAAAGAGAGTATTGATTAGAAATATTATCATTTTGATAGGAGGAGGCAAGATCGGGGATATCGAGCACGAGAGTCTACTAGACATCATACGAGGTGAGTCTTCTCCCTATACATTACCTAGAGTGGTATCTATGTGCAGACCGGAGGGTCTTATGTGCTATGTGAATGTTTGAGTTTATGAGCATTATGATAAATGTATGCTATGTGTTATATAGACCGGACCAGAGGGTCCAACAATTTAGACCGGACCAGAGGGTCCAATGATTTAGACCGGACCAGAGGGTCCAACGATTTAGACCGGACCGGAAGGTCCAACGAGCTAGACCGGACTGGAGGGTCCAACGAGCAACGGAACTGGAGGGTCCCGCTGAGACACATTGACCGGAGGGTCAAACCGAGTTATAGCCTTGAGTGGCTTATGTGATGTATGTGGTATTTTGGGGAACTCACTAACCTTCGTGCTTACCGTGTTATGTGTTATGTGTTTCAGGTACCTCAGAGGATCACAGGAAGGCGCCGACATGATTTGTACACACTAGCAGAGGATTATGTTTTTGAGATTCAGGGATATGTTTTATTTTGATGACATTTGATACACATGAGATTTTGAGAGTATTATATGATATTTATTGTGTTTGAAAAATGAAAAATTGTTTGAAAATTTACGTCGTTACACAATTCCTCTTGTAGACTCCTCCAAAACCTTGAGGTAAAACCCAGTCACGATCTGATACAATCGTTAACAGAACACCGTCAAGCCTCACAATTTCCTTCACGTAAGAATTCGCAAGCTTATCCATAGACCATTTCTCGTTGGCGGCTATGAAATGCACACTCTTAGTGAAGCGATCAACGACCACCCAAATCATGTCGTGACCGTTCCTTGTTCTGGGCAGGTTAGTCACAAAATCCATGGTGATGTCTTCCCATTTACCAATGGGTAGAGGCAAAGGTTCTGAGCTCCCATACGGTTTCTGATGTTGTGCCTTAACCCTAGCACATGTCACACACTCGGCCACATAGTTAGCAACATCGAGCTTCATCGTCGGCCACCTGTAGTAGGGTTTTAGATCCATATACATTTTTGTGCTGCCGGGATGAATCGAGTACATGGTCTTGTGAGCTTCTTCCATCAGAAGATCTCTTATTCCTCCTGTCTTAGGTACCCAAATCCTATTTTGGAATACCTTCAGTTCTTGACCGTTTGTATCGAACACTTACGTTTTGCCCAAACGTTCTTTCTTTCGGTTATTTTTCTCTAAAGCTTCATCTTGAGCTTTCTTTATACTTTCCACAATTGTCGAGACAACTTCAATTCTCAATGCTCTTGGCCTTTTCTTTTCAAGATTTACCTTCCGAGTGAGAGCAATAACAACAACATTTGCTTTACCAAGGTGGTAAAGTATCTCACAGTCGTAGTCCTTGAGTAACTCTAGCCAGCGTCGTTGCCTCATATTCAATTCCTTCTGATTAAAGAGATATTGAAGACTCTTATGATCAGTCAAAAGTTTGCATTTAGTACCATAAAGATAGTGCCTCCATATCTTTAAGGCGAATTTTACCGCTACCAACTCCAGATCATGAGTGGGGTAGTTCTTTTTATGATCTTTCAATTTCCTCGATGAATATGCTATCACTTTATCACTTTGGGTCAAAACATAACCTAACCCAACTCCTGATGCATCGCTATAAACTGCGAAGTCATCAACTCCTTCAGGCAAAGAAAGAATTGGTGCTTCACACAATTTCTTATGCTTCTTATTCTAAGTATAAGTAGATCTTTTGTGGGTCAAAGCTGTTAATGGAGTAGCAAAATAAATCCTTATTGAGGACTCCTTCTTCTTCTTAGAATAAGTACTTTCCTTCATTTATTGTAACAGACCGATGGGTCATGTTCTAATGATCTCTCATCGTATAATGCAATGCATAGACTCAGGTCTCTTAGAGACAAATTCCAGAACAGACTATACCTTCCTTCATGTTCTAATGTGATACAATCACATTTCAACATGTATCATTTCTAACTACCAACTTCTTTAACAACGAGCGCGATACTTCTATTGATCGCTTTGATCATATTTCACTTCAATTTGGCTTAAGTCAAATGCTACATCGAACTTGGTTCTCTGAACCACGTAAAAAACTCATCGTAGTCGGACTCAATTTGATATGACCACTAGGGTCGGAATAACAATCATCTTCTTAGTCATTACCGAGACGATGGTAACGACATACTTGAACAAAAACGAAATCAATTACTAGCTTCTTGGTAACCTTGTGACTTTCCCTTATCCAAGTGTGAATCATGTGCTTCCAGTAGTATAGATCTCTACTACTATTCACACATACTCATAATCGTCCCAAGTATTGTCTCGCAGTCCCCAAGTCCTAAACTCACAAAACAATTTAACACATGCGTATCTTCAATCATCAATTCTACTTCAACTTGGTTGGTGATGGAAATTCCAGACGATGGGACAACTTGAAGAATTACACCAATCGTTTCATCATCCTGCCAATCGAAGGTGTACTTCAGACGTACCGTACTCCTTTAAACGTTCCGTTATTTTATCAGACACATTCTAAAGGCAAGATAACACTCTTACGATATCTTCCGATAGGTGTCATTCACTATCATAAACCTTTCATTTCCTCCACTTACTCAATTCTCTACGAGTCTTTACCATAACATTTTGTACACCCAAGTAGACGTTCGGTGTACCGGGCGAGAATTTAAGATAGGAAAGCTTTATTTACGATAGACGTATAAATCTCCTTATCACTTCGAAACGTTTACATGCGAGTTCTAATATCATAGTCATACGCTTAGAATCCTGAACACATATGGTTTCCAGATCCGGTCGGCAACAGACCATAGATCCGAACAAATAATATTATATATGGCAAACATATAACATTTAGCACATAAAAGCATTTTAGTCATCTTTCCTAAAATATACTAGTGCTCGTGTCTTAAAATATGGTAGACACTTATCTCACGATCATCACTTAGCATTCTAAGTTTAAGTCTAGAAATCCTACAAATTCCTAGTTCCCTTAAACTAATGCTCTGATACCAACTGTTACATCCCCAAATTTATCGGCCAGAAAAGACCGATTTAATTTATGCTCTTAAAATAAAATCAGAGTAATCCTTTTAAAAGATGTTGCGGAATTTGTTCCCATAAAAACATGATAATTATATTATCAAATGATTTCCGAAGAAATGTATTTTATTCATTTAAACCATTCGGATGTCATCGCCAATACAGAAACATAAGCATAAACAGAACTTACATTCACTTACACTAGTGATGTACATCTCTTTTAATCTCTCAGTGTAAAGTAACTTCGTATCGATACATGTGATACAAACAAACTGAGTGGGTCAGGTTGGGAAACCTGGTGAGTACATAGGGTTATCAACCCACAATAATATAATTATTATATTTAATCATCAAACAATCAACCCAATTACCCATCTCCATTATCTTCTTTAATCTTAAGGATCTACCCTAAGAATCATCTATCCTTCATTCCTAAGGATTATCCTAAGGAATAGGCACGAAGTCCATCGCTGCCCGAGGTTTATACTACAAGCACTAACGAACGTCGATCCCCACATATTGATCCTATACAGGGATCTTACTAGATCTAGCCTAAAGGATCGATATGAACAACCAACTGACGAAGCTGCTTCGGAAATTCCCTAGCAGCAAACGAGGATCGATAAAGACATCAAATGAGGGGAATCGAATAAGTTTCACCACGAACCTTCGTTCGTAAAAGAAAGAACCACAAGACAATTAAGTCAGGGGTAGTTATCTGGATAACAATGCCTAGTCGTGGTCCGAATATCGTGAGTTATTTTACCCCCAGACTCACCCTATCCAACATCGAACTTTGCCTAGCAGTGATCTGAATATCGTGATGTATTTTACCTCCAGACTCACCCTATCCAGCATCGAACTTTTCCTAGCAGTGATCTGAATATCGTGAGGTATTTTACCTCCAGACTCACCCTATCCGGCATCATAACACCAGACATACCTAGTAGTGGTCTATTATCGACACACTTTATTAGGCAGTCTACGAATTTCCTACAATTACTTTGTGAAAGGAAACGCTGACACGTGAAGTTCGTCCGATCACTTCATAAAACAAACAAAGACTCCAAAGCACTTCGAAATAAAAAGTGTAGGGAAAATACTAATAAAGTATTCCCATACGCTCCCGTACCCCGACACATATTAGTGTCAAAAAGAAGAACTATCGGATGAACACATAGTTCAAAAACACCTAATGAACATATAGTTCGAGAACACCTTATGAACATATAGTTCAAACATACCTACCGGTTACGAGTCTGCTAACGTTCCACTGGACTATCTAGAGTAGTCTGTGGTTGTTGTCAATACTTTGCTAGATGACTAGATCATCTTAAACATCGATACCTCTCATCAATTTTTATTTCATCGCACATCATCTAATTCATCTACCCATGTTTTACCCAACATATTTGTAGATAAAAATACATATACAGTTTAAATAAATTAAAACATGTATATAAAATTGTTCATCCATCATAGATAGCAAGTATACAGATAATATGCACACATAACACGTAATTTATATAAAATACTTCATATATGTGTGTAAGATGAAAATAATATGCACTCACTTGATAAGACGATAATCCGGCAGCACTTCGTTTCCTAAAACAATCGTTTTTGATAAAACTTGGATGTTTTATTGAAAATTGGGCCCTGCAAGGGTGGAGCTTCAAACCGAAAAGATAAATTTCTCGGGCTTCTCGGGCACTTCGGGACGTGTTTCAGGTGTTGGAAATGGTCTCGGGGCTTCGGGGGAAGTGGAAATGGTGAAAATATGAGTTTAGGGGTGAAAAAGGGCAAAATCCCAAAATTACCCGGAAGGTCTCGCACCCTTCTATTTATAGGGGGAGGCTTCAGACCGACGGGGGCAGGTGGCAGCAGCAGCGAAGGGCAGGTGGCTCCAGGTGGTTCGCATGCTAGGCTCCAGATGGCGGGTACGAGGCTCGGACACGCGAGGACACGCGTCGGCTTCAGATTGGACCTGCGCTTCGGATGCGAGAGTTGTGACACGCGGGTCGGACACGGGGCAGCTTCTGATTCGCCGAGCCTTCGGTGCGAGGATGGTGCGACACGCCTCTCCAGCTGGCCTCGGATGACTCAGCAATTCGGACACGTGGCATGGTACGAGCGAGAGTGACGTGGCCTATTCCGGAGCATGCGAAATTTCTCGAATTTCGTGTTTTTCTCGATTTTTGAGCCAAAACTTCTAAAATCCATAACTTTCGCATACGGGCTCCATTTTTGACGTTCTTTATATGCACGCGTAGGTAAAATTACGCTCTACAACTTTCATTTTGACTTTGATGGCTAATTTTGAATTTCATTTTAATATTATTATTTTTAACAGACCGGGACAGGAAATCCGTTAAAAATTCATAACTTCTTCATCCGACGTCCGTTTTTGTCTATCTTTTTACCGTTGTACTACTATTGACGAGACCTTCGATTCCCATTTAGTTCGTGTCGGCTAAAAATCAATCGATCTAAAATTCAAGTTTTTAGTTGTCTTCTTCTAAGCTGAAACTTAGAAAAATCATAACTTCCTCATACGAAGTCAGATTTGGGCGTTCTTTTTATGCATACTCTCGGTTTAACGAACACTATGACTTTCATTTAGATCACTAAGGCTAAAAAGTAGTTTATCAAAAACTCACTTTTTACGTCATTCGGCACCGTGCCGGTTTTGTCACGGAACATCGACATGTCATAACTTCTTCATTATCACTTGGATTTCGGTATTCTTTATATATTCGGAATCCTTATCACGACCACTACAACTTTCTTAATAGGTATCGAATTTATCTAATATTTATTTTCGACGCTCATTTTTATTTTTAATTAATTAAATCCTAATAATTAAGCATAAAACACATAATTCACATAATCCCTCTTCATTTCTTCAAAATTAGTTACAAATGTTGACCTAGACTATTACATCATCATTAATGTCTATCCTGGAAACACGGGCGTTACAAGAACTAATTAAAAATGAAAAGTTTGAATTTTTTACAAATATACATGAACACCTTATTAACTGTACTTTACGTGTATCACTTCTTTATACACCAGATTTGATGTATAGATTTTACTGTCGTTGAATTGCTTTCAGGGCTCGCTAATACTTTTGTATTGACACGTGATATCCTTCTGGACAATGTCACATAAAGTTGGCCATGCGAGAAAACCGATTTTGGAAGATATATATTTGCATTTGGAATTTTTTGTCCCTTGATTATTATCGCAAAACATAATCGAATTGGAAATTATTTTCTATTTTGCTTGAATGGAAACATGTTATCTTCAAACGGACATAGAAGAATTGTTGGAAAAATACTCTCTTTTCAATATGTCGACCAAGAGTTATTTCGGTTAAAAAAATACTTTGTTTTTGGAGTTCAAAAGAAAAGTGTATTGTTCAATGTTGTCGAACTATCTCTCCTAATATCAATTAGATAAAATCATAGTAGATTTCAAAATATGTATGGAATATAATCAAATGCGATTATATGTTCTTAATAATAGTGATGAAATGATCGTGGGTTACCAATATCATTAGTTGATATTAAATTGTCAGTTTTTATGATATCCAAAGTCAATAAAAATCCTCATGAACCTCACAATCTGTTATTTGCAATAACCATTACAATTTAAAAGAGTGAAATAAAAGTCATTGATTTCATTTGAAGTCCAAAATAAAAACAAACTTTCATCACAACATGCTATGGTTGGGTAATATTAACTGATATCTATATAAAAAAAATTTAATTAAAAAAAATTTAATTAAAAAAAATTTCCGAAGTAATTTAAAATTTACATAGGGGCTTATATGATTTCCACTCTCACAAATGTTTTTCAATGATGGCTAAATTCCCAAGTTAAATCGTTATTTATTTAAAATTATATAATTAATACAGACTTTTTGTATAATTGATAAAACAAATAAGCTATTTCCACCGGCACCAACCGATTAACATTAATTCTATATATGTTTTTTTGTTTGTTTTTGTTTTTGTTTTTTTTTTGTTTGTTTTTTTTTGTTTTGTTTTTTTTTTCATTTGACAACTATGGTTTCTCAATTGTCCATGACTTGTATCGCATAATAAAACTAAAAAAGTATGCAACTACAACCAAAGAATAACCTCATACCGGAAAGATAATGTGTATGAAAATCTATGAGATGAAATAACTCATATGAAAGCTTACAAAAACCAAAACCAAAACCATGGTTGCCTTAACAATATTCCGTCTCAACACCCTTAAAAGGCATACACCTAAGACAACGGTATATGATGACATCTCTCCTTGAAAGGCATTACCATATTCCTGAAGCTCTTTCGCCTTGTTCTTGGAAGTTATTGCTTCCCATTGTAACGCCCCTATAGCTACTTGGTTATTAGGAAGTTTAATCTATGAAAAAAGACGATGTTAACCCTGAAACCTCCAATGAATGAAATTTTGCAAATTATGATTACACGTCCCATGATATAAATTAGCCTTAGTAGACTATAGTACCAAGTCCTTTTCAGCAACCAATTTTTTTCATTTGATCAAGTATGTTATGAAAAAATCAAGTTCATTTTTTAAAGCTTCTGCTTACTTCAAGATTTTATCTTATTCCAACAACTGTCTTTTAAGATCTTCCACCTTCTCTCTCATTTCAGCTAATTCTTCTTTCTTTTGTTCAAATAACAACTGCAAAAAACATGGAGAATCCATCAGCACCTCTATCTTTTTCACTACCACAACCATTTTCCCTGCTTTTTCCTGGATTTTATTGAGCATTTCTATCTCTTGCATCAGTCATTTGGAAAAAAAGAGGAAAAAAACATAAACATTTGATTAAGTAATCTTCCATAAAAGTGTAGAAGAAAGAAAAAAAAATCAAAATGTAAAAGTTGTAGAATATAAATTATACATGTAAGGTCTTTGTGAGTGTGATGGTCTTTTCTGCCAGCTCATGGTTCTTTATAGTTGCCATCTCTTTCCTGTGTGTTTCATGTTTCTGCATGGTGGATAAGTATATAGCACCAAAGCGACATCAAGAAACATAATAGTCCCCCACCCCTTTTGTTATATTGAACCACCAACATCAAGAGGGGACAAACACCAATCTTCCTAACCTGGACCAAAGATTTTACCTCTATTTTTAATCCTGTTGTAAGAGAGTGGTTGCACCTCTTTATATGATCATGTATTTGAAGTTTATGTTAGCAGAAGAACCTATAATCCAAGATTGTAGTTGTTGAGAGCCTCATACGAATTTTTTCACAAAGTTATAAGTAATGAATAAGAAATATGCTAGTTGTTCATATCTAAATACTTTTTTGTTTACTTTAAATACATATAGTTTAAAGGTTTATAATTGTAAATTTTCTAAAAATATATAATAAGGGTATTTCCACCCTCTCCAAAGTATGGTGAAACTCGTCAATCTTGCAATTTAAAGAATTCTAATTGATTCAAATGCCAACCATTTGGCAACAAAATACTCGATGAAATGGAATCTCAAATTCAAATTCTATTTAAGCCCCAAGTACCAATATTGCATGAGACCTGACATCAGACATTAAACAACAAAAAAAAACCAGACCTACAACATCATACCTCAAATAAGTCATTAAACAATAAAAAAACATTAACCCTAAAACATTTTTTAAAAATTCGTTAGACCTGACTTGCTAAAACAAAAATAATACATTTTTTTACATCAAAATTTAGCATCAGACCTTAAAATTCACAATAGACAGAAAATAAACTTAAAAGTACACTACCATTAAGGCTTAATGGTGAGAAACATAAATTAAAGTGTAGTAAAATCAAAGGAAAACAAGAAGAATTAGGCAAGAAGATGATAAAATTGATAAAAAGAGTAATGGAACAAAAGAAATAACATCAAAAGGGTGACCTGAATAATAATGGGCATTTCAGGAAACACATCCCCTATGTTTGGCTATGCCTGCTTGCTCCTTCTTTAAGATGAAAATTTAGACCAGAGTTTCTCTAAATGAAGTGATATTGGTATATGATGGTTTACCTGCAATTAAAGTGATGGTGGAGTACACAGGTCTTCACATTAAAGTAAAATCTTCAAAAAAACACACACACAATGGGGTTTTTATGTATTTTATACAGAGGAAAAGAAAAGAACACAAACCTGGTTTATTTCTTTGAACATTCTTGAGAAGAAAACCCAAGAAACTGATCGATAATGTAGATTTAGATCTGAAACCCCAAGAAACAGATTGCTATCAGAGAATCGAAGCAAGCAATAAAGAGGACAATAGAGTTATGAATCTCCATACATATCCAATTCTTTGTCTTCGGCATCATCTCGATGAATCGACTGCTTCGCAGACCAGGAATTGGTAGAGTAATAGAGAGTTATGGAATATGAGATTGACAAAGCATGAGATAAATATTATGCTTACCTTTAAATAGGTATAGAGAGTAAGGAGAAATGAAGAGGCACTGCTACTTTTTTGCATCTATGGTTTCGGTGGAGAGAGAACGATTGTATCAAGGTAATAGTGGTAATGTTAAGAATATTTATATCTAAAGTAAGAAAAGAGCCTAGGCTTAGGTTTCAAAGGATTTTGAAAATGAGGGATTCGATCTTGTTAACAAATAATGAGGGATTCATGACATTGACTGTGATCGACCCTTTTTCACAAGTTGTTATGATCAGATCAACAAGGATATTATTTACTATAAATTCATATTATTAATATGAGATATAGAAACTAGATTTCAAGAAAGACCGCTTTTTCTAATCGACATCTACTAGAAGATATGTATATAGATTAGCCTGGAGGTTTTCTTAATCCATGTTATCCTAACAAAATGTGTAGAACTTGAGATCAACTTGTGGATATAAAGAAAACATCTCAATGTTACAATCATCATTTTATGTAAACCACAAGGTATGTTTTTATATCAAAATGAAAAGAACATGTGTGTTTACTAAGAACTAGTGGGAGCATAATGAAATTCCTAATCTTGTATGAATGAGACTAATCATTTGAAATCACATTCTGACTAAGCAAGGTCCTTTTCACCTTAACTTCAAATGTTTTTCTAAAATGAAAGACTTAGGAAGGAGAAGATACATTCTTGGAATGTGAAATCTATATGGGATAGATAAAATGAATGTTAAAAGTTTCATGTCATTATACATATATTGGCAATATCTTGAAAGGGATCAAGACACAAGATTCTTTTAGAGAATTCTTGGCATTTTCATATGGTATCATTTTGAGCTAGCCTCAAAAGTACCTATCTCATAGGTTTGAACTAGATGAAATAATTTATATTCCATTTGCTTGGCAAATGAATTCATCATTTACGCCATAATATGCATATGACATGGTATTTGATCATGTTGTAAGCATGTCATAGGATACTAATTGAATACATGGTTAAGTTACTGGATGACTAAGAGATCATTCTAAGAGTACTTTGGAATAACTAAGAGAATGTATATGAGACAATCAGTTTAAAAATGATATTTTTGGAAAGAGCTACACAAGATGTTAATTTCTAAACATATATAAATAATTATGAATTATAATTGGATTTTAACTTCATTATGGAAAGAAGGGTAAGTCTTGTTGGAATAAGGTCCAAGAAAAACATAATGACACCGTCTACTACATAATAAGAACACACTACTTTAGAAGTTGAATTCAAATATGATTGGACGAATGAGATCATTGAAAAAATATGTTGATCTCTGCCATTCATGGATCACATAGAAATCTTTGTGACTTCGAGCGTATACTTAATCAAGCTAAAATGCTCTATGTCACGAAAGAACACCAATCATATTGTCCAGGATATTTAACTATATTTAGAGTAAGGTTAAGTATGGAGATGCTAGTATTCATAGAATTCACCCAAATTAATTTTTTTCAGATCCATTGATAAAGTCATTTTTTTAAGCTAAGTATGAATGATCACACTTTGACTATAAGGCTTTATTATTCTAGAAATGAGTTTTTGATTTGGATTTAGTATTTGGATATTGGAACATTATAACAACAGATATTAGATAATGTTATGATATATTGGGATATAGTCATCACATTAATACTTGTTGTGTTTTATATTAACATTAATCCATTAATAATGTTATTAGTCTAAAGGTTCATAGTCGGTTATAACTGTGGGAGCAATTATAAAGTAAGACTAATATGAATTAGATTTGTTGACTCTCACTATATGAAAGTAGGCAAGTGGTTGTAACCAAGTTTCATATGTAATTTTCAAAGAACCAATCTTGAACTGACCCACATCGAGATCATCTCATGGATCGCTATCATTAATTACACTTGATTAAAAGTTACTTTCTTTGTATCCTTAACATTTGAGATACATAGTGGGACTCCAGTGTAAGGAGTACTATGCTTTGATATGCTCAAATGTTGTTCCTTAACTGGGCAGTTATAAAAGCCATTTTCAAGTATGGTGTGAACTATGCAAGAGGATTATGTACTCAAGATGGGATCAGTCTAATATGAATATTGTGCAAGTGGGAGATTGAATGTTCTAGTATGTTCAAGAATCATATTAAAGTGATATTGCTAATTAACATATGATACTAATGGGTCACACTAACAACAACTTGATGTAATTGAATACTTTTTAGAAATTGATTTTAAAAGAATTCAATAAACTCTTATAATTAAATTGGAAATTATTTTTTTCTAGGAAATAATAATTTTTATTATCAAGTATCTTTATATATAATTCATATGGTATGAATTAATAAGCCACACACAACATTTTGGACTAGATAAATTCTTTTGTCATCTTCCTTTTATTAGTTTTATAAAATAAGAGTCAAAAGACAAGAGTGTGGCTTTAATGTTAATTTATTCAAAAGTAATAGGTATGGGAGAAAGCATAGGGGACAAGCTTGTCTAAAGGGATTAATTTTTAAGGATCTTTAGATTAAGTCTTCACTTTAACTAGCTTAGAGGCTTTCATGTTGTGTGTCCTCTTTTACATGCAAATTTCGAAATTCCTAAGCTCTCCCCCATTCTCTGTTGTTTTGTTAAGAACACTTGAAGATTACTTGCATTTATACTCTCTTGAAGTTCATACTTCGGTTATAAACTTCATGCTTAAGAGTGTAAGAGTTTATGGACTAGCATCTACATCATGTTGGCTTCATGTTGGTGTCTCAAAGGTTCCACATTCTTCGTCAAATTCCAAGCCTCCCAAGAGGACCCAAAGAACAATAAAGGTTGTTATTTCTTCATCCTTTGTTTGGTTTGTGCTTAAGTCTTTCTATAACTTGCAAGAAGATCCATGGTGGGTATAAATTGTTGATGTTATTTCGAAAATCATTAGTCTTCCTCTTGCCATATTTTTCTACTTTATGAAACTATTTTTGAACTAAAACCCAATAGGTTCGTTGAGCGGATGATCATCAGTCTTAGAGTACAGTCTCTGAAGTTTAGAATGGATGGGTTCCTGGTTCCGGGGAGTATATCGATGGAGTTTGTGGTGGTTGTTGTTTGAGATTTCCTGGTTGTGTGGTTGTCACTGGAAGGTCTTGCAGTTAGAGAGAGAAAGATTGTCGTTTCAATTGAGTATTTTCAAGCTTTGGGTTGTTTGTTAGAAACAAGTGGGTTTCTGAGTCGTCCCTCGAGTTCTCATTATAAGATGCCTTGATTTCGAAGTATTTAAAGAGAGTTTTTGGAATATGCTGACGCTATTCATGTCGCAATGCATCAATTATTTAAATGGGACTCATGTTGGGACTTGCCTTCATTTTCAAGTGGAGGGTTCTGTATGGATTGGAATGTGAAGTGAAGTTATATTTACTTAGTTATGTGGTGCTTTTACCTGATTGGGAGTTAGACAAGGTATTGGATTTCCTGATTTCATGCAGAGTAGTGATGATGTTTCACCATTGGTTAAGTTAGTGGGTCAATGATTCTTTATTCAGACTTATCTGTAGGAGAGGACTTCGAGGACGAAGTGTAATTCAAGTGGGGGCGAATTGTAACACCCCTGTTCAAGTAATTTCACCTTTGACCCTTAGTATGAGATGTCTTTCAAAGTTAGTCCCTTGACACTTATATGAAAAACGCAGAGTTGTATGTGTATGTTGGGCGTACCCAAGCATACGTTGGGCGTACGTGGTAGTTTTCCAGACCCTACTTTTTAGGATTTAAGCACAATGTAAACATACTTAACTCCCCAAGACCTCTTGCCTCATTAGTATCCATTGCCCATTTCATACCTTACAAATCCTAACCCATTGTGTAAGCATCTTTGAGCCTTAGTGTGTATTTTTGGTGTTCTTGAAGGAGGAAGAAAGAAGTAGATTCGCCTTGGAAGCTCAAAACCATTTAGATCCAGAAGTATCTCACCCTCAAGCATCCTTTGGAGGTATAAAGTTCAGACCTTGATGAGTTATTTGATTAGATATTATTAGCCATGATTTTGTGTTCATTTTGGTCCCATTTGCTTGGTGTTCATGAGTATGAGTTACTCTAGCCAGAAGATTTGTCCATTCAGACATTTTTAGGTGTTAGGGATCACAAAAGTGTGATCTTAGTCCCTCTATCCCTTCCCTGCAAGATATATGATGACTTAATGGTATAATAAGTTAGGGTTGTGCTTTTAGACATTTTCTAACCATGTAAAATCATAATGGTGGAAAATTTATGACTTAAGTCGATGTTTTGAGTTTAGATCTTAGTTTGGATGGAAAACCCTTAATGAGTAAGAACTTAATGAGAAGGAATGGGTTCAAATGACATACGTTGGGTGTACTAGGTGGTACGTTGCGTGTACGTGGTTAGTGTCCCGTATTTTGGATGAAGTCTCGATTACGCTCAGCGTAATGGCTGAGTATGTTGGGCGTACTCAGTCAACTTTGACTTTTGACTTTATGACTTTAACCTTTGACCGGGAGTTTAGCCTAGGGGCATTTTAGGTATTTTGAGATGTAGTTTGAGTGTGGTTCGGAGGCACCAAGGCCGACCCCCTGGATTTTGTATCATGGTATATTGGATTGCTGTTATGCTGAGTATGTGCTAGATTGGTAAATTTGTATGATTACCTGTGTTAAATGATTATGCATTAGATTGGTAGATATGTATGATTACGTGTGTTTCTAGATATTGATTGTTATTGTATATGTCGACATGTTATGGTTTGTTGGGTTAAGGCGGTCCTTCTTTGTGGTGATGGACAAGACACTCGGGCTGTCCGGAGAGACTGATGGCCTGCGAGGTGGTCCAGTCAAGACGAAGGCCCGAAGAGAGGTTCAGATAGGTTGTAGGCCCTACGAGGCGGTCCAGTCAGGCAGAAGGCTCATACATGCATGTTGTTATTTGTTTGGTTGTGTGTGGTACTTTGGGGGAAATCACTAAGCTTTGGCTTACAATGTAATTTTTATGTTTCAGGTACCTTAGATGATCGGGGCAAGGCGAAGGCTTGATCGTGCACATCCTTCAGTTTTTATGAGATTCGATTTAGGGATACTCTGATTTGTTGTCTTTATACTTTGGAAACCATGTTTTGTAAACATTTATGGTTTTAGGTTGTTCTTGAAAAATGAAATTTTTATCTTGATTTTTGGGATGTTACAAATTTTTTCTAATATCATAATCAAGTCAAAAGCATATATCAGAGTTTATGGAAATCAAAATCATAACAAATCAAGATGTGTGTACAGTCAATCTATGTCATCCCCTTTGTTAGTGAGACTACCTAGAAATTATTTAACTATAAAAAAAGGAACAAAGCTTAGGAAGTTGCTAATATACCATGTATATCGTTGTAAAGATTATGCATAGAATTGCATAATCACGACCGCTTTCGTAATAACTACTCATGACTACTTTTGTGATAACTGCACGACCACTTTTGTGATAACTGGTCACGACCACTTTTTTAACATGGGCCAACTATTTTCTTGATTATTAGTTCATTCATGAGCATTTTTGTGAAACCTCACCCCTCGACCTGTATGCTCGTGGTTGGATCCATTTTCCCATTATTACATAGAAAACATATAAATATATCATACGATCAATCATGCAAGATGCCAGTAGTCTAGCTAATCAGACAATCATATCATAGCAATACACATGTATCCTAGATACATAGGATCTCATAATGACATAATTAATATAGTGAGAAAACTCACATTTAGCTAGCAATCACAATCACAACAGTTGACTACTAAATGTGTTGTTATTACATGTAAATAAATGTTAGTACATTACTATCGTTTATTAGAGATAATGGAAATTTCATGTCTTTGTAAAAAGAGTACATTTTGTTTCTATTTCCTACCATTTTCGCATAGTAGTTCCAATGATAGCAATGAACTTACATGTTTTAATCAATAATGGACATCATGGATATTGCAGAGAATCTCGATAGTCCCATGAACAATCCTTTGGAGGATTGGTTTTTTTTCACTATGGAAATGCCATAAAGTGCAAGTCTGAATCAATCAAGCGACCGAGTGAAATGTATGGCAAGAGAGGGAGTTCTACTTGCAATCAAAAAGGAAAAGACAAACACAGATTGATCTACTACTAAGAACCGGACAGTCGATAATCGAAGACATATTCGTTTAATCACCGGCTAGACATACCGACATTTTCCATAAAACTAAAATAAATTTAGGAAATTTTTGTCAGATTTCATTGAGCTGTTCTGTTGAGACAAAATGACATTTAGTTTATCAGCATAAGGTGTATTGAAAAAAATATTATCCAATCAATATGTTAGATTTTAAGTCTTATAATATATAAAATTATAGATTTGAGAGTAAATTAAAGAGTACGATTATAAGTAGCAATACTATATAAATTAATTGGTCGAAGGTTACTATCCCAATTAAGAAAAAGTGTCTATTTAAGTTATTTGGTTGAAGGTTCTATCCTATTCATCATCGAATTGAAAAGTGTTTATTGGGCTTATTGAGCTTTCTAATTTCAAAAGAAATAAAAGATTTCTTATGTAAAATGTGGGCCGCTTTAATTCGAATTCCTGCCCAAAATAGATAAATTAGACATAGAGGTAGAGATGTATATTAGTTTTGATTTCATCTTAAAATATTTATCCGAAATCTCCAGAAAAGTTCTAAAATTTTATCATAATTTACGAAAAAGTTCCAAACTAAAATTTGTTTACAAAAAAATATGAATTACAGGTAAAAATGACGATTTAACCCTTTTTTCCCGGTTTACCGGTTTCATTACTTACGTGTTTCATTAAAGTCTCATTATTTTACCATAATTTACCAGTAAGTCCTAAAATAAAATTTAGTGATGATTTAGCCATTTTCTCCATTTAGCATACATTTTATCGGTTTCATTGTTGATTTAGACACCTAGTCATTAAATTTGTTGATAAGATGGATATGATAGGTTATATAATGCTAAATTTACTGTAAAAATTTGATATCTATCTCATCGGCTCACTTATGACTATGTATGTAGGTCAGCACTGAAACCAATAAAATGTGTGTTACCATGAAAAAGGGAAGGAAATGAGCTGATGTCTGATGAGATGGATATATTGGATTACATAAGGTTAGATAAACAATTTGAAATTTGTTATAAATGTAAAAAATGACGCAATTGTTGCTAGTTTATGTAATTATTGAAGTCTTCGTTGGATGCATTTTATATTTTTCAAAAAAATATACAATATATGAAGATATCATGTTTGATGGTAAACATAGCATTATATAAACCAATATATCAATCTCATCAGCTCATTTAATGACTAGACGTTACATCAGCAATGAAACCGATAAAATGTATGTTACATAAATCATCACAAAATTTTAGTTTAGGACTTATTCATAAATAAGGTAAAATAAAGAGACTTTAATGAAACAGGTAAGTAATGAAACCAGTAAACCGAGAAAAATGGGTCAAATCTCCATTTTTATGGGTAATTCATGTTTTTTCGTAAACAAATTTTAATTTGAGACTTTTTCGTAAATTAGGGTAAAATTTTAGGACTTTTACGTGCATTGTTTATTTATATTTGGTTACTAAAAGTATATTAAAGCTAAAACATTTTACTATTATAAGTTCATGATTATAATTTCATGAAAAATATATAGTTTTGTTCTGTTCACAGTGCCTGTTTAAACGATTTTACTCATATAAATTATATAAATGGTAGGCCCGGCCTATAGATGTGTCGGATATCCAACCCTATTCTCTACCTCTACAGGGACACGATAAAATTGGGCAGTAATTTTGTTCAAGTTTATTATTAAAATTCCACTGGTTCAATTGGCTTTAGCACCGCTTCTTTTTAGTTTTTACTAAGACCGTAAAGGAACTGAACTTTCGGTGAACAGTTCACGAACCGTTCGGTGGGAAGTTCATTTATGTTTGCTTATTTAATAAACCGACAAACATAAACAAGCTATCTGGTTCCTTTAGTTAAACGAACGAACAATTCTCTCGTTCGTTCATTTAGGTTCGTTCGTTTATGCCCGTTTGTTTATTTATGATTATTCGATTATATATATATATATATATATATATATATATATATATATATATATATATATATATATATATATATATATATAATCAAAATATTGATTAAATGAATTAGTGATTAGCAACCTAGCGTTGAAAAAAGGAAAACAAAAGGAAAGTTAGTAATATGGATTAAAAGAAGCAATCTCGCAAATCGTCTGTTTATTTTCATATAACAACTTTGTGTCTTTGTTGAAGTAATTAGGGTTCAAGCCATCTCCACCTCAGACGATCGAACTTATGTTTACTTTATCACACGCCGTCTCCGACTCATAGAAGATCAAACTTACGTTCAAGCCATCTCCACCTCAGACGATCGAAATTCTGTTCAAGCCATCTCCACCTCAGACGATCGAACTTATGTTTAAGCCATCTCCAACTCAGACAACACGATCGAACTTCGTCACGAGACTATTAGAATTCTGGTCACGCCGCTTCCAAACTTCTTTTCAAGCTTGAGCAACGATCATAGGAAATCATCCTCGTACTCTATATTCGACTCCGACTCAGACTCACACAAGGTATAATCAACAGGAAAAACATCTAACATAACTTTTTAAGCTCTATAATTATATTGGTTATTTTTTTAGCACTTCCATGATAAGATTTTATTATTATTGCATGGTAGATGTCCGATGTTTCTTGTAATCGGCCGCCTCTTTTGATGATGATCAATATTTAGACTTACATTCGGCATTCGAATCGACAAAATTTGAATCAAGTGTAGACACTCTAGTGATCGAAGACACTCCTAGTCGTGATGTTATTGTTGAGGTAGCATCCGGATCCCGAGGTATGAACTATATATATATATATATATATATATATATATATATATATATATATATATATATATATATATATATATATATATATATATATATATATATATATATATATATATATATATATATATATATATATATATATGGAAATCTGGATTGCCACGACATCGTGATGGCATCACCACGACGTGACCATTTGCTTGATGATCGTCGTATTTAGTTGGGTATCACGTCGTGGCACTAAGTGGCCATGTCGTGGCAACCATTTTGGGCCAAACCCTAATCTCGATACTTTGAGCCCTATTTAAAGGAAGTTAAGGCTAGGGTTTCCTCCACCCTCAGCCTCCATCACCCTCAAACGACTCCATTGCAAACCCTAATCCTATTGGAAGCTTTTGTGCTCACTTTTACAAGTTCTTGGTGGTTTTGAAGGAAGAAGAAGAAGGGTTAGTACATTGATTCAGCAAGCAAACCTCCCCTTCACCTGTGTGTATCTTATGGACCATTTGTAAGTCCTAAATTTTCCTCCTTATCTTGTATTTCTTCATAGATATAGGTTTTATGGCATATTATTGTCCCTTTGAGGTGGTTTAAGTGGATTGAAGAGATAAAGTTTGCAACTTTATGGTTTCTTTATATCCCAAGAGCATTATATCTCATATATCTAGGAAATGGTAGTGATTTGGAGTCTTTGCTTGAAGTTTGGTTTTTATTGCATCTTTAACCAAAATATGGGAAGGACATGCATGGGGTATGCATGTCCATAAAGTTTACATTTTTAGGGTTCAAAAGGACCCCTAAAGTGTTTCTGGAAGTTTTGGTTTGAGGATTTCATGGATTAAATGCTTATTGGTCTAGTCTCAAGCATTAAGTTACCTTTTTGGACTTTAGAAATTAGATATAGACTTAAAGGGATGTATTTAGGGATAAATTTGAAAACTTTATCCATAAATACCTTGGAAAGGATCAGATCTGAGCTTTGGAGCTCTTGAAATCGGAAGAAAATGATTCATGCTCGTTTGAGCTGTTCAGACAAGTCCTTACGACATTGCCTTAGCATGCTATGGCATGGGAACTGCGAAGTTATCGACTATTATGTCACTTTCTACCCACGGTGTGGCCATGTAAGACCACAACGTGGAGGACCAATGTTGGTAATTTTGACCTTAGTTTTGACCGTTGACTTTCACGGTTGAATTTTGACTAGTTGACTTTTAGTTAAATTTCTAGTTTTAGAAAGTTGGCCAAAGTGTTTATCTTATGTGGCGATATAGGTGGCATTTATCAGATGTCTCTTGTTTTGAATGTCGTTGACTTTTAACTAAATTAGTGAGGTGGGTCTTCTCTTTCTACTTGTTGGTGGAAGGCACCAATGTTGGCCTACTGGATTGTGTTATGTAGGATGCTAGTTGCCTTGTTGTCTTTTGAAGGTATGATTGGGTTGAAATATACCCAGGGTTATGCCCGTGATTGTATGTTTGGGTTGAAATAAACCCCCAGGGTTGGGCCCATTATTGCATGTTTGGGTTGAAATATACCCCAGGGATGGGCCTATGATTGTATGTTGGGTTGGAATATACCTCAGGGCTGGGCCCAACTGTATGTATTGTATGTGGTATTTTGGGGAACTCACTAAGATTTGTGCTTACGGTTTTATGTTTATGGTTTCAGGTACTTCTGGTGTGAAAAGGAAGGGACCGGTGTGATCGTACAACAACCCGTTATGTTTCCGAATTGATTCCCATTTTACTCTAATGTTTGTGATACACTGTTTTGGGTTGGATTTTGTGACACCGAATGTATGGATTGATGATTTTTAAATTGAAAAATTTTACCTCTGTTTTTGGGATGTTAGAAGTTGGTATCAAAGCCTTGGTTTGAGGGATTCAGGCACACTTTCAGGTGCGTCAGAACTCAAACTAAGGAATTGATAATCTTTTCAAAAGAAAATTTAATTTTTTAAAACATTTTTTTGCAAATAAAAAATGTGGTGTGATGCATGAAATCAGTCAACCTCAAGTAAGTGGTTCCCAAAATACCCATACCCATGTGTTATGATTAATATGTCTGATATGTGAATTGCATGCTAGAGTAAGGCTAAGGATACTTTCCGGAACAGTATGTTAGAATTGTTTGATTTTTGTGATGCCTTATAGCCTAGGAGGATTGGATGTTGTGTGTTACTTGGGACTGATATCAGCTTAGTTAATTGTTATGTGTATGCTTAAAAATTGTATACGAATAGATTCATATAGCCCTAGAAAGACTGGTTTAGCCTTATTTCATGTTCGTTGTTTGGTTGTGGACTCGGGGTAGAATCATTATTTAAGAGTCTATGTAATCCCAATTTTTTTACAAATTTCATGCATAAGGTAACCAACAGTGCTGGTTGATATTCTCTGTATTATAGAGGCGGACGAGTTGAGAATTTATAGGAGAGCCTAGGAAATGTCATAGTGGGATATGTATGTTGTTTAGCATAGGGATTGTGTGTATAGCTTTAGTGGGGTGACTTAGAGGATTACAGATGGTTTTTGAGGAAAGTACGGATAGGTGTGGAAGATAGTATTGGGCCTATACTATTGAAAGCACAAGATTTCTACTCAAAACAAGGATGCTTTCGGAGATTTTAAGGGTCCTATAGAGTGGAAATTCCATCGAGTTTATGTTAATCGTTTGTATGTTTTTGTATTTCAGTTGAGTATGGTGACCATTCGAGGAGGAGATTTTGGATCTAGTTCTTGTTCTGGTGTCGAACGGATGGATGAGCGGTTATGTGAGTTTATCACATCAGAGATTACTCGCGGTATCATGGAGGCCACTCCTATGATTTTCGGTACCATCAAGGAGGGAATTATGGAGCTTTTGGATGAGAGACTTGGGGCCTTTCGGGCCGAGATTGCGACGGGATAGTTAGGAGCACAGACTCCCTCATTTCGGGAGTTCAAGGCATGTGGAGTACCAAAGTTCTTTGTAGAAAAGGACCCCATTGCTAGCCATTGATGGATCGCTAAAATGGAGAATACTTAGCGAACAAGATTCTGCTCTGAGGGGGTAAATGTGGGGTTTGCCTCCTGCCTTTTGAAAGACCGAGCCCGTGATTGGTGAGAGGACGTCGGTCATGCATTGGCATTTACAGATATCGTGGCCATGACTTCAGGGGAGTTTTTTACGAGATTTTATGAGGAGTTTGCATCGGTGATTGATGTGCAGCAGCTGCAGAGGGAGTTTCAGGACCTTCGCCAGACTATTGAGACTGTGTAGGAGATCGCTGCCAAGTTCCGAGAGATGGCTTTATTGGTTCCGCAGTATGTTGCGGATGAGGAGATGAAGAATACGAGATACCATGATATGTTGAGAGACGATATCAGAGACTTTTTTGAGCTTTTCAGGGTGTAAAACCCTGAATGACATCATTACGAGAGCCCAGGAACGAGAGATTGAGTTGGAGCTTCGGACAAAGCGCAAGCCGGAGCAGGTATAGACAGTAGTGGGCCAGACAAAGAGGCCCAATACTTATGATTCATATACTAAAGGCTAGAGGGTCGGAGCCATTACGGCAAGCCGCACGGTGGGGCATGTCGATTGACGAGGTTGGGTTGTTTCGGATGTGGACTGACTGGTCATATGAGCAGGGACTATCCGAGGGTGCGCTAATTATCTTTCATTGCAATCAGACTGGCCATAAAACGGCCCACTGTCGATGGCTTGTGGGAGGAGAAGTGTCTGCGCCTGAACCAACCACCTTGAGGATTACGGATGACCGGCAAGGCAAGGCGGAGGCACCTGTGGTGAAGAGCAGGGTGTTCTAGTTGACTACCGATGAGTCTCGAGTAGAACCAGATGTGTTTACCGGTATGTGTTTTTATCATATCTTTTATTTCTTTCCTTATTTATTCTTAGTCAATGTTATGAAAACTCATGTTCTGTTCGATTCGGGTGCTACACGATCTTTTGTATCTCCTGCGGTGAGAAAGAAGTTTAGTGATGCTCCCAAGATTTTTGATTACCCATTGGATGTAGAGGTTGTTGATTATCGTTCAATGAGTGCTTTGACGGTTCATCACAGGTTTGTTCTAAACTAGTTCAATGAGAGATATTCTATTGATTTGGTTCTGATTCCTCTGCAAGGGTCGAAGGTGATCATAAGGATGGATTGGATTGGGTCCCAATGGGGCTACGATTGATTGTGAACTCCGGTTTGTGAGAGTTCAAACCCTTAGTGGCGGAGAACTGGATATTGATGGCGAGGGTACTCAGCGTGGACCAGCCCTCTTTTCAGCTGCGAGGGCCAGGAGATATCTTCAACAGGGTTGTTCTGGGTTTTTGTCTTATGTGGCAGATACTCAAGATAGTGGCACGAAGACGTTGAACGAGGTGCCCATCATTCAGGGTTTCCCTAATTTGTTTCCTGAGGATTTTACCTGGAGTGTCTCCTAAGAGGCAGGTTGAGTTCTTGATTGATTTGGTTCCTGGCGCGACTCCGACAGTGTGACACCCAAATTTTTACAAAAATTTTAAACTTTTAAAACCCATCTTAAACTAAATTAAAACAACTGAAATAGTCATAACATAATCCATCAACTTAATAATCATATAAAATAAGTGCGGAAGTAATAATAATAATAATAAGGTCCCAACAAAAATAACTAGTAGCGATGTCCCGGTGCTCCATGTCAAGCCTTAGCCTCTTTAATCTTAACACCTGAAAAGTTATAAGGGAAACCGTAAGCACAAAGCTTAGTGAATTCAAACACAGACAGTGTACTAACATTCATATTTACTAACCCTAATCCATTTTCCAATTATAATTATATGATAAGGGCAAAGAACGAATCAATGCCTATAATACAAGAAGGACTTGTAGGTTTGAACCGCACCGGGAAGATCCCGTATCCTTTGGCCCTAATCACTGCACCTCATGATGAGTATTACGTTGGTGATATTACCTACCCACCACACCGGTAAATCCGTATCCTTTGGTGGTGTCCCCATATCCATAATTATTTACATACAATGCACATGTACGAATTAAAACAATAGTTATATAGCAGGCTCTTATAATGAATTCAAATAATCACACACGAGCTAACTAGCAAACACAATCATCAATACAACAGTGTGAGAGAACTCACCTTGAGTGAGTAGTAAGGATAGCTAACAATCAAATAATGCTACCAAGCTTGAGCAAACTTCAAAACCTCACCTAAGAAGGACTAAAGGTTTGAAAGGAGAAGTAATGAAGCTATGAGTTGAGAAAAGAGTAATCACAGCAAGGTCTCTAAAACAGACCTGCTGTTCAAAATGGATTTACTCCAAAATATAAAACAGAAACATAGCTTTAACAAAATTTTATAGGAAACTATGATTGCTCAGGATTCGAAAACTATAAAGAACTCCTTCTAACTCCAAAGGATGAATTAAATATGAATTTTACAAAAAAGGTGTATCACAGCTGTCTCCAACAGGACAGTCAAGTGATGTTGGCCAATTCTACCTAACTTTTGAGTAGAATTCGTCCATACCAAAATTCAGAGAAGTAAAGGACATACATATGAAAGTCTCAGAGTTCGAATTGAATGAAAATCATTTCCCAAGATCCGGATATAAAATTCACATTGTGGACAATCACAGCACTAGTAAAAGCTGGTGACTGCCACTGATCTGGAGTGTGGATCCATTATAACCAATTTATAATTGGAAACAACACATCATATGTTCCAGATCGTAAATTCATAATATAAGGAACATATAGAAACTTGGAATCACTCTGGATCCTTTTCCAAGCCTTAGAAATGATGAAAACAAAATGACATATCAGAACAGACCCGGATCAGACTTAACAGAAAACATGCCATTCGTGCCCATAGATAAATTCCTTATTAGTGAGGTTGGACTCCTTAAGAAAGTTATGCAACTCAATTTGGGAACTTTGGGTACTGCTTTGGGGTCTGTTTGAGTTCTAGAGCTCCAGATATGATTTTTACAAAATGACTACATATCTGATGGAAAACAAAATTGTAGCCACTCGTGATTCCTTTTTGGCTTATCCATCCTTCTCCCTTTGAAACACATTTTAGGATGTGTTCATCATCCCGATTCAGTCCCCATGATCATGGTGGTACTAAAAAGGGTTAGGGATCATTAGGATTTCATTTAGCCACAAGAATGTAATAATAATCAACATGAAAATAAACATAAAACACATAAAATCACCATTCTCCCTTTTAGGGTTTCCATGATATTTTGCAACATGTAATCACCTAGATCCATCATCCACCATGTATGGGGTGAAGATAGGATCTTGAGATGATGCATAACATACAATTCTTTGCAAATAACAAAAGAGATACAAATCAAATAAGAAGGAGTAGAACTGAAGATGAAATCATAAAACCAGAACAATGTTATGAATCAAGTTGTAAGAAATGATAAGGAGGTTCATACCAATACGAATCAAGGCTGGAAATGAACAAGAATTAAGCTCCAAACAACAGCCCCCAAGCTGCTCTTGATCCCAACGAGAGAGAGAAGGATGACGTGAGGGAGGGAGAGAGAGAGGATAGGGTTTAGAGTGTTTTTCTTGTGTGTGTTCCAAATGGCTCAATTAACACATTAAGTACTATTAACTAGATGGATTTTGCAAATAGGCCTATAGCCCATGGACTTCAATAAAAGGAGTTTACAAGATGATAAAAAGAGTCCAATAACATAAGAAAATCAGACCTTGATTAAATAAATTAACCCAAGGTTACAAGAATAATTAAATTAAAATAACTAAACGTACCGAGAAAAACTGGGGAGTTACAACTCTCCCCCACTAAGAACGGACTTCGTCCTCGAAGTCAACACCTAAAAACAGATCCGGATAGTGAGCCCTCATCTCGCCTTCCGGTTCCCAAGTCCATTCCGAACCCTTCCTATGTTGCCCCTGCACCTTAACCAGGTTTATAGTCTTGTTGCGGAGAGCTTTCGTCTTTCGTTCTAAAATAGCGATTGGTTTCTCAACATAATTGAGACGCTCGTCAATCTGTATGTCCTCCGGTGGTATCACAGTGGTCTCATCAACAACGTATTTTCGTAACTGATACACGTGAAACGTATTATGAATTAGACTAAGCTCGTCAGACAGCTCTAAACTGTAAGCCACCTTTCCCACACGGGCTATGACCTTGTAGGGTCCAATGAATCGGGGTCCGAGCTTTCCCTGTTTTCGAAATCGAATCAGACCTTTCCAGGGGGAGACTTTGAGCAACACATAATCTTCCACCTGGAACTCAATATTGGGGCATTTTTTGTCGGCATAACTTTTTTGACGACTCCTCGCTGTAACTAAATGATCCCGAATCACTTGGATTTTCTCTGTAGTCCGAAGCACGATATCGGTACTCCCAAGTACCCTCTGCCCAACCTCACCCCAACAAACGGGCGTCAAGAATCAGATCTAACAAAGATGACACCATCGTCATCCGGAGACACTTAGCTCGAATCGTTCGGCAGATTGTTTACGACTGAGAGTATCAGCTACAACATTAGATTTACCGGGGTGGTAGTAAATTTCACAATCATAATCTTTTACCACATCCAACCATCTGATCTGCCTCATGTTCAAATCCCGCTACTTGAACAAGTATTTCAGACTCTTATGGTCATTGTATATGATACACTTCACTCCTTAGATATAGTGTCTCTAAATCTTAATGGCGAAAACAACAGCCCCAAGCTCCAAATCATGAGTGGGGTAGTTCCGTTAGTGGGGTTTCAGCTGTCGGGAGGCATAGGCTATCACCCTGTCCCGTTGCATTAAGACGGCACCAAGACCCTGAAGCGATGCATCACAGTAAACCACCATATCCTCAACCCTATCAGGTAAGGCCAAAATCGGAGCATCACACAATCGCTTCCTCAGCTCATCAAACGCAAATTGTTGCTCCGGGCCCTAAACGAATTTCACTGAATTCTTGGTTAATCGGGTGAGTGGCAAGGCGATTTTAGAGAAATTTTCAATGAACCTACGGTAATAACCGGCTAAACCCAAGAAACTGCGAATTTCAGAAGGTGTTTTTGGAATCTCCCATTGTTTAACCGCATCAACCTTGGCTTGATCGACCTTAATACCGTGTTTGTTTACCACATGCCCCAAGAACTGAACTTCTTCTAACCAAAATTCACATTTTGAGAATTTATCATAAAGACTTTCTCTTTTCAGAGTTTCCAGAATCTCCCGAAGGTGTTGCTCATGCTCCTCTTTGGTCTTAGAATAGACCAAGATGTCATCAATGAACACTATGACCGAACGGTTAAGGATTGGGCTACACACCCGGTTCATGAGATCCATAAATGCTGCGGGTGCATTGGTGAGCCCAAAAGGCATCACCATGAACTCAAAATGCCCATAACGAGTACGGAATGCTGTTTTCTCAATGTCTTCTTCACGAACCCGCATCTGATGGTAACCGGAACGTAAATCAATCTTGGAGAACCAAGACGCTCCCTGAAGCTGATCGAAAAGATCGTCAATACGTGGAAACGGGTATCTATTCTTTATCGTGCGCTTGTTTAGCTCCCTATAATCAATACACATTCGCTGGGATCCATCTTTCTACTTCACAAAGAGAATAGGAGCACCCTATGGCGAGCAGCTTGGCCGTATAAACCCTTTATCACTTAGTTCCTGAAGTTGGTCTTGGAGCTCTTTCATCTCAGGTGGTGCGAAGCGGTAATGAGATTTAGCTACCGGAGTCGCACCCGACACCAAATCAATGCGAAACTCCACTTGTCGAATAGGTGGCAAACCAGGGAGTTCCTCCGGAAAGACATCACTGAAGTCAGAAACGATAGGAACGCCGTCTAGTGCTATAGCAGAAGAGCAAGAAGCGATGGCGAGGCGGGGAATGTCCCCCTGAATGATAAGTTCTCCACCTCTAGGGTTTTGAACACCAACTTGCTTCTTACGACAGTGGATTTCCACATCACAAGCATCAAGCCAATCCATGCTTACGATAACGCAGAGCTCTTGCATCGCAATAAGGATAAGATCAATGGGGAATTCAACTCCGGAAAACTCAAGAGTGTAACCCCGATAAACATCGGTGACATAAATAGTACGGTTGTCGGCACCTTCGACAACCATTGGGTGAGCCAATTTTCCGATACTACGCCCCAAACGATTAATAAACGTGCGAGATACAAACAAATGGGTAGCACCGCTATCAAACATAACAACATCGGGCTCGGAATCTAGCAAATAAGTGCCTGCCACTGTCGCTGTAATCACCGTGTGACAACCCGAAATTTCTATTATGTACAACATTTCAATTCAATAGAAGTCAGAACAGTTTCTGCTAACTTTCAAGCTTTTTGGAATAAGTTCGAGTCTTTTTAAGTTAGTACTCCAGGAGATACCAGGAGAGAGGATGCTCTAGGGTTTATTGTGCAACAATAAAGTCCCAAAGCTCCAAGAGTTTGGAGTTTACGGCCTAAACAAAGGTGTTTACGGCTGTAAAACCTAAATTGGGGGTATATATATGACCCTTAGTCATTATTTACCATTTTTCACAAATTCAAGATCCAAACTCAATTCTCTCTCAAGTATCATCCAACAATTCTTCAATATCTTCAACTTGTAAGTGTTTCTAGCCCTTTTAAGTTGATATATTACTTAATCTATTGATTTAACACACTTCCATCCGTGAAATCATTCCAAAAGGTTAGATCTTCAAGTTTCACCAATAACACCAACAACACGCACTAGTGTTCTTGGACTTTTAGCACCTTTTCAAGCCTCTATCTTGTAAGTACTTCTATCCTAGAGTATAATAAGGCTTGCTACACTTCTATACATCAAGAAAACACCAAGGAAACCAAGGATCAAAGGTGTTTATGGTCCAAGAACACATTGGACCGTAAACCCTAAAAAGGGTGCCAAAGTGTGCTCTAGTCCCTTCTAAGCCTTGGAAACTTGCATAGATCCCTTCCCTAATGAGTTAAGTACATGAAAACATCAAAAGACCATAAACCATTTGGGTTTACGACCGTAAACCCAAAGGCAAATGGTCCAAGGACCGTAAACTCCATTTAGGAGTGAAATGGTGCCCTAATCACTTCCATAGGCATATACTTCAAGTGGAAATGCTTCTAAGGACTTGTAGAGCTTCACAACAACTCATGGTCAAAGAATCATGAGTTTACGGCCGTAAACTCATGGGTTTACGACCGTAAACTCAATGAGTTATGGTCACAAAACCGTAAACTCATATAAAGGGTTCCCTTGAACCCTAAACTCAATATCAATGTCCTACAACATTTAGATGCAATCCTTAGCACTTATAACACTTATATAAGGTGTTTTTCATGACTTAGGATGTCTTAAATTTGTTAATTAGTTGTTTAAAGACTAATTGGATACATATATGTGTTATTATATGTTAACTAGGATCATTGTGTGTGTACAAGTCTTCACTTGACACCTAGCAATCCTATATCATCAGTTCATCCAAACCACTCACTACAGGTGAGTTCATACCCCTTAATTAACCTTTTAAATGTTTTTAAATGTTTTATGGGGGGGGGGAATAAAAGTTGAATTATTATAGTTACTATATCAATCACATGTGATTAATAACTACCAAACAAGTGGATTTCTTACTTTTCAAACTGTGTTACCAAACTGTTTTACTACAAACTGTCTTACAAACTCCTTTTCATGTCAAATACTTTTACTTAAGCTCTTTTAAACTTATATTCTATTAAATGTGTATCTATATAGATATAGTTATATAAGCTCACCTTACTTCTTGTTCCTTGTTTGGTTGTGGACTTAGGGTATTAGGGTTATCTGTCCGAAGGTCGTTTGAATCCTAGTTATATATTATGTATAAGTATATAGATACAAAGGCTCCTTCTTTCATTAGGCTCCATACCTTTGGGTAGCAAGGGTATACATACATGTTCATACATTACTAGTAAGCTACTATAGGAGAAGTTTAGGAAGATAATAATACTAATACTAGAACAATGAAACATACAAAGAGTCAGTTCATACATGAAACAATACCATACAGAGAAAGAGATAACAAACAGTACCATACATAGTAGATAACAAACAATACCATACAGAGAAAGAGATAATAAAAAATACCATACAGAGGAAGAGATAACAAACAATACCATACAGAGAAAGAGATAACAAACAATTCCATACAGATAGAACATACAGGCTAGACAGAGGTAGAACATACAATACAACTAGCACATTTATTACATATACATTATTACAGAGATGTGAGCCACCTAACGGGGCATGGCACTACCTTCCATGACCGTTTTTGTATCTAGAATATCCTTAAATGGGGAGCGTATGAGTTTGTGTATAGATCTATACTGGATTGATTATCCTACACCTTGCTGCTTGCTACAGTGGGACTTGCAAGTCTACGGGTGCCAAACGTCATTTCTTACAACGTCTTACATCGTCGTTTTACTATAGAGTCGGTAGCAGGATACTGGCCGATCACATGGTACTTTAAATAACAATTAGTTTAAAGTAGTTAGTACAACAGTAGTTACTTAATACAACACTACAGTACTATTTCATTTTCCCTTTACATTTACTTTGTGATATTCAAACAATAAACAATAATGTAAGAACTATATTTTTGGTTAATGATAGTCAGATTTGGGAAAATACGCACTCTTACAAGAGACACACACACAGAGACACTAGATGCCTTGGTAGAAGGCTACTTTTAGTAGGAAACATAGGGTTTTCTAGGAGAGTTCAAACAAATACAAACTTTTACAAAACTTATACATTACAAACATCTTACAAATGCTTTCATACAAATACAGACACTAATATACTTATGATCTCACCAGCTTTAAAGCTGATAAACTCTTTCAAAATAACTTGTATTCTCAGGTCGCCAGTAGACAGGTACCAGAGCCAAGTTTTTGCGAAGATGGAGCTCGTTCAAGACTCATCTTTATTTTGATGTATATTATTTTTGGTGTCTATATAACTTGACAGAACACAATTGTATGAAATTACATTATTAATGCAATGGATGATGTTGTTGCTTGTTTACTACTTTGCATTGTTGTGATACTGTACATGACGTCCTCCACCCCCGAACGATTCCGCCGTTCCGGTTTTGGGGTGTGACAGATTGGTATTAGAGCTTTGTTTATAGTGAATCGAGTGTATCAACCCATAAAAGATATACGAACTATAAACACAGCGGGATTAAAATACTCTGATAAAGAGTTTATACTTTTAAATAATAAAATATTTAACCAAGTATACATACCTGTATTCATACAGAAATCAGTGTCACTAGGACAGAAGAAAAGTATTACGATTGTTGGACAACACAAGTAGACTTAGAGACATATGGTCAACCCTGGGAAGATGTAGCCTGATCAACAGCATTATCAGAGGAGTGATTAGCATGTGCCTAAGTGTGGTTGTGAGGTTGCAACAAGTCTAAAAACTTACCAACACTACTACAACGAGAACAGTAGAACAGAACATAAACTTAAAATACTATAGGAGTATTTTGTGTTACTATTAATTACCTACCTGAGAACCAAAGGTCTTTATTAAGTATGTCAATAGTTGCGGAGTGGATACGCTAAGGTTATATGTGTCTAGGATATCATAGACTTAGAATCTGTGATCTTTTCTTTACTTCCTGTTCCATGGTTGGTTGTGGGATTAGAGTTAGGGTCACTTATTCGAAGGTCTATCTTGTCTAGGTTACATATGACTGGTATGCACTACGCAAATGTTGGAGTAACTGATAACGATCATCCTATAATTATCTACTTAGTTCGTCTATTGATTATTTCCTTATCCTTTTTCTCGCGTAGATATAATGGTTGGATTCCATTTTCCCGGAGACCCGTACGGCAATGTAGGATGGCTGGGAGAAGAATCAGAAGATGATCACCCAATCCCTTTGGATGATCACGAAGTTGAAGGCTTTTCTAATGGTTCTGACTCAGAGCCTGAAGTCAACAACCAACCCCCAACTGTCCAAAACCCAAACCCTCGTCCCACATTTCAAGGACCCACACCTCTGTGGGCCACAAACTTGAATAGGTGGAGTCAGGAACAGGGGAAGCCCATGCCCTGCCATGGAGACCGAAGCTTCTACAACCTCACTGAAGGAGGTTCAGCTGACAGGGTCCTACGCATAATGGTCCGTAGGATTGCTCGGAACACTGAGCAAGGTCGAGCAGCTATTGAACGAGTAGTGGAGACTGACGCCAACTCTGGCGTTAACACAGTCCGCATTCGCCAACTAGAGTCTGCTCATGAAAGGACTCAGGTCTGCAATACAGTTCTACAGAGGGAACTTGCTGAAACCCAAGCTGAAGTCAGGGAACTTCGAGCTCAGCAAGCAAGATCAGATAGGCGCGTGAGAGACATCGAACGTCTACTGTCGGAGTCAAGGACTCACTCTAGTAGTTCTCGTCGCTGATAGAGTCTTATCGACTTCTCTTTTGGATATAACCTAGTTTGTGTAAAAACTCTAGTCTAATTTCCTATCTTTGTAAATCTTAGACCCGTTCGGTCTTGATTTTGGTAGTAGTCTGTCAAAATTTTCCATCTTGGTTGATGTAAGACCTACTTCTAGGTCATTTTTCCCTAACTCATTACATCTGTAATCCCAGTATAATTGACAGAGATCTAATCTTATGGAAATCAATATCCAATTGCTATCATCTGTTAGTACTAGATCTTCATTCAATCATACTATTCAATCATGCTATTCACCTGTGCTGTTGGGCTATGGAGAGTGAGTCCACGAGTCATTCTTATCTACTTCCTATTAAATTCTTATCAATATCTTCATCTTTCTAATCTTATAGTTAAAAGATGCCCCCACGTAAATCAACAAGACGCGATCCTCCCGCACCGACACCACCTGCTCCTCAATTCGATACAACAGCTCTAAATGCTGCTGTAGCTGCGGATGTGGCTACAGCCATGGCTCAATATCATTCCTCAGGTTCCACTGGAGGAGGAACCCCTGTCCTATCTACTCGTGGTGAAATCCTGGTGCGCTTGAGAGAGTGCTCCTATAAGGACTTCACCAACTGCAAACCCAAGTCTTTCAGAGGGACTGGCGGAGTCATTGCCCTCTCGCAATGGTTCGAGAAAACCGAATCGGTTTTCGAGATCTGCTCCTGCCCAGAAGGGAGCAAGGTCAAGTTTTCTGCTTGCACCTTCGATGACAAAGCCCTGACATGGTGGAATAGCCATGTCAAGTCACTATCTCTAATAGTGGCTAATGCTATGGGATGGGAAACTCTAAGAGATCTAATGATTGAAGAATACTGCCCGAGGGGCGAGATCCAAAAGCTGGAGGAGGAACTGTGGAGCCTAACCATGAAGGGCTCCGACGTAGTCTCTTATACCGCCAGGTTCTGTGAACTGGTGGCCCTCTGTCCCAACATGGTTCATACTGAGGGAAAGAAAATCGAGAGATATATATGGGGGCTGATGCCACCATACCAGGGAAATGTTTTGGCATCACACCCCACTACATTTGATAGTGCCAAGCGATTGGCACAGCGGCTCATAGACCATGGGGTTCGTATCCCGTCCGCAACAACAACCCTGGCCATCTCAGAACCCGCCAGAACCACTGATTCCAAGCGGAATTTTTGGGATGACAAGAAAAAGAAGAAGGCTGCCAAAAAGCAGCAGATCATGGCAGTACATGCTGCAATAGCACCTGCTGCTGCTGCTCCAGTAAGGAAATACGCCGGAAGTTTGCCCAAGTGCAACAAGTGCAACTTCCACCACACAGGAGCCTACCGGGAAATGCAGTGCTCGAACTGCAACAGGAAGGGGCACACCGCCCGTTTCTGTAAAGCTCCGGCGAGACCACTCAACCAAGTCCCCGACACTGGTGTGGGCCAGGCTTGCTATAATTGTGGCGACGTGGGCCACTACAAGAGGGACTGCCCAAAGGCAGGGAATTCTAGTAGAGTCGGAAGAGTTCTGGCCATAGGCCATGAGGAAGCGGTTGCCGACCCCACAGTGGTCACTGGTACGTTTCTCCTCGATAACTCATATGCATGTATACTATTAGATAGTGGAGCGGAGAGGAGCTTCGTGAACCAAAGATTTGATCATTTACTTAAGCAAAAATCACGAGCACTCAAAGAACCGTTCACTGTAGAAATGGCTAATGGAAAGACAGAGAGCACTAACAGTATATTCATAGGGTGTACCCTAACTTTAGATAGCCATTCATTTTCGATCGATCTCATGCCTGTATCTATTAAAAGTTTCGACGTCATCATCGGCATGGATTGGTTGAGTCTTCATCGTGCCGACATCATGTGTTATGAAAAGGCTGTCTGCCTTAATCTGTTGTCTGGCGAAACTCTAGTAGTATATGGCGACAAACCCGACACGAACCTTCGTATCATCTCGAGCATTCAAGCTCAGAAATTCTTGCGAAAGGAATGTTGCCCATTCCTTGCTCATGTGGTCGATGTGAGCCAAGAAACGAAAGACATTCAGAACATTCCAGTAGTACGCGAATTTCCCGACATCTTTCCAGAAGAACTCCCAGGATTACCTCCGCAACGTCAAGTCGAGTTTCGAATCGACTTAGTTCCAGGGGCTACTCCCGTAGCCAAATCGCCCTATCATCTAGCACCTGCAGAGATGCAAGAACTGTCCTGTCAACTTAACGAACTGCTCAGCAAGGGCTTTATAAGACCAAGATTCTCACCCTGGGGAGCTCCAGTCTTGTTCGTCAAGAAGAAAGACGGATCGTTTCGTATGTGCATCGACTACAGGGAGCTCCACAAACTGACCGTCAAGAATCGTTATCCTTCGCCTCGTATTGACGATTTATTTGACCAACTTCAAGGGGCGAACTTCTTTTCAAAAATCGACTTAAGGTCCGGATATCACCAACTACGAGTGCTAGGGGAGGATGTTCTGAAGACAGCCTTCCAAACTCGTTATGGGCACTACGAATTCGTAGTGATGCCGTTCGGATTAACAAACGCGCCCGCAGTATTCATGGATTTAATGAATAGGGTGTGTCGTCCTTACTTGGATCAGTTCGTCATCGTCTTCATCGATGACATACTTATCTACTCTCGTAGTAAGGAGGAACATAGTCAACATCTGCGACAAGTCTTAGAAACACTACGTTCAGAGAAGCTCTATGCGAAGTTCTCGAAATGCGAATTTTGGATCCGACGAGTCGAATTCTTAGGGGACGTGGTTAGCGAAGAGGGAATACACGTGGACCCTTCCAAAATTAAAGCCATTGAGAGCTGGTCAGCACCGAAGACGCCTACAGAAATTCGTCAATTTCTAGGCCTCGCTGGCTACTACCGCAGGTTCATTCAGAACTTTTCCCGCATAGCGAAACCTCTTACAACACTGACCCAGAAAGGCGTGGCCTTTGACTGGGAAGAGAAGCAGGAGAGAGCGTTCCAAACGCTCAAGCGAGCCTTGTGCACCGCACCAATACTATCCCTCCCCGAAGGGATGGAAGACTTCGTCGTCTATTACGATGCGTCAAATCAAGGACTCGGATGTGTCTGATGCAGCGAGGTAAGGTCATTGCCTATGCCTCGAGACAGCTGAAGACACACGAGGTCAACTACACTACCCACGACCTGGAACTAGGAGCAGTTGTGTTTGCTCTGAAGATCTGGAGATACTACCTGTATGGTACAAAAAGCACAATCTTTACAGATCACAAAAGCCTACAACATATATTCGACCATAAGGAGCTCAACATGAGACAACGATGGTGGGTCGAGCTACTCAGTGATTACGAATGCGAAATTCGTTATCATCTGGGTAAAGCCAATGTAGTAGCTGACGCCCTAAGTCGGAAATAATATTCCGGTCGTAGAGTCAAGTCATTGACTATGACTATCCATTCACACTTGTCCACACAAATTAAGGAGGCTCAGCTCGACGCTTTGAAACCTGAAAATGTGGCAGGTGAATCCCTGAGAGGAATGGATAAGAACTTGGAGGTTAAGGGTGGCAGAGCTTATTATCTCATGGATCGGATCTGGACCCCGAAACTTGGTGGTTTCAGAGACTTGGTCATGAACGAGGCGCACAACACTCGTTATTCCGTCCACCCAGGTTCAGATAAGATGTATCTGGATCTTAAAAAGCTATACTGGTGGCCTAACATGAAAGCAGAGATTGCTACCGTCATAAGTAAATGCCTTACTTGCGCGAAGGTCAAGGTCGAATACCAGAAACACTCCGGTCTACTACAACAGCCAGAGATACCGGAATGGAAGTGGGAGCGGATCACTATGGATTTCATAACCAAGTTGCCCAAGACAACGGGTGGACTTGATACCATATGGGTCATCGTCGACAGGTTGACCAAGTCCGCACACTTCCTGCCTATCAAAGAAACAGACAAGATGGAGAAGCTTACAAGAACTTACATTAGGGAGATTGTACGACTGCATGGTGTTCCGATATCCATTATCTCGGACAGAGATAGTAGATTCACTTCGAGGTTCTGGCAGTCGTTACAAAGTTCCCTAGGAACTAGGCTGGACATGAGTACAACTTACCATCCGCAGACAGACGGGCAAAGTGAGAGGACTATCCAAACCTTGGAAGATATGCTGCAAGCCTGTGTGATCGACTTTGCGAAAGCATGGGATACTCATTTACCCCTTGTCGAATTTTCCTACAACAACAGTTATCACACAAGCATAAAGGCTGCTCCGTTCGAGTCCCTCTATGGCCGCAAGTGTAGATCCCCTCTGTGCTAGGCTGAGGTGGGTGATACCCAGTTAGCTAAAGGACGAGTTCCTGAAAGCACTCTCATAGGTCCGGAGATCATTCGGGAAACGACAGAGAAGATCGTTCAAATTCGTGAACGATTGAAAGCCTCTAGAGACCGACAGAAAAGCTACGTTGATAAACGAAGGAAACCGTTGGAATTCCAGGTGGGCGACCGTGTTCTATTGAAGGTCTCACCCTGGAAGGGCTTGATACACTTCGGAAAGCGTGGAAAGGTAAATCCAAGGTACATAGGGCCTTTTGAGATTCTCGCAAGAATCGGCCCTATAGCTTACAAACTTAACTTACCGCGCGAGCTCAGTAGCGTACATTCTACTTTCCACGTCTCGAACTTGAAAAAGTGTCTGTCCGACGAGACTCTTGTAATCCCACTCGAGGAGATCGAGATCAACAAGAGCCTCAACTTCGTGGAAGAACCAGTAGAGATCATGGACCGGGAGGTCAAGCAAATGAAGCAAAGCCGTATCCTGATACTGAAGGTTCGCTGGAACACCAAGCGAGGACCTGAATTCACTTGGGAGCGAGAGGATCCGATGAAACTGAAATATCCTTTTCTTTTTACTTAGTTATTTGTAACTACTTATTTGCTTAAACTCTAATTTCGGGACGAAATTCCTTCTGAGGGGGGGATGATGTGACAACCCGAAATTTCTATTATGTACAACATTTCAATTCAATAGAAGTCAGAACAGTTTCTGCTAACTTTCAAGCTTTTTGGAATAAGTTCGAGTCTTTTTAAGTTAGTACTTCAGGAGATACCAGGAGAGAGGATGCTCTAGGGTTTATTGTGCAACAATAAAGTCCCAAAGCTCCAAGAGTTTGGAGTTTACGGCCTAAACAAAGGTGTTTATGGCTGTAAAACCTAAATTGGGGGTATATATATGACCCTTAGTCATTATTTACCATTTTTCACAAATTCAAGATCCAAACTCAATTCTCTCTCAAGTATCATCCAACAATTCTTCAAGATCTTCAACTTGTAAGTGTTTCTAGCCCTATTAAGTTGATATATTACTTAATCTAGTGATTTAACACACTTCCATCCGTGAAATCATTCCAAAAGGTTAGATTTTCAAGTTTCACCAAGAACACCAACAACACGCACTAGTGTTCTTGGACTTTTAGCACCTTTTCAAGCCTCTATCTTGTAAGTACTTCTATCCTAGAGTATAATAAGGCTTACTACACTTCTATACATCAAGAAAACAACAAGGAAACCAAGGATCAAAGGTGTTTACGGTCCAAGAACACCTTGGACCGTAAACCCTAAAAAGGGTGCCAAAGTGTGCTCTAGTCCCTTCTAAGCCTTGGAAACTTGCATAGATCCCTTCCCTAATGAGTTAAGTACATGAAAACATCAAAAGACCACAAAACTTTTGGGTTTACGGCCGTAAACCCAAAGGCAAATGGTCCAAGGACCGTAAACTCCATTTAGGAGTGAAATGGTGCCCTAATCACTTCCATAGGCTTATACTTCAAGTGGAAATGCTTCTAAGGACTTGTAGAGCTTCAAAACAACTCATGGTCAAAGAAGCATGAGTTTGCGGCTGTAAACTCATGGGCTTACGACCGTAAACTCAATGAGTAATGGTCACAAAACAGTAAACTCATATAAAGGGTTCCCTTGAAACCTAAACTCAATAGCCATGTCCTACAACATTTAGATGCAATCCTTAGCACTTATAACACTTATATAAGGTGTTTTTCATGCCCTAGGATGTCTTAACTTTGTTAATTAGTTGTTTAAAGACTAATTGGATACATATATGTGTTATTATATGTTAACTAGGATCATTGTGCGTGTACAAGTCTTCACTTGACACCTAGCAATCCTATATCATCAGTTCATCCAAACCACTCACTACAGGTGAGTTCATACCCCTTAATTAACCTTTTAAATGTTTTTAAATGCTTTTATGGGGGGGGGGGTGAATACAAGTTGAATTATTATAGTTATTATATCAATCACATGTGATTAATAACTACCAAACAAGTGGATTTCTTACTTTTCAAACTGTGTTACCAAACTGTTTTACAAACTCCTTTTCATGTCAAATACTTTTACTTAAACTCTTTTAAACTTATATTCTGTTAAATGTGTATCTATATAGATATAGTTATATAAGTAGGATTGAAAGGACTTACGACTGATAGCTCACCTTACTTCGTGTTCCTTGTTTGGTTGTGGACTTAGGGTATTAGGATTATCTGTCCGAAGGTCGTTTGAATCCTAGTTATATATTATGTATAAGTATATAGATACAAAGGTTCCTTCTTTTATTCACCTCCATACCTTTGGGTAGCAAGGGTATACATATATGTTCATACATTACTAGTAAGCTACTATAGGAGTAGTTTAGGAAGATACTAATACTAATACTAGAACAATGAAACATACAAAGAGTCAGTTCATACATGAAACAATACCATACAGAGTAGATAACAAACAATACCATACAGAGTAGATAACAAACAATACCATACAGAGAAAGAGATAACAAACAATACCATACAGAGAGAACATACAGGCTAGACAGAGGCAGAACATACAATACAGCTAGCACATTCATTACATATACATTATTACAGTTGTGTGAGCCACCTAACGGGGCATGACACTACCTGTCATGACCGTTTTTGTATCCAAAATCTCCTTAAATGGGGAGCGTATGAGTTTGTGTATAGATCTATACTGGATTGACTATCCTACACCTTGCTGCTCGCTACAGTGGGACTTGCAAGTCTACGGGTGCCAAACATCATTTCTTACGACGTCTTACATCGTCGTTTTAATATAGAGTCGGTAGCAGGATACAGGCCGATCACATGGTACTTTAAATAACAATTAGTTTAAAGTAGTTAGTACAGCAGTAGTTACTTAATACAACACTACAATACTTTTTCATTTTCCCTTTACATTTACTTTGTGATATTCACACAATAAACAATAATGTAAGAACTATATTTTTGGTTAATGATAGTCAGATTTGGGAAAATACGCACTCTTACAAGAGACACACACACAGCTTTAAAGCTTATACATTACAAACATCTTACAAATGCTTTCATACAAATACAGACACTAATATACTTATGATCTCACCAGCTTTAAAGCTGATAAACTCTTTCAAAATAACTTGTATTCTCAGGTCGCCAGTAGACAGGTACCGGAGCCAAGTTTTTGCGAAGATGGAGCTCGTTCAAGTCTCATCTTTATTTTGATGTATATTATTTTTGGTGTCTATATAACTTGACAGAAAACACTTGTATGAAATTACATTATTAATGCAATGGATGATGTTGTTGCTTGTTTACTACTTTGCATTGTTGTGATACTCTACATGACGTCCTCCACCCCCAAACGATTCCGCCGTTCCGGTTTTGGGGTGTGACACACCGGCTCCTCCGCAGTCATCTGGTGAGCACGACCTCATGTCACCATAGTGGGTCCCTTAGAGGACGATGCAATTGCAGGATTTGTACCCTCGTCTCCTTTACCAATCTTCAACTTCGGGCATTCGGGCTTCTTGTGTCCCGTCTCGTTGTAGTGATAGCAGACGGGAACTGCAGAAGTAATATGAGATACTGCACTCGCAGGGGGATCCCTACAATTCTTCCAATGATGCCCTGGCTTTTTGCAGTTGTAGCATATCAACGGATTTTTCTCGCCCTGAAGACGTCCTATACTCATACCTTGACTTACTACCCTGCTTTTGCTTTTTCTGGGCATCTCTGGATGTCTTGGAAGAGGTGTCATTGGCCTTCCTCTTGGACTGGGTCTGCAACTCGATTTCCCTCCTCCTCGCTGCATTTATGATCGCGGATAAATTCGAGAATTCCTGCATGCTAACGAATTCCCGAATCTCGGTACGTGGGATGGTCGTGTACCGGCTGACCAACCAGGCCTCGTTCCAAGCAAACGAGGGGCAAAAAGATAGCATCTCCAAGAACTTGGCGTTCAGGTCGCTAACGGACTCGGTAGTCTGCTGTAAGGCCATGAACTCTTGCTACATTCGCTGCTGCTCCACCTTAGGCACATATTGTGCCTCGAACCTCTCCACAAATTGGGCCCAAGACATGGCCCTCACTTCTTCTTCATTCAATAGAGCGGTGATGGTGTTCCACCATATCTTTCCCCTTTTTCGCAGCTGATTCATGGCGATCACTACTTTGTACTGGTCTGGACACCCAACAGTTATGAATGTGCCCTCAACATCTGACACCTAGTGCTTAGCAGCAACTGGTTCGGATTCACCGTTCCAAAGAGGAGGGCTACACTTGCTGAACTTCTCGAAGTAGTATGCCGAATCCTGAACAGGTAGAGCCGGTAACGCTCCCCCGGGAATAGCCGCGAGGCGCTCATCCAGAAGAGCACCGACTTGGTTGATTATGTCGTTGGTCACACCCGCGATTAGTTCGTTGAAAGCGTTATTGAATACCTCAGCGACAATATCCCTAACTTGCTCCATTTGGAGCTGATTAAGTCGAGCAGGCGGAGCCATTGGTATCCACAGAAGAAGGAAAATCGTAGAAACAATTCAGCCTAGATATTTCTAGGAAAACAAAACACTCAGCTTGCCGGAAATTTTTCAACCTTGCCCCGACCCGAAACCGGCACCGATGTTTCAAATACTAGGGGCCCTTCTACTACCTTCCACACAAGTTCCAATTTCGCATTCGCGTCTAGTTTTAAAATTTCCAGTTCGCTCTAGCCGTTAATTTTACAACCCTCTCACATGTTAACACTAACTAAGTGTGTAATCAAACATTTTAAGGCTAGTAGAATCCAATTCATAGTCAACAATTTAACATAAACATTTAACATAAGAAATAAGGCTTACTTGGCTGGCTGATTGGCACACCGTGACATCTTCCACTACTAGTCTTCAGAAGGTTTGAAAAATATTTTAAAAAGAAAATAAACACTTATAGAGCCTCAAATTTGAGTCTAGAACATCCACAAGAATGCCTAGTTCCCTCAAACTGTGGCTCTGATACCAACTTGTGACACCCAAATTTTTACAAAAATTTTAAACTTTTAAAACCCATCTTAAACTAAATTAAAAAAACTCAAATAGTCATAACATAATCCATCAACTTAATAATCATATAAAATAAGTGCGGAAGTAATAATAATAATAATAAGGTCCCAACAAAAATAACTAGTAGCGATGTCCCGGTGCTCCATGTCAAGCCTTAGCCTCTTTCATCTTAACACCTGAAAAGTTATAAGGGAAACCGTAAGCACAAAGCTTAGTGAATTGAAACACAGACATTGTACTTGTTGGATATAGTGTCTAAGTCCATAACTTTATTTGGTATGTACTTGACCCGACCCGGCATGGTCTATTTGGGTTGCATGGCATTGCAATACTTGGATAGACTAAATGAGAGAATAAGGCACTTATGATTATTAATATATTATAAGTTCTAATATATTAATAATAGTATTATTTAATTAGTATTGATCAAGTATTAATCTAGGATTAATTTGGTGATCAAAGTTAGACTAATTAAATATATAGGGTTGATTATGACAATCATCAATTCTTTTATGGTGGATTAATGATCCATGGTTTATGGGTTATGGATGTAACCAAATAGAGCTCCATGGATAGTCCATGGGAGTTACAAATCCATGGGTCATGGGAAATCAAGAGTCATGACAATTAAGGGCATTCATGTGTAAACCCTAATTGTGACAACACTATAAAAGGAACCCTATGGCTAGTAAAAAGTGGACCTAGTGGACATAGTGTTACTAGAGAGGGCATAACCAATTTTGAGTGCTAGAAGTATTCTCTCAAGTTATTCCAAGTCTTGTGGTGTTGTGTGAAGCATTTGAGGCACAACATTTGGGGTGCTAGGCTCACAAAGTCTTGAAGGAATCCAAGCAACAACAAGGTATGTATTTCTACTAGTTTGATGTTTTATGTAATCCCCATGCCATGCTAGTTAGGAAATAACCTTGAAAAAGAAATTTGCATGTATATAGAGAAAACATAGATTCAAGGTTATTAGGGTTGCATGTACACTTAGGAAGTGTTAGAATGCTCAAAACCCATCAGTGGTATCAGAGCCTAGGATTGTTTTCTGTATACTTGATGCAAAACTGCTTAAAAATCGAAAAATTCTGCATTCTGACGACTGGACTCGCCGAGTCCATGGGGAGGACTCGCCGAGTCCATGAACAAATTCATCCTACTCGACGAGTAGAATAATGCACTCAGCGAGTAGGAGCGTGCTGGGCAGTTTTTTCGAGTTTTGTTGCTGGAAATGGATTAAGATCATTATCCCAATCTGTTTTGGACTTGTAAAATCTGTTTTTCAAAATGATAATGATTATGTTAACCCATTTTACATGACTTATATCAATTTTCAAGTATTGTATATGTTTATATGATTTTCTTGAAATTGTTTGATATGAATATTTGTTCTTATGAGTTTTTAGAAGATCATAGAAATTATGTGTAACCTCCATGTGTGTTTAATTCATGATCTTAATGGCAATGATGGTGTCCATAACTTGTCCTCAAGTTATGGATAACCAAAAGTCACTTCTTTAAATTGTAATTAAAGAACTAAAGAGGTTTCATAAAATGAAGAGTCTTCATTTTATGAACCATTAAAACTCATAACTTACAAATTGAAGAGACTTGGAATAGTTTCAATTCTTGCCCTCAAGTTTTGGAATTTGAAAAGCCTTACACTTTAATTCCAAATTGAACTCTTAGAATTTTTAAAGGTAAAATTCAAGCTTTATGGACTTCATTAAATTAATTAAAGTGTTTAATTAAAAGAGTTAATAATTCCATAAAGACATGGTTTAAGTTTAATTAAATTAAGTATAGTTTAATTAATAGATTAAACCACCAAGTATTTTAAATGTTTAAAATACACCCTTATACTATTATTATAATTTTAATTATATAGATATGTATAAGAATATGTCATTCTTACCGTTAGTAGGCCTCATTCACAAAGCCGGTCTATAAGGGGGGTATAAGGTTGTTGCCTATAAAATGGTGACTTAATGGGTGTCCACTCTCACCCACCGCTTCCTTGATCGATGGAGGGTCGTTAGCCGAACAGGTAGGATACGACTTTAAATACTCGTTAAAAGTATAATGAATTATAAAGTAACTATACATTATAAATTCCCAATCTTAGTTACTTTAGGAAAATGTGAAATTGGTGCTAGCCCATAAAATTACACTTTGTACCTTACCAAGTCGTTAGTGGAGCGTGTGTGGTTAACCGGCACACTAACATGGACTAGTAAGAGTGGCAAAGGGTAACTTGACTTTATTATAGATCGGTGGAGCGTGTGTGGTTAACCGGCACATCGATTAGGTAATATTGTTGAGGGTACCAAGTCAATTTGTATGGTTATTCACACCTTGTTTGTGATCCTCGGCATCCCAGTCACAAACTTGAGAGGGCACAATCGAGATTCAAACATGCCATTGAAAGTTCAATGTATCTCAAAAGATCTAGGAGTTTCAAATCCAATTAAAAACTTAATTATATTTTGTTTTTATGGTAGGAAATTGGTAAATCGTCATTTACCTACCTTCAACTATTTTATAATTTGGATTACGGCATCCCTCTTCCAGTTATAAATAGGTTGTTGGGTCCTAGCCTTAATATTTCATATTGGGTGTTATATTAAGGACTTTAAATCAACTAACTTGAATTTCTCCCATTATAGATGTCTAGTTTAGACAGCTATGGTCTTCCCAAATCTTTAGGAAGAAGCTTTCTAATGAAGATGATATCCCGAATGGCAATCAAGGTGAAAGATCAATCCCTTTGTTATGCATTAGTGGGACTGGAAATCATACTTCACTTCCTCCACCTCCTCCAAAAAATCTTCTTATCCCACAAGTTTCAAGACATGATAAGTTCTAAGTCACTCAATCCATATTGGCAAACAAAGTCTATATGTGCTTAGGTCTTGGAGATTAAGTCACATATTGACAAGCCGGGAGAGTCGGGTGTCGAAGTCTCAAGGTAGCTGGCTGTTGACTTGGTCACTCCCTGATAACATATCACGACATGACCCTTAATGATCTTACCTATTTGCTTGATGATGTTGAATCAGCAATGATTTGGAGCATTGGTAAAGCAAAATTTGATTGGAAGATCAACTTCCCACACATCCATGGACATTGACAATGGTAACATTGGAAGTCCAGAAAAACTTTCTCTTCCCAATTGAAAGGGATTGGCCATAGTCAACTCGGTTGACCAAATGGTAAAGAGAAAGGCTAAGTCTGTGATAGTCCCGTGTACCGTTTCCAAAGAGTCCATATGTTTCTGTTGCCAAAGGAAGGGCATTGGTTGCGAAGCTGCCAAATTTACCTAAAAGTCCATAAGGATAGTAAAGTCAAATGTTTGACTCTACTTCAGGTAAAGTCCATTGTCTAACTCTATTAAGTTTCTATTCTGAGATTCTTATTACATGATGTGACTGGGTCACATGTTGATGTTTTAAGAATCAAAGAAAAGTGAAGAAACTTAAAGGAAGTATATGCTGATTCTGATCGCGAAGAGGGATTTTGATCGCATGGTTCGGTGATCAGAATTTTGAGCTATTACTTAAGAGTTGAGACATATTGCTTAGGAATAGATAACAACAAGGTTTTCATATGGGTTGTAAGGATAAGTTTTCCGCAAAGTTTTAAAATAAAGAAAAGTTTTGATTTTATTTATTTTAAGTATCCTTACAATGGCATTTGTGAAAAATTGTTGATTATATGTTTCCATTAATATCAATATTTGAAAATGGATTTGATTCTTTCATTTGTGGTAGTATCATAATTTACCAAATAAGGAAAGATTCTCATCGCCCAAGTTTCAGTTAGATAGAAACTTGGAATCATGCAACTTGTATTGTATGATGAATGAGAAGTTTTTGTCTTTGGGAAATTAAGACTAATTCCTTGTTCACATGTACATGTGAGTCAAGTGAAGGACTAAAAGATTGGGTACACTTGGTTGTGTGCTGGTCAGGTCCACCACAAAGATAGATAAGATTATTCGTTATGATTTACTAAAGTTTAGTAAATATGGTTATGCTTACGAGTTTAAGTGTAATTCTGAAACATTGGAAAAGTTTCAATGTATGGCAGAATGAATAAGAAGAATCAAATAAGGCAGAAAGATAAAAGTTTCTCCAATCTGAAGAGATGGGAGAGTACTTGTGTATTTTGTTTTATGATTATCTTAGTGATTATGGAACCATATCACAATTGATCCTCTAAGGACACCTTAGTATGTTTGTTGCCTGAGGAGAGGAATCGTGAATTGTTGAAATGGTTAAATCAAAAGATAATTCATACTTCGTGCCAAAAACAAATCCTGGAGTTATACTCCAAGATTGTAACTTGAGTGACATAGTCTTTAGAAAGTTCACAACACTTGTCAAATGTAGAGTAAGATGTTTCCTATTCTTGTACATTTGAGATTGGTAAGTTGTGATGTTTTGGATAAAACAAAGACCAGCTAAGACCAATAGTGAGAAGTGTTTAACTTGATAAGAATCCGCACTAGATCTTGAATATTTGTTTTGTCAAGGAATGGTTCTTGACAAAGAGAAGTCTTATATGTCAAGAGGATAGTGGGAGTCTAAATGATTCTGAAATAGTTTGAAGAACTAAATCAAGAGTTTTGTTAATCACTAGCCCACGACTTGAGGTTTGTAACCTATCGTGTTGACATATTCTTGTTTCTGTGTCTGTTCCAGTTGAAAGTTGATTATGCTTGTGAGTTCTATGAGTTCTCAATTGTTTGCATAACAACCCGGAAGCAATGGTGGGCATTGTGCTACCAGGTGGCAAGAAATTAAGATTGCACAAGTTCAGTCCCTATGAATTTGGAAGTGTCACTAACCTAGTCCTGTGATTATGGTTATGACAAATTCACATGGATAGGAACACATACACCATAAAATCTAACTGTCATAAGGTTTCTCTTCGATTCATGAAAATGGTGGTGAGGAAACGCTTCCACTAAGAAGATTTTAAGTAGATAGCGGTTGTGATATTTGCATTCTCATATAGTTAGTGGAGCGTGTGTGGTTAACCGGCACACTAACTAGTGAAAATTGCAAAAGGTCTAGACAAACATGTGAGCTATCTAAGGAAAGGTGTATGTTTTTGATAAAGTCTTATCAAAGCAATCTAGTATCAGAAATATGAACTTTGGTAAGAAAGTCAATAAAGTATTGATTTCTAGAAGTCCAGTAGATTTCTGAGTACATGTCAAAGCTAGTGGGAGCATAAAGTGTTATGCTGGTAATCATTATGCTAGTGGGAGCATGACGATTATGTTAAATATTGCAGGCTAGCAATGTTAATTATAGAAAACAAAAGTTTCAATTCGCCTTGAAAAAAGTTGTTTTGCTATAATTAAGGGAGAGGATTTTATACTTCACTCCAATTCTACAAGCTTAGATTGAGAATTTAATCTACTTTAGTCAAGAATATATATGAATGTTATGTTGGAATGGTTTAACATAAGGAAATTCTATATATGTTGCGTTCTCAAAATTCGATTATGATTACGGAATCCCTCTTCATAGTTCGAATTATGAAAACATGGCAAATAAAAATTTTTATAGCATAAATCATGTCCCATATGCTTTGGGTATAGGTTTGATTACATGTGCTATAATATTCATCCATTCTAAATTTTCCAAATGCCTAGGGCATTAAGATGGAAAAAGAAATAGAACTGGAAATGACTAAAATGATTAAGCAAAGTTGTCGAGGACAATCTGAGGTTTACCAAAGATTGGTTGCTCATGGACAATTAGAAGTATAGAGTAAGGACCATATTGACATATTTTGAAAAGAGGCAACTCTTGTTCAGAAGTGATGGTCAAAATGGTAATATGGAATTGTCTTTATAGGTGGAAGTTATTCTTTGAATCTGTGTAAGATTAAAGAACTTAATGCTAAGAAGGATGTTCAAAGGAATGTACTTTGAATTTGAGACTTCATTTCCATGGAATTGTTTTCCATTGGAATACTTTGTAATTTCTGTTGCCAAGTCTTTGTGACTTCTGTGCATAGTCATTACAAGGGGATCATTGCATATAAGTTTAGAATCTAACAGATTACAGTAGATGGTAAGAGTTTGGTATTCTTTCATTTACAACGAGGATTGGAATTGTGAAATTAGCATCATTGGAATATTGTCAATTGATCTATTTCACAAAGAGAGGACCATATGTAAACATAGTATGCATACTTGGAGTATGGCATAATTGTTGTTTGGAAAAACATAGTGTACATGCTTGGAGCATGGGACAACTAATGTTTTAATTCAAGCATAAAGTTGATTAATCGAAACATAAATAATGAGTAATCAATATGGTGCTTAAATAAAATGTGTTTTTATTTACACTCAAAGTGTTGGGGCCATATAAGATTAGTATTATTCTTATGTTTCACTTTGCATGTTTTGACTTCCAGAATAATTATGTTATGGTATATATCATATTATTCAAACCATCCACAGTCAGTCATATGTTGGAAGTAGATATGAATCAAGACTGTCATGAATTTGGCTTGTATGATTTGTCTAAAGTGCTTTAGACAATGCAATGGTTGCTACAACATTCATGAGTACTCATAAGGGCTGAGTATTGGATTCAACCCACGCTCACTTGCATCACTTCATGGAATTTATCTCGAGTGATCGTGAGACGGTAATATCATATAAATCTTCAAACGTAGAGATATGAGTTGTTGACTATGAGTTGGTTATTCATTGATTGTACGAAAACGCATTGGTAACTCGATGTTATAAAACGTGCCTTTGTGAATAATTCAACAAGTAGTTAGTACAAGCATATCAGTCGAAGTTTATCTGTTCCTTCTAGAAATAGAAGCGATATCTGGGCCCCTCGATGATTTGGTTTGACTTATGTACCGGGCCCGGTCAGAACCTAATTGATGTGTTCAATTTAGTTCTATGTCGAAACAAATCAGAGATCGAGAAACAAATGTTGGACAATAAGTAAGACCATGTTCCATGTGTTTGTCCGGCTGATATCATGAGAACAGAGGATTATATGATCACTTATCTTAAATGGCGTATCATCATCATCTCAGTTCCGAGAGACTTTGAAAGAGCTACGATTGCTAGTCGGATTTTGAAGTCATATTTGCAAATATAGTTATTAGACTTATCCAAGTGGGAGACTGTTGGATATAGTGTCTAAGTCCATAACTTTATTTGGTATGTACTTGACCCGAGCCGGCATGGTCCATTTGGGTTGCATGGCATTGCAATACTTGGATAGACTAAATGAGAGAATAAGGCACTTATGATTATTAATATATTATAAGTTCTAATATATTAATAATAGTATTATTTAATTAGTATTGATCAAGTATTAATCTAGGATTAATTTGGTGATCAAAGTTAGACTAATTAAATATATAGGGTTGATTATGACAATCATCAATTCTTTTATGGTGGATTAATGATCCATGGTTTATGGGTTATGGATGTAACCAAATAGAGCTCCATGGATAGTCCATGGGAGTTACAAATCCATGGGTCATGGGAAATCAAGAGTCATGACAATTAAGGGCATTCATGTGTAAACCCTAATTGTGACAACACTATAAAAGGAACCCTATGGCTAGCAAAAAGTGGACCTAGTGGACATAGTGTTACTAGAGAGGGCATAACCAATTTTGAGTGCTAGAAGTATTCTCTCAAGTTATTCCAAGTCTTGTGGTGTTGTGTGAAGCATTTGAGGCACAACATTTGGGGTGCTAGGCTCACAAAGTCTTGAAGGAATCCAAGCAACAACAAGGTATGTATTTCTACTAGTTTTATGTTTTATGTAATCCCCATGCCATGCTAGTTAGGAAATAACCTTGAAAAAGAAATTTGCATGTATATAGAGAAAACATAGATTCAAGGTTATTAGGGTTGCATGTACACTTAGGAAGTGTTAGAATGCTCAAAACCCATCAGTACTAACATTCATATTTAGTAACCCTAATCCATTTTCCAATTATAATTATATGATAAGGGCAAAGAATGACTCAATGCCTATAATACAAGAAGGACTTGTACGTTTGAGCCGCACCGGGAAGATCCCGTATCATTTGGCCCTAATCACCGCACCTCATGATGAGTATTACGTTGGTGATATTACCTACCCACCGCACCGGTAAATCCGTATCCTTTGGTGGTGTCCCCATATCCATAATTAGTTACATACAGTGCACATGTACGAATTAAAACAATAGTTGTATAGCATGCTCTTATAAAGAATTCAAATAATCACACACGAGCTAACTAGCAAATACAATCATCAATACAACGGTGTGAGAGAACTGACCTTGAGTGAGTAGTAAGGATAGCTAACAATCAAATAATGCTACCAAGCTTGAGCAAACTTCAAAACCTCACCTAAGAAGGACTAAAGTTTAGAAAGGAGAAGTAATGAAGCTATGAGTTGAGAAAAGAGTAATCACATCAAGGACTCTAAAACATACCTGCTGTTCAAAACGGATTTACTCCAAAATATAAAACAGAAACAAAGCTTTAACAAAATTTTATAGGAAACTATGATTGTTCAGGATTCGAAAACTATAAAGAACTCCTTCTAACTGCTGTCTCCAACAGGACAGTCAAGTGATGTTGGCCAATTCTACCTAACTTTTGAGTAGAACTCGTCCAAACCAAAATTCAGAGAAGTAAAGGACATACATATGAAAGTCTCAGAGTTGGAATTGAATGAAAATCATTTCCCAAGATCCGGATATAAAATTCACATTGTGGACAATCACAGCACTAGTAAAAGCTGGTGACTGCCCACTGATCTGGAGTGTGGATCCATTATAACCAATTTATAATTGGAAACAACACCTCATGTGCTCCAGATCTTAAATTCATAATATAAGGAACATATAGAAACTTGGAATCACTCTGGATCCTTTTCCAAGCCTTAGAAATGATGAAAACAAAATGACATATCAGAACAGACGCGGATCAGACTTAACAGAAAAGATGCCATTCGTGCCCATAGATAAAGTCCTTATCAGTGATGTTGGCCTCCTTATGAAAGTTAGCCAACTAAATTTGGGAACTTCGGGCACTGGTTTGGGTTCTGTTTGAGTTCTAGAGCTCCAGATATGATTTTTACAAAATGACTACATATCTGATGGAAAACAGAATTGTAGCCACTTGTGATTCCTTTTTGGCTTATCCATCCTTCTCCCTTTGAAACACATTTTAGGATGTGTTCATCATCCCGATTCAGTCCCCATGATCATGGTGGTACTAATAATCAACATGAAAATAAACATTAGGATTTCATTTAGCCACAAGAATGTAATAATAATCAACATGAAAATAAACATAAAACACATAAAATCACCATTCTCCCTTTTAGGGTTTCCATGATATTTTGCAACATGTAATCACCTAGATCCATCATCCACCATGTATGGGGTGAAGATAGGATCTTGAGATGATGTATAACATACAATTCTTTGCAAATAACAAAAGAGATACAAATCAAATAAGAAGGAGTAGAAGTGAAGATGAAATCATAAAACCAGAACAAGGTTATGAATCAAGTTGTAGGAAATGATAAGGAGGTTCATACCAATACGAATCAAGGCTGGAAATGAACAAGAATTAAGCTCCAAACAACAGCCCCTGGGCTGCTCTTGATCCCAACGAGAGAGAGAAGGATGTCGTGAGGGGGAGAGAGAGAGAGAGGATAGGGTTTAGAGTGTTTTTCTTGTGTGTGTTCCAAATGACTCAATTAACACATTAAGTACTATTAACTAGATGAATTTTGCAAATAGGCCCATAGCCCATGGACTTCAATTGTATCGTTTAACACCCTTGGAGATGCAGGAGTTGTCTACGCAACTGCAAGATCAGCTAGACAGGGGGTTTTTCAGACATAGTAGTTCGCCATGGGGAGCATTGATCATGTTTATGAAAAAGAAGGACGGTTCACACAGGATGTATATTGACTACTGAGGTGGAATACGTTAACGGCGAAGGACCGTTACCCACTCCCGAGGAATGATGATTTATTTTACCAACTCCAGGGTGCATCTTGGTTCTCCAAGATTGATTTGCAGTCCGATTATCATCAGATGAGTGTCAGAGAGGAGGGTGTATAGAATATGGATTTCAGAAGTCATTATGGTCATTACGAGTTGATGGTGATGCCATTCGGACTCACTAAAGCACTAGCAACATTCATGGATCTCATGAATAAGGGTATGTAGACCGATGTTGGATCGGTCCACGATTGTGTTGATTGATGATATCTACTCTAAGACTAAAGAGCAACATGAGGAAAACTTGCGGGAGGTTTTGAGACCCTGAGGATAGAGAGGTTGTATGCCAAATTCTCTAAATGTGAGTTTTGGCTGCACGAGGTGCATTTTTTGGGGCACGTTGTCCACCAAAAGGGTATAATGGTTGATCCGACCATAATTGAGGCCTTGATGCGGTGATAGATTCCGAGTACACTGTTATAGATTCAGAGCTTTCTAGGTCTCACGGGTTATTATTGAAGATTTATCCAGTATTTCTCCAAGATTGTTATACCATTAACCCGTTTGACGAAGATAATGTTACTTTGCGATGGGGACCCGATTAGTAGACAACTTTTGAGACATTTGAGGCAGAGATTATGCAAGGCCCTAATTCTCATCCTTCCCGAGGGTATGGATGATTTTGTAGTTTATTGTGATTCGTCTATCTTGGTATTGGGGCTTGTACTCATGCAGAGGGGTCACATGATTGCTTACGCTTCGAGGAAGCAAAAGCCTCATGAGTCGAATTACCCTACACAATATTTAGAGTTAGGGGTTGTGGTTTTTCCCTTCAAGATTTGGAGGCATTACTTGTATGAGTTATGTGTACTATCTACACTAAGCATAAGAGCTATAGATATCTGATGGATCAGCCGAACCATAATATGAGATAATAGAGGTAGTTGGTTGTCGTGAAGAATTATTATTGTAAGATTCTATATCACCCAGGGAAGCCCAAAGTTATGGCCGATTCTTTGAGCCGAAAGGAGTGAGTAGATCCATCATGGATCTATGCTTGAGGATGGTTATTGTTTCTCCTATTTTAGACATGATCAAGAAGGTTCAGGTGGAAGGATTGAAGAAGGGTAATTAGAAGGCAGAGCGAATCATGGAATAGATTCCATTGTTTGGTACAGATAGTCAGGGTTTGTTAAATCAGTGTGGAAGGATTTGGGTCCCAACTGTTGTGGGGTTAGACATACAGTACTAGAGGAGGCTTGTAAATCGAAGTTTTCGATCTGCCCAGGGGTCACGAAGATGTATAGATATCTGAAGTTGAGTTATTGGTGGCCCTGTATGAAGATGGAAATGGCGTGGTTTGTGGATCAGTGCTTGAATTTCCGGAATGTCAAGGCCAAATGTCGGAGACTATAACACCCGTCAAAATTAGGTCAATAACAATCACATGTGATTATGCCAATCATGTAATGTGATTTTGTTAAACTAGTAAAGTGACAAACTTACTATGTAATTCCTGATAAATTCTAATACAAGTGTGAACTTTTATGATACAACTCAAAGTATACGTCCATGCGATTCCAAAAATATAGAGAACGTCTAAATCTGACTTCGTGTGAAGAAGTTATGATAAACCGAACACTATAAATCTCTATAATAAGAGGAATTTAAAATATACTTAGAGTTATCTATTGGAGTCTAAAAGAGAGTTGTAGTGCTTGTAAATACCTACGCGTGGATATAAAGAACATCAAAAATGGAGTTCGTATGCAAAAGTTATGGCCTTCCGAAGATGTCGCTGTCAGAAACCCTAATTTGACCGAACTCACGACGTCAGCATAAAAACTCACGACGTGTGGAGTCAAAATGCCACATTTCGAAGCTAGAAGTCTATGGAACGATAACCCAAAAGATCACGACGTGAGCAAGGTTTTCTCACAACGTGAGGACGCTGCAGGACACTATTCGGGGGTAGAAAACACGCGTTAAAGCTATGGGATAACTCTTACCGTAATTCACAACGTGAACCTATCATTTCTCACGTCGTGAGGTACAAAAATCTTCCTATAAATATCAAGTTCGGCCATTTTCTTTCTCACACCTGATCTCCTTCCTTCTCTCTCGTTTGCTGAAGCCGTTTCGCTTCCCGAGCCCGGTGATCGCGAACCTCTGACTGTTTTCAGTTAGATTCTATCGAAGCACCATATTAAGGTGAGTTTCACGGCCCCACTTTCTAACATTTCGGGGGAAAACGCATGCTAAATATTGTATATACGTTGTTATTATTATGTCTATATGATAGTATATTAGTATCAACGTAGATAGTTATAATAACCAAGATAAAATTGTTTTAAATATAATATGTTGAATATATAGAACTATTATCAACTTGTTAGCATGTTATTATGCTAATGTAGATCTTGAGTTATACTTAGGATTCTATATATATGTTGTGTGCGATATAGTTCCCAAGTTGTATTCGGAAGTTCTATATGTTAATTTATAAAGTATGTGTTATTATTGGTTTTATGTCAAGATAAAACTTGGTATGCTATATGTTGTTATTGTTAGTTTTATGTCAAGATAAAACTTAATATGTTATATGTTGTTGTTATTGGTTTTTTGTTAAGAGAAAACCTGGTTTTACTTCAAGTTATAGCTGTTATACTGCCTAAATGTTATGAAGTTAGGAGTACTGTTTAAAAGCATAGTCTAGTAACTTAGGGTTTTAGACATGAAAATGCTTTTGTTGTTAGAGCTATGGGAAGTCGTCGAAGTATACATGAGTAATTGTATTCATCAACTAAGATTGGGGATCTTAGCGGAAATCCTCTGAAATGTAACCGTTAATCTCGTGTGAGCGAGGAAGTCGTGTATAATTAGTATACGGGTTGACCACCCTACTTGTGATTGTTAGCTACAGTCAACCATAAGCAAGTGACGAACTATACTTTTATTTGTTTATTGTTCCGGCGTCGATGAAATGTGCGGTGCTCCTCATTGAAATCATGAGTGGGTTGTCCTCATGGAAATCATGAGTGGGTTGTCCTCATGGAAATCATGAGTGGGTTTTATCAGAGGTATTATGTCATAGCAGCCGTTACAGGCTAATGGTAGCAAATTGTTCGAAAGATTATACTTTGTCGTATACAAGTATTAATGTTAAGTATAAGCTTCCCCCTACTTATACCCTAGGTACTACTTGTATATTAAGTACATAATTATACCTAAAACACATACTCGTATAGAACTGAAATAGATTTATACGTAGCAGTTTCACTCGTATAGAATTGAAATAAGATTTATACGTAGCAACTTTCGTTTGTATGGAATTACAAACACTTATATTCATAGTATATGAGACTTATAGGTAAACTACTCATTTGGTAAGTAAAATTTTATACCTAGGATATATATATACTAAACGTTGGAGAGTCAAAATGATACTTTCAAAACTATACTTTTGAACTTGGAATGTAGTCAAAACCTGTGAACTCACCAACTTTATGTTGACGTATTTTTAAATGCATGTGTTTTCAGGAAGTTGATAACTATGATACGAGAAATGACGTTACACTGCCTAGTGTTTCCGCCGACGGCCGGGGTGTGACAGAGACCCCACGACAAGATGTATCCGTTACCCATTCCCATGTGGAAATGGGAAGAGATCACCGTGGACTTCATTACAAAGTTCCCGAGGACGACATGTTGGGTCGATTCTATATTGATCATTGTTGATAAATTGACCAAGAGTGCTCATTTCATACCTATTATGGAGAGAATCTTCATTGAGAAATTGGCAGATATCTGCATTAGATAAGTGGTGGTAGGTGCCCGTTTCGGCGGTTTCTGATCGAGATGTTCGCTTGACCTCCATATTTTGGAGGAAATTTTATAAGGAGTTGGGAACTCAACTGCTTTTCAGTACAACATACCACCCCAGACAGATGGTCAGAGCGAGCAGACTATTCAAGCACTCGAGGATATGTTCAGGGCATGTGTGTTGGTTTTCGGTGGAAGTTGGGATACTTATCTACCTTTGGTTGAGTTCTCCTACAACAATAGCTATCATGCCAGTATAGATCGACCACCTTTTGAGATGTTGTAAGGAAGGAAGTGTCAGACCCCAATTTTTTGGGGCGATGTCGGTCATCGGATCATGGGGAGTATTGAGGTAGTACTCAAGACCATCGATTTGATACAACAAGTAAGTGATAGGTTGCGAATCGCGCAAAGTCGACAGACGAGCAATGTTGACCTTTTTCATTCAAACCTCGAGTTTCTGGTCAGAGATCTTGTGCAAATGAAGGTGTCAACTTGGAAAGGTATCATCCAGTTCAGGAAGCAGGACAAGTTGAGCCCCAGGTATATAGGTCCTTTCAGGATTATTTCTCGGGTAGGCTAGGTGGCATATCGACTGGATCTTCCCAACGAGTTTAGTCAGATTCACAATACCTTTCACGTCTCTCAACTGCGGAAATGTTTGGCATATGAGTCCATAGTGGTTCATTTGGATAATATCCAGGTTGACGAACACCTGAATTATATAGAGAGACCCATCACGATTCTCGACATTAAGGGTTCTTAGTGGACTTGATAATCCAAGGCCGAGATGAGGGAACTCTACCCCGAGTTGTTTATGGTAAAGGACTTCAAGAACGAAGTATGGTTCAAGTGGCGGAGAGTTGTAACATCCGGATCCCGATGTATGAATTTTATTTACACATACACAAACACACACACACACAGATATATATATATATATATATATATATATATATATATATATATATATATATATATATATATATATATATATATATATATATATATATATATATATATATATATATATATATATATATATATATATATATATAAATTTGGGTTTCCACGACGTAGTGATGGCATCACCACGACGTGGCCATTTGCTTGATGATCGTGTGTTTTAATTGGGTGCCACGCTGTGGCACTAAGTGGGCACACCGTGGCGACAATTTTGGGCCAAACTCTAATTTTCGACCTATAAGCCCTATTTAAATGAAGTTAAGGCTAGGGTTTACTCCACCCTTAGCCTCTATCACCCTCAAATGACTCCATTACAAACCCTATTCCTCTTTGGAGCTTTTGTGCTCACTTTTTCAAGTTCATGGTGGCTTTGAATGAAAAAGAAGAATATTTATTGCATTGACTCAACAAGTAAACCTCCCCTTCACATGTAAGCATCTTCTGGACCCTTTGTACGTCCTAATGTTCCTATTTTTTCTTGTATTTTTTCATAGATCTAGGTTTATGGCATATTATTGTCCCTTTGAGGTGGTTTGAGTGGATTGAAGAGGTAAAGTGTAACATCCCAAAATCACGGTAAAATACTTCATTTTTAAATTAAGAGAAATCATCATTTTCAAAGAAAACCCATATCAAAACCAAGTATCAACTACAAATATCCCAAGATAATTGTATCACAAAATCTTCCTGAAACATGTTATCGAAGAATGTGTACGATCACACCTTTGCTTTCCCCCGATCATCTGAAGCACCTAGAACCATAACAATCAAACTGTAAACACGAAGCTTATAGAGTTCCCCCAAAATACCACCACATAAACATACAGATAACAACATGCATACGTGATCCTTATGCATGAATGGACCTCCTCATAGGCCTACAGACTATCAGGACCACTCTCAGAGCCTTCAACATGACTGGATCGCCGCACTGGGTATTCACTCTATCTGGACTGCTCTCCAGGCCTTCGGCCTGACTGGACCACCTTGTAGACCTTGGCCTTCAGCACCAGCTGGTCTGCCTTAACCCAACAAGCCATAACATACCGACATATACAATAAAAGTCAATAATCAGCAAATACAGGTAGTTCTATAGATCTACTAGTCTAACACATATCCAACACCACATGTAGTCTTACAAATATACGAGTCTAACAAATAACCAAATAACTCATATCTCAGCATAACAACATAAAACAAAACAACATATCTAATCCAATTGGTCGACCTTGGTGCCTACGACCCATAAATAAAGAGTGAAAAACTCACCTGAATCGAAGAACTCAGAAACACTACGATACGATCCCTTTTTATGCACTAGTTGCACTTGGAAACCCACTAACACCGGAACAAAATAAAATCTCAATCAATAGTCCAAAATCCTCATGTTTGATCCAAATTCAAATTTGGTCAAAAGTCAACAGTAAACAAAAGTCAACAACAGTTAAATTCCAAGCCAGCCGAGTACGCCCAATGTACTCCACATATGCCTAGCGTACGTGATTCAAGGCCAGTACGCGCAACGTACTCTCAGGTAAGCCCAACGTACATACGTCGAAGTTAATTCCTTCCTTTGGTGCTTAATCCCTTAAGACCATTTGTCCAGAGCTCAGACCTAGACGCAAAACATCGACGTAAGTCATAAAGTTTCCACATTACGACATTCCATGTCTAGAAAAGGTCCAAAACCTAAAACCCTAACTTATTTATCCGTTTAGAAAGATTAAGTCTTGCATGGAAGGAAGGGAAGGACCAAGATCACATTTTTATGGTTCATAATACCTCCATAATGGATAATGTTTCCAACTTTATCCATTAGACGGGTCCAAGAAACCAAGATCTAGTCTTTTGAAGTTTTAAAGGGACTAAAAGTGCATCTTTCTTACCTAATCCATTAAGTCCAAGTTTCCAACCTTTAGATCTGAATCAAAATGATATTTATATGGATAAACTTTCCAACTTTATCAATAACAAGGTCACAAGCTTTCAAGATCTAAAACTTATGCACTAAAGAGACCAAAAGCTCATAGCATCCAAAACTAGCAAGATCTAACAAATGCTTCATCAAAATTCAAGCTTTTTACCCTTAGATGAAATATCAAGGTGAAGAAGATCTGGATCTACAAGCTCCAATGTAACTAAGACTTCTACAATGAGATCCTTCTTCTCCAAGATGAACCAAGAACACTCCAAAACACTTAAAAACTCAAGGATCTCACAAATAGGGCTAGGGTTACGGTATTATGGTTAGAGAGAATGGCTGCTGAAAGAAATAAGGGTTTGAGGAAGTTAAGGTGCTTAAATAGGTCTTCAAATCCCGAAATTAGGGTTTAGGTTTTGATCGTGTACGCCCAGTCATTTCCTGATATGCCCAGAATACACGCTGTATGCCCAACGTACTCAGCTTAACCCAAAATCTTCTTAACTTCTAACCGTCATAAATTCTTCATTCTATCTCCATTTTCGATGATCTTTATATCCATAGAAAGTTATTGAAGAGCCCTACAATACTATCTAGATATCATGGACTAAAAACTTCTCGAACAAAAATCCATATTTCATGCAAGAACTTCGCCTATGATTTTTCCCTTTCTACCCTTCGCCCCAATATGCAGTTCAAGGCTTAAATCTCTTAACCATCATTATCTCCATCCACAAGGACTAAACTTTACATGCTTAACTCCCAAAGCCTTTACACAATTAACTTCTGAACCATGACCATTAAATAAGAAATGACATGAAATTGGATGTTAAATTAAGTTTGCAACTTTATGGATTCTCTATGTCTTAAGAGCATTGTATCTTATAGATCTTGGAAATGGTAGTGATTTGGAGTCTTTTCTTGAAGTTGGGTTTTTATTGCATCTTCGACCTAGATATCGGAAGGACATACATGGGTATGCATGTCAATAAATTTTACATTTTTAGGGTTCAAAAGGAGCACTATGGTGTTTATGGAAGTTTTGGTGCAACGTCCGAAAAATTTAAAACCAAAAATTTTGTTTTTATAATAATAAAACCATCAACCAAATGATTTTATAAAACTATAAGGAAAATCACTGTATATCGATCGATCATCCCAATACATCAAAGTTAAATATGGTGGAAATCATGGTGTGTGCCATGCGATCATCTCGAGCTCTTACCCTTTGATCGCGAAGTACCTGAAACATAAACTGAAAACCGTAAGCATGAAGCTTTGTGACTTCCCCAAAATACTTCATACCATACATATCAAACATACAATGGGCCATGCCCGACAGCCATCGGGCCCCACTCGGAACAGATCTGTCTGTATCTTGTATTGGGCCCCGCCCATCACACCCATTAGGCCCTGCCCGATATACATACAGTACATACAAACATGCAAGGTCATACATAAATCTAGCATATAGATAACCATAATACATGGGTCATCATTGGTGTCTTCGACCAGCTAAGTACTGGGATGAAACTCACTTCAAACTGCTAAAAAGTCATATAAATGCTCAGACAATCCCCGAATTAATAATTAGGTCATAAACCATAACCGGGGTCACAACTCATCATCCTCAACCTCTAGGGTAAAAGTTTATTTTACCTTTTCCTTACTGGGCCCAAATAGTTTGGCCCTACAGCCCTATAGTGGCCCAAGGCCCACAAATGGCCCAACCCATAAACCTAAGGTCCAACTATGGCCCAAAAGATACAAATCCTAAAATCCAACTAAGGCCCAAATCTCAAAAGAAGTCCAATTCCAAGAAGGGACCAAAACAATAAAAACCCATTTCACAGTGTATGCCCTGCGTACTCCACCAACGCATAGCGTACGGGGATAGGCTTGAAAAATGGTTACTTGACATAGTACGCCCAGCGTATTAGAAAGTACGCCCCACGTACTGACCAGAGGTCCAATCCTCACTTTTTGACTTAACCACTTAAACTGTTAACGTCTAAACTTTATATCTACATCATTTTTAGATCATAACAGATAAAGTTGGCAACTTTATAGTTTTGCATGAGTCAATGCGACCCAATTCTTGTTTTTTGCCATTAAGACCCCTGATAAGAGCCTTAACTCATACATGGACCACTATAACACATCAAGATATCATTTTTATGCATAAGCAACATCAGAGAGGCTAAGAGAGCATTCCTAGCTCCTAGAGTGGCTCAAGCTCACAAGGAGGACTCATGGGTCCATAAAATGCACAAAATCATGCCCTAAACGAGATCTATCATAAAGAGCCATCAAGTTAAGTGCTTTATACCACCAAAAGCTTTCCAAGTTGGTGATGGTTCTGGATCCAAAAGCTTTAACTACACCAATGCAACTTCCAAGAGATCTTATTCCTTCATGATCACCAAAAACACCCTCAAAGGTCACTTACAAGCTCAAAACACTCAAAAGGCAAGTAGGGTTTCATTCTTATGGTTTGGAGAGGTGGAGGCTGGTCATATGAAGGTCCAACAACAACTTAAGGTATTTAAATAGGGCTCAAAACCTAAAAATTAGGGTTTGTCTCAGGTGGTTGTACGCCCCGCGTACTCTACGTACGCCCAGAATACATGGATACACCCAACGTACTAGCCAACTTATCGGCCCCGTACGCCCAACATACTCCTACCATACACCTAACGTACAAGCCAAGGACCCAAATGCAAAAAGTTTTAAGGTTGAGGGCTAAAAAGGAATACCTGACATGCAAACATTACATTTGGTTTGAAGATTTCATGGATTAAGTTCTTATTTGTCTAGTCCGATGCATTAAGTTTCCTTTTTGAATTTTAGAATTTGGAACTAGACTTAAAGGGATTTATTAAGGGATCAAGTTGGAAACTTTATCCTTTAATACCTTGGAAAGGATGAGATCTGAGATTTGGAGCTTTGAAATCGGTAGAAAATGATTCAAGCTAGTTTGAGTTGTTCAGATCAGTCCCCACGGAGTGGTGACTAGGTAGTCGTCGACTGTTTTGTCACTTTGTGCCCACAGTGTGACAACCCGAAATTTCAATCTTGTGCAAACCATTCAATCCAATCAAAGTTAGACCTATTCCTACTAACTTTTAACACTAATTGGAGTCTATTTGAGCATTCTGAGTTTAGTACATCAAGGGAATAGGTGAATGGAAGTGCCAATCGAAGTTGTAACCTATCAACCATGCCATAAACTCTCAAAAGAGGAGTTTACGGCCAAGGGTCATGGTTTTACGGCCGTAAACACATGTTGGCCGTAAACTCCATGCTATATATATGACCCTTAGTTATTTTTCAGCCACTTTTCACTTTTCCAAGTCTAGAACTCGAATTCTCTCCCAAGGATCTTGAAGTTTTTGCTCCAAATCTTCAAAAATGTAAGTGAATCCTTCCATATATGAGTTAATACATCTCTTCTTCTTGATTCACTCTTGATTTCATCCATGAAATCTCTTCTTTTGGGTAGATCTTCAAGTGTTCTTCATTTCACCAAGAACACCAAGAACACACACTAGTGTTTTTGGGCTCTAACCACCCTTTCAAGCTGTTGGGTTTTGAGCATTCTAACACTCCTATGGTGTACATGCAACCCTATAAACCTTGGATCTATGTTTTCTCTATTATACATGCAAATATTAATTATTCCAAGGTTTCATCCTAACTAGCATATTATGAAGCACCTATACTACAAAGTTCTAGTTAGATGACATACCTTTTGATGTAGCTTGATGTCTTCAAGCTTTAAGAGCTTAGCCCCAATAGTGTGGAAGACTCAAATGGAATCACAAATCACCAAAACACCTTGGAAGAACTTGAGAGAATATGTATGCACACTAAAATCGGCCCACTCTTATTTTCACACACTTGTGCCAATTTTGTGAGCCAAGGACCCCTTTATATATTATGGAGGATTAGGGTTACATCCATGTAAACCCTAATACCCATGACCTTTCATTTACACAGGATCCATGGGTTAAAAGCTCCATGGACCATCCATGAAAGCTTAGCCCAACCTAAATAAACTTGGCCCATTCTATATATATAAGAGTCCATATTTAATTAGTTCTTTTTGATCACTTAATTAATTCTAAATTAATTCTTGATCAATACTAATTAAATAATATGATTCCATATTAATATATTAGAACTTATAATATATTAATATAAATCATAAATATACTATTCTCAAAAGACTATCCATATAAATTGTGCCGGTGAAGTGCAACCCAAATGGAGCATGCCGGGTTGGGTCAAGTACATACCAAATATAGTTATGGACTTAGACATTAATCCAACAGTCTCCCACTTGGATAAGTCTAAAACTATTATTGAGTATGACTTCAAAACCTAACTGGCAATCGTAGCTCTTCAAGCCGCTGTCGAACTCTGACCTTGTCAATGACTTGTCCATTAGATAAGGGATCATATATTCCTCCATTCTAGATATCATATGGACTGAGACATGGATTATAATCATTCTCTCTGTCCATTTGTTGTTTCCCGAGTTTCGATTTATGATGACTGACTGATTGAACAAATCAAATCAGTCCTGACTTGGCCAAGCACTCACATGTGTCATCGCTAAATCATCGAGGGGCCCACAAATATCGCTTTTATCCCGAAGGTAAAAGGAATGGATAAACTTCGACTCATATGGCTTGTTCTACTACTTGTTGAATCATACACAAAGGCTCGTTTTATAACATCGAGTTACCAAATGCGTTTTCGTGCAATCAATGTATAACCAACTCATAGTAACAACTCATATCTCTAGGTTTGAAGAATATAAGATATTATCGTCTCATGATCACTCGTGATAAAATCCATGAAGTGATTCAAATGAGCGCGGGTTGAATCCAATACTCAGAACTTATGAGCACTCATGAGTGTTGTAGCACCACTTTGTCCACCAACTTGGACCTCTACAAACCAACCCATGACAGTCTTGATTTATATCTACTTCCAACATATGACCGACTGTGGATGGTTTGAATAACTTAATCATTCAGGAAGACCGACTTAGTTATTCTAGAAGTCAAAACATGCAAAGTGAAACACAAGAATAAATGAATCAAATATGGTATCAAACCCTGTTAATATAAATAAACACTTTTATTTATTACCATACTGATTACTCATTATTCATTGTTTCGCTTTTATCAACTTTATACTTGAATTAAAAACACTAGTTGTCCCATGCTCCAAGCATGTACACTATGTTTTTCTTAAACAATAGCTTTGCCATACACCAAGTATGCACTCTATGTTTGTCTATGATCCTTACTTTGTGAAATAAACCAATTGAACATAATTTCAATGATTCTAATTTCACACTCCCAAATCCTTATCGAAAAATGTGAGAATTTCAAATTCCTATCATTTATCGAAATCTGTTTAGATTTTAAACTTATATGCACTGACCCTCCTGTAATGAATATGTACAAAGTCACAAAGACTTGTCAAAAGTCATTATAAGGTATTCCAATGGAGATCAACTCCATGGAAACTAAGTCTCATATTCAAAGTACATTGTTTTGGACATGCTTCTTGCATTAAGTTTTCTAATCTTACACAGATAACTTCCACCTATGGAGACAACTCCATATTCTCATTTTGACTATCACTTTTGAATAAGAGATGCCTCTTTTCAGAATATGTCAATATGGTCCTTCCAAAATTAGCACTATACTTCCAACTGTCCCTGAGCAACCAATCTTTGGTAAACCTCAGATTGTCCTGGACAATTGCTTAATCATTTTAGTCATATCCAATTCTAGACCTTTTCCCTTCTTAATGCCTCTAGGCATTTGGAAAAATTTAGAAATGACAAATATTATAGCACATGCAATCCATCCTGTACCCAAAGCAAATGGTACACGATTCATGATGTCTCACATAAAGACATGATTCTAGACCAGTCTTTTGCTACAATATTTTTATTTGCCATGTTTTCAAAATTTGACTATGAAGAGGGATGCCGTAATCATAATCGAATTTTGAGAACGCAATATATAGAATTTCCTTAAGTTGAACCAATCCAACATGAAATTCATATATATATATATATATATATATATATATATATATATATATATATATATATATATATTCCTGACTAAAGATGATTAAGGTCTCAATCTAAGCCTTTAGAACTGAAATGAAGTATATCCTCTCCCTTAATTATAGTAAAACAACCTTTTCAATCCCTGCAGCCTCACAAATTGAAACTTTTGTTTTTTATAATTAACATTGCTAACTTGCAACACTAACAATAATTATCATGCTCCCACTAACATGATGATTATTAGCATAACACTTATGCTCCCACTAGCTTTGACATGTACTCAGAAATCAGCTGGACTTCTAGAAATCAATACTTTATTGACTTTCTTACCAAAGTTCAGATTTCTTATATGAGATGCTTTGATAAAACTTTATAAAAATCATACACCTTTCCTTAGATAGCATGCATGTGTGTCTAAACAATTTCAGAACTATGAAAAGGGATGCCGTAATCATAGTCTCAATTGTTTAGACCTTTTGCCATCTGCTTCAAATCTACTTGGTGGAAGTGTTTCCTCACCATCATTTTCATGAATCGGAGAGAAACCTTATCACCCTTAGATTTTATGGTGTATGTGTTCCTATCCATGTGAATCGTCAAAACCATAGTCACAAGACAAGGATAATGACAAATCCAAACTCATATGGACTGAACTTATGCAATCTTAACTTCTTGCCACCTGGCAGTACAGGGCCTGCCATTGCTTCCAAGTTGTTATGCAACCAATTGAGAACTTTCAGAACTCCTATGCAAAGCCAACTTTAACTGGAATGGGCACAGAATATGTCAACACGATAGGTTATAAACCTCAAGTCGTGTGCTAGTGAAGAACCTCAGGTTTTATTCTTGATTAGTTCTTGAAATTCTTTTTAGGATCTTTAAGACTCCCACTATCCTCTTGACATATAAGACTATCTTGCCAAATATTCAAGAGATAGTGCGGATTCTTTATCAAGACAAACACTTCACACAATTGGCCTTAGTTGGTCTTTGTTTTATCCAAAACATCAGAACTTACCAATTTCAAATGTACAAGAGTAGGACACTTTTACTCTTACATTTGAAAAGTGTTTTAAACCTTTCTTTAAGATATGTCACTCAAGTTACAATCTTGGAGTATGACTCTAAGAATTGTTTTGGAACGAAGTATGACTCATCTTCCTGATCTAACAATTTCAACAATTCATGACTCCTCTTCTTAGTCATAAGAATGCACTAAGATGACCTTTAGAGGACTAATTGTGATATGATTTCTAAATCATTAAGATGATCACAAACATGATACTAAAGTACTCTCCCATCTTTTCAGATTTAAGAAACTTTTATCTTTCTGCCTAATTTGATTCTTCCCATTCGTTCGGCCATACATTGAGACTTTTCCAATGTTTCAGAATTATACTTAAACTTGTAAGTATAACCATATTTACTAAACTTTAGTAAATCAAATAGTCTTAACGAGCTTTGTGGTGGACATGACCAGTGCACAAGAATGTGTACTCGATCCCTTTAGTCCTTCACTTGACTCACACATCCATGTGAACAAGTAATTAGTCTTGATTTTCCAATGCTTGAAAGTTCTCATTCATCATACTATTCAACTTGCATGATTCCAAGTTTCGGTCCAATTGAAACTTGGGTGATGAGGAACTTTCCTGATTTGGTGAATTTAGACACTACCACAAATGAAAGTATCAAATCCATTTTCCAATATTGCTGTCAGTGGAATCATATAAGCAACAATTTTCCACAAATGCCATTATAAGGATACTTCAAATAAATAAAATTAAACAATTTTCTTTTATTTTAAAACTTTATGGAAAAACTTATCCTTACAATCCACATGGAAAATTGTTGTTATCTATTCCTTAGCAATATATCATAACTTCTTAAGCAACTGCTCAAAATTCTGATGCGATCGAAATCCACCTTCGCGATCAGAATCAGCATATACTTCCTTTAAGATTTCTCTCTATTCTTTGATTCTTAAAACATCAACATGTGACCCAGTCACATCATGTAATGAGGATCTCAGAATAGATTACCAAAGGGTCCATATGTTTATTTTGCCAAAGGAAGGGGCGTTGATTGCAAAGCTGCCAAATTTACCTAAGGATGTTAAAGTCAATAAGTTTGACTCTACATCAGGTAGAGCCCATTATCTAACTCTGTTAAGTTCCCCTAACTGTAGGGGGCACTCCTATAGTCTTATCACTGGCTTAACCAAATCTAATCCATTTGGGTAAATCCGAAATCCAATCCGTAGATTTCCATATCCTCACTGCTGCACCCGAACTGGTGGGTACTACTGTTCCTTCCGCGTTCTAACAACACGCTCATGCCATCTACCAACCTAGTGAATGCTACAGCTACCCCCGCAGTCTTACAACACTTCCCATGCTAACTGACCACTAGTGAATGCTACGGCTACCCCCGTAGTCTTACAACACTTTCCATACTATCTGACTGCTAGTGAATGCTACGACTACCCCCGTAGTCTTACAACACTTTGCAAACTATCTGACTGCTAGTGAATGCTACGGCTACCCCCGTACTCTTACAACACTTTCCATATTATCTAACTGCTAGTGAATGCTACGGCTACCCCCGTAGTCTTACAACACTTTCCAAACTATCTGACTGCTAGTGAATGCTACGGCTACCCCCGTAGTCTTACAACACTTTCCAAACCGGGTCCAACATGCACTCGACCTAACACACCACTAAACTTGAGTCCTAACCGAAACTCTAACCTGGTTTCCGAAACCTGCTATCACGAGACCATACTGTATCAGTACCATACCCATGCCCGTGATAAAAGCATCACAATAATCCACGAAATCATCTACACCCTATGGCAGGGTGAGAATCGGTGCCTCACACAACCGCTGTCTGAGAGTCTCGAAGGCTGCCTCCTGCTCAGGCCCTCAACGAAAGATCAAATAACAACACACCAGATAATTATCACAAAGACAATCATCTAACAAATAATTCCTACTAGTGGGCCAGCATTGTGGCCGTAGACCCATTCCTACTGGAAGGTAACTCACCTCACAATGCTGAAGTCCCGAAGACACAACCCCAGCTACTGGATGACAAAATCCCGATCTGTCAATAACAAAACATCATCCAAGTAATAATTGGGTCCCAACACATAACCATAAGAACATTCTTTGGATAATTGCTACATTACCCCAAGCTTGGCTTATTCAAGCCCAAGGCCCAATCCATAGGCCCAAAGTCAATTAGGAATCAAAGCCCAACACATGGCTCAATTTTCTAAATTGGGCCCAGGCCTATACATGGTCTTATTCTAAGGCCCAACATCATATAATCATTAAGGCCCAATCTATGGCCCAATTTTCCAAATTGGACCCAGCTCCTCATATGGGCCTTACCTCAAAGCCCATTAATTTCGTGTCCATTTTCTTGACTTTGGATGGCCCATTAATAACGCAATCATCAAGGCCTAATAGAAGGCCCAATAATAAACCCAAGTGAAATTAGGGTTCCACATAAAATGATGATTAGGGTTAAGTTTCCTACTTAACCCATTAAGGACTTAATCCATTAAGTCCCCACATGGCCTTAGGTTAATTTGCAATGATTATCAATTAATATTTTAAGTTCATTAGATAATTCCGATGTGGTCCCGATAAGTCCCAAATTAGGGTTTTATTGCATTAGGGTTTTCCAAATCCTAATTAGGATTTCCAACCCACGTTAGCCCATTAGGACCATTATCTAGGTCCTTTGACCAATTAGGGTTCATTGGGCCCATTATGATTCTACTAGGCCCCTTTAGGGTTTCACTAAGCCCATTAGTCACATGCTTGGGCTTTTAGGTGTATTAGGGCTTCACTGGGCCCATTAGGGTTTCATAGCCCATTAGGGTTTTAGTCCATTGTCCAAACATCCAACAAGCAATCCCAACACAACTAAGCACACCGCCACCCGACACGGCGGCCGGTGGCGGCAGCCAGCACCCTACGGCCGGTGGCGGCAGCCACTATTATAATTTTACAATAAAATGCAGACACCTTGCGGTGGCCGACGGTGGCGAGTGGCCGCGACCACCATGGCGGCCATGGCGGTTTCTCCTAGAGCTTCTCTGATCAACAACAACACACACACACTCGCTCTAGGAACACGACACCACCAGTTCTTGTACTCGATCGGTGAACTTGTGGCGGCACATGGTGGTTGAAGATGACAGCCACCACCCTACGGTGGTGGTGGCGGGTAATATTGCTTCTCTGTCCAAAATAACACCCATACACCACTGTTAGCACCATAAGCAGCCTATAAAGGCAGACACGCACGCATTCAACCACCTACAGGGTGGCAGACATCATCGGAACGCCATAGAAATGGCGAACAATGGCGGTTATTGCCCCAACACGACGATTACAGTCCCGAACAACTAAAAGGGATGAAAGAAATGAGAGATGGCCTCACCGTGACCATTCCGATCACGCATGACTCGTGTTTTCCGTTCACAACTCAGTCTTCATTCTTGGTGAAGTTCCCGGTTATTCACAGCTCTCCAGGTGACATCAGGTGGCGGGACGACGGTGTTCGTCGACGAAGCAGCAGGCGGAACCGGGCTGTCGGGGGTCGGTGAAGCAAACGGTGGCTGAGGAGCTTCAATGGTGGCGGTGGCTACCGAAAGTGAAGAAGGATGTGGCGGCTGCAGTTGCTTGTGTTAGGGTTAGGGTTAGACGGGTGGTGATAGCTATATACCCCCGTCCCATTTCATCTTTTTCCATAATATCGCCTTTAGTCCCTCCTTTCCCATATGCTTTCAAAAGGCCCATAATTTACCTTTTCAACCCCGCCCTCTGAAATTCCTTTCAAATCAAACCCGAAACTTACGCATTTAGCCCCTGACTCCATAAAATCCTTTCAACTTAACCCAATTTTTACCATGCAGCCCCCGACTTCCAAAAGTATTTTCATAATAGGTCCAATATTTTACTAAACGGCCGTTGACTTCTAAAAACTTCACAACATAAATCCTGAAATTACACTTTAACCCTCGGAAGTCAAAATTATATCATCCGGCCCTTCGAGACCAACACCCACTAGTTATTATTGATTTTAGGGCTATTTTTCGTTCACTAATTTATTTATTTATTAAATAAATAAACGGGGTGTTACAACCGACCTACAAAAAATGAAATTTTCGCGGTTGTACTGAAAGACATGAAAAATAACACTAGAACATATCTGCAGCCTTAACTATAACCAAGTAGTGAACGAGTAGAGAGAAGTCTACTTCTTAAACCAAAAGAAAGGATGGGTAGAGCATCTCCTACTGGCGGCGTGCACCACTCGGATGAACCCTTAATTCGGCCAGCTGACGCTCCACATCAAGCATATGTCTTTCATATACTGTCTGGTGTGCTCAGAGCTCAATGACATCAACTCGAATTACAGCTAGCTCTTGCTGCAAAGCCTCATTGTCTCTCATAGCTCTCCCATGAGAAAATTCAAGATTGCGAATATGATCCGTATTGGTGTTCGTGTCCGCATCGAGCTCTAGGGTTTGTTGAATGGCTGTCATTCCTAGCTCAACATTTAAAGCCAATCAGCGAACCAGGATGTGAAGAATTCTGTTGACCCTGCTCCCTCACTTAGGTTGTAGAAACTTCGATCTCCATTGTAGGTTAAGGGTTGACCCTGCTTCCGACTCCATCTACCCAAGTTCTCAGCCCACAAAGGCATCGGGCCTTGAAAATCCGGACGAGGGTTAGGATTTCAGATTGGAGCCACCATGGGTAGATCATTGACTTCTAGCTCGGAGTCAGAAACCTCTGGAAAATTTTCTGCAAAATCATCGTGTAAGGGAATTTCATGATGCTCTTCTGGCTCTGCATCGAGCCATCCACATTGCCCTTGATCGGGAAAGTACGGGTCTCCGGGTAGATGAAATCTAGCTATTTATATCTAAACGAGAATATGGATAAGAGATATAGAATATAATTAGTAACGATAGATTACAAATACAAGTTTCTACGAGAGAAACTTACAGTTATCAAGTAATGTATTCTGTATGACTTGTTTTAGGTATTACTATAACTACAAAGTGTATACTAATTATATATAACTTGGGTATAATCGACCTTCGATTAAATGATCTGGCTCTAAATCCACAACCAAACAAGGAACCGGAAATAAAGCTAGATCACATATTCTAAATCTATATAAATTTAATTATATATAACTTTAATATGGCCTTAATATTTATAGTTCTACCCACAATGGTTCTTTTGTTTCCATATGTTTGTTATTAGTATATAGTGACTGAAATACTCCTATAGTATTTTAACTTTATGTTCTGTTCTAGAATTCTTCTGCATATGTATACTTGGTAAGTTTTAGACATGCCGCAACACTACCATCACTCCCAAACACATGTTGGTCATATCTCAAACCAATATAGTTGATCATGCTATATTATGTCACACCCCAAAACCGATGGCGGAAACGTTCCGGGGCGGAGTGACGTCATGTAGAGTATCACAACCAATGTACATAGCAAGCATAGTAAACTCAACCATTACATTACATGAGAAAGTTTTACATTTGTTTGAAAATAAAGTACTACAAGTTTTCTTAGATACATTCGTTAGGACAAAAGTGAAGACGAGTCTTCTATATGCTCCGTCTTCTCCAAAAGTTAGTGGGAGTACCTGTCTATGGATGCCCTGAGAATACAAGCAGTTTTAAAATATCAGCCAAAAAGCTGGTGAGTTCATAAGCGGTTTGTTTTCTGGAAAAGATTCAGTTTCCTTTAGTTTCACGAACAGTTGATATCCAAGAAAATCCCATATTTTCTTATATGTAAGTTAATTTGAATAGGATATGAAAACCATAAGTTATGACCCTGGAATTACTATCCAGTACGAAAGTAGGTAGTTTTAATACATAAAAACTATATATTAGATCCCTGGAATACCATCCAGTACGAAAGTAGGTAGTTTTAATACATAAAACTATTAGATTAGATCCCTGGAATACCATCCAGTACGAAAGTAGGTAGTTTTAATACATAAAACTATTAGATTAGATCCCTGGAATACCATCCAGTACGAAAGTAGGTAGTTTTAATACATAAAAACTATTAGATTAGATCCCTGGAATACCATCCAGTGTGAAAGTAGATAGTTTTAATACATAAAACTATAGTTGAAATAAAGTAAGGAAAATCCGTAACCAAGTTGGTTTGTTAAATACGTATTGTGAGCCGTATAACCATACTGATATGACCCATGACCTCCTTGACGTTCTTCAGGCGTCGTTCGATTTACAAAATTTGTCACCCCAGGCGTGCCCGCCTAACTGTAGCTAACAGTTTAGGTGTGGGATTGTCAGTCCCGAATAGATCTATCCACAAATTTCACGTTCTCCCTCGAGGAGACTCTGGTTATACCTCCGGTGAGGATTTATTGGTATCCCGAAGGATATAACGAAGATAAGTCTCACAAGCTAGTATTTACAGATTTTCAGATGATTCAATCGTTTTCGAGTTTCGAATTAGTTTGGAACATAGTAGAGTATAAATAATTAAATACAACATAATTATTTAGCATGATACTCTAGATTAGACATAGATAAACTAAATCAGACATAGTTTATATTTTTGACTTTGCATGAAATCGAAATTCGTATAACAAGTGGTAAAGATCCCCAAATTATTCCCATAATAATTTGCACAGTTTGATAAGTTTTTCCCATTTAGATTGGAAAGGTTTGATAAGTTCCATACAGTTTTAGGAAAACTATGTAATTATATTTAGAAAATATCCCTTATGCTCTGCCTATTACAAGAGGGATAAAGTAACATAAGTTCATCGGAGAATCGTATAATTACATCAGTTTCTTTCAAGTTATGAAAACCTTTATGATTTTGCTTGTATTCCCCCCCTAAAAGCATGAAAAACTTGGAAAAGGTGTAGGGGTATGAACTCACCTGACGAGAATGTGTCGAGTAGGATGCTAGAAGACAACTTAGGACTTGAACACACGCAGGGTCCTAAGTAACATGAGGTGATACGCAATTGTATCTAATTAGTAATTATACTACTAATTAAACAAGTAGGCACACTCAATGCAAGAAAACACTTGATTCCAAGTGTTAGGAACGATACGGGTTGCATCTAGGGAGTGTATGACCTAGCTAGGAGGGTTTATTCTTCGAGTGTAAACCCTTGGGGAGTTTATGGTTTCTAGACCATATCCCCCATGAGTTTACGGCCGTAAACTCATGGGTGTGGTGGTTTGAGTGATCCAAGGCCTCATCTTGCACATAGGAAGGATCTAGGGTTGATTCAAGGGCTTAGGAAGTGATCGGGACATGAAATGAACTAGGAATCAGGGTTTACGGTTCTTGGACCACCCCTAGGGAGTTTACGGTCGTAAACTCATGGGTTTACGGTCCTTGGACCATCCTTGGGGAGTTTACGGTCGTAAACTCATGGGTTTACGGCCGTAAACCCACCCTTGTCCATGTTTGTCCATTTTCCATACGTTTTGGTGTTTTGCAGGCCATTCATGCAAGTTCTAGACTCAAATACAAGCCATGCAAAGTGTTTGGAGCATTAAAACACCCTTGGAAGGTGTTTACGGTTTTGGGAGACGTTCCCAAACCGTAAACTCAAGTTCATGCTCATTTGGACATGTTTTAGGGTTCTAAGATCATCTAAGCAAGTTTCGAGGCCATTAGACATGCATTGGGAGGGTTAAGGAGCATCAAAACACCATGGAAGGGTGTTTACGGTTCTTGAACATTCAAGAACCGTAAACTCATGTTTATGGCCAAAAATTCATGATCTTGTGGTTCTAACTCCATGCATGTAAGGATCTAAGCATTAGAAGAGGTTTGGAAGGGTTTTGGGGCTTCAAAACCCCCATTGAAGGAGTTTACGGTTTTTGGGAGGCTCCCCAAACCGTAAACACGAGTTTTGATGCATTTGAGAGTTTAAGACATGGATTTGCATGCATGTTAGGATAAGCAACTAGTTAGGAAGGATCACTTACCAATTTGGAGCTTGAAAGTGAAGATTCTTGAGAGAGTTCGATTTCTAGAGAGAGAGTAGAGAGAGAAAGTTGAAGTGTGGGAAAAGCTCAAATGGTGGTCACTCCACCCTTTTATGTGTCTAGAGTTAGTGACCCGGTGGGAATACACCCAATACGGACATTAAACGGAGCTTAATATTTTACCCGGGTAAATGACCATTACCCGTATTAGTGGTAGTCTAGAAATTTTCAAAAGATTATTTAGAGTGTTTTCACTCAAATAAATATTTCGTTTCAATACATAGGAAATAATAATAATAATTCTAAATGAATTATTTAATTTGAAAGTGAACGGAATAACCCAAAATAAAATAAATTTTATTAACGGCATGGGTTATGTTAACGGAATATCTTTCGGGTTGTCACATTATCCCCCCGTTAGAGGAAATTTCGTCCCGAAATTTAGAATTTAGATACAAATCATGGAATTGAAAAGAGATGCGGGTATTTCGTTTTCATCGAGTCTTCGCGTTCCCAAGTGAATTCGGGTCCCCGCTTGGCATTCCAGCGAACCTTCACTATCGGGATGCGGCTTTGTTTCGTTCGTTTGATCTCTCTATCCATGATTTCGATGGGCTCTTCCACAAAGTTCAGGTTTTCGTTGATTTCGATCTCATCCAGAGGAATCACAAGGGTCTCATCAGAAAGACACTTTTTAAGGTTTGAAACGTGGAAGATAGGGTGAATATTGCTAAGTTCATGAGGTAAATGGAGTTTGTAAGCTACGGGACCAATCCTAGCTAGGATTTCGAAAGGTCCTATGTACCTTGGGTTAAGTTTTCCACGCTTTCCGAAGCGTATCATGCCCTTCCAGGGTGAGACTTTCAACAAGACACGGTCTCCAACCTGGAATTCCAAGGGTTTTCGTCGTTTATCGGCGTAGCTCTTTTGTCTATCTCGGGAGGCCTTAAGTCGTTCTCGGATTTGTACGATCTTTTCGGTGGTTTCGCGGATGATTTCTGGACCAGTGAGAGTGCTGTCAGGGACTTGTCCCTTGACCAGCTGCGTGTCACCCAACTCAGCCCAGCACAGAGGGGATCTGCACGTGCGGCCATAGAGGGCTTCGAACGGCGCAGCCTTGATGCTGGTATGGTAGCTGTTGTTATAAGAAAATTCAACCAAAGGAAAATGTGTATCCCATGACGCGCCGAAGTCGATGACGCAGGCTCTCAACATGTCTTCCAAGGTTTGGATGGTTCTCTCACTCTGTCCATCTGTTTGAGGATGGTAAGCTGTGCTCATATCCAGCTTAGTTCGAAGAGCCTTCTGTAGTGACTGCCAGAACCTAGAAGTGAACCTGCTATCCCGATCAGAAATGATGGACACAGGTACACCGTGCAGTCGGACCACCTCTTGGATGTAGATTTGCGTGAGTTTTTCCATTTTGAAGTTTTCCTTGATAGGAAGGAAGTGAGCAGATTTGGTCAGTCGGTCGATAATTACCCAAATGGTGTCGTACCCACTCGGAGATTTGGGTAACTTGGTAATGAAATCCATAGTAATCATTTCCCATTTCCATTAAGGTATTTCGGGTTGTTGGAGTAGGCCAGAGGGTTTTTGATATTCGACCTTCACTTTGGCGCAAGTCAGGCACTTGCCCACGAAGGTAGCGATATCGGCCTTCATATTTGGCCACCAATACAGTTTCTTGAGATCCAAGTACATCTTATCCGAACCTGGGTGTACGGAGTATTTAGTATTATGGGCTTCGTTCATGACAACCTCTCTGAAACCTCCGAACTTTGGGGTCCAGATTCGGTCCATGAAACAATAGACTCCGTCGTTCCTGATCTCAAGATTCTTATCCGTTCCTCTCAGGGCTTCGCCTGACACATTTTCTGGTCTTAAGGCTTCCAGCTGAGCCTCTTTGATTTGCACGGATAAGTGGGAATGGATAGTCATAGTCAGTGCCTTCACCTTACGACCTGAGTATTCTTTCCGGCTGAGGGCATCTGCCGCCACATTGGCCTTGCCGGGATGGTAGCGGATTTCACACTCGTAGTCGTTGAGTAGTTCAACCCATCACCGTTGTCTCATGTTCAGCTCCTTTTGGTCGAGGATGTGCTGTAGACTTTTATGGTCAGTAAAGATGGTGCACTTAGTTCCGTAGAGATAATGTCTCCAGATTTTTAATGCAAAGACCACTGCTCCCAATTCTAGGTCGTGAGTCGTGTAGTTGACTTCGTGTACCTTCAGTTGTCTGGAAGCATAGGCGATGACCTTGCCTCGTTGCATTAGGACATAACTGAGACCTTGATTGGACGCATCGCAGTAGACAACGAAGCCTTCCGTCCCATCGGGAAGGGACAGGATAGGTGCGCTGCACAAGGCTCGCTTCAGTGTTTGGAACGCAGTGTCTTGCTTTTCGCTCCAACAAAAGGGTACACCTTTCTGAGTTAGAGTGGTTAAGGGTTTGACAATTTTGGAGAAATTTTGAATAAATCTGCGATAGTAGCCAGCGAGACCCAAGAATTGACGGATTTCGGTGGGTGTTTTCGGTGCTGACCAGTTTTCTATCGCTTTGATCTTTGAAGGATCCACGTGTATGCCCTCCTTGCTTACCACGTGACCAAGGAAAGTAACCTTCCGGATCCAGAATTCACATTTGGAGAATTTCACGTACAGTTGCTCCGATCTAAGAGTTTCCAACACTAGCCTCAAGTGTTGTTTGTGATCCTCTTCGCTTTTGGAATAGACAAGTATGTCGTCGATGAACACGATAACAAACTTGTCCAGAAAGGGACGACACACCCGGTTCATCAAATCCATGAACACTGCCGGTGCGTTGGTTAGACCGAAGGGCATAACTACGAATTCGTAGTGACCGTATCGAGTCCGAAAGGCTGTTTTGGGAACGTCGCCCTCATGGACTCGCAGCTGATGATACCCTGATCTTAAATCGATTTTGGAAAAGTAGCTAGCTCCTTGAAGTTGATCGAAGAGGTCGTCTATCCGAGGAAGAGGATAACGGTTTTTGATTGTGAGCTTGTTCAGCTCTCGGTAATCGATACACATTCGAAAAGATCCATCTTTCTTTTTCACGAATAAGATCGGGGCTCCCCACGGCGAGGAACTCGGTCTGATGAATCCTTTACTGAGCAGCTCATTGAGCTGACTAGATAACTCCTGCAATTCTGCCGGAGCTAATCGATAAGGAGATTTGGCTACGGGGGTAGCTCCGGGGATTAAGTCGATACGAAACTCCACTTGGCGTTCAGGAGGGATTCCTGGGAGATCCTCTGGAAAGACATCAGGAAAATTGCAGACTTCGGGGATGCTCTTGAGGTCTTTAACTTCCTGCTTTTCGTTAACGACATGGGCTAAGAATGCATAACACTCCTTCCGCAGGAGTTTCTGGGCTTTGATGCACGAAATGATGTGAAGGTTTGAACTGAATTTATCCCCGTAGATTACAAGAGTTTCATCCGAAGGAAGATTGAGACGGATAGCTTTTTCGAAATAGAGGATGTCTGCACGATTGGGGCTCAACCAATGCATGCCAATGATGACATCAAAGCTTTTTATGGAGACTGGCATAAGGTCAATGAGAAATGAACGGTCGTTTAAGGATAGGGTACACCCTACGTATATCTCGTTAGTGCTCTCTTTCTTACCGTTAGCCATTTCGACGGTAAACTTTTCGGTTAATGGTTGGGATTTTTGCTTAAGAAATTGTTTGAATGCATGACTAACAAAGCTCCTTTCAGCACCAGAATCGAAAAGAATGCATGCATAAGAGTTGTCGAGGAGAAACGTACCCGTGACAACGTTGGGGTCAGCGACTGCCTCTTCTTGTCCCATGGTTAGAACTCTCCCGGTGTTGTTGGTTGTTGCTGCTTTGGGGCAGTCCCTTTTGAAATGCCCAACCTCCCCACAGTTGTAGCAGGCTCGACCAACACCCGCTCCAGAGGCTTGAGTAGTTTGCTGAACTGGCTTTCTGCAGTCTCGAGCCAGATGGCCCTTTTTACCACATTTGTTGCAGTGCTTTTCACGACAGAGCCCGGAAGCACGATGGTGGTAACTGCACTTATCGCACCAGGGAAGAGTACCAGTGTATGCACTGTTAGGGGTTTGAGTTGCAGGAGAGGCGACAGGAGTTGTAGCAGCGTGGACTGCCACAGTTTGCTGTCTTTTCGAGGGTCCTTGCGAACCCTGACCCTTTCGCTTGTTCCAGAATTTCTTCTTATTTTCACTACTCCCTTTAGCCGGCTCAGGAGTGGCTATCACTTCGTCGGGCTCGTCGTTATGATCAATCAGGGTTTGTGCCAAACACTTAGCGCTGTCGAAGGTTTCTGGCTTTGCAGCCAAAACATTTCCCTTGGTTGGCTGGGTCAGCCCCCAAATGAATCGTTCGATCTTTTTGCTTTCCGGGGATATCATTCCCGGACAAAGGAGTGCTAGGTCCTCGAACCTAGAAGTGTAGGAAGCAATGTCAGAACCCTTCATCTTCAGTGTCCAGAGTTCGTGTTCGAGTTTCTACATCTCGCCCCGTGGGCAGTACTGGGCTATCATGAGTTCCTTCAGTTTGTCCCAACCCATGGCATTTGCCACTGGTAGGGTTAAGGACTTGACCCGGTCATTCCACCAGGTTAATGCTTTGTTGAGGAAAGTGCAAGCGGCGTACTTCACTTTGTTGGCCTCGGAGACTGCGTAAATTTCGAATATGGACTCAATCTTTTCGAACCATTGAGTCAGAGCAATAACACCTCCCTTGCCATCGAAAGATGTGGGTTTTGCGTTCATGAAATCTTTATAAGAGCATTCTTTCTGGTGTCCCTGACCACCTTCCTGAATTTGAGGATTCATACCACCTCCCTGACCACCAGATCCACCGGGATTCATTTGTGACATCGCAGCAGCCACGGCAGTAGTAACAGCTGCCTAAAACATGACAGGATCAAATTGGGGAGGAGGCGGTGGTGGAGGAGTGTCGTTGTTTCTCCTGGTAGATCTCCTTCGGGGAGGCATCTTGATCTGAAATGACCAAGAAATAGGAGGATGGAATTTAGAGATATGAAGCAAGGATATATCTCATAATAATTTTTAGAGTGTTCTACTACGCGATAGGACAGGAAAATTACTTGAAGTAAGTAAACTATCGCTAAGGGAGGAATGAGTAGTAACACTCGGAACGGATTTCCATGAGGTATTTGGTTCGGACTAAAATACTCCCATAGTATTTTATGTTGAATGGATATTAGGTAAGTTATAGGCCTGCTGTACACCACAGTCACTCCCAAGCACATGTTGGCCGTGTCTCGAATGAATATAGTTGATCAGGCTATATTGACCCTAGACATGACTACATAACTGCCCAGGTTTAACCACAGTGCACAACGCCCAATTTACTTATGCTTTTGTTCTCTTCGCGATACGGATTTCGGTACTCGGGAATTACTTGTATACTTTTATAAAAATACTTATATTTTAAAAGCATACTTTTAGTTTAGAGCTCTTAGGCCCCTTAGTGTTTATAGTTGTATACCATGTAAGGTTCGGTATACTTAGTTCACTATAAACAAGGGCTCTGATACCAATCTGTCACACCCCGAAACCGATGGCGGAAACGTTCCGGGGCGGAGTGACGTCATGTAGAGTATCACAACCAATGTACATAGCAAGCATAGTAAACACAACCATTACATTACATGAGAAAGTTTTACATTTGTTTGAAAATAAAGTACTACAAGTTTTCTTAGATACATTCGTTAGGACAAAAGTGAAGACGAGTCTTCTATATGCTCCGTCTTCTCCAAAAGTTAGTGGGAGTACCTGTCTATGGATGCCCTGAGAATACAAGCAGTTTTAAAATATCAGCCAAAAAGCTGGTGAGTTCATAAGCGGTTTGTTTTCTGGAAAAGATTCAGTTTCCTTTAGTTTCACGAACAGTTGATATCCAAGAAAATCCCATATTTTCTTATATGTAAGTTAATTTGAATAGGATATGAAAACCATAAGTTATGACCCTGGAATTACTATCCAGTACGAAAGTAGGTAGTTTTAATACATAAAAACTATATATTAGATCCCTGGAATACCATCCAGTACGAAAGTAGGTAGTTTTAATACATAAAACTATTAGATTAGATCCCTGGAATACCATCCAGTACGAAAGTAGGTAGTTTTAATACATAAAACTATTAGATTAGATCCCTGGAATACCATCCAGTACGAAAGTAGGTAGTTTTAATACATAAAAACTATTAGATTAGATCCCTGGAATACCATCCAGTGTGAAAGTAGATAGTTTTAATACATAAAACTATAGTTGAAATAAAGTAAGGAAAATCCGTAACCAAGTTGGTTTGTTAAATACGTATTGTGAGCCGTATAACCATACTGATATGACCCGTGACCTCCTTGACGTTCTTCAGGCGTCGTTCGATTTACAAAATTTGTCACCCCAGGCGTGCCCGCCTAACTGTAGCTAACAGTTTAGGTGTGGGATTGTCAGTCCCGAATAGATCTATCCACAAATTTCACGTTCTCCCTCCAGGAGACTCTGGTTATACTTCCGGTGAGGATTTATTGGTATCCCAAAGGATATAACGAAGATAAGTCTCACAAGCTAGTATTTACAGATTTTCAGATGATTCAATCGTTTTCGAGTTTCGAATTAGTTTGGAACATAGTAGAGTATAAATAATTAAATACAACATAATTATTTAGCATGATACTCTAGATTAGACATAGATAAACTAAATCAGACATAGTTTATATTTTTGACTTTGCATGAAATCGAAATTCGTATAACAAGTGGTAAAGATCCCCAAATTATTCCCGTAATAATTTGCACAGTTTGATAAGTTTTTCCCATTTAGATTGGAAAGGTTTGATAAGTTCCATACAGTTTTAGGAAAACTATGTAATTATATTTAGAAAATATCCCATATGCTCTGCCTATTACAAGAGGGATAAAGTAACATAAGTTCATCGGAGAATCGTATAATTACATCAGTTTCTTTCAAGTTATGAAAACCTTTATGATTTTGCTTGTATTCCCCCCCTAAAAGCATGAAAAACTTGGAAAAGGTGTAGGGGTATGAACTCACCTGACGAGAATGTGTCGAGTAGGATGCTAGAAGACAACTTAGGACTTGAACACACGCAGGGTCCTAAGTAACATGAGGTGATACGCAATTGTATCTAATTAGTAATTATACTACTAATTAAACAAGTAGGCACACTCAATGCAAGAAAACACTTGATTCCAAGTGTTAGGAACGATACGGGTTGCATCTACGGAGTGTATGACCTAGCTAGGAGGGTTTATTCTTCGAGTGTAAACCCTTGGGGAGTTTATGGTTTCTAGACCATATCCCCCATGAGTTTACGGCCGTAAACTCATGGGTGTGGTGGTTTGAGTGATCCAAGGCCTCATCTTGCACATAGGAAGGATCTAGGGTTGATTCAAGGGCTTAGGAAGTGATCGGGACATGAAATGAACTAGGAATCAGGGTTTACAGTTCTTGGACCACCCCTGGGGAGTTTACGGTCGTAAACTCATGGGTTTACGGTCCTTGGACCACCCTTGGGGAGTTTACGGTCGTAAACTCATGGGTTTACGGCCGTAAACCTACCCTTGTCCATGTTTGTCCATTTTCCATACGTTTTGGTGTTTTGCAGGCCATTCATGCAAGTTCTAGACTCAAATACAAGCCATGCAAAGTGTTTGGAGCATTAAAACACCCTTGGAAGGTGTTTACGGTTTTGGGAGACGTTCCCAAACCGTAAACTCAAGTTCATGCTCATTTGGACATGTTTTAGGGTTCTAAGATCATCTAAGCAAGTTTCGAGGCCATTAGACATGCATTGGGAGGGTTAAGGAGCATCAAAACCCCATGGAAGGGTGTTTACGGTTCTTGAACATTTAAGAACCGTAAACTCATGTTTATGGCCAAAAATTCATGATCTTGTGGTTCTAACTCCATGCATGTAAGGATCTAAGCATTAGAAGAGGTTTGGAAGGATTTTGGGGCTTCAAAACCCCCATTAAAGGAGTTTACGGTTTTTGGGAGGCTCCCCAAACCGTAAACACGAGTTTTTGATGCATTTGAGAGTTTAAGACATGGATTTGCATGCATGTTAGGATAAGCAACTAGTTAGGAAGGATCACTTACCAATTTGGAGCTTGAAAGTGAAGATTCTTGAGAGAGTTCGATTTCTAGAGAGAGAGTAGAGAGAGAAAGTTGAAGTGTGGGAAAAGCTCAAATGGTGGTCACTCCACCCTTTTATGTGTCTAGAGTTAGTGACCTGGTGGGAATACACCCAATACGGACATTAAACGGAGCTTAATATTTTACCCGGGTAAATGACCATTACCCGTATTAGTCGTAGTCTAGAAATTTTCAAAAGATTATTTAGAGTGTTTTCACTCAAATAAATATTTCGTTTCAATACATAGGAAATAATAATAATAATTCTAAATGAATTATTTAATTTGAAAGTGAACGGAATAACCCAAAATAAAATAAATTTTATTAACGACATGGGTTATGTTAACGGAATATCTTTCGGGTTGTCACATATTAAGCCCAGATATGAGTACATAACTGTCCAGGTTTGACTGCAGTGCCCAACATCCAAATACTTTTAAGTTCTTATGACTGTGATACTGTACTTGTATGTATGAGTGTTAGTATACTTCTTGTAAAAATACTTAAATATATAAAAAGTATACTTGTAGTCAGAGCTCTTAGCCCCAATGTATATATAGTTTGTATATCTTTTATGGATTGATATAGTGAGTTCACGATAAACAATGCTCTGATACCAATCTGTCACACCCCAAACCAGACGGTGGAAATGTCCGGGGGTGGATGACTTCATTTTTAGTATCATAACACATGCATCATAGTAATCAAAGTACAAACAAACATTGTATTTAAAAAGTATAAATATTTACATGTGTTGAATCATTGTGTATTGAAACCAAAATAGTTATACAAATGAAGAAGACATAACTCAAAATGGCTCTATCTTCTCAAAAGCTCGGGGCGTACCTGTCTACTGAGTCCCTGAGAATAAACGTAATTTTAAAAGAGAGTATCAACATAAAGTTGAGTGAGCGCATAAGTATTTATGTTTGAAAGTATGTTTTCTGTTCTATGAATGTGAAAACTGTTCCAGAAAATCCTATTTTTTCTGCTATATATGAAAAGTAGTTTTAATCACATAAAACCGTTCTGTTTGTAAACAAGTATTCTGTATTTGTATACCTATTTGTAAAACCTGTAACAGTGAGTGTTCCTGGTTCCACCAGCTGTTATTATAAACTGTAATGTACTATTGTAGTTTGTATTTTGTAAACTAGTACTTTGAAGATGTACTTATGTTCAATTAATTATACACTAACGTATTGTTAATATATTTTTAATGAGTTATTATAACCATACTGAGACTAGATGGCCTGACCCAACGCTTTGTAGGCGTTGAAAACTGTTGATAACAACTGTCACTCGTAGGCGTGTATGCCCGGATGTAGCTAGCAGTCTGAGTGCGGGGTTGTCAATCCCAACATAGACCTATACACATATTGTTTCGATCCCCGACTGGAGATTCTAGTTATAATGTTAGGACTTTAACTATATTTTTTAAATGAACTAAACAACCTGAACCAATGACTCATAAAAAGCATGTAGACGTTACATGTAGAATAGTTATGAAAACCCAATCATTCTGAAATGAATGATTGATAGTTTTCCCCTGAATTAGTATATGAAAGATGTATACTCTTGATTAGTTTTGAATCAAACCCTTGTTCTTGTAAAACAGTGTAATTTAGTATACTTAAATCATGAATTAATGTTCCATGAATCATAAATTATACCTATTATAATTTATATGTACTTTCTGAATTGATACTAAGTGTTCATGAATGCAACCCCTTGCTCAACATGTTACAAAGGGTATTTGAACTGAATGAAATAACATTTATATTTACATATACAAATATATATAAGTAAAATTTAAGCGACATTCGGAAAAATAACCGATAATTTAAGCCCACATCCAAACAATGAAAAGGAACCAAAGTGGGTTATCAGTCCAAAGCCTTTTAAACCTTATTTATATAAATATATATATATATATATATATATATATATATATATATATATATATATGATTTCTGGGGAAAAATATAAGTTTATGAAATCATTTAAAAGAAGTTTAATATTTTGAAATACTTTTGGTGACGTGATGTCATTTTAACACAATCTTTGAAACCATTTGATTTGATAACAACTGAAATCCATTCTGATAAGATATTTTGAAACTATTTGTTTGTAACACAAAATCTTTGTGTTAGACTTGTATTCCCCCCCCCCTTAAAACTGTAAAAACTATGAAAATACAGGGGTATGAACTCACCTGTAGTGAGTGATTCGAATGAAAGATCGATATAGGATGCTAAGAATTCCAAGTGACGTCTTGAACACAAATGGATCCTATTAAGCATATAATGACACATATATGTGCATAATTAGTGTATATAACAACTAATCATGAAAGGTAAACAACCTTAGGTGCTAGGAAACACATGTAATGAAGTGTTACAATCATATGTGATTGTTGAAAGGGTGTTCACGACCACACTATAAGTGTTTACGGCAATAGAGGTGTTTACGACCACAGATATGAAGTGTTTACGCCCCATGGCTTGATCATATGAAGATTTTACGGCCAATACTTGGTCTCAATAAGGGTTTACGGCCACATCAAGATCTTATGAAGGGTTCATGCATTTTGGTGTTTGTTTCTTGGTTGGATTCAAGTGTTTCTAATCTATAACAAGATGATTGAAGAGATACTCACGTTTTGGAGGTCTTTAGGGAGTTTACGGCCCAAAGAACAAGTGTGTGTTCTTGGTTTTCTTTGTGTAAAGGATGATGATTTGAAGATCTAAACCAAAAGTGTTGAATTCATGGATGAAATTAAAGAGTTTCTTGTGAATAAGAAGGATATCAACTAACAAAGGATAAATCACTTACGATTTTGAAGAGAATGAAGAGTGTTCTTGATGATACTTGAGAGAGTTTTGAGAGTTCTTGACTTAAGGATGTGAGAAATGAAGGAATAATGAAGGAACATCCTACATATAGAGAGGGGATCACGGATAACATGGGTTCACGGCCGTGAACCCTAGTTTGCGTCCGTGAACTCCTTGTGAAGGTGCTTCCGAATCAATTGCAACTCAATGATCTCGAGTTAATACTTGCTAACACACAATACTTGAGTGTACTAGGCTTAGAACTCTCAAACAGACCCTTAACAAAGCTAAAAGTTATCAGAAAAAGTCTGACTTTTATTTGAATTGATTGACTTTACAAGATGGAAAATAACGGGATGTTACATGGCGGGCCCAGAGTCTGCGAAATGGAAGGAGGATATCCACAGCGAGATTCAGTCCATGTATTACAATCAAGTTTTCTACTTGGTTGACAATTTACCAGGTCGTAAGACAGTCAGGTGCAAATGGATCTTCAAGAAGAAGACCGACATGGATGGGAACGTGCATATGTTCAAGGCATGACTGGTTGCGAAGGGCTTTACCCAAACCCCAAGGGTTTATTTTGATGAGACCTTCTCTCCAGTGGCCAAGATCAAGTCTATTAGGGTTATGTTGGCCATCGTTGCGTTTCATAATTATAAAATTTGGCAGATGGATGTCAAAACCTCCTTCCTTAACGGGAAGCTTGTAAGTCCCCAAAACTAAGAACCAACTAGTGATGAACAAAGTGAACAAGCCAAAATGATAAAAACAAGGAGTAGAGGCAAGATTAATCCAAATGCACATGATTTCAATTGAAACAATCATCATGTACAATGGATGTAAAACACACACTAATGACCGAAAACAGCTAGCTATCATCTAGCAGCCTATGACACTATTTATAGGGAATAGTAGCAGCAAACAGTTTACAACCGAAAACACTATAGGACCAAAAACGTTTCGTTTTCGGTCTACCCAACCGAAAACCCATAAAGAGCCCAAACAATGAGTAGTAAAGTCTACAAAACATGAATGCCTAGCTAAAACCTACAAAACATCTCCTAACAATTTCGCCCTTCGTTTAAAATTATTGGATTAGTGTCTAAGTCCATAACTATAATTGGTATGTACTTGACCCGAGAGTAGCATGGTCCATTCGGGTTGCATGGCACCGGAACAATCTGAAGGATGGATAATTGAGAAGAGGTTGTTTATGATTTATTAATGTATTATAAGTTCTAATATATTAATATGAAATCATATTATTTAATTAGTATTGATCAAGAATTAATTTGGAATTAATTTTGTGATCAAAAGAGACTAATTAAATATATGGGGATTGATTATGTAAATCATTCATTCTTATATTCTGGGCTTATGATCCATAGTTCTTTGTGTTGGGCTAAACCCATGTGGTGACCCATGGATGATCCATGGAGGTTTAAACCCATGGAGCATGAGGAATATGGTAGGTCGTGCACATTAGCGTTTGCATCGTATAACCATAATTAAGCCACAGTATATAAGAACCCCTCTAGCTCATGAAATCGGACCTAAGTAAGCTTACAAGAGGGCAAGCCGATTTTATGAGGTGCAAGTTGTTGGATTAGTGTCTAAGTCCATAACTATAATTGGTATGTACTTGACCCGACTCGGCATGGTCCATTTGGGTTGCATGGCATCGGAACATTTGGATAGACCGTTTATGAGGAAAAGACATTTTGTGACATATTATAAGTTCTAATATATTAATATGAAATCATGTTATTTAATTAGTATTGATCAAGAATTAATTTGGACTTAATTTAGTGATCAAAAAGAGACTAATTAAATATATGGGGATTGATTGTGTAAATCATTCATTCTTATATATGTGGGCTTATGATCCAAGATTCCTTTATGTTGGGTTTAACCCATGTGGTGATCCATGGATACTCCATGGAGGTTAAAACCCATGGAGCATAAGGAATGGGTAAATTCATGAGTTACATGGTGTAACCCTAATAGCCATACTATATAAGAACCCCTTTAGTTCAAGAAATTGGCACTAGTGATACATATTTTGAGGGCTAGCCGATTTGAACATGTATGTCTTCTTCTCATGGTTATTCCAAGAGTTCATGATGTTGTGTGAACCATTTGAGGTGTCACACTTGGGGCACTAGGCTCTCAAGCTTCATGGAGTCAAGCAACAACAACAAGGTATGTATTCTATCTATTTTATTATCCTAGTATCAATGTTTTGGTATGCTAGTTAGGATAATACCTTGGATAATCATATTTGCATGTATAATAGAGAAAACATAGATCCAAGGTATTTAGGATTGCATGTACACTTAGGAGTGTTAGAATGCTCAAAACCCATCAGTGGTGTCAGAGCCTAGGCTTGTTTTCAATTATACTTGATGCAAATTGCTGAAAAATGCTGAAAAAGTCGAATTCCGGGCATTCTGGGCAATGGACTAGCCGAGTCCACTGACGAACTCGCCGAGTCCATGAAGAAAATCATCCTACTCGGCGAGTAGGTTGATACACTCGACGAGTAGGAGCCCTTGACAGCATATCTTCGAGTTTTTTGGCTAGAAATGGACTAGGAACATTACCATAAGCTGTTTTTGAACCTATAATCCTGTTTTTGATGTGGTAATGTTCATACTAATCCAATTTCAAAGATAATTGTCAATAGATTCATTTTTTGTATTAGTTTAGTGATTAGGCTAATTACATGAAAAAGTTTGATTAAATTATCTTGTTCTTATGAGTTGCTTAGATTAATAGAAAAGTTAATTGATTATGTGTTTTCAATCCATTTTAATCTAAGAGTTTATTCTAAAATGTGTTTTTGTAACTTGTCCTCAAGTTATATGAAAAGTCACATTTAAGTTTCATAAAACTCATAAAAGTTGGTAATGGTTACAAAAATGAAGAGTCTTGTCCTCAAGTTATGGAGGTTCAAGAGTCACTTCATTAAGTAATAAAATGTGTAACCTTAATTAATTCCATAAATTACAAAATAAAGAAAAGTTACATTCTTTTATTAGTTTAAAGTCTTCCATAACTTGTCCTCAAGTCATGGAACTTGAAGAGTTTTTTAATTAAAACTACTTTAAACACATAAGTTATGGAATTAATTAGTTTTGAATAGTTTCAAAACTTGCCCTCAAGTTTTGGAATTTGAAAAGTTTTCTCTTATGAATACTTTAATTCCAAGTTAGCCCTTAGAATTTTAAAATTTAAAATTCAACCCTTATACTTTATAATATTAAAAGTTAATAATATTTATATATATGTATAAGAGTAAAGTCAGTCTTACCGTTAGTAGGCCTCATTCACGAAGCCGGTCTATAAGGGGGGTATAAGGTTACTGCCTATAAAATGGCAGTTTAATGGGTGTCCACTATCACCCACCGCTTCCTTGACTGGTGGAGGGTCGTTAGCCGAACGGGTAGGAAAAGGACTATAATTCTCCCTTCATTAAAAGTAGTAATGATAAATACTAAGTAACTAAACACTTGTACATTCCCAATCTTAGTTACTTAGGAAAATGTGAATTTGGTGCTAACCCATGAAATTACACTTTGCACTTTGTTTAAGTCAGTTAGTGGAGCGTGTGTGGTTAACCAGCACACTAACTCGTATTTAACAAGGTAGGCAAAGGGTAACTTAATGTTTATCATAGTATCGATGGATCGTGTGTGGTTAACCGGCACATCGATTGAGGGGTAAACACTTAAGGGTACCAAGTAATTTGAATGGTTACTTCACACCTTGTTTTGTGATCCTCGGCATCCCAGTCACAAAACCTGAAGGGCACACTCGAGATTGAAACATGCCATTGAAAAGTTCAATGAATCTCAAAGATCTAGGAGTTTCAAAAAAACCAATTAAAACCTAATAATATATATTTCGTTTTCATGGTGGAAATTGGTGAATCGTCATTCGCCTACCTTCAAATATTTTATAGCTTGGATTACGGCATCCCTCTTCCAAGTTATAAAAGTATTGTGTTGGGTCCTAGCCTTAATATTTCATATTGGGTGTTATATTAAGGACTTTAAATCAACTCTCTTGAATATCTCCCAAAAGATGATCTTCCCAAATCTCTTGAAACAAGCTTTCCTAAATGAAGATGATGTCCCATGGAAATCATACTTCTTTCACCTCCTCCAATTATTCTCCCTAACCCACAAGTTCCTAAAAAGTTTAAGGTCACTCAAGCAAAGGTCTATATGTGATCACATCTTGGAGATGTAGTCAGATATTGACAAGCCGGGAGAGTTGGGTGTCAAAGTCTTGAGAAAGTTGGTGACTCAACTATTTTCTATGTCACATAGTGAGTTCCTTTGGGACTCCTATGAAACAGACTATGGCAAGACCCTTAATGATCTTATCTATTTGCTAAGATCAACTTCCTAAAACTTTATGGACATTGACAATGATGACATTGGATATCCAGTAAAGCTCTCTCTTCCCAATGGAAAGGGATCGGCCATAGTCAACTCGGTTGACCAAATGGTAAAGAGAAAGGCTAAGTCTGAGATAGTCCCATTATCAAGTGTCCATTGCCAAAGGAAGGGGCATTGGTTGCGAAGCTGCCAAATTTACCTAAGGATGTTAAAGTCAATAAGTTTGACTCTACTTCAGGTAAAGTCCACTATATAACTCTGCTAAGTTTCTATTCTGAGATTCTTGATACATGATGTGACTGGGTCACATGTTGATGTTTTAAGAATCAAAGAAAAAGTGAAGAAACTTAAAGAAAGAATATGCTGAATCTGATGGCATATATGGATTTCTATCGCATAGTTTGAAGATCGGATTCTTGAGCTACTACTTAGGAGTTATGATATATTGCTTAGGAATAGATAACAACAAAGTTTTCATGTGCTTTTGCACTGTAAGGATAGTTTTTCCGCAAAGTTTTAAAATAAAAGGAAAATTTATGATTTTATTTATTTTAAAATATCCTTACAATGGCATCTGTGAAAATTTTTGTTGCTTATAAGATTCCATTAAGAGCAAGAGTGGAAATATGACTTTGATTCTTTCATTTGTGGTAGTGTCTAAATTTACCAAATAAGGAAAGATTCTCATCACCTAAGTTTCAATTGGATAGAAACTTGGAGTCATGCAAGTTGTATAGCATGATGAATAAGAACTTTCAAGCATTGGAAAAATTAAGACTAACTACTTGTTCACATGGATGTGTGAGTCAAGTAAAGGATCGAGTACACATTCTTGTGCACTGATCAAGCCCACCACCAATAATCGTTAAGACTATTCGTCATTATTTACTAAAATTCAGTAAATATGGTTATACTTACAAGCTTAAGTGTAATTCTGAGGCATTGGAAAAGGTTTCAATGTATGGCAGAGCGAATAAGAAGAATCAACTTAGGCAGAAAGATAAAAGTTTCTCAAATCTGAAAAGATGGGAGAGTACTTTAGTATCATGTTATATAATCGTCTTAATGATTAAGAGACCTTATCATAATTCATCATCTAAGTGCATTCTGGTAGCTATGAAGAGGAGCTATGAATTGTTGAAGTGGTTAAATCAAGAAGATGATTTATACTTCGTTCCAAAAACAATTCTTAGAGTTATACTCTAAGATTGTAACTTGAGTGACATGTCTTAAAGAAGGTTTAAAACACTTGTCAAATGTAAGAGTAAAAGTTTTCTACTCTTGTACATTTGAAATTGGTAAGTTGTGATGTTTTGAATAAAACAAAGACCAACTAAGGCCAATTGTGTGAAGTGTTTGTCTTGATTAGAATCCACACTATCTCTTGAATATCTGACAAGAAAGTCTTATATGTCAAGAGGACAGTGGGAGTCTTAAAGGTCTTGAAAGTCTCAAGAACTAATCAAGAATAAAACCTGAAGTTCTTCACTAGCACACGACTTGAGGTTTATAACCTATCGTGTCGACATGTCTGTGGCTATTCAAGTTGGCTTTGCATAGGAGTTCTGAGAGTTCTCAATTGGTTGCACAGCTACTTGGAAGCAATGGCAGGCCCTTGAGCTGCCAAATGGCAAGAATTTAAGATTGCACAAGTTTAATCCATATAAGTGTGGATTTGTCAGTAACCTTGTCTTGTGATTATGGTTTTGACAAAATTCATATGGATAGGAACTCATACACCATAAAATCTAAGTGTCATAAGGTTTCTCTCCGATTCATGAAAATGATGGTGAGGAAACACTTTCACTAAGTAGATTTTAGCTAGATAGCAATTGTGATATTTGCATTCTCAAAGTCGTTAGTGGAGTGTGTGTGGTTAACCAGCACACTAACATGGACTTGTGAGAAGTGGTAAAGGTCTAAACAATCGAGACTATGATTACGACATCCCTTTTCATAGTTCTCAAAATTGTTTAGACACACCTGTGAGCTATCTAAGATAAGGTGTATGATATTGATAAAGTTTTATCAAAGCAATCTAGTATCAAAAATCTGAACTTTGGTAAGAAAGTCAATAAAGTATTGATTTCTAGAAGTCCAGCTGATTTCTGATTACATGTCAAAGCTAGTGGGAGCATGAGTGTTATGCTAATAATCATCATGTTAGTGGGAGAATGATAATTATGATAAAGATTGCAAGTTAGCAATGTTAATTATAGAAAACAAAATTTTCAATTCGTGAGGCTGCAGGGGTTGAAAAAGTTGTTTTGCTATAAGTAAGGGAGAGGAAATTATACTTCATTTCAATTCTAAAAGCTTAGATTGAGGTTTTAAGTCGTATTTAGTCAAGGATATATATATGAATTGCATGTTGGAATGACTCAACATAAGGAAATTCTATATATGGGTCCATTATTTGCGTTCTAAAATTCGATTATGATTACGGCATCCCTTTTCATAAACTAAATTATGAGAACTTGGCAAATAGAAATGGAAATGTTATAGCAAAAGACTGGTTTAGTCTTTATGTGAGACATCATGACTCGTGTCCCATATGCTTCGGATATAGGATAGATTACATGTGCTATATTTATCCTTTCTAAAATTTTCCAAATGCCTGGGGCATTAAGAAGGGAAAAGGTCTAGAACTGGATATGACTAAAAGGATTAAGCAATTGTCGAGGACAATCTAAGGTTTACCAAAGATTGGTTGCTCAAGGACAGTTGGAAGTATAGTGTTAATTCTGGAAGGACCATATTGACATAATCTGTAAGGAGGCAACTCTTGTTCAGAAGTGATAGTCAAAATGGAATATGGAAATGTTTCAAAGTTGGAAATTATTCAATCTGTGTAAGATTAGGAAACTTAATGCAAGAAGGATGTTTCCAAGGAGTTGATCTCCTTGGAATGCTCTGTAATGTTTGTTGTCAAGTCCTTGTGACTTTGTACATAATCATTACAAGAGGATCAATGCATATAAGTTTAGAATCTAACAGATTTTAGTAAATGGCATGAATTTGGAATTCTTGCATTTGCAGTAAGGATTTGGGACTGTGAAAGAGGATCATTGAAGTTATGTTCAATTGATCTATTTCACAAAGTAAAGATCATAGACAAACATAGTATGTATACTTGGTGTATGGCATGACTAGTGTTTAGAAAACATAGTGTACATGCTTGGAGCATGGGACAACTATTGTTTTAAATTCAAGAATAAAGTTGATAGCTGAAACAGTATACAATGAATAATGTGTAATCATATGGTGATAAATAAAAGGTGTTTTATTTATGTTCATAGGTTTTGATACCATATTAGATTGTATTATTATTGTGTTTCATTTTGCATGTTTTGACTTCCAGAATAACTAGGTCGTTCTTCCTGATTGACTAAGTTATTCAAACTATCCACAGTCGGTCATATGTTGGAAGTAAATATATGAATCAAGACTGTCATGGGTTGGCTTGTAGAGGTCTAAGATGTTGGACAAGGGGCTACAACACTCATGAGTGCTCATAAGTTCTGAGTATTGGATTCAACCCGCGCTCATTGGAATCACTTCATGGGTTTTATCACGAGTGATCATGAGATGATAATATCTTATATTCTTCAAACCTAGAGATATGAGTTGTTACTATGAGTTGGTTGTACATTGATTGCACGAAAACGCATTTGGTAACTCGGTGTTATAAAACGTGCCTTTGTGTATGATTCAACAAGTAGTAGAACAAGCCATATGAGTCGAAGTTTATCCATTCCTTTTACCTTCGGGATAAAAGTGATATCTGTGGGCCCCTCGATGATTTGGTGATGACAAATGTAAGTGCTCGGCCGGGCCTGGACTGATTTGATTTGTTCAATCAGTCAGTCATCATGAATCGGAAATCGGGAAACAACAAATGGACAGAGAGAATGATTGATAATCCATGTCTCTGTCCATATGATATCTAGAATGGAGGAATATATGATCTCTTATCTAATGGACAAGTCATTGACAAAGGTCAGAGTTCATCGACAAGGTCAGAGTTCGACAGAAGCTTTTAAGAGCTACGATTGCTGATCGGTTCCTGAAGTCATACACAATAATAGTTTTAGACTTATCCAAGTGGGAGACTGTTGGATTAGTGTCTAAGTCCATAACTATAATTGGTATGTACTTGACCCGACTCGGCATGGTCCATTTGGGTTGCATGGCATCGGAACATTTGGATAGACCGTTTATGAGGAAAAGACATTTTGTGACATATTAATATATTATAAGTTCTAATATATTAATATGAAATCATGTTATTTAATTAGTATTGATCAAGAATTAATTTGGACTTAATTTAGTGATCAAAAAGAGACTAATTAAATATATGGGGATTGATTGTGTAAATCATTCATTCTTATATATGTGGGCTTATGATCCAAGATTCCTTTATGTTGGGTTTAACCCATGTGGTGATCCATGGATACTCCATGGAGGTTAAAACCCATGGAGCATAAGGAATGGGTAAATTCATGAGTTACATGGTGTAACCCTAATAGCCACACTATATAAGAACCCCTTTAGTTCAAGAAATTGGCAGTAGTGATACATATTTTGAGGGCTAGCCGATTTGAACATGTATGTCTTCTTCTCATGGTTATTCCAAGAGTTCATGATGTTGTGTGAACCATTTGAGGTGTCACACTTGGGGCACTAGGCTCTCAAGCTTCATGGAGTCAAGCAACAACAACAAGGTATGTATTCTATCTATTTTATTATCCTAGTATCAATGTTTTGGTATGCTAGTTAGGATAATACCTTGGATAATCATATTTGCATGTATAATAGAGAAAACATAGATCCAAGGTATTTTGGGTTTGCATGTACACTTAGGAGTGTTAGAATGCTCAAAACCCATCACAAGTAACCTCCTCTCAAGTTCCTCCATTGTTGGTGGTGTTGTGTGATTCCATTTGAGGTACAACACTTGGGGTACTAAGTTCTTAAAGGTCCAAGGTTTCCAACCACAACAAAAGGTGTGTCATCTAACTAGATTTTGTAGTAAAGATACTCCATTGTATGCTAGTTAGGATGATGCTTTGGAAAAACAAAGTTTGCATGTATATTAGAGAAAACATAGATCCAAAGCATCTATTGTTGCATGTATACCATAGGAGTGTTAGAATGTTGAAAACCCAACAGTGGTATCAGAGCCTAGGGTTGTTTTCCAATATACTTGATGCTACTTGCTTAAAAAAACGATTTTTATGCTTTCTGGATAGTGGACTCGCCGAGTCCACTGGGGGACTCGCCAAGTCACCTCACAAACCTGACCAACTTGCCGAGTCAGTTCATGCACTCGATGAGTTGGTGCCCTGGATGCAGAATTTCGAGTTTTAAGGCTGGAATTGGACTAGGACCATTACCCTAAGCTGTTTTTGAACTTATAAACCTGTTTTTGATGTGGTAATGATCATGCTTATCCAATTTATAAGATAATTGTGAAAATTTCATGTTTTGTATTAGTTTATATGGTTAGGCTAATTACATGAAATTTGTTTGATATGAATTGTCTTGTTCTTATGAGTTTAATTTAGATCATAGACAAAATTGTTTGATTTTTGTAAGTTACAATAGTTGATCTAAATGTTTTGATGAATTCCATAACTTGTCCTCAAGTTATGGAAAATGAAAAGTTTTTCTTTTAAAGAGGTCATTAAACTTATAGGTTATGAACTTGAAGAGTCTTTTTCCATAAATGTTTTTATGAACTCCATAACTTGTCCTCAAGTTATGGATTTTAAAGAGTCTTTTCATTAAAACCTATATTAAACTCATAAGTTATGGATTCCAAAAGGTTTTGAATAGTTCGAAACTTGCCCTCAAGTTTTGGAATTTGTAAATGTAAAAGTCTAACTTTTGAAACATTTAATTCCAAACCCTTGAATTTTAAAGTTTAAAATTTTACCCTTATACTATTATAATATTATAGGTTTAATATATATATATATATATATATATATATATATATATATATATATATATATATATATGTATATATATATGTATGTATGTATGTATAAGAACAAAGCCAGTCTTACCGTTAGTAGGCCTCATTCACGAAGCCATTCTATAAGGTGGTTATAAAATGGCAGTTTAATGGGTGTCCACTCTTACCCACCGCTTCCTTGACTGGTGGAGGGTCGTTAGCCGAACGGATAGGATAGGACTCTAATTCTCCCTTCATTAAAAGTATAATGATAAATATGAAGTAACTAAACACTTAGGAAAATGTGAATATGGTGCTAACCCATGAAATTGCACTTTGCACCTTGTTAAGTCGTTAGTAGAGCGTGTGTGGTTAACCGGTACACTAATCTGGACTGACAGTGCATGGCAAAGGGTAGCTTAATGTTAATCATGGATCAATGAAGCGTGTGTGGTTAACCGACACATTGATTAGGTGGTTGTAACATTGAGCATACCAAGCGAATTTGCATGGTTACTCACACCTTGTTTGTGATCCTCAACATCCCAATCACAAACTTGAAGGGCACAATCGAGATTTAAACATGTCATTGAAAAGTTCAATGAATCTGAAAGGATCTAGGAATTTCAATTCACTTAAAACCTAAAATTCTTTTTCATTTTTCATGATGGAAATTGGTAAATTGTCCTTTACCTACCTTCAAATATTTTTCAATTGGATTACGGCATCCCTCTTCCAAATTGTAAAATATTGTGTTGGGTCCTAGCCTTAATATTTCATGTTGAGTGTTATATTAAGGACTAAAATCAACTAAACTTGAATATCTCCTTCATAAATGTCTAAGTTCAGACAACTATGGTCTTCCCGAATCTTTTGAAAAAGCCTTCTCTATAAAGATGATTTACCACAAGGCGATCAAGGTGAAAGATTAATCCTTTCTTCGTGTTGTAGTGGAACTTCACTTCCTCCACCTCCTCCAATAATTCTCCCTCACCTACAAGCTCAAGGTCACTCAAATCCCTATTGACAGGAAGGAAAGTATGTATGTGCTCACGTCTTCGAGATGAAGTTACATATTCACAAGCTGGGAGACTTGGGTGTCGAAGTCTCAAGGAAGTTGGCAGTTGATTGGGTTCTTCAATCACTTCCCAAGTCATATAGCGGGTTCCCTTAAGGACTACTATATGGGAGACCACGACATGACCCTTATTGATCTAACATATTTGCTTAGTGCTGCTAAATCAGCAATGATTTGGTGCACTCGTAAAGCAAATTTGACTGGAAGATCTACTCCCCAAACTTCCATGGATATTGACAATGGTAACATTGGAAGTCCAGAAAAAATTTCTCTTCCTAATGGTAAGGGATCGGCCATAGTCAACCCGGTTGACCAAATGGTAAAGAGAAGGGATAAGTCTGAGATTGTCCCATGTGCCACTCCCAAAGAGTCCATATGTTTCTATTGCCAAGAGAAGGGTATTGGTTGTGAAGCTGACCTGACTACCTGAAAGATCTGAGAAAATGTAAAATCAAAAACTTTGACTCTGCTTCAGGTAAGTCTACTGTCTAACTATATTAAGTTCCTAATTGTTGATTCTGAATACATGATGTGACAAGGTTGCATTTTGATGTTTTGTAGGATCATGCAAAGGGAATGAAGCTTAAAGGAAGAGTATGTTGAATCTGATCGCAAAGATGGATTTTAATCGCATGGTTCGAAGATCGGATTTTTGAGCTGCTGCTTAGGAGTTATGATAGATTACTAGGAAATATGTAATAACATAGTTTTCATTTGTAATTTTATTGTAAGGAAAAGTTTTTTATGCATTTTATAAATAAGAAAATTTTTATTTTTATTTTTATTATATCTCCTTGCAATGGGATTTGTGAAAATTGATGTTTCTATGTTTCTATGTTAGCAATATGAATTTGATTTTTTCGTTTGTGGTAGTGTCGAGTATTTTCCAAATAAGGAAAGATTCTAATAACCCAAGTTTCAATTGGACAGAAACTTGGAATCATGCAAGTTGTATTGTATGATGAATGAGAATTTTCATCTTTGGTAAATTAAGACTAATTCCTTGTTCACATGTGTATTTGAGTCAAGTGAAGGACTAGGGGATCGAGTACACTGGGTGTGCGTTGGTCAAGATCCACCACAAAAATCAATAAGACTATTCGTCATGATTTGCTAAAGTTTAGTAAACATCGTTATGCTTACAAGTTTAAGTAGAATTCTGAAACATTGGAAAAGGTTCAATGTATGGAAGAACGAATGAGAAGAATCAAATTGGGCAGAAAGATAAAAGTTTCTCCAATCTGAAAAGATGGGAGAGTACTTGAGTATCGTGTTTTATGATCATCTTAATGATTATGAAAACCATGTCACAATTGATCCTCTAAGGATATCTTAGTGCATTTGTATGGCTAAGAAGAGGAATCATGAATTGTTGAAATGGTTAAATAAAGAAGATGAGTCATACTTCTTTCCAAAACAAGTCTTAGAGTCATACTCCAAGATTGTAACCTTGAGTGACATAATATTAAGAAAAGGTTTAAAACACTTATAAAATGAAGAGTAAAACGTTTTCTACTCTTGTACATTTGAAATTGGTAAGTTGTGATGTTTTGGATAAAACAAAGACCAACTAAGGCCAATTGTGTGAAGTGTTTGTCCTGATATGAATCCGCACTAACTCTTGAATATTTGTTTTGTCAAGGAATGATTCATGACAAGAGAATATTGTATGTCAAGAGGGCAGTGTGAATCTTAAATATATAGGAAAAGCTTCAAGAAATAATCAAAAATAAAACCTATTGTTTTATCACTAGCACACGACTTGAGGTTTATAACCTATCGTGTTGACATATTCTTGTTTCTGTGCCCATTCCAGTTAAAGTTGACTATGCATGTGACTTCTGAGAGTTCTCAATTGGTTGCATAACAACCTGGAAGCAATGGTGGGACCTTGTGCTGCAAGGTGGCAAGAAATTGAGATTGAACAAGTTCAGTCCGTATGAGTTTGGATTTGTCACTAACCGTCTCTTGTGATTATGGTAATGACAAATTCACATGCATAGGTACACATACACCATAAAATCTAAGTGTCATACGGTTTCTCTCCGATTCATGAAAATGATTGTGAGGAAACACTTTCACTAAGTAGATTTTAAGGAGATAGAAATTGTGATATTTGCATTCTCAAAATTCGATTACGATTACGACATCCCTCTTCATAATTTGAATTGTGAGAAATGGAAAAGGTCTAAACATTTCATACGTATGTCTGTAAGTTCTAAAATTGTTAAGACACACATGTGAGCTATCTAAGGAAAGGTGTATGACTTTGAGAAGCCTAGATAATGTCTTATCGAAGCATCTCGTATCAGAAATCTGAATTTGGTAATGAAAATCAATAAGTATTGATTTATAGAAGTCCAACTGATTTATGAATACATGTCAAAGCTAGTGGGAGCATAAATGTTATGCTAATAATAATTATTATGCTAGTTGGAGCATAATTATTACGGTAAGTGTTGCAAGTTAGCAATGTTAATTATAGAAAACAAAGGTTTCAATTCGTAAAGTTGCAGGGTTTGAAAATTTGTTTTGCTATAATTAAGGGAGAGGAATTTATACTTCATTTCAATTCTAAAAGCTTAGATTGAGATTTTAATCAAATTTAGTCAAATATATATGAATGCTATGTTGGAATGGTTCAACATAAGGAAATTCTATATATGCAAATGTCAATTGCGTTCTCAAATTTGATTATGATTACGGCATACCTCTTCATAGTCAAAATAATGAGAACTTGGAAAAATAGAAATGTTATAGCAAAAGACTGATCAAATATCATGTCTTTATGTTAGATATTATGAATCGTGTCCCATATGCTTCGGGTATAGGATCGATTCATATGCTATAATATTCTCGTGTTCTAATTTTCCGAATGCCTAGGGCATTTGGAGGGAAAAAGGAATAGAACCTGATATGACTAAAGTGGTTAAACAACTGTTAAGGACAATCTAAGGTTCGCCAAAGATTGGTCGCTTAAGGACAGTTGGAAGAATAGTAATGGATGAACCATATTGACATTATTATGAATAGATAGGAGTCTATTAATAATGAGTTGTCGTATGGAAAATATGGAATGTTTCCATATTAGGAGTTGAAGAATAGATGAGAAAGTTAGAAACTTTTATGCAAGAAGGATGTTCAAAGGAATGTACTTTGAATTTGAGACTTCATTTACATGGAATTGTCTTGTAACAATCTCCAAATGAATATTTTGTAATATCATTGGTCAACTCTCTGTGACTTTTGGCACCTAGACATTACAAAAGAATCATTGCATGATACTTTCGAATCTAACACTTTCTAGCAGTGACAAGAATTTAGAATTCTTACACTTGCAATAAGGATTTGGAATTTTGAAATGAACATCATTGAAATGTTTTTCAATTGATCTATTTCACAAAGTGAGGACCATAGACAAACATAGTGTGCATGCTTGGTGTATGACATAACTATTGTTTAGACAAACATAGTGTGCATGCTTGGAGCATGACATAACTATTGTTTTAATTCAAGTATTAAGTTGATTATTTGAAACATTATACATTGAATGATGAGTATTCAATATGGCTCAAAAGTTTTGGGGGCATATAGGATAACTATTATTCTTGTGTTTGACTTTGCATGTTTTGACTTCCCGAATAACTAGGTTATTTAAATCATCCACAGTCGATCATACTTTGGAAGTAGGTATTGAGGCAAGATTGTCATGTATGGGTCTGTAGTTTGTGTAGGACAAGGTGGTTGCAGTGTTCATGAGTACACCTGGAATAAGATTCGAGTATTTGATTCAACCCACGCTCATCTGAATCACTTCATGGATTTTTTCACGAGTGATCATGAGACTATAATATCTTATATTCTTGAAACGGAGACATGTGAGTTGTAGTTGCGAGTCGGTTACACATTGACATATGTAAACGCACAAGTAACTTGGATGTTATAAAACATATTGTTGTGTTTAATTTGATGAGTAAGTACAAGCGAGCATTTGGGTCGAAGTTTATCCGTTCCTTTTACCCCATGTGGGTAAAAGCGATATCTTTTGGCCCCTCGATGATTTAGTGATGACACCAGGCCTGAACTGATTTGATTTGTTCAATTAGTCAGTCGTCATAAATCGGAAATCGGGAAACAACAGATGGACAAAGAGAATGATTATAATCCATGTCTCTGTCTATATGATATCTATAATGAAGGAATATATTATCCCTTATCTAATGGACACGTCATTGACTAGGTCAGAGTTCGACAGTGGCTTTTAAGAGCTACGATTGCTAGTCGGGTTATGGAGTCGTACTTGCAATAATAGTTATTAGACTTATGCAAGTGCAAGACTGTTGGATTAGTGTCTAAGTCCATAACTATAATTGGTATGTACTTGACCCGAGAGTAGCATGGTCCATTTGGGTTGCATGGCACCAGAACAATCTGAAGGATGGATAATTGAGAAGAGGTTGTTTATGGTTTATTAATACGTTATAAGTTCTAATATATTAATATGAAATCATATTAGTTAATTAGTATTGATCAAGAATTAATTTGGAATTAATTTTGTGATCAAAAGAGACTAATTAAATATATGGGGATTGATTATGTAAATCAATCATTCTTATAATGTGGGCTTATGATCCATAGTTCTTTGTGTTGGGCTAAACCCATGTGGTGACCCATGGATGATCCATGAAGGTTTAAACCCATGGAACATGAGGAAAATGGAAGGTCATGCACATTAGGGTTTGCATGGTGTAACCCTAATTAAGCCACACAATATAAGAACCCCTCTAGCTCATGAAATCGTACTAAGTAAGCTTAGAAAAGGGCAAGCCGATTTTATGAAGTGCAAGTAACCTCCTCTCAAGTTCCTCCATTGTTGGTGGTGTTGTGTGATTCCATTTGAGGTGCAACACTTGGGGCACTAAGTTCTTAAAGGTCCAAGGTTTCCAACCACAACAAAAGGTATGCCATCTAACTAGATTTTATAGTAAAGATACTCCATTGTATGCTAGTTAGGATGATGTTTTGGAAAAACAAGTTTGATCTATCTTAGAGAAAACATAGATCCAAAGCATCTAGGGTTGCATGTACACCATATGAGTGTTAGAATGCTGAAAACCCAATAAAAGCTCGCATGAATTTAATCCTTTTCAATGAGCAGCACATCAGATCTCCCCATAGCCCCTGACCACATATTCTTGTTGATTATCTATGCGACCATACCAGTAAATTCTTTTGCAGCAGACTCCAGAAGATCATTCTTGACCACGATTTGATGTTGTGCCAAAGTATGGATGTCACGTTCACCAAACTGCAAGAGATCCTTCACCTCAACAAGACGAAAGACACCGCTTTGAAATTTGAAGACCAGTGGCTGTGACCTGATCATCAACCCAATATTCCATATCATGTAGAGACACGTCACGAAACTGCTAAACAATAGGGATTTCATTCATCTGTTTGGTAGGAGGCCACATCACATTTTTTATGGTCTGGTGGGTGGGTTTTGGGATCAAACACATCTTTAAATCTCTTGACAAAAGATTTTGCGGTCCTTATTCCATCGAACTTCCTCTTTACTTGGTTCTGCAAAAAGAGTTTGAAATCAGTCCCTCGAGGGCATTGGATGGATTGTGAAAAGGAGCCTCAGCAAGTTCAGCAAGATCTACTTTCTTCCAAGAACATAAATCATTCTTGTGCTGATAGTACTCCACATTTCCACTCTTCCTTTTTACCACCCATATATTCTTTATGTCATGAAATCCCCACATTGTAATTCCCAACCAGTCTCCATAATTGGTTTTGAGCCGCTTTTTCCTGAGCTCAGTCACACTCAATTGGGGTTGATCTCCACAAACATTTTTATCAGAATTCTTCATGAAGAGCAATCTCCCTTTTCTTTCAGTAGAGACTTGCTTCTGAGCTCGCTTTAATGTAACTCTGTGATCAACATTGACAGTTCTTTTTCAAATTGGTCAACTATTCAAAATGTACTGGTATGTCGAGGAGCATCTTGTGAATATTGAGTTGTTTGGGCAGGGGAACTTTATGAAGTATCAGCTTCGTTGGGTTCACCGACCGATGTTTTGAATTTGTCGCCAAATTCACTTATAAACTTGTTCTTTAGATCAAAATAACCAGCAGGTTAAGCACCAAGGTTGAGCTGCAAGTCGGAGATTTGTTTTGATTTTTGTGCATTTTCTTTCTCGAGCTCGGAAACTCTAATGTCTAGAGTTCCAATCAAAACATATTTTTCAATGAGCTTATGATTTAAGACTCCAATCTCTTCCTTGAGCTCGAAAATCATTGAATCTTCTTTATCAGGGCTCCGTGCACCAATCGATATTCCTTTTCCCCTGGGTGCAGGATTAACACCTTCATGAGTTAAAAACCTGGCACGCCGTTCGGAGGCTGCATCGTGCATAGGTTGAGGAGTCGAGGAGCCACCAAGAGCTGAAGACCTCCCGACTACAAAAGAAGAACGAACAAAATTGGGCCCTTCATTCAATAATTGACTATCCACATGAGTTGGTTGGGTTGGTGTAACGACTGTAGTTGATTGTTGAACAGACTGAACTGGTTCCCTAATGAGCACTCCCGACCTTGAATCCAGTTTAGCAATTATGTCGGCCATTTGATCAGGTATTTGAAAAGGCACCTTGAGAATATTAGGGTCTCCCTCTGTCTCAGTTCGAGAGATCCCAACATCATTGCCATCATCAAAGAACGAACTGAGGTCATCATTATTCGGCTTGAAATCAAAGAAGAGGTCGTCATCATTAAAGCCTAGTGTATCACCCCCTTGTATCATCCAACCTCCTTCATGACCATCATCTTCATCATCATCATTATCATCCTCTTCATTACAGTCAACTTCCACATCAAGCAAGTGCATATGTTCCTCTACAACAATTGCTAAGGAGGAATAATGTCATCTTTATGATCGAAGACTATAACCTCGTCATCTTCATCACCTTGAGTATCTTCTGATTCAGAGGCTTCATCTATCTCAGAAAAGCAACCAAAGTTTACCAAAGGACTTTCTCCCTTAAATGCAACCTTTGAAGCTTTTCGGTTCTTCTTCATTAGGCCAAAAGTGCTTGGACCCAAGGACTTCAAATCCAAAGTATCACCTCTTCTTTCCAAATCTGGATATCGATCATTAAAGATTAGTTGAAGAAACCTTGGGTACATTAAAAATATGTCCTTGCACTTCCCGTGTAAATTGTTCTTCATTTCATTTAACACAAACTTTAAAAACTTGAAATCGAAGTCCATGACTAGAGCAACAATGGCGCCAGTATTCAATAAAAAGATCTCATCTGCACCTCCTTTCCTGCCAGAGATGCATATAATAAAAAAGTAGGCAAGAAGACGCCAGTATGGAGGAAGTAGCTTTTTCATAGTTGGAGGAAAAGTTCCTTCATAGCACATTCTATCAAGAACCTCCTTGATCTGATCAGCAAAAATTTCAATTGGGAAGCCTGGCTGATCCCTAAGTTGAAGCACTTCTCGGATAACCCGCTCAGACACAACAATTTTTCTCGCTTGGATAGTTGATTCCACTGTGCCTTATCCATTTGCTCCTTCTTTGTTAAAGCAAGCTTTGTCCCAAAATTGCCTCACTAACTCCTGATAAATAATGGGATTTGATTGAAAAGTGTGAGAAGTCTACAGTTGTTAAGTCCATGAACCATGGACTTAAACTCTTGATGAGCCAGTGGAGGATCAGACAAGCATGCAACAATGTTGTGATTTTCGGAGAATTTTAGGTCTCCCATTTATCTGCATCAAATGAGCCAAGTTAGAAAATAAAAAAATTTAAACACTTTACATGAATTATCTCAATTTTAATTTGATTAGGCCTCAATTTGATTTGTTTAAGTGATTTGAACCAAATTATAAGTTGATTAAGGGTTTTGGACGAAAACGCTACACCAAAATCCAAAAATCATTTATATATGGGTTTTCGGCTGCAAAAAAGTTTTTGACCGCAAACGGGTTTTTGGCCGCAAACGGATTTTAGGCCGCAAACGGATTTCCGGCCACAAAGGGTTCCTTTTCCAGTTTTGATGAAAATCACTCTCAGAATCACGATTTTGCCCTTAAAATCTGCAAAACCAAGTCGAATCGAGTGAAAAGTATATGTATGGGTATTACAATCAGTATACCTTGAAGAATCGAAGATAAATTTCTGATTAAAACCGCAAAAGATCGATGAATCGGTGAAGACGATTAAGATAGCAAACAAGAACACGAGAGAAAGAAGGGGGAGGGAGGAGGTTTTCGGCCGCAAACGATAAAATGAGGGTAATGGGATTATTGGCCGAAAATCCCTCCTTTAATACCCTAGCACATTTTCGGCCCATAACCCACAATCCAATGGGCTGTAAACCGAAAACTTTAAGTCCAAATCCAACAATTCCAATTTTTAATACAAAATATAACCATTTTGGGATCATATGTTGTGACACGGTCTTAACTTGGTTTTCAATACCTTTACCTTCACGAATAGATCTGGTCAATTGCCGGTATTGTGGTCCACTTAAACACAAATGATTTTTGACAATTTTGACAGAAAATAAATAATAAGTCATTGCATCTAAATTCCTAAATGGACCATTTAGCTGACGACGACCAAGGGTATTCTTGTCCACTTAAATTAAGCAGCAAGATCTACAGACAACCTATTAAATGATTCAATTTTAGATGAACTAGAATGTGTTTCCCACTTCCTAATATACCCTGTCAATCAAGTGCTTCCAAAGAATTCCTGACTTTAGATGTGTAGACAATTATTAGGAGAGAAAATAGATTTAGAAGTGCATATGTTGTGCCCCAGGTCAGATCTCTTCCAATCACACAGAGGGGACAACATGTGGCTAACACAGATAGAGTGGTTGAGAGATAAAAGGATGCATATGTTGTGTTCCAGGTCGGATTGTTTCAATCACACAAAGGAGATAGCATATGACTAACGGACATAAAGAAATTCATAGATAAGAAGGTGCATAGAAATAGAGTTGCATATGTTACATTCCAGGTCAGATATGTTCCAATCACGCAAAGGAAGCAACATATGACTGACAGATAGAAAGCAAGAAAACAATTTTCTACAGACCAACTTTATCAGAACCCCCCAGTTACCCTATCAGTGCGAGAATTAAGGTCATGAGACCATACATCAAGGAAATTTTAAACCACAACTATAGATACATGTGATTTTAATGTATCCTGCATATTCTCATGTTTATCTCACTGCTAAATCTACTCAAGCGTCGTATTGTCAGTCCAAATGAGACTATCTAAGTCTATACTGTCAAGTCCTTTCGATTGTCAAACTAGGTCTCATCCTTTTGAATCCTTCGTGCCTACCAGCACATTGAGCACAGAGTCTAAACTATTCAGATTTAGTACCTTAGATATGTTTAGACTGCCCTTTATCACTCAATCTTGATATCACTTCCCAAATGATCACCTACAAAAGAAAACCATAAGAACATATTTTCGGATTTTTATTTTATAATTTTTTTTTATTTTGATTTCTCCCCCGAAATTTGTGCATAGGAGAGAAAAAATAAATGAAAATAAAATAAAATGTGCAAATTTAAACTAAGCTAAAAAAAATTAGTCTTCAAAACGGATCATTTTTAGAAAGCTCACAAGCACATCAAATCAAGCTTTACTGAACGTTTTGGTAAACAAATCCGCCACATTATTATCAGTATGGATTTGTTCCAAAAGAATGAGGAAACGCTCATAACAGTCTCGAATAAAACGAACTTAGATATCTATGTGCATGGTTTTGGAATGTTGGACTGGATTTTTAGCAATTTGGATGGCGGCATCATTATCACAGAAGATGGGAGTGTCAAAAAAATTGAAACCATAATCTTGCAGTTGATGTTGAATCCAGATAACATGAGAACAACAAGCTGAGGCAGCAATGTATTCAGCCTCAGCCATTGAGGTTGACACAGTTTGTTGTTTCTTACATTGCCATGACACCAACCGTTCTCCTAAAAGCTGGCACCCACCCGATGTTGATTTCCTGTCAAGATCACATCCTCCATAATTGCTGTCAGCAAATGCATATAAATCAAAATCAGGATTTTTAGGATACCAAAGACCCAGTTTAGGGCTACCTTTCAGATATCTAAAAATCCTTTTAACAAAAATTAAATAAGAAATTTTTAGGATTAGCCTGATAACGAGCGCATTGAGACACAGCAAACATGATATCAGGTCTACATGCAGTCAAATACGTCAGAGAACCAATAATCGAGCGGTCTTCTGTTTGATCAACGGATTCCCCATCTGGGTCTGGAGTCAGCAATGGTCTTTCAGCCATTGGAGTCAAAGTAATTTTTGAGTCTTTAAAACCAAACTTTTCGAGCATGTCTTCGACATATTTGCCTTGATGTAATAAGATTCCAGTTGAATCATGTTGAACTTATAGCCCTAAGAACATAGTCATCTCACCCAACGAGCTCATCTCAAATCGTTTCTTCATAACAGCCTCGAACTCTTTGCATAACTCTGTGCTCGTCGACTCGAAAATGATATCGTCAACGTATATCTGAACAATTATAAAATCTGCATCCACATTCTTCATGAATAATGTCTGGTCGATAGTTCCCCGTGTATATTCGTGCTCAAGCAAATGTTACGTGAGGGTTGCATACCAAGCTCTTGGAGCATGATGTAACCCATATAGACCCTTATCCAGCTTGTAAACATGATTTGGAAACTGTTAGGGTCGAATTATGTTGTAATATGTCGAAGTTTGTTTTACTCTTCGTATGTTTTGTAAAGTTTATTTACTAAGGTGTATTTTGTACGAAGCTTTATTGTCAATGCCTTAGTATTTTTTGTATTCTTTCACTGTTCCTATAAATATGGGACTTTACTAGAGTTAGACAAGAGTCTTTTACAGAACCTGTCTATTTTTCTCTGTAAAAGTTGAAAGCATAAATGAGCAGAAACCAGATCTTATTTACATCGTTTGTTCAATCTGCATTCTTTTAATTCTGATTTCGATTAATACTTGATTCATCGTTTCTTCAATAGCTATCAGAGCAGGAATCATGATCTGAGATCTAATTTTCATTCTGTTTCAAAAGGTTTTTGAATCAAAATTCTGATTCAAAAAGTTCTGCATCTTTTGACGTGAAAAAGCTTTCTAGATCTTGAGTTGTGATTCGATTCTGCAACAAATTTGTTGAATCGAGTATGCTACTTTGTTTTTCTGATTCAATTCAGCAATTTGCTCTAAAATTCTGTTTGATTTCTCATAAATTCTCAAAAATTTTCTTCCGTACATCAATGGCGAACTTCAATCTCAACTCGATGACTTCATACTCTCATCTGCTAGGATCTTCAACTAAGATTCCTATGTTCATTCCTGAATATTATGATCAGTGGTTTGATCGTATGCAGGATTACTTGAATGGAATCGATGAAGAGATATGGTCTTGCATCTCAGGGAATGTTACTCCTCCTACGAACCTTCAACCAATTGGATCTTCATCCAGTACTACGAGTGTGGAAAATCAAAATGATTGTATGAAGAAACATGAAAAACGATGCATAAGGGAGTGGTGTCGTGCATTGCCTCTAGTGGTGTATAACTATGTCAGAAGTTGTACAACTGCAAAAGAAATCTGGAATAATCTCAAAGAAAAGTTTCAGGGCAGCGAGAAGACGACAATCAATTCAGTTAAGCCATGTTTGATTGAATTGAAGGATTTCAAGCAAAAAGATGGTGAAAGGGTTGAAAGTTACTATGATAGGCTGAATGAGCTGATATACAAATGCAATCGTTATGGAATCACGAGGTCTGCCATGGAATTCAATCTCACCTTTGTTATGGGAATGTGTAAAGAATGGAGAAGTGTTAGCATGATGGTGAAAAATCAACAGAGTTTCGACACATCTTCTTTGAATGATTTGTACAATCAACTGAAAACTCACGAAAGTGAAGTGAATGAAATGGCAGAAGAGTCAAAGCTTAGTCTGGGAGGCACATGTTTTTACTCTAACAATCGAGTAAAAAGTTTTTCAAGAAACCGTTTAATTCGAAGGTGAAACAAAGTGAAGGAAAAGGAAGTTTCGTGAATAAAGGTGCAGGAGAAGAAAAGAAGAAGTATGAGAAGAATGATGCGAAGGGTGCTGAGGAAAAGAAAGAGAAGAAATTGAAAGGAGATTCTGGTATGGATTGTCACTATTGCAATGGAGCCAATCATTTAGCAAATGATTACATGCTTCGAAAGAAAGATGAGAAGAAGAATAAAGTGAAGGATGAGGCATATTATGTGAAAAATTTGGAAGAGGTACGTACGAAGGCTAAAAATCTGTCCTTGGTAGCTCAAGGTGAACAGGAGAATGATGGCACATATCAAATCTGGTCTTCGGGCTCCGATGATGAGGAAATGCGTAATCCTACGCATGGAGCTATGTATGCGAAGCTGGAGGAAGATTCAGACGAAGAGGTCAAGGGCCGTTGCTTTGTGTCAAAATCTGCTGATAAGTCTCCAATGACAACAACGGTACGTAACATTCTTCAATCTTTCAATATTCCTTTGAGTGCATATGATTCTGAAATTGTTGCTTTTGATGATACTGTTGCTTATTTCGGTAATTTGGTTGTTTCTGCTAGCAATGAAGCTAAGAAATTAAGCAATCAGTTGTTAGAGACATAGAAGAAGTTAGATTCGAAAGTGGTCAAGATAGAATGTTTAGAATTGCAAATAACAAACATAATGTGTGATCGTGATTCGTTATCAAATGATGTAAAACTTTTATTAGGTCAACGAAATATCTACTGCAATTTTGCTAAACGTCTATATGCGAAATTAACTGCATTCCATCATTCGTGTGATATTATCAAGGAACAACATAGGAAATTATTACCTTTTCTAGAATACGAAAGAGCAAAGGTAGATAATATTTCGTATGATTGTGAGAGAAACATTGCTGAGTTCGACAAAATTCCTGATGATAGATATGCTTATGGAATTGTCAAAATTGATGAATGTCTTGATACAAGTGAATTGGTTAACATTGTGAATGATACTTTGACAAAGTCTGAACAAATCAAAATTTTGAAAAAGACTGAGAATTTGACATCTGATTCTCAATCTAATTTTGCCGATATTGAAGATAATTCTGACAATATTAGCGAAATTAGTGATATTGAGGATGTTGATTGTTCTCAGTTGTCTGTCATTAATGTTGCATCAAAATCTGAAGGAAAAGAAAAACTTAAGGATTTGGAAGTTAAGATTGACACTGACAAACCTTCAACTTCAAAAGATTGTGATTCTGAGTTTGTGGATATCTGAGATAGTCAAACGGATAGCAGTGATGATGAAAATGATGATGACGAATCGGACAAAAAGGTCTCTTCAAACAAAGATTCGATAGAAAAAGAAATTCCTCGTGTTGTTGTTGATCAAGTATTTGGGGACACTGAAAATTTCGACAAAGTGTTGTCTGAAAAAGGAGCCCATTATTTGGAACCAAATCAAGTGGTGTATCATAATTTCAAGTGTGCTGATGATGTTGTCTTTCCAAATCAAGTGTTTGTTACAACTGGGAATGTTGACAACATTAAACCAGAATTCAACAAAATGGTCGAAGATGACAACAAAAAGACAACGAATGAAGGATTCTTTTCAAATCAAAGCACAGTCGAAAATACGTTAACAAAGAATTCATATGTTTTTCAAAGACAAAAACCACAACGCAAATGGGTTGAAAAATCGAAAATTGTGAAAGAAGTTACAAAAGAAGTTGTTATGGAAAAAGAAACTGTTGTCAAATTAAATTCTAAAGAATTTAAAGAACAAATTGACAATTTTTCAAAAGAAAATGCAATTTCAAAAAGACAAGCTCGAAAGAAGATCTTTTGGCAAACCATGGACCTTCAAAAACAACAAAATGGGTTGCATTTGAAAACAACTGAAAATAAAAAGACTAAATCTGTTGACAATAAGTCTTCTCATTCAGAAATTCACTCAGATCCAAAGCAAAATCCCGCTCAAACAACTAAATCTAAAACTGAATTTCAACCGAAAACAAATTTTTCGAAAGTTTCAAACTCATCATTTTCAAGAGATAACAAAAATACATCAAAGACTGTTCAAAATCAACCATCACAACAACGATTTTCTTCTAATCAACAAACAAGGTTTTCTCAAAAACAAAAATCTCCAAATAAATTTTCTCAAAATCAAAGTGTTGGAAAAAATGATGGAAGTCGATACGCTATGGCATTTCGACCTAAATCAAATGTTGATTTCTTTCCACAAAAACCGAATTTTCCAAATCCTACAGGAAAACAAAACTTAAAAGTTTCGTACACAAAAGGGTTGTCTTGTGACAAAAACATCGATCATTGGCTTGAAGGAAAAGGTCGAAAATATCAATCAAGGAAATATTCTGAACAACAAATTCACGAAGCCTATGAGAGTTATGTGAATTCTTCGTCAACTGCAAGCTCATCTTCAAAAGATTCGAATGTTTCGGTAAAAAACTTGGCAACCGGTTTTGAAAGAAAAGCTTGATCATATTCAATCTAAAAAGACGAAGGAATGTGACGGTGACAATCCCAAACTAACAAAAACTTATGTTTCTGTTTCTTTAAATAATGATGTAGACTTAATTGATAGTCTCAAAACTAAAGTTTATGATTGGGTTAAAGGTTCTTCATTTCATTCTGTTTTCAAAACTAATTTCCAAGGACCCAAACAGCCTTGGGTACCTAAATTCTTTCATTGATCGCAGGTACTATGTCACATAACTGGACGAAAGGAAAACCTGAGAGATTTTCGCACCTTGGAGAATGCAGGAGTTGTGAAGTTTGGCAATAATCACAAATGCCAAGTGAAAGGCTATGGTAAAGTCACGAATGGAAAATTCACTATTAATCGTGTTGCTTATGTCGAAGGTCTTCAACATAATTTGATAAGTGTTTCCCAACTTGTTGTGGGCACTGGCAATCAAGTGGTATTTAACGAAGAAGGTAGCATCATTTCAAATGTTGAAACTAACGAAGTCTTGCTCAAATCGAAACGACACGGTGACATGCTTACTCTTGGTATCAAATCAATCATTGGCAAACCCTTAGTGTGCTTACTTTTGAAAGCTTCCTCTGACATCAGCTGGTTATGGCATCGACATTTATCACATTTAAACTTTCGAAACTTAAATAAATTGGTTGTTGGTGATCATGTCCGTGGTTTACCTGTACTAAAATTTGACAATGATACATTGTGTGCAGCTTGTGAACAAGGGAAACAGCACAGGAAAGGTCATCCAATTGTAATAGATTTGAAAATTGTCGAACCATTGGAACTTCTACACATTGACCTTTGTGGACCATCGACTGTTGAAACTCTCAACAAGAAACGGTACATTTTTGTTATTGTTGATGATTTTTCACGATTTACGTGGGTATATTTTCTCAGGTTAAAATCTGAGGTTGCTCAAACAATGATGGAGTTTATTAAGAAGATTGAGATGAGTCTGAAGAAAAATGTTCGAAAGATCAAAAGTGATAATGGATCTAAGTTTAAGAACAATGTGTTGGATTCGTACTTAACAGAAAAAGGAATTTCGCATAATTTCTCTTCGCCTTATACACCGCAGCAAAATGGTGTGGTTGAAAGAAGAAATAGGTCACTTTGTGAAGCAGCGAGAACTATGTTGACATATGCGAATCTTCCTCAATATCTATGGGCTGAAGCAGTTTCGACAGCTTGTTTCACTCAAAATCGATCTTTCATTCATCATCGATTAAATATCACTCCGTATGAAATTATCAATAATCGAAAACCAAATGTCAAATTCCTTCATGTTTTTGGCTGCAGGTGTTTTATAATGAATCTCAAAGATAACCTTCCAAAATTTCAATCTAAAGCTGACGAAGGCATATTTTTGGGATATTCACACAATTCGGTTGCATACAGAGTGTTAAATAAGCGAACACGAAAAGTTGAAGAAACTTTCAATCTTACTTTCGATGATTATTATGTCAAACAAGTTGAAAACAAATTTGAACAAAAACCAATTATTAATGAATGATATGATGAAACTGAAGAATCAAATTCATCTGATTTTGATTATGATTTAATTTTTGGTATTCCTGACAGGGCTGAGGATGATGAAGTTCATGCGAATGATAATCATCACTCTGAATCTTCAAAGCATGCTGATGACATGAACATTCCTCAGCACATAGTAGATGTTAATTCAACAACGAATTCTCTTGGACTTGGCGAAAGTATGCTTAATAATCCAGTGGAAGGAGTGCACTTGGATTCAAATACTTTGATTGAGGGGGAGCATTCTTTCGAGGGGGAGAATGAGAGAATGGATGATGTTGTTGAGGGGGAGCATCAAAATGATAATCGTGTTGAGGAGGAAAATGATACAATAAATTTTAATCGAAATAATGATTTTCATGATCTAAATGATAATGTTTCTGTTGTAGGATCTGAAAATGAAGAGATGTACGAAGATGCACCTTTCGAATTTGATCCGGCTTATCCATCGTTAGAGAAATGGACAAAGACTCATCCAATAGATCAAGTCATTGGAAATCCACAAGATGGAGTATTAACAAGAGCTCAGATTCGTCCCAAGAATGAGGTATTAAATACTCATCAAGAATTTTGCATGTTCAATGTTTTTGATATCTAAAATTAAACCAAAGACAGTTAAGATGGCAATGGAACACTCATATTGGGTTGTTGCAATGCAATCAGAACTGGCTGAATTTGAAAGAAACAAGGTTTGAAGATTAATTCCTAAACCTGAAAATGTTTCGATTGTCGGGTTAAAATGGATTTTTAAAAACAAAACCGACAAAGATGGAAATATTGTACGAAATTAAGCACAGTTAGTTATAAAAGGATGTTCGCAACAAGAAGGAATTGATTATGAAGAAAAGTTTGCCCCTGTTGTAAGACTCGAGGCTGTTCGAATATTCTTAGCATATGCAGCTCATAAGGATTTTGATATCTATCAAATGGGTGTGAAATGTGCCTTTCTCAATGGAGAACTCGAAGAAACTATTAACGTAGAACAACCTCCAGGATTCGTAAATGAAATGCATCCTGATCATGTATATATTTTAGATAAAGCTGTATATAGGTTAAAACAAGCACCAAGAGAATGGTATGCAACTCTTACCAGTTTCTTAAAACAGTCGAAATTTAAGCAAGGATCAGTTGACCCCACATTATTTCGAAAGAAAGTTGGGAGTCATCTGATGCTTGTTCAAATTTATGTTGACGACATTCTTTTTGGCTCTACTGCCCTGCTTTGTCTAGAGAATTCGAAAACTTGATGAAAAGCCAATTCGAAATGAGCATGATGGGTAAAATCAATAATTTTCTTGGCTTAAACAGATGTCAAAACAGAGAAGGCATATTCATCAATCAAGAAAAATATACAAGGAATTTGCTCGAAAAGTTTGGAATGACAAATAGCGTGAAGTGAAGAGTACCAATGGTTGTTGGCACAAGGCTAACACCTTCGTTAGAATCGTCTGCGGTTGATATTACTTTATACAGAAGCATGATAGGTTCATTGCTTTATCTTACTACAAGTAGACCTGATATCATGTTTTCTATATGTGATTGTGCTAGGTATCAAGCAAATCCTCGAGAACCACATTTAACACCTGTGAAGAATATCTTTGGTTATCTCAAAGGAACAATTTCGTTAGGATTGTGGTATCCTTCGAAAACAGGATTTTTCATTCAGGCATTTTCAGATGCAGATCTAGGAGGGTGTACATTGGATCGAAAAAGTACAAGTGGTGGTTGTCAATTTTTGGATGGAAAGTTGGTTAGTTGGCAGTCGAAGAAGCAAACATGTGTTTCGATTTCTACTGCTGAAGCCGAATATGTAGCAGTTGCTGCTTGTACATCACAAATTATTTGGATTCAAAGTTAGTTGAGAGATTATGCTGTGAATATGAAAAATATTCCATTGTACAGTGATTCTCAAAGTGCGATACGCATTTGTCATAATCCAGTACAACATTCGCAAACAAAACATATAGCTCTTTGTTATCACTTTATCAAAGATCATGTGGAAGATGGAAACATTGAAGTTCATTTTGTAAAAACAACTGATCAGCTTGCTGATATTTTTACAAAAGCTTTGGATGAAAAATCATTTGTTCGAATCTTGACAGGTTTGGGAATGATTGAAGCGAGTTCAGTTCCAGGACGGATTTCGAATGTATAGCAAAGGCGTGTTATACAAATGTGTTTGATTCACCGGCAATAAGATGCTATTCAGCGGTTACTATTCATAGTCAACACTTCGATACGCTTTGAATTCGACAATTTGCATGTTGGTTGTGTGGTACAAAATTTTCGTTAGTTTGTCAAGTTTTCGTAAGGTTGTCCAATTTTCGTTAGTTTGTCAAAATTTTGTAAGACTGACGAATTGTAGTTTGTTTACATATTTTCGTAAGTTTGTATCTTAGTTTTCTTTTCGAAAAATCAAAAACTCCAAAAAGATTTTATTTTCTTTTTGTTGTTATCTTTTCGAAAATTCAAAAACTCCAAAAAGATTTTCTTTTGTTAATTGTTTTATTTTTCGAAAAATTCACAAAAACTCAAAAATATTAAAAAAAAAACTATCAAAAAGATTTTTGTTATTTTCTATGTTTCTTTTTCTTTGTGCAGATAACACGAACATATTTTTCAAGGATCATGCTTGTGTTTCTATGGGAAGGTAACAATTCGACAACTATGTACTAGTTAGGTTGTCCATAGAAGCATGCTGCAGCATGTTCACCCAAGCCTCTGTAGACTCAATGTATGTTTACGAAAGCCTTAATCAAATCTTCCATACGAAAATTTATTCCCAAGTCAGGCTTATATTCACATTAGTCGATTGAGCTACCTTACTCTTCTCACATGAGTTAAGAGTAATTTTTTTTGTCCGAAAATAACAGAGGTACAATTCGTTCTTCAAAACCAATCTTTTTCATCTCAAAATTTCTTACACATGCACACACAATGACATATATCCAAGAGATCTTTGATTCAACTCATCAAGATTTAGATATATCAAAATTATGTGTTAAGGATCTGACGTCATGAGACCGTGATAAAAGTGAAACCCAACTTCATATCTTAATAAGGAATTGACGGGGAACTATGTTCCAGAATTGACGAAACATTTGTTTCAGTACCAATTTTCGAAACTCAAAATCATATTTTACTCTTATGCGTGATTTTGATCAAACTATTGAAACCCACGATGTTTGTTACCCAACAGGATCCAGAACAAATTTTTTCATGAATATGATTTTCGTATGAGTTTCATGTGCTTTCCACGTTACTATCAACATATTTCAAAGCATACTTGTCACTGACTACACTGGTCAAACAAGTAATTTCTGTTACAATTACTCACCTTATGTTTAGGATGATATGTAACGAAATTCTAAACCACCCAATAAGCCTAACAAAAGAAGCCCTTCGATACTTCTGTACAAGTATTCGATTGTAATTCACCGGAACATACACAAGCAGTTGATTATCTCTCTTGATAATTAATGAAGTAACCTTTGCCCGGGGTTTTTCTGCTTTTGTGTTGAAATTTTTTTGACATCACAGATCCAAATTTTTGTTAATTTGTTTCTTATCTTTTCTTTGGCACACACGAAATCCTTAAGGTTCTGAGTACTACCAACTCAGGATGATAATTTCAACAGTCTAGCATATGACTTCGTCTCTAAACCCAAAGACGAAAGAGCTTAACCTCCATCCGAAGGTTTCTGACGGTTACTATTCCTTAAGGTGAAACGAACAGACTGTGTGAGGCAACGTTTCCTGGTTTCAAGGCGATGTGACAGTTACTTTTTGACGCATGACAACTTTATTGGCAGACTGGTGCGACTTTAAGGTGCCACGTCAGATCTCAATCAATGCCAATCTCGTGTTCAATTCAAATTAAGGGTTACATATAAAAAGGGCATTTACGGATTCTTTATCTTTTTACGCTCACAAAAGAACTCAAATACCCAAATTCTCTCTGTATTTCAAAGCTTCTAAACCCTAATCATGGCTGGCGTTGATTCTACTTCTCGCACAACTGAAGACATCACTTCTCAACAGATCATGAAGATTCAAAGCACCAATTATCAAGTGGAAGGGTATGTGTATCTGTATCCTGAAGAATTGAAGATGCTAATAGTTGCATTAAAGAGTTCTGTTCTTTCCAAGGCGATGTTCAACTCATTCGCAGTTCCTCTCTCATGGCGTTCTTAGGCTGGATGCACTGCTACTTATAACAAAGCAATGGATATCATCACCTTTCAACTGGTGAATGATAAGAAAATCCGTTTGTCCAAGAAGATCTTTTGTCAGATTCTGGATATTCCCAATTCTCCAATTGTAACTGATCTTACTTATGTGCAAGTTATTCATATGTTTAATGAGATGGGTCATCAACCCCCACTCACAAAGATCAGTGATTTCAAGAAGTCAGCTCTGCCAATAGTTTGGAATTTTTCTTCGATGCTTGACAGGTCGAAGTGTTGGCTTAGACAAAGGTCGCATGGAGGTTTATGTGATGGTGGCAAGATTGTACTATGATCTCTCTGTTGACTACTCTACACAATCGTGGAAGGAATTCCAAAAGAGTGTCAAAAACACGAATGTGGTTCAAGGGATATCGTGTGCTAGGTATTGGAGCTTAATACTTGGTTATTTCTATGATAAAGAAGGAATTGATGTCCCTACTGATGAAGAAAAGGCTGAGTTTCTGAAGTATCGCTTCCCAAAGGAAGTTTCGGATGATATGGAGGTATTCACACACATTGCTCGAATTCCTGATGCAATGTTAAAGAGGGTTGAGTCAACAAATTCGGTGTTGATTGAATACTTAAAAACTGTCAATCTAGATGTTGAGACTGGAAAATTATTGTCGAAAGAAGAAGTTGGTCCTTCCAAGAAGTCTAAACGTTAGAAAAAGGATGCAAAAGCTACACCAGAGAAGCCAGTGCACGAATCAAAGAAGTCTCCTGAGAAGATTGTGCGCGAATCTACGAAGTCTCTAAAGAAGCCTGAGACGGCTGAAGTGAATGTTTCGACTGTTGTCATCAAACCAGTGGAACTTGTCGATGATACTGTAGTGGCAGAGAAAATTCCTTCAAAAACTGGTGTTTTTCGACGATTGAAGAAACGGTCTAGGGGTTCACAAAAATTTTCTGATGGTGTGTTAAAATTTTCTCCTTCTAATGTTCGTAAACCACAACTCTCTCATCAAGGAGTCATTTTTCGAGAGGTTCCAGCTCCAGTTTCGCCTCTGTCCAAGAAACGTAGAGCTGATGATGTGGCCAAACACATTTCAAAGAAGAAGAAACGGCAACGCAAGTTACTTATCCAAGAGGAATCTTCTGAAGAAGAAATAATTCCTGAAACACCAGAACCAATTGTTTCTCAATCTGTATCAACTCCTAAGAAGACTATTGTCATACCACCCGAAGTTTCGCAAATTGAATCACATACTGAGGAGGTTCAAACTTCAGGCATTTCTACACACGTATCTGATACGGATGTGAATGTCAACATGTTTGAGGGAGAGTCGAACAAAGAAGTTGAGGCTACTACTCAAGGTATACATGTATCTTCCATATCAGATACTTTCGTGTCCTTACCTTCTTTTATTATTCCAAATACTACAAGTTCCCCAACCTTTGAACACATACTTCATCAACCCTTTACAACTCTTTTTCCATCTCAATCCACTGATTCACCCAAGATTGATTCACTTGTTAAAACTTCACTTGTTGTTGAAACTGATACTGACAATGAAGGTTTTGGAGGCACGTTTGATGATTTACAGTTTGATGATGAAGACGATCACTTTCCTGATCATATGTTGATGACGATGAAATAATTCAAAATTCTCAACAAGAAATTGAATTCTATTCTTTAATCTCAAGCAGATTTGGGGAGTAATTCGTCTGTTTCTAATATGGAAGTTGATAGTATGCTGAAATCTTTCGAAGCCAATGTGGTGAGTAAAGTCTCTGGATGGTCCGAGATTCAGAGGTTCGACTCTTGGAGAAGATTGATCACAATGATCCGAATGACGAGTTAAGGGTGAATTCTCTAATTTCGATGTTTAAAGGGGAGGTGAAAGAATTCAAGAATGTGATGAAGGAACGACATGTGTTATTTGTTCAGGATGTCAAGAAATTAAGGGAAGATGTAAATTTGCAATTTCAAGACCTTCGACAGGATATGCAAAAGGTAATCTCTATTGTGCAAAGGGATTATGCGTTGATTAATCAGAAAATTGACATTATTTGTGATGTTGTTACCAAATATGTCAAGTTGTATGAAGATTTGAGTCCTCAACTTACTCAAATGTCGACATCGGAAAATCAAAGCTTTGTGGAAGTGTTTAAGCTGCTGAAGGAGCTCAAAGATTTATCTGATAAATCCGTCTCATCTCCGTTGATTACTCCAGACTTTTTGTCTCAAAAGTTCGTTCATTTTGAAGCTATTTACACAAATAACTTGCTCCTCTTTCTCACATTTCTAGCCTTCTTCCAACAAATGCCCCACCAGTTTTCACAGCGGTGCAAGGGGAGAAAAGGAGGTTGATGGTACGAAGGCTAGTGGTAAAGATTTGCATGCAGATGCAAAGGTTGTTGGAAAGGTGTTTCATTCGAAGATTCCAATAACAAAACCAATTTTGTCAATTGCTGAGCCAGTTATTTCGACTGTTGTGACAACAATGCCAATTTCAACGAAGCCAATTTCAAGACCAATTTCAAAAGGAATTGTGATTGGGGAAAGTGGCAGCGGTTCGAAGCCAAAGGAAATTGTTGATAATTCCTCTGTAAAAGACAAAGGAAAAACTATTATGGTCGAAAAGTCAAAGGAAGAAAAGAAAGCTGAAGCGGAGGCTGAAGTTGAAAACCTCCGAATTGTACAAAGCATTATGCGACTTCGTGCAAATGATCCACCTGGGATGAACAAGGGTGATCCTTCAAAGCATTACAATTATGAAACAAGTAGAGTCGAAAGTTGCATATAATCATATGTATGCTTTCGAAAAGAAGCCAAAGAAAAGCTATGTTGTTCTCAATACACATATGAGTCAATTAGATTTTCCCATCAATGAGATGATGTTCATCATGGCTCAGTACAAAATTGCTGAGAAGTTTCACAATGATGATGAGTACACTTACATGAAGATCAGATTTCATGTTGTACTTGGAACACTTCGAGAGGAGATTTGGTCACTGGTGAAGATAAAGAAAGTGATAAGCATAAAGCGAGATGTATTGTTCGAAAATATGATGCAAAATCTTCGTTTTATTGTTTCAAGGGGAAATGGGAAAATGTGTGATTTCTCTGTGGCTGATTTTCCTTTAATGAACTTGTATGATCTGATACAAGTTGCATTGTTGCTAAAGGATAAAGATGCTTCATATCTTCGAGAAACTTATCCTGAAGTTTTTCGACTTGGGTTAGCTCACATCAAGATTTTCATTGACAACTATTATGAGTGTTTAGCACTTACTGATGTTGAGTTAACTACAGCAAAGGGATTGACTGTAAAAGTGCCAATGGAACTTCCTTTAAATCAACCTGAGTTGAAGAAGTATGCTGACGGAGAAATATGTTTGAAGCCATTTGGTATGGTATTTGCTAGGAAAGACAAAAATGGGAAGGCGAAAAGATTCTTGTTTCAAGCTTCCGAAGTGGAAAGATATACAACATCCCAATATACGAATTTCATTGTTCGTATGAATAGCTGCAAGTAGAATAACGAAGGAGATAAGAAGGAACTGAAGAAGATAATCTCATGGTACACTGAGATTCGAATGGTTATGCTGTATGCAATGTAGATACTCTTAAACTTACGAAGGTCGACATTATTACAAAGGGGGAGATTGTTAGGGTCGAATTATGTTGTAATATGTTGAAGTTTGTTTTACCCATCGTATGTTTCGTAAAGTTTATTTACTAAGGTTTATTTTGTACGAAGCTTTATTGTCAATGCCTTAGTATTTTTTATATGCTTTCACTGTTCCTATAAATATGGAACTTTACTAGAGTTAGACAGGAGTCTTTTACAGAACCTGTCTATTTTTCTCTGTAAAAGTTGAAAGCATAAATGAGCAGAAACCAGATCTTATTTACATCGTTTGTTCAATCTGCATTCTTTTAATTCTGATTTCGATTAATACTTGATTCATCGTTTCTTCAGAAACTTTGAATTGACAAACACAGGAGGTTGATCAATATAAGTTTCCTCTTTCACAGCGCCGTACAAGAAGGCTGTCTTCACATCCATTTGATAAACTGTAAAGCCCATGTATGAAGCGTATGCTAGGAATATACGAATGGCTTTCAAACGAGCTACCAGAGCATATACTTCTGTGTAGTCAAGACCCTCTATTTTCCTGAATCCACGAACGACCAATCGAGCTTTATTGCGCACAATCACCCCGCAATCATCTTGCTTATTTTTGAAAACCCAACGTGTGTGCAAAGATTAAGTTCTTCATGCATCGCATCTACCCATCTTGGTTCATTTAAAGCCATGTCGACACTCTTGGGCTCGATCTGAGAGATGAAGCAAGTGTAGAGACATGAATTCACATCTCCAATTTGACTTCTCGTTTTGACTCCATCGGCCAATGGACCGATGACATTGTCGATCGGATGAGCGCGTTGGACTCTGGTAGGGATTTCATGGATAATATCATTGATTGAGACGGGAACGTTGTTGATGTTGATGAATATGTGTTCAGCTTAATCACTCTCCTCAGACGATCTAGGACCGTGAGAGGTACTTGCCACATACTCATTTCAAATATGTTCAGGAAAGAGAAGCTCCATAAACGATGGAGTGGTAGCGGAAGAATTTCTTGTCATGAATTCTCTTTCAGCAGGGGAAAATGGAGTAGCTTCAGCATCAGAACTGATTATGTGACTTGGTGAGACCAAGGAAGTACTTGGAGCAGCTTCGTCCACTAAATGAGACACGGGAGTCACCAGGGGTGGTCTGTATACAACATCTTCCTCTTCATCTTCAACAACTGCACTTGTATGTGAGCAGGAACCTGAAACATTTTTCGAATACACATTAAATGATTTAAACAATGATGCATAATCAAATAACCAGTCAGGTCCAGCTCTTGCATCTGTCTCATTCTCTTCCAGCCAACACACGTCAAAGGATTTCAGAATCTTCTTGGTGGTTTTGTTGTACACTCGATAAGTGGTGCGTGCGGCATATCCCACAAAATAGCAGTTATCGGCTTTTGAGTTGAACTTGGGGGTGGATTCGAGGTGAAGAAGTGTGCAAGGACATCCAAAGATTCTGAAGTGAGCAACCGATGGCTTTTGATTGTATAGAATCTCGTATGGGGTCTTCATCTGAGATTTTTTGATCAGAACACGGTTCTGAACATAGCATGTTGTATTGATGGCTTCAGCCCAGAAGAAGACCGGTAACTTGGAATCACAATGCATCGTCCTTGCAGCGTCCATCAAAGTAAAATTTCGCTTTTCCGCAACACCGTTTTGTTGTGGTGTCCGAACGGCGTTGTACTGACGCAGTATACCTTTTTTTTGCACAGAAGTGATCCAGAAATGTATTCTTGAACTCTGTGCCATTATTAGTTCGAGGCACCTTCACCTTTTCATTTGTCTGATTCTCAATCATCAGAATGAATTTCTTGATTAGGTCAGCAATCCCACTCTTGTTGGATAAGAAGAATACCCATGTGAACCGTGAGAAATTATCAATCACAACCAGGCAGTAAGACTTCTTGTTGATGTTGAGGATGTTGACCGGACCGAACAAATCCATATGTAACAACTAAAGAACCTTGCTGATTGAGTTAACCAATTTTGGCTTATGTGTCTAGCGATGATGTTTTCCCTGAGCATAAGTAACACACTTCTCAAAGGTTATGAAGTCTTTGATTGGAAGACCATGCACAATCTCATTTTTAACAAGACGATTGAGGTTCTTGGCATTTGCATGGCCGAGCCAACGAGGACAGAGGATGGCATTGTATTCAGAAACTTTTGAGAAAAGACAAGTGACTTGTTTGGGAATGTTATGATTCATGTCAATGATGTAAGCATTTCCATCCCTTTTCGATCTAACCAAAATCCAGTCTTCAGGAATAATGATTTTGGGCTTCAAAATGAGACACTCCTTGTTTGTAAAATGAGTTGAATAGCCTTTATCACAGATTTGAGATACACTCAACAGACTGTGTTTCAGCTCGAAAGCATAGTTCACATTCTCAAATCTAAGCACACCATTCGTTACAGTATCCTTTTGAGTGATCTTTCCACCTTCTCCTCCCGCAAAGGAAACATAACCCCCATTTAAATTTTGAATGGCGTGCATTTGGAAAATGTCTCCTTTCATGTGCCTGGAACAGCCACTATCGACATACCAAGGTCTGACGATATTCCTCCATTGTTGTTCCTGCACAATGCATGTGATTAGTTAGATTTTGGAAGCCAGGCCATAGAAACACTGAGTTTACCTTTTCTATTAAAAGAATTAACTTTTTCATTTCTAAGATCAGATTGATTACCAGATGCATGCAGCGGATTCTGAGGTGATTGAACAGATTAGTTTTTGGGCACCCATTTGTAATTAGGTTTAGAAATATTAACAGGTGATTTTAAAAAAAAAATTCTTTGATTTTGATCGTCTGGGTATCCGTCTAAGACTAGATGAAGATCCAGAAAATGACTTTGATGAAACTGATCTTGGCTTAGCCAATTTCGGTTTTGTTAAAGTGTCTGTTGAATTTTCATTTAAAACCTGTTTGTTCTTTTTAAGTTTAGCCCGATTTTTGTCTTTATTAATGTTCCAATCACCATCAACTGAACGAGATGTCGAGGAATTTCTCCTAAGAGATCTTCCTCGTGACTTATTCTTTCTATCTTGTGCATAATAAGGAACATATGCATCGTTTGGACAATTTCTTGTGATATGACCAGGAATTCCACAATTGAAACATGTTTGTTTCTTCATATAGAAACCGGTACCGCTCTTTCCTAATTTAGTGTCCTTATTGAGTTCTTTACTTTTCCCACAAGTGCACGTGCATGGTTCAGATTGTGTGACTGACTTAGGTGGCAGATATTTGCTAGTGACAGGTTCATTAGATTTATCAGACACATCACCACACTTATCAGAAACATCCGAATCATCAGATTTCAAAACAGAATTATCAAAAACTAAAACATCAGTTTTCAAATTAGAAACAAAAACATCATTGTTTGAATCAGAAACATCAGTTTTCAAAACAAAATTATTATCAGAAACACTCTCTCCAGCTGCCTGCTTGCCTTGAACTAAAGGTGAATCTACATATGAAGTAGACACATTAGTATGGTTCACCTTAGAACTATTTTCTGTCACAACCACAGTAGGTTTCCCATACTGAATATGTGCCTACCTGTCTATTTCTTCTTGTGTCATAGGGATGGATGTGTAGTTATGATTAAAAGGAGGAGGAACACTGTCATACCCTAGACCCTTTTCTTGATTACCTTGAAATTTTAATTTTTATTCAATCATCGATGCAACTACCTCAATTGACACATCAAATTTTCTAAAATTAAAATCTGCATTTTCAAACTTATTTTTCGATGTGTCAAGTTCATCAGTCAAGTTGACAAGTTGTTTCTTAACAAAGTTATATTTTTCACACTTGTTACTATATTCTTCCTGAAGTTTCCTAAAGTCCTTGGTTTTGGCCTCTAATTGTTCCTTAAGAGGTTTTTGTCCTGTCCTAAGAGTATAGACTTCATACTTAAATTCCTCATTTTCTCTACGTAATAAATCAATTTGATCATGCAAAAATTTAATAGTATCTATGCATTTTTTAGTGCAAGAAATTTCACTGACCTATTTCTTCTCTGGATTGGTAGATACCATGAAAGCAAACTGAAGTTACATCGTTTCTGCTTCAACATCCTCTTCAACTTTTTCTTTTGGAAGCTTACCTATCTGTGCAAGATTCAGAGTTTCAGGTCCTGAGATGTTCAATGCTTGAATCTGGCCCTCCCAATCAAATGCTTGAGCTACTACTGCCAAGTTTGCAGTTTCACTGTTAAAATGTCGTTCCTCTGTTGTTCATCACTGGCACCATTGTCCTGTCATGATTCTCTCTTCTATCTGGTTTTGGGCACTCACAAGCAAAATGACCTGTCTCATGACAGTTGAAACATCTCAGGTTGACTCTGTTAAAACCAACCTTTTTTTCTCCATTCATACCCTAGTTGTTTTTCCCCGTATTCTTAGAAAACTGCTTAGCCCTGAACACTGACATGGCAATTTGCCATGTAATATCCATTTCTTCCACGTCTTCATGATGGATTTGGTGAAGCTCAGCAAATGATATTTGAGGAGGCAAATCTCCTGCTAAGAAAGAATTGTAACAATTCACGATACCAAAAGCTAGAGCTAGATTTTCTTCAGTTTCCTTGGAAGTTATGATAGTGACAGGAGATTTTGAGGAAGATGATGAAGGTTGATAAGGCTTAGATGATGGAATGGAATGGGTTTTTGGAACAGTGAAAGTTTGAGGTTGTGAAACAGTGAAGGTTTGAGATTGTGGAACAGTGAAGGTTTGAGATTGTGGAACAGTGAAAGATGAAAATGCATTGTTTGATGAAATCTCTAGATTTGCAGTGGAGTAGGAGTTCACATGGTTTATCTCTCGCTGCTTGCCATCCAAATCACAAGCTTTGATGATAGCCATGGTTTCAGCAAGAGTAAGTCGGTGAATATCCTTGGTATTTTTAATCACAGACACATTCATGTCCCATGATTTGGGAAGACAGTTTAATAGTTTCTTGTTTATCTATGAGTGTGGCACAGAGACTCCAGCAGTGCTAATCTCAGTGGTAAGAGTGATGAATCTTTGCAACTGGGCATCAAGAGTCTCCCCCAAAACATAGTTGAACATGTTGAATTTTTTACGTAGCATGTCCTGTCTGCTTTGCATCATATCATCATTTCCTTCGTAAACTTCTATCAATGCTTCCCAAAGTGCTTTTGCTGAATCATACTCCCTGAATCCTTGAGCAATGTAAGGTGATAGAGCCATTGTCAGAGTTACAAGTGCCTTTTCCTACTCCTCAATTTTCTCAAAATCCTCATCTGTGTAGTTTTCAAATGCTTTGTCAAGTACGGTTCCATTTTCCAGGGTTGTTGTGATTCTAACATGACCCCTTAGATTGCTTCTCCAAATCTTAAAGTCTTTCTTTTTAATGTACTTCTTGATCCTGTATTTCCATTCTGGAAACCCTTCTGTTGATAAGAGACGTGGTATTCTAGCAGTGGTTCCCATGATTGAATCTAATTCTTGATGAATTACACTGTGTTGAGGTTCCATTATTTTTGTTTTTTTTAATATTTATAATTGATTAAAAATAAAACTTGTCTAAAGGTCACAATGAAAATGGATCACAAGCGAAAAGGGTTTATGTTGAGAGAAAAACTTTGAGACACACTTAAACAAACGCTAGAACAAGTATATTGCGGAATAGTTAATCTCGAAGGATCTAAAAGCTCAACAATAATATTAATAACTTAGAGTTAGATGGTTAGAGAGTTAGTTGCGGAAAAGTAAAGAAATGGAAATGACAACTATTGTTATATCAAGTATACACATAAGTTGATTCATAACGAGGAATGCATTCAAGCCAAGTTAATAAGTGAGATCAAACTTAGTGATTAAGTCACAAGAGACTTGATCCGAAGAGAGATTGTAATAAGTTATATTCTAGTAAGATTTGAGAGTAAGAAGTGATGCGTAGATAGAGAGATATACAAGATAACTTCAGAGATGTGTATTCAGATTGATAGATATAGAAACAGTGAGAATGAGCTCTATTTATAGAGACTCAAGGAGTTACATTAGATTCACTCTCTAAGAGTAGCCATGCAAGGCATACTGGACAATAGAGAGTATTACTGAAAGACAAATAAACTAAGTAAAGTAATAATGACTGCGGTTGACTAGATGACTTCGGATGCGGTTGCTGAAGAGGGAGCTTGACTGCGCTAGCTTGTTAGCTACGGTAGCTGAAGTTTAAGAGGGTCACTTTTCTTGATTCAACAATTTCCCCCTAAGTGACCTCTTTAACTTTCCTTCAGCTATCAAGTTTAAGAAACTTGATCAGGATCCACCAAAACTTCCTGACGTTTTCCAACCAAATGATCCTCCTTAAAATCTCGAACTTGACTTCGGCAGTTGTATGCTTTGATCTTTCGACTGCGGTTCGACAGATTTCAAGTTGCTTCCTGGTGAGGCGATTCATGGCAGTCATAGGAATAAATTATTTGACTTTATCGGTCTTCCTTTTGAAAATTACTTCGAGTTCAGGGAAGTTGGTTGCACCTAAGGATCTTTCTTGATAACCTTCGGTAGGCATCGGTGCAGGATCGAGTGGTGGTAGGTCGAGCTTCTTGGCAATGGTGGGGTAGATGTCTGCGTTGATTTTTTCAAAATCACAGACAGTCTCCTTCAAAAACGTACTAGCCCTTTCAAGCGTTATCTTCATCTTCGGGTGCTTCTTCGACTTGTTCTGGAACACCTTTGCTATGAGAAAGACTTCTTCAGGATTCATGCAGGGGAAGTCAGCTTGGGTGCGGACATAGTCGTGTCCCCTTCTAGTGAGAGTGTATTGGATAAAGTCAGCCTTCATGAACTTCCGGGGCTTGTAGTTTTTGACTGCGGATGGTCTATCGTTAGACCAGATTTTCTCAATGGGAGAGGCATGCTTTGCATAAAATCGGTCAAGTCTCTCGAATTCCATTGGCAGTCTTTTGTGGTTTGGAAGGCTCCGGTCAAACTGCTCAAACACTATGAAGTATTTAGCATTTGGGGAGATTGGAACATCCCAGTAGCCATCCGAGGGGAGTTCAGCATATGTGAGATATGGCTTGTAGTCGTCATCCTGCAGTCTGCGGTGGGGATTGATCCAAGAGTTTATCAAGGATTCATCCATGACAGTGTCAAAACCGCATTCTCTCCATATAAGCTCAGCAAGTTTAGCTGCTTTCCAATCTTTTTTCTTTTGAGTGGTGGCAGGAGAGTCATTTGAGCTTAGAGAGGACATGTGCTCCACCAAAATTTTGAAGTGAGGGGGAGTCTCTGGTTTCTCAGGAGTGATCTCTTTTTGTGGTGGAGTGTGATGAGATGGTTGCGGTGAAGGTTGTGGTGAAGGATTTCTTTCTGTATGATGAGATGGTTGTAGTGAAGGTTGTGGTGTAGGAATTCTTTCTGTAATGATGGGGGGACTTTGATGTTGGGAGATGCTTTTGGAGTGATTGGAGTGATGAACTTCTTCTTCACTTCCCCCCTCTTGAGGAATGCAACGCAGGAGCTTCCTCAAGTCATTGCCTAAGGCCATCAACTTTGGTATAAACTTCTTGAAATTGAGCTTTGAGGGCATCCGCCAGTTGTTGGTTTTTGGGTATGGTGGAGTTGAAGAGCAGCCTGTGAATTTCCTTGGTGAGTTGAAGGATTTCTGGGCCATGGAAGTTGGTTGACAAAGATCGTTGCAGGCGATTGATTGTAGCTTGAAGGACTGAGATAGTGGACTCATATGCAGTGTGAGTCTCAGCTATCAGCTTTTGAGATTGAGAGGATTGGTCCGCAATGGCTGCTTGTAGATCTTTCTTGATTGCGGTTACCTCAGAGATGAGGCATTCCGCAGCAGCCATGAATTCCTTGTGATCTGCTTGACGATTGTTATCAAGGGACCGAATTCCCATTTCGACCTTGAGAGAAATTCGTTCAGCAGCCAATCTCTCACGAGTTTCCAAGCGCTCTATCCTTTCGATCAATGACTACGGTCCGGGTGTGTCTTCTGGTTGTGGTTGAGTTGGCTTGACCGTAGCAAGAATTTGATCAACCTTTGCTTGCAGGCTCAAAAATTCTTTTCTTGTGACACCATTCTTCTTCTTTTTCTTCTTCTCTTTGGGCTTAGAAGTTGAATGGTAAGAGCCACTGGATTCTTCTTCTTCATCAAACATCATAAGATCATCATCAGAGGGAGAGGGTTTATTTACCTCCTATAGATCAACATCATCAAAACCGAAGGTGGGAGCAGAGCTGACTTCTACTGCGGTTCCTTCGTCTTGTGATTCTTGAACCGTTGGAGTTGGAGGGACTTTGGAAGCACCGGCACCGTCATGAGTGGACTGAGCCTTGCGGATCGTCTCAGCCATCTCAGACATCCAATCTTGAACCTTCAGTATGGTGGTTAAGGCATTGGCATTGTTAATTGCGTCTGCCCAATACTTAGCCACTGATTGGATTTCCTGTTCCTTTTGTTGCTGTTGCTTGATTTGTTGATCTTTGCGTGCTTGGAATGCCCTACGGAAAGCGGCATACTTTTGGATGTCGGCTTCAGATACCGGAGTGTAGTGTAACCATGAGTTATTAGAGTTGTCACCGTCAAATCCTTGGTATCGCACCGAAGTGTCCTTCGGGTCCACGGATCCTTGCACATTTGTGCTCACCGTGCCTAAACCACCTGTTACTGATGTAAGCAGAGTAGGATTTCCTGAGCTTCCTCGGTCTCCTTGACCCGTAGTCAAGTTTGGCCTCGGCTCAGTTTCGGCAAGGGCGGAAGAAGTGCCCTGCGGTTGGGAAGGTGTTTGGAGTGTTTGGGTTACATTGAAGAGGATGGAGTTTCAACTCCTCAGGAGAAAACAAATGCAGTCGGGAAGCCCTGGAGACCTTAGGGCGAGAACCAGTGTTATCCTCTTGGGATTGAACTGGGGGGAGTCTCCACGGTGCGGTGAAACAGAGTCACTTTCTGAGCCTGAGTGGTCTTCGATTGTGGTGTTGAATGGGTCTGCGGCCACCCCAAGGACTACCAGAGCCTTTTGAGAGGCTAGGGTATCAGTCCGGTCACGCATTTGGCCAGTGGGATTGGTTTTTCTTTTCTTAAGGATGGCAATTGGTTGCGCATCCTCATCAGAGTCACTGTCATTTGTGGGTGCGGTTGGTTTGGTTTTGCGCTTCTTGGAGGGTGCGGTTGGTTTGGGAGCATCTTTCTTTGGGGTCCTTTGTTTCTTGGAGACGTTGCGGGGGCCTTGATGAGTTGAGGCCAATTTCTTTCTTCTTTGAGAAAGATTGGAGAGAGAAGTGGAAGATAGGACTGCGGTACTTCCAGGGGTAATGATTTCGAATGGGGTTTGAAGAGGAGGGGTAGGAAGATATGGGGAATACCTTCCGTAGCCTCAATATGATCTGAGACATCAGCAGTCTCAAGACCAAGAGTGGAGAGAATGTGGGATGGAAGTCTTCTAATTGGTCCAAAAACAGATTGATCAGATGAGGGATTGTACCTTTTGAGATCCTTGGTGACAAAGTAGTTGATGTCGTTGCCCATGCTGATTCTTGCGTCCGCATGGAGATCTGAAATGCAGAGGGACCAGAAACTTGCAAAAGTAAGTTCGGTAGGGTTCTCCCTTGGGATCTCCTTGGGAATGTATTGCAGAAAATCATCCCATAGAATCTGACCGTAGTTCACGTCATGGCCTGTGAAGATACTCCATACTAGCTCCAGGAGTTTGAGTCCCATGTTATCTGTGCCTCCGGTTCTGCCGGATATACTGCGGATGACAAAGTGGCAAACGAATTGCCAGACCGCAGGCAGTTGGTTTTTCTTAAATTCTCCAATGCCTTTGATTTTCTTCTGATATCCCATTTGGTAAAGTGCAGAAGTGATGTCCACCATTGATGGAGTAAAGATCTTGATTGAAAGATGAACAAGAAGGTTAGTGGCAGAAAGAAACTTTTCTTTAGACAAAATTACTAAAGAATCGTTAACAAGATTAAGATGCACTTCTTGTGGGTTCTCGAGTGGTCGATAGGCTGAAAAGGCACATTTGAATAGGGTGGAAAGAGGAACAACATCTGTGAAAGAATCGAAAGGGCCAAACAAGGGGTGATTGTTCAAGAACTTGATCATCAGCTTGATCGGGGCATTGTAAGATGAATGGTCTTCGAATACAGCTTTGAAATTGCTTGATGCAATCGTAGGAGTGGGATGTCTTGAAGCTGAGTCTGAACCAGTAGGGTTCACTGATCCAGAAGCTTTGGATTGTTTCTTGGATACACCGGATTTCACCATTGTAGCAGTTTGAGAGAATGTGAAGAAACAGAGTGCGATAATGGAGAAAGGATTCAAGATTCAGAGAGCGTAAACTGTTCTTGGGGAAGAAGAAAGGTTTTTATAGGGGCTTATGGGAGCAGGAAACGTTTTTACCCTAGGTGAAAAGGATAAGGTAAAAAAATTGGGAGTTCTTTTGATTTGGGAGGTGAAATCTCAGCCACATATTATGAAACGGTTTAAAATTTTGAGATTTTACCAAAAAGGGGTATGCATTTAATGAAAAGTCAGATGGACATCATCACGTCTGGTGATCGTGTGGTGAGGGTTGGTTTGATCCGTTGTGCAAAAAGAAGTTGTAGGGGATTGGACGTGCTGGGTAAGAGGAAAAGACAGATTAAGGATTTATTTATGGAAAAATGTTCTTTTTGTCATCATACCTAAAATAGGTCTGACACAAGGTTTATTCAAAAAGGAGATGAGACAGTTTCTCAAGGAATGTTTTTATTTAATGTTTTATTTAATGAGGGATCATTAAATAGCACATCATGATTTAAAGATTAATGAAACAGTTGAGAAACTATTAATATGATTGCGGATGGAAACTTCATTGTGGATGGATCCTTTGTGATTGCGGATGGGTAGATGTGACTGCAGTAGAAGAACTGAGGAAAGGACTTGGACAAGAAGTTAGTAATAACAAACAATAAGGACCAGTGAAAGATAAATATAATATATGGTTGCGGTACATAGACTGCGGTACACAGGATATACCAAAATCATCTATCATAAGTAACTTCACTTAGGACCGCAACAGAGACCAAGGATGGTCTGCGGTACCTATCAATTCAGAAAGAATTGTGGGTCCGGATTCATCATTCCTAACATTTGTAAGAAGGTGTTGAGCTTTTTAGAGTCATGTGCCTTTGTGAACACATCAGCAATCTCTTCATGAGTATGAACAAAGATGAGTTCAATGTTACCTTTCAGGATGTGGTCTTTGATGAAGTGATACCGTAGTTCAATATGCTTGGTCTTGGGGTGCTGAATAGGATTGTGAGAAATAGCTATAACACTTTCAGAATCACAGTAAATTGGTATCTACAAGATTCTGTATCCATAGTCCATAAGTTGTGTCTTCATCCATAGGACTTGTGAACAAGAGCTGGCTGCGGCCACGTATTCAGCTTCTGCGGTAGATAGAGATACACAACTTTGTTTCCTTGATGACCAGCTGACGAGTCTTCCACCCAGAAATTGACATCCACCTGATGTACTTTTTCGATCTAGTCTGCATCCGGCGTGATCCGCATCTGTGAATGCTTGAAGGCTGAAATCATTGCCTACGGGGTACCATAATCCAAGAGACTTGCTTCCTTTCAGGTACCGTAGTATCTGTTTGGTTACGGTCATATGTGACACTTTTAGGTCAGCCTGATACCTTGCGCATACACCTGTTGCAAAGACAATGTCTGTCCGGCTTGCGGTGAGGTACATCAAAGAGCCTATGATACCTCTATAAGTCTTGTGATCCACAGATTCGCCTGAGGGATCAGCTGAGATCTTATATCCGAAGTCCATGGGGACCTTAGCCAAAGAATAGTTGTCCATAGAATATTTCTTTAACAGTTCAGTGGTGTATTTCTCCTGATGAATGAATATCCCTTGCGGAACTTGTTTCACTTGAAGTCCTAGAAAGAATTTAATCTCTCTATTCATGCTCATTTGGAACTTGTTGGTCATGAGCTTAGCAAATTCATCCACCATTCTTTGATCAGTTGATCCGAAGATGATATCATCCACATATATTTGTACAAGCATAAGGTGATCACCATTTGCTTTTCTAAATAAAGTGGGATCAATCACTCCTCTTTTGTATCCAGACGAGACAAGAAATTCAGAGAGAGTCTCGTACCACGCTCTTGGGGCTTGCTTCAGATCATAAACTGCTTTTTCAAGTTTGTAGCAGTATTCTGGGAAATCAATACTTTCAAAGCCTGGAGGTTGCTGAAGATATACCTCTTCTTTTAATTCCCCATTGAGAAATGCACTCTTTACGTCCATTTGGTGTACCTTGATATTTTTGTGGGCTGCGTATGCTAAGAAGATTTGGATGGCTTCCATTCGTGCCACCGGAGCATACGTTTCATCATAGTCAATACCTTCAAGTTGACTATAGCCCTTTGCAACTAACCTTTCCTTGTTTCTAACTACCACACCAGATTCATCCAGCTTGTTTTGGAATACACATCTAGTACCAACAATGGTGTGACCATGTGGCTTCGGGATGAGCTTCCACACTTTGTTTCTTTTGAATTCTTCTAGCTCTTCTTACATTGAGGATATCCAATCAGGTTCTAGTAAGGCTTCTTTGATCGTTCGGGGCTCGACTGAGGACATAAAGGCTGCATAGTGACAATGATCAGATAAGCCCTTGGAAGATTGAGTCTGGATACCTGCAGATGGGTTGCCAATGATTTGACCTGGTGGGTGGTCCTTCGTCCATACGTGTAGACGGGGCTGCAGATGATCAGCAGCTGCGGTAGAGGGAATGTCTTCGATATCAGAAGATTCTGCAGTTGGAGATGGCAGTTCCCCCTGGATTTGAGAACATCCTGCGGAATCATCTTGGATTGTTGGAGCGAGAATGGAATTGTCTTGAGCGGTTGGAAGAGGTTCCCCTTGGATTGCTGATGGGAGTTCCTCTGGAACCCGAGAAGGTTCCCCCTGGACTGCGGATGGAAGAGTGATAATCCTAGAGTCTGTTCTTGTGTCAATGTTCTCTATGTTTTCATCATCCGAGTCAGAAAGAGACGTTTGATGGTAATGATTCTCTGCGGATGGGAACTTGAGTTGTATCAAGTACTGGAACATCGATGGTTGTTTCTTGATCTGGAGTAGAACTTTCCCCCTCAACTGGCGAGGTGGAAGTATTGAGAGATGCTACTTCAGAGAGTGATGGACCAGATACATCAGCGTGCTGCTGTTGAGCTTCTTAAGACACAAGAACTTCGGAGAATATGGCTGTTTCTACAGGGTCGAAGAGATCGTCATAGTTGACTTCAACTAAGTTTAATGGACCCGAAGAGACAGGAATATCACTTTCCAGGATTGCTGTGGTTTCAAAGGATGGAGGGGTGTTGCGGATGTGATAGTCATCAAATTTCACAACGAAGCTTTCAATGATTAACCTTGTGCGTCTAATGAGAACTCGATAAGCAACCTTGTTAGTGGAGTAACCAAGGAAGATGTATTCATCTGACTTCGGTGCAAACTTGTTAAGATGATCTCTGTTGTTGATCACAAAACATCTACACCCAAAGATATGGAAGAAGCGAACATTTGGCTTGCGGTCGTTAAGGCCCTCATACGGTGTTTTGTTAAGACTTTTGCACACAATGCTTCGATTTTGTACAAAGCATGCGGTTGCTACTGCTTCAGCCCAGAAGTAGAGAGGAAGGTGTGCGAAGTTGAGCATGGATCTGGCTGTTTCTACTAGAGTGCGGTTCCTTCTCTCTACTACCCCATTTTATTGCGGTGTGTAGGGAGGTGAGAAGTTGTGACTGATGCCTTTGGACACCAAGAAACTTTTGAGGAGATGATTACTAAACTCAGTTCCATTATCACTGCGGATACGTCTTACTGGCAGCTTGATCTGATGTTCAATTTCCTTGATGAAGTTGATGAGAATCTACGGTGTTTCTGACTTGAGTCTGAGAAAGAAAACCCATGTGAAGCGTGTGAAGTCATCTACTATAACCAGTATGTACTTCTTGTGATGGAGACTGGCTACGGTGGATGGACCGCATAGATCAATGTGCAGGAGCTCTAGTGGTTCAGAAATTGAAGAGTCAATCACCATGGGGTGACTTGCTTTGGATTGCTTTCCACATTCACATGAAGGACAGAGAGTATCATTGCTGAATTTTGAGAATAGGGAGTCCTCTGACTAGTTCTCCAGTGACCAAATTGTTGATGTATAGGAAGTTGAGATGAGCTAGCTTGCGGTGCCATAGCCATCTGACTTCGGATACAGCTTTGGATAGGAAACATAACTGTGGTTTGCCTATTATCAGAGAGACATCCAGAGGATACATAGTACCTTCGGATCGTGACTTAATCAAGCATGTGTTTCTATCACTTGGTCATCAAATTCAACTCGATGGCCTGCCTTACATTGTTGGCCAACACTGATGAGATTGTGTTTAAGACTTTCTACATCAGCAACCTTTTAAATAGAAAAGTTCCCCGTAGTGAGAACACCATAACCTCGGATGATCCCATTCGCATTGTTGCCGAATGTGACATTTCCACCGTTGCAAATTGGCCTGAAATCCCGAAGGTATTCTAACCTTCCGGTCATGTGCAAGGAGCAGGCACTTTCGATTAACCATTCTTCTTCTTGTTCCTCCTTGCACAAAGCCTTAGAATTACACGGTTAGTTTAGGCATCCAAACTAGTTTGGAGCCTGGGAAAACATATGAGTTTTGTTAAGACTTTTGCACACAATGCTTCGATTTTGTACAAAGCATGCGGTTGCTACTGCTTCAGCCCAGAAGTAGAGAGGAAGGTGTGCGAAGTTGAGCATGGATCTGGCTGTTTCTACTAGAGTGCGGTTCCTTCTCTCTACTACCCCATTTTATTGCGGTGTGTAGGGAGGTGAGAAGTTGTGACTGATGCCTTTGGACACCAAGAAACTGTTGAGGAGATGATTACTAAACTCAGTTCCATTATCACTGCGGATACGTCTTACTGGCAGCTTGATCTGATGTTCAATTTCCTTGATGAAGTTGATGAGAATCTACGGTGTTTCTGACTTGAGTCTGAGAAAGAAAACCCATGTGAAGCGTGTGAAGTCATCTACTATAACCAGTATGTACTTCTTGTGATGGAGACTGGCTACGGTGGATGGACCGCATAGATCAATGTGCAGGAGCTCTAGTGGTTCAGAAATTGAAGAGTCAATCACCATGGGGTGACTTGCTTTGGATTGCTTTCCACATTCACATGAAGGACAGAGAGTATCATTGCTGAATTTTGAGAATAGGGAGTCCTCTGACTAGTTCTCCAGTGACCAAATTGTTGATGTATAGGAAGTTGAGATGAGCTAGCTTGCGGTGCCATAGCCATCTGACTTCGGATACAGCTTTGGATAGGAAACATAATTGTGGTTTGCCTATTATCAGAGAGACATCCAGAGGATACATAGTACCTTCGGATCGTGACTTAATCAAGCATGTGTTTCTATCACTTGGTCATCAAATTCAACTCGATGGCCTGCCTTACATAGTTGGCCAACACTGATGAGATTGTGTTTAAGACTTTCTACATCAGCAACCTTTTGAATAGAAAAGTTCCCCGTAGTGAGAACACCATAACCTCGGATGATCCCATTCGCATTGTTGCCGAATGTGACATTTCCACCGTTGCAAATTGGCCTGAAATCCCGAAGGTATTCTAACCTTCCGGTCATGTGCAAGGAGCAGGCACTTTCGATTAACCATTCTTCTTCTTGTTCCTCCTTGCACAAAGCCTTAGAATTACACGGTTAGTTTAGGCATCCAAACTAGTTTGGAGCCTGGGAAAACATATGAGTTTCTGAATGATGCAGGGACCGAGGTTGCAGGGACAGGTTTCTTGTCAACTTTTAATCCTAGTCCTGGGTGTTTGTGCAGTTTTGGAGCATTATGTGTTTTTGAAAAATTACGAGGTTTCTGACTCCAACTAGATTTGACATAGGATGAATCTTTTTGGCAACTACACTGACATTTACAGGTTGAGATTTTATCTTATGTTCTGACACCACGTTTGGTCAGCGGTCTAAAGGATGAGTTGGACTTATGACCGGTCCGAGTTTGAAAAGATCTGATATGAGTGTTGTTGGGTTTCTGAAAAGTTTGTTTTGAAAAAGGTTTAGCACGTGTAGATCTTTGTGTCCTTTTTGTTGGATTTGGTAGAATACCCTTCCATTTGTTAAAATTTTGATGTGACTTTAGAAGTGTTGGAGTGGGTAAGATACCTTTCCATTTTGGATCGTCTGAGGAATAGTTTTGAAAACCATTGTTTCGAAAAGACTTTACACTATTTTGGGTTGTGTCAGATGAATTAGGAATGACTGTTGAAACTGTACATTCCTTTTTGTATGTTTTCTTGATGGGAGAGTTTTTCGAAAAATAGTGTGAGAAAACAAATTTTTATGGACTTTTGGACTTTGGAAATCTTACATGCTTCTTGTTTTTCGAAAAAGTTTGTCTATTTGTGCCTCGGGATCGAATTTCCTCTTTGAAAGCCTTTTTTGCTAAAGTTTTTGGGGAACCGCAGTCTTTGATGTTTAACTGTGGTTTCCTGGAATTCTTAGAAAAAATTTGAAAACGTGGGCTTGAGTCATCCGAACTTGAAGATTCAGGGGTTTGAGAGCATTGACCCACTTCAAAGTTTTCTATGGGTAATTCATGATAAACTGGCTGAAGAGTCACATTTCCTTTTACTGAGGACTGTGATAGTGATGATTTGACTACTGCAGAGTAAGTCTGAGTTGGGACTTTAGTGGGGTTTTTGTGGGACTTTTGACTACAGTGTGAGACACTGCGGGTCTGAGGGCAGAGATGGGAAGTCTTTCGAGACTTCGGGGCCCTCAATGACAATTTCTTCATCAACTACTGATGAGGTTTGAGATTTGGGTAAATGGTGCCACAGATAGGAATTTGATCACTTGTGTGACCAGAAACCTGATGCACAATTTCCTCAATGACACAATTATTGCTTAGATTATGCAGCTTACCGAAGTGAGTTTTGATGTCTTCGGGAAAGGTCTTGTCATTGACTCGGAAATGAAATTCTCGGTCTGGAGGGACATGCAGTCTGTCTTTGTTGAACCGGGGTGAGGAATCCATTGCGGTAGGATATCCATTTGACCAACCCCAATTATATGTATTGTCCACGGTTCCATTATTTACCAAATTTTCAATAGCTTCACTTTCATTGAACAATTTTTCGATTAAGAGATTTAAGCGTACAATTTCACTCTGAGCTAAATCTCTCTGGTTCAAAGCTATCTCTAATTGTGTTTCACTCAACATTCTTGCATCTTTCTATAACTATAAGTCATTTTCTAACATAGCCATTTTGAGTCTTTTGTTATCCAGTCGTCCTCTCACATGGAACATCTCTTGGGACGCAATGTTCTTCTCATCTAAGGCTTTGTTATAGTCTGTAAGGACGGCAGCACAAGTGTCATTAAGATCATCTATGTAAGGTTGACAGTCATGCATGCTATAGTTTAGAGTTTGGATCATGAGTTTTACCTGTTCGACGATTCTTTGAGTTCCATCCTTTGCCATGTAGCAGTAGTTCTTATCCAACTTTGTAGACCCATCATCATCCGCAGTTTCCAGCATGCATATTTTCCCTTTTCCTTTGACACTGCTGATGGCTTCATCTTCGTCTCCGGATGACCAAAATTGATGGTCTCTTTTGACATGGGCTATGTATGCCCTTGCCTTTTCCTTATTTTCCAACTCTTGAGCCATTCTAAGGTAGAATGCTCTGTCTTTTACTACATTGGCCTTACAATCTCTTGCAAAATGATTCTCTTTGTTGCATTTGTGACAAATCACAACATCAGTTTTGTCTTCCGAGGGAGTACCGGAGTCAGTGGTTTGAGTAGACTGCGGTGCCTCCTTTGGTTGAGTATTTTGAGATTGTGGTGGTGGATGAGAACTTTTGGGATATCGAGGATGGTTATTCTGGGGACTGAAGTTACGATTGAATGGAGGTTTGTTGAACTGTTGATTCTTGCAGAAGGAAGGAGGTGGTAGATGGTTGAACTGTTGGCTAACCAGAGCAATAGCCTTCTGAAATTATTCTTCATCATCATACTCTGAATCAGCTTCGTATGACTGCGGTGGAGTGTCATACGAGGGAGAGTAAGATTGATTATGTGGAGCTTGTGCTATGAGAGCAAGTGGTCCTCCGAAGTCAGCACAGTCTTTGAGTACGGTGGATTCTTGTGCTTGCAGTTCTCCATAGAGCTTGTAGAGTGACAAAGAATGAATCTTTCTATCGCCTTGGACTATCATGTTAGCCATAGTCCAATGTCTTCCCAAACCATTAAGAAGCTGAAGATTTGTTTCATGGTTACTGCAGATGGTGCCCGCATTGGATAACTTGGTGACTATCAGGTTGAACCTTTTGAAGGAGTCTTCCAAACTTTCGCCAGTATGAGCTTTGAAGTTGTTGAACTCATTGAGTGCGGTTGTAAGCTTCTTGTCTTGTGCTTGTTCTGAGCCTTCGTATAAATTCTTGAGAACTTCCCAGATCTCTTTTGCTGATTTGCAATTTATGATAATATCGAAGTTGTCAGGAGCAACTCCACAAGAGATTTCATAAAAAGCAACAACATCATTTTCCATTTTATCGAGATCATCCTTGGTGGGACGGTTCATGACTGGTTGACCTCCTCCTAGTCTGGTTGTAGCGCCGTCAGTTTGGACTGGTGTAAGAACTGGTACATGTGGTCCTTCTTCTACGGATCGCCATACATCTCTACCAAGTCTCCTGAAGTATCTTTCCATTCTTTGAGACCAATGATGATATTCATTTGCTACCAGTATTGGGGCTCGATTAGAACCATCAACACTGTTGGAAACATTCAGAGATAATGATTGTGCCATATTTCCCGTTTTTGAAGTTTTTTTCTAAGAAATGAGCTTCAGTGGTATAGAAGGCCCTTTGAAAATCAGAGTTTCGTTTTCAAAAAGCAACCACTATGGCTCTGATACCAATTGTTGAGAGAAAAACTTTGAGACACACTTGAACAAACGTTAGAACAAGTATATTGCGGAATAGATAATCTCGAAGGATCTAAAAGCTCAACAATAATATTAGTAAGTTAGAGTTAGATGGTTAGAGAGTTAGTTGCGGAAAAGTAAAGAAATGGAAATGACAATAATTGTTATATCAAGTATACACATAAGTTGATTCATAACGAGGAATGCATTCAAGCCAAGTTAATAAGTGAGATCAAACTTAGTGATTAAGTCACAAGAGACTTGCTCCGAAGAGAGATTGTAATCAGTTATATTCTAGTAAGATTTGAGAGTAAGAAGTGTTACGTAGATAGAGAGATAGAAAAGATAACTTCAGAGATGTGTATTCAGATTGATAGATATAGAAACAGTGAGAATGAGCTCTATTTATAGGGACTCAAGGAGTTACATTAGATTCACTCTCTAAGAGTAGCCATGCAAGGCATACTGGACAATAGAGAGTATTATAGAAAGACAAATAAACTAAGTAAAGTAATAATGACTGCGGTTGACTAGATGACTTCGGATGCGGTTGCTGAAGAGGGAGCTTGACTGCGGTAGCTTGCTGGCTGCGGTAGCTGAAGTTTAAGAGGGTCACTCTTCTTTATTCAACAGTTTACATCCGAAAACGGTTTACAACCGAAAATGATTTACAGCCGAAAACGATTTACAGCCGAAAATGATTTACAGTCGAAAACAAATCAATCACGCTCCACCGAAAATGCCCAGATCTTGATGAAAATAACGATTTCAAACATTTTTTCGATCCTTTTGGCCTTGAATTCATGATCAATAGCAAAAACCTAGCAACAACAGTAGCAACAACAAATGATTTGAAATAAGAAGCTCCAAATGGATTCCAAATCAGCCAAAACAAGCTTGATCAAGTTGACACTAGATTGGCTCTGATACCAATTGTAAATCCCGAAAACTAAGAACCAACTAGTGATCAACAAAGTGAACAAGCCAAAATGATAAAAACAAGAAGGAGTAAAGGCAAGATCAATCCAAATGCACATGATTTCAATTGAAACAATCGTCAGGTACAATGGATGCAAAGCACACACTAATGACCGAAAACAGCTAGCTATCATCTAGCAGGCTATGACACTATTTTTAAGGAACAGTGCCAACAAACAGTTTACAACCGAAGACACTATAGGACCAAAAATATTTCGTTTTCGGTCCACCCAACCGAAAACCCATAAAGAGCCCAAACAATGAGTAATAAAGTCTACAAAACATGAATGCCTAGCTCAATCCAACAAAACATGTCCTTACAAAGCTGGCTGAATATGTTTACATGTGTCAGATAGAAGGTTTTGTGGATGCCAAATAACCCAATAGAGTGTGCAAGCTTGAGAAATCCATTTATGGATTGAAACAAGCGTCTCGCAGATGGAATCTTTGTTTCGATGAGAAAGTCAAAGAGTTTGGTTTTTCAAGAAGCGAGGATGAGTCCTGTGTATATGTCAAGGCTAGTGGGAGTATAGTTAGCTTTCTAGTTTTGGATGTTGATGACATACTACTCATAGGAAACAACATCCCGACCTTGTAGGAGGTTAAGACGTGGCTTGGGACGTGTTTCGCTATGAAGGATCTAGGAGAAGCTGGCTATATTCTAGGGATAAGGATATTGAGAAACAGAAGTAAGAGACTGATATGACTTAGTCAAAGTACTTACTTGGACAAGGTGCTGAAACTTTTTAGCATGGAGAATTCCAAGGAAGGGGAACTGCCAATCCAAAGAAATACCGAGCTGAGGAAGACTCAGAGTCCGAGTGCCGATGCCGAGATAGCGGAAATGAGTCGAGTGTCATACGCTTCCACCATTGGCTCGATCATGTACACTATGACATGTACTCACCCTAATGTGGCTTTTCTGCTAAGATTGATTAGTCGATATCAAGGGAACCTAGGTAGAGCTCATTGGACCGCAGTGAAGAACATTCTCAAGCACCTGCGAAGGACTAAGGACATGTTCCTTACACTTAGTGGGAGTAATCACTTGAGAGTGATAGGGTATAGTGACACCAGCTTTCAATCCGACAGAGATAACTTCCGATCTCAGCCGGGCTGGGTATTTTCCTTGAATGGTGGGGAAATCACTTGGGAATGTTCCAAACGGGAGACTGTGGCTGATTCAACGTGTGAATCAGAGTACATAGCAGCGAGCAAAGCATCAAAGGAGGCAACTTGGTAGAAGAACTTCATTAGAGACCTCAGAGTTTTACCAACCATAAAGGAACCTATGGAGATTTTCTGTGATAACGAAGGAGCGGTTGGCTTAACAAAGGAACCGAGAGATCATGGCAGATACAGACACATCGATAGAAAATATTACTTCATCAGAATCCGTGTAGAAGAGGTACTCCTCGTAGTAAAGATGGTATCGCCAGAGGAGAATCCAACAGATCCCCTTACAAAGGGTCTGAGCAGGGTTAATCACTTACATCATGCGAGGAGCATTGGTCTGAAGGATGATATTAGTTTTAGTGATTAGACAGATATTTCGAAACTTGTAATAGATAAAATGTAATTGACATTTGATGATTAAATAAAGGAGTTTTATTTACGAGTAAAGTTTACTATCTTATGTCGATTATTTACTATTGTTTCACTTTTGCACGTTTTACTTCCAGAATAATTAGATTGTTCAATCTATCCACAGTCAATCATACTTTGGGAGTAAGTTATGAGGTTAGACTGTGATGAGTTGGTTTGTAGATTGTCTAAGTGTTTAGACATAGCAAAAGTTTGCTGCAACGCTCATGAGTGCTCTTGAAATAAGATTTGAGTATTGGATTAAACTCATGCTCATGTGAATCACTTTATGGAATTTATCACGAGTGATCGTAAGACGATAATATCGTATAATCTTTAAACCGAGATATATGAGTTGTTGTTTACAAATTGGTTGTCCATTGATAATGCGTAAACGCATCACTAACTTGATGTTATAAAACATGTTGTTGTGTACGATTTAATGAGTAAATAGTACAAGCATATAATTCAAAGTTTATCTGTTCCTTTTTTCCTACGAGGGTAATAGCGATATCTTGGTCCCCTCGATGATTTTGTGTTCACTTATGTGTCAAGCCCTGTCAGGACTGAATTGGTGTGTTCAATTAAGTTTTATGTCAAACGAATTAGAAGTGGGGAAACAAACTGTTGGACATTGAGAATGATTATGTTCCATGTCATTGTCCACACGATATCCTGCAGAACGGAGGTTTATATGATCCCTTATCTAAAGGACCCATTATTGACTAGGTCAGAGTTCGACATCGGATTTTGAGAGCTACGATTGCTAATCGGATTTTGAAGTCGTACTTGCAGTTATAGTTATTAGACTTATCCAAGTGGGAGACTGTTGGATTAGGTGTCTAAGCCCAGAACTATAATTGGTATGTACTTGACCCGATAGTAGCATGGTCCTTTTGGGTTGCCTTCACTATAGCAATTAGATAGGATGAATTATGGAGAAAGAGGTTAATTGTGATTTATTATTATATTATATGAATAATATATTAATTGAGAAATCATATTATTTAATTAGTATTGACCATAAATTTATTTTAGAATTAATTTAGTGATCAAAAGAGACTGATTAAATTACGGGGATTGGTATTGCAATTATCTGATAGTTGTAAGTTGGGCTTGTGGATCCCTAGGAAGGGGTGGATGAAATCCTATGTGTAGCCCACACAGATTTCGTCCTAGGAGGCCTTCTTGAAGGATCTATTGGACTGCTTAAGGCTTAAGCAATTAGATTAGGGTTTTAGCTGAAACCCTAGCAGCTCATCTATATAAGGAACCCCTTGGATACCTGAAATCGGCGACTTGATCCTTAGAGGAAACCCTAGCCGATTTTGGAGCCTCCTAACCTCTCTCATATTCTTTACTACTTGGTGTTTGTGACTCACTAGAGGTGCAACAATTGAGGCACTAAGCTCTTGAAGGTCAAGATCTACAAGCTACAAGTAAAAAGGTATTCTTATAACTATGTTTATCTTATAAATCTCAAAAATTGTATGCTAGTTAGGGTTCATTCTTTGGATAATTAGAATTGCATGTAAAACTTGAGAAAATCCTTGATCCAAAACATTACGGTTGCATGTGCACCATAGGAATGATGTAGTGCTCAAAACCCAACAGTAATAACTATAAAATCCCAAAAACAGAGCCAAAATTTTTCATTTTTAAAATCATCAATCCATACAATCGGTGTCACAAAATCCATCACAAAAGAATGTATCACAAATATCAGAGTAAAATGGGAATCAATGCTGAAACATAAGGGGGATGATGTGTGATCACGTCAGGCCCTTCCCTTTCGTACCAGAAGTACCTGAAACCATAAACATAAACCGTAAGCACAAACTTAGTGAGTTACCCAAAATATCACATACAATACATACATTTGGGCCCATCCCTGGGGTTTATTCCAACCCAACATACAATCATGGGACCAGCCTTGGGGTATGTTTCAAGCCAAACATGCAATAATGGGCCCATTCATTAGGTTTAATTCAACCAAAACATACAATCACGGGCCCGAGCATGTGGTATATTCCAACCTAATCATATATGAATGATATACAAACAAAATAAACATCCTACATAACATAACCAATGGGTCGACATTGGTGCCTTCGACCCACAAGTACAAAGAAAAAACTCGCCTTGCTAATGTAGTGAAAAGTCAACGGCTCGCAAAATAGGAGACATATGCTAAATGCCACCTATATCGCCATACAAGATAAATACTTAGCCCAAGTTTCTAAAACTGTAAATTTGACTAAAAGCGAACGAGTCAAAATTCAATCCTAAAAGTCAACGGTCAATACTAAGGTTAAAATTACCACCATCAGTCCTCTATTCCACGACCTTCCTTGGCCACGCTGTGTGTCACACCCCAAAACCGGAACGGCGGAAACGTTCTGGGGTGGAGGACTTCATGTACAGTATCATAACAAAGCATAATAGTAAACAAGCAACAACATCCATTGCATTAATAGAATAATTTTAATAAAAGCGTGTTTTGTATAGTTTGTAAGACACCAAAAGAATGATCAAAATAAAAGATGAGTCTTGAATGTGCTCCATCTTCTCAAAAGCTTCATCGGTACCTGTCTACTGATGACATGAGAATACAAGTTATTTTGAAAGAGTTTATCAACATTAAAGCTGGTGAGTTCATAAGTATTTAGTGTCATTGCTTGTATGAAAATGTTTGTAACCACGTAGTGTAAATGTTCGTAGCTGTTTGTAAATGTTTGTAAATGGTTGAGCTCCCTAGAAAATCCTATATTTTCTAGTGAAATATAGTCTTCTACCAAGACCCGATATTTGTATGTTTGTTCCTTTGTAAATGTAAGAGTTTTCCCCAGTGAAACTATCATTATGAAAATATAGTTTAAGACCTCACTTATGCAAGATGATTACAAAGTAAATGTAATAGGGGAAAAATAATGTTTTACCCCAACAGTGACACTACTAGCTAAAAGTGATACGAATGCAGACTCCAGGTAGTATTAAATGTACAATACACCTCGGGGAGTCTGTTTGCCTTTAATTCTTAGTTGGTTAATTAAAGGTTTGAATGTGAACTCGTATGTAACCATGCTGATCGACCGCTGAATAACTAATGACCCTCCAGTGTCATATGTAGTGAGGTAACATTCTGTCACCCCTTGGCCTTATCGGCTGGGACTGTAGCTAGCAGTCGGGATGTGGGAGTGTCTGTCCCGTATAGATCTATACACACAATGCCCGCTCTCCCTCCAGGAGACTCTGGTTACAAAGTGATACAACAATGTGTGTCGTATCGAGAAGTAGTATGTCACATTCTATTTATGGTATTCAAATGTTTGTTTAGTATATCATAGTGTAATAATGTTTTCTCTGCACTAATGTATAGTGTAGCTTCTTGTATAGTGTATAGTATGCTCTCTTGTATATTGTATAGTGTGCTCTCTTGTATAGTGTATAGTATGTATTGACTGATAACTGTACTGAATCTTGTATGTGTCGTTGTAATAGTAATAGTGAGTAGTAATCCCTTAACTATACCTATTATAGTTAAATAATAATGTTGTTTGTATGCCTTCGTTACACAAAGGTACTGAACTGAAGTGAAAGCTTCTGTATCCAACACATATATACGATATATAACTAAGATTTCAACGACATTCGAAGAAATAACAAGATACCCTAAGTCCACAACCAAACAAGGAACAGGAAATCAGGTGAGCTATCAGTCCTACGTCCTTCAAATCTTACTTATATAAATATATTAGTAAAGATATGAGTTTGACAATAATGTAAGTTTACAAAGGTTTGATAGAATGTTTAGCATTTAAAGGAGTTTGAGAAAATGTTTTGAAGTATTTGAAATCCATAAGTCTGATAACAATTTGTAAGTAATAGGAAATCTTTATGTTTGTTCTATTTATTAATCACATGTGATTAATATAATAACTAGAATAGTTCAACTTGTATTCCCCCCATAAAAGCATTTAAAAAAAACATTTAAAATGTTGATTAAGGGGTATGAACTCACCTGCAGTGAGTGGTTTAGATGGAAGTGCTGGATAGGATGCTAAGTCTCAAGTGAAGACTTGAGAACACACGGATCCTATGTAAAATATAATGACACATATATGTATCTAATTAGTGTTTAAGCAACTAATTAAGCAAGTAAAGACACCCTAGGACATGGGAAAACACTTTGATTCAAATGTTAGAAGTACATAGGGTTGCATCTAAGGGTTGTAGGGTCTCACATTGGAGTTTACGGCCCAAGAGTAAACCTCCCATGAGTTTACGGCCCATGGGTTTACGGCCCATGGTGTTTACGGCCCATGGGTTTACGGCCCATGGTGTTTACGGCCGTAAACTCATGTCATCTTGTTCTATTTCGTGTGTTTAAGGCCCTACAAGTTTCCAGGAAGTGTTCAAGGCTAAAGCCCAAGGCTTAGGAAGAAGTTAGGGTCCATATGCACCCAATATTAGGGTTTACGGCCAAGGGAGATTGCCTTGGCCATAAACACCCTCCTGGACATGATTTCTTGATGCTTAACAAGTGATTCTAGTATGTAACAAGCTAAGGGTAGTGTACTTACATAGTAGAAGCTTCTGTTGGATTAATGTCTAAGTCCATAACTATATATGGTATGTACTTGACCCGACCCGACATGGTCCATTTGGGTTGCACTTCACCGGCACATTTTATATGGATAGTCTTTTGAGAATAGTATATTTATGATTTATATTAATATATTATAAGTTCTAATATATTAATATGGAAACATATTATTTAATCAGTATTGATCAAGAATTAATTTAGAATTAATTAAGTGATCAAAAAGAACTAATTAAATATGGACTCTTATATATATGGAATGGGCCAAGTTCATTTAGGTTGGGCTAAGCTTTCATGGATGGTCCAAGGAGCTTTTAACCCATGGATCCTATGTAAATGAAAGGTCATGGGTATTAGGGTTTACATGGATGTAACTCTAATCCTCCATAATATATAAAGGGGTCCTTGGCTCACAAAATTGGCACAAGTGTGTGAAAATAAGAGTGGGCTGATTTTAGTGTGCATACATATTCTCTCAAGTTCTTCCAAGGTGTTTTGGTGATTTGTGATTCCATTTGAGGCTTCCACACTATTGGGGCTAAGCTCTTAAAGCTTGAAGACATCAAGCTACATCAAAAGGTGTGTCATCTAACTAGAACTTTGTAGTATAGGTGCTTCATAATATGCTAGTTAGGATGAAACCTTGGAATAGTTAATATTTGCATGTATAATAGAGATAACATAGATCCAAGGTTTATAGGGTTGCATGTACACCATAGGAGTGTTAGAATGCTCAAAACCCAACAGTGGTATCAGAGCCATGGGTTGTTTTCTGTTATATTGATGCAAATGTTTTATTTTCAAGTTGAAAAAAAAAGGAGCCATGGGTTGAAAACGAATTATTTGTAAAATTTGAATCATTTGTTATATGAGTTGAATTAGGTCAAATTTAGTAAAAGATAAAATGATATGATTATTTTATTAGTTTTAAAAGTTTGATCTAAATGTTTTAAGGAGTTACATATTTTGTCATAAAATTTTGGAGCTGAAAAGTTTTTTTTCAAGTTGTGATCTTAAGGGTTTTTGAAACTTCCATAAGTTATGGATATGAAAGTTTTTTTAAAAAAAAAATTGATTCAAAGTTTTTATGGAGTTACAAAATTTGGTGTTAATGTTTTAAAGAATTCCATAACTTGTTCTTAAGTTATGGAACATGGAAAGTTTCATCATAAAATACCATTAATTCCATAAGTTATGGAATCCAAAGGTTTTTAAGAATTACAAAACTTGCCCTCAAGTTTTGGAATTTGTGAAAAGTTTTTTATGAAAAAAAGAATTGAATTCTAAAACTCTTGGGTTCATAACTTAAACAATTAATTAAATGGTTTTAATTTTGAGTTTAATAATTGAAATTTTGATGTTTTGTTGAATAGTTCAAATTAACTCTTATGGACTTTATTAATAGTTAATTAAAGCGTTTAATTAAAAGAGTATTATTAAATCCATAAATATATTGTTTGAGTTTAATTAAATTAAAAGTTTAGTTTAATTAATAGATTAAACCACCAAGTATTTTAAATGTCTAAAATACACCCTTATACTATTATAATATTAAAAGTTTAATATATTATATGTATAAGAGCAAGTCGTCTTACCATTAGTAGGCCTCATTCACGAAGCCGGTCTATAAGGGGGGTATAAGGTTACTGTCGATAAAATGGCAGTTTAATGGGTGTCCACTCTCACTCACCACTTCCTTGACCAGTGGAGGGTCGTTAGCCGAACAGGTAGGACAAGGACTATAATTATCCCTTCATTATAAGTATAATGATAAATACTAAGTAACTAAACACTTACAAATTCCCAATCTTAGTTACTTAGCAAAATGTGAATAAGGTGCTAATCCATGAAATTACACTTTGTACTTTGTTTAAGCTGTTAGTGGAGCGTGTGTGGTTAACCGGCACACTAACCTGGACTTAACATGGTAGGCAAAGGGTAACTTAATGTTTATCATAGTATCGTTGGAGCGTGTGTGGTTAACCGGCACATCGATTGAGGGGTAAATATTAAGGGTACCAAGTATATTTGCATGGTTACTTCACACCTTGTTTTGTGATCCTCGGCATCCCAGTCACAAAACCTGAAGGGCACACTCGAGATTGAAACATGCCATTGAAAAGTTCAATGAATCTCAAAAGAATCTAGGAGTTTCAAAACCAATTAAAACCTAATAATACATTTCGTTTATCTTGGTGGAAATTGGTGAATCGTCATTCACCTACCTTCAAATATTTTATAGCTTGGATTACGGAATCCCTCTTCCAAGTTAGAAAATAGTTTGTTGGGTCGTAGCCTTAATATATCATATTGGGTGTTATATTAAGGACTTAAATCAACTTTACGTGAATTTCTCCCATTGTTGATGTCTGGTTTAGACAACAATGATCTTCCCAAACCAAGCTTTCCTAATGAATATGACTTCCCGAGTTTGGCTCATGGAAGTCATACTTCTCTTCCTCCACCTCCTCCAATTATTCTCCCTAACCCACAAGTTCAAGGTCACTCAAGCCCTAATGGCAAGCAAGGTCTATATGTAATCACATCTTAGAGATGAAGTCACATATTGAGAAGCCGGGAGAGTTGGGTGTCAAAGTCTTGAGAAAGTTGGATGTTCAATCACTTTCTAAGTCACATAGTGAGTTCCTTTGGGACTACTATGAAACAGACTATGACATGAACCTTAATGATCATATCTATTTGCTTGGTGCTGCTGAATCAGCAATGATTTGGAACGATAGTATAGCAAATTTGATTAGAAGATCAACTTTCCAAAAACTTTATGGACAGTGACAATGGTGACACTGGAAATCCAGAAAAAGCATTCTCTTCCCAATGGAAAGGGATTGGCCATAGTTAACCCAGTTGACCAAATGGTAAAGAGAAAGGCTAAGTCTGAGATAGTCCCATTACCAAAGGGTCCATATGTTTATTTTGCTAAAGGAAGGGGCGTTGATTGCAAAGCTGCCAAATTTACCTAAGGATGATAAAGTCAATAAGTTTGACTCTACATCAGGTAGAGCCCATTATCTAACTCTGTTAAGTTCTATTCTGAGATCCTCATTACATGATGTGACTGGGTCACAAGTTGATGTTTTAAGAATCAAAGAATAGAGAGAAATCTTAAAGGAAGTATATGTTGATTCTGATCGCGAAGTTGGATTTCGATCGCATTAGAATTTTGAGCAGTTGCTTAAGAAGTTATGATATATTGCTAAGGAATAGATAACAACAATTTTCCATGTGGATTGTAAGGATAAGTTTTTCCACAAAGTTTTAAAATAAAAGAAAATTGTTTAATTTTATTTATTTGACGTATCCTTATAATGGCATTTGTGGAAAATTGTTGCTTATATGATTCCACTGACAGCAATATTGGAAAATGGATTTGATTCTTTCATTTGTGGTAGTGTCTAAATTCACCAAATCAGGAAAGTTCCTCATCACCCAAGTTTCAATTGGACCGAAACTTGGAATCATGCAAGTTGAATAGTATGATGAATGAGAACTTTCAAGCATTGGAAAATCAAGACTAATTACTTGTTCACATGGATGTGTGAGTCAAGTGAAGGACTAAAGGGATCGAGTACACATTCTTGTGCACTGGTCATGTTCACCACCAAGCTCGTTAAGACTATTAGATTTACTAAAGTTTAGTAAATATGGTTATACTTACAAGTTTAAGTATAATTCTGAAACATTGGAAAAGTCTCAATGTATGGCAGAACGAATGGGAAGAATCAAATTAGGCAGAAAGATAAAAGTTTCTCAAATCTGAAAAGATGGGAGAGTACTTTAGTATCATGTTTGTGATCATCTTAATGATTTAGAAATCATATCACAATTAGTCCTCTAAAGGTCATCTTAGTGCATTCTTATGACTAAGAAGAGGAGTCATGAATTGTTGAAATTGTTAGATCAGGAAGATGAGTCATACTTCGTTCCAAAACAATTCTTAGAGTCATACTCCAAGATTGTAACTTGAGTGACATATCTTAAAGAAAGGTTTAAAACACTTTTCAAATGTAAGAGTAAAAGTGTCCTACTCTTGTACATTTGAAATTGGTAAGTTGTGATGTTTTGGATAAAACAAAGACCAACTAAGGCCAATTGTGTGAAGTGTTTGTCTTGATAAACAATCCGAACTATCTCTTGAATATTTGGCAAGATAGTCTTATATGTCAAGAGGATAGTGGGAGTCTTAAAGGTCCTAAAAAGAATTTCAAGAACTAATCAAGAATAAAACCTGAGGTTCTTCACTAGCACACGACTTGAGGTTTATAACCTATCGTGTTGACATATTCTGTGCCCATTCCAGTTAAAGTTGGCTTTGCATAGGAGTTCTGAAAGTTCTCAATTGGTTGCATAACAACTTGGAAGCAATGGCAGGCCCTGTACTGTCAGGTGGCAAGAAGTTAAGATTGCATAAGTTCAGTCCATATGAGTTTGGATTTGTCATTATCCTTGTCTTGTGACTATGGTTTTGACGATTCACATGGATAAGAACACATACACCATAAAATCTAAGGGTCATAATGTTTCTCTCCGATTCATGAAAATGATGGTGAGGAAACACTTCCACCAAGTAGATTTGAAGCAGATGGCAAAAGATCTAAACAATTGAGACTATGATTACGGCATCCCTTTTCATAGTTCTGAAATTGTTTAGACACACATGCATGCTATCTAAGGAAAGGTGTATGATTTTGATAAAGTTTTATCAAAGCATCTCGTATAAGAAATCTGAACTTTGGTAAGAAAGTCAATAAAGTATTGATTTCTAGAAGTCCAGCTGATTTCTGAGTAGATGTCAAAGCTAGTGGGAGCATAAGTGTTATGCTAATAATCATCATGTTAGTGGGAGCATGATAATTATTGTTAGTGTTGCAAGTTAGCAATGTTAATTATAAAAAACAAAAGTTTCAATTTGTGAGGCTGCAGGGATTGAAAAGGTTGTTTTACTATAATTAAGGGAGAGGATATACTTCATTTCAGTTCTAAAGGCTTAGATTGAGACCTTACTCATCTTTAGTCAGGAATATATATATATATATATATATATATATATATATATATATATATATATATGAATTTCATGTTGGATTGGTTCAAGTTAAGGAAATTCTATATATTGCGTTCTCAAAATTCGATTATGATTACGGCATCCCTCTTCATAGTCAAATTTTGAAAACATGGCAAATTAAAATATTGTAGCAAAAGACTGGTCTAGAATCATGTCTTTATGTGAGACATCATGAATCGTGTACCATTTGCTTTGGGTACGGGATCGATTGCATGTGCTATAATATTTGTCATTTCTAAATTTTTCCAAATGCCCAGAGGCATTAAGAAGGGAAAAGGTCTAGAATTGGATATGACTAAAATGATTAAGCAATTGTCCAGGACAATCTGAGGTTTACCAAAGATTGGTTGCTCAGGGACAGTTGGAAGTATAGTGCTAATTTTGGAAGGACTATATTGACATATTCTGAAAAGAGGCATTTCTTATTCAAAAGTGATAGTCAAAATGAGAATATGGAGTTGTCTCCATAGGTGGAAGTTATCTGTGTAAGATTAGAAAACTTAATGCAAGAAGCATGTCAAAAGCAATGTACTTTGAATATGAGACTTAGTTTCCATGGAGTTGATCTCCATTGGAATACCTTATAATGACTGTTGACAAGTCTTTGTGACTTTGTACATATTCATTACAGGAGGGTCAGTGCATATAAGTTTAAAATCTAAACAGATTTCGATAAATGATAGGAATTTGAAATTCTCACATTTTTCGATAAGGATTTGGGAGTGTGAAATTAGAATCATTGAAATTATGTTCAATTGGTTTATTTCACAAAGTAAGGATTATAGACAAACATAGAGTGCATACTTGGTGTATGGCAAAGCTATTATTTAAGAAAAACATAGTGTACATGCTTGGAGCATGGGACAACTAGTGTTTTTAATTCAAGTATAAAGTTGATAAAAGCGAAACAATGAATAATGAGTAATCAGTATGGTGATAAATAAAAGTGTTTATTTATATTCATAGGGTTTGATGCCATATTTGATTCATTTATTCTTGTGTTTCACTTTGCATGTTTTGACTTCCAGAATAACTAAGTCGCTCTTCCTGAATGATTAAGTTATTCAAACCATCCACAGTCGGTCATATGTTGGAAGTAGATATGAATCAAGACTGTCATGGGTTGGTTTGTAGAGGTCCAAGTTGGTGGACAAAGTGGTGCTACAACACTCATGAGTGCTCATAATTTCTGAGTATTGGATTCAACCCGCGCTCATTTGAATCATTTCATGGATTTTATCACGAGTGATCATGAGACGATAATATCTTATATTCTTCAAACCTAGAGATATGAGTTGTTACTATGAGTCGGTTATACATTGATTGCATGAAAACGCATTTGGTAACTCGATGTTATAAAACGTGCCTTTGTGTATGATTCAACAAGTAGTAGAACAAGCCATATGAGTCGAAGTTTATCCATTCCGTTTACCTTCGGGATAAAAGCGATATTTGTGGGCCCCTCGATGATTTAGCGATGACACATGTGAGTGCTTGGCCAAGCCAGGACTGATTTGATTTGTTCAATCAGTCAGTCATCATAAATCGAAACTCGGGAAACAACAAATGGACAGAGAGAATGATTATAATCCATGTCTCAGTCCATATGATATCTACAATGGAGGAATATATGATCCCTTATCTAATGGACAAGTCATTGACAAGGTCAGAGTTCGACAGCGGCTTTAAGAGCTACGATTGCCTGTTAGGTTTTGAAGTCATACTCAATAATAGTTTTAGACTTATCCAAGTGGGAGACTGTTGGATTAATGTCTAAGTCCATAACTATATTTGGTATGTACTTGACCCGACCCGGCATGGTCCATTTGGTTTGCACTTCACCGGCACAATTTATATGGATAGTCTTTTGAGAATAGTATATTTATGATTTATATTAATATATTATAAGTTCTAATATATTAATATGGAATCATATTATTTAATTAGTATTGATCAAGAATTAATTTAGAATTAATTAAGTGATCAAAAAGAACTAATTAAATATGGACTCTTATATATATAGAATGGGCCAAGTTTATTTAGGTTGGGCTAAGCTTTCATGGATGGTCCATGGAGCTTTTAACCCATGGATCCTGTGTAAATGAAAGGTCATGTGTATTAGGGTTTACATGGATGTAACCCTAATCCTCCATAATATATAAAGGGGTCCTTCGCTCACAAAATTGGCACAAGTGTGTGAAAATAAGAGTGGGCCGATTTTAGTGTGCATACATATTCTCTCAAGTTCTTCCAAGGTGTTTTGGTGATTTGTGATTCCATTTGAGTCTTCCACACTATTGGGGCTAAGCTCTTAAAGCTTGAAGACATCAAGCTACATCAAAAGGTATGTCATCTAACTAGAACTTTGTAGTATAGGTGCTTCATAACATGCTAGTTAGGATGAAACCTTGGAATAGTTAATATTTGCATGTATAATAGAGAAAACATAGATCCAAGGTTTATAGGGTTGCATGTACACCGTAGGAGTGTTAGAATGCTAAAAACCCAACAGTGGTATCAGAGCCATGGGTTGTTTTCTGTTATATTGATGCAAATGTTTTATTTTCAAGTTGAAAAAAAAGGAGCCATGGGTTGAAAACGAATTATTTGTAAAATTTGAATAATTTGTTATATGACTTGAATTAGGTCTAATTTAGTAAAAGATAAAATGATATGATTATTTATTAGTTTTAAAAGTTTGATCTAAATGTTTTAAGGAGTTACATATTTTGTCATAAAATTTTGGAGCTCAAAAGTTTTTTTTAAAGTTGTGATCTTAAGGGTTTTTGAAACTTCCATAAGTTATGGATATGAAAGTTTTTTAAAAAAAAATTGATTCAAAGTTTTTATGGAGTTACAAAATTTGGTGTTAATGTTTTAAAGAATTCCATAACTTGTTCTTAAGTTATGGAACATGGAAAGTTTCATCATAAAACACCATTAATTCCATAAGTTATGGAATCCAAAGGTTTTCAAGAATTACAAAACTTGCCCTCAAGTTTTGGAATTTGTGAAAAGTTTTTTTATGAAAAAAAGAATTGAATTCTAAAACTCTTGGGTTCATAACTGAAACAATTAATTAAATGGTTTTAATTTTGAGTTTAATAATTGGAATTTTGATGTTTTGTTGAATAGTTCAAATTAACTCTTATGGACTTTATTAATAGTTAATTAAAGCGTTTAATTAAAAGAGTATTATTAAATCCATAAATATATGGTTTGAGTTTAATTAAATTAAAAGTCTAGTTTAATTAATAGATTAAACCACCAAGTATTTTAAATGTCTAAAATACACCCTTATACTATTATAATATTAAAAGTTTAATATATTATATGTATAAGAGCAAGTCGTCTTACCATTAGTAGGCCTCATTCACGAAGTCGGTCTATAAGGGGGGTATAAGGTTACTGTCGATAAAATGGCAGTTTAATGGGTGTCCACTCTCACTCACCGCTTCCTTGACCAGTGGAGGGTCGTTAGCCGAACAGGTAGGACAAGAACTATAATTCTCCCTTCATTATAAGTATAATGATAAATACTAAGTAAGTAAACACTTATAAATTCCCAATCTTAGTTATTTAGGAAAATGTGAATAAGGTGCTAATCCATGAAATTACACTTTGCACTTTGTTTAAGCTGTTAGTGGAGCGTGTGTGGTTAACCGGCACACTAACCTGGACTTAACAAGGTAGGAAAAGGGTAACTTAATGTTTATCATAGTATCGTTGGAGTGTGTGTGGTTAACCGGCACATCGATTGAGGGGTAAATATTAAGGGTACCAAGTATATTTGCATGGTTACTTCACACCTTGTTTTGTGATCCTCGGCATCCCAGTCACAAAACCTGAAGGGCACACTCGAGATTGAAACATGCCATTGAAAAGTTCAATGAATCTCAAAAGAATCTACGAGTTTCAAAACCAACTAAAACCTAATAATACATTTCGTTTATCTTGGTGGAAATTGGTGAATCGTCATTCACCTACCTTCAAATATTTTATAGCTTGGATTACGGCATCCCTCTTCCAAGTTAGAAAAAAGTTTGTTGGGTCCTAGCCTTAATATATCATATTGGGTGTTATATTAAGGACTTAAATCAACTTTACGTGAATTTCTCCCATTGTTGATGTCTGGTTTAGACAACAATGATCTTCCCAAACCAAGCTTTCCTAATGAATATGACTTCCCGAGTTTGGCTCATGGAAGTCATACTTCTTTTCCTCCACCTCCTCCAATTATTCTCCCTAACCCACAAGTTCAAGGTCACTCAAGCCCTAATGGCAAGCAAGGTCTATGTGTGATCACATCTTAGAGATGAAGTCACATATTGAGAAGCCGGGAGAGTTGGGTGTCAAAGTCTTGAGAAAGTTGGATGTTCAATCACTTTCTAAATCACATAGTGAGTTCCTTTGGGACTACTATGAAACAGACTATGACATGAACCTTAATGATCATATCTATTTGCTTGGTGCTGCTGAATCAGCAATGATTTGGAACGATAATATAGCAAATTTGATTACAAGATCAACTTTCCAAAAACTTTATGGACAGTGACAATGGTGACACTGGAAATCCAGAAAAAGCATTATCTTCCCAATGGAAAGGGATTGGCCATAGTTAACCCGGTTGACCAAATGGTAAAGAGAAAGACTAAGTCTGAGATAGTCCCATTACCAGGGAAGCAATGGACTATGTAGGGTTGCTTGTGATATAAGGCTACTATCGGTTAGGTGGCAATAACTTTTAGCCTTAGAGTTGATGATGACAGGATTCGACGCATGGACCCGATCGATTGGATCAGGAGGTTGTTAGAACTACAGTGGCATGATAACTAGTGATAACTACTTCCAGAGACGGATTTCGTTCGGAAGTCGTGAAAGAGCAACTGTGTTTGAGCCTTTTGGCTCCGTAGTCGGGTTGGAACCCAGTATTTCAGATAACTGATGAACAATTTGAGACCAAAGAGGTCTTGGTAGATTTTGGAAGGCAGCTAGGGCGCAACATCTTACTTCAGACAGTTCAGTGTTTCAGGAATTTCGATACATCGAACAGTTCAGTTTCTTAAGCAGTAATGGTATTTTGGGATTTCATGTATGGTTAGAGTCACCGATAGCTTGGGATATGCTAAGTCACTTACAATGGGAATTATCTGAGTTTTGGCCAAGTATAAGTGAATCACATGGATAAGTGGATCTGTGATTCTGTTTTATAGTGGGAACCTCGAGCTATCAGAAGTTGAGTAGCCTGTTGAGGGATAAACGGACTGGGTTCAGTGATAATGATTCAGTATGAGTGGTCTGTCAGGGATTCGAACCATCTTGAGACATCAGATTTTGGATCGAGTAGATGTTATCTTGTTGTGTGGAATTCGTTCACCTGCGGATTTTAGGGCTTTACGAAGATTGGTCACAGCTACCCCGGGAAGGCTAGGGTGTACCCAGGATGGTGACCATATTACTCGGGTGGTATGGGGCATAAGAAATGGTAAGGAGTGATTTCGAGGGCGAAATCTAATTTAAGTGGGGGAGAGTTGTAACACCCCGTTTATTTATTTAATAAATAAATAAATTAATGAACGAAAAATAGCCCAAAAATCGATAATAACTAGTAGGATGTTGGTCTCGGAGGGCCGGATGATATAATTTTGATTTTTGAGGGTTAAAGTGTAATTTCGGGATTTATGTTCTGATGTTTGTAGAAGTCAAGGGCGTTTAGCAAAAATATTGGACCTATTATAAAAAAGATTTTTGGAAGCCGGGGGCTGCATGGTAAATATTGGGTTAAGTTGAAAGGATTTTATGGAGTCAGGGGCTAAAGGGGTAAGTTTCAGGTTTGATTTGAAAGGAATTTCAGAGGGCACGGTTGAAAAGGTAAATTATGGGCCTTTTGAAAGAATATGGGAAAGGAGGGACTAAAGGCGATATTATGGAAAAAGATGAAATGGGACCTGGGTATATAGCAATCACCACCCGTCTAACCCTAACCCTAACACACGCAACTGCAGCCGCCACATCCTTCTTCAATTTCGGTAGCCACCGCCAACATTGAAGCTCCTCAGCCACCGTTTGCATCACCGACCCCTGACAGCCCAGTTCCGCCTGCTGCCTCATCGACGAACATCGTCGTCCCGCCACCTGATGTCACCTACAGAGCTGTGAATGACTGGGAACTTCACCAAGAATGAAGATGGAGCTGTGAACGGAAAACGCAAGTCGTGCGCGATCGCAATGTTCACGGTGAGGCGATCTCTCATTTCTTTCATCCCTTTTAGTTGTTCGGGACTGTAATCGCCGTGTTGGGGTCATAACCGCCGTTGTTCACCATTTGTATGGCGTTCCGACGATGTCCGCCACCTTGTAGGTGGTTGAATGCGTGCGTGTTTGCCTTTATGGGCTGCTTATGGTGCTAACAGTGGTGTATGGATGTTATTTTAGGCAGAGAAGCAAGATTACCCACCACCACCACCGTAGGGTGGTGGCTGTCATCTTCAACCACCATATGCCGCCACAAGTTCGCCGATCGAGTACATGAACTGGTGGTGACGTGTTCCTGGAGCGAGTGTGTGTGTGTGTGTTGTTGCTGATCAGAGAAGCTCAATGAGAAACCGTCATGGCCGCCATGGTGGCCGCCGCCACTCCCCACTGCCGGGCACCGCAAGGTGGCTGTTCGTGCATTTTATTGTTGATATGTTATTTTGAGCTAAGCATTATAAAATTTTAATAGTGGCTAGAATAATGAAATGAAAACTCAAACCACCACCGTAGGGTGGTGGCTACCGCCTCCTGCCGCCACCGGCCGCCGTATCAGGTGGCGGTGTGCTTAGTTGTGTTGGGATTGCTTGTTGGATGTTTGGACAAGGGACTAAAACCCTAATGGGCATATGAAACCCTAATGGGCCTAGTCAAACCCTAATGGATCTAAAAGCCCAAGCATGTGACTAATGGGCTTAGTGAAACCCTAAACGGGCCTAGTAGAATCATAATGGGCCCAATGAACCCTAATTGGTCAAAGGACCTAGCTAATGGGCCTAATGGGCTAACGTGGGTTGGAAACCCTAATTAGGATGTAACATCCGGATTCCCAGGTATCCTATTTAAAGTATTTTATATTGAGTTTTAGAGGGGGGACTCGGCAAGTAGGCGCCCAAACTCGCCGAGTTGGATCGCGATGTGTTGGCTTGATTTAATGAAGGACTCGGCGAGTCCACGCTGTTTAATGTGGTGATGATACGAGACCCCAGTGGGGGAGTACTCACGGTGTACGGCGAGGGTACCCGATGTGGGTCAGCGTTCTGTTCGGCTGCCAGAGCGAGACAGAGTTTGCAGCAGGGCTGCAGAGGGTTTGTAGCCTATGTGTTGGACACACGAGAGGCCGCTGGGAGGCCGAGTTCAGTGGATGATGTTCTGATAGTGCGCGAGTTCCTGGATGTTTTTCCCCAGGAGTTGTCGGGGGTGCCTCCCGAGAGGCAGGTAGAGTTCTGCATTGATTTGGTTCCGGGGGCAGCACCTATCGCCAAGGCACCTTATCGCCTTGCGCCGCTAGAGATGCAAGAGTTATCCTCGCAGCTTCAGGAGCTGCTGGAGAAGGGGTTTATTCGACCGAGTAGCTCGCCATGGGGAGCGCCGATCCTTTTTGTCAAGAAAAAGGATGGTTCACACCGGATGTGTATTGATTACCGGGAGTTGAACAAGCTGACGGTCAAGAACCGTTATCCATTACCGAGGATCGGCGATTTGTTCGATCAGTTGCAGGGAGCGTCTTGGTTCTCCAAGATTGATCTGAGGTCTGGATATCATCAGATGAGAGTGTGTGATGAGGATATCCAGAAGACGGCATTCAGGACTCGTTATGGGCATTACGAGTTCGTGGTGATGCCTTTCGGGCTCACCAATGCACCAGCAGCGTTCATGGATCTCATGAACAGGGTGTGTAGACCGATGTTGGATCGTTTGGTGATCGTGTTCATCGACGATATATTGGTGTATTCGAGAACTAGAGAGCAGCACTAGGAGCATCTAAGAGAGATTCTCGGGGTATTGAGGATGGAGAGGCTTTATGCCAAATTCTCCAAGTGCGAGTTCTGGTTACGGGAGGTCCAGTTCTTGGGACATCTCGTCAACCAGGATGGGATTTTGGTCGATCCGGCCAAGATTGAGGCGGTTATGAGTTGGGAGGTGCCGAGATCTCCCACCGAGATCAGGAGTTTTCTAGGACTGGCCGGCTACTATCGGAGATTTATCAGGGATTTCTCCAAGATTGTCGTGCCTCTCACCAGGTTGACCCGGAAGGGTGTTGCTTTTTCATGGGGTCCGGAGTAGCAGACCTCGTTTGAGACACTTCGCCAGAGATTGTGCGAAGCCCCTGTGTTAGCCCTCCCGGAAGGGATGGAGGATTTTGTGGTGTATTGTGACGCATCGATATCGGGGTTGGGTGCGGTTGAGGTTCCCTAGTGGAAGTGGGAACAGATTTCCATGGATTTCATCACCAAATTGCCAAGGACCGCAAGGGGTGTTGATGCAATTTGGGTGATCGTCGACCGGCTGACGAAGAGCGCGCATTTTCTTGCTATCAGTGAGGGCTCTTCTGCTGAGAAGTTGGCTGAGTTGTATGTGAGAGAGGTGGTATCGCGTCATGGAGTTCCGATCTTGATTGTGTCTGATCGAGATGTATGTTTCACTTCCAGGTTCTGGAAGAAGTTCCACGAGGAGTTAGGTACAAGATTGCATTTCAGTACCGCCTACCACCCACAGACGGACGGGCAGAGTGAGCGGACGATTCAGACGCTCGAGGACATGCTTCGAGCATGTGTGTTGGACTTCGAAGGAAGTTGGGACACGTATCTGCCATTGGCTGAATTTTCCTACAACAACAACCACCATTCTAGTATTCGTATGCCTCCTTTCGAGTTGTTGAATGGGAGGAGGTGTCGGACTCCCATTTGCTGGGGAGAGGTAGGGCAACGTGTGATGGGTAGCACTGAGATAGTGCTTCAGACGACAGAGCAGATACAACAGGTTAGACAGAGGTTACTGACGGCTCAGAGTCGTCAGAAGAGTTATGCGGATCGGCGACGATCCGAGCTGGAGTTCCAGGTGGGATACTTCGTACTCCTGAAAGTATCTCCTTGGAAAGGAGTGATCTGATTCAGGAAGAGGGGCAAGTTGGGGCCCCGGTACATCGGTCCATTCAGGGTGACCGCGAGGGTGGGCAAGGTAGCATATCGGTTAGAGCTACCTGCGGAGTTGAGCCAGATTCATGATACCTTCCACGTGTCCCAGTTGAGGAAGTGTATAGCCGATGAGTCGGCGATGGTGCCACTGGAGGATATTCAGGTGGATGCGAGCGTGAATGATGCGGAGAGACCAATCGCGATCTGGGATCGGAAGATCAAGGTTCTGAGGAACAAGGAGGTGTCAGTGGTGCAGGTCCAGTGGCAACATCGGAAAGGGTACGAGCTGACCTGGGAGCTGGATTTGGATATGCGGGAGCAACATCCGGAGTTGTTTGTCGAGCAGGACTTCGAGGGCGAAGTCTGATCCTAGTAGGGGAGAATTGTAACATCCGGATTCGCAGGTATCCTATTTTAAGTATTTTATATTAAGTTTTAGAGGGGGGACTCGGCGAGTAGGCGCCCAGACTCGCCAAGTTGGATCGCGATGTGTTGGCCTGATTTAATGAAGGACTCGGCGAGTCCATTCATGGACTCGGCGAGTCCATGCTGTTTAATGTAACCCTAATTCCTCGGGTTTGGGACCTATTTAAGGACCCTTATAGCCACCATTTGTGGCTACCAGACCCTTGAGAGAAACCCTAATAGTGCTTGGGCGTTTGAGAGAGAGAAGAAGCCATTATTGGACCTTTGTGGGTTGATTTTGCAAGAAGAAGTTGATTCCAGCTTAGAGGAGGCCAAGGAGGTTGCACATCTATGGTTTTCAAGCAAAGGGCATCATCTTTGAGGTAGCATATCGATCCTCTTTCTGTTTTGATAAAGAATCCATGGATCTAGGGTTTTCTATACCCTTTATTGGGATGATTTGCTGGAGATATGGTCCCTTATCATGTTTAGGCATCAGATCTGGACCCATAGTGGTCCAGAGGACATTATCCATCTTGCTTTTTGATGAGATATGAAAGAAATGGACTTAGGATGTTGTATTTGGGGCTAAATCATCAAGTATAGTCATTTGGACGTTGCATGAGTATCAAGTTCGAACCTTTACGTGTTTATTGAGCTTGGGAAGGTTAGATCTATGGACTAGAGGAACAGGTCTGACCTCAGAAGGTCATTTGAGTGTGAGCATGGAATGAACTCGCCGAGTCCATGAGCAGACTCGACGAGTCGAGTCGGGTTACCCCGCGACTCGCGACCTGTGACGACACGTGGAGTATAAGGTTGACTCAGCGAGTCAAAGGAGGACCAGGGGCGTAGAGGGCAGGCGTGTACTCGCCAAGTCACCCTAGTGCACTCAGCGAGTCGGGTCAAAGTTGACCGTTGACTTTCGTTGACTTTAAGGTTCTGGTCAAGGCTGATTCAGGAGAGTTCAGGGAAGGGTAGAATGGCCTTCTACCCAGTCTGTAGAGATGAGATCATGACAGAGTATTGATCGGGAATGTTATTTGAATAATAAGAGGAGGCTAAGTCGGGACATTGAGCACGAGAGTTTATCCGACTTCATTGAGGTGAGTTTTCTCACTATACTGTACTTGGAAGGGTACCTATGTGTGACCAGAAGGTCTTGTATGTTATGATGTATGTGCTATATGCGGTTATGTGATATGTATGTGCTATGTATGCTATGAATGATAAGGACCGGAAGGTCAAGATGATATGTATGTATGTGCTATGTATGTTACGTATGGTAAGGACCGGAAGGTCGAGATGATATGGGCCGGAAGGTCAAGAGGGTACGGACCGAAAGGTCTACCAGGATTTGGGACGGAAGTCCCCTGAGACACACGGATCGGAAGATCCTACAGAGTTGTGGCCTGGAAAGGCGTATGTGGGGTATGAGGTATTTTGGGGAACTCACTAAGTGTTTATGCTTACAGTTATTGTGTGATGTGTTTCAGGTACTAGCGAGGATCGCGGGAAGGCGTCGGCATGATCCGTACACACTTATGGAGTGTATGATATCGAGATCTTGGGACATGTTTTGTTATGTTACAGTGGATACATTATGTTTTTATGATTATCGGGGGAATGAATGAATGTTTTTAAATGAAAAATTGTTTTGAAAAATTACGTTGTTACATAGGATTTGGAAAAACCTAATGCAATAAAACCCTACTTTGGGACTTATCGGGACCACATCGGAATTATCTAATGAACTTAAAATATTAATTGATAATCATTACAAATTAACCTAAGGCCATGTGGGACTTAATGGATTAAGTCCTTAATGGGTTAAGTAGGAAACTTAACCCTAATCATCATTTTATGTGGAACCCTAATTTCACTTGGGTTTATTATTGGGCCTTCTATTGGGCCTTGATGATTGCGTTATTAATGGGCCATCCAAAGTCAAGCAAATGGACTAGAATAATTAATGGGCTTTGAGGTAAGGCCCATATGAGGAGTTGGGCCCAATTTGGAAAATTGGGCCATAGATGGGCCATAGTTTGGGCCTTAATGATTATATGATGTTGGGCCTTAGAATAAGACCATGTAAAGTCCTGGGCCCAATTTGGAAAATTGGGCCATGTGTTGGGCTTTGATTCCTAATTGACTTGGGCCTATGGATTGGGCCTTGGGCTTGAATAAGCCAAGCTTGGGGTAATGTAGCAATTATCCAAAGAATGTACTTATGGTTATGTGTTGGGACCCAATTATTAATTGAGTGATGTTTTGTTATTGACAAATCAGGATTCTGTCATCTAGTAGTTAGGGTTGTGTCTTTGGGACATCAGCATTGTCAGGTGAGTTACCTTCCAGTAGGAGTAGGTCTACGGCCACTATGTCGGCCCACTAGTAGGAATTGTTTGTTAGATGATTGTCTTTGTGATAATTATCTGGTGTGTTGTTATCTGATATGCTTTATGTGCTAGGATGCTATGACATATGTGTTAGTAGTGGTAGGGTGATATAGCCCCTAGTTATCGGTTGAAAGATACTGAAGGGGTAGATAGTACCCATGCATGCCTAGCAGTATGATCATGATATGTTATTATTATATGGTAGTAGTAGGTGGTGAAATAGTCCCCGGATACCGGTTAAAAGATACCGAAGGGGTAGGTCGGGCACCCAGATATGCCTAACAATATATTCATGTATGTTATGATATGTTATTATGTGGTAGTGATAGGGGTGAAATAGTCCCCGGTTACCGGTTGAAAGATACCGAAGGGGAGGTTATCTCCCGATTACCGGTTGAAAGAGACCGAAGGGGAGGCCAACACCCAGATATGCTAGGTGGTTACCGGTTGAAAGATACCGAAGGGGTAGGTCGGGCACCTAGATATGCCTGACAGTATGTTAGTAGTATGGTATGTGGTATGATAGGAGAACTCACTAAGCTTTGTGCTTACGGTTTACAGTTTTAGATTCAGGTACTCGTTTTCAAAGGAAAGGAGCCAGCTTGATCGCAACGCATCACACTATGTTTTCTGCACCTGAGATCTTTGGGATTACACTCTGATATTGTTTTATGATAACATGTTTTCATTATTCCTACTTTGGTTTTGACATTACATGATATTATGGATGTTTTCTTATACTGTTGGTTTTATAATAACTTAATTAAAACGAAATTTTTGGCCTTGAATTTTGGGATGTTACATCCGTTTAGTGTCGATGTTTTCCTAATACTTTCGTATAATGTAGACCTTCTCTAATGTCAAGTTTTCAGAAATTCTATGTAATTTGTAAGGGTCGAGTTGTTGTAATTAGTCGAAATGTATTTTAAACTCTTCGAATGTTTTGTAATCTATTTTACTGAGGCGCTTTTATTCGAAGCTTAAGTGTCTATGCCTTATTATTTTTTGTACGCTTTCAGTTCCCTATAAATAGGGATATTTACTAGAGTTAGATAATATTTTTTACAGACCTGTCTTTGTACCCTGTTAACATTCGAAAGCGTAGTAGAGCTTAAACAAGATCATATTTACATCTGGTGTTCAATCTCACATTCTTAATTGATTTCATACTCTGATTCGTTTTATACTTGATTCTATGATTCATCAATTGTTATCAGAGCAGGAATCATATCTATGATCTGATTTTCATCCATTCAAAAAGTTTTTGAATCATATTTTTGGTTCAAAAGTTTCCGCACTTTTTAGTTTGTGATTTGATTCTGCATTTGAATTGTTGAATCGAGTATTCTACTTGCAATTCCGATTTTATTCAACTAGTTTGTTTTCAAATTTCCAAATCTTCTTAAAAAATTTCAAATTCAGCTTCCGTACAACAATGGCGAGTTTCAATCTCAATTCGATGACCTCGTTTTCTCATCTGTTAGGATCATCAACCAAAATTCCAATGCTAATCCCTGAATATTATGATCAGTGGGCTGATCGTATGCAGGATTATCTGAATGGTCTTGATGAAGAATTATGGTTATGTATCACTGGAAATATCAATGTTCCAGTGAATGTTCAACCAATTGGATCATCTTCTACAAGTTCTGAAGTTGATAATCAAACTGATTGTCTGAAGAAACTGGAGAAGAGGTGTATGAGAGAATTGCGAGGAGCTTTACCTCCAGTTGTGTACAATTATGTAAGGAGTTGCACAACTGCAAAGGAGATCTGGAACAATCTGAAATAGTTTCAAGGAAGTGAGAAGACGAAAATCAATTCAGTCAAACAGTGTTTGGTTGAGCTGAAAGATTTCAGACAAAAAGAAGGTGAAACAATTGAAGTCTACTATGATCGACTGAACGAGTTAATCTATCGTTGTAATCGCTATGGAATTACCAGGACTTCAATGGAATTCAATCTCATCTTTGTGATGGGTCTTCGAAAAGAATGGAGAAGCGTAAGTATGATGGTGAAGAATCAGCAAAGTTTTGATACATCAACTCTCAATAATTTGTACAATCAGTTGAAGACACAAGAAACTGAGGTAAATGAAATTGCTGAGGCGACGAAGCTAAATTTGGGAGGTCCATTGGCACTTGTGTCAAAGATATCTGAGAAAGAAGCTGAAAATGGTGATTTTGAGGAAGAAGAAGGATTCATCATGAATTCGGATGATGAGGCAATAGCTTTTTACTCGAATAATCGTGTTACGAAGTTTTTCAAAAAGTTGTTCAATCCGAAGACTAAGCTTGCTGAGGTAAAAGGAAGTGATGTGAGTAAAACTGTTGTTGAGGAGAAAAAGAAAATTGAGAAGAAAGATTCGAAAATGTCTGAAGGAAAGATCAAGAAAAAGCTGAAAGGTGATGCTGGTATAGATTGTCATTATTGCAACGAAGCTAATCATCTTGCGAATGATTGTATGCTTCGGAAGAAGGATGAGAGGAAGAATAAAGTTAAAGATGAGGCGTATTATGAAGAGAGGCTTGAGGAGGTTCGTGCGAAAGCCAAAAACTTGTCATTGGTTGCAAAAGGTGAACATGAGGATGAAGATGGAACGTATCAAATCTGGTCATCCGGATCAGACGATGAAGAAATGAGGAATCCAACACATGGAGCAACGTATGCGAAAATGGAGGCGGACTCAGATGACGAGGAATTCGAAGTGAAAGGACGATGCTTCGTATCCAAGACAGCAGACAAATCTCCAATGACAACAAAGGTACGTAAAATTCTCGAATCTTTTAATATTCCTACACATGCTTATGATTCTGAACTAATAGCTTTTGATGAGATGGTTACTTATTTTGATTCAATTGTTGTGTCTGCTAGCAATGAGGCCAACAAGTTGTCAATGGAGTTGTTAAAGACCAAAAAGCGATTAGACATGAAAATAAGTAAAATTGATTGTTTGGAATTACAAATAACAAATATTATGTGTGATAGGGATACTTTATCAAGTGAAGTCAAACTTTTGCTAGCACAAAGAAACATTTATTGTAATTCTGCTAAAACACTTTATGGAAAATTAACTGATTTACATCATTCATGTGAAATAAGTAAAGAGCAACATAAAAAATTACTACCTTTTCTAGCATACGAAAGAGCTAAGGTAGATAATATTTCGTATGATTGTGAGCAAATAATAGCTGATTTTGACAAAGTTCCTGATGATAGATATAAATATGGAATTGTCAAAATTGATGAATGTCTTGATGCGAATGAATTAGTTAACATAGTGAATGACACTTTGACTAAATCTAAACAAATTCAAATTTTGATAAAGACTGAGAATTCAACATCTGATTCTCAATCTAATTTTACTGATATTGAAGATAATTCTGACAATATTAGTGAAATTAGTGAACTTGAGGATGTTGATTGTTCCCAGTTGTCTGTTGTTAATGTGCATCAACATTTAAAGGCAAAGAAACTGATATACGTTCAACTTCGAAAGTTTGTGATATGAACTTCGTGGATCTCAAAGACAGTCAAACTGATGATAGCGATGATGAAGATGAAGAGAAAATTTCGAAGGGAAAGAAATCTTCAAAGGAAGAAGAAACTCCACGAATAGTGGTTGATCAAGTGTATGGTGATACACAAAAGTTCAAAAAAGTAATGACTGAAAAAGGTGAACATTACCTTGAAACGAATACTGTGGTTTATCCAAATTTCAAGTGTACAGATGATGTCATTTCTCCAAATCAAGTTTTCGTAACTACTGGAAATGTTGAGAATATCAAACCAGAATTAAAGAAGTTAGTTGAGGAGGATAATTCAAAAACAACTGATGAAGGTTTTTTCGCAAATCAAAGCACAGTTGAAAACAACTTAACAAAGAATTCATACGTGTTTCAATGTCAAAAACCACAAAGAAAATGGGTTGAAAAATCAAAAATTGAAAAAGAGAATTCAAAACAAGTTGTAAAGGAAAATGAAAAAGTTGTCAAACTAAACTCCAAGGAATTCAAATATCAAATTGACAAATTTTTAAAGGAAAACAACATTTCAAAAAGACAAGTTAGGAAGAAAATATTTTGGTAGAATATTGAGTCTCAAAAGATGTCTGAATCACAATCAACCAAAAATGTTTTCAAAGCTAAAAATTCCTCTTTTTCAACAAAAAATCAACATTCATCACAATCAAATCATTAAAGGTCTGAAGTGAATAAACAACCAAGGTTTTCGAAAGTTTCAGAAATTAATATTCCAAAAAAAATTTCAAATAAATCAAATCCAAATCAAAAATTCTATCAACGTCAACATTTTAAATCAACAGTTGATACATCATATGCTCAATCTTTTCTAACAAATCCAAAAGTTGATTTTGTTCCTCAAAAGCCAAATTTTCATAATCATACGAAGAAAGAAACTATGAAAATTTCACGTGAAAAAGGAATGACTTCAAGGAAGAACATTGATCATTGGCTTGAAGGCAAAGGAAAGATGTATCAGTCGAATACATTTTCAAAGGAGCAAATTCACGAAGCATATGATAAGTATTTCAATACTTCATCAAACGGCAGTTCATCTTCTAAGGATTCGAATATATCAGTCAAAGCTTGGAAACCAGTAATAAAAGCAAGGAATGTCCATTCACAAACTCAGAATTCGAAGGGTAATGTCAGTGAACATTCGAAACCATCAAAATCTTATGTTTCGGTTTCTTTAAATGAAGATGTGAACTTAATTGATAGTCTCAAAACCAAAGTTTGTGATTGGGTTAAAAGTTATTCATTACATTCGAAAATTAAATCTAATTTCCAAGGACCCAAAAAGCCTTGGGTACCTAAATTTTTCCACTGATTGTAGGTACTATGTGACGAGCAATATGATAATAAATGGTACATTGATAGTGGTTGCTCTCGTCACATGACTGGGAAGAAGGAGAATTTACGTGATTTTCGAAGCCTAAAAAATGCTGGAGTTGTGAAGTTTGGGAACAATCAAAAATGTCAAGTCAAAGGATATAGGAAGATCACGAACGGACAATTCACAGTGAATTGTGTTGCGTATGTTGAAGGTCTTCAACATAACTTGATAAGTGTTTCCCAACTTGTTGTGGGCACAGGCAATCAAGTTCTTTTTAATGAAGAAGGAATTGTTATTTCGAATGTCAACACTAAAGAAGTGTTACTGAAATCCAAAAGGAAAGGTGACATGTTCACTTTGGACATCAATCCGATAGTAGGGAAACCTGCTATATGTCTTCTTTAGAAAGCAACATCAGACTTAAGTTCGCTTTGGCATCGAAAACTTTCTCATCTCAATTTTCAAAACATCAATAAACTTGTGGTACAAGATCTGGTAAGAGGTTTACCTGTACTTAAATTTAACAATGATTCTTTATGTGCAGCTTGTGAAGGTGGAAAGCAACATAAACAAGGTCATCCAATTACGATAGATTCGAAAATTGTCGCACCTTTGGAGCTCTTACATATTGATTTGTGTGGTCCTTCGACAGTTTCAACTCTCAATAAGAAAAGGTACATTTTAGTTATTGTTGATGACTTTTCCATATTTACGTGGGTTTATTTTCTCAGGCTTAAATCCGAAGTTGCACAAATCATGATTGACTTTATCAAAAAGATGGAAACAACATTGAAGAGGATTGTTCGAAAAATTAAGAGTGATCATGGAACTGAATTTAAGAACAATGTCCTTGATTCATTTTTGGTGGACAAAGGGATTTCGCATAACTTTTCATCTCCATACACACCACAACAAAATGGTGTTGTTGAACAAAGAAATAGGTCTCTATGCGAAGCAGCACGAACTATGATGGCATATGCGAATCTTCCATAATACCTTTGGGCTGAAGCCGTATCTACCGCATGTTTTACTCAAAACAGATCTTTCATTCATCGTCGTTTTAACATTACTCCATATGAAATTCTCAACAATCGAAAACCTAACGTCAAATTTTTCCATGTTTTCGGATGCAGGTGCTTCATTATGAATATCAAAGATAATCTTACGAAATTTCAAGCTAAAGCAGATGAAGGGATTTTCTTGGGATATTCGCATAATTCAGTCGCATATCGTGTGTTGAACAAAAGAACACGAAAAGTTGAAGAGACTTTTAATCTTACATTTGATGATTACTACATTAAACAAACTACATCGCAGTTTGAAAATCATCTTATTCTGAAAAACATACAAGATGAATCTGAATCCTCACAAACCTTAGATATTGATTATGATTTAATTTTTGGAATTTCAGATCATGCTGTTGATGCTGAAATAAATGCAAATGATAATCATCTCTCTGAACTAACGAAGCTTACTGATGATTCAACATCAACTTCTCCATAGAAAGGCGAAAGTATGCAAAACAATCTAGTGGAGGATGAGCACTTGGATTCGAATACTCTAGTTGAGGGAGAGCATTCTTTCGAGGGGAGAATGAAGGATTGAATGCTGAAGTTGAGGGGAGCATGATGTTGAGAGGGAGCATAATATTGAGGGGGAGCATTTAGAAAACATTGAGAATAATAATGATTTTGATGATGTTTTTTCGATTGCAGGTTCAGAGAATGATGATTTATACGAAGATGCACCTTTGGAATTTGATCCAGCATATCCGCCAATGGAAAAGTGGACAAGAGATCATCCGAAGGATCAAGTAATTGGGAATCCACAAGAGGGTGTCTTAACAAGAGCTCAAATTCGTGCAAAGAATGAGGTATTGAATACTCATCAATAATTTTGCATGTTCAATGTTTTCATCTCTAAAATTGAACCAAAAACAGTTAAGGTTGCAATGGAACACTCAGATTGGGTTGTTGCGATGCAATCTGAATTGTCTGAATTTGAACGAAACAAGGTTTGGAGATTAATTCCTAAACCTGAAAATGTTTCGATTGTCGGGTTAAAATGGATTTTTAAAAACAAAACCGACAAAGATGGAAATATTGTTCAAAACAAAGCCAGACTTGTTGTTAAAGGATATTCACAACAAGAAGGAATCGACTATGAAGAAACTTTTGCCCCTGTCGCAAGACTCGAGGCGGTTCGTATATTTCTGGCTTATGCAGCTCACAGAGACTTTGATGTTTATCAAATGGACGTGAAGTTTGCATTTTTAAATGGATAGCTTGAAGAAACAGTTTACGTGGAACAACCCCCAGGTTTTATTAACGAGGAATATCCAGATCATGTTTATATTTTAGATAAGGCAGTTTATGGTTTGAAACAAGCACCACGAGCATGGTATGCAACTCTTACTTCATTTTTGAAACAATCTAAATTTAAACAAGGATCTGTTGACCCCACATTATTTCGAAAGAAAGTTGGGAATCATCTAATGCTTGTTCAAATTTATGTTGATGATATTATTTTTGGCTCAACTGACCCTGCTTTATCTAGAGAATTTGAAGATTTGATGAAAAGTAAGTTCGAAATGACCATGATGGGAAAAATCAATAATTTTCTTGGACTGAATATTCGTCAAAGCAGAGAAGGAATTTTTATTAATCAAGAAAAATATACGAAGAATCTGCTAGAAAAGTTTGGATTGACGAATAGCACAAAGTTACGAGTTCCAATGGCAACTGGCATAAAGTTGACACCTTCGTTTGATAAACCTGCAGTTGACATAACTCTTTCTAGGAGCATGATTGGTTCATTACTTTGTCTTACATCAAGTAGACCTGATATCATGTTTTCTGTGTGTAATTGTGCAAGGTATCAGTCAAATCCACGAGAACCACATCTCACTGCTGTGAAGAATATATTTCGTTATCTTAAAGGAACAATTTCGTTAGGATTATGGTATCCTTCGATAACTGGGTTCTTTGTACAAGCATATTCGGATGCAGACTTGGGTGGGTGTAATCTTGATAGAAAAAGCACAAGTGGTGGATGTCAATTTCTCGATGGAAAATTGGTGAGCTGGCAGTCGAAAAAGCAAACATGTGTATCAATTTCAACAGCTGAAGCAGAATATGTGGCTACTGCTGCTTGCACTTCACAAATTATATGGATTCAAAGTCAATTGCGTGATTATGCAATCAATATGAAAAAGATTCCATTATATTGTGATTCTCAAAGTGCAATAAGAATTTTTCATAATCCTGTGCAACATTCGAAGACTAAACATATAGCACTTCATTATTATTTCATCAAGGATCACGTGGAGGATGGAAATATTGAAGTACATTTCGTGAAAACAACTGATCAGTTAGCTGATATTTTCACAAAACCTTTAGATGAAAAATCCCTTGTGAAAATTATAGAAGGACTTGGAATGATCGATGGAAATTCTGTTCCATGTGAAAAAGGCGAATGATGAATGACCAGGAATGATTCAGAGGCGCTGAATGAAAGACAAAGCAATAACCGTCAGCATTCACAGGTTACTGTTCATAGTCAACGCTTCGACCCCTTCGAGTTCGTAAATTTGTCACTTATTTTAAGGGTTGATTCAGAGGTTACTGTTCATGGTCAACGCTTCGACCCCTTCGAATTCGTACATTTGTCACTTATAAGGGGATGATAAAATTTTGTATTTTTGCAACAAGTACAGTTTATTTTCAATTTTCGAAAAATCAAAAATCCAAAAATAAAGATTTTCTTTTGTTTTGTCATTCAATTTTCGAAAAATCAAAAATCCAAAAAGATTTTCTTTTGTTTTGTCATTCAATTTTCGAAAAATCAAAAATCCAAAAAGATTTTCTTTTGTTTTGTCATTCAATTTTCGAAAAATCAAAAATCCAAAAAGATTTTCTTTTGTTTTGTCATTCAATTTTCGAAAAATGAAAAATCCAAAAAGATTTTCTTTTGTTTTGTCATTTAATTTTCGAAAACTTAAAAATCCAAAAAGATTTTTGTTTATTCTGTCTCTACTTTCGAAAAATCAAAACAACAAAAATATTTTGATTCCTATTTGTTTTTAGTATTTTGTTGCAGATAATCACGAAGATATACATTGGATTATGCTTGCAGTTCTAGGGTCAGGTACATTTTTCGTATGAATCAATACATTTTTCATCACTTGAACTATCTAAGTTGTCCCTAGAAGCATGCTGATGCATGTTGTCCAAAGCCTCCAATGACTCAATGTGTGTTTACGAAAGCCTTAATGAAATTATTCATACAAAAATTTCTTCCCAATCAGGCTTATATTCACATTAGTCTCTGAGCTACCTGACTCTTCTCAAAATGAGTTAAGAGTTTACTGTTTTGTCCAAATATAACAGAGGTACTTTTCGTGTCTTACATCAATCTTTTTCACCTATAAAGTTCTTACACGATCACACACAAAGACATATGTCCGAGAGGTCTCTGATAAAACCCATCGAGACTTAGACATATCAAAAATCTATGTTTATGATCTGACATCTTGAGACCGAGATGAAAGTGAAACCCAATTTTCTCTACACTTTTAAGGAATTGACGGGGAACAATGTTCCAGATTTTCACGAAACATTTGCTTCAGTACCAAAAATCGAAACTCCAAATCATATTCCTTTCGAATGAGTGGTCTTGATCAAACATTCGAAACCCATGATGTTTGTTACCCAACAAGATCCAGCACAAATTTTTTCTTGAATATGATTTCCGTGTGAGTTTCATTCGAAATTAAATGTCACTTAAAAATTTTCAAAGAAAACTTGTCACTGACTACACCGGTTAAACAAGTAATTTCTGTTACAATTTCTCCCCTTATCTTTAGGATCACATGTAACGAAATTTTTTTAACTACCCACGAAGCATTATAAAAGAAGCCCTTCGATACTTATCAACAAGTACTCGATTGTAATTCACGAGAACCTACACAAGCTGTTGATCATTTTTCTTAATGATTAATGAAGCAATCTTTGCTCGGGATTTCATCTACTTTTGTGTCAAATTGATATTTTGACATCACAATATCCCAAATTTTTCTTATCTTTGTTTCTCGTCTACATTCTTTGGAACACTGCACTCACGAAATCCTTGAGGCTCTGAGTAATACCAACCCAGGCTGATGATTTCAAACTTCTGGGATATGACTTTGCTTTTCATCCCAAAAGTGAAAGAGCCTTGCTTCCATACGAAGGGTTCTGACGGTTACAATTTTCTTGGGGATAAGAATACAGGCTGTTTATAAATGACGTATGGTATTTTGTCTGGTTTTCAAGGAGATGTGACAGCTACTTTTTGACGCATGGCTACTTTTACGAAGTAATGGTTCGATTTTCAAGGTGCCACGTCGGATATCATTAAATACATATCCCGCTTCAAATTCAAACTTTAGGGTTACATATAAAAGGGGATTCAAGGGTTCATTATCAGTTTACGCGATCAAAAAGAAAAATTCCCAAATTCTCTGATCATCAAAGTCTTCAAACCCTAACAATGGCGACTTCTGTTCATGTTGATGCTGATCCTTCTCAAACCACTAAAGATGTCTCTTCATTAACAATAATGAAGATTCAAGCAATAAACTATTATTTGGAGGGTGATGTTTCTCAATACCGGGAAGAATTGAAGATGCTAATCGTTGCCTTGAAGAATTCTATTTTTTCTAAGGCGATGTTCAGTTCATTCTCTGTTCCACTGTCATGGCTTTCTCAAGCAGGATCAACTGCTACTTACAACAAAGCTTCTGATACAATTACATTTCATCTGCTGAATGACAAAAAGGTCAGGCTATCCAAGAAACTCTTTTGCCAAATTCTTGAAATTCCGAATTCACCTCCATATGTTGCTTTCACATTTCCTCAAATCGTTAATATGTTTAATGAGATGGGATATCAGCCTCCACTATCAAGGATCAGTGATTTTAAGAAATCTGGTCTTCCACGACTATGGAATTTCTTATTTGGTATTTTTCTAAGATGTTTAACTGGGAGAACAGTTGGTCTTGATAAAGGAAGAATGGAGGTTTATGAAATGTTTGGTGGTTTATATTATGATCTTCAAGTGGACTATTCTACACAATTGTGGAAGGAATTCCAAAAGAGTGTAGAACACACGAATGCTATTCATGGTATTTCGTGTGCAAGATACTGGAGCTTGATTTTCCAATACTTTTACAACAAGGAAGGGATTTTGGTACCCAATGATGAGGAAAAAGTTGTTTTTCAATCGTATCACTATCCGAAGGAAGTCACAGATAGTGCTAAGGATTTTCCATTTGTTGCTCGTATTCCTGATGCTATGCTCAAAAGAGTTGATCCTTCGAATTCAGTGTTAGTGGCATATTTGCAAACTATTGATTCTACTGTTCCAACTGGGAAATTGTTGCCAAGGGAAGAAAAGAAATCTAAACGATCGAAGAAGCCTGAACCGGATTCTTCTGAAAAGCACACCAAGGATTCGCAATCTTTGAAATCTGCAAAGAAGAAGCCAGTTACAGTTGAAGAGTCTGTGGTTCAAGAAGTGTCAATTGCAGAGACTCAAATAATTAAACCTGTTGTTCATGAGTCTCAAGAGAAAGTGGTTATTCCTTCGAAGACTGGTATGTTTCGAAGAATCAAAAAGATGTCTTCGCATCTACGTAAGTCTCCAACATCTCATGTAGTACGAAAGCCTCAGGTTACTCATCAGGGTGTTTTGATTCGTGAAATGCCAACGCCTGTTTCTCCATCATCAAAGAAGCGAAAGGCTATAGATATGGCTTAACACATATCTAAGAAGAAGAAGAAGACACGAAAGCTTATGCTTTGTACTGAGTCTACAGAAGATGATGATGAAAGAATTCCTGAAACACCAGACATCACTCTTCATGTAAAAAGTTCAACTCCTGAGCAAACAATCGTCATACCACCCGAAGATTCGATTGCCAAATCAGTTTCTGAGGAGGTACGAACTTCAGGCATCCCTGCAAATGTATCGGATACGGATGCAAATGTCAATATGGGTAACGGAGATGCGAAGAATGAAGCTCAAGGTCAATCTACTTCTGCTCCCTTCGAAAGTTTTGTTTCTTTACCACCATTCGTTATTCCCATTACATCAAACAATGATTCCCGTACATTCGAAAATATTATAAATCAACCATTTACTTCTATTTTTTCTACTCAATCCACTGACACACCCAAACCTAATTCGACTGTTCAAGAAACCATTCTTATGGAGACAGAAACTGATACTGAGGGGTTTGGAGGCATGTTTGAGGAATTGGAGTTTCATGAAGACGAAGAGGCGTTTCCAGATCAAATGCTGATGACCATGAAGCAATTTAAAATTCTAAATCAAAAGTTGAATTCTATAATTCAATCTCAAGCTGATCTCAATTAAGTCCCGTATTAAAATGAATATATTTGTTTCTGAAATGATTATCCTTTTTCACAATGATAATAAAGGCATAAAAAGGATTTGTATGTTATTGTATGCATAAAGATGTCATAACGAAAGTGGTTACCCTTGATATGATGCAAACGTATAAATAGAGCTTATAATATTTATACTCATGTTTCATCCCGTGAGGGTAAAGTATAGTAAGATGTTTTGTATGTTTAAACACTTCCATTTGATAGTTAAAATATCTGCATGCAAAGTATAGAAAAAATATTCCATATTTTCACTCGGAAATAACCGGGTGTTTACTTGTATTCTCCCCCGTAATGTGTTCAAAAGCATTTAAAAGCATAGAAATGGGGGTATGAACTCACTTGATTGAAGTGGTAGCTTGAAGAAGTTGAAACAATAATCGAGCAGAACTTCGACTGGAAAAAGCTGATTTCTCGGGAATCTCGGGACTTGCGTTGTGATATAGCAGTAATACCAGGGCTTTAAGGTAGCTTAGAGGGGCTAGAGAGGTGTTTAAGGGTGAAGGAGTTGAGAGAGAGAAGCAACAAAACCCGGAACCCTAGTCTCCTTTTTATTGTGCTGGGGGCACTCACGAACACAGGGCGTTCCTTTAGGGAACGCAGGGCGTTCCCCCTGTGAGGTCAGCGCTTACGTATTTTCCTCTGATGGACGATGGGATGGTTCTGGTCGAAGAACGCAGGGCATTCCTTCTTGGACCAGCCTCAGATTTTCTGCCCTGAACTTGTAAAATCTGTAACTTTCGCGTACGAGCTCCGATTTCGACGTTCTTTATATGCACGCGAAGGTGAGAATATACTCTACAACTCTCGTTTAGACTTCATCGGCAAATTTTGAATTTATTTTTAATAATATATTTTTAACAGGCCGGGACTAGAAAAGTCCGTTAAAAATCCGTAACTTCTTTATCCGACGTCCGTTTTCGTCAGACTTTTTACCGTTGCAATACCATTGGTGAGATCTTCGATTCTCGTTTAGGTCATGTTGGCAAAAAGTCGCTCGATCTTTAATTCGAGTTTTTAGTTGTCTACTGCTATGTCCAAAACTTCGAAAAATCATAACTTCCTCATATGAAGTCAGATCTTAGCGTTCTTTATATTTTTGGAAACCTTATTACGATATCTACCACTTAGCACACTCAAAGTGAAACTTTTGAACATTTCATTTTTGATGTTATTTCAATTAATTCGAAAAGGGATTACCATATTTGACTTTTAGTCATTACATTGACCTGAAATATCGGGTTGTTACATCATCCCCCCGTTAGAGGGAATTTCGTCCCGAAATTATTTACAAGGTAAGTGTCTATGGACTAGGGAAGAGATGCGGGGTACATTTGTTGCATCTGATCTTCTCGCTCCCAAGTGAATTCGGGTCCCCGCTTAGCATTCCAGCGAACCTTCACTATTGGTATGCGACTCTCCTTAGTTCGTTTGATTTCCGTATCCATGATCTCGACGGCTTCTTCCACAAAGTTAATATTTTCATTTAGTTCGATTTCCTCGAGTGGAATCACGAGAGTTTCGTCGGACAGACACTTTTTCAGGTTAGATACATGAAACACCGGATGTAGTTTGCTAAGTTCGATTGGAAGCTGAAGTCTATACGCTACTAGACCAATCCTTGCAGTAATTTCGAAGGGTCCAATGTACCTTGGGTTTAGTTTTCCACACTTCCCGAAGCGTATCATGCCCTTCCATGGTGAGACCTTCAGTAGGACACGGTCACCAACCTGAAATTCCAATGGTTTTCGTCTTTTGTCGGCATAGCTCTTTTGTCTATCTCTTGAGGCTTTCAGTCACTCTCGAATTTGAACGATCTTTTCAGCCGTTTCCCTTATGATTTCTGGACCAGTGAGAGTGCTATCAGGGACTAGACCTTTCGCCAACTGCGTGTCGCCCACTTCCGCCCAGCACAGAGGTGATCTGCACTTGCGGCCGTAAAGGGCTTCGAATGGAGCAGTCTTGATGCTAGTGTGATAACTGTTGTTATAAGAGAACTCCACCAATGGCAAGTGGACGTCCCATGCTTTACCGAAGTCGATTACACATGCTCGCAACATGTCTTCTAGGGTTTGGATCGTTCTCTCACTTTGTCCGTCAGTTTGTGGGTGATATGTTGTAATCATATCTAGCTTAGTACCTAAGGCTTTCTGTAGCGTTTGCCAGAACCTTGAAGTGAAGCTACTGTCTCTATCCGAGATGATAGATATCGGTACACCATGAAGTCGCACGATCTCTCGGATGTAGGTTCTTGTTAGTTTCTCCATCTTATCGGTCTCTTTGATTGGCAAGAAGTGGGAAGATTTGGTTAACCTGTCGACAATCACCCAAATGGTATCGTGACCACCCTGCGTCTTGGGTAGTTTGGTTATGAAATCCATGGAGATCTGCTCCCACTTCCACTCAGTTAGTTCGGGCTGATGGAGTAGACCTGAGGGCTTCTGATGTTCTACCTTGACTTTGGCACAAGTCAAGCACTTGCCCACATAGGTACCAATTTCTGCTTTCATGTTTGGCCACCAGTAGAGTTGTTTGAGATCCATATACATCTTTTCTGAACCTGGGTGCACGGAGTATCGGGTCTTGTGTGCTTCGTTCATAACTATTTCTCTGAATCCACCAAACTCCGGTGTCCAGATTCGGTTCATGAGGTAACGAACTCCGTCACTCTTGATCTCAAAATTCTTCTCCATCCCTCTAAGTGCTTCACCTGTCAGGTTTTCGGGTTTCAAGGCTTCCAATTGAGCTTCCTTGATTTGTGTTGACAGGTATGAATGGATCGCCATGGTTAATGACTTCACTCTTCGACCAGAGTACTCCTTACGACTAAGGGTATCTGCCACCACATTGGCTTTTCCCGGATGATAACGAATCTCGCATTCGTAGTCGTTGAGTAGCTCAATCCAACGTCTTTGCCTCATGTTGAGTTCCTTATGATTGAATATGTGTTGAAGGCTTTTGTGGTCTGTGGAGATGGTGCACTTCGTACCGTATAGTTAGTGCCTCCAGATTTTTAGGGCGAACACCACTGCTCCAAGTTCTAAGTCGTGAGTAGTGTAGTTGACCTCGTGTGTTTTCAGTTGTCGTGAGGTGTATGCAATAACCTTTCCTCGCTGCATTAGTACACAACCCAGTCCTTGATTGGATGCATCGCAGTATACTACAAAGTCTTCTGTCCCCTCTGGAAGAGACAAAATGGGTGCACTGCACAGGGCTTGCTTGAAGGTTTGGAATGCAGTATATTGCTTTTCCCCCCAGTTGTAGGTTACACCCTTCTGTGTCAGGGAGGTAAGAGGTTTTGCAATGCTGGAGAAGTTCTGTATGAACCTGCGATAATAGCCAGCAAGGCCTAGAAATTGGCGAATTTCGGTTGGCGTTGTTGGCACAGACCAATTCTGGATAGCCTTGATCTTGGAAGGGTCCACGTGGATTCCCTCTTTGCTGACCACGTATCCTAGGAAGTCCACCTTCCTAATCCAAAACTCGCATTTTGAGAATTTCGCGTAAAGCTTCTCAGTTCTTAGCGTCTCTAAGACTTGTCTCAGGTGCTGACCTTGTTCCTCTTTACTTTTTGAATAAATGAGTATGTCATCTATGAATACTATCACAACTTTGTCCAGGAACGAACGACATACCCGATTCACTAAGTCCATGAACACGGCGGGTGTATTGGTTAGTCCGAACGGCATCACTACGAATTTGTAGTGACCGTATCTAGTTCGGAAGGCCGTCTAAGGAATATCGCTCTCTAGGACTCTCAGCTGGTGATATCCCGATCTCAGATCGATCTTGGAAAAGTAGTTTGCTCCTTGGAGTTGATCGAACAAATCGTCTATTCGTGGTAGGGGGTACCGGTTCTTAATGGTAAGTTTGTTGAGTTCTCGGTAGTCGATGCACATTCTGAACAATCCATCTTTCTTTTTCACGAAACGTACTGGTGCTCCTAAGGTGAGAAGCTTGGTCGGATGAATCCTTTGCTGAGTAGTTCATTCAATTGACTGGATAGTTCTTGCATCTCTGATGGGGCTAAGCGATACGACGCTTTAGCCACAGGGGTGGCTCCAGGAATTAAGTCGATTCTGAATTCGACTTATCTTGCAGGCGGTACTCCTGAAAGATCCTCAGGAAAGATATCAGGAAAGTCACAGACGTCAGGCACGCCCTTGATGTCTTCTACTCCTCGATTCACATCCACAACATGTGCCAATAACGCGTGGCATTCCTTGCGTAGATATTTTTGAGCCCTGATGTAAGAGATGATACGAAGAGGGGTGCTAGGTTTGTCACCATAAATAATGAGGGCTTTGCCATTTGGCAGATTAAGGCGAACGGCCTTATCGTAACATAAAATGTGCGCACGATGAGAACTTAGCCAATCCACGCCTATGATGACGTCGAAACTTTTTATTGAGACTGGCATGAGGTTGATTGGAAAGGAATTATTGTTTTAATGAGAGGGTACTGTTTAAGTATATTTCCTTAGCACTTTCTGTTTTCCCCTTAGCCATTTCTACTATAAAAGTTTCACTTAATGATTGAGGGATTTGTTTGAGTTGGTTTTTAAAATAATGGCTGACAAAACTCCTCTTCGCTCCACTATCAAATAACATGCATGCATATGAGTTATCGAGGAGAAACGTACCTGTAACAACAGTGGGGTCTGCAACGGATTCCTCCTGGCCCATTGCGAAGACTCGGCCACTTCCACCAGCATTCCTGTTGTTTGCCTTCGGGCAGTCCCTTCGGAAGTGCCCGGTTGCTCCGCACTCGTAGCAGGTACGGCCTACTCCGACATTTGCAGCTGGAGCGGCTGGTTGGGCTGGTTCTTTGCAGAAGCTGATGGTGTGTCCCTTCTTGTTGCACCTAGTGCAATGCATTTCACGGCAGGGTCCGTGGTGATGAAAGTTGCACCTGTTGCACTTCGGCAGATTGTCGATGTATGGCTTTGTTGGTGCTGGGGCGGTCGGGACAGTAACAGCGTGAGCCGTCACTATCTGTTGTTTGTTGGGTTTCTCTTGCAGGGCTTGTCCCTTTCTCTTGTTCCACGGTTTCCTTTGGCCCTGTATTTCCTTTGGTGGGTCGGCAGTAACTGTGGCAGTATCCTTTTTGATCCCGTGATCGATCAAACATTGTGCCAGGCGCTTCGCGCTGTTGAATGTGACTGGGTTGGAAGCCAAGACATGTCCTTGAATCTGGGGTGACAACCCCCAGATGTATCTTTCCACTTTCTTCGGCTACGGGTTGACCATTCCCGGGCAAAGGGCTGACAAATCACTGAACCTGGCCGTATAGGCGGCTAGGTCAGAACCAACCATTTTCAGGTTCCATAGCTCCTGCTCCAGTTTTTGAATTTCGCCCCTCGAGCAGTATTCTTCCAACAGTAGGACCTTCAAGTCCTCCTAGCTCATGGCGTTGGCGACTGGAAGAGACACAGATTTCACATGGCCCTTCCACCACGTGAGGGCTCGGTCTATGAAGGTACAAGAAGCAAACTTGACCTTGCTTGTTTCTTGGCATGAACAGATTTCAAAGACTGTCTCGGTCTTTTCAAACCATTGCATAAGAGCAATGACTCATCCAGTTCCGTTGAACATTTTTGGCTTGGAGTTTGAGAATTCCTTGTAGGTGTATTCCCTAACATAACCATGACCAATGCCATGGTTATGATGGTTGGTACTACTCCCGCTCCCTCCGGCTCCATTAGAGTTTATTTGGGATAGCGCAGCTGCTACTGCTGCGGTGATGGCAGCCTGTACCATAGCGGGATCGTAAGCTGGAGGTGGTGGTGGCGGTGTTGGTGTCACATTTCGGTGTGCTGACCTACGAGGAGGCATCTAGCTGCCGAAGAAATAACAATGAAGACAATAAGTCTTTGATGATAGAGAGTCGTGTGTTAATGAGTTAGCCATTTTCAACAATACATGAATTAGGTTCGACCTAAACAAGGTTCTTGATTTTGATTCATAATTAGAGTTTATAGATAAACTTATGAATTCGAGTGGTAGGCAAAGAACTAACACACAAAAAAAGTACTTCCATATATATTAAACATATATTGGGTTATATTCATAATTTTGACCTTTCTAAAGGTCTCTGATTACAATAGTTAGAGAAAAGTAAGACTTTTAGCCGAGATCCTATTCTATAACAAAATTTTGGGAGTCGGGCAAGTACTACCTGCAGTACATACTAAGGTTATTCCATAAACCAACAGAAAGAGCGAGTAGAGTATCCTCTACTGGCGGCGGGAACTGTTCTGCTGAGCCTTTTGACCTGCCAATTGATGTTCCATCTCGAGCAAACACATTTCATACCTTGCCTGGCGTGCTCTAAGTTCCATGACTTCAGTTTGAGTTTCAGTTAGCTCTCTCTGCCAAGCTACATTTTGATTTACGATTCTACCATGAGCTAATCCTAACTGTCGGATGCAAACTGTATTGACTCCAGTGTTCGCATCATTCTCCTCAGTTCGATGGATGGTTGTCTTTCCTCGTTCATCAATGCGAGCAACTCGGCGAACCAATATAGGAAGGACTCTGTTTGCTGAGCCTCCCTCGCTCAGATTGTAGAAGCTTCGGTCTCCATTCTATGGAAGGGGTTGACCCTGTTCGCGACTCAACCTATTAAGGTTGGTTGCCCATAGAGGTGTCGAGCCATAAAATTCCGGTCGAGGATTAGGATTTTGAATTTGAGCCGCTAAGGGTAGGTTATTGTCCTCGGGATCTAGGTCTGAGTCTGTCCCATCAGAGCCTTCCTCTTCCTCCTCTTCCATGGGTTCCTCATCCTCTTCTGGGTCGTCTTCCTCCCATCCCCCGTTGCCTTGATTGGGGTAGTAGGTGTCTCCTGGTAGATGGAATCCAGCCATTGTGTCTATACGAGAATAGGGTTAAGAATTGACTATTAACTAAAGCACATACTGAAGTATCAACGTTTAAACTTATTGCATTTACCAAATACTACTATAGTATTCTAAATGTTATGTTTGATTCAAAAAGGTTATGCTTTTGGTAAGTTTTTAGACTTGTTGTCCATTGTAGCTACTCCCTGGCATACGTTAGTCGGCTCTCGGACAAATATAGTTGATCAAATTCAGCTTCCGTACAACAATGGCGAGTTTCAATCTCAATTCGATGACCTCGTTTTCTCATCTGTTAGGATCATCAACCAAAATTCCAATGCTAATCCCTGAATATTATGATCAGTGGGCTGATCGTATGCAGGATTATCTGAATGGTCTTGATGAAGAATTATGGTTATGTATCACTGGAAATATCAATGTTCCAGTGAATGTTCAACCAATTGGATCATCTTCTACAAGTTCTGAAGTTGATAATCAAACTGATTGTCTGAAGAAACTGGAGAAGAGGTGTATGAGAGAATTGCGAGGAGCTTTACCTCCAGTTGTGTACAATTATGTAAGGAGTTGCACAACTGCAAAGGAGATCTGGAACAATCTGAAATAGTTTCAAGGAAGTGAGAAGACGAAAATCAATTCAGTCAAACAGCGTTTGGTTGAGCTGAAAGATTTCAGACAAAAAGAAGGTGAAACAATTGAAGTCTACTATCATCAACTGAACGAGTTAATCTATCGTTGTAATCGCTATGGAATTACCAGGACTTCAATGGAATTCAATCTCATCTTTGTGATGGGTCTTCGAAAAGAATGGAGAAGCGTAAGTATGATGGTGAAGAATCAGCAAAGTTTTGATACATCAACTCTCAATAATTTGTACAATCAGTTGAAGACACAAGAAACTGAGGTAAATGAAATTGCTGAGGCGACGAAGCTAAATTTGGGAGGTCCATTGGCACTTGTGTCAAAGATATCTGAGAAAGAAGCTGAAAATGGTGATTTTGAGGAAGAAGAAGGATTCATCATGAATTCGGATGATGAGGCAATAGCTTTTTACTCGAATAATCGTGTTACGAAGTTTTTCAAAAAGTTGTTCAATCCGAAGACTAAGCTTGCTGAGGTAAAAGGAAGTGATGTGAGTAAAACTGTTGTTGAGGAGAAAAAGAAAATTGAGAAGAAAGATTCGAAAATGTCTGAAGGAAAGATCAAGAAAAAGCTGAAAGGTGATGCTGGTATAGATTGTCATTATTGCAACGAAGCTAATCATCTTGCGAATGATTGTATGCTTCGGAAGAAGGATGAGAGGAAGAATAAAGTTAAAGATGAGGCGTATTATGAAGAGAGGCTTGAGGAGGTTCGTGCGAAAGCCAAAAACTTGTCATTGGTTGCAAAAGGTGAACATGAGGATGAAGATGGAACGTATCAAATCTGGTCATCCGGATCAGACGATGAAGAAATGAGGAATCCAACACATGGAGCAATGTATGCGAAAATGGAGGCGGACTCAGATGACGAGGAATTCGAAGTGAAAGGACGATGCTTCGTATCCAAGACAGCAGACAAATCTCCAATGACAACAAAGGTACATAAAATTCTCGAATCTTTTAATATTCCTACACATGCTTATGATTCTGAACTAATAGCTTTTGATGAGATGGTTACTTATTTTGATTCAATTGTTGTGTCTGCTAGCAATGAGGCCAACAAGTTGTCAATGGAGTTGTTAAAGACTAAAAAGCGATTAGACATGAAAATAAGTAAAATTGATTGTTTGGAATTACAAATAACAAATATTATGTGTGATAGGGATACTTTATCAAGTGAAGTCAAACTTTTGCTAGCACAAAGAAACATTTATTGTAATTCTGCTAAAACACTTTATGGAAAATTAACTGATTTACATCATTCATGTGAAATAAGTAAAGAGCAACATAAAAAATTACTACCTTTTCTAGCATACGAAAGAGCTAAGGTAGATAATATTTCGTATGATTGTGAGCAAATAATAGCTGATTTTGACAAAGTTCCTGATGATAGATATAAATATGGAATTGTCAAAATTGATGAATGTCTTGATGCGAATGAATTAGTTAACATAGTGAATGACACTTTGACTAAATCTAAACAAATTCAAATTTTGATAAAGACTGAGAATTCAACATCTGATTCTCAATCTAATTTTACTGATATTGAAGATAATTCTGACAATATTAGTAAAATTAGTGAACTTGAGGATGTTGATTGTTCCCAGTTGTCTGTTGTTAATGTGCATCAACATTTAAAGGGAAAGAAACTGATATACGTTCAACTTCGAAAGTTTGTGATATGAACTTCGTGGATCTCAAAGACAGTCAAACTGATGATAGCGATGATGAAGATGAAGAGAAAATTTCGAAGGGAAAGAAATCTTCAAAGGAAGAAGAAACTCCACGAATAGTGGTTGATCAAGTGTATGGTGATACACAAAAGTTCAAAAAAGTAATGACTGAAAAAGGTGAACATTACCTTGAAACGAATACTGTGGTTTATCCAAATTTCAAGTGTACAGATGATGTCATTTCTCCAAATCAAGTTTTCGTAACTACTGGAAATGTTGAGAATATCAAACCAGAATTAAAGAAGTTAGTTGAGGAGGATAATTCAAAAACAACTGATGAAGGTTTTTTCGCAAATCAAAGCACAGTTGAAAACAACTTAACAAAGAATTCATACGTGTTTCAATGTCAAAAACCACAAAGAAAATGGGTTGAAAAATCAAAAATTGAAAAAGTGAATTCAAAACAAGTTGTAAAGGAAAATGAAAAAGTTGTCAAACTAAACTCCAAGGAATTCAAAGATCAAATTGACAAATTTTTAAAGGAAAACAACATTTCAAAAAGACAAGTTAGGAAGAAAATATTTTGGTAGAATATTGAGTCTCAAAAGATGTCTGAATCACAATCAACCAAAAATGTTTTCAAAGCTAAAAATTCCTCTTTTTCAACAAAAAATCAACATTCATCACAATCAAATCATTAAAGGTATGAAGTGAATAAACAACCAAGGTTTTCGAAAGTTTCAGAAATTAATATTCCAAAAAAAATTTCAAATAAATCAAATCCAAATCAAAAATTCTATCAACGTCAACATTTTAAATCAACAGTTGATACATCATATGCTCAATCTTTTCTAACAAATCCAAAAGTTGATTTTGTTCCTCAAAAGCCAAATTTTCATAATCATACGAAGAAAGAAACTATGAAAATTTCACGTGAAAAAGGAATGACTTCAAGGAAGAACATTGATCATTGGCTTGAAGGCAAAGGAAAGATGTATCAGTCGAATACATTTTCAAAGGAGCAAATTCACGAAGCATATGATAAGTATTTCAATACTTCATCAAACGGCAGTTCATCTTCTAAGGATTCGAATATATCAGTCAAAGCTTGGAAACCAGTAATAAAAGCAAGGAATGTCCATTCACAAACTCAGAATTCGAAGGGTAATGTCAGTGAACATTCGAAACCATCAAAATCTTATGTTTCGGTTTCTTTAAATGAAGATGTGAACTTAATTGATAGTCTCAAAACCAAAGTTTGTGATTGGGTTAAAAGTTATTCATTACATTCGAAAATTAAATCTAATTTCCAAGGACCCAAAAAGCCTTGGGTACCTAAATTTTTCCACTGATTGTAGGTACTATGTGACGAGCAATATGATAATAAATGGTACATTGATAGTGGTTGCTCTCGTCACATGACTGGGAAGAAGGAGAATTTACGTGATTTTCGAAGCCTAAAAAATGCTGGAGTTGTGAAGTTTGGAAACAATCAAAAATGTCAAGTCAAAGGATATAGGAAGATCATGAACGGACAATTCACAGTGAATTGTGTTGCGTATGTTGAAGGTCTTCAACATAACTTGATAAGTGTTTCCCAACTTGTTGTGGGCACAGGCAATCAAGTTCTTTTTAATGAAGAAGGAATTGTTATTTCGAATGTCAACACTAAAGAAGTGTTACTGAAATCCAAAAGGAAAGGTGACATGTTCACTTTGGACATCAATCCGATAGTAGGGAAACCTGCTATATGTCTTCTTTAGAAAGCAACATCAGACTTAAGTTCGCTTTGGCATCGAAAACTTTCTCATCTCAATTTTCGAAACATCAATAAACTTGTGGTACAAGATCTGGTAAGAGGTTTACCTGTACTTAAATTTAACAATGATTCTTTATGTGCAGCTTGTGAAGGTGGAAAGCAACATAAACAAGGTCATCCAATTACGATAGATTCGAAAATTGTCGCACCTTTGGAGCTCTTACATATTGATTTGTGTGGTCCTTCGACAGTTTCAACTCTCAATAAGAAAAGGTACATTTTAGTTATTGTTGATGACTTTTCCATATTTACGTGGGTTTATTTTCTCAGGCTTAAATCCGAAGTTGCACAAATCATGATTGACTTTATCAAAAAGATGGAAACAACATTGAAGAGGATTGTTCGAAAAATTAAGAGTGATCATGGAACTGAATTTAAGAACAATGTCCTTGATTCATTTTTGGTGGACAAAGGGATTTCGCATAACTTTTCATCTCCATACACACCACAACAAAATGGTGTTGTTGAACAAAGAAATAGGTCTCTATGCGAAGCAGCACGGACTATGATGGCATATGCGAATCTTCCATAATACCTTTGGGCTGAAGCCGTATCTACCGCATGTTTTACTCAAAACAGATCTTTCATTCATCGTCGTTTTAACATTACTCCATATGAAATTCTCAACAATCGAAAACCTAACGTCAAATTTTTCCATGTTTTCGGATGCAGGTGCTTCATTATGAATATCAAAGATAATCTTACGAAATTTCAAGCTAAAGCAGATGAAGGGATTTTGTTAAGAAAATATTCGCATAATTCAGTCGCATATCGTGTGTTGAACAAAAGAACACGAAAAGTTGAAGAGACTTTTAATCTTACATTTGATGATTACTACATTAAACAAACTACATCGCAGTTTGAAAATCATCTTATTCTGAAAAACATACAAGATGAATCTGAATCCTCACAAACCTTAGATATTGATTATGATTTAATTTTTGGAATTTCAGATCATGCTGTTGATGCTGAAATAAATGCAAATGATAATCATCTCTCTGAACTAACGAAGCTTACTGATGATTGAACATCAACTTCTCCATAGAAAGGCGAAAGTATGCAAAACAATCTAGTGGAGGATGAGCACTTGGATTCGAATACTCTAGTTGAGGGAGAGCATTCTTTCGAGGGGAGAATGAAGGATTGAATGCTGAAGTTGAGGGGAGCATGATGTTGAGAGGGAGCATAATATTGAGGGGGAGCATTTAGAAAACATTGAGAATAATAATGATTTTGATGATGTTTTTTCGATTGCAGGTTCAGAGAATGATGATTTATACGAAGATGCACCTTTGGAATTTGATCCAGCATATCCGCCAATGGAAAAGTGGACAAGAGATCATCCGAAGGATCAAGTAATTGGGAATCCACAAGAGGGTGTCTTAACAAGAGCTCAAATTCGTGCAAAGAATGAGGTATTGAATACTCATCAATAATTTTGCATGTTCAATGTTTTCATCTCTAAAATTGAACCAAAAACAGTTAAGGTTGCAATGGAACACTCAGATTGGGTTGTTGCGATGCAATCTGAATTGTCTGAATTTGAACGAAACAAGGTTTGGAGATTAATTCCTAAACCTGAAAATGTTTCGATTGTCGGGTTAAAATGGATTTTTAAAAACAAAACCGACAAAGATGGAAATATTGTTCAAAACAAAGCCAGACTTGTTGTTAAAGGATATTCACAACAAGAAGGAATCGACTATGAAGAAACTTTTGCCCCTGTCGCAAGACTCGAGGCGGTTCGTATATTTCTGGCTTATGCAGCTCACAGAGACTTTGATGTTTATCAAATGGACGTGAAGTTTGCATTTTTAAATGGATAGCTTGAAGAAACAGTTTACGTGGAACAACCCCCAGGTTTTATTAACGAGGAATATCCAGATCATGTTTATATTTTAGATAAGGCAGTTTATGGTTTGAAACAAGCACCACGAGCATGGTATGCAACTCTTACTTCATTTTTGAAACAATCTAAATTTAAACAAGGATCTGTTGACCCCACATTATTTCGAAAGAAAGTTGGGAATCATCTAATGCTTGTTCAAATTTATGTTGATGATATTATTTTTGGCTCAACTGACCCTGCTTTATCTAGAGAATTTGAAGATTTGATGAAAAGTAAGTTCGAAATGACCATGATGGGAAAAATCAATAATTTTCTTGGACTGAATATTCGTCAAAGCAGAGAAGGAATTTTTATTAATCAAGAAAAATATACGAAGAATCTGCTAGAAAAGTTTGGATTGACGAATAGCACAAAGTTACGAGTTCCAATGGCAACTGGCATAAAGTTGACACCTTCGTTTGATAAACCTGCAGTTGACATAACTCTTTCTAGGAGCATGATTGGTTCATTACTTTATCTTACATCAAGTAGAACTGATATCATGTTTTCTGTGTGTAATTGTGCAAGGTATCAGTCAAATCCACGAGAACCACATCTCACTGCTGTGAAGAATATATTTCGTTATCTTAAAGGAACAATTTCGTTAGGATTATGGTATCCTTCGAAAACTGGGTTCTTTGTACAAGCATATTCGGATGCAGACTTGGGTGGGTGTAATCTTGATAGAAAAAGCACAAGTGGTGGATGTCAATTTCTCGATGGAAAATTGGTGAGCTGGCAGTCGAAAAAGCAAACATGTGTATCAATTTCAACAGCTGAAGCAGAATATGTGGCTACTGCTGCATGCACTTCACAAATTATATGGATTCAAAGTCAATTGCGTGATTATGCAATCAATATGAAAAAGATTCCATTATATTGTGATTCTCAAAGTGCAATAAGAATTTTTCATAATCCTGTGCAACATTCGAAGACTAAACATATAGCACTTCATTATTATTTCATCAAGGATCACGTGGAGGATGGAAATATTGAAGTACATTTCGTGAAAACAACTGATCAGTTAGCTGATATTTTCACAAAACCTTTAGATGAAAAATCCCTTGTGAAAATTATAGAAGGACTTGGAATGATCGATGGAAATTCTGTTCCATGTGAAAAAGGCGAATGATGAATGACCAGGAATGATTCAGAGGCGCTGAATGAAAGACAAAGCAATAACCGTCAGCATTCACAGGTTACTGTTCATAGTCAACGCTTCGACCCCTTCGAGTTCGTAAATTTGTCACTTATTTTAAGGGTTGATTCAGAGGTTACTGTTCATGGTCAACGCTTCGACCCCTTCGAATTCGTACATTTGTCACTTATAAGGGGATGATAAAATTTTGTATTTTTGCAACAAGTACAGTTTATTTTCAATTTTCGAAAAATCAAAAATCCAAAAATAAAGATTTTCTTTTGTTTTGTCATTCAATTTTCGAAAAATCAAAAATCCAAAAAGATTTTCTTTTGTTTTGTCATTCAATTTTTGAAAAATCAAAAATCCAAAAAGATTTTCTTTTGTTTTGTCATTCAATTTTCGAAAAATCAAAAATCCAAAAAGATTTTCTTTTGTTTTGTCATTCAATTTTCGAAAAATGAAAAATCCAAAAAGATTTTCTTTTGTTTTGTCATTTAATTTTCGAAAACTTAAAAATCCAAAAAGATTTTTGTTTATTCTGTCTCTACTTTCGAAAAATCAAAACAACAAAAATATTTTGATTCCTATTTGTTTTTAGTATTTTGTTGCAGATAATCACGAAGATATACATTGGATTATGCTTGCAGTTCTAGGGTCAGGTACATTTTTCGTATGAATCAATACATTTTTCATCACTTGAACTAGCTAAGTTGTCCCTAGAAGCATGCTGATGCATGTTGTCCAAAGCCTCCAATGACTCAATGTGTGTGTACGAAAGCCTTAATGAAATTATTCATACAAAAATTTCTTCCCAATCAGGCTTATATTCACATTAGTCTCTGAGCTACCTGACTCTTCTCAAAATGAGTTAAGAGTTTACTGTTTTGTCCAAATATAACAGAGGTACTTTTCGTGTCTTACATCAATCTTTTTCACCTATAAAGTTCTTACACGATCACACACAAAGACATATGTCCGAGAGGTCTCTGATAAAACCCATCGAGACTTAGACATATCAAAAATCTATGTTTATGATCTGACATCTTGAGACCGAGATGAAAGTGAAACCCAATTTTCTCTACACTTTTAAGGAATTGACGGGGAACAATGTTCCAGATTATCACGAAACATTTGCTTCAGTACCAAAATTCGAAACTCCAAATCATATTCCTTTCGAATGAGTGGTCTTGATCAAACATTCGAAACCCATGATGTTTGTTACCCAACAAGATCCAGCACAAATTTTTTCTTGAATATGATTTCCGTGTGAGTTTCATTCGAAATTAAATGTCACTTAAAAATTTTCAAAGAAAACTTGTCACTGACTACACCGGTTAAACAAGTAATTTCTGTTACAATTTCTCCCCTTATCTTTAGGATCACATGTAACGAAATTTTTTTAACTACCCACGAAGCATTATAAAAGAAGCCCTTCGATACTTATCAACAAGTACTCGATTGTAATTCACGGGAACCTACACAAGCTGTTGATCATTTTTCTTAATGATTAATGAAGCAATCTTTGCTCGGGATTTCATCTACTTTTGTGTCAAATTGATATTTTGACATCACAATATCCCAAATTTTTCTTATCTTTGTTTCTCGTCTACATTCTTTGGAACACTGCACTCACGAAATCCTTGAGGCTCTGAGTAATACCAACCCAGGCTGATGATTTCAAACTTCTGGGATATGACTTTGTTTTTCATCCCAAAAGTGAAAGAGCCTTGCTTCCATACGAAGGGTTCTGACGGTTACAATTTTCTTGGGGATAACAATACAGGCTGTTTATAAATGACGTATGGTATTTTGTCTGGTTTTCAAGGAGATGTGACAGCTACTTTTGGACGCATGGCTACTTTTACGAAGTAATGGTTCGATTTTCAAGGTGCCACGTCGGATATCATTAAATACATATCCCGCTTCAAATTCAAACTTTAGGGTTACATATAAAAGGGGATTCAAGGGTTCATTATCAGTTTACGCGATCAAAAAGAAAAATTCCCAAATTCTCTGATCATCAAAGTCTTCAAACCCTAACAATGGCGACTTCTGTTCATGTTGATGCTGATCCTTCTCAAACCACTAAAGATGTCTCTTCATTAACAATAATGAAGATTCAAGCAATAAACTATTATTTGGAGGGTGATGTTTCTCAATACCGGGAAGAATTGAAGATGCTAATCGTTGCCTTGAAGAATTCTATTTTTTCTAAGGCGATGTTCAGTTCATTCTCTGTTCCACTGTCATGGCTTTCTCAAGCAGGATCAACTGCTACTTACAACAAAGCTTCTGATACAATTACATTTCATCTGCTGAATGACAAAAAGGTCAGGCTATCCAAGAAACTCTTTTGCCAAATTCTTGAAATTCCGAATTCACCTCCATATGTTGCTTTCACATTTCCTCAAATCGTTAATATGTTTAATGAGATGGGATATCAGCCTCCACTATCAAGGATCAGTGATTTTAAGAAATCTGGTCTTCCACGACTATGGAATTTCTTATTTGGTATTTTTCTAAGATGTTTAACTGGGAGAACAGTTGGTCTTGATAAAGGAAGAATGGAGGTTTATGAAATGTTTGGTGGTTTATATTATGATCTTCAAGTGGACTATTCTACACAATTGTGGAAGGAATTCCAAAAGAGTGTAGAACACACGAATGCTATTCATGGTATTTCGTGTGCAAGATACTGGAGCTTGATTTTCCAATACTTTTACAACAAGGAAGGGATTTTGGTACCCAATGATGAGGAAAAAGTTGTTTTTCAATCGTATCACTATCCGAAGGAAGTCACAGATAGTGCTAAGGATTTTCCATTTGTTGCTCGTATTCCTGATGCTATGCTCAAAAGAGTTGATCCTTCGAATTCAGTGTTAGTGGCATATTTGCAAACTATTGATTCTACTGTTCCAACTGGGAAATTGTTGCCAAGGGAAGAAAAGAAATCTAAACGATCGAAGAAGCCTGAACCGGATTCTTCTGAAAAGCACACCAAGGATTCGCAATCTTTGAAATCTGCAAAGAAGAAGCCAGTTACAGTTGAAGAGTCTGTGGTTCAAGAAGTGTCAATTGCAGAGACTCAAATAATTAAACCTGTTGTTCATGAGTCTCAAGAGAAAGTGGTTATTCCTTCGAAGACTGGTATGTTTCGAAGAATCAAAAAGATGTCTTCGCATCTACGTAAGTCTCCAACATCTCATGTAGTACGAAAGCCTCAGGTTACTCATCAGGGTGTTTTGATTCGTGAAATGCCAACGCCTGTTTCTCCATCATCAAAGAAGCGAAAGGCTATAGATATGGCTTAACACATATCTAAGAAGAAGAAGAAGACACGAAAGCTTATGCTTTGTACTGAGTCTATAGAAGATGATGATGAAAGAATTCCTGAAACACCAGACATCACTCTTCATGTAAAAAGTTCAACTCCTGAGCAAACAATCGTCATACCACCCGAAGATTCGATTGCCAAATCAGTTTCTGAGGAGGTACGAACTTCAGGCATCCCTGCAAATGTATCGGATACGGATGCAAATGTCAATATGGGTAACGGAGATGCGAAGAATGAAGCTCAAGGTCAATCTACTTCTGCTCCCTTCGAAAGTTTTGTTTCTTTACCACCATTCATTATTCCCATTACATCAAACAATGATTCCCCTACATTCGAAAATATTATAAATCAACCATTTACTTCTATTTTTTCTACTCAATCCACTGACACACCCAAACCTAATTCGACTGTTCAAGAAACCATTCTTATGGAGACAGAAACTGATACTGAGGGGTTTGGAGGCATGTTTGAGGAATTGGAGTTTCATGAAGACGAAGAGGCGTTTCCAGATCATATGCTGATGACCATGAAGCAATTTAAAATTCTGAATCAAAAGTTGAATTCTATAATTCAATCTCAAGCTGATCTCAATTAAGTCTCGTATTAAAATGAATATATTTGTTTCTGAAATGATTATCCTTTTTCACAATGATAATAAAGGCATAAAAAGGATTTGTATGTTATTGTATGCATAAAGATGTCATAACGAAAGTGGTTACCCTTGATATGATGCAAACGTATAAATAGAGCTTATAATATTTATACTCATGTTTCATCCCGTGAGGGTAAAGTATAGTAAGATGTTTTGTATGTTTAAACACTTCCATTTGATAGTTAAAATATCTGCATGCAAAGTATAGAAAAAATATTCCATATTTTCACTCGGAAATAACCGGGTGTTTACTTGTATTCTCCCCCGTAATGTGTTCAAAAGCATTTAAAAAGCATTTAAAAGCATAGAAATGGGGGTATGAACTCACTTGATTGAAGTGGTAGCTTGAAGAAGTTGAAACAATAATCGAGCAGAACTTCGACTGGAAAAAGCTGATTTCTCGGGAATCTCGGGACTTGCGTTGTGATATAGCAGTAATACCAGGGCTTTAAGGTAGCTTAGAGGGGCTAGAGAGGTGTTTAAGGGTGAAGGAGTTGAGAGAGAGAAGCAACAAAACCCGGAACCCTAGTCTCCTTTTTATTGTGCTGGGCGGGAACGCAGGGCGTTCCCCCTGTGAGGTCAGCGCTTACGTATTTTCCTCTAATGGACGATGGGATGGTTCTGGTCGAAGAACGCAGGGCATTCCTTCTTGGACCAGCCTCAGATTTTCTGCCCTGAACTTGTAAAATCCGTAACTTTCGCGTACGAGCTCCGATTTCGACGTTCTTTATATGCACGCGAAGGTGAGAATATACTCTACAACTCTCGTTTAGACTTCATCGGCAAATTTTGAATTTATTTTTAATAATATATTTTTAACAGGCCGGGACTAGAAAAGTCCGTTAAAAATCCGTAACTTCTTTATCCGACGTCCGTTTTCGTCAGACTTTTTACCGTTGCAATACCATTGGTGAGATCTTCGATTCTCGTTTAGGTCATGTTGGCAAAAAGTCGCTCGATCTTTAATTCGAGTTTTTAGTTGTCTACTGCTATGTCCAAAACTTCGAAAAATCATAACTTCCTCATATGAAGTCAGATCTTAGCGTTCTTTATATTTTTGGAAACCTTATTACGATATCTACCACTTAGCACACTCAAAGTGAAACTTTTGAACATTTCATTTTTGATGTTATTTCAATTAATTCGAAAAGGGATTACCATATTTGACTTTTAGTCATTACATTGACCTGAAATATCGGGTTGTTACATCATCCCCCCGTTAGAGGGAATTTCGTCCCGAAATTATTTACAAGGTAAGTGTCTATGGACTAGGGAAGAGATGCGGGGTACATTTGTTGCATCTGATCTTCTCGCTCCCAAGTGAATTCGGGTCCCCGCTTAGCATTCCAGCGAACCTTCACTATTGGTATGCGACTCTCCTTAGTTCGTTTGATTTCCGTATCCATGATCTCGACGGCTTCTTCCACAAAGTTAATATTTTCATTTAGTTCGATTTCCTCGAGTGGAATCACGAGAGTTTCGTCGGACAGACACTTTTTCAGGTTAGATACATGAAACACCGGATGTAGTTTGCTAAGTTCGATTGGAAGCTGAAGTCTATACGCTACTAGACCAATCCTTGCAGTAATTTCGAAGGGTCCAATGTACCTTGGGTTTAGTTTTCCACACTTCCCGAAGCGTATCATGCCCTTCCATGGTGAGACCTTCAGTAGGACACGGTCACCAACCTGAAATTCCAATGGTTTTCGTCTTTTGTCGGCATAGCTCTTTTGTCTATCTCTTGAGGCTTTCAGTCACTCTCGAATTTGAACGATCTTTTCAGCCGTTTCCCTTATGATTTCTGGACCAGTGAGAGTGCTACCAGGGACTAGACCTTTCGCCAACTGCGTGTCGCCCACTTCCGCCCAACACAGAGGTGATCTGCACTTGCGGCCGTAAAGGGCTTCGAATGGAGCAGTCTTGATGCTAGTGTGATAACTGTTGTTATAAGAGAACTCCACCAATGGCAAGTGGACGTCCCATGCTTTACCGAAGTCGATTACACATGCTCGCAACATGTCTTCTAGGGTTTGGATCGTTCTCTCACTTTGTCCGTCAGTTTGTGGGTGATAGGTTGTAATCATATATAGCTTAGTACCTAAGGCTTTCTGTAGCGTTTGCCAGAACCTTGAAGTGAAGCTACTGTCTCTATCCGAGATGATAGATATCGGTACACCATGAAGTCGCACGATCTCTCGGATGTAGGTTCTTGTTAGTTTCTCCATCTTATCGGTCTCTTTGATTGGCAAGAAGTGGGAAGATTTGGTTAACCTGTCGACAATCACCCAAATGGTATCGTGACCACCCTGCGTCTTGGGTAGTTTGGTTATGAAATCCATGGAGATCTGCTCCCACTTCCACTCAGTTAGTTCGGGCTGATGGAGTAGACCTGAGGGCTTCTGATGTTCTACCTTGACTTTGGAACAAGTCAAGCACTTGCCCACATAGGTAGCAATTTCTGCTTTCATGTTTGGCCACCAGTAGAGTTGTTTGAGATCCATATACATCTTTTCTGAACCTGGGTGCACGGAGTATCGGGTCTTGTGTGCTTCGTTCATAACTATTTCTCTGAATCCACCAAACTCTGGTGTCCAGATTCGGTTCATGAGGTAACGAACTCCGTCACTCTTGATCTCAAAATTCTTGTCCATCCCTCTAAGTGCTTCACCTGTCAGGTTTTCGGTTTTCAAGGCTTCCAATTGAGCTTCCTTGATTTGTGTTGACAGGTATGAATGGATCGCCATGGTTAATGACTTCACTCTTCGACCAGAGTACTCCTTACGACTAAGGGCATCTGCCACCACATTGGCTTTTCCCGGATGATAACGAATCTCGCATTCGTAGTCGTTGAGTAGCTCAATCCAACGTCTTTGCCTCATGTTGAGTTCCTTATGATTGAATATCTGTTGAAGGCTTTTGTGGTCTGTGGAGATGGTGCACTTCGTACCGTATAGTTAGTGCCTCCAGATTTTTAGGGCGAACACCACTGCTCCAAGTTCTAAGTCGTGAGTGGTGTAGTTGACCTCGTGTGTTTTCAGTTGTCGTGAGGTGTATGCAATAACCTTTCCTCGCTGCATTAGTACACAACCCAGTCCTTGATTGGATGCATCGCAGTATACTACAAAGTCTTCTGTCCCCTCTGGAAGAGACAAAATGGGTGCACTGCACAGGGCTTGCTTCAAGGTTTGGAATGCAGTATATTGCTTTTCCCCCCAGTTGTAGGTTACACCCTTCTGTGTCAGGGAGGTAAGAGGTTTTGCAATGCTGGAGAAGTTCTGTATGAACCTGCGATAATAGCCAGCAAGGCCTAGAAATTGGCGAATTTCGGTTGGCGTTGTTGGCGCAGACCAATTCTGGATAGCCTTGATCTTGGAAGGGTCCACGTGGATTCCCTCTTTGCTGACCACGTGTCCTAGGAAGTCCACCTTCCTAATCCAAAACTCGCATTTTGAGAATTTCGCGTAAAGCTTCTCAGTTCTTAGCGTCTCTAAGACTTGTCTCAGGTGCTGACCTTGTTCCTCTTTACTTTTTGAATAAATGAGTATGTCATCTATGAATACTATCACAACTTTGTCCAGGAACGAACGACATACCCGATTCACTAAGTCCATGAACACGGCGGGTGTATTGGTTAGTCCGAACGGCATCACTACGAATTTGTAGTGACCGTATCTAGTTCGGAAGGCCGTCTAAGGAATATCGCTCTCTAGGACTCTCAGCTGGTGATATCCCGATCTCAGATCGATCTTGGAAAAGTAGTTTGCTCCTTGGCGTTGATCGAACAAATCGTCTATTCGTGGTAGGGGGTACCGGTTCTTAATGGTAAGTTTGTTGAGTTCTCGGTAGTCGATGCACATTCTGAACAATCCATCTTTCTTTTTCACGAAACGCACTGGTGCTCCTAAGGTGAGAAGCTTGGTCGGATGAATCCTTTGCTGAGTAGTTCATTCAATTGACTGGATAGTTCTTGCATCTCTGATGGGGCTAAGCGATACGACGCTTTGGCCACAGGGGTGGCTCCAGGAATTAAGTCGATTCTGAATTCGACTTATCTTGCAGGCGGTACTCCTGAAAGATCCTCAGGAAAGATATCAGGAAAGTCACAGACGTCAGGCACGCCCTTGATGTCTTCTACTCCTCGATTCACATCCACAACATGTGCCAATAACGCGTGGCATTCCTTGCGTAGATATTTTTGAGCCTTGATGTAAGAGATGATACGAAGAGGGGTGCTAGGTTTGTCACCATAAATAACGAGGGCTTTGCCATTTGGCAGATTAAGGCGAACGGCCTTATCGTAACATAAAATGTGCGCACGATGAGAACTTAGCCAATCCACGCCTATGATGACGTCGAAACTTTTTATTGAGACTGGCATGAGGTTGATTGGAAAGGAATTATTGTTTTAATGAGAGGGTACTGTTTAAGTATATTTCCTTAACACTTTCTGTTTTCCCCTTAGCCATTTCTACTATAAAAGTTTCACTTAATGATTGAGGGATTTGTTTGAGTTGGTTTTTAAAATAATGGCTGACAAAACTCCTCTTCACTCCACTATCAAATAACATGCATGCATATGAGTTATCGAGGAGAAACGTACCTGTAACAACAGTGGGGTCTGCAACGGATTCCTCCTGGCCCATTGCGAAGACTCGGCCACTTCCACCAGCATTCCTGTTGTTTGCCTTCGGGCAGTCCCTTCGGAAGTGCCCGGTTGCTCCGCACTCGTAGCAGGTACGGCCTACTCTGACATTTGCAGCTGGAGCGGCTGGTTGGGCTGGTTCTTTGCAGAAGTTGATGGTGTGTCCCTTCTTGTTGCACCTAGTGCAATGCATTTCACGGCAGGGTCCGTGGTGATGAAAGTTGCACCTGTTGCACTTCGGCAGATTGCCGATGTATGGCTTTGTTGGTGCTGGGGCGGTCGGGACAGTAACAGCGTGAGCCGTCACTATCTGTTGTTTGTTGGGTTTCTCTTGCAGGGCTTGTCCCTTTCTCTTGTTCCACGGTTTCCTTTGGCCCTGTATTTCCTTTGGTGGGTCGGCAGTAACTGTGGCAGTATCCTTTTTTATCCCGTGATCGATCAAACATTGTGTCAGGCGCTTCGCGCTGTTGAATGTGACTGGGTTGGAAGCCAAGACATGTCCTTGAATCTGGGGTGACAACCCCCAGATGTATCTTTCCACTTTCTTCGGCTACGGGTTGACCATTCCCGGGCAAAGGGCTGACAAATCACTGAACCTGGCCGTATAGGCGGCTAGGTCAGAACCAACCATTTTCAGGTTCCATAGCTCCTGCTCCAGTTTTTGAATTTCGCCCCTCGAGCAGTATTCTTCCAACAGTAGGACCTTCAAGTCCTCCTAGCTCATGGCGTTGGCGACTGGAAGAGACACAGATTTCACATGGCCCTTCCACCACGTGAGGGCTCGGTCTATGAAGGTACAAGAAGCAAACTTGACCTTGCTTGTTTCTTGGCATGAACAGATTTCAAAGACTGTCTCGGTCTTTTCAAACCATTGCATAAGAGCAATGACTCATCCAGTTCCGTTGAACATTTTTGGCTTGGAGTTTGAGAATTCCTTGTAGGTGTATTCCCTAACATAACCATGACCAATGCCATGGTTATGATGGTTGGTACTACTCCCGCTCCCTCCGGCTCCATTAGAGTTTATTTGGGATAGCGCAGCTGCTACTGCTGCGGTGATGGCAGCCTGTACCATAGCGGGATCGTAAGCTGGAGGTGGTGGTGGCGGTGTTGGTGTCGCATTTCGGTGTGCTGACCTACGAGGAGGCATCTAGCTGCCGAAGAAATAACAATGAAGACAATAAGTCTTTGATGATAGAGAGTCGTGTGTTAATGAGTTAGCCATTTTCAACAATACATGAATTAGGTTCGACCTAGACAAGGTTCTTGATTTTGATTCATAATTAGAGTTTATAGATAAACTTATGAATTCGAGTGGTAGGCAAAGAACTAACACACAAAAAAAGTACTTCCATATATATTAAACATATATTGGGTTATATTCATAATTTTGACCTTTCTAAAGGTCTCTGATTAAAATAGTTAGAGAAAAGTAAGACTTTTAGCCGAGATCCTATTCTATAACAAAATTTTGGGAGTCGGGCAAGTACTACCTGCAGTACATACTAAGGTTATTCCATAAACCAACAGAAAGAGCGAGTAGAGTATCCTCTACTGGCGGCGGGAACTGTTCTGCTGAGCCTTTTGACCTGCCAATTGATGTTCCCTCTCGAGCAAACGCATTTCATACCTTGCCTGGCGTGCTCTAAGTTCCATGACTTCAGTTTGAGTTTCAGTTAGCTCTCTCTGCCAAGCTACATTTTGATTTACGATTCTACCATGAGCTAATCCTAACTGTCGGATGCAAACTGTATTGACTCCAGTGTTCGCATCATTCTCCTCAGTTCGATGGATGGTTGTCTTTCCTCGTTCATCAATGCGAGCAACTCGGCGAACCAATATAGGAAGGACTCTGTTTGCTGAGCCTCCCTCGCTCAGATTGTAGAAGCTTCGGTCTCCATTGTATGGAAGGGGTTGACCCTGTTCGCGACTCAACCTATTAAGGTTGGTTGCCCATAGAGGTGTCGAGCCATGAAATTCCGGTCGAGGATTAGGATTTTGAATTTGAGCCGCTAAGGGTAGGTTATTGTCCTCGGGATCTAGGTCTGAGTCTGTCCCATCAGAGCCTTCCTCTTCCTCCTCTTCCATGGGTTCCTCATCCTCTTCTGGGTCGTCTTCCTCCCATCCCCCGTTGCCTTGATTGGGGTAGTAGGTGTCTCCTGGTAGATGGAATCCAGCCATTGTGTCTATATGAGAATAGGGTTAAGAATTGACTATTAACTAAAGCACATACTGAAGTATCAACGTTTAAACTTATTGCATTTACCAAATACTACTATAGTATTCTAAATGTTATGTTTGATTCAAAAAGGTTATGCTTTTGGTAAGTTTTTAGACTTGTTGTCCATTGCAGCTACTCCCTGGCATACGTTAGTCGGCTCTCGGACAAATATAGTTGATCAAGCAATATTCATCCCAGTTCCAACTACATATCTAAAGGCATAATTGTAGTGCACAACTCATCTATAATACTTCTATATTGTTTTCATTATGATACTGACCCTGATATATGATGTATGCATGTATACTTTATAAAAATTTCATTTTAAAAGTATAACTCTCAGTCAGAGTGTTTTTGCCCAGTTGTGTTTATAGTTGTATCTCAAATGGTTTTGATATACTTAGTTCACTATAAACAAAGCTCTGATACCAATCCGTCACACCCCCAAACCTGAACGTCGGAAACGTTCGGGGCCGGAGGACGTCATGTACAATATCATAACAATTGAATAGTAAAGAAAGTACACACCACCATAATATAAATATTTGAAAAGCTTACATGATTGTAAGTGTTACATGTTTGAATATCAAATACAATATGGTGATCCAATCAATCATTCATTTCAGGAGTATACAACTTTCATATACTAATTCAGGGGAAAACAATCAATCATTCATTTCAGGATGATTGGGTTTTCATAACTATTATACATGTAACGTCCATATGATTTTTATGAGTCATTGGTTCAGGTTGTTTATTTCATTTAAACAACATAGTTAAAGTCCTGACATTATAACCAACATCTCCAGTCGGGGATCGAAACAATGTGTGTATAGATCTATATTGGGATTGACAACCCCACACTCAAACTGCTAGCTACAGCCGGGCATACACGCCTACGAGTGACAGTTTTTATCAACAGTTTTCAACACCTACAAAGCGTTCGATCAGGCCATCTAGTCTCAGTATGGTTGTAATAACTCATTAAAAAGATATTAACAATACATTAGTGTATAATTAATTAAACATAAGTACATCTTTAAAGTACTAGTTTACAAATACAAACTACAGTAGTACATTACAGTTTACAATAATAGCTGGTGGAACCAGGCACACTCACAGTTACAGGTTTTACAAAAAGGTATACAAATACAGAATACTGGTTTACAAACAGAACGGTTTTATGTGATTAAAACTACTGTAAGGGTAAATAGAGTTGTAATCAGTCGAAGGGTTTCATGTCTTCGAATGTACTGAGTCTTCGTATCTTATGTAATCTATTTTACTAGGGCATTGTATTCAAAGCTTAACGCATAGTCCTTAGTATATTTTTTGTAAGCTTTCCTCTCCTATAAATAAGAGTGTTTACTAGAGTCATGTAGGGGAGTCTTTACAGTATTGTCATTTGTACTCTGTAAACTTGAGAGCGTAATAGAGCTGAAACAAGATCATATTTACATCTGTGTTCAAATCTCACAATCCCACTTTGATCGTTAAACTCTGATTCATTTTATACTCGATTCATTGTTTCATCAATTGGTATCAGAGCAGGAATCACATCTCTGATCTGATTTTCATCTTTTCAAAAGTTTTTAAATCAACTTTTTGGTTTAAGAAATTCCGCACTTTTTGAAAGTGAAAAATTCATTGGATCTAAGTCTGTGATTCGATTCTGCACTTGAATCATTGAATCGAGTGTTCTACTAGTTATTCTGATTTGAATCATATAGTTTGTTGTCAAATTCTCAAAGTTTCTTAAAAAACTTCTCAAGGATTTATTCCGTACATCAATGGCGTCTTTCAATCTTAATTCCATGACTTCATTTTCTCATCTTCTAGGATCATCCACCAAAATTCCTATGCTAATCCCTGAGTATTACGATCAATGGGTTGATCGTATGCAGGATTATCTCAACGGATTGGATGAAGAACTGTGGAATTGCATTTCTGGCAATCTCAATCCACCAACGAATGTTCAACCAATTGGATCATCTTCTGGAAGTTCTGAAGTTGAGAATCAGTCTGATCGTTTGAAAAAGCTAGAGAAGAGATGCGTGAGAGAGCTAAGAGGTGCTTTGCCTCCAGTTGTTTACAACTATGTGAGGAGTTGTACAACTGCAAAGGAGATCTGGAACATTCTCAGGAGAAATTTCAAGGGAGTGACAAGACAAAAGTTAACTCTGTGAAGCAATGCTTAGTGGAACTGAAGGACTTCAGACAGAAAGATGGTGAAACGATTGAAGTTTACTATGATCGTCTTAATGAATTAATCTATCGATGCAATCGATATGGTATCACTAGATCAGCCATGGAATTCAATTTAATTTTTGTTATGGGTCTTCGTAAGGAGTGGTGTAGTGTGAGCATGATGGTTAAGAATCAACAGAGCTTTGATACGTCAACTTTGAATGACTTGTACAATCAGCTGAAGTCTCATGAAAGCGAAGTGAACGAAATTGCTGAAGAATCGAAGGCAAGTTTAGGAGGTCCACTAGCTTTGGTTTCAAAGATCTCTGAAAGGGAAGCTGAGAAAGATGTTTCAGATGAAGACGAAGGGTTCATCATGAATTCAGATGATGAGGCGATTGCTTTCTATTCAAACAATCGTGTGAAAAAGTTCTTCAAAAAGCCATTCAATCCGAAGGCAAAGTCATCTGAGACAAAAGGGAATTTTATGAGTAAAAGTGATGGGGATGAGAAGAAGAAGGAAGAAAAGAAAGATATGAAGTTTGTTGAGGGAAAAACAGAGAAGAAGTTAAAGGGAGATGCTGGGATTGATTGTCATTATTTCAACGGGGCTAATCGTTTAGCTAATGATTGCATGTTGAGGAAGAAAGATGAGAAAAAGAATAAGACGAAGGATGAAGCGTACTATGTGGAAAAGTTGGAGGAGGTACGTGCGAAGGCAAAGAATCTTTCATTAGTTGCTCGTGGTGAACAAGAAGAAGATGGAACTTATCAAATTTGGTCATCTGGATCAGATGATGAGGAGATGCGAAATCCAACCCATGGAGCAATGTTTGCAAAGATGGAAGAAGAATCAGATGAGGAGGCATACGAAGTTCATGGGAGATGCTTCGTATCAAAAGCCGCTGACAAATCTCCGATGACCACGAAGGTACGCATTATTCTTGAATCTTTCAATATTCCAGTACATGCTTATAATTCTGAATTAGTATCTTTCGATGAAACTGTTACTTATTTTGATTCAATTGTGATATCTGCTAGCAATGAGGCTAAGAAGCTGTCTATGCAGTTGCTAGAGACACAGAAGAAACTAGATTTGAAAATTACTAAGATAGATTGTTTAGAACTTCAAATAACTAATATCATGGTTGATAGGGATAACTTGTTTAGTGAATCTAAACTGTTGTTAGCTCAGAGGAACATTTACTGTAATTCGGCTAAAAGATTATATGGGAAATTAACTGAACTACATCATTCGTGTGAAATCAGTAAAGAACAACATAGAAAATTGCTGCCATTTTTAGCTTATGAAAGAGCTACGGTAGATAACATTTCGTATGACTGTGAAAAAGAAATAGTTGATTTTAACAAAGTTCCGAATGATATGTATAGATATGGAATAGTCAAAGTAGATGAATGTCTTGATTCAACTGAATTGGTTAAAATTGTAAATGACACTTTGACTAAGTCTGAACAAATTCACATCTTGAAAAAGACTGAGAATTCAACATCTGATTCTCAATCTAATTTTACTGATATTGAGGATAATTCTGACAATATTAATGAAATCAGTGATATTGAGGATGTTGATTATTCTCAGTTGTCTATTATAAATGTTGCATCATCATTTAAAGGAAAAGAAAAAAGTAAAGATTTGTTGGTTGAGATTGACACTGATCAACCCTCAACTTCGAAAGTTTGTGATGTGGACTTCGTGGAAGTCAGAGACAGCCAAACAAATGATAGTGATGATGGCAAATAAGAGAAACAAACGAAGAAAAAGGAAGTTACAAAGGAAAAAGAAATTCCTCGTATAGTTGTTGACCAAGTGTATGGAGATACACAAAACTTCGAAAAAGTGCTGACTGAACAAGGTGCTCATTACCTAGAAGCAAATACGGTGGTTTACCCGATCTTCAAGTGTACTGATGATGTTGTTTTTCCAAACCAAGTCTTCGTAACTACTGGAAATGTTGAAAATATCAAACCCGAATTAAAGAAGTTAGTTGAGGAGGATAATTCAAAAACAACTGATGAAGGCTTTTTCGCAAATCAAAACACAATTGAAAACAACTTAACAAAGAATTCGTATGTGTTTCAACGACAAAAACCACAAAGCCAATGGGTTGAAAAATCAAAAATTGAAAAAGAGAATACAAAACATGTTGAAAAGGAAAATGAAAAAATTGTCAAACTAAACTCTAAGGAATTTAAAGATCAAATTGACAAATTTTCGAAGGATAACAACATTTCAAAACGACAAGCAAGAAAGAAAATATTTTGGCAAAATATTGAGTCTCAAAAGATGTCTGAATCACAATCAACCAAAAATGTTTCAAAGCTAAAAATTCCTCTTTTTCAACAAAAACCCAACATTCATATCAATCAATTCATACAAGGTCTGAAGTGAATAAGCAACCAAAGTTTTCGAAAGTTTCAGACACTAACAAATCAAGAGCATTTTCAAATAAATCTAATTCAAATCAACAAGTCTTTCAACATCAACATTTTAAATCAACTGTTGATACATCATATGCTCATTCTTCTCTAACAAATCCCAAAGTTAATTTTGTTCCTCAAAAGCCAAATTTTCCTAATCATACGAAGAAACAAACACTAAAGGCTTCGCATGAAAAAGGCATAACTTCAAGGAAAAATATATATCACTGGCTCGAAGGACGAGGAAAAGATTATCAATCCAACAAATACTCAGAAAAACAAATCAACAAAGCTTATGAAAAGTATGTCAATACTTCTTCGAATGGAAGTTCATCCTCAAAAGATTCGAATATCTCCATCAAAGCTTGGAGACCAGTCACAAAAGCGAAGACAGTTCAGTCACAAACTCAAAATGCGAAGGGTAAAGTCAGTGTACATCCGAAACCAACAAAATCTTATGTTTCGGCTCCTACAAATGATGATGTGGACATTATTAATAGTCTCAAAACTAAAGTTTGTGACTGGGTCAAAAATTCTTCATTTAATTCTATGTTGAAATCTAATTTCCAAGGACCCAAAAAGTCTTGGGTACCTAATTTTTTCCACTGATTGTAGGTACTATGTGACGAGCAATATGATAACAAGTGGTACATTGATAGTGGTTGCTCTCGTCACATGACTGGGAAGAAGGAAAATTTACGAGATTTTCGAAGTCTCAAAAATGCTGGAGTAGTGAAATTTGGGAACAATCAAAAATGTCAAGTAAAAGGATATGGGAAGATCACAAATGGACAATTCACAGTGAATCGTGTTGCATATGTTGAAGGTCTCCAACATAACTTGATAAGTGTTTCTCAACTTGTTGTGGGCACTAGCAATCAAGTTCTCTTTAACGAAGAAGGAAGTATTATTTCGAATGTCAACACAAACGAAGTGTTACTGAAATTCAAAAGGAAAGGTGACATGTTCACTCTGGACATCAATCCTATTGTAGGCAAACCTGCTGTATGCCTTCTTTTGAAAGCCACATCTGATCTAAGCTGGCTATGGCATCGAAGACTTTCACATCTCAACTTTCGAAACATCAATAAACTGGTGGTACAAGATCTGGTAAGAGGTTTACCTGTACTTAAATTTGATAATGATTGTTTATGTGCAGCTTGTGAAGTTGGCAAGCAACATAAACAAGGTCACCCAATTACGATAGATTCGAAAATTGTTGCACCTCTGGAGCTTTACATATTGATTTGTGAGGTCCTTCGACTATTTCAACTCTCAACAAGAAACGATACATTCTAGTTATTGTTGATGATTTTTCCAGATTTACGTGGGTTTATTTTCTCAGGCTTAAATCCGAAGTTGCACAAATCATGATTGATTTTATCAAAAAGATGGAAACAACATTAAAGAAGATTGTTCGAAAAATCAAAAGTGATCATGGAACTGAATTTAAGAACAATATTCTTGATTAATTTTTGGTGGACAAAGGGATTTCGCATAATTTTTCATCTCCATACACACCACAACAAAATGGTGTTGTAGAACGAAGGAATCGCTCACTGTGCGAAGCAGCAAGAACCATGTTGGCATATGCAAATTTACCTTAATATCTTTGGGCTGAGGCAATATCCACTGCATGTTTTGCTCAGAACAGATCTTTCATACACAGGCGTTTTAATATTACACCATACGAAATTCTGAATAATCGTAAACCTAATGTGAAATTCTTTCATGCTTTCGGATGTAGGTGCTTTATTATGAATCTCAAGGATCATCTTTCGAAATTTTAAGCAAAAGCTGATGAAGGGATTTTTCTTGGATATTCGCACAATTCTGTTGCATATCGTGTGTTACATAAGCGAACACGAAAAGTGGAAGAAACTTTCAATCTCACATTTGATGATTACTATGTTAAACAAAATGAGCATAAATTTGCAAATCATCCAATTTTACAAGACACACAAGTTGAAACTGAATCTTTAAAAATGGATGATATTGATTATGATTTGATTTTTGGAATTTCAGATCATGCAGTCGATGCTGAAATTCATGCTCCTGATAATCACATACCCGAATTTGCAATGTTTACTGATGAATCAACATCAACTCCTCAAGAAATAAATTAAAGTATACAAAACAATCCAGTGGAGGGGGAGCACTTGGATTCGAATACATTAGATAATGATGAGTATTCTTTAGAGGGGGAGAAAGAAACATTAAATGATGATGTTGAGGGGGAGCATAATGTTGAGGGGGAGCAATATAGAAAATATTGAAAATAATAATGATTTTGATGATGTTTGTTCGATTGCAGGTTCTGAGAATGATGATATATACGAAGATGCACCTTTGGAATTTGATCCAGCATATCCACCAATGGAAAAATGGACAAGAGATCATCCGAAGGATCAAGTAATTGGGAATCCACAAGAGGGAGTTTTAACAAGAGCTCACATTCGTGCAAAGAATGAGGTATTGAATACTCATCAAGAATTTTGCATGTTAAATGTTTTCATATCTAAAATTGAACCAAAAACAATTAAGGTTGCAATGGAACACTCAGATTGGGTTGTTGCAATGCAATTTGAATTGTCTGAATTCAAACGAAACAAGGTTTGGAGATTAATTCCTAAACCTGAAAATGTTTCGATTGTCGGGTTAAAATGGATTTTCAAAAATAAAACTGAAAAAGATGGAAACATTGTTCGAAACAAAACCAGACTTGTTGTTAAAGGATATTCACAACAAGAAGGAATCGACTATGAAGAAACTTTTGCCCCTGTCGCAAGACTCGAGGCTGTTCGGATATTTCTGGCTTATGCAGCTCATAAAGATTTTGATGTTTATCAAATGGATGTGAAGTGTGCATTCTTAAATGGAGAGCTTGAAGAGACTGTTTATGTGGAACAACCCCCAGGTTTTATTAACGAAAAATATCCAAATCATGTTTATATTTTAGATAAGGCAGTTTATGGTTTAAAACAAGCACCAAGAGCATTGTATGCCACTCTTACTTCGTTTTCGAAACAATCTAAATTTAAACAACGATCTGTTGACCCCACATTATTTCGAAAGAAAGTTGGGAATCATCTAATGCTTGTTCAAATTTATGTTGATGATATTATTTTCGGCTCAACTGACCCTGCTTTGTCTAAAGAATTTGAAGATTTGATGAAAAGTAAGTTTGAAATGAGCATGATGGGAAAAATCAATAATTTTCTTGGATTGAATATTCGTCAAAACAGAGAAGGGATTTTCATCAATCAAGAAAAATATACGAAGAATCTGCTCGAGAAATTTGGATTGACGGATAGCACAAAGTTACGAGTTCCAATGGCAACGGGCATAAAGTTAACACCATCATTAGATAAACCTGTAGTTGACATAACTTTATATAGGAGCATGATTGGTTCATTACTTTATCTTACAGCAAGTAGACCTGACATCTTGTTTTCTGTGTGTAATTGTGCTAGGTATCAGTCTAATCCACGAGAACCACATCTCACTGCTGTGAAGAATATCTTTCGTTATCTTAAAGGAACAATTTTGTTAGGATTGTGGTATCCTTCGAAAACTGGGTTCTTTGTACAAGCATATTCGGATGCAGATGTGGTTGTTGTAATCTTGATCGAAAAAGTACAAGTGGTGGATGTCAATTACTTGATGGCAAATTAGTTAGCTGGCAATCGAAAAAGCAAACATGTGTATCAATCTCAACAGCTGAAGCAGAATATGTGGCTGCTGCTGCTTGCACTTCACAAATAATATGGATTCAAAGTCAATTACGTGATTATGCAATTAATATGAAAAAGATTCCATTATATTGTGATTCTCAAAGTGAAATACGAATTTGTCATAATCCTGTGCAGAATTCGAAGACTAAACATATAGCTCTTCGTTACCACTTCATCAAGGATCACGTGGAGGATGGAAATATTGAAGTACATTTCGTGAAAACAACTGATCAGTTAGCTGATATTTTCACGAAAGCGTTAGATGAAAAATCTCTTGTAAGAATTATAGAAGGAATTGGAATGATCGATGGAAATTCTGTTCCATGCGAAAAAGGAGAAGAGTGACTGATCGAGAATGGTTCAGAGGCTCTGAATCAGTGATCACGTCTCATCGTTCAGTGTTCAGAGGTTACTGTTCATAGTCAACTCTTCGAACGCTTCGAATTCGTATGATTGTCACTTTTCAGTGAATTGGTAAAATGTAGTATGTTTGCAACAAGTACTTTCGTTTATTTGAGTCATTTTGTTTTCCAAAAATCAAAAACATCAAAAATATTTTCATTTTCTTTTGTTCTTCGTTTTCGAAAAATCAAAAACATCAAAAAGATTTTCACTGTATTTTGTTCTTTATTTTTGAAAATTCAAAACAACAAAAATATTTTATATTTTTTCTTTAAGAACTTTGTTGCAGATCTTTCTGAACATACGAAGAGGCACATGCTTGCAGATCTAAGGTCAGGTAAATGACTCTTACAACTCATTACATTTTACTTAACTTGTTAAGATGTCCCTAGAAGCATGCTGCTGCATGTTGTCTGAAGCCTCCAATGACTCAATGTGTCTGTACAAAAGCCTTAATGAAGTCTTCATATGAAGATTTCTTCCCAATCAGGCTTGTATTCACATTAGTCTCCTGAGCTACCTGACTCTTCTGATATGAGTAAAGAGTTTACTGTTTTGTCCAAATATAACAGAGGTACACTTTGTGTCTTCACCAATCTTTTTCATCTAAAATTTCTTTCACAATCACACACAAAGACATATGTCCGAAAGGTCACTGATCAAACCAATCGAGACTTAGACATATCAACAATCTGTGTTAATGATCTTACATCATGAGACCGTGATGAAAGTGAAACCCAATTTTCTTGCAAATTAAGGAATTGACGGGGAACTATGTTCCAGATTTTACGAAACATTTGTTTCAGTACCTATTTTCAAAACTCCAAATCATATTCATTTCATATGAGTGATCTTCATCAAACATTCGAAACCCGCGATGTTTGTTATCCAACAAGATCCAGCACAAATTTTTTCATGAATATGATTTCCGTGTGAGTTTACTTCGAATCCCAAAGTTACTTTAAACATTTTTCAAAACACATTTGTCACTGACTACACTGGTCAAACAAGTAATTTCTGTTACAATTACTCACCTTATGTTAAGGCTGATATGTAACGAAATTTATTAAGCCACCTATGTAGCCTTACAAAAGATGCCCTTCGAAACTTCTCTACAAGTTTTCGATTGTAATTCACGGGAACATACACAAGCTGTTGATCATCTCTCTTGATGATTAACGAAGCAACCTTTGCCCGGGGTTTAACTGCATTCGTGTCAAATTAAATTTTTGACATCACAAAATCCCAAAAATTTTTATTTCATTGATTCTTGTCTAACTTTCTTTAAAACACTGCACTCACGAAATCCTTGAGGTTCTGAGTAACACCAACTCAGGCTGATGATTTCAAACATCTGGCATATGACTTCGCTTTTCATCCCAAAAGTGAAAGAGCCTAACTTCCATCCGAAGGGGTCCGACAATTACAATTCTTTTGGGGCAAACAAAACAGGCTGTATTTCAATGACGTATGATATCGTGTCCGGGTTTTATGGCGATGGGACAGTTACTTTTTGATGCATGGCTATTTCTACGGAGTAGTGGTCCGGTTTTCAAGGTGCCAAGTCGGCAGTCATAAAATGCACATCCCGCTTTCAAGGTGCCAAGTCGGATGTGTCTATGGTTGTTACAGAACCAGTTACTTCACCTACTGTTGAAGAAACCCAAGAAAAAGAAATAATCCCTTCGAAGACTGGGGTTTTTCGTAGATTTAAGATGAGGTCTCGAAAATCTTCACCCCACGTTGTTCGAAAACCACAACATACACATCAAGGTGTATTATTCAGGGAAGTTCCAGCGCCTGTTTCTCCATCATCAAAGAAACGAAGGGCTGAAGATGTGGCAAAACAGTTGACCCAAAAGAAAACGAAGAAGTTCAGAAAACTTATGATTGCCACTACTTCAACAGAAGACGAAGAAAGAATTCCTGACACTCCAGAAGCTGATCTTGTCAAAGAAAGTTCGATTCCTAAAGACATAAGTCTTATTCCACCCGAAGTTTTGCATGTCAAGTCATCTAATGAGGAGACACGAACTTCTGACATCACTGTAGACGTATCTAGTACGGATACAAATGTTAACATGGGTGAAGAAGGTGCGAAGACTGATGTTCAAGGTAATCTTCATGTCACTTCTGATATTATCGTATCTTTACCTCCAGTAACTTCTACAACTGATTCACCCACATTCCACAACATAATCACTACCCCTTTCACTTCCATCTTTTCTTCACAATCTACTGATCCACCCAAACCTACTTCACCTGTCGATGATATAATGATGCTGGAGAATGAAACTGATAACGAAGGTTTTGGAGGAACTTTTGAAGATCTAAAGTTTGATGAAGAAGAAGAAAATTTTCCAGATCATATGTTGATGACCATGAAGTAGTACAAAATTTTGAATACGAAGTTGAATGCTATCATTCAATCTCAAGCTGATTTTAGGGGAGGTTCATCAGTATCAAGTCTGGAAGTTGATACTATGTTAAAAATGATGGAATCACAGATAATCAGCAAAGTCTCCGGAATGGTGAAAGATTCCGAGTCTGTTATTTTGGAGAAGGTTGACTACAATGATCAGAATAACGAACTTCATGTTAAATCTCAACGATCTGATTTTATGGGTGAAGTCAAGGATCTCAAAAGCACAACAAAAGAACGGCATGTTCTTTCTGTTCAAGAAGTTAAGAAGGTACGCGAAGATGTCAACATGCAAATTCGTGAACTTCGTGAAGACATGCAGAGAGAAGTTCAAAGTGTTCAACAAGATTATACTTCAATCCATCAGAAGGTTGACATTATTTGTGACGCTGTCACCAAATTTGTCAAATTATACGAAAGCATGAGTCCTCAACTTACTGATCTTTCTGAATTGGAGAACAAGAATTTTAGCGAGTTGATTGTTTTGCTAAAAGAGTTGAAAGAGTTGTCTGTGAAACCAGTGTCCACTTTGTTTATCACTCCAGAATTTTTATCTCAAAAATTCATCCAGTTCGAAGCTATTCTTCACAAACAATTATCTCCTCTTACTCGCATTTCAAGTCTTCTTCCAACAGTATCAGATGCCCCACCTGCTTTCATAGGGGTGCAAGGGGGAGAAAAGATAAATGAATCTAAGAAGACTGGTGAAGAAGTAAAGGCGAGTAAAGAAGATTCGAAGGTGGTGGGAAAAGTGTTTTCTTCGAAGATCCCAACTACAAAGCCTGTTATTGTATCTGCTGATTCAGTTACTTCAACTGTGGTCACAACGGTTCCAATGACCAGATCAGTTATTAAAGGTGTTGTGATTGGAGAAGCTGCTGGAAGTGCTTCGAAAACAAAGATTGTGGTGGGAGAGTTTGAGTCTAAAGATAAAGGTAAAGCCAAGATCATAGAAAATACTAAGGAAGAAAAGAAGGCTGAAGTGGATGCGGAGTGTGGGTTTGGAAAAAGGAGATCCTTCGAAGCAATACAACTATGAAACAATTGAGGCAAAAGTCATGTTTGATCATATGTATTCATTCGAAAAGGTGCCAAAACAGAGTTATGTGGTTACAAACACTGATGTAAGTCAGCTTGACTTTCCTATAAATGAAATGATGTTCATCATGCCTCAGTTTAAAGCAGAAATTATGTGTAAAGACAAAGAAGAAGGGAAGAAGATAAAAATTCGTTTTCATTCAGTGTTGGCGAAAGCACCTAAAGAAGTCTGGTCACTGTTAAAAACCAAGAAAGTTATAAGCATCAAAAGAGACATGGTTTTCGAAAATGTTATTCAGAATCTCAAATACACAGTGATCAGATCAAATGGAAAAGTTTATGAGTTTACCATTGCTGATTTTCCGATAATGAACTTGTATGATCTTATACAAGTTGCATTAATCCTGAAAGACAAGTCATTCTCCTTTCTACAAGAAACAGAGCCAGATGTTTTCCAACTTGGAGTCAAACACATCAAGATCTTTATTGAAAATTATTTTCAGTGTCTTGCGCAAACTGATGTGGAATTGGCTACTGCGAAAGGTATTGAAATTACTGCACCAATGGCTCCTACGAAGAAACAAGCAGACCTGAAGAAATATGAAGATGGTGAAATCTGCTTAAAACCATTGGGGATTGTCTTCGCAGAAAAAGACAAAGCTGGTAGAGCAAATTGGTTCTTGTTCCAAACATGCGAAGTGGAGAGATATGCAACTTCTCAGTATACGAACTTAATTGTTCGTATGAACCAATGCAGGAAGAATAATGAAGGAGACAAGAAGGAGATTAAGAAGTTCATTGCATGGTACACAGAGATACGAAGAGTGATGATGTATTCAATTCAACTGCTTACAAGTTGAAGACTTCGACTTTGATTACAAAGGGATGATTGTAAGGGTAAATAGAGTTGTAATCAGTCGAAGGGTTTCATGTCTTCGAATGTACTGAGTCTTCGTATCTTATGTAATCTATTTTACTAGGGCATTGTATTCAAAGCTTAATGCATAATCCTTAGTATATTTTTGTACGCTTTCCTCTCCTATAAATAGGAGTGTTTACTAGAGTCATGTAGGGGAGTCTCTACAGTATTATCATTTGTACTCTGTAAAACTTGAGAGCGTAATAGAGCTGAAACAAGATCATATTTACATCTGTGTTCAAATCTCACAATCCTACTTTGATCATTAAACTCTGATTCATTTTATATACGATTCATTGTTTCATCAACTACTTTTCATATACAGTAGAAAATTAAGGATTTTCTGGAACAGTTTACACATTCATAGAACAGAAAACATACTTTCAAACATAAATACTTATGCACTCACTTAACTTTATGTTGATACTCTCTTTTCAAATTACTTGTATTCTCAGGGAATTAGTAGACAGGTACTCCCCGAGCTTTTGAGAAGATGGAGCTATTTTGAGTCATGTCTTCTTCTTTTGTATAACTATTTTGGTTTCAATACACAATGATTGAACACATGTAAATATTTATACTTTTTATATACAACGGTTGTTTGTACTTTGAATACTATGATGCATATGTTTTGATACTACAAATGAAGTCATCCACCCCCGGACGTTTCCGCCGTCTGTTTTGGGGGTATGACACACAATGGCTTCCTTGGAGCTATTAGGTTCATCCAAATTTATCAGTGTACTATCCCTGATAAACGTTTCGCCTTCAGCTGTTATATGCAAACCATACAACACGGGGGGAACACTAACTCTATTGGAACGTCTTAGAGGTATGGACACGTCAATTGGTTAAACAGGAATCTCTTCCTCAGGTTGAGAGCTAGTGTTAGAGGTTCCTTCATCGCTTGACTCTTCAATCTCTTCAAGATCAATTTCCCTCCCACTGTCCTTTTGGCATATGAGTTCTCTCTCGTGGAAAAACCCTATCCTCTTAACGAAGACAACATTGTCACTTAGTCTGTAGAAGAAATATCCAAAAGATTTTCTGCAGGTAGCTGATGAAAATACACCGCTCACTGCGAGCTTCAATCTTGTCATGAGTCTCTCGTCTTACGAAAGCCACGCAACCCCAAACCTTGATATGTGCCAACGAGGGAACCTTCCCTGTCCACATCTCATGAGGTGTTTTGGCAACCTTTTTAGTTGGAACTATATTAAGGATATGGGCAGCAGTCTCGAAGGCATACCCCCAAAATCAGATAGGTAACGAAGCTCGACTCATCATGGAATGAACCATGTCCAACAAGGTTTTATTGCGCCTCTCAGCCACAACATTAATTTGTGGTGTCCTAGGTGGCGTCAATTGTGAAACAATTCCACATTCCTTAAGATAGTCGTGGAACTCGATACTAAGATACTCACCACCCCTATCGAATCTGAGCATCTTTAACTTCCTGCCCAATTGATTCTCCACTTCTTGCTTAAACTCTTTGAACTTTTCAATGGTTTCCGACTTGTGCTTGATTAAGTAGATATACCCATATCTGCTATAATTGTTGGTGAACGTAACATAGAAGCGGTTAGCATCCCTTGTGGTGGATCTGAAGGGCCCACACACATCGGTGTGTATGAGATCCAACAATCCCTCACCTCTTTCACAAGTACCAGTGAAAGGTGATTTAGTCATCTTTCCAAGCAAGCAAGATTCACAAGTGTCATCCGTCCTTAGGTCAAATGACTCCAACACTCCATCCTTCTGGAGTTGGGCTATGTGCTTCTTGTTGACATGTCCAAGACGACAATGCCAAAAGCATGCCTTGTCTAAACCATTAGACGAATCGATATGCAACACATTATTCGCTAAGTTGTCTACAACCATCATAGATTCATATACACCATTACAATGTAATGCTTCAAAATATAAAGTACCATTATAGAAAGCATTTATAGAACCAATTTCATTATTGAACGAAAATCTAAAACCTTGTTTGTACAAACCATGAAAAGAAATAATATTCCTCGTCATTTCTGACGAGTAGAAACAATCATTCAACTCTAAACCTAACCCACTACTAAGCACTAAAGAGTAAATCCTGATCTTGGTGACAGTCGACGATTTCCTATTCCCCATTATCAACTTCATCTTCCCATGCTCCACATCCCTACTTCTTCTTAGCCCCTGCAAATCAGAACAAATGTGAAAACCACATCCTGTATCAAGGACCCAAGAACTAGCATGTGATGAGTTATTAGATTGAATAGTGTAAATACCTACGAAGGAAGGTTTTATCTTTCCATCCTTGATGTCCTGCAAGTATTTAGGGCTTCTTCGTTTCCAATGCCCTTTGTTGTAACAGTAGAAGCACTCTGCTTCCTTTCGATCGGATGAAGGAGTAGCAGAAGCACCTTTTCCTTTCGACCGACTTGAAGAATACCCATCATGAGACTTTCCCTTGTGATTCTTAGAAGGAGCTTTCCTCTTTTTCCCCTTCCCATGTCCAATAGCGAGGACTGGGGCAACAGCAGTAGGAGTGGATGCGACAGCATTGTCTTTGAGTCCACTCTCACAAGTTTTTAACAGACCTTAAAGTGTGCTCAAGGTGACTTCCTCCTTGTTCATATGATAAGTCATCTTGAACTGGTTATAGCAAGGAGGTAGAGAGTGTAGGATTATATCAATCGCTAACTATTCATCAAAAGTTGACATTCAAGTTGAGCAGACGATCCACATACCTTTGCATCCTTTGCAAGTGGCTCGTGATAGACTCTCCATCTTTCATCTTGGTCGTTATAAAAGAGGCAATGATCTCGTACCTTTCTTGACACCCACTTTGATGGTAATTTTCCATCAATTCTTGGCACATCTCGTAATGCCAGTAGTCCTCGTAGAACCGCTACAGCTCAGGAGTCATAGTGGCTACCATTATACACGGCACCTTTGTCGCGTCTTTTTCGTGAGCCCTATACTAACCTATTTCTGCAGCGGAAGCTTTAGTTTCGTCTATCTCTTTGACCTTTTCGTCGAGGATGTATTCCTTCTCCTCGTATCGGAGGTCCATGCGGATGTTGCGAATGTAATCATTGAAATTGGTCCCATCGAAAGTGACCCTCCCACAAATGTTCATAAGAGAAAAGGAGCTTGAGGGGTTGCAGTTTGAGCTAGAAGCGTTGTTTGAGCCACACATCTGAATAGAAAAGAAACAAATTTTAGATTAGATAATCAATCCTTAATATAACACCCAAATGAAATATTAAGCCTAGGACCCAACACAACATTTCACAATTCGGAAGAGGGATGTCGTAATCCAATTGCAAAATATTTGAAGGTAGGTAAATGACGATTTACCAATTTCCACCATGAAAAACAAAATGAACACTTAGGTTTAAAATGAAATGAAATTCCTAGATTCTTTTGAGATTCATTGAACTTTTCAATGGCATGTTTAATATCGATTATGCCCTTCAAGTTTGTGACTGGGATACCGAGGATCACAAACAAGGTGCGAATAAGCATGTAAATTAGCTTGGTACTCTCGTTTCATTTACCACCTAATCAATGTGTCGTTTAACCACACACACTCCATTGATCTATGATAATTCTCGAGCTACCCTTCGCCACCCTTGTTAGTCCAAGTTAGTGTGCCAGTTAACCACACACGCTCCACTAACGACTTAACTTTCATTATACTTATTAATGAGGAATCAATGTCCTATCCTACCCATTCGGCTAACGACCCTCCACTAGTCAAGAGTGCGGTGGGTAAGAGTGGATACCTAATGACGTTCATTTTACAGGTCGCTTCCTTAAACACGCCTTATATACCAGCTTCGTGAATGAGGCCTACTAACGGTAAGACTGACTCATCTTATACATATATACATATATATATATATATATATATATATATATATATATATATATATAAGTATTAAGCTTTTAATATCATAATAGTACAAGGGTTGTATTTTAAACTTTTAAAACACTAGGTTTTTTTAGAATTTAATATTTCAAATAAAAACATTTTAAGCAAATTTTAAATTCAAAAACATGATGGCAAGTTATGAAACTTTTCAAAACTTTCTAGATCAAATTTTAAAACAATTAAATTAATCATATAATTTTATCTTTATCTAAATTTGACATAATCCAATTTTATTTGGTAACATAAATGTAAATCAAATTTTACAAATAATTAATTTATCACATAATCTAGTAATTATATTAAAATTTGAGCATTATCTTTTAATGATATGAGGATATTCATTACCATATCAGAAAAATCAATTTTAATCAGTTAAAACAACTTATGGTAATTATCCTTATCTAATTTAGGCTTAAAATCCGAAAATTGTGGAGTGAGACGAGTCAACTCGGCGAGTTAGGCTTTGGACTCGTCGAGTTGCCTCAACTCATCGAGTCCCACAAAGGACTCGTCAAGTTCATCTGCCAAAGTCAAGATTTCGATTGTTTTCATCTTTGAACAATTAACCATGGCATCAAATATAACAGAAAAACACCCTAATCTCTGATTCCACTATTGGGTTTTGAGCACTACATCATTCCTATCGTGCACATGCAACCCTAATGCTTTGGATGTGACAACCCGAAAATTTCTATCTTGTAAAGTCAAGCCAATCAACCAAAAGTCAGACTCATGTCTATTGCCTTTTAGCCTTGTTAAGGGTCATTCTAATGAGATCTGAGCATAGTTCACTTAAGGATTGAGTGTTAGGAAGTATTAGCTCCAGATTAGAAGGCTGTACCCGAACCAGAAAGCCAACCACATGGGGTTTACGGCCGTAAACTCTATTCACGGCCATAAACACCCTCCTAGTCATGAACTCCTTCCATAAGGATGATATCCCTTCATTTTTCATCATTTATCACAATTTCAAGTCAAGAACTTCCATTCTCTCTCAAGTATCATCATGATATCCTCCTTGATCTTCAAAAGTGTAAGTTATTCTTCCGCTGTTTCTTGATATCCTTTTTGATCTTGTGAAACCCTTTGATTTCATCCGTGAATTCATCACTTTTGGTCTAGATCTTCAAGGTCATCATCTTTCACCAAGAACACACACTTGTTCTTGGTGGCCGTGAACTCCCTAAAGCCTTCCAAAAGTGATTATTTCTTCCATAATCTTGTTATTTATTAGAAACTATTGAAGCCTCATGAAACCAACACCTTATAAACATAGATAAAGATCCAAATGGCATCATTTTGGAGAGTTTACGGCCATGGAATCTCCCTTGGCCATAAACCCTTCTCATGATCATCTTAGGCCATGAACACCCATGGTCGTGAACATCAATGACCGTGAACACCTTGGCCGTGAACACATCTAGGCCGTAAACACACCTTCCTTTGGCCGTAAACTCCCTTTAGTCAATCACATGTGATTGTAACACTTCATTCCAAGTGTTTCCTAGTCCCTAAGGTAGTTTCCTTGCATGTTAGTTGCTTTTAAACACTAATTACATGCCAATATATTCCATTATATGTCATTTAGGACTCGTTTGTGTCTCGGGACTTCATTCGTGGAACTTCTCATCCTTACACGCATGTTCGATTGAATCACCCACATAAGGTGCGTTCATACCCCTATAATCAATCTTTTAAATATTTTAAATGCTTTTAAGGGGGGAGGGGAGAATACAAGTTGAACACAATGATAATTGTGTAAATGTTTTGTGATAAACATCAATTTAAAGGATTGCTTATGTGTTTATAAGTGATCAAATCATTTCAAAAACTCTTTTAAAGTTATGTTACTTTATTGTTTATAAAACTCCATTTTTAAAGTACAATCATAACTCAGTAGATAAATGAGTCTTTTTCAAGTAAGTAACAGTTCAAATAAACATACTAGTAAACTATAATAGGTATAGTTTAGGGGTTCAGTTCATACTATAACTAATACAAGGAGGAACATACTACACTAGAATAGAGAGAACACACTATACACTAGAACAGAGAGAACATACCATACACTATAACAAGTAGGAACATAATATACACTAGAACAGAGAGAACATACTATACACTAGAACAGGGAGGAACATACTAAAACAAGAACAAGATAACATTAATGTGAGACTACTTCACGACTTAGCAATTCATTTGTTGAAGTCGCGTTTTGTAACCAGAGTCTCCTGGAGGGAGAGCGTAATTAGTATGGTTACAACCACATCACATTATAACCTTAATTAAACAAATTGGTTTTAAGGTAGTTAGTACTTTAGTAGTCATTTTAAAAGACTACTGCATACTTTCATTTTCCCATTACATTCAAATTGTGATATTCTCACATAAAAGGTAATACAAACTATTTTCGAGTAAAGATAGTTATAAACTAGGGAAAACTTACATCATTACAAGCGACAAATAGAACAATCGAGTCTTAGTACATTCAGTTAGAAGGGGGCCTATAATGCTGACTTTATGATTCCTCGGTAGATACATCAGGGATATATATTAATCGGATCCGACAGGTAAAGAATGTGTGCCTTCCGCTTCATTTCCTGTTCCTTGTTTTGTTGTGGGCTTAGAGCATATTCACCCAGCCTACTAACTATTCGATCTTAGCTATATATATATTTTGTATACACCAAGTAATCATAAGGAGTACCAGGTATGGGTCAGGTCATACTACACTAATTCAATACACCGTTTTCTAGTACAAAACATAGTTTTCAAATAGAACATTTGGTAGACAAAACTAGAAACTTACCAGTAAAAGGGTTAATCCATTTTATTAAACTAGTATAGCTTAAAGGACCTTTAGTGGTTAATTCTATAATACCTTAGTTTATACATCAGTGTTATATCTAATTAATATCTGATAGATAGTTGGATGTGTGCTTTCCGTCTTACTTCTTGTTCCTTGTTTGGTTGTGGGCTTAGGGTAGATTCACACAATTAACTATCCGTTCGATGTTAGATTCTATATAGCTAGTATAAACTAAGTGATTATAGAAGGAGCTATTATGGTTACCAGTTTTACAAAAAGAAATAAGGGCTTTTCTTAAAGAAGGTTTTCATCAAATATAAAGGAACTATTACAGTTAACTCCGTGAGTACCAAGTGAATACACCAGGATTATATACAACGATGATCTAACAAACAATGGGATGTGTGCTTTCCACCTCATTTCATGTTCCTTGTTTGGTTGTGGGCTTAGGGCAGATTCACACAATCGATTGTTTGTTTACTTTGGATTTTATATTACTCTGGGTTTTATAGAAGGGATTGTAGAGCCATTTTTACTTATCTTTCATCATATCAGGAAATATGGGATTTTCTGGAGGAACATGCCTACTTTTACATCAAACACTTACAAACTTATACAAACACTGACACTAAAATACTTATGAACTCACCAGCTTAAATGCTGATCTACTCTTTCAAAATAACTTGTATTCTCAGGAATCCGGTAGACAGGTACGCACACTGAGATTCAGAAGATGGAGCATAGTAGCTTCATGTCTTGTTTTGTTATTTACTTTTGTAGTCTATCTTATGTGAATCACGTACTTTGTAAACACTTTCTTTCTGATGAAATGGTTGTCTGTTACTTTGATTACTATGACGCATGTCTTGTGATACTAAACATGACGTCCTCCTCCCCCGAACGTTTCAGTCGTTCCGGTTTGGGGGTGTGACAGATTGGTATCAGAGCATTGTTTATATTGAACTAAGTATATCAAGCTATAAAAGATATACAATTATAAATGCAATGGGGCCAAAGTGCTCTGGATAATAATATATTTTAAAAATATAACAATACATTATAAAAGTATACATACATGCTTATACATATATACATACTAGAACAAGTATCACAAGAAGAACAGAACATAATTATTTAAAGGTTGAACACTACGGTCAAACCTAGACAGTTATGTAATCATATCTGGGATCAATATAGCCTGATCAACTATATTCATTCGAGATGTGACCGACATGTGTTTGGGAGTGATGTGGTGTTGGAACAGTCTTAAAACTTACGTAACTCTATTCAAGGGATTGCTAGATCAGAACATAAAGTTAAAATACTATGGGAGTATTTTATGATACTATAACACGACAACAAGTTTAAAACATACCAAGTTCATTACATTGAAATACAATAGGAGTATTTTAGGCACTATAAATAACTTACGTGATAATTTAAAAGACCTTTACGGATAGCTCTATAATTTTGGAGTGTATACTTCCAAGGTTTTATATAATTGAGATTTTATAGACTTAGAGTTGTGACCTATGCTTCACTACCTGCTCCTTGTTTGGTTGTGGTTTTGGAATATGATCACTTATTCGAAGGTCTATTTATCTTAAATTATATACAACTTATATACATTGTGCATTTATAGGAGGACTCTGTAAGGATCACCCCATAATGTTTCACTTAATCTCATATATTCTTTAGACACTTCCATTCTCGCACGACAAACCCATATAGATGTAACCACATCCTCATAGCGGTCAGCAGAAGAGTCAAGGAGGAACAAAAGCAGGTTCATGAGAAGTTTTCAAAGAAGGATCAGCCGAAGTGAACAAAACGTCTTATGTGGCACACTAATAAATAATAATCTTGTTAGACTTAATGAGCTAGTGGAGACACTACTCACATTATGTGTTAGGATTATTTTCTCTTCATACAACTGGTAACAGTTATTCAATTCATAGATATTCATTTGAGGATAGCCACTTATGATTCATAAAGTTTATTTTACATAGAATCCTTTATGAATTGTTTCCAAGAACCCTATGAAAGTCAGAACCATATACACTCAGAACTAGGATAGCTTTGTCATTCAGCTTTCGGCTTATAAACCACTGCTATAGACTTATTTCCATCTCATCTTTGTATTCTTTTTAGCAAGATGCATCCACGACGATCAGCAAGACACACTACTCCGATAACTCCAACTCAAACACCACTACCTCCTCCACAATTCGATCTGACATCTCTTCAAGCTGCAGTGGCTGCGGCTGTTACGGCAGCCCTAGCTTCACTCAACATGACTGGTACTAGAAGGAGTGGGTCAGGTGTTAACTATACCCAAGATGGTAGTCATGGGTACCCTAGGGAGTGTTCGTGTAAGGACTTCATGAACAGCAAACCCAAATCCTTTAATGGAAATGGGGGAGTCATTGCTCTGATGCGATGGTTCGAGAAATCAGATTCGGTGTTCGAAATCTGTCTGTGCCCAGAAGGAAGCAAAGTAAAGTTTGCTGCCTGTACCTTCTCCAAAAGAGCTCTAACATGGTGGAATAGCCATGTTAAGTCATTGACTCTATCAGTCGCTAACTCAATAGGTTGGGAGAACCTACAGGAGTTGATGCTAGAAGAATACTGCCCGAGGGGCGAAGTTCAAAAGCTAGAACAAGAACTATGGGAGTACACCATGGTCGGCTCAGACATACTAACCTACAGTGACAGGATTAGCGACCTGGCAGCACTATGCCCCGGGATGGTTATCCCGGAAAGTAAGAAGATAGAAAGGTACATCTGGGGTTTATCTACCCCGATTCAAGGAGATGTACTCTCTTCTAACCCAACTACATTCGATAGTGCCAAACGCCTGTCTCAGCGAATCATTGACCATGGGGTTCGCCATGGCGTGGAAGTCCCCGTTCCCGAGCCATGAAACAGAGAGGACTATAAACGGAAGTCAGGGAACAAGAGGAAGAAGCGAACAACACAGGAAACCCCGCATGAGCAACAAATGGGTACTATATACGCTGCCACAACACCTGCTACTCTAGCATCTGCCATTCGATATGCTGGAACTCTCCCGAAGTGTGGAAAGTGAAACTATCACCACACCAGAGTATGTCGGGAAATGCAGTGTTTGAACTGCCACAGAAAGGGACACACAGTCCGTTTCTGCAGGGCACCGGCTCAACCGATCTCCCAAGTCCCCGAAGTTGAAGAAAACCAAGCCTACTATGGCTATGGTGAGACAGTACACTATAGGAGTGACTGCCCGATAACAAAGAACTCAGGAGCAGATGGACGAATTCTGATGATCACCGCCGGAGAATCTACCTCGGAGTCGTCAGCGAGTAGCGGTACTTGTTCGAAATTAAATAATTACTTTAAAAATTAATTTATATTTATATATGATTAAAACTTGGGGAAAACATTTAAAAGTAATTATAATAACTCACTCATTTGAACAAGTCACGGTATTCACAAGATAACTAAAAGATCCGTGAAGGGGAGCTATGGTGGCTTAGTATGTACATCAGGGTTGTGCATAGCTAAGATGTTGCAGACTTGGAGTGAGTGATTCCGTCTTATCTCTATTTCCTTGTTTGGTTGTGGATTTAGGGCAGAGTTACTCAGTCGATTGTCTTATTCATCTTAACTATACATAATTTGTACATGCCAGGCGATCATAGTGGTACCGAGGAGGATCGTTATACAAAGTACCGACACTAGTTATCAAAGCCCTTTCACTATAAGTACTCGCTCATCGCGGTACAATACGTGGAAGTGTTGACATCAAGAAGAAAACAGAAAGAACTAGAAAGTCTACACATAGTACATTGTCCAACACACTAGAGATACATCATCGTATAACAAACGTTTCCTTCAAATCGGCCTAACCTTTGCTTCTATAAAGAGTTTGTTGCTATCATTCGTCATGAATTGGCATGGTCCTCACCATACTAAGTTCACATGTTTCAAAATTCTATCGCCTTAACCATCAAATTCACGAAACCCTCATCATTCGTAACGACAACCCGACCTAGACCTCAGTTTTGTATCTTGTCTTCTAAAAACCCCGAAGTACTCATGCGAGCAATACCTTGCCCTCTGAAACCTTGACGACCGTATGTTCAGCAGACCTTCCTGAACTACCACTCGTCCAGCAGATCCAGTTCAAGCACAGAGGCTAAGGATGAATATAGCCCACCTATCACTATTAAGTGTATACGCGAGGGTGGTATGTAATTATTATTATGCATATTTAGTATGTGTGTTTCCGCCCTATCTCCTGGTCCTTGTTTGGTTGTGGACATGGGGCAAAGTCGCACATCCAACCGTCTCACTAATCTTAATTATATACGACTTGTATACACGAGGTGATGATAGATGGACCACGTATGAATCCGATCATGAGCATAAGGGAAAAGTTGCCCACGTCTACGAGTGCGTATTCTGCCATTTAGAGAAGCACAACCCCAGTAGTATTGATAGGAAAGCTAATTCCATGATGAAATTCCATCTAACAGGTAAATGATGTGACAACCCGAAAATTTCTATCTTGTAAAGTCAAGCCAATCAACCAAAAGTCATACTCATTTCTATAGCCTTTTAGCCTTGTTAAGGGTCATTCTAATGAGATCTAAGCCTAGTGCACTTAAGGATTGAGTGTTAGGAAGTATTAGCTCGAGATCAGAAGGCTGCACCCGAATCAGAAATCCAACCACATGGGGTTTACGGTCGTAAACTCTATTCACGACCGTAAACACCCTCTTAGTCGCGAACTCCTTCCATAAGGATGATATCCCTTCATTTTTCATCATTTCTCACAATTTCAAGTCAAGAACTTCCATTCTCTCTCAAGCATCATCAATGATATCCTCCTTGATCTTCAAAAGTGTAAGTTATTCTTCCGTTGTTTCTTGATATCCTTCTTGATCTTGTGAAACCCTTTGATTTCATCCATGAATTCATCACTTTTGGTATAGATCTTCAAGATCATCATCTTTCACCAAGAACACCAAGAACACACACTTGTTCTTGCTGGCCGTGAACTCCCTAAAGCCTTCCAAAAGTGAGTATGTCTTCCATAATCTTGTTATTTATTAAAAATTATTGAAGCCTCATGAAACCAACACCTTATAAACATAGATAAAGATCCAAATGGCATCATTTTGGAGAGTTTACGGCCATGCAATCTCCCTTGGCCGTAAACCCTTCTGAAGATCATCTTAGGTCGTGAACACCCATGGTCGTGAACATCAATGACCGTGAACACCTTGGCAGTGAACATCAATGACCGAGAACACCTTGGCCGTGAACACATCTAGGTCGTAAACACACCTTCCTTTGGTCGTAAACTCCCTTTAGTCAATCACATGTGATTGTAACACTTCATTCCAAGTGTTTCCTAGTCCCTAAGGTAGTTTCCTTGCATGTTAGTTGCTTTTAAACACTAATTACATGCCAATATATGCCATTATATGCAATTTAGGACTCGTTTGTGTCTCGGGACTTCATTCGTGGAACTTCTCATCCTTACGCGCATATTCGATTGAATCACCCACATAAGGTGAGTTCATACCCCTCTAATCAATCTTTTAAATGTTTTAAATGCTTTTAAGGGGAGGAATACAAGTTGAACACAATGATAATTGTGTAAATGTTTTGTTATAAACATCATTTTAAAGGATTGCTTATGTGTTTATAAGTGATCAAATCTTTTCAATAGCCATAAGAACATCCTATGTACTCATGCAAATCCTAATGCTTGGATCTAGGTTTATCTATTGTACATGCATTCATCCAAGACTTTAAAACCCTAGATCTAGCATACAATAATGATATTAACATATGAATTAGGGTTTAGGTCTTACCTTGATTGTTATGTAGGAATAACAATCTCAATTCCTCCTTGTAATTGGCTTCTGAAAGCTTAGTGTCACAAATGCTACACCTCTAATGGCTCACAAACACCAAGAGCAAGAGGATGAAGAAGGAGAAGAGGAGAGGCACTCAAAAACGTCTAGAAACCCTAAGGAAACTCTTATCCACGTTTTTGGTGCCCTAGGGGTCCTTAAATAGTGAGGCTATTAGGGTTATCTAACAAGGAAACCCTAATTTGACTGCTTAGGCCCTAAGCAGCCCATGGACTCCCTCCTTAGAGGCCTTGGACGATTTCTAATAGGTTTCCCCATAGAATTCGTCCACTCCTCTAATATGGAGTCCATTAGCCCAATATTCAACTATCACATAACTGATAGTTCTAGTCCCCTAAGTTTAATTAATCTCTTTTAGCCACAAAATTAATTCTTAATTAATTATTGACTAATATTAATTAAACAATATGATTTCTCCTTTAATATATTATTCTCATAATATATTAATAAATCATATTTAATCCTCCCTCTCCATAATTCATCCTATCAAGTTGCTTTGGTGAAGGCAACCCAACAGGACCATGCACCATCGGGTCAAGTACACACCAAAATAGTTATGGACTTAGACACTAATCCAACAACTTTATAGTTTATAAAACTCCGTTTTTAAAGTACAATCATAACTCAGTAGATAAATGAGTTTTTTCAAGTCAGTAATAGTTCAAGTAAACATACTAGTAAACTATAATATGTATAGTTTAGGGGTTCAGTTTATACTATAACTAATACAAGGAGGAACATACTACACTAGAACGGAGAGAACACACTATACACTAGAACATACTATACACTATAACAAGTAGGAACATACTATACACTAGAACAGAGAGAACATACTATACACTAGAATAGGGAGGAGCATACTAAAACAAGAACAAGATAAAATTAATGCGAGACTACTTCACGGCTTAGCAATTCGTTTGTTGAAGTCGCGTTTTGTAACCAGAGTCTCCTGGAGGGAGAGCATAATTAGTATGGTTACAACCACATCACATTATAACCTTAATTAAACAAACTGGTTTTAAGGTCGTCAGTACTTCAGTAGTCATTTTAAAAGACTACTACATACTTTCATTTGCCCATTACATTCAAATTGTGATATTCTCACATAAAAGGTAATACAAACTATTTTCGAGTAAACATAGTTATAAACTAGGGAAAACTTACATCAGTACAAGCAACAAACAGAACAGTCGAGTCTTAATACATTCAGTTAAAAGGGGGCCTATAATGCTAACTTTATGATTCCTCGGTAGATACATCAGGGATATATATTAATTGGATCCGACAGGTAGTATGATGTGTGCCTTCCGCTTCATTTCATGTTCCTTGTTTGGTTGTGGGATTAGAGCAGATTCACCCAGCCTATTATCTATTCGATCTTAGCTATATATATATATATATATATATATATATATATATATATATATATATATATATATATATATATATATATATATATATATATATTGTATAGTAATAATAAGGAGTACCAGGTATGGGTCAGGTCATAGTACACTTATTCAATACCACCATTTTTTAGTACAAAACATACTTTTAAAATAGAACATTTGGTAGACAAAACTAGAAACTTACCAGTAAAAGGGTTTAATCCATTTTATTAATCCAGTATAACTTAAAGGACCTTTAGTGGTTAATTCTATAATACCTTATTTTATACATCAGGGTTATATCTAATTAATATCTGATAGATAGTTGGATGTGTGCTTTCCCCTTTACTTCCCGTTCCTTGTTTGGTTGTGGACTTAGGGCAGATTCACACAATTAACTCTCCGTTTGATATTAGATTATATATAGCTAGTATAAACTAAGTGATTATAAAAGGAGCTATTGTGGTTACCATTTTTACTAAAGGAAATAAGGGTTTTTTCCTAAAGAAGGTTTTCATCAAATATAAAGGAACTATTACAGTTAACTCCGTGAGTACCAAGTGAATACACCAGGGTTATATACAACGATGATCTAACAAACAATGGGATGTGTGCTTTCCGCCTCATTTGTTGTTCCTTGTTTGGTTCTGGGCTTAGGGCAGATTCACACAATCAATTGTTTGTTTACTCTGGGTTTCATATAACTTGTATGCATTTAGTACTCATAGAAGGGATTATAAAGTCATTTTTACTTATCTTTCATCATATCAGGAAATATAGGATTTTCTGGAGGAACAGGCGAACTTTTACATCAAACACTTACAAACTTATACAAACAATGACACTAAAATACTTATGAACTCACCAGCTTAAATGCTAATCTACTCTTTCAAAAATAACTTGTATTCTTAGGAATCCGGTAGACAGGTACGCACACTGAGATTCAGAAGATGGAGCATAGTAGCTTCATGTCTTGTTTTGTTATTTACTTTTGTAGTCTATCTTATATGAATCACGTACTTTGTAAACACTTTCTTTCTAATGAAATGGTTGTTTGTTACTTTGATTACTATGACGCATGTCTTGTGATACTAAACATGACGTCCTCCTCCCCCGAACGTTTCAGCCGTTCTGGTTTGGGGTGTGACATTGGATCTAGGTTTTTCTCAACTTATACATGCAATTATAATTATCCAAAGCATGAACCCTAACTAGCAGACAATTTTCGAGATTTATAAGATAAGAATAGTTTGAAGAATACATTTTTACTTGTAGCTTGCAGATCTTGACCTTCAAGAGCTTAGTGCCTCAATTGTTGCACCTCTAGTGAGTGACAAACTCCAAGTAGCAATTGGAAGAATATGTGAGAGGTTTGGAGGCTCTAAAAATTGGCTAGCATTTCCTCTAAGGATCAAGTGGCCGATTTCAGAGATCGAAGGGGTTCCTTATATAGCTGAGCTGCTAGGGTTTCAGGTAAAACCCTAATCTGATTGCTTAAGCCTTAAGCAGTCTAGTAGATCCTTCTAGAAGGCCTCTTAGGACGAAATCTATGTGGGCTACACATAGAATTTCGTCCACCCCTTTCTAGGGATCCACAATCCCAACTAGCAACTATCAGATAATTGCAATACTAGTCCCCGTAATTTAATCAGTCTCTTTTGATCACCAAATTCATTCTCAATTAATTTATGATCAATACTAATTAAATAAGATGATTTCTCAATTAATATATTATTCTTATAATATATTAATAAATTACAATTAACCTCTTTCTCCATAATTCATCTTATCTAATTGTTATGGTGAAGGCAACCCAAAAGGACCATGCTACTATCAGGTCAAGTACATACCAATTATAGTTCTAGGCTTAGACACCTAATCCAACAATTACAACTGATGATGGAGATGTCGTTACAGTCGAAACAATGGAAGACCTTGGTGGTGGTACAGAACAAGAAAATGCAGCCAACAATGAAGAAGATATTCCATTTACTAAAAGAAAATGGAAAAATACTTCATAAGTTTGGGAACATTTTCATTATATTAAGTTGGAGGATGGAACAGAAATGTGTGAATGCATTCATTGTTAATAAAAAATAAAGAAACTTAAAAAAGGAAAAACCACACCGTTGCTTAGGCATGTTGTGAAATATTGCCCAGTTTTGAAAAAAAACAAGAAGTAAAAGGCCTGTTAAATTTAAAGATGTTTCCATGAAAGTCTGATACTTCGTCAATTGTTAGAACTTGGAATTGATAATGCTAGGATGAGAGAGGTTATTTCTCATATGCTTATGGTCCACGAGTTTCCTTTTAACTTTGTTGAGTGTGATGTGTTTAATGTGGTTATGAAAGAAGTTAATCCCGCATTTAACTAGATATCACGTGCATCAATTAGAGAATACTATTTTGTATATTTATGGAATTGAAAAAAATATAGTTCAAAAGTGTTGAATAATGTCAACCGAGTGAGCATCACTACTAATATGTGGACAGCATGTCAACATATGTATTACATGGTAGTGTAATGTCATTTTATAGATTCTGATTTTAAGCTTCATAAAAATATCACGAGTTTTGTTGATGTGCCTCCACCATGTTCAGGAGTATGTATTTATGATTCTCTCTTTAAGTTTGTAAAATATTGGACTATTTAAACAACATTTGCTACTTTAATGGTGGACAATGCTAGAACTAATGATGTAGTGGCTAGCAAGTTGAGGTAGAACTTAAATTTTCAAGAAAAACTTGTTCTTGGTAGAATGTTATTCCATATACGATGTTGTGGGCATATACTCAATTTGCTGGATGAGCAACATCACAGATACTGTCAAAAAACGAGTCAAGGTCTTCATTCGACAAGAGGTTATCATTGCCTCCAAAATTCAAAGAAATGTCATCCTTGTCATAACCTGAAAGATCAATATCATTAAACGAATCATCATCATCTCCTTCATTTTCAATTGCATCCTCCATCGTTCCCTCATTGTAGTCACTCTCAACATGCACAGATTGCAAGTTATGCTCTTCAGCCACTATAGAAACACGTGTAACTACATTATCTTCGTGATCTGATACAGGAATAACATCTTCTTCGGAAATGACATCGTCTTCATAAATTACGCGGTCTGAAGACTCATGAGACTCAGATGCCTCGCTTGAATCGGCAAACATACCAAACTTCACTAAGGGATACTTTCCTTGAAAAGTAACTTTTTATCTTCGCTTTTGCTTGATTAGCCCATAGTGTTTGGCCCAAGAGACTTCATGTCAAGTGTTTCTCCTTCTTTAACCATCACAGTAAATTGCTCGTTGATGAAAACTTGAATAAACCTTGGATACATCAAGAACTTGTCCCTTGTTTTTCCTTTGATGTTTACAATCAGCTCGTCAAGGATGAACTTGGAGAAGTTGAAATTCAGTCCCACAGCAAGTGAAACGATGGCAACTGTATTCCTTAAAGAAATTCCATCCGCGCCAGATTTTTTTCCTGATATGCAGCTCACAAAGACATGAGCTAAGAACCTCCAGTAAGATGGTAGCAGCTTCTTCACTGTCGAAGGAAATTCGCCTTCATAGCCCATCTTGTTGAGAAGTTCCTGAACTTGATCGGTTTCAATCTCAGTAGGGAAGGTAGATTGATCGTCGATTTTCAGAACGTTCCTGATGAATTTTTCTGTTATGATGATTTTGCAACCCTTTACAGTAGCTTCAACAGATACAGATCCATCTTCTCCTTTCTTTATGTCAGCTGACCTCCAGAATTCTTTGATTATGCCTTGATAATTGTTGGATTCACAGTAAGAGCAGTGGTCAGGCAACATTCCCTTAATCCATGTATCATTGACTTGAACTCTCCATGAGCAACAGGAGGATCAGCCAAAAGAATTGCCAAGTTGTGACTGTTAGCGAATTTTAGATCTGTCATTTCAACCTGCATAAACCAAGCCAAGTGAGAAAACAATGTATTTAAACATTTAAAATTTTAGTTTTACTCTTGAAACAGTGTAATTAGACTCTTAAATGAAACATATGATGAAAAATCAAATTTTGTTGACCAAAACTGAGTTTACGGTCAAGTGGAGTTCACGGCCGTAAACAGTCAATGATCGTGAATAGCCCATTGACCGTAAACAGTCATGACCGTAAACAGCCCATTGACCGTAAACAGTCAACGACCGTAAACTCATGGCCGTAAGCTCCTGGCCGTAATCTCTGGCCGTAAGCTCTGGCCGTAAGCTCTGGTCGTAAGCTCATGGTCGTAAACTCTGGCCGTAAGCTCATGGCCGTAAACTCCAACAGTTCGATTTTCGTCGATTACACCCTCAATACAGGTCAATTTGATGCGCGAATAGCCTATTAAGGATCGAAATTAGCATACCTTCAGATTCAAACGATCAATTTCACGAAAAATCACGAAACTTTTTTAGAGAGAGAGAGAAAAAAAAAAAAGAGGGTTTACGGCCAAGAGAAGCAAAATGAAGAGATAAAGAGTTTTCGGCTGGAACTGAAACCTTCTATACTCGGTCCAAAATCTATGGGCTACAATCCACAATGCATAAAAATAAAGCCCAATAAAAATTTAAACGCTTTTAAAAATAATGCATTTTGAGGACAAAAAATAAAAATAAATAAAATAAAATAAAATAAAATAAAATAAAATGAAACAAATTTTAAAAATCAAACTAAAATATTATTATTTGAAAATTGAAAATAAAATAAAATAAAAATAAAAATAAAAATAAAAATAAAAATAAAAAATAAAATTGAAAAATGAATTAACACTAATTTCACCTCAACTAACGCTAATAATATTTTTGTGATATTGGGATCAAAGTTGTTAGACAGCCTTAATCCACTTATCGGTACTTCTACCTTCATGTTCATGTCTGGTCGATCGCTGGTATTGTGGTCCACTTAAGCACGAAAAATTGTGACAAATTTTTTGAATATGCTATAAGTGACAAGACATTTTGATCCTATCTTCCTAGATAAACTTCCTAAGGACCATTCAGCTGACGACGACCAAGGATATTGTTGTCCACCTAAATTGAGCAGCGAGATCTACAGACAACCTATAAATGGTCAATTTTATATGTACTAGAACGTGTTTCCCACTTCCTGATATACCCCAATAATCAAGGACTTCCAGAATACTCCTTACTTCAGATGAGCAGACAATTATTAAGGAAGAAGTCAGATTTAGAATGCATATGTTGTACACTCAGGTCGTATCTCTTCCAATCACGCAGAGAGTGAAACATATGACTAACTAGAGTTTAGAGGGATTGAGAAGTAGAAGGTTACATATGCTATGTACCAGGTCGGATTGTTAATCACACAAAGGAAACAACATATGGCTAATAGGTAGGAAGAATATCATAGAAGAAGATGCAGAGAGACAGAGTTGCATATGTTGCAGTCTAGGTCGGATCTTTCGATCACACAGAGGAGGTAACATATGACTGACAGTAAGAAAGAAAGAAAATAAATTTCTACAGAACTAATTTATCGGAATTCCCCAGTTGCCCCGTCAATACCGGAACTAAGGACAAAGTCCCCACATCGAGGAAAAGTTAATCCACAGTTCTAGATACAGATCATTTAATGTATCCGCATATTCTCATGTATATCTCTCTGCTCAACCTACCCAAGCGTCGTATTGTCAGGCTAAATGGAACTATCTAGGTCAAGATTTGTCAGGTCTCTAAATTCCTTAAGTTCATCTGATCACAGTCCAGTCCATTTTAAAAACTTTCGTGCCTACCAGCGCATCGAACACAGAGCTTAGACAATTCAACTTTGGTACCTTACACAGATTCAGATTGCATGTTATCACATGATCATATTACTTCCCAACACATCACCTACAAAGAAAAACTATTAGCAACATATTTTTAATTTTCTGATTTTCTAATGTTTTTGGATTTTTCATATTTTCTGAAAAAGAAATAAAGCCGAAATAACACTATTTTTTGGATTTTGAATTTTTATATTTTTGTTTGGTTTTTGTTTATTTCTCCCCCTAAATTTGTGCATGGGAGAGAATGAAATTAAAATGCGCAAATTTAAACTAAACTAAAGCAAAAATTAGTCCTCAAAACGTATCATTTTCAAAAAGCTCACAAGCACATCGAATCGAGCTTTGTTAAACGGCTTTGTGAACAGATCCACCACATTATTAGAAGTGGGAACCTATTCCAGCCGAATGAGCGAATGCTCAAAACAATCTCTGATGAAATGAATTTTGATATCAATGTGCTTGGTTTTTGAATGTTGGACTGGATTTTTAGCAATCTGAATTGCAGCCTCATTATCACAAAAAATTGGGGTTTCTAGATAGTTCAAACCGTAATCCAACAGCTGATGTTGGATCCAGATAACTTCAGAACAACAAGAAGAGGCAGCAACATATTCCACTTCTCCTGTTGAGGTTGAGACGGTGTGTTGTTTCTTGCACTGCCACGACACCAGACGATCACCGAGAAATTGACATCCTCCTGAAGTAGATTTCCTGTCAAGCTCACAACCTCCATAATTACTGTCAGCAAAAGCATATAAATCATATTCAGAATTTTTCGGACACCAAAGACCCAATTTTGGGTTTCCTTTGAGATACCGAAAGATTCTTTTGACAGCAATAAGATGTGAAAGTTTAGGATTGGCCTGATATCGAGCGCATTGACATACTGCAAACATGATGTCTGGTCTGCTTGCAGTTAGATACATCAACGATCCGATCATCGATCTGTAGTCGGTCTGATCTACGGGTTCGCCATCAGTATCCAGAGTCAGCAGGGGCCTTTCGGCCATCGGTGTCAATGCAGGTTTAGCGTCTCGGAACCCGAACTTTTCTAGAATATCCTCCACATACTTGGCTTGATGGAGCAGGATTCCGGTTGACTTCAGTTGGACCTAAAGCCCTAAAAACATGATCATTTCACCCAACGAACTCATCTCAAACCTCTTTTTCATAACGCCTTCAAACTCCTTGCATAGTTGCGGACTTGTAGACCCGAAGATAATGTCGTCAACATAGATCTGAACTAGAATCTGATCATTACCCACATGCTTGATGAACAATGGTTGATCGATAGTGCCACGAGAATATCCATGCTCGAGCAAGTGCTTTGTGAGAGTTGCATACCACGCTCGAGGAGCTTGATATAACCCATACAACGCCTTGTCCAACTTGTAGACGTGACTGGGAAACTTTGAGTTACCAAACCCAGGGGGTTGATCAATGTACATTTCTTCTTTCACCTTGCCATACAAGAAGGCTGTCTTGACATCCATCTGGTAAACCGTGAAGTTCATGTAGGAAGCGTATGCAAGGAAGATACGCATAGCCTCCAAGCGAGCCACCGGAGCATAAACCTCGGTGTAGTCAAGACCCTAGATCTGTCTAAACCCACGAACCACCAATCTCGCCTTCTTTCACACTATGACTCCGAAATCATCCTGCTTATTGCGATATACCCAGCGTGTGTCAAGAGACTTTTTACCCTTAGGTAGTTCAACCAGCGTCCAAACCCCGAGCTTTTCAAATTGATTTAATTCTTCGTGCATTGCATCTACCCAGCTGGGCTCATTCAAATCCATTTCAACATTCTTTGGCTCAATTTGAGAGATAAAGCAAGAATAGAGACATATATTAACATCTCCACTCTGACTTCTTGTTCTAACACCATCACCCAGCTGGCCAATGACATTTTCGATCGGATGATCGCGTTGAAGACGAGAAGGTATCTCCTGGCTGATGTCATTGATTGAAACGAGAAGATTGTGAATGTTGATAACTCCATCATTTGTCGAATGATTCATTTCAGATGAACCTGTCTCGTTAGAAGTATCTGCCACAAACTCATTAGCAATTTGCTCAGGAAAGAGAAGTTCCATAAAAGTTTGAGTAGCAGCGGAAGCATCTCTGGACATGAACTCTCTTTCAATAGGAGTAAGAGGTGTGGCATCAGCATCTGGAGCGTGTTGGTGACTTGGAGATTCTGGACAAGTAATTGGAACAGATGACTCCACCGTAGGAATTTCAGAAGGCACTATCGGTGGTCTGTAAATAACTTCTTCGTCTTCTTCTTCAAGTACAGTCTTCGAACCAAAAGTAGAACCAGACAAACTATCTGAACACACATTGAACGATTTGAACAAAGATGTGCAATCAAACAGCCAATCAGGACCCACTCTAGCATCCATTTCATTCTCCTCCAACCAGCGCACATCGAAGCATTCTACGATTTGCTTTGTTCTTTTGTTGTAGACCATGTACGCAGTGCGAGCAGCATACCCCACAAAATAGCAGTCATCAGCTTTGGCATTGAACTTCGGGTTGGACTCCAGGTGAAGAAGGGTACAAGGGAGACAAATATGCGGAAGTGACAGATAGATGGCTTGTGACCATATAGAATTTCGTACGGAGTCTTCATCTGAGCTTTGTTGATCAGAACACGATTTTGAACATAACATGCTGTGTTGATCGCCTCAGCCCAAAAGAAAACTGGCAACTTTGAGTCACACAGCATCGTCCTTGCAGCGTCTTACAATGTTCGATTCCTCCGTTCAGCAACACCATTTTGTTGAGGCGTGTGAATGGAACTATATTGACACACGATTCCCTTTTCTGCGCAAAAGTGATCAAGAACCGCATTCTTGAATTTTGTTCCATTATCAGTTCGAAGCGCCTTCACCCGGTTATTGGTTTGGTTCTCTATCATTACGATGAACTTCTTAATCAGATCAGATACCCCAGCTTTGTTGGATAAGAAGAAGACCCACGTGAAATGCGAGAAGTCATCGATCATAACTAGACAGTATGAATTTCTGTTGATGCTTAGGACATTGACCGGACCAAATAAATCCATGTGGAATAATTGGAGCACCTGGCTGATTGAATTGACCTGTTTTGGCAGGTGTGGTTTTTTGTGATGCTTTCCCTGGGCACATGACACACACTTTTCAAATGTTATGAAGTCTCTGACAGGTAGGCCACGCACCATTTCATTTTTAGCAAGACGATTCAGATTCTTAGCGTTCGCATGACCGAGTCGTCGGTGCCACAGCATAGCATTTTGTTCTGAGACTTTTGCAAAGAGGCAGGTGACTTGTTGAGGAATGTTGCTATTCATGTCGATGATGTATGCATTTCCATCCCGCTTTGATTTAACAAGAATCCACTCATCCGGGATGACAATGCCTGGCTTCAGAATCATACATTCTTTATCAGTGAAATGAGTTGAATAACCCTTGTCACAAATCTGGGAGACGCTCAACAGGCTATGCTTTAACTCGGGAGCATAGTTGACGTTCTCGAAACTTAGCACTCCATTTGACACAGTTCCTTTCTGAGTAATTTTTCCGCATTCTCTGCCCACAAAGGAAACGAATCCCCCATTAAAAGTATGAATGTCGTTCAACTGGGAGACGTCTCATGTCATATGCCGGGAGCAGCCGTTGTCGACATACCAAGGTCTGACGACATTCCTCCGCAACTGTCCCTGCAAAATGAGACGGGATCATTTAGATCTTTGGACCCAGGTCATTACTTTCCTGGGTTGACCCTTTGCGATCACAAACTTATCTTTTGAACTTTTTGATTTTGAATCTGTTGGATTAATGTCTAAGTCCATAACTATAATTGGTAAGACTTGACCCGACCCGGCATGGTCCATTTGGGTTGCATGGCATCATGCATTTGGATAGACTATAATGAGAGAAATAACACTTAAGGTTGGTTAATATATTATAAGTTCTAATATATTAATAAGGTTATTTAATTAGTATTGATCAAGAATTAATTTGGAATTAATTAAGTGATCAAAAGGAGACTAATTAAATATATGGGTTGATTATGTAAATCATTCATTCTTATATATGTGGGCTTGTGATCCAAGATTCCTTATGTTGGACTAAGTCCATGGGGTGACCCATGGATACTCCATGGAGGTTAAAATCCATGGAGCATAAGGAATGGGTAAAGTTATGAGTTACATGGTATAACCCTAATAGCCACCATATAAAAGAATCCCATGGCTCAAGAAATCGTGCACTAATGTGTGAGTGTGAGGGCTAGACGATTTCAAGGAGTGTTCAAATTTCTCTCAAGTTATTCCAAGTGTATTTGGTGTTGTGTGAACCATTTGAGGTGTCACACTTGGGCACTAGGCACTCAAGCTTCATGAAGAAATTCTACATCAAAGAGGTATGTATTCTATCTTGTTATATTTATTATTTTGTATGCTAGATTAGGATAATACCTTGGATGTTCATAATTGTATGTGTAATAGAGAAAACATAGATCCAAGGTATTTAGGGTTGCATGTACACTTAGGAGTGTTAGAATGCTCATAACCCAACAGTGGTATTAGAGCCTAGGCTTGTTTTCTTGTTATACTTGCAAAAGTAGCTGAAAAATCGAGTTGGATGCATATATTCGATTGTTTTGGCTGGAATTGGACTAGGAACATTACCCTAAGATGTTTTTGGACTTATAAACTTGTTTTTGATGTGGTAATGTTCATGCTAATCCAATTTCTAAGATAATTGTCATAATTTCAAGATTTGTATTAGTTTGTATGTTCATGCTAATTTCTTGAAGATTGATTATTTGAATTATTTTGTTCTTATGAGGTTCTTAGATTAATAGAAAAGTTGTGTGAAATAGTTGTTTTCAATCCATTTTAATCTAAGAGTTGATTCCAAAGTGTGTTTTTGTAACTTGTCCTCAAGTTATATGAAAAGTCACATTTAAGAATCATAAAACTCATAAAAGTTGGCAAAGGTTACAAAATGAAGAGTCTAGTTCTAATTAAATGGTTTTATGACTCCATAACTTGTCCTCAAGTTATGGAGGTTCAAGAGTCTCTTCATTAAATTAAAAAAAAAGTGTAACCTTAATTAGTTCCATAAGTTACAATAAAAAAAAGTTATTTTTTTTATTAATTAGTTTAAAGTCTTCCATAACTTGTCCTCAAGTTATGGAACTTGAAGAGTTTTTTTTTTTAATTAAAACTACTTTAAACTCATAAGTTATGGAATTAATTAGTTTTGAATAGTTTCAAAACTTACCCTCAAGTTTTGGAATTTGAAAAGTTTTCACTTATGAGTACTTTAATTCCAAGTTAGCCCTTAGAATATTAAAAGTTAAAATTCAACCCTTATACTTTATAATATTATAAGTTAATAATATTTATATATATGTATAAGAGTAAAGTCAGTCTTACCGTTAGTAGGCCTCATTCACGAAGCCGGTCTATAAGGGGGGTATAAGGTTACTGCCTATAAAATGGCAGTTTAATGGGTGTCCACTCTCACCCACCGTTTCCTTGACTGGTGGAGGGTCGTTAGCCGAACGGGTAGGACAAGGACTATAATTCTCCTTTCATTAAAAGTATTAATGATAAATACTAAGTAACTAAACTCTTATTAATACCCAATCTTAGTTACTTAGGAAAATGTGAATTTGGTGCTAACCCATGAAATTACACTTTGCACTTTGCTTAAGTCGTTAGTGGAGCGTGTGTGGTTAACCGGCACACTAACCTGGACTTAACAAGGTAGGCAAAGGGGAAGTTAATATTTATCATAGTATCGGTGGAGCGTGTGTGGTTAACCGGCACACTGATTAAGGGGTAAATATTAAGGGTACCAAGTATATTTGCATGGTTATTCACACCTTGTTTTGTGATCCTCGGCATCCCAGTCACAAAACCTGAAGGGCACACTCGAGATTGAAACATGCCTTTGAACAGTTCAATGAATCTCAAAGATCTAGGACTTTCAAATCCAATTAAAACCTAATAAATTATTTCGTTTTTCATGGTGGAAATTGGTGAATCGTCATTCACCTACCTTCAAATATTTTATAGCTTGGATTACGGCATCCCTCTTCTAAGCTATAAAATAGTTTGTTGGGTCCTAGCCTTAATATTTCATATTGGGTGTCATATTAAGGACTTTAAATCAACTATCTTGACTATCTCCCATAAAGATGTCTGGTCTAGACATTTATGATCTTCCCAAATCTCTTGAAACAAGCTTTCCTAAATGAAGATGATGTCCCATGGATATCATACTTCTTTCACCTCCTCCAATTATTCTCCCTAACCCACAAGTTCCTAAAAAGTTTAAGGTCACTCAAGCCCTATTGGCAAGGCAAGGTCTACGTGTGATCACATCTTGGAGATGTAGTCACATATTGACAAGCCGGGAGAGTTGGGTGTCAAAGTCTTGAGAAAGTTGGTGGCTCAACTACTTTCTAAGTCACATAGTGAGTTCTTTTGGGAATCCTATGAAACAGACTAAGACAAGACCCTTAATGATCTTATCTATTTGCTAAGATCAACTTCCTAAAACGCTATGGACATTGACAATGATGACATTGGATATCCAGTAAAGCTCTCTCTTCCCAATGGAAAGAGATCGGCCATAGTCAACTCGGTTGACCCAATGGTAAAGAGAGAGGCGAAGTCTGAGATAGTCCCATTATCAAGGGTCCATAGGTAACTATTGCCAAAGGAAGGGGCATTGGTTACGAAGCTGCCAAATTTACCTAAGGATGTTAAAGTCAATAAGTTTGGCTCTACTTCAGGTAAAGTCCATTGTCTAACTCTATTAAGTACATGCTGATTCTGATCGCGAAGATGGATTTCAATCGCATCGTTCGGTGATCAGAATTTTGGGATATTACTTAAGAGTTATGATATTTATATTGCTTAGGAATAGATAACAACAAGGTTTTCATATGGATTGTAAGGATAAGTTTTTCCGCAAAGTTTTAAAATAAAAGAAAAAGGTTTTGATTTTATTTATTTTAAGTATCCTTACAATGGCAGTTGTGAAAAGTTGTTGCTTATAAGATTCCATTGATAGCAATATTAGAAAAATGGATTTTATTCTTTCGGTTGTGGTAGTGTCTAATATTACCAAATAAGGATAGATTCTCATCACCTAAGGTTCAATTAGACCGAAACTTGGAATCATGCAAGTTTTATAGTATGATGAATGAGAACTTTCAGCTTGGAAAATTAAGACTAATTCCTTATGTGAATAAGGAAAGGACTAAGGGATCGAGTACACATTCTTGTGCACTGGTCAAGTCAACCACAAAAGATCAAGAAGACTATTCGTCATGATTTACTTAAGTTCAATAAATATGGTTATACTTATAAGTTTAAGTATAAGTCTGTAGCATTGGAGAAGTTTCAATGTGAGACAGAACGAATAAGAAGAATCAAAGTATGGCAGTGTGACAACCCGAAATTTCTATTCTGTACAACATGTCAATTCAATAGAAGTCAAATCAGTTACAGTTAAATTTTCAGACTTTTTGGATTAAGTTTGAGTATTTTAGGATTTACACTTTAGGAGATACCAGGAGAGAGGATGCCCTAGGGTTATAGTGCAACACTGTTATTCCTAAACTTCAAGAAATTGGAGTTTACTGCCGGAATAAAATATTTTCAGCCAAAAACCCATAAATTTGGAGTATATATATGACACTTAGTCATTTTATGTCATTTTTCCAAATTCTCAAGAACAAAAGCAAATCCTCTCAAGTATCATCCCGGGATTTATTCCAAATCTCGATCTAGTAAGTGTTTCTAGCTATTTCAAGTTAGTATATCCCTTAATCTAGTGTTTTAACACTCTTCTAACCGTGAAATCATTCCAAAAGGTTGATTCTTCCATTTTCACCAAGAACACCAAGAACACACACTAGTGTTCTCGGCATTTTGGCTCATTTCAAGCTTCCATATAGTAAGTACTTCTAACCTAGAGTGTGTTTAAGCTTGCTATACTTCATTATAACATGAAAACATCCAAAAAAACACCAAGAACATGGTGTTTACGGTCCAAGAACATTCTTGGACCGTAAACCTATCTTAAGGGACCAAAATGTCCCTAGTCCCTTCCTAAGCCTAGGTAACTAACTTGGATCCTTACCTTGTTGTGTTAAGGACTTGAAATCATCAAAATACCATCATCCATGAGGGTTTACGACCGTAAACCCAAAGGGAAGTGGTCTTTGGACTGTAAACTCCTTTTAAGGAGTGAAATGGTGCCCTAGCTTCTTCCTTAGGCTTATACTTCAAGTGGAAACACTTCAATGGACTTAGAAACCTTCAAATCATCAAATGGTCATAAGAGGGGGAGTTTACGGCAGTAAACTCAAGGGTTTACGACCGTAAACCCATTGGGTTGACGTCACAAAACCGTAAACTCAAGTTAGGGTTTCTTTTGAACCCTAAACCCTATTGCCTTGTCCTACAACACTTAGATGCACTCCTTGGGACTTATAACACTTATATAAAGTGTTTAACTTGTCTTAGGATGTCTTAACTTTATAAATTAGTTGTTTAAAGACTAATTGAATTCATATATGTGTATTTATATGTTAAATAGGATCATTGTGTGTGTACAAGTTTTCACTTGACACCTAGCAATCCTATCTCTTCAGTTCATCCAAACCACTCACTACAGGTGAGTTCATACCCCTTAATTAACCTTTTAAATGTTTTAAATGCTTTTATGGGGGGATACAAGTTGAACAATTATAGTTATTATATCAATCACATGTGATTAATAACTACCAAACAAATGGTTTTCTTACTTTTCAAACTGTTTATCAAACTGTTTTACCTCAAACTGTCTTACACACTCTTTTACTTATCAAATACTTTTACTTAAACTCTTTTAAACTTATATTCTGTGTATCTATATAGATATAGTTATATAAGTAGGATTGAAAGGACTTAGGACTGCTAGCCTACCTTACTTCCTGTTCCTTGTTTGGTTGTGGACTTAGGGTATCAAGGTTAGTTGTCTGAAGGTCGTTTAAATCCTAGTTATATATTATGTATATTTATATAGATATAAAAGGTTATTTCTTTCATTCAGTTTCATGCCCTTGGGTAGCAAGGGTATACAAACATGTTCATACATTGCTAGTAAGCTACCATGGGGGTAGTTTAGGAAGATACTATTACTAGAACAATGAAACATACAATGAGTCAGTTCATACATGAGTCAATACATACTATGATGAGAAACAAACATAAAACAGAGTGATGAGAAACAAACATAAAACAGAGTGATGAGAAACAAACATAAAACAGAGTGATGAGAAACAAACATACAGGCTAGACAGAGAAAGAACACAATACAGCTAACACACAAATCACATAACATTTACACTAATACATTTATGTGAGCCATTAAACAGGGCATGGCACTACCTGCCATGACTATTTTTATATCAAAATCTCCTTAATTGGGGAGCGTATGAGTTTGTGTATAGATCTATACTGGATTGACTATCCTACACCTTGCTGCTCGCTACAGTGGGACTTGCAAGTCTACGGGTGCCAAACATCATTTTTACGGCATCTTACATTGTCGTTTTACTATTGAGTCGGTAGCAAGATACAGGCCGATCACATGTTACCTTAAAATTTTACATTTGGCTTAAGGTAGTTAGTACAGCAGTAGTTACTTAATACAGCACTACAGTACTATAACATTTTCCCTTACATTTTACATTGTGTTATTCACACAATAAACAATGATGTTAAAAACTATATTTTTGATTAATGATAGTCGGATTTGGGAAAATACACACTTTTACAAGAGATACACATACAGACACTAGATGCCTTGGTAGAAGGCTACTTTTAGTAGGAAACATAGGGTTTTCTAGGAGAGTTCAAACAAATACAAACTTTTTACAAACATATACAGTACATTTTACAAAACATCTTACAAATGCTTTCGTACAAACATAGACACTAATTTACTTATGATCTCACCAGCTTTAAAGCTGATAAACTCTTTCAAAATAACTTGTATTCTCAGGTCACCAGTAGACAGGTACCGGAGCCAGGTTTTGAGGAGATGGAGCTCGTTCCATACTCATCTTATATTTTGATGTATATTGTTTTGGTGTCTTTAAAACTTGACAGAACACACTTGTATGAAAACATATTATTAATGCAATGGATGATGTTGTTGCTTGTTTACTACTTGCATTGTTGTGATACTGTACATGATGTCCTCCACCCCAGAACGTTTCTGCCGTTCATAGGTTTTGGGGGTGTGACAGATTGGTATCAGAGCACTGTTTCTAGTGAATCGAGTGTATCAACCCATAAAAGATATACGAACTATAAACACAAGCGGGATTAAAATACTCTGATAAAGAGTTTATACTTTAAATAATAAAATATTTAATAAGTATACATACCTGCATTCATACTAAAATCAGTGTCACTAGGACAGTACAAAAGTATTACGATTGTTGGACAGCACAAGTAGACTTAGAGACATATGGTCAACCCTGGGAAGATGTAGCCTGATCAACTACATTATCCGAGGAGTGATTAGCATGTGCCTAAGTATGGTTGTGAGGTTGCAACAAGTCTAAAAACTTACCAACACTACTACAATGAGAACAGTAGAACAGAACATTAAACTTAAAAATACAATAGGAGTATTTTGTGTTACAATAATTACTTATTTGAGAACTAAAGGTCTTTATTAGTATATCAATGGTTGTTTAGTGGATACACTAAGGTTATATGTACTAGGATGTCATAGACTTAGAATCTGTGATCCTTGCCTTACTTCCTGTTCCTTGTTTGGTTGTGGGCTTAGGGTTAGGGTCACTTATTCGAAAGTCTATCCTGTCTGCGTTACATGTAACAAGTATGCTTTAAACAAGTATGGAAGTAACTAATAAAGATCATCTTATAATTATCTATTTAGTTAGTCTAATTTAGTTATTTCTTATATCCCTTTTCTCGCGTAGATTTAATGGCTGGATTTCATCTTCCCGGAGACCCGTACTATCCCAACCACGACAACGCATGATGGCTGGAAGAAGACCCAGAAGATAATCACCCAATCCCTTTAGATGATTATGAAGCTGAAGGTTTTTATGATGGTTCCGACTCGGAGCCAGAAGTCAACAACCAACCCCCAGCTGTTCAAAACCCAAACCCTCGTCCCGCATTTCAAGGACCCACACCTCTGTGGGCCACAAACTTGAATAGGTGGAGTCAGGAACAAGGTCAACCTTTTCCCTACAATGGAGACAGAAGCTTCTACAACCTCACTGAGGGAGGTTCAGCTGATAGGGTCCTACCTATCATGGTTCGTAGGATTGCTCGGAACACCGAGCAGGGTCGAGCAGCTATCGACCGGGTAGTAGAAGTGGATGCCAATTCTAGTGTTAACACTGTCCGCATTCGCCAGCTGGAGTCCGCTCATGAAAGGGCTCAGGTTAGTAATACAATGCTTCAGAGGGAACTTGCTGAAACCCGAGCCGAAGTCAGGGAACTTTGAACTCAGCAAGCAAGATCTGATAGGCGTGTGAGGGACATAGAGCGTCTCCTATCGGATTCAAGAACTCACTCTAGCAGTTCTCGTCGCCGTTAGAGTCTTATCGACTTCTCTTTTGGATATAACCTAGTTTATGTAAAAACTTTAGGCTAATTTCCTATCTTGTTCAACCTTAGACCGTTAGGTCAATTATTAGGTCGTAGTTCTGTCAAAATTTTCCAATCTTGGTTGATGTAAGACTTACTTCTAAGTCATTTTTCCTGAACTTGTTACATCTGTAATCCCAGTGTCTTTGACAGAAATCTAATCTAATGGAAATTATTATCCAAATGCTTTCATCTTCATTCAAGTATTCCATTCAATTATGTGGTTGGGCTATGGAGAGTTAGTCCATGAGTCATTCTCTTCAAGGTTCCTATCAAATTCTTATCAATGTCTTTGTCATTCTAAACTTTCAGCTAAAAGATGCCTCCACGTAAATCAACAAGACGAAATCCTCCACCACCTTTTCCTCAATTTGATACAGCGGCCCTCAATGTTGTTGTAGCTGCGGCTGTGGCAACAGCCATGGCTCAATATCATGCATCAGGTTCCACTAGAGGAGGAACTCCTTTTCCGGCTATGCAGATTGAGACCCCTGTTCATTCCATACAGGTTGAAACCCCTGTGCGCTCGAGAGAGTGCTCCTACAAAGATTTTACAAACTGCAAGCCATTATCCTTTAGGGGGACTGGCGGAGTCATTATACTCTCACAATGGTTTAAGAAAACCGAATCGGTTTTCGCAATCTGCTCCTGTCCAGAAGAGAGCAAGGTGAAGTTCGTTGCTTGCACCTTTGAAACCAAAGCCCTAACATGGTGGAATAGCCATGTTAAGTCACTATCTCTTTCAGTGGCAAATGATATGGGCTTGGATACTTTGAAAGACCTCATGATTGAGGAGTACTGCCCGAGGGGCGAGATCCAAAAGCTGGAGGAAGAACTTTGGCGCCTAACCATGAAAGGCACCGACATCGTAGCATATACCGCCAGGTTCTGTGAACTGGTGGCCCTCTGTCCTAACATGATTCATACAGAGGGAAAGAAGATCGAGAGATATATATGGAGGCTGGTGCCACCATACCAGGGAAATGTACTGTCATCACGCCCCACTACATTTGATAGTGCCAAGCGATTGGCACAACAGCTAGTTGACCACGGGGTCCGTACCCCGGCTGCAACAACCACCCTGGCCATCTCAGAAACCGCCAGAACTGCAGAGTCCAAGCGGAAATTCTGGGATGACAAGAAAAAGAAGAAGGCTGCCAAGAAACAGCAGATCGTGGCAGTTCATAGTGCGACAACACCTGCCACTGCTGCTGCTCCATTAAAGCAGTATTCTGGAAGTTTGCCACTATGCAACAAGTGTAACTACCACCATGTGGGAGCCTGTCGGGAAATGCAGTGTGTAAACTGCAACAGGAAGGGGCACACAGCCCGTTTCTGCAAATCTCCGGTGAGGCCAATCACCCAAGTCCCCGGCACTGGAGTGGGCCAAGCTTGCTACAATTGTGGCAATGTGGGCCACTACAAAAGGAACTGCCCCAAGGCAAGGACTGTCGGAGGAGTAGGAAGAGTTCTGGCTATAGGTCATGAGGAGGCGATTGCCGACCCCACAGTGGTTACTGGTACGTTTCTCCTCGACAACTCTTATGCTTGTATACTATTTGATAGTGGAGCGGAGAGGAGCTTCGTGAACCAAAAGTTTGCTCATTTACTTAAGCAAAAATCACGAGCACTCAAAGAACCATTCACAGTAGAAATGGCTAATGGGAAGACAGAGAGCACTAGCTGCATATACATAGGGTGTACCTTAACTTTAGATAGCCATTCATTCTCGATCGATCTCATGCCAGTCTCAATTAAAAGTTTCGACGTCATCATTGGCATGAATTGGTTGAGTCTTCATCGTGCCGACATCATGTGTTACGAAAAGGCTGTCCGCCTTAATCTTTCGTCTGGCGAAACCCTAGTAGTATATGGCGACAAACTCGGTACGAACCTTCGTATCATCTCGAGCATTCAAGCTCAGAAATTCTTGCGAAAGGAATGTCGCGCATTCCTTGCTCATGTGGTCGATGTGAGCCAAGAAGCGAAAGACATCAAGAACATCCCCGTAGTACGTGACTTTGCCGACATCTTTCCAGAAGAGCTACCAGGATTACCTCCGCAACGACAAGTCGAGTTCAGAATCGACTTAGTTCCAGGGGCTACTCCCGTAGCCAAATCGCCTTATCATCTAGCACCTGCAGAGATGCAAGAACTATCCTGTCAACTTAACGAGCTGCTCAGCAAGGGCTTTATAAGACCGAGCTTCTCACCCTGGGGAGCTCCAGTCTTGTTCGTCAAGAAGAAAGACGGATCATTTCGTATGTGCATCGACTACAGGGAGCTCAACAAACTGACCGTCAAAAATCGTTATCCTTTGCCTCGGATCGACGATTTATTCGATCAACTTCAAGGGGCGAATTTCTTTTCCAAAATCGATTTAAGATATGGATGTCACCAACTACGAGTGCTAGAGGAGGATGTTCCGAAGACGGCCTTCCGAACTCGTTATGGTCACTACGAATTCGTAGTGATGTCATTCGGATTAACGAACGTACCCGCAGTATTCATGGATTTAATGAATAGGGTGTGTCGTCCTTACTTGGATCAGTTCGTCATCGTCTTCATCGATGACATACTCATCTACTCTCGAAGTAAGGAGGAGCATAGCCAACATCTGCGATTAGTCTTAGAAACCCTGCGCACGGAGAAGCTTTATGCGAAGTTCTCGAAATGCGAATTTTGGATCCGACAAGTCGAATTCTTAGGGCACGTGGTTAGCAAAGAGGGAATCCACGTGGACCCATCCAAAATCAAAGCCATTGAGAGCTGGTCAGCACCGAAGACGCCTACAGAAATTCGTCAATTTCTAGGCCTCGCTGGCTACTATCGCAGGTTCATTCAGAACTTCTCCCGCATTGCAAAGCCTCTTACAAAGCTTACCCAGAAGGGCGTACCCTTTGACTGGGAAGAAAAGCAGGAGAGAGCGTTCCAAACGCTCAAACGAGCCTTGTGCACCGCACCAATACTATCCCTCCCCGAAGGGATAGAAGACTTTGTTGTCTATTGCGATGCATCGAACCAAGGTCTCGGATGTGTTCTGATGCAGCGAGGTAAGGTCATCGCCTATGCGTCGAGACAGCTGAAGACACATGAGGTCAACTACACGACCCACGATCTGGAACTGGGAGCAGTTGTTTTTGCTTTGAAGATCTGGAGACACTACCTGTACGGTACGAAGAGCACAATCTTTACAGACCACAAGAGCCTGCAGCACATACCAGAAGGAGCTCAACATGAGACAACGACGGTGGGTCGAACTACTCAGTGACTACGAATGCGAAATTCGTTATCATCCGGGCAAGGCCAATGTAGTAGCTGAGGCCCTAAGTCGGAAAGAATATTCTGGTCGTAGAGTCAAATCAATGACTATGACTATCCATTCACACTTGTCCACAAAAATACAGGCGGCTCAGCTCGACGCTTTGAAACCTGAAAATGTGGCCAGTGAATCCCTGCGAGGGATGGATAAGAACTTGGAAGTCAAAGGTGGCGGATCTTTTTATCTTATGGATCGGATCTGGACCCCGAAACTTGGTGGTTTCAGAGACTTGGTCATGAACGAGGCGCACAACACTCGTTATTCCGTCCACCCAGGTTCAGATAAGATGTATCTGGATCTTAAAAAGTTATACTGGTGGCCTAACATGAAAGCAGAGATTGCTACCTTCGTAAGTAAATGCCTTACTTGCGCAAAGGTCAAGGTCGAGTACCAGAAACCCTCAGGTCTTCTTCAACAACCTGAGATCCCAGAATGGAAGTGGGAGCGGATCACTATGGACTTCATAACCAAGTTTCCCAAGACAACGGGTGGACTTGATACCATATGGGTCATCGTCGACAGATTAACCAAGTCTGCGCACTTCCTGCCTATCAAAGAGACAGACAAGATGGAGAAGCTTACAAGAACTTACATTAGAGAGATTATACGACTGCACGGTGTTCCTATATCCATTATCTCGGACAGAGATAGTAGGTTCACTTCTAGGTTCTGGCAGTCGCTACAAAATTCCCTAGGAACTAGGCTGGATAAGAGTACAGCCTACCATCCGCAGACAGACGGGCAAACTGAGAGGACTATCCAAACCTTGGAGGACATGTTACGAGCCTGTGTGATTGACTTTGGGAAAGCATGGGATACTCATTTACCCCATGTCGAATTTTCCTACAACAACAGTTATCACACAAGCATAGAGGCTGCTCCATTCGAGGCCCTCTACGGCCGCAAGTGCAGATCCCCTCTGTGCTGGGCCGAGGTGGGTGAGACCCAGTTAGCTAAGGGACGAGTTCCTGAAAGCACTCTCACAGGACCGGAAATCATTCGGGAAACGACGGAGAAGATCGTTCAGATTCGTGAACGATTGAAAGCCTCCAGAGACCGACAGAAAAGCTACGCTGATAAACGAAGGAAACCGTTGGAATTCCAGGTGGGCGACCGTGTTCTATTAAAGGTCTCACCCTGGAAGGGCTTGATACGCTTCGGAAAGCGTGGAAAGCTAAATCCAAGGTACATTGGGCCTTTCGAGATTCTTGCCAGAATCGGCCCTGTAGCTTACAAACTTAACTTACCGAGCGAACTCAGTAACGTACATTCTACCTTCCACGTCTCGAACTTGAAAAAGTGTCTGTTCGACGAGACTCTTGTAATCCCACTCGACGAGATCGAGATCGACGAGAGCCTCAACTTCGTGGAAGAACCAGTAGAGATCATGGACCGGGAGGTCAAGCAAACGAAACAAAGCCGCATCCCGATAGTGAAGGTTCGCTGGAACGCCAAGCGAGGACCTGAATTCACTTGGGAGCGAGAGGATCAGATGAAACTGAAATATCCTCGTTTTTTTACTTAGTTATTTGTAACTACGTATTTGCTTAAATTCTAATTTCGGGACGAAATTCCTTCTAAGGAAGGGATGATGTGACAACCCAAAATTTCTATTCTGTACAACATGTCAATTCAATAGAAGTCAAATCAGTTACAATTAAATTTTCAGACTTTTTGGATTAAGTTTGAGTATTTTAGGATTTACACTTTAGGAGATACCAGGAGAGAGGATGCCCTAGGGTTATAGTGCAACACTGTTATTCCTAAACTTCAAGAAATTGGAGTTTACTGCCAGAATAAAATATTTTCAGCCAAAAACCCATAAATTTGGAGTATATATATGACACTTAGTCATTTTATGTCATTTTTCCAAATTCTCAAGAACAAAAGCAAATCCTCTCAAGTATCATCCCGGGATTTATTCCAAATCTCGATCTAGTAAGTGTTTCTAGCTATTTCAAGTTAGTATATCCCTTAATCTAGTGTTTTAACACTCTTCTAACCGTGAAATCATTCCAAAAGGTTGATTCTTCCATTTTCACCAAGAACACACACTAGTGTTCTCGGCATTTTGGCTCATTTCAAGCTTCCATATAGTAAGTACTTCTATCCTAGAGTGTGTTTAAGCTTGCTATACTTCATTATAACATGAAAACATCCAAAAAAAAACACCAAGAACATGGTGTTTACGGTCCAAGAACATTCTTGGACCGTAAACCCATCTTAAGGGACCAAAATGTCCCTAGTCCCTTCCTAAGCCTAGGTAACTAACTTGGATCCTTACCTTGTTGTGTTAAGGACTTGAAATCATCAAAATACCATCATCCATGAGGGTTTACGACCGTAAACCCAAAGGGAAGTGGTCTTTGGACCGTAAACTCCTTTTAAGGAGTGAAATGGTGCCCTAGCTTCTTCCTTAGGCTTATACTTCAAGTGGAAACACTTCAATGGACTTAGAAACCTTCAAATCATCAAATGGTCATAAGAGGGGGAGTTTACGGCCGTAAACTCAAGGGTTTACGACCGTAAACCCATTAGGTTGAGGTCACAAAACCGTAAACTCAAGTTAGGGTTTCTTTTGAACCCTAAACCCTATTGCCTTGTCCTACAACACTTAGATGCACTCCTTGGGACTTATAACACTTATATAAAGTGTTTAACTTGTCTTAGGATGTCTTAACTTTATAAATTAGTTGTTTAAAGACTAATTGAATACATATATGTGTATTTATATGTTAAATAGGATCATTGTGTGTGTACAAGTTTTCACTTGACACCTAGCAATCCTATCTCTTCAGTTCATCCAAACCACTCACTACAGGTGAGTTCATACCCCTTAATTAACCTTTTAAATGTTTTAAATGCTTTTATGGGGGGGATACAAGTTGAACAATTATAGTTATTATATCAATCACATGTGATTAATAACTACCAAACAAATGGTTTTCTTACTTTTCAAACTGTTTTACCTCAAACTGTCTTACACACTCTTTTACTTATCAAATACTTTTACTTAAACTCTATTAAACTTATATTCTGTGTATCTATATAGATATAGTTATATAAGTAGGATTGAAAGGACTTAGGACTGCTAGCCTACCTTACTTCCTGTTCCTTGTTTGGTTGTGGACTTAGGGTATCAAGGTTAGTTGTCCGAAGGTCGTTTAAATCCTAGTTATATATTATGTATATTTATATAGATATAAAAGGTTATTTCTTTCATTCAGTTTCATGCCCTTGGGTAGCAAGGGTATACAAACATGTTCATACATTGCTAGTAAGCTACCATGGGGGTAGTTTAGGAAGATACTATTACTAGAACAATGAAACATACAATGAGTCAGTTCATACATGAGTCAATACATACTATGATGAGAAACAAACATAAAACAGAGTGATGAGAAACAAACATAAAACAGAGTGATGAGAAACAAACATAAAACAGAGTGATGAGAAACAAACATACAGGCTAGACAGAGAAAGAACACAATACAGCTAGCACACAAATCACGTAACATTTACACTAATACATTTATGTGAGCAATTAAACAGGGCATGGCACTACCTGCCATGACTGTTTTTGTATCAAAATCTCCTTAATTGGGGAGCGTATGAGTTTGTGTATAGATCTATACTGGATTGACTATCCTACACCTTGCTGCTCGCTACAGTGGGACTTGCAAGTCTACGGGTGCGAAACATCATTTTTACGACATCTTACATTGTCGTTTTACTATTGAGTCGGTAGCAAGATACAGGCCGATCACATGTTACCTTAAAATTTTACATTTGGCTTAAGGTAGTTAGTACAGCAGTAGTTACTTAATACAGCACTACAGTACTATAACATTTTCCCTTACATTTTACATTGTGTTATTCACACAATAAACAATGATGTTAAAAACTATATTTTTGGTTAATGATAGTCGGATTTGGGAAAATACACACTTTTACAAGAGATACACATACAGACACTAGATGCCTTGGTAGAAGGCTACTTTTAGTAGGAAACATAGGGTTTTCTAGGAGAGTTCAAACAAATACAAACTTTTTACAAACATATACAGTACATTTTACAAAACATCTTACAAATGCTTTCATACAAACACGGACACTAATTTACTTATGATCTCACCAGCTTTAAAGCTGATAAACTCTTTCAAAATAACTTGTATTCTCAGGTCACCAGTAGACAGGTACCCGAGCCAGGTTTTGAGAAGATGGAGCTCGTTCCAGACTCATCTTATATTTTGATGTATATTGTTTTGGTGTCTTTAAAACTTGACAGAACACACTTGTATGAAAGCATATTATTAATGCAATGGATGATGTTGTTGCTTGTTTACTACTTGCATTGTTGTGATACTGTACATGATGTCCTCCACCCCAGAACGTTTCCGCCGTTCATAGGTTTTGGGGATGTGACAGGCAGAAAGATAAAAGTTTCTCAAATCTGAAAAGATGGGAGAGTACTTTAGTATCATGTTTATGATCATCTTAATGATTAAGATACCATATCACAATTGGTCCTCTAAAGTCATCTTAGTGCATTCTTATGACTAAGAAGAGGAGTCATGAATTGTTGAAATGGTTAAATCAAAAAGATGAGTCATACTTCGTTCCAAAACAATTCTTAGAGTCATACTCCAAGATTGTAACTTGAGTGACATATCTTAAAGAGGGTTTGTTAACACTAGCAAATGTAAGAGTAAAAGGTTATCTACTCTTGTACATTTGAAATTGGTAAGTTGTGATGTTTTGGATAAAACAGAGACCAACTTAGGCCAATTGTGTAAAGTGTTAGTCTTGATAAAGAATCCGCACTATCTCTTGAATATTTGACAAGGGAGTCTTATATGTCAAGAGGACAGTGGGAGTCTTAAAGCTCTTGAAAGTTTCAAGACTTAATCAAGAATAAAACCTAAAGTCCTTCACTAGCACACGACTTGAGGTTTATAAACTATCGTGTTGAAATTTTTGTGCCTATTCAAGTTGGCTTTGCATAGGAGTTCTGAGAGTTCTCAATTGGTTGCACAACTACTTGGAAGCAATGGCAGGCACCTGAGCTGCCAAATGGCAAGAATTTAAGATTGCACAAGTTTAATCAATATGAGTTTGGATTTGTCACTAACCTTGTCTTGTGATTATGGTTTTGACAAATTCACATGGATAAGAACACATACACTATTAAATCTAAGTGTCATAAGGTTTCTCTCCGATTCATGAAAATGATGGTGAGGAAACACTTTCACTAAGTAGATTTTAGCTAGATAGCAATTGTGATATTTTCATTCTCAAAGTCGTTAGTGGAGCGTGTGTGGTTTACCGGCACACTAACATGGACTTGTGAGAAGTGGCAAAGGTCTAAACAATTGAGACTATGATTACGGCATCCCTTTTCATAGTTCTAAAATTGTTTAGACATACATCTGAGCTATCTAAGAGAGGTGTATGATTTTGATAAAGTTTTATCAAAACAATCTAGTATCAGAAATCTGAACTTTGGTAAGAAAGTCAGCTGATTTCTGAGTACATGTCAAAGCTAGTGGGAGCATAAGTGTTATGCTAATAATCATCATGTTAGTGGGAGCATGATAATTATGACAAAGGTTGCAAGTTAGCAATGTTAATTATAGAAAACAAAAGTTTCAATTCGTGAGGTTGCAAGGGTTGAAAAAGTTGTTTTGCTATAATTAAGGGAGAGGAAATTATACTTCATTTCAATTCTAAAAGCTTAGATTGAGATTTTAATCGTATTTAATCAAGGATATATATATATATATATATATATATATATATATATATATATATATATATATATATATATATATATATATATATATATATATATATATACATATATATATATATATATATATATGAATTTCATGTTGGAATGGCTCAACATAAGGAAATTCTATATATGGGTCCATTATTTGCGTTCTAAAATTCGATTATGATTACGGCATCCCTTTTCATAATCTGAATTTTGAGAACTTGGCAAATTGAAATGGAAATATTATAGCAAAAGACTGGTTTAGTCTTTATGTGAGACATCATGAATCGTGTCCCATATGCTTCGGATATAGGATCGATTACATGTGCTATATTCATCCTTTCTAAAATTTTCCAAATGCCTGGGGCATTATGAAGGGAAAAGGTCTAGAATTGGATATGACTAAAATGATTAAGCAATTATCGAGGACAATCTAAGGTTTACCAAAGATTGGTTGCTCAAGGACAGTTGGAAGTATAATGTTAATTTTGGAAGGACCATATTGACATAATTTGTAAGGAGGCAACTCTTGTTCAGAAGTGATAGTCAAAATGGAATATGGAAATGTTTCAACGTTAGAAATTATTAAATCTGTGTAAGATTAGGAAACTTAATGAAAGAAGGATGTTTCCAAGGAGCTGATCTCCTTTGGAATGCTCTGTAATGATTGTTGTCAAGTCTTTCTGACTTTGTGCATAATCATTAAGAGGATCAATGCATATAAGTTTAGAATCTAACAGATTTCAGTAAATGGCATGAATTTGGAATTCTTGCATTTGCAGTAAGGATTTGGGACTGTGAAAAGAGGATCATTGGAGTGATGTTCAATTGATCTATTTTACAAAGTAAAGATCATAGACAAACATAGTATGCATACTTGGTGTATGGCATGACTAGTGTTTAGAAAACGTAGTGTACATGCTTGGAGCATGGGACAACTATTGTTTTAAATTCAAGTATAAAGTTGATAAAACCGAAACAATGAATAATGAGTAATCAGTATGGTGATAAATAAAAGTGTTTATTTATATTCATAGGGTATGATACCATATTTGATTCATTTATTCTTGTGTTTCACTTTGCATGTTTTGACTTCCAGAATAACTAAGTCGCTCTTCCTGAATGATTAAGTAATTCAAACCATCCACAGTCGGTCATATGTTGGAAGTAGATATGAATCAAGACTTTCATGGGTTGGTTTGTAGAGGTCCAAGTTGGTGGACAAAGTGGTGCTACAACACTCATGAGTGCTCATAAGTTCTGAGTATTGGATTCAACCCGCGCTCATTTGAATCACTTCATGGATTTTATCACGAGTGATCATGAGACGATAATATCTTATATTCTTCAAACCTAGAGATATGAGTTGTTACTATGAGTTGGTTATACATTGATTGCACGAAAACGCATTGGTAACTCGATGTTATAAAACGTGCCTTTGTGTATGATTCAAGAAGTAGTAGAACAAGCCATATGAGTCGAAGTTTATCCATTCCTTTTACCTTCGGGATAAAAGCGATATCTGTGGGCCCCTCGATGATTTAAAGATGATACATGTGAGTGCTTGGCCAAGCCAGGACTGATTTGATTTGTTCAATCAGTCAGTCATCATGAATCGGAAATCGGGAAACAACAAATGGACAGAGAGAATGATTGATAATCCATGTCTCAGTCCATATGATATCTAGAATGGAGGAATATATGATCCCTTATCTAATGGACAAGTCATTGACAAAGGTCAGAGTTCGACAGAAGCTTTTGAGAGCTACGATTGCTGATCGGTTTCTGAGGTCATACGCAATAATAGTTTTAGACTTATCCAAGTGGGAGACTGTTGGATTAATGTCTAAGTCCATAACTATAATTGGTAAGACTTGACCCGACCCGGCATGGTCCATTTGGGTTGCATGGCATCATGCATTTGGATAGACTATAATGAGAGAAATAACACTTAAGGTTGGTTAATATATTATAAGTTCTAATATATTAATAAGGTTATTTAATTAGTATTGATCAAGAATTAATTTGGAATTAATTAAGTGATCAAAAGGAGACTAATTAAATATATGGGTTGATTGTGTAAATCATTCATTCTTATATATGTGGGCTTGTGATCCAAGATTCCTTATGTTGGACTAAGTCCATGGGGTGACCCATGGATACTCCATGGAGGTTAAAATCCATGGAGCATAAGGAATGGGGAAACTTATGAGTTACATGGTGTAACCCTAATAGCCACCATATAAAAGAATCCCATGGCTCAAGAAATCATGCACTAATGTGTGAGTGTGAGGGCTAGACGATTTCAAGGAGTGTTCAAGTTTCTCTCAAGTTATTCCAAGTGTATTTGGTGTTGTGTGAACCATTTGAGGTGTCACACTTGGGGCACTAGGCACTCAAGCTTCATGAAGAAATTCTACATCAAAGAGGTATGTATTCTGTCTTGTTATATTTATTATTTTGTATGCTAGATTATGTCACACCCCCAAACCAAGGATGGCGGAAACGTCCGGGGGTGGAGGATTTCATGTATAGTATCATAACAACACTTGTAATAGTAATTCAAGCAAACACAACCAACATATATATAATTGAAAAAGTTACATCATTGTATGAATTACATGTTTACGAATCAATTACAATATGTTGACAAAATATGAAATAGTAGACGCCTTAGCGTCCCATCCTCAAAAGCACTTGATTACCTGTTTAATGATTTCCTGAGAATACAAGTTGTTTGAAAAAGTGTCAACACAAAGGTTGGTGAGTTCATAAGCTTTTGTTTGGTATTATTAAAAGCCTTTCGTTTGTAAAAGTGGTATTTGTTTTAGAAAAATCCAATATTTTCCTTAAAATGTATATGTAGTCTTAAATCCACAGACCGAAATGTACAAGTAACTTTTCTTACTTATAATAAATAATGTAAGTTTAAGTCGACGTAAACTCATTTAATTTTAATGAAGTTCCTGTAAATTCCAATATTCATTAATACTTTGTGTGAGTTTATTATAACCTTTTCTTGTAAAAGTAGTGTTCGTTCCAGAAAATCCAATATTTTCCTTAATGTGTAAATGTAGTCTTAAAACCCAAAGACCGAAATCTACAAGTAGTGTTCGTTCCTTATAGTAAAACAATGCAAGTTTAAATCGACATAAACTCGTTTGATTTTTGTGAAATCCCCGTAAATTCTATGTTTGTTAATACCACATGTGAGTTATTATAACCATGCTATGACCTAGTTGGCCTGAAACGACGTTCTTCAGGCGTCGGAAATGTTATGACATTTGTCACCCCAGACCTATCGGTCTAACTGTTGCATGCAGTTTAGGTGTGGGTTTGTCAAACCCAATATAGATCTATACACAACTATCACGCTCTCCCCCAAGGAGACTCTGGTTACAATACAGGACTTAATGGTAATTTGAAGTAAATGTCTCACAAAGTCATTAACGAATTTACGTGTAGTGTAATATAAACTTGGTACCGTATGGCCGTACCTTGCTTAATGAAAATATCCTTTGTATAAATGTACCCTTTTTAAATGTATGTGTTATGTAATGTTTCATAAAGTCATTAACGGAATTACGTGTTATGAAAACTTGGTACCGTATGGCCGTACCTTGCTTAATGAAAATATCCTTTGTATAAATGTACCCTTTTTAAATGTATGTATTATGTAATGTATCATAAACTATACCTATTATAGTTTATCAACCAAGGGTAGTACGTTGTAATGTATGCAAACTATATTCAAAATAGTTTATTAAATGTTTGAATGTATCGGTTGTACTTTGATTATAATCACTTGTTATTCTTTATATTTTATATGTCCAAATCCATTTGTAAACTGATGTGTGTCTAAATATTAAGATAAAATGTCATATATTGCAATAACATATAATCACAAAAAGATATACACCTTGCTCAACATGTTACAAGGTGAAATGAAATTGACAGCAGCTTTTTGTTGAATACAGTTTCTGTTACTGTTCTTAGAAAATTTATAGAAAAATCATCAAAGCTCCAAATCCAAATCCGCAAATTCTGAGAGTTTGGAATATGAGTCTAGTTTGTTCGTAAATTTTATCATGATTTTTAGTGATTTCTAACAGAGGTGAAAATGTTCATATTCACAGACTGGTCCGGGTTTGCCTCTGAAATGATAGGCAATTTTGTAAAAATCACCATAAATTGTAGAAACATCATATGGAGATGTGCAAGTAGCCATTTTAAAGCTAAGAGTTTTAACAACTTGCACCTGGAACAGTTTTGAAAACTAAAATATTTAAGTTGACCAAAACAGTCCGTAATCGAAGTCCATCTTTTCTGATGTAATCTGTTAGAAAAAGTTTAATTGTGTTCTTGATGATTTTACTTGTATTCCCCCCCCCCCCCCTTAAAACTTAAGAAGAACATGTAAATGTAGGGGTATGAACTCACCCTATGTGGTTTCAGTAGATGAAAGTAAGAGAGAGGAAGTGTTCAACCCAAGAACACTAAGAAGATGTCTTGATGATTCGAGAATCTAACACCGAATAAGATGGAATTTGTGTAAGATATCAATGATTTGAGTAGAATGGAGTATAATAATTATATGAATGATGAAGATACTTACTAATTGAAGAAATAAATCCCTGGAGAAAGCCTTGAAGTTCTTGAAGTTGAGAGAAAAGATGAGAGAATTTTGGAGAGTGTTCTTTGGTGGCTAAGTGTAGAATGAAAGAAGTTAATGAGAATGAGGAGAGATGACCAATTCTCCAGCTCTTAGAACGTGGGAAGAGCTGGAGATTGGGTGTAAAGGTCCACTAAGGTGACAAGAGGTAGTGGGAAAGAGTGGCTAATCATAGAGTGAGGTGGTGGTGGTTTGCTTTTGCCATAAATTAAGGAAAAGCAAATATTCCCTCAATAATTAGTTCAACCACTAATTCTTTTAATATATTTTTATAAAAACCCTGGAGATTTATATATTTTGGGGTCTTAGTTTATAAAATAAAGTTTTGGGTGAAAATCCCACGTTAAAATAATGAAAAACGGAGTTAAAACGAAGTCGTAGTCGAAAAACCGGTAAAAAGGGGCCGTCTGCGAGACCTCTCGCATGGGCTGTCTGAGAGGCTTCTCATGCGAGGCTTCTGTCCTGAGAGGCTTCTAATGAGAGGCTTCGGTCCTGAGAGGCTTCTCATGAGAGGCTTCGGTCCTGAGAGGCTTCGGTCCTGAGAGGCTTCTAATGAGAGGCTTCTCATGAGAGGCTTCGGTCCTGAGAGGCTTCTCATGAGAGTTTTCGCTTCTAATAGGAGGGTTTTGGTTCCTTAAGGTTATTTTACCCGTTTTTACCCCGTTTCAAGTGGTTTTTGACCCGGTTAAGGGTCGAGATGACCCAAATGATTACAAAAAGTTAAAGTAACTTTTGAGAGAGATTCGGGAGAGATTTGGGAGAGATTTTAATAGAGAGGGATTGAGTGAAAGAGATTGAGAGAGGTTTCGTTTGTGATCTTTTTGAGTGTCCGGCTTCGCAACGCAAGGTCCATAAACCCCGTTAAACCGTGTTTTAGTGTCGTACACACTCCCGATGAGTGTGCAATAATGTTTTATCGTTTTGGTTCAATGTTTACTTAGGAAATTCAACACACGAACTTTCCAAATGATGTTTCTCTCATTAAGATATTGCATTGTACAGTAATTACATAGTGTAAACCCTAATATACAAGGGTCAATTGAGTCGATTGGTTTTGACTTGTTGACTTTGTTTGACTTTGACTTGACTCAATTTTGACAGTTGTCACAGATTAGGATAATACCTTGGATGTTCATAATTGTATGTATAATAGAGAAAACATCGATCCAAGGTATTTAGGGTTGCATGTACACTTAGGAGTGTTAGAATGCTCATAACTGTGACAACCGTCAAAATTCGAGTCGGTTCTAGATTTGAATAAACTTAGTTGCACATATAGGCACGACACATACTGGACTTAGTGACTAGAAGCTCAGTTATAACCTACTAGAAACTTAGAAGCAACTAGAAACAATGGATAATGTACTTAGATTTCACATTGATATGTGAATTCTACAACTACTTAACTGTAGAGGCTATCCATATTCGGGTCACTCTTTGACTCGAACACCTTTTCATGAATCATATACACACATCATGCACTTGACCTAGAAGTAGAAATTAGGTCAAAGTCTCATAGAAATTTAAGTCAAAGTTGAAGACTAGGACTAATATACTTGATTCCTCAATTTCGCTTGAATCTCGGAATCACTACATAGAATGCCAATAAACCGATAAAAATAAATTACAAACATTATTTATAACTATAAAAGAGTTATAATACCATAAGATAATTTAAAGTCTCAAATATTCTATTTATTTTGATATCCAAATTTTTACAAACTCTCAAAAACCCTAAAAACCCTAAAACTTAAATTTTATAAAGTTTAACATCAAGAATTCTATAAAAATAGTTATGAAACTTATAATATTATCTTAAAACAATTAAATTCAGGGAAATATAATCAAGGAAAATAAAAATTTAAGTCATTAACATTCATCCTTAATTTATAAGTCAAAAATCAAGGTTTCATGAATAAAAATTTGATTTTAGTGCACATTTTATACAAAAATTGAGATATTTTATAAAAGAACTTAAATTTTATAAAAGAAAATGAATGAGAAAGGGGTATTATACTAAAAAATTCGGATCCCTCTCTCCCCATATCTCTCTCTCACACTCTCATTCTCCAACACACACACATCTCTCTTCTTTCTCTCTCTAGAAAACTCTCTCTACCTTCTCTCTAATTTTTCTCTCCAAACACCACTCCATTCTCTCTTCCTCCCTCTAAGAACCATGAAATTTTCCAGAAAACAAACCCAAGAACACTCCTAAAACTCGAAATCTTCATCATCTTGTGGTATTCTTGAAGGTAAAATCGATTTCTACTTCACTTTTCCTTCAAGTTTTGCTCTTTTTCTTACACTTTCTCCTTCTTCATCTTCTTCAAACTTGTTTTATTTTTGTTAAAATGGTTTTTAGAACATGATGGATGTGTTTTAACACCATGCATGTATGATAAACAAGTTTGCATGTTCATGATCTTAGTGCAAAAATCGATTTTAAGGATTAAAACATCAAACTCAAGTTAAGAGTTTTTGAGAAACAAAATTTTGTTCATAAATGCATGTATACATTTTGATAAGTTTTAATCTTTTGATCTCTGGAAACATGACTAAAATATGAGTTTATCATGATATATTTAAAATACTTCAAAAGATTTACTCAAGGAAATGATGAAAACTCACTTTTCTAACCAATCATCATGCATGCAATCTGCCAGATTTCTTTACCTGACTTTAAACTGTCATATCTCACTCATTTCTTAACCAAAATTCGTGATTCTTTTTCTGCAATATAATATTTTGAGTTAGCTTTCAAACCCATCTGACCTCACTGGAAAATTCCAATATTTCGATTTTTACCAATTTTTACAAAACTGTTGCTCAAACAGCACTTTCCTTATGAACATTTGTTTTGTGTTGCATGTTCAAAGGACTTATTCATCACTAAAAGTCATTCAAAAATTATTTTGAACTCTTAATATCATGTATTAATAGGTACAAAAAGATCTTGATTCAAAAGTCTTTGTAACATGTTGCAAAAATTGTCATAGTAACATCAATAATCTTTACATAAATCACAAGAACCAAGTTTTCTTTATAATTTATTGAGCCTTTAGGCATGGTTTTCAACATCAAAAATAAGAAAACAATTTTTCATTGTTATTAAATTGTATGAAGATGCATTCTGAAAATTTTCAGCTCAATATATATTTTCTTTACTTTTACATGAAAATAATAAGAAAATAGAGTGTTAAATCATATAAAATACTTACACTAGTAAATAAGTTCTGGAAAAATTCTTGGATGATCCTTTAAATTAATAAACATTCCCCATGAAGTTTCAATGACTTTTGTTACTGTTTAGTATGGTTTTTACTTTTCTTTTTATTTAGCTCTAATAAATCATAAAACCACTTTAGGGAATGTGAAAATATTATTTCTTATTTTTCGCAGCTTGTACCCTGCATTTAAGACTCAGAAACATATTTTGGGAATTTTTCAAAATGTATATCTATTTTTCCATGATTTTTGTGTTTATAATGGATTAAAAACAGGAAAAATAGTTTTACTCATCGAAAATTAATAAAAATTTACCAGAAACTCTTATAATATGTTAGGATGATAAATAAAATTTTTGATGATTTTTATCTTCTGTATGCTATTTTTCTTCTATTTTCCCAAGATTTAATACACTTAAATGTACAAAAATCATAAAAATTGTATTAAACTTTTTGAAAACACATATTAATAATTTTCCCAGATTATGTACACTGTAAAACAGTTACACAAAAATTATAAGAATTTTTCATGATAATTTACTATTTTTCCATGATTTTATGATTATTCAAGGAATTAAATGGTGAAAAATAGTTAGACAAAGCAAAAATTCAAGAAAATTTATCTTAAGGTCTTTGACTTCAATTAAAACTGAAATACAAAGTTTGGGAAATTTAGAACTAAATTGATTTTGTTTTTGAATATTTAATCATTAGAACACTTCTTAAAATGTTAAATATTAACATTTCAATAATGAGAATTTTCCACTTAAATTGTTATATAACAATTGATCCATTGAAATTTAATTTTCACAGAAAAATGTTTGTAACTTATCAATATTAAATTTTGACACAATATTGGCATAATTCTATTGTAGTAGTAAGTATACTAGTATTAGATTTCGATTAGAGACTCACTAGCGAATACCATTATTGTAGGAATCGGTAGTGGTACTCGTGGAACGTAGTTCAAGGCACTATTTGCATCATCTCAATGTATTGTGAGTATTCACCACTCCCCTATTTTCGGTTTTTAAATGTTTTGGGGTGGAAAAGCATGTCCTAAACTATTTATGTTCGTTGTATTTAATTGACTCGTATAAACTTGGTTGCTATATTCTTCATATTGTGAGTATTCACCACTCCCCTATTTTCGGTTTTTAAATGTTTTGGGGTGGAAAAGCATGTCCTAAACTATTTATGTTCGTTGTATTTAATTGACTCGTATAAACTTGGTTGCTATATTCTTCATATTGTGAGTATTCACCACTCCCCTATTTTCGGTTTTTAAATGTTTTGGGGTGGAAAAGCATGTCCTAAACTATTTATGTTCGTTGTATTTAATTGACTCGTATAAACTTGGTTGCTATATTTTGCATATTGTGAGTATTCACCACTCCCCTATTTTCGGTTTTTAAATGTTTTGGGGTGGAAAAGCATGTCCTACACTATTTATGTTCGTTGTATTTAATTGACTCGTATAAACTTGGTTGCTATATTTTGCATATTGTGAGTATTCACCAATCCCTTATTTTCAGTTTTTATGTTTTGGGGTGGAAAAGCATGTCCCGAAAAACTATTATTTGAATGTTGTATTTAAATTGATTTGTATCAAACATGATTGCTATTTTATTGCTATGTCTCTCTATGTATGTCTATGCAACACGGAACATGAGAACTTATCGTACTAAGGCCCTTCCCTTATCTCTAACCATTAACTCTTTGAGCCAATGGTCATTATGGATAGCGCTATTAGGAATTGACAACTCCTCACTCACCCTATTGCTGGAGTGCATGATACCATATTCATCTATGGAACGATAAGCATAGATCTTGATAGGGCTTCAGTCATAGGTTTGGTTGAGACTCATTGTTTACTCATACACATACAAACTCGTTTCTCGTTATAGCAATAAACTTGTTATTAATTATAGCAATGAACTTTGTTTCTCATTACAACAACGAACTTTTATTACTGAAAACTTATATACATGTTTTAGCAATGAAATTGTTTGCTCCTTGTAGCAACGAAATTGATTGCTCATTTTAGCAATGAAACTTGTTTACTCGTTTGAGTAACGAACTTTATCTTCCATGAGAATATGAATGTTGCATCTTATTTGGGCAACATACATTATCTCTCATGATGACAAAGAACTTTGTTTTTACAAACTTATTTACTCATTTTAACAATATACTTTTATTATTGGAAACTTTTATCAAAACTTTGATTTCAATTCATGGAACCAATATTATTTTGTTTATCTGTGAGTACTCACCAACTATTTTTATAGTTGACGCTCGTTTTACATGCTTTTTCAGGAATCATCGAGTAAGTGGCACTTAGGGACACTTCAGTTTTAGGAGCATTCGCATGTGTTGTATTTCAATTTACATTGTAATTTCTTTTAAAAGTTGTTCAAACCCATTGTAAAATTGTAATGATTTTTAATACTATGGTTGGTGTTGTCTTTTAACTTTTGCTATGAAACCCTTTATACCGCCACGCCTCGTGTTTCCGCTTCAGCGGGGTGTGACAGAAAATGGTATCAGAGCCGAAGGTTATAGAGAATACCGGTTTTCCTTTGGAAAACCACAACTATAGCCAAAACTTTTCTAAGCGTTTTTATAATATAGAACATACTACTGATATAACTAATTCGAGTACGCATTATTGGACTTTAATTAAGTATAGCCTGGCCAACTATGCTTAATTAAGGAAACTTAATGCGAGGCTTGAAACGGTTATAGTAGAATTATGTTCAAAACAATTTTCAACTTAAACTTTTGAAAAACAAAATTTTTTGGTGTGCGTACGGGCATTGCATATTATAGGCATTCATCTAGATACACTTAGAAACTAAGTTCACTATTATATCAATGCCCTTATTTAGAAATATTCTTATCCCTTATCAAGTGCTAGGTTAACCACTTAGGTTATATCACTAGCCACTCTAAGAGCAATGCACATAGTACTGATAATGGGTATTCCTCGGTAGCTATTGACTTTAGATATAAGGTTAGTAGTTAGATATACACTAGTAATAATCTTAAGTCGAAACCAATACCAATTATCCCTCAATACCTCTTCATCGTCTTCGTACTAGAGTTACAACTAGGAAAAAGCGTTTCGATATCGACACGGATGAGAATTGGAGCATCACGTAAGGAGGTAGATGAGTCTCCACTAAATAATCACTTGGATACCATTGGCGGGCATTCCGGATTCAACTCACGAGGAGATACGGAGGTTTAACCCATACGTGAGACCTTATTACTACGCTATGATTTAGCTCTACGTTGTTTCCACCTTGAGCTTAAAACTTAACATAGGATGTCCCTTTGACCTCTATAAAAGGTCGTAAACTGTATTGACACCATAAAACGTTTTTCAAACAATTTTTCTTGTCTTTTATCTTGGGGGAAAAGACATCGGCACTCGCCTTGTACTCACCTTAGTATTTAGGTACGATCGGCTACACTAACATACTTATTCCTTATTTCTTAATCTTCCATCAAAAAGTTATTTCGTTTCATCGGTTTTATTTTATCATCGATAAAATACTTTATAACCACTTTATACAACTTACTAGACCTTTCCTAACAATTTACGTCATATTCTCGCTAAAAATCTTTTGACAACTTGCTTTAATTTAACACTTTTCTTCAAAACTCAATTTAACCAATATTTGTTTTGACATTGCTATTTCAATTTCATTTCAATCCATTTCAATGGATAGATGTGCTTTTAAGGGCATATAAACCATTTTAAAACCTTGCTTACCATTTTGACACGTTTTCAAAAAACTTAGAAACAATTTCTTTTATAAAAGTGTTTAGACTCTATGCTATAAAACTTAAACATATGACATTGAAGTTCATATTACGTGTAAAAGCTTCACTGGGTCTTTCAAACCACTTTTGTTTTGGTTGACCACTTCCTCATTTAGGCATTATGCTTTACTTAAATGTGTTTTCTTGAAACCCAACATGATATTTTTACAACTTTCTAATCCAAATGTGTTTACAAGACATCACTGGTTCCTACATTTAAAAACACACCTTATTTGTTTATTTCATTTCAAATTAGTTTTATAATTTGTGTTTATAAAACTTACAACATTGCAAAACTTAGTGTTCACTTTTAAACTTTCAGTGACGTACTTTTGACAATGCACAATTATTCATCTAAATATGTTAAGTCTTTACCTTATCCGTTTTAACCATTGTTGGACCCCAGTCAAAAGATCAAAACTGTCAAATTTTCAATTACGAGTTTTAGTGTTTCTTCTTTTTCACAAATGGAGTTTAACTTAATAGATAACTCGTGGATTTTTAGCAAAACTTAGAAAACACTTTAGAACTTCTACATTTCTATTTAGTCATCAATATACATCAAATATTGAAGTTTGAAATATATCTCAACGTGGTTTTAAATCTACCTATAGGTATTGTTCTTATAATTTTAACAATAACAATCATTGTCGCTGCTACCTTCCTTTTTCTTTCCCCCAAACTTTATTTCTCGCTCTCCTTCTGATTTTAGATCTCGCACACCATAATATTAACATAATACATTGTCTAACTTTGTTTCTGTCTATTTTGCTTCTCCTGGTATCATGTTTGTACACATACATACTAGAAGTCTATCCTTTCGTTTTGAGCGATTAATACATGTATAGCCGTGAGGAATAATTTTTATTTAGTCAACTTTGATATATTCAATTACGCCTTTTTATCATATACATCTTGTTTTTATTTTGAAATCTCTATAAACAAGTGATCCTTATTTACATTTGCTCTTTCGTTCTAAATTCAGAAACTTGATAGAAAATGCAATTTTCATTGTATTTTTCCTTATAATTAATACACAAGATGAATACTCTTATGCTTATAATTTTTCTATATCTGAAAAATATATGTGAATGATATGTATCCTTATGTTTCTTCTTTTCTTTAAATACATCAAAAGTTTTGAATTTTACGATTATCTATTCTCTAAATGATTGTTTTGTAGAAACACTAAACTATGAATGCACTATTTTCAAAGATTGACATTTTTACACCTTTCTTAAAATAGTATTTTACTTTGCAATTTTCAGTGAGTTCCTAAAACTCTCAAACTTGTTTTCATAAGTATTCTGACTCCTCTTAAACTTGTATTTGTTTTGACTTAGACAATTAGTCAATTTTACAAAAAGCGTAATGTCAATATTTCTAAAAAAAATCCCTTAATGACGACTTAAACATTTAACTTTAATTAATCTTTATATTATTTTACTACTTCGTTTGATCGCCACACATGTATTTTCATTATCTCGGAATTATTACATATTTTGATAATAGTGAGATTAATTATCATTTTTAAACACACATTTTGATAACAGTGAGATTTCTATCACTTCTAAGCACTTAAAATGCTATCTACACAATGTGATTTAAAATATCATAAACTTTCACCGCCTTCATTAGAAACAATGACTCTCTAATTATATATATTCTTCGAGTATAGTTCCATTATTGTAAGAGTAACCATAGTAGTAATTATAGCATCGGAGATCCTCAATCATTTCGTAACTTATTTTGTAGACGACACTTAAAAAGCCTTTACATTAGAGAGGTACCAAAACTTCGTTGCCTACCCTTAGTACGTATCTTTAGGAACTTACCCTTGATCATTTATTTTCATTCGTGCTACCCCTTCTTATTTCAGAATATATCTTTTCCAGATGTAATAGCCAACCCGGAAGTGAACAAATTGTTCCTAATCTCTTCTTTATTAAGTGGCGAGTTTACACTTAGTGCTAATTTAGAACGCGACTTAAGGATCAATGCGGAATTAACGCTCAGTGCAGTTAGTGCTTCAGCAAAACTTATAGCTCTCTTAATTCAGATAATATCTAACTAGATGATCTTTTTCGACTAGGTCGCCATGTTTGGATCATGATTTCCATGATCCTAATTTCTCGCAATCTAAATTATAGAACTCGAATTAAGGAAACATTAATTTGACTATAGCTAAAGAATTGGGCTTTTCCCTTGAGGAAATAAACCCGAAATAATCAAAGAACATTGCAAGTCACCACCCCTCCAACTATATAATTGTATTCGACTGAGTTCTAATAGAATACGTCACGAATTGAATTTCGGGGCGAAATTCTTTCAACCGGGGGAGAATATGACAACCGTCAAAATTCGAGTCGGTTCTAGATTTGAATAAACTTAGTTGCACATATAGGCACGACACATACTGGACTTAGTGACTAGAAGCTCAGTTATAACCTACTAGAAACTTAGAAGCAACTAGAAACAATGGATAATGTACTTAGATTTCACATTGATATGTGAATTCTACAACTACTTAACTGTAGAGGCTATCCATATTCGGGTCACTCTTTGACTCGAACACCTTTTCATGAATCATATACACACATCATGCACTTGACCTAGAAGTAGAAATTAGGTCAAAGTCTCATAGAAACTTAAGTCAAAGTTGAAGACTAGGACTAGTATACTTGATTCCTCAATTTCGCTTGAATCTCGGAATCACTACATAGAATGCCAATAAACCGATAAAAATAAATTACAAACATTATTTATAACTATAAAAGAGTTATAATACCATAAGATAATTTAAAGTCTCAAATATTCTATTTATTTTGATATCCAAATTTTTACAAACTCTCAAAAACCCTAAAAACCCTAAAACTTAAATTTTATAAAGTTTAACATCAAGAATTCTATAAAAATAGTTATGAAACTTATAATATTATCTTAAAACAATTAAATTCAGGGAAATATAATCAAGGAAAATAAAAATTTAAGTCATTAACATTCATCCTTAATTTATAAGTCAAAAATCAAGGTTTCATGAATAAAAACTTGATTTTAGTGCACATTTTATACAAAAATTGAGATATTTTATAAAAGAACTTAAATTTTATAAAAGAAAATGAATGAGAAAGGGGTATTATACTAAAAAATTCGGATCCCTCTCTCCCCATATCTCTCTCTCACACTCTCATTCTCCAACACACACACATCTCTCTTCTTTCTCTCTCTAGAAAACTCTCTCTACCTTCTCTCTAATTTTTCTCTCCAAACACCACTCCATTCTCTCTTCCTCCCTCTAAGAACCATGAAATTTTCCAGAAAACAAACCCAAGAACACTCCTCAAACTCGAAATCTTCATCATCTTGTGGTATTCTTGAAGGTAAAATCGATTTCTACTTCACTTTTCCTTCAAGTTTTGCTCTTTTTCTTACACTTTCTCCTTCTTCATCTTCTTCAAACTTGTTTTATTTTTGTTAAAATGGTTTCTAGAACATGATGGATGTGTTTTAACACCATGCATGTATGATAAACAAGTTTGCATGTTCATGATCTTAGTGCAAAAATCGATTTTAAGGATTAAAACATCAAACTCAAGTTAAGAGTTTTTGAGAAACAAAATTTTGTTCATAAATGCATGTATACATTTTGATAAGTTTTAATCTTCTGATCTCTGGAAACATGACTAAAATATGAGTTTATCATGATATATTTAAAATACTTCAAAAGATTTACTCAAGGAAATGATGAAAACTCACTTTTCTAACCAATCATCATGCATGCAATCTGCCAGATTTCTTTACCTGACTTTAAACTGTCATATCTCACTCATTTCTTAACCAAAATTCGTGATTCTTTTTCTGCAATATAATATTTTGAGTTAGCTTTCAAACCCATCTGACCTCACTGGAAAATTCCAATATTTCGATTTTTACCAATTTTTACAAAACTGTTGCTCAAACAGCACTTTCCTTATGAACATTTGTTTTGTGTTGCATGTTCAAAGGACTTATTCATCACTAAAAGTCATTCAAAAATTATTTTGAACTCTTAATATCATGTATTAATAGGTACAAAAAGATCTTGATTCAAAAGTCTTTGTAACATGTTGCAAAAATTGTCATAGTAACATCAATAATCTTTACATAAATCACAAGAACCAAGTTTTCTTTATAATTTATTGAGCCTTTAGGCATGGTTTTCAACATCAAAAATAAGAAAACAATTTTTCATTGCTATTAAATTGTATGAAGATGCATTCTGAAAATTTTCAGCTCAATATATATTTTCTTTACTTTTATATGAAAATAATAAGAAAATAGAGTGTTAAATCATATAAAATACTTACACTAGTAAATAAGTTCTGGAAAAATTCTTGGATGATCCTTTAAGTTAATAAACATTCCCCATGAAGTTTCAATGACTTTTGTTACTGTTTAGTATGGTTTTTACTTTTCTTTTTATTTAGCTCTAATAAATCATAAAACCACTTTAGGGAATGTGAAAATATTATTTCTTATTTTTCGCAGCTTGTACCCTGCATTTAAGACTCAGAAACATATTTTGGGAATTTTTCAAAATGTATATCTATTTTTCCATGATTTTTGTGTTTATAATGGATTAAAAACAGGAAAAAATAGTTTTACTCATCGAAAATTAATAAAAATTTACCAGAAACTCTTATAATATGTTAGGATGATAAATAAAATTTTTGATGATTTTTATCTTCTGTATGCTATTTTTCTTCTATTTTCCCAAGATTTAATACACTTAAATATACAAAAATCATAAAAATTGTGTTAAACTTTTTGAAAACACATATTAATAATTTTCCCAGATTATGTACACTGTAAAACAGTTACACAAAAATTATAAGAATTTTTCATGATAATTTACTATTTTTCCATGATTTTATGATTATTCAAGGAATTAAATGGTGAAAAATAGTTAGACAAATCAAAAATTCAAGAAAATTTATCTTAAGGTCTTTGACTTCAATTAAAACTGAAATACAAAGTTTGGGAAATTTAGAACTAAATTGATTTTGTTTTTGAATATTTAATCATTAGAACACTTCTTAAAATGTTAAATATTAACATTTCAATAATGAGAATTTTCCACTTAAATTGTTATATAACAATTGATCCATTAAAATTTAATTTTCACAGAAAAATGTTTGTAACTTATCAATATTAAATTTTGACACAATATTGGCATAATTCTATTGTAGTAGTAAGTATACTAGTATTAGATTTCGATTAGAGACTCACTAGCGAATACCATTATTGTAGGAATCGGTAGTGGTACTCGTGGAACGTAGTTCAAGGCACCATTTGCATCATCTCAATGTATTGTGAGTATTCACCACTCCCCTATTTTCGGTTTTTAAATGTTTTGGGGTGGAAAAGCATGTCCTAAACTATTTATGTTCGTTGTATTTAATTGACTCGTATAAACTTGGTTGCTATATTCTTCATATTGTGAGTATTCACCACTCCCCTATTTTCGGTTTTTAAATGTTTTGGGGTGGAAAAGCATGTCCTAAACTATTTTTGTTCGTTGTATTTAATTGACTCGTATAAACTTGGTTCCTATATTCTTCATATTGTGAGTATTCACCACTCCCCTATTTTCGGTTTTTAAATGTTTTGGGGTGGAAAAGCATGTCCTAAACTATTTATGTTCGTTGTATTTAATTGACTCGTATAAACTTGGTTGCTATATTTTGCATATTGTGAGTATTCACCACTCCCCTATTTTCGGTTTTTAAATGTTTTGGGGTGGAAAAGCATGTCCTACACTATTTATGTTCGTTGTATTTAATTGACTCGTATAAACTTGGTTGCTATATTTTGCATATTGTGAGTATTCACCAATCCCTTATTTTCAGTTTTTATGTTTTGGGGTGGAAAAGCATGTCCCGAAAAACTATTATTTGAATGTTGTATTTAAATTGATTTGTATCAAACATGATTGCTATTTTATTGCTATGTCTCTCTATGTATGTCTATGCAACACGGAACATGAGAACTTATCGTACTAAGGCCCTTCCCTTATCTCTAACCATTAACTCTTTGAGCCAATGGTCATTATGGATAGCGCTATTAGGAATTGACAACTCCTCACTCGCCCTATTGCTGGAGTGCATGATACCATATTCATCTATGGAACGATAAGCATAGATCTTGATAGGGCTTCAGTCATAGGTTTGGTTGAGACTCATTGTTTACTCATACACATACAAACTCGTTTCTCGTTATAGCAATAAACTTGTTATTAATTATAGCAATGAACTTTGTTTCTCATTACAACAACGAACTTTTATTACTGAAAACTTATATACATGTTTTAGCAATGAAATTGTTTGCTCCTTGTAGCAACGAAATTGATTGCTCATTTTAGCAATGAAACTTGTTTACTCGTTTGAGTAACGAACTTTATCTTCCATGAGAATATGAATGTTGCATCTTATTTGGGCAACATACATTATCTCTCATGATGACAAAGAACTTTGTTTTTACAAACTTATTTACTCATTTTAACAATATACTTTTATTATTGGAAACTTTTATCAAAACTTTGATTTCAATTCATGGAACCAATATTATTTTGTTTATCTGTGAGTACTCACCAACTATTTTTATAGTTGACGCTCGTTTTACATGCTTTTTCAGGAATCATCGAGTAAGTGGCACTTAGGGACACTTCAGTTTTAGGAGCATTCGCATGTGTTGTATTTCAATTTACATTGTAATTTCTTTTAAAAGTTGTTCAAACCCATTGTAAAATTGTAATGATTTTTAATACTATGGTTGGTGTTGTCTTTTAACTTTTGCTATGAAACCCTTTATACCGCCACGCCTCGTGTTTCCGCTTCAGCGGGGTGTGATAGAAAATGGTATCAGAGCCGAAGGTTATAGAGAATACCGGTTTTCCTTTGGAAAACCACAACTATAGCCAAAACTTTTCTAAGCGTTTTTATAATATAGAACATACTACTGATATAACTAATTCGAGTACGCATTATTGGACTTTAATTAAGTATAGCCTGGCCAACTATGCTTAATTAAGGAAACTTAATGCGAGGCTTGAAACGGTTATAGTAGAATTATGTTCAAAACAATTTTCAACTTAAACTTTTGAAAAACAAAATTTTTTGGTGTGCGTACGGGCATTGCATATTATAGGCATTCATCTAGATACACTTAGAAACTAAGTTCACTATTATATCAATGCCCTTATTTAGAAATATTCTTATCCCTTATCAAGTGCTAGGTTAACCACTTAGGTTATATCACTAGCCACTCTAAGAGCAATGCACATAGTACTGATAATGGGTATTCCTCGGTAGCTATTGACTTTAGATATAAGGTTAGTAGTTAGATATACACTAGTAATAATCTTAAGTCGAAACCAATACCAATTATCCCTCAATACCTCTTCATCGTCTTCGTACTAGAGTTACAACTAGGAAAAAGCGTTTCGATATCGACACGGATGAGAATTGGAGCATCACGTAAGGAGGTAGATGAGTCTCCACTAAATAATCACTTGGATACCATTGGCGGGCATTCCGGATTCAACTCACGAGGAGATACGGAGGTTTAACCCATACGTGAGACCTTATTACTACGCTATGATTTAGCTCTACGTTGTTTCCACCTTGAGCTTAAAACTTAACATAGGATGTCCCTTTGACCTCTATAAAAGGTCGTAAACTGTATTGACACCATAAAACATTTTTCAAACAATTTTTCTTGTCTTTTATCTTGGGGGAAAAGACATCGGCACTCGCCTTGTACTCACCTTAGTATTTAGGTACGATCGGCTACACTAACATACTTATTCCTTATTTCTTAATCTTCCATCAAAAAGTTATTTCGTTTCATCGGTTTTATTTTATCATCGATAAAATACTTTATAACCACTTTATACAACTTACTAGACCTTTCCTAACAATTTACGTCATATTCTCGCTAAAAATCTTTTGACAACTTGCTTTAATTTAACACTTTTCTTCAAAACTCAATTTAACCAATATTTGTTTTGACATTGCTATTTCAATTTCATTTCAATCCATTTCAATGGATAGATGTGCTTTTAAGGGCATATAAACCATTTTAAAACCTTGCTTACCATTTTGACACGTTTTCGAAAAACTTAGAAACAATTTCTTTTATAAAAGTGTTTAGACTCTATGCTATAAAACTTAAACATATGACATTGAAGTTCATATTACGTGTAAAAGCTTCACTGGGTCTTTCAAACCACTTTTGTTTTGGTTGACCACTTCCTCATTTAGGCATTATGCTTTACTTAAATGTGTTTTCTTGAAACCCAACATGATATTTTTACAACTTTCTAATCCAAATGTGTTTACAAGACATCACTGGTTCCTACATTTAAAAACACACCTTATTTGTTTATTTCATTTCAAATTAGTTTTATAATTTGTGTTTATAAAACTTACAACATTGCAAAACTTAGTGTTCACTTTTAAACTTTCAGTGACGTACTTTTGACAATGCACAATTATTCATCTAAATATGTTAAGTCTTTACCTTATCCGTTTTAACCATTGTTGGACCCCAGTCAAAAGATCAAAACTGTCAAATTTTCAATTACGAGTTTTAGTGTTTCTTCTTTTTCACAAATGGAGTTTAACTTAATAGATAACTCGTGGATTTTTAGCAAAACTTAGAAAACACTTTAGAACTTCTACATTTCTATTTAGTCATCAATATACATCAAATATTGAAGTTTGAAATATATCTCAACGTGGTTTTAAATCTACCTATAGGTATTGTTCTTATAATTTTAACAATAACAATCATTGTCGCTGCTACCTTCCTTTTTCTTTCCCCCAAACTTTATTTCTCGCTCTCCTTCTGATTTTAGATCTCGCACACCATAATATTAACATAATACATTGTCTAACTTTGTTTCTGTCTATTTTGCTTCTCCTGGTATCATGTTTGTACACATACATACTAGAAGTCTATCCTTTCGTTTTGAGCGATTAATACATGTATAGCCGTGAGGAATAATTTTTATTTAGTCAACTTTGATATATTCAATTACGCCTTTTTATCATATACATCTTGTTTTTATTTTGAAATCTCTATAAACAAGTGATCCTTATTTACATTTGCTCTTTCGTTCTAAATTCAGAAACTTGATAGAAAATGCAATTTTCATTGTATTTTTCCTTATAATTAATACACAAGATGAATACTCTTATGCTTATAATTTTTCTATATCTGAAAAATATATGTGAATGATATGTATCCTTATGTTTCTTCTTTTCTTTAAATACATCAAAAGTTTTGAATTTTACGATTATCTATTCTCTAAATGATTGTTTTGTAGAAACACTAAACTATGAATGCACTATTTTCAAAGATTGACATTTTTACACCTTTCTTAAAATAGTATTTTACTTTGCAATTTTCAGTGAGTTCCTAAAACTCTCAAACTTGTTTTCATAAGTATTCTGACTCCTCTTAAACTTGTATTTGTTTTGACTTAGACAATTAGTCAATTTTACAAAAAGCGTAATGTCAATATTTCTAAAAAAAATCCCTTAATGACGACTTAAACATTTAACTTTAATTAATCTTTATATTATTTTACTACTTCGTTTGATCGCCACACATGTATTTTCATTATCTCGGAATTATTACATATTTTGATAATAGTGAGATTAATTATCATTTTTAAACACACATTTTGATAACAGTGAGATTTCTATCACTTCTAAGCACTTAAAATGCTATCTACACAATGTGATTTAAAATATCATAAACTTTCACCGCCTTCATTAGAAACAATGACTCTCTAATTATATATATTCTTCGAGTATAGTTCCATTATTGTAAGAGTAACCATAGTAGTAATTATAGCATCGGAGATCCTCAATCATTTCGTAACTTATTTTGTAGACGACACTTAAAAAGCCTTTACATTAGAGAGGTACCAAAACTTCGTTGCCTACCCTTAGTACGTATCTTTAGGAACTTACCCTTGATCATTTATTTTCATTCGTGCTACCCCTTCTTATTTCAGAATATATCTTTTCCAGATGTAATAGCCAACCCGGAAGTGAACAAATTGTTCCTAATCTCTTCTTTATTAAGTGGCGAGTTTACACTTAGTGCTAATTTAGAACGCGACTTAAGGATCAATGCGGAATTAACGCTCAGTGCAGTTAGTGCTTCAGCAAAACTTATAGCTCTCTTAATTCAGATAATATCTAACTAGATGATCTTTTTCGACTAGGTCGCCATGTTTGGATCATGATTTCCATGATCCTAATTTCTCGCAATCTAAATTATAGAACTCGAATTAAGGAAACATTAATTTGACTATAGCTAAAGAATTGGGCTTTTCCCTTGAGGAAATAAACCCGAAATAATCAAAGAACATTGCAAGTCACCACCCCTCCAACTATATAATTGTATTCGACTGAGTTCTAATAGAATACGTCACGAATTGAATTTCGGGGCGAAATTCTTTCAACCGGGGGAGAATATGACAACCGTCAAAATTCGAGTCGGTTCTAGATTTGAATAAACTTAGTTGCACATATAGGCACGACACATACTGGACTTAGTGACTAGAAGCTCAGTTATAACCTACTAGAAACTTAGAAGCAACTAGAAACAATGGATAATGTACTTAGATTTCACATTGATATGTGAATTCTACAACTACTTAACTGTAGAGGCTATCCATATTCGGGTCACTCTTTGACTCGAACACCTTTTCATGAATCATATACACACATCATGCACTTGACCTAGAAGTAGAAATTAGGTCAAAGTCTCATAGAAACTTAAGTCAAAGTTGAAGACTAGGACTAGTATACTTGATTCCTCAATTTCGCTTGAATCTCGGAATCACTACATAGAATGCCAATAAACCGATAAAAATAAATTACAAACATTATTTATAACTATAAAAGAGTTATAATACCATAAGATAATTTAAAGTCTCAAATATTCTATTTATTTTGATATCCAAATTTTTACAAACTCTCAAAAACCCTAAAAACCCTAAAACTTAAATTTTATAAAGTTTAACATCAAGAATTCTATAAAAATAGTTATGAAACTTATAATATTATCTTAAAACAATTAAATTCAGGGAAATATAATCAAGGAAAATAAAAATTTAAGTCATTAACATTCATCCTTAATTTATAAGTCAAAAATCAAGGTTTCATGAATAAAAACTTGATTTTAGTGCACATTTTATACAAAAATTGAGATATTTTATAAAAGAACTTAAATTTTATAAAAGAAAATGAATGAGAAAGGGGTATTATACTAAAAAATTCGGATCCCTCTCTCCCCATATCTCTCTCTCACACTCTCATTCTCCAACACACACACATCTCTCTTCTTTCTCTCTCTAGAAAACTCTCTCTACCTTCTCTCTAATTTTTCTCTCCAAACACCACTCCATTCTCTCTTCCTCCCTCTAAGAACCATGAAATTTTCCAGAAAACAAACCCAAGAACACTCCTCAAACTCGAAATCTTCATCATCTTGTGGTATTCTTGAAGGTAAAATCGATTTCTACTTCACTTTTCCTTCAAGTTTTGCTCTTTTTCTTACACTTTCTCCTTCTTCATCTTCTTCAAACTTGTTTTATTTTTGTTAAAATGGTTTCTAGAACATGATGGATGTGTTTTAACACCATGCATGTATGATAAACAAGTTTGCATGTTCATGATCTTAGTGCAAAAATCGATTTTAAGGATTAAAACATCAAACTCAAGTTAAGAGTTTTTGAGAAACAAAATTTTGTTCATAAATGCATGTATACATTTTGATAAGTTTTAATCTTCTGATCTCTGGAAACATGACTAAAATATGAGTTTATCATGATATATTTAAAATACTTCAAAAGATTTACTCAAGGAAATGATGAAAACTCACTTTTCTAACCAATCATCATGCATGCAATCTGCCAGATTTCTTTACCTGACTTTAAACTGTCATATCTCACTCATTTCTTAACCAAAATTCGTGATTCTTTTTCTGCAATATAATATTTTGAGTTAGCTTTCAAACCCATCTGACCTCACTGGAAAATTCCAATATTTCGATTTTTACCAATTTTTACAAAACTGTTGCTCAAACAGCACTTTCCTTATGAACATTTGTTTTGTGTTGCATGTTCAAAGGACTTATTCATCACTAAAAGTCATTCAAAAATTATTTTGAACTCTTAATATCATGTATTAATAGGTACAAAAAGATCTTGATTCAAAAGTCTTTGTAACATGTTGCAAAAATTGTCATAGTAACATCAATAATCTTTACATAAATCACAAGAACCAAGTTTTCTTTATAATTTATTGAGCCTTTAGGCATGGTTTTCAACATCAAAAATAAGAAAACAATTTTTCATTGCTATTAAATTGTATGAAGATGCATTCTGAAAATTTTCAGCTCAATATATATTTTCTTTACTTTTATATGAAAATAATAAGAAAATAGAGTGTTAAATCATATAAAATACTTACACTAGTAAATAAGTTCTGGAAAAATTCTTGGATGATCCTTTAAGTTAATAAACATTCCCCATGAAGTTTCAATGACTTTTGTTACTGTTTAGTATGGTTTTTACTTTTCTTTTTATTTAGCTCTAATAAATCATAAAACCACTTTAGGGAATGTGAAAATATTATTTCTTATTTTTCGCAGCTTGTACCCTGCATTTAAGACTCAGAAACATATTTTGGGAATTTTTCAAAATGTATATCTATTTTTCCATGATTTTTGTGTTTATAATGGATTAAAAACAGGAAAAAATAGTTTTACTCATCGAAAATTAATAAAAATTTACCAGAAACTCTTATAATATGTTAGGATGATAAATAAAATTTTTGATGATTTTTATCTTCTGTATGCTATTTTTCTTCTATTTTCCCAAGATTTAATACACTTAAATATACAAAAATCATAAAAATTGTGTTAAACTTTTTGAAAACACATATTAATAATTTTCCCAGATTATGTACACTGTAAAACAGTTACACAAAAATTATAAGAATTTTTCATGATAATTTACTATTTTTCCATGATTTTATGATTATTCAAGGAATTAAATGGTGAAAAATAGTTAGACAAATCAAAAATTCAAGAAAATTTATCTTAAGGTCTTTGACTTCAATTAAAACTGAAATACAAAGTTTGGGAAATTTAGAACTAAATTGATTTTGTTTTTGAATATTTAATCATTAGAACACTTCTTAAAATGTTAAATATTAACATTTCAATAATGAGAATTTTCCACTTAAATTGTTATATAACAATTGATCCATTAAAATTTAATTTTCACAGAAAAATGTTTGTAACTTATCAATATTAAATTTTGACACAATATTGGCATAATTCTATTGTAGTAGTAAGTATACTAGTATTAGATTTCGATTAGAGACTCACTAGCGAATACCATTATTGTAGGAATCGGTAGTGGTACTCGTGGAACGTAGTTCAAGGCACCATTTGCATCATCTCAATGTATTGTGAGTATTCACCACTCCCCTATTTTCGGTTTTTAAATGTTTTGGGGTGGAAAAGCATGTCCTAAACTATTTATGTTCGTTGTATTTAATTGACTCGTATAAAGTTGGTTGCTATATTCTTCATATTGTGAGTATTCACCACTCCCCTATTTTCGGTTTTTAAATGTTTTGGGGTGGAAAAGCATGTCCTAAACTATTTATGTTCGTTGTATTTAATTGACTCGTATAAACTTGGTTGCTATATTCTTCATATTGTGAGTATTCACCACTCCCCTATTTTCGGTTTTTAAATGTTTTGGGGTGGAAAAGCATGTCCTAAACTATTTATGTTCGTTGTATTTAATTGACTCGTATAAACTTGGTTGCTATATTTTGCATATTGTGAGTATTCACCACTCCCCTATTTTCGGTTTTTAAATGTTTTGGGGTGGAAAAGCATGTCCTACACTATTTATGTTCGTTGTATTTAATTGACTCGTATAAACTTGGTTGCTATATTTTGCATATTGTGAGTATTCACCACTCCCTTATTTTCAGTTTTTATGTTTTGGGGTGGAAAAGCATCTCCCGAAAAATTATTATTTGAATGTTGTATTTAAATTGATTTGTATCAAACATGATTGCTATTTTATTGCTATGTCTCTCTATGTATGTCTATGCAACACGGAACATGAGAACTTATCGTACTAAGGCCCTTCCATTATCTCTAACCATTAACTCTTTGAGCCAATGGTCATTATGGATAGCGCTATTAGGAATTGACAACTCCTCACTCGCCCTATTGCTGGAGTGCATGATACCATATTCATTTATGGAACGATAAGCATAGATCTTGATAGGGCTTTAGTCATAGGTTTGGTTGAGACTCATTGTTTGCTCATACACATACAAACTCGTTTCTCGTTATAGCAATAAACTTGTTATTAATTATAGCAATGAACTTTGTTTCTCATTACAACAACGAACTTTTATTACTAAAAACTTATATACATGTTTTAGCAATGAAATTGTTTACTCCTTGTAGCAACGAAATTGATTGCTCATTTTAGCAATGAAACTTGTTTACTCGTTTGAGTAACGAACTTTATCTTCCATGAGAATATGAATGTTGCATCTTATTTGGGCAACATACATTATCTCTCATGATGACAAAGAACTTTGTTTTTACAAACTTATTTACTCATTTTAACAATATACTTTTATTATTGGAAACTTTTATCAAAACTTTGATTTCAATTCATGGAACCAATATTATTTTGTTTATCTGTGAGTACTCACCAACTATTTTTATAGTTGACGCTCGTTTTACATGCTTTTTCAGGAATCATCGAGTAAGTGGCACTTAGGGACACTTCAGTTTTAGGAGCATTCGCATGTGTTGTATTTCAATTTACATTGTAATTTCTTTTAAAAGTTGTTCAAACCCATTGTAAAATTGTAATGATTTTTAATACTATGGTTGGTGTTGTCTTTTAACTTTTGCTATGAAACCCTTTATACTGCCATGCCTCGTGTTTCCGCTTCAGCGGGGTGTGACAATAACGCAACAGAATCGTCATTGGAAACACTTTCAGATGGTGATGATGATTGGCCGGAAGCAGATTTGGGTACCAACTGGTATTTAGGTTTTTGAAAAATCACGGGTGATTTTGAAACATTTTTCCTTCCCGTTTGCTTTGGGCATTTGGATTTTCTACCAGAAGTGGTTGAAGATCCAGATCTTCTCTTTGACGAAACCGACCTCGGCTTAGCCTTGTTCGATTTTGGCAAACTATTTGTGACTTTATTATTGAAAACCTATTTGTTCTTTTGAAAAACTGCCCTTTTCTTGTTTTTATTAGCCTTCCAATCATCATCTCGAAGGCGAGATCTCGAGGACTTTCTAGTTAAAGACCTTCCTCGAGACTCGTTCTCTCCTCTTTGAGACGAAAAATGCACAAATGCCCTATTAGGACAGTTCCTTGCAATGTGACCGGCAGTACACAGTTAAAACAAATTTGCTTATTATTATTGTAACAAGTACTGCCTTTGTCTTATTTACTTTCTTTACTGACACCCTTACTTTTCCCACAAGAACATGTGTAAGAATCAGATTGTGTGATTGATGAGGATGAACCATGTTGTGTGATTGGTGAAGTGGATGTGCTTGAAACAGAAACATTGGTATTGTCAAACAAATCATCAAATATATCGAAAAAGTTTGAGTTATCATTTTGTGATGCAGAATCATCACAAGATACATCATTTATTTCAACATCAGAAACAAAAGTGTTATCATTTGAAATAAAAACAGCAGGTTCAGAAACATTTTTATTTTCAGAAACACATCCTTCAGCTTCTTGCTTTGATTGACTTAAAGATTGATCTGCATGGGAAGTAGGAACATTAGTATTTTCAAACATTAATACTACCTCCTAACACAAATCCATATTTAAGATGTGGCTTTCTGTCCATTTCCTCTTTTGTCAAAGGGTTACACTGATAGGTATGATTAAAAGGAGGAGGCACTTTATCATACCCTAAACCCTTTGACTGATTATTTTTAAATCTCAAATTATTTTCCATCATTGATGCAACTACTTCACTCAACGCATCAAATTTTATGAAATTAAAATCCGCATTTTCAAACTTATATTTTAATGCGTCAAGTTCAGCAGTTAACTCAGCAAGTTGTTCACTCACAAATCTATTATTGGCACGCTTATTGCTATACTCTTCCTGAAGTTTTCTAAAATCATTTGTTTTTGTTTCTAATTGAGCTTTTAGAGGTTTCTATCCTTTCCTAAGTTGATACCCTTCATATTTTAGGTCCTCGTTCTCTCTACGCAATAATTCTATATGCTCAAGTAAATTTTTGACATTATCAATGCATGTTTGAGAGCAGGAAGACCGACTTACCTCTTTCTTCTCAGGTTCTGGAGTAGAGGATACCATAAAGGCAAACTGCAACTCCATCATCTCTTCTTCAGGATCAACCTCAGCTTTCTCTTCTGGAACATCATCGATTTGAGCAAAGTGAGCACTCTCAGGTACTGAAATATTCAGTGCCTGAATCTGGTCCTCCCAGTCAAAGGACTGAGCAACCACTGCCAGATTAGCAGTCTCACTGTTGATAGCAGCACTTCCACGACTATTTCCCACTAGAACCATTATTCTATCATTGTTTATCCATCTGTCTAGCTTCGGACACTCACGAGCAAAATGACATGGCTCGTGGCAATTGTAACATCGAACCTTGCCCTTGTTAAACCCAACCTTCTTTTCAGCATTCATCCCCCAGTTGTTCTTTCACGTCTTCTTTTCAAATTGCTTTGCCCTGAACACTGCCATTGCTATCTGTCAAGTTATATTCATTTCTTCCACATCTTCTAGATGAATTTGATCCAGATCAGCAAATGAGAGTTGATGTGGAAGCTCTCCAGCTACAAAAGCATTGTAGCAATTGACAAGTCCAGTGGGAAGAGCTAAGTTTTCATCGCTTTCTTTGGGATTGGGAGCAGGAACCATAATTGGTGCTTTGGAGGAGGAAACAGCTTGTGGAACAACAAAAGACTGACTTTGTGGATGAGACATGGATGATGAAGCAACAAATGGTGCAGCTGATGGAGCAACAAAGGTTTGATTCTGAGGTTGTTGAATGGCAAAAGCTTGACTTAGAGAGGAGGTAAAAGATGAAAAGGCATTATTTGAAGAAATCCCAAGATTTGCAGTCGAGTAGGAATTCACATGATTGATCTCTCTTTGCTTATCATCAAGATCACAGGATTTGATGATTGTCATAGTTTCAGCAAGACTGAGACGATTGAGATCTTTCGTCTTCTTGATGACAGCCACGTTCATATCCCATGCCTTCGGAAGTGAATTCAGCAGCTTTTTGTTTATCTCAGACTTGGTCACATAAATCCCAGCTGAACTCATTTCAGTGGTGAGTGTGGTAAAACGCTGCAACAGGGCTTCTAGAGTTTCTCCAAGAACATAATTAAACATATTGAATTTCTGTCTTAACATGTCTTGGCGACTCTATTTCAAGTCTTCATTACCCTTATAGACCTCAATTAAAGCTTCCCACAATGCCTTGGTTGAATCATACTCTCTGAATCCTTGAACAATATCAGGAGATAAAGCCATAGTTAATGTAGCCAACGCCCTTTCCTGTTCTTCAATCTTTTCGAAGTCTTCATCAGTGTAATCAGCATACACTTTGTCAATTATTTGTCCATTCGCAAGAGTAGTAGTGACTCTGACTGGTCCTCTAAGAATGCTTCGCCAAACCTTAAAATCTTTCATCTTGATGTATTTCTCGATCCGGTATTTCCATTCCGGGAAACCTTCTGCAGATAACAATCGTGGAATGCGAGTGGTTGTTCCCATGATTGAATCCAATTCATGATGAATAGATGGAAAAAGTACTAGAACTGGATATGACTAAAATGATTAAGCAATTGTCAAGGACAATCTGAGGTTTACCAAAGATTGGTTGCTCATGGACAATTGGAAGTATAGTGTTAATTTTGAAGGACCATATTGACATATTCTGAAAGGAGGCAACTCTTGTTCAGAAGTGATAGTCAAAATGGGAATGTGGAAATGTTTCCATAGGTGGAAGTTGTTCATTAAATCTGTGTAAGATTAGAAAACTTAATGAAAGAAGGATGTTCAAAGGAATGCACTTTGAATTTGAGACTTCGTTTCCATTGGAATACTCTGTAATGTCTGTTGACACGTCTTTGTGACTTTGTGTATAGTCATTACAAGAGTATCAATGCATATAAGGTTAGAATCTAATAGATTTTAGTAAATGACAGGAATTTGGAATCCTTACATTTACGATTTGGGTTGGGTATTGTGAAATTAGAATCATTGGAATCATGTTCAGTTGGTCTATTTCACAAAGCAAGGATCATAGACAAACATAGTATGTATACTTGGAGTATGGCATAACTATTGTTTGGACAAACATAGTGTGCATGCTTGGACCATGGCATGACTATTGTTTTGATTCAAGTATCAGGTTGATTATTTGAAACATTATACAATGAATAATGAGTAATCAATATGGTGTTTAAATAAAAGGTGTTTTATTTACTCTCAAAGGTGCTTGGGGCCATATATGATTAGTATTATTCTTGTGTTTCACGTTGCATGTTTTGACTTCCCGAATAACTAGGTTATTCAAACTCTCCACAGTCAATCATATTTGGAAGTAGGTATGAGGCAAGGGTGTCATGAATGGGTCTGTAGTTTGTCTAGGTGCCCTAGACATAGCTGCAATATTCAAGAGTGCTCCTGGAATAAGATTCGAGTATTGGATTAAAACCCTTTGACTCACTTCATGGATTTTATCACGAGTGATCATGAGACGATAATATCTTATATTCTTCAAACGGAGACGTGTGAGTCGTAGTTGCGCTTCGGTTGCACATTGACATATGTAAACGCAACCAGTAACTTGGTTGTTATAAAACATATCGTTGTGTGTAATTTGATGAGTAAGTACAAGCGAACATTTGGGTCAAAGTTTATCCATTTATTTTACCCTTAGAGGGATAGAATCGATATATGTGGGCCCCTCGATGATTTGGTGATGACAAACGTAAGTGCTCGGCCGGGCCTAGACTGATTTGATTTGTTCAATTAGTCGGTCGTCACAAATCGGAAATCGGGAAACAACAAATGGACAGAGAGAATGGTTATAATCCATGTCTCAGTCCATATGATATCTAGAATGGAGGAATATATGATCCCTTATCTAATGGACATGTCATTGACTAGGTCAGAGTTTGACAGCGGCTTTTAACGATTGCTAGTCGGGATCTTGTAATCATACGCAATAATAGTTTTAGACTTATCTGTCACACCCCTAAACCGGAACGGCAGAAACGTTCGGGGGCGGAGGACGTCATGCCCAGTATCATAACCATTGTGAAGAAAGTAAACACAACCATCATAAATATAATTTAAAAGGTTACATCGTTGCAAAATACATGTTTCCAAATAAATTACATATGATGTCAAAATAGTTCAAAAGAAATCTGTGCCTTAGCGTCATGCCTTCAAAAATATTGTGGTTACCTGTATTACTGAATACCTGAGAATACAAGTTGTTTGGAAAGAGTATCAGCGTAAAGCTGGTGAGTTCATAAGGAGTTTTTATGAATGAAAGATGAGTGTTGTTCCTTAAAGTTTGTTACAAGTTTGTTTCCATAAAATCCAATATTTTCTAAAAGGTTTGTTGTAGTCTTAACTAAACCAAGACTTAGTATATGTAAGTAAATCGTCATACTTATGTGTGTGGTTTTATAGTTAAATAAAACTCCTTAAATCCCCGTGAACTGTGTGGTTTGTTAATTCCCCATGTGAGATGTTATAACCATGCTAAAACTCGAAGACCTCGTACTCGACGTTCTTCAGGCGTCGGAATTGTTATGACACTTGTCACCCCAGACCTGTCGGTCAAGCTGTTGCAAGCAGCTTAGGTGCGGGTTTGTCAGACCCAATATAGATCTATACACAACTATCACGCTCTCCCTCCAGGAGATTCTGATTATAACTACAGGACTTTTCTGTGGTACTTATGAGTACCCCGAAGGAGAATGCCTCACAAATTTATTCATTAACAAGTTCACGTAATTTGTAATGAAATACCCGTTTTGTAAATCGATCGTGTTACTGTTTTCTTTGTTAAACGAAGTGCTCAAACTATACCTATTATAGTTTATCAAAAGTGTTGTGTGTTTGAATGAAACCTTGTTATGCATGTCTTTGTATTTCAATAAAATGACATTGAAAATACTAGGTGTAAATCGTACACACCTTGCTCAGCATGTTACAAGGTGTGAATAACTCTTAAACATGTTTTTGACAGTTTTATCCTTAACTGTCACTGTTTTAGAATATTCATAGAAAAATCATCGTAAGTCAAAAACTAAATCCGTAAACTCTAAGTGTTTGGAAAAAGAGTCTATTGTATCCATAAATTTTCCTATAGTTTTTGGTGGTCTCAAACCATTGTGAAAATGTTCATCTTCAGAACGTGGTCCGACTTTGATGCTGCAGTGATAGGCAGTTTTGTAAAAATCACCATAAATTGTAGAAAAATTGTATGGAGATGTGCAAGTAGTCATTTTTAAGGTATAAACCTGAACTATTTTCATATTAAACAATTTTGAAAAATATTAAGTTTAAGTTGGGTAAAACAGTTCGTGAACAGATCAAAACTTTTCTGTTGTAAGCTGTTAAGTTAAGTTTTAAATATGTTTTGGTGTTTTAACTTGTATTCCCCCCCTGAAAACTAAAGAAAACTGGAAAATGTAGGGGTATGAACTCACCTTGAGTGATTTCTTGAAGAATGGAAGGTCGAAGACGAGGAGTATCAAGTCAAGAACACTTGATGAACACGTGAAAGCTTGGATGATCCTAAGAATGATTTTTGGTGTTAAGATGTGTGTTATAATCCAAGAGTGTTATGAAAATATGGAATAACACTTGAGTTTAGATGGAATACTTACCAAAAAGTGAAGTAGTAGCTCAAGAACACTTTCACAAAGTGGTGGGAAGTAGAAAGAAAAGAAGCTTTCTTGAGGGGTAAGAGAAGTGTGTAAGTGAAGGAAATGATCAAAGTGAACAAAGAAATCCTCCAGGGGTTTCTTTATATAGATGTTGATGGAGCAATTTGCAAAGTTGAAAGGATGTTTACCTTGGTTTGTGTGATCTGGATAGGGTTGGACCAATGAGAAGATGACACATGGAGACAAGTGGGCACACTTGACCCACTTGTGGGGTAGAATACTCTTCTTAATATAAATTAATAATTTTTAATTAATAAATCCTTGAGAAATGAATAAAATATGAGCTTAGGGAGTTTAAAATGGTAAAAATATGAATTTGGTGAAAAATCCCCGTCAAAAACGGGCTTAACAGGCGAAAGTGGTCGAAAACCGGACATTAGAAGCGAACCTGCAAGGTTCGGTCCTTAGGAGGTGAGAATCCGAGAGAAGGGAGAAGGAACCCAAGGTGGGAGATGGGACCGAAAGTGGCAGGGAACCGAAATGGACCGAGGGCTCGGTCTATTTCGGGCGTAGGGAGGGTTCGGCTCTGACTGGCTTCGGTTTGCAGGAGGTTCGGTCCGAGATGCTGACTTCGGTCCAGAAGGTATAAGTTCGGTTTTCAGTAGTTCGGTCCTGAGGGGCTAAGTTCGGTCCTCATAAGGGACCTTCGGCCCTAATAGAAGGTTCGGCCCTAAGAGGTTCCCTCTAAGAGGGTTCGGTTCCTAAGAAGGGTTTCGTCCCTAATTAGCTGTTTTTTGATATAACTCCCCGATTCAAGCGGTTTTTGGCCAATTTAAGGGTCGGGATGACCCGGTTGACTATAAAAAGTTGAGAGAGATTTTGAGAGAGATTTGGGAGAGATTTAATTTTAGCCATTATTTTGTATAACCTCGTAATGCAAGGTTCGTGAACCCCGTTATGCTTCGTTTATGATCATTTCAAGTCCCCAAAAGGTTCCATAGTCGTGTTTTGATGCATTTAACTCCCTTTTTAGGGTTTTACATTGATAAACACATAGATTCTCCGAGACACTTGAATTCTTGACATACAAATGCACATTTTTATACATAGAATAAGTTTTAACATACAAGTACTAGTTAAGTTTGACCGGTTTGACTTGTTGACTTTGACTTTGACTTGTTGACTTTAACTTTGACTGGAATTTAACGGTTATCACATTATCCAAGTGGGAGACTGTTGGATTAGATGTCTAAGCCCATAACTATTATTGGTATGTATTCGACCCGAGAGTAGCATGGTCCATTTGGGTTGCATAACAGTAGGACAATTTGTTAGGATGGACTATTGAGAGAAGGTTATATATGATTTATTAATATATTATAAGTGATGGGTTATTGATCATTCTAACACTCCTATGGTGTACATGCAACCCTAGAAACCTTGGATCTATGTTTGACTAAGATACATGCAAATAATTATTTTTCCAAGGTTTTTATCCTAACTAGCATGGCATGGGGTACTTGAATCAAATAAAACTAGTAGAATTACTTACCTTGTAGTAGTAGTTGATTGCTTGGAGTTTGAGAGCCTAGCACCAATAATGTGGATGCCTCAAATGGAAGTCACAAATCACCACAAACTTGGAAACTTGAGAGAATAGTCACAAACTTCTTGAAATCGGCCCTCTTAGTTTTCACACGTCAACTAGTGCAATTTCAAGAACCAAAGCCTCCTTTATATAGTGTGGTGGATTAGGGTTACATCCATGTAAACCCTAATACCCATGTCCTTTCATTTCCATGAGATCCATGGGTTAAAGCTCCATGGAGTATCCATGGACTTTCCATGCAAGCCTAGCCCATTCCAAATAAGCATTAGCCCACACTATATAAATACAAGAGCCCATATTTAATTCGTCATACTTTTGATCTCTAAATTAATTCTAAATTAATTATAGATCAATACTAATTAAATAATATGATTTTATATTAATATATTAGGACTTATAATATATTAATAAATCATAACTTATACTATTCTCAAACGATTATCCATAAATTGTTCGGGTGAAGTGCAACCCAAATGGACCATGCCGGGTCGGGTCAAGTACATACCAAATATAGTTATGGACTTAGACACTATATCCAACAGTCTCCCACTTGGATAAGTCTAATAACTATAGTTGCAAGTATGACTTCAGGAACCGATCAGCAATCGTAGCTCTTTAAACTCTGTTGAACTATGAAGCGCCATTTTAGATAAGTGATCATATAATCCTCTGTTCTAGATATCAGCCGGACAAATACATGGAACATGGTCTTGCTTATTGTCCAGCATTTGTTTCCCGATTTCCGATTTGTTTGACATAGAACTTAACTGAACACATCAATTTAGTTCTAACCGGGCCCGGTACATAGGTCAAAACAAAATCATCGAGAGACCCAGATATCGCTTCTAATCCTAGAAGGAACAGATAAACTTCGACTCATATGTTTGCTCTACTACTTGTTGAATTACACACAAAAGCACGGTTTATAACATCGAGTTACCAATGCGTTTTCGTGCAATCAATGCATAACCAACTCATAGGCAACAAATCATATCTCTAGGTTTGAAGACTTATATGATATTACCGTCTCACGATCACTCGAGATAAATTCCATGAAGTGATACAAGTGAGCATGGGTTGAATCCAATACTCAGAACTTATGAGCACTCATGAGTGTTGTAGCCCCGCTTTGTCTAACATCTTAGACCTCTACAAGCCAACCCATGACAATCTTGATTCATATCTACTTCCAACATATGACCGACTGTGGAGAGTTTAAATAATATGATATAAACCATAACATAATTATTCTGGAAGTCAAAACATGCAAAAAGAAATAATAGTAAGCGATTGACAAGAGATAGCAACACTTTACTCATAAATAACAGCTTTTATTTATCATCAAATGTCAATTACATTTTACAAATTTCAAGATTATCTAACTACTAAAACTAATATCATCCTTCAGCCATATGCTCCGAGCATGCTGGAGATGCTTAGCCCGAGTCAGTCCCTTCGTGAGGGGATCTGCTGGGTTCTCATCCGATGATACCCTCTTTGCCACGAGGATTCCTTCTTCTATTCGATGTCTGATGAAGTGATATTTTCTGTCAATGTGTCTGGATCTCCCATGATCTCTTGGTTCCTTGGCTAAGGCAACCGCACTATTGCTGTCACAGAAAATCTCCATTGGCTCCTTTATAGCTGGTACAACTCCAAGGTCTCCGATGAAGTTCTTTAGCCATATAGCCTTCTTTGCTGCCTCGCTTGCTGCTATATACTCTGATTCACAAGTGGAATCAGCCACTGTCTCCTGCTTGGAACTTTTCAAAGTAATTGCCCCTCCGTTTAGAGTAAAGACCCAGCCCGAATGAGAGCGGAAATTATCCCTGTCAGTCTGAAAGCTAGCATCACTGTACCCTACAACTCTCAAGTCCTCACTGCCACCGAGGGTAAGGACCCAGTCCTTAGTCCTCCATAGGTACTTGAGGATATTCTTTACCGCAGTCCAGTGTGCCTTGCCAGGGTTCCCCTGATACCTGCTAACCATGCTCAAAGCAAAGGCTACATCAGGTCGAGTACACGTCATAGCATACATGATCGATCCTACAGCTGAAGCATAAGGTATTCGACTCATTTCTGCTATCTCAGCCTCAGTACTAGGGCTTTGTGTCTTACTCAATCTGGCGTTACTCTGGATGGGTAACTCTCCTTTCTTGGAGTTATGTATGCTGAACCTTTTCAACACTTTGTCCACATAGGTGCTTTGACTAAGTCCAATTAGTCTTTTACTCCTGTTTCTCAAAATCCTTATCCCTAGGATATAGGCAGCTTCTCCAAGGTCCTTCATAGCGAAACACTTCACAAGCCAGGACTTTACTTCCTGCAGGGTTGGGATGTCATTTCCTATGAGTAGTATGTCATCCACATACAGTACCAAAAAGCTGACTATACTCCCACTAGCCTTGATATAGACACAAGATTCATCTTCACTCCTTGAAAAGCCAAATTCTTTGACTTTCTCATCAAAGCAAAGATTTCATCTGCGAGGTGCCTGTTTTAATCCATAAATGGATTTCTCGAGCTTACACACTCTACTGGGGAACTCTGTACTGACAAAACCCTCTGGATGAACCATGTAAACATCTTCAGCCAACTTTCCATTAATGAAAACGGTTTTGACATCCATTTGCCATATTTCATAATCATGAAATGCAGCAATGGCTAACAGAACCCTAATAGACTTAATCTTCGCCACTGGTGAAAAGGTCTCATCATAATCAACTCCCGGAGTTTGAGAATAACCCTTTGCAACCAGTCGTGCCTTATAAGTGTGTACATTACCATCCATGTCGGTCTTCTTCTTGAAGATCCATTTGCACCCAACTATCTTACGATCAGGTACATTGTCAACCAAGCTCCAAACTTGATTGTCATACATGGACTGTATCTCGCTATCCATAGCCTCTTTCCATTTAGCAGCCTCAGGGCCTGCCATGGCTTCCGTGTAGCTGTTAGGCTCATCCAGATTTACCAGTGTGTTATCACTGATAAGTGTCTCACCTTCTGCAGTAATATGAAAACCATAATAATGCTCAGGTGCATTCCTAACTCTGGTGGAACGCTTCAGAGTATAGATTCTTCAGTCGGCTCAACAGGAGTTTCTTCCTCAGGTTGAGGGCTAGGGTTTGAGGTTCCTTCACCACTTGAATCTTGAATTTCCTCAATGTCAATTTGCCTCCCACTGTCTCCTTGGCTCATGAATTCTCTCTCTCGAAAGAATCCTCTTCTTGCTACAAACACCACATTATCATTGGGTCTGTACAAGATGTAACCAAACGATTTCTGTGGGTAGCCGATGAAAATACACCTTTCGCTTCGGGGTTCGAGCTTATCGTGAGTCTCGCATCTCACAAAAGCCTCGCAACCCCAAATCTTGATATGGTCTAGATTGGGAACTTTTCCAGTCCACACCTCGTGAGGTGTTTTGGCAACCTTCTTTGTAGGGACTAAATTCAGGATATGGGCGACAGTCTCTAAGGCATACCCCTAAAATGAGACTGGTAGCGAAGCTCGACTCATCATGGAACGAACCATGTCCAACAAGGTCCGATTGCGCCTCTCAGCTACACCATTCAACTGTGGTGTCCTAGGAGGTGTCAATTATGAGACAATCCCACATTCCTTAAGATAGTCAAGGAACTCAGTACTAAGATACTCACCACCACGATCGGATCGAAGCATCTTAATGTTCCTGCCCAACTGATTCTCCACTTCTTGCTTAAACTCTTCGAATTTCTCAAAGGTTTCTGACTTATGCTTGATTAGGTAGACATATCCATATCTACTAAAATCATCAGTAAAAGTCACATAGAACCGATTAGCATCTCTTGTGGTGGTTCTGAAGGGTCCACACACATCCGTGTGTATGAGGTCCAACAAACCTTCACCCCTAGCACAAGTGCTAGTAAAAGGTGACTTTGTCATTTTACCAAGCAAACAAGATTCACAACTATCATCTGACTTTAGGTCAAATGACTCCAAGACTCCATCCTTTTGGATTTGGCCTATGCGTTTCTTGCTTACATGTCCAAGACGACAATGCCATAAGGATTCTTTATCTAAGCTAGTGGAAGAGTTAATACACAATACATCATTTCCTAGATTATCTACAACAGATACAGTTTCATACACGCCATCACAAGGTAATGCTTTAAAATAAAGAACATTATTAAAGAAAGCATCAATACTACCATTATTATTATCAAAATAAAAGGTAAAACCTTGTTTATACAATGCATGAAAGGAAATAACATTTCTTGCCATTTCTGGCGAATAATAACATTTATTCAAATCTAATGTAAACCCACTATTTAGCACTAAGGAATAAACTCCTATCTTGGTGACAGGTGAAGCTTTCCTGTTTCCCATGATCAAGTTTATCTTTCCCTGCTCCACATTCTCACTTCTTGTTAGTCCCTGCAAATCACAACATATGTGAATACCACAACCTGTATCAAGGACCCAAGACTTAGAATGAGGTGAGTTATTAGACAATATAGTGTATATACCTGCATGGTTGGGTTTTACTTTCCCATCCTTCAAATCTTGCTGGTACTTTGGGCAGTTTCGCTTCCAGTGCGACTTTTCATGGCAATAGAAGCATTCAGCCTCATTAGGGTTAGCAGAAGGAGTGACAAAACCTTTCTTGGTTTTGCTTGAAGAGGAGCCTTCAAGGGTCTTACCCTTGGTACCCTTAGAAGGGTTCTTTCTCTTCTTCCCTTTGCCATGCCCGATTGCCAAGACATTGGCCGCAGTTGGAGTAGGAGTAGGAGTAGTAACAACCGACTTACCCTTTAGACCACTTTCAGTGGTCTTCAAGAGTCCTTGAAGTTTGCTGAGGGTGACTTCTTCCTTGTTCATGTGATATGTCATGCGGAATTGATCATAACACGATGGAAAGGAGTGCAAAATGATGTCTATTGCTAACTCCTCAAGGAAGTTCACATTCAGCTTCAGTAAACGGTCCACATACCTTTACATTTTCTGCATGTGGCCCGTGATGGGTTCACCATCCTTCATTCGGGTTGTTATCATAGAGGAGATTATTTCATATCGCTCTTGACGAGCACTTTGATGGTAGCGGTCCATCAAGTCCTGGTGCATCTCAAAAGGATAATAGTCCTCATAGGACTTTTGGAGCTCGGCTGTTATGGTGGCCATTATGATGCATGCCACTTTTGTAGCATCTCTTTCATGTACCTCATATTCAGCAAGCTCTTCAGGAGTAGCAGTTGGCTCGGGTACCTTCAGCTCCTTGTCGAGAACATATTCTTTGTTCTCATACCGAGTGACCATCCTGATGTTTCTGATCCAATCTGTAAAGTTGGACCCATCAAAGATGACTCTCCCACAAAGATTCATGAGAGAGAAGGAGCTAGTAGGGTTTGAGCCAGAAGCATTGTTATTGGAAGACATCTGAAAAGAAGAGGGAATAGATTAGATTAGATATAGAGATAGTCCTTAACAAAACACCCAAATGTAATATTAAGGCTAGGACCTAACACAATATTTTATAACTTAGAAGAGGGATGCCGTAATCTAAGCTATAAGATATTTGAAGGTAGGTGAATGACGATTCACCAATTTCCACCATGAAAAACGAAATATTTAATTAGGTTTTAATTGGTTTAGAAACTCCTAGATTCTTTGAGATTCATTGAACTTTCTTCAATGGCATGTTTCAATCTCGAGTGTGCCCATCAAGTTTTGTGACTGGGATGCCGAGGATCACAAAACAAGGTGTGAAGTAACCATGCAAATTACTTGGTACCCTTAATGTATTACCCCTCAATCGATGTGCCGGTTAACCACACACGCTCCATCGATACTATGATAAACATTAAGTCACCCTTTACCTACCTTGTTAAGTTCAAGTTAGTGTGCCGGTTAACCACACACGCTCCACTAACGACTTAAACAAAGTGTAAAGTGTAATTTCATGGATTAGCACCTTATTCACATTTTCCTAAAATAACTAAGATTGGGAATTCAATAAAGTTTAGTTGCTTTAGTATTATCATTATACTTTTAATGAAAATTTATAAGTCCTTGTCCTACCCGTTCGGCTAACGACCCTCCACCGATCAAGGAAGCGGTGGGTGAGAGTGGACACCCATTAAGTTGCCATTTTATAGGCAACAACCTTATACCCCCCTTATAGACCGGCTTCGTGAATGAGGCGTACTAGCGGTAAGACGACTTGATCTTATACATATATAAATATTATTAAACTTATAATATTATAAAGTATAAGGGTTGAATTTTAACTTTTAAAATTCTAGGGGTTGGAACTAAAGTTTTTAATATGACTTTACATGTTCCAAAACTTGAGGGCAAGTTTTGTAAACTTTCAAAACTTTTCATTTCTCATAACTTATGAGTTAATGGTTATTAAAAATGAAGACTCTTCATTTTTTGTAACCTATGTGTTCTTTTAATGGTTATTTATAAATGTGACTTTTGGTTATCCATAACTTAAGAACTAGTTATGGACTCCATTAAAACACATAAAGATCAATAATTAATCTATTCAATTATTAGCACATAATTTCTATGATCTTCTAAACTCATATGTTTATGAATGTTCATATCAAAAATTTCAAGAATCGTAAGTAAATATACAAAACTTGAAATTTTGATACGAGCTTTTGAACAAAACTTCGATTTTCAAGTTTTTTTTTTTGCATCAAGTATCAAATAAACAAACATGGCTCTGATACCACTGATGGGTTTTTGAGCATTCTAACACTCCTATGGTGTACATGCAACCCTAGAAACCTTGGATCTATGTTTGACTAAGATACATGCAAATAATTATTTTCCAAGGTTCTTCTCCTAACTAGCATGGCATGGGGTACTTGAATCAAATAAAACTAGTAGAATTACTTACCTTGTAGTAGTAGTTGATTGCTTGGAGTTTGAGAGCCTAGCACCAATAATGTGGATGCCTTAAATGGAAGTCACAAATCACCACAAACTTGGAAACTTGAGAGAATAGTCACAAACTTCTTGAAATCGGCCCTCTTAGTTTTCACACATCAACTAGTGCAATTTCAAGAACCAAAGCCTCCTTTATATAGTGTGGTGGATTAGGTTACATCCATGTAAACCCTAATACCCATGTCTTTTCATTTCCATGAGATCCATGGGTTAAAGCTCCATGGAGTATCCATGGACTTTCCATGCAAGCCTAGCCCATTCCAAATAAGCATTAGCCCACACTATATAAATACAAGAGCCCATATTTAATTAGTCATACTTTTGATCTCTAAATTAATTCTAAATTAATTATAGATCAATACTAATTAAATAATATGATTTTATATTAATATATTAGGACTTATAATATATTAATAAATCATAACTTATATTATTCTCAAACGATTATCCATAAATTGTTCGGGTGAAGTGCAACCCAAATGGACCATGCCGGGTCGGGTCAAGTACATACCAAATATAGTTATGGACTTAGACACTATATCCAACAATAAGTTCTAGTATATTAGTATGAAATCATATGTTTTAATTGGTATTAATCAAGAATTAATTTGGAATTAATTTAGTGATCAAAAGAGACTAATTAAATCTATGGGGACTAATTATGGTAATTAGTTATATTTATATGTGTTGGCTTATGATCCAAGTTGGACTAAGTTTATGTATGGATACATAAAGAGTTGGGCCACATGAACCATGGATCATAAAACCCATGGGTATGGATTTGGATTATATCCATGACTCTTGAAATCCCACATATAAATATGTAGTACTTTGCCCAAAATCGCCACTTAAGGAAGAAAAGAAGTTCTTAGAGAATTATGGTGTTTTGGTGCATGGAGTTTCTCTCTCAAGAGTCACCTTTGTTCTAGGTGATTTGTGATTCCATTTGAGGTGCAACACTTGGGGCACTAAGTTCTTAAAGGCCAAAGTCTTTCAAGCAACACCAAATACATCAAGACTTCAAGACACATAAAAGGTATGTTACTCTAACTAGTATCTTGTATTGTTTATGACCATTTGCATACTAGTTATAGGTTTAATGCCTTGGAAACCATTTTCATGTATAATTAGTGAAAACATAGATCCAAGGTATTTAGGGTAGTATGTGCACCATAGGATGTTGTAGTATACTAAAACCCATCAGGTTCTAGTTTCATGGTAAACCATGGACGACATATGGGTCATTGGTTAGTGTGTGGTAGTTGGTTCTAGTGTTATGGTAATACCCATGGATCACATATAGATCATTGGTCAATGTGGTAGTCGGTTCTAGTGTCATGGTAATACACATGGATGACATATGGGTCAGGGGTCAATATGGTAGTTGCTTATAGTGTCATGGTAATACCCATAAATGACATATGGGTCATGGGTCAAAGTGGTAGTTAGTTCTAGTGTCATGGTAATATCCATGGAGGACATATATGTTATAGGTCAATGTGGTAGTTGCTTCTAGTGTCATGGTAATACCCATGGATCACATATAGATCATGGGTCAATGTGTGGTAGTTGGTTCTAGTGTCATGGTAATACCCATGGATGACATATGGGTCATTTGACAATGTGTGGTAGTTGGTTCTAGTGTCATGGTAATGCCCATGGATGACATATGGGTCATTGGTCAATGTGGTAGTTGATTCTAGTTTCATGGTAATACCCATGGATGACATATGGGTCATGGGTCAATGTGGCGGTTACTTATAGTGTCAAGGTAATACGAATTGATGATGTATGGGTCATTGGTCAATGTGGTAGTTGGTTCTAGTGTCATGGTAATACCCATGGAGCACATATGGGGCATTGGTCAATGTGGTAGTTGGTTCTACTGTTATGTAAATACCCATGGATGGCATATGGGTCATTGGTCATTGTTGTTGTTGGTTCTAGTGTCATGGTAATACCCATGGATGGCATATGGGTCATTGGTCAATGTGTGGTAGTTGGTTCTAGTGTCATGATAATTCCCATGGACCACATATGGATCATTGGTCAATGTGGTAGTCGGTTCTAGTGCCATGGTAATACACATGGATGACATGTGGGTCATGGGTCAATGTGGTAGTTGCTTATAGTGTCATGATAATACTCATGGGTGACATATGGGTCATGGGTTAATATGATAGTTGGCTCTAGTGTCATGGTAATACCCATGTATGACATATGGGTCATTGGTCAATGTGGTAGTTGGTTCTAGTGTCATGGTAATACCCATGAATCACATATAGGTCATGGGTCAATGTGTGGTCGTTGGTTCTAGTGTCATGGTAATACCCGTCGCTGACATATGGGTCATTGGAAAATGTGTGGTAGATTGTTCTAGTGTCATTGTAATGTCCATGGATCACATATAGGTCAGTGTTCAATATGGTAGTTAGTTCTAGTGTCATGGTAATACCCATAGATGGCATATGGGTCATGAGTCAATGTGGTAGTTTCTTATAGTGTCATTGTAATACCCGTGGATGACATATGGGTCATTGGTCAATGTGGTAGTTGCTTCTAGTGTCAGTAATACCCATGGATCACATATGGGGCATTGGTCAATGTGGTAGTTGGTTCTTCTGTCATGGTAATACCCATGGATGACATATAGGTCATTGGTCAATGTGGTAGTTGGTTCTACTGTCATGGTAATACCCATGGATCACATATTGGTCATTTGTCAATGTGGTAGTTGGTTCTAGTGTCATGGTAATACCCTTAGATGACACATGGTTCATGGGTCAATGTGGTAATTGCTTATAGTGTCATGGTAATACCCATGGATGACATATGGTTCATGGGTCAATGTTGTATTTGGTTCTAGTGTCATGATAATACCTATGGATGGCATATGGGTCATTGGTCAATGTGGAAGTTGGTTCTAGTGTCATGCTAATACTGATGGATCACATATGGGTCATCTATCAATGTGGTAGTTCGCTCTAGTGTCATGGTAATACCAATGGATGACATATGGGTCATTGGTCAATATGAAAGTTAGTTATAGTGTCATGGTAATACCCATGGATGACATATGGGTCATTGCTCAATGTGGTAGTAGGTTCCATTGTTACGGTAATACCCATGGATCACATATGGGTCATTTTTCAATATGGTAGTTGGTTCTAGTGTCATGGTAATACCCTGGGATGACATATGGCTCATGGGTCAATGTGGTAGCTGCTTATAGTGTCATGGTAATTTCCATGGATGAAATATTGGCCATGGGTCAATGTGGTAGTTGGTTTTAGTTTCATGGTAATACCAATGGATCACACATGGGTCATTGGTCAATGTGGTAGTTGGTTCTAGTGTCATGGTAATACCATGGATGACATATGGGTCATGGGTCAATGTGTGGTAGTTGGTTCTAGTGTCCTGGTAATAACCATGGATCGCATATGTGTCATTGGTCAATGTGGTAGTCGGTTCTAGTGTCATGGTAATACACATGGATGACATATGGGTCATGGGTCAATGTGGTAGTTGCTTATAGTGTCATGGTAATACCCATGGATGACATATGGGTCATGGGTCAATGTGGTAGTTGGTCGTAGTGTCATGGTAATACCCGTGGATGATATATGGTGTAACGACGTGAAATTTTCAAACAAATTTTTCATTTTTAAAACACATTAAATTCTCATTTTACCATATCAAAACACAAGTATCCAAAATCATATCACAATGTAATTTACAATCCCAGTGGACACGTGTTCAGGGCAAAACATCGCCCTCTCATGGAACATCCTCGAAATCCCAGTCACTGATTTTGTCTTCTGCTTGAGAGACAGAAACTCATGTGCCAAACATTCCCTCTCCGCCGGGGGAACATACTCGTCTCGTAACATCTGAACAAACCTCTCCCATGTCACTGCAGCATGATCTTCAGGGGTAAGACTCCACCTTTTTGGGACAAAACCCTAAAATGCTCAAATAACATGCTCATAACAAAGGAAAGGCAAAGTCTAATGCTTTATACCTCAATAAGAAGCTTCCCACTTAGATTTGCTCGGATCTAGAAGCTTGGACTCCAACTCCTCCTTCTTCAAGACCTTATCTTCTCTTCAAAACCACACAAACACTCTCAAGGCTCAAACACACACACACACACACAAGCTCTAGAACAGAGGTTAGGGCACTCTTAGGGTTTTCTCTCTGGGAATGGTGGTCAAAAATGAGGCCATCATATCCCTTATATAGGGGACTCACCCTAAATTAGGGTTGCACTCTGGGCCTAGTACGCCTAGTGTACTCACGGGTACGCCCAGCATACTAGGTTGTCTCCGCGTCACATGCACGATGACGAGTACGTTAAGCGTACACCTCAGGTACGCCCCGCGTACCCGTTTTTCACTCTTTTATAATAAGGACCAAAAATAACAATAACTCAATAGATGAAGGTTATCGAAGTATACCTGGACTCGGGATGTTACATATGGGTTATTGGTCAATGTGGTAGTTGGTTCTAATGTCATGGTAATACCCATGGATTACATATAGATCATGGTTCAATCTGTGGTAGTTGGTTCTAGTGTCATGGTAATGCCCATGGATGACATATGGGTCGTGGGTCAATGTGGTAGTTGCTTATAGTGTCATGGTAATACCCATGGATGACATATGGTTCATTGGTCAATGTGGTAGTTGGTTCTAGTGGCATGGTATTACCCATTGATCACATATGGGGCATTGGTAAATATGGTAGTTGGTTCTACTGTCATGGTAATACCCATGGATGGCATATGGGTCATTGGTGAATGTGGTAGTTGGTTCTAGTGTCATGGTAATACCCATGGATGGCATATGGGTCATTGGTCAATGTGTGGTAGTTGGTCCTAGTGTCATGGTAATACCCATAGACCACATACGGGTCATTGGTCAATGTGGTAGTTAGTTCTAGTGTCATGGTAATACACATGGATAACATGTGGGTCATGGGTCAATGTGGTAGTTTCTTATAGTGTCATGGTAATACCCATGGATGATATATGGGTCATGGGTCAATGTGGTAGTTGGTTCTAATGTCATGGTAATACCCATGGATGACATATGGGTCATTGGTCATACAAATGATAATCTAGCTGATACATTCACAAAACCACTTTCTCAAAGCAAGTTTGAGAGCCATGCAAAAGGAATCGGTCTTCGATTAGCTAATGATTGGATTTAAATTTTTACTTCACTAGTATCTAGATATTCAGAAATATCTAGCACTGATATGTAATCTAGTTTGATATATGAGATATCTCTCTTGTGTTCTATGTTAGCATGTTATTTAATCCTTGAATAATATAATTAATCAAAATTTTCCATAGTCAGTCACCATTATGGGAGCAACTATGAAGTAAGACTAATATGAATCGGATTGGTTGATTTCAAGTGGTGTAATAGCAAAGTGTTGCATCCAAATTCATATGTACTTGTTAGAGAACAACTATTGGATACGACTCGCGTCAAGAGTCACTTCATGGATCATTATCATAAGTGAATCGTGAACACTAGTAAAATATATTTATGTCTTTCGACCTGAGATACATATTGGAGAACTCAAGTATGGAGATTGTTATACTTTGACATGGTTAAACGTTGTTTGTAACCGTGTAGTCATAAAAGCTTATGTTGGGTATAACATGAACTATATGAGAGTGTGTATGTAGTCAAGATAGGATTTTTTTTCCTCGTATATGTTGGAGTTAGACATCTAAGGCGCCTTACTTAAATTTGGATATCAAATAAGAATGATTTCGATCAATGTCTCGTATCCAACATGATGTCTGTAACAAAGAAAATATTGATACACTTACCTTATACTTTAATTGTGGGTAGTTTTGAGCTCCTGGAATTGGATGTTGATTGATGGCACCCATTCGGCTGTTGTTAGGGTTAGTAGCATGTTGCTAGACGCCAGCTACTGTTTATGTCAGTCTGTAATGAATCTTGTGCAAGTGGGAGATTTTTTGGATCTATATGCTCAACAATCATTATCAAGTGATATTCCTAATAACATATGATCCTATAGGGTCACACCTTAATCAAGTTGGTACTTATTGTATATATATTAAGTATTTGATTATTAATAAATAAATTCAAATCTTGTATTTAATTGGATAATTATCATTGTTTTATGAAAATAATAATAAAAGATACAACAAATTAGTTATTATATCATATGGTATGAAAAATAAGTCATGTACAAAGTTTATGTACACTTTGTTTAACCATGATTAAATTAGTGAGTTAGTGTATAATGGTTAAATAAACTAGGAGACAATTTCCCAAAGGCGAAGATACATAGGTGCATGGGAGGTCGCTTGTCAACCTCCCTTCTCTTGTCTCCCCATGCCTTTTTACTTTATAATACTTTACATTATAATATGGGTTTTGCCTTACCTTGCATGGGATACTTAAAATAGTGTCTAGCATGAGATAAGCTAGAGTTTTACCACTCATATTCTCTCCAAAAGCTCACACAAAGCCGTAGGTTTTTGCTCTCCAAGAAACTCTATCTTTTAAAGTTTGGTGCTTAGCTTTTGGTGCTTTCTTTGTGTCTTCCTTTAGTGCTTATTTGTTAATCACTTAAAGGCTTAAAGAACAAAGCATACAAGAAGAAAAACTAGCATTTTAGGTACCTTAATCTTGGTGGTGGATTACTTGTAGAGAAGTTCAAGATCCTTGTTCTTTGCATCTACATCAACAACCCAACTCCAAGAGGGTCCAAAGGCTTAAAAGGTTTTCATTCTAAAACACCTTATGCTTGTTTTAATATCATTCTAACCTCTTTAAAAGGATCCTTGATGGTTTTTTGTTGTTATATACTCAAAAACTATAAGAAAATTTTATAGATCCCGTTGCCAATTTTTATGGAAACCCCTCTATTTTTATGTATCAAAACCCATTAAATAGGGTATCATCAGAGGACAATTCGACTAATCGTTTCGTAAAGGTGATGACTAAAATCGAGCACTTTGAGCATGCTAAGAGAATTTGCATGAGAGATGATATTAGTTTTAGTAGTTAGTCGATATTTGAAGCAATTGTAACAATAAAAATTTGTAATTGATTTTGGTGATTAAATAATAGAGATTTGTTTATGTGTTAGTGAACTACCATCTTCGATTGTTTATTGTTGTGTTTCATATTGCATGTTTAGAATCCACTTCCAAAGTATTAAGTTACCCAAACCTCTACAGTTAGTCATACTATCGGGTGTAAGAAGTGATTAAAGGTTGTCAGAAGTATTAGTAGATTGTCCATGGTGATTGGACATAGCATATAGATTGTGACTAACACTCATGAGTACTTAAATGGAGATTTTAATTATTAGAAAACCCACACTTAGAGATTACTTCATGGATTCAATCACGAGTAATTCAAAGCTGATAATATCTTCCATTCTTCAAGTATAGATGCATAAGTTATAATTTACAATTTGTTTGAAAACGGGGTTAATCAATTGCTTGGAATCCACTAAAAGTCATGAATCATTATCAAATTAAAGTATTTCGATGGTACAAATCGAAAGTTCAATTGTATTAAATTCATTGGTTTTCAAATAGAGAGAATGGTGGAATATTATGTTCCTGTGTGTACCAGAATTAGGACCAAAAACGAGTATTATCCCTTATCTAAAAACTAACGTAAAAACTGACATAAAACTATCACAAAACAGTTTACAACCATCAATTAACTGACATAAAATAGGTTTTAGGATAAGTTTCGACCCCAACCATGGGCTCCACCCCTTGGATCCTGCCATTGGTTGCCACCCCTTGGATCCCGCTAGCATGGGCACTGCCCGCAGACCCTTATTGGTTCAGGGGTTTCACCCCTAAATGACAGTGTACCTTGAATCTTGAACACACCAAAACACATATGCACTCTACACCACCCCTTACTTGTTTAATGTTTATCAAGATTGTATTTTGTCAACAAATTAATCCATTACACTTAAATAACATTGGTAATATAAATCACCAACACAATTTTGTTATGCATTGGTATTACATAAACACACCCGTAAATGGATGTTATAAAATGTGTGTCCATGTATGACATGATGAGTCGATTATGATTATGCATTTAAAGTTTATTTTTCCCTTTTCCTTAATACGATAAGCGATATCATGGGCCCTTTGTTGATTTGATGTTGACATTATAGTGTTGGGCCCAACCTGGACTAGACTGATGTGTTTAATCTTGTAGTCTAAAAAGGTCATCATAAATCAGAAATTAGGAAATATAATATTGGAACGTGAGATTGATTCATATCCATGTCTCGAGTCCATACGATATCTTGTAGAACGAAAGAATAGTTTATCACCTATCTAAAGGTTGTCTGTAAAAATATGATTCGGAGTTTGGTAGTTACCAAGGAAAAACGCTTTGCTAATTAAGTGGGGTCCTTGTGACCAATAGTAGTTGATGATTTTTCTAAGTGGGAGACTTTTGGAATAGTGTGCAATGTCATCACCAATTAGTAAGACCTAGATTAATAGTAGGGTCCTTTTTGGGTTTCCCTTAATGATACGAATAGTATTAGAATGTTATAAGAGAGAGATACAAATAGTTTATTAGTTATTCATGTGATGATTAATTAATTATAAACTAGTTTAGAATTAGTTGGAATTAATTAGAATTAATTTGGAATTAATATGTGTTAATTAAAAGGTGCAATGACTGAATGTTAATTGTTCAATAGTTGAATAGCTGGAACATTTTGGATCCTTTAGAGGGACGGACGGAAATTTCAAGGGATAATCCTTGGCAAATTTCGTCCAATGCAAGAGATAAAGAAGGGATTTGAATTCTTAATTAAATTGGATTATTTAATTATTCAAATCTGCTTTTTTTCCAAGCAACCGGACACTATAAATACCCTCCCTTACACTCATTATTTTCATCCCACTTTACTTTTTAGAATTTCACTTCTCTCTTGATTAATTCCATAGTCAATATCTATTGTTCTAAGGGTTAGTTTTTTACATTCAATAATTTTGTATTATTTGGTGTGAACCATTAGAGGCAATCTACTTTGGTTGCTATATTCCTTGGCATGTTAGAATTCGAACTATATCAAACGTTCTTCAAACAAATTGGTTTTGTTAAAGGTTAGTAATTTCTAACCCTCTTGTAGTTGTTCATATTATTTAGGTTAAGATCCTTGTAGGTTTTAGTTGATTTATTGCCTTAGATTAACATTTCTTGTTTATGTTGCATTATGATAATCTAGGAAGTATATAGAAAACATATCAACTTTTTGGAAACTTTAGATAACCGATTGTGAGAAATTGTAGAATGCAAAACATGCATGGGGAATTAGGACATCTTTAAGAAGAAACATAGCAACAATGGTGGAATGAAGCAAAAAGGAGATGACAAAGAAAAACTGATGGGATGGATATAAATAAGGGCAAAGAAGCAGGAGTGTATATTCCTGATGTGCACAAATTATACCTATCTAGCTTTAAATTTATAAACCTAACTGCTTATATACTAATGCACTTATAGGTAGTGTACCTAGTCAGCATATAGTATAGTAAAGTAAGTTGGGTATCGAACATAGGGAACGGATTTAGCTAATATTTTAACTACTAAAAATTAATCTAAATACTATTAACTAAAGTGGGGGTTTTATCTGATTTTGCAAGTTGAGATTAACTTAAAACAAACTCTTAACTAAAAACGGATGTAATCAAGATAATAAAAATACTTTGGTTTAGTTTTGAATCCACCTTTTTCCTATGGTTAGTTCTTATTTATGGATTAGTGAAGTTGGTTACCAATTTATATGTAATTAGCAATTTTGGTCCAATCTACTAATATTTTTACCAATTCATGTTCTATTATGCAATGGTCATACACAAGCAAACACATAATTGATTATTAATGATGATTGGGCTATGTAAGATATATTTAAGATAATTATCTATGGTCAAGACAATTAATCAGACATAATTATGATCACAATTATGTTCTCCAACACAGTTAAAGTTGTTACCTTTATTACTTTATCTAAGACATGATCACTCCTAGCTCTAGAAATTTAATGGTCACTAAATTACTAGGTAACAAGCTCATGTAATTTAATGGTCACTAAGCTACACTTACCTTGAATCAAAGCAACAAAGATGCAAACTTTAACATACTAGGTAATGATAATCAAACACATGTATAAACCAAGATCATATAATCCATAAAGTAAGAAACTAACTCATAGTTTTAGGTTTCATCTAACTAAATGAAAGTCTACTAAATTAGCTACTAATGGCAGTAATCAAACACAAAAAATCAATAGGAATAAAGTTAAACATGATCAAACCGAATGAATTGATGATGTTTTCTTCTAGATCTCTTCAACTCTTGAGCTCCAATCGTTCCTCCTCTTCTAAGGGATTTCCAGGGGGTTTTTGTCATAATACTTCTCCAGAAAGTCACCCCCAAGTCTCCCAATTCGTCCAAATGTTCGGATATATATACTTGCGTAAAATCTGGCCACCACGTCATGGTAATGGCACCACGTTGTGGTCCTCGAGTTTATCCCGTATTCCCCAAGTCAGCGTCAAGAATCGCGAAGATTCCATCGACCACGTCGTGGTGAGATAACCACGTAGTGGTTATTGAGAATCAGCATATTCTCAAAACATGAAAGTTGTCCAAAATTGTGTCTAGTTTTCAGATCATTTGGAATCACGTTAATCGAAGTTACAAGTCATGAGATATGAATACTGAAAAGTGGTCAAGCTGCCCAACAACATTATTTTTGTGTCTTCGACATGCCTAAGCTTGCATTTTCCTGCTTCCAGCTTCTATATTGCTTGCGAGCATGTCTTTTATGCTACATAGCAACATATAATAGATTAAGTCCCTTTTGTTCTATAATAAGCATAATTATACCTCAAAGTATTAAGATATGATGTAATATATATATATATATATATATATATATATATATATATATATATATATATATATACATATATATATATATGCACATGTCAAAATACCCCACACTTAACCTATGCTTTCCCCCAAGCAAACTGATTTTTAACTGACTAATATCGCATAAAACAACCATTTTAAACCCAACCATTATCCCAAGACCGCAATGCATGTATTTGTGTCTAAAATTCCTAAAAACTTCCCAATCCTAAATACTCTCAATCCTTATGAACATTCACCCCTTATTTTATACGACACTCATTTTTGCAACCCTCCAAATCCATCCTCATAAATATTTCTTGACCTCAAGGTATTTTTGGGTAAGCATCCCAAACATACATATGTTCTAGAAAGAATTACAACTTTGATACCACAATGGAGCTCTTTGAATTCATTACTTATTTGATAATTACTCTTTGATTTCTTCGAATTCAACACGTTTTTGTTTGATTTTTGGTATCTTCAATTTTTGATTCTTCAAAATTTTGATCTTTTGATCTTCATACTTTGATAGCTCCAAAATTCTTACAACTTTTTTGTAACTTCTCTCTCTTATATATATATATATATATATATATATATATATATATATATATATATATATATATATATATATCACTTTTTCGCTCAAATCCTACATGCTTAAGCAAGGGATCTTAACTTCAACCTTTATTGGTTAGAGATATTAGTCTAAGTGCAATGACTACATAAGCTCTCTTGGATAGATTTCACGTACACGTTGCAATACTCATTACATAGAATAAACTACCAGATTATCTTTCATATCTCATGACTTTTCACTAGGAAATGGGAAGCCACAAATACACTATAACATATATTGGCTCGGGTAAACGTTTGGGCTCTCATCGGATCATCCCAGACAATACTAGCAAAAATTTTAATTAGCTATATTTTCCTAAATTAAACTATTATTTTAAGTTTATGTGAAATCATATTGTCAACACTTGCAATTTTTTATGATAATGTAATTTTTGTAAAAATCAAATGCTTGTACTCTAATGTAATCAACCCCCTACCCCACACTTATTTTATGTAATGTCCCCATTGCATGCTATGCAAAACATAAAAGTAAAGAGGAAGAAAAAGGAACAGACTCCCATGGGATAGAAGTTGCGAGGTTGATCTTGATTGTTGGTGGGAAAGCTTGGACATCTCGAAAATGTAATTGGAAACTAGACCCATGCAGCTACTCGTAAATGTGCCGGAAAAATGTGAACCAGATACTTGCATCTTCAAAAAATATGGTGCGAAAAACATCAAAATATTTCACTGAAGCCTGACTACGACATGGGAAAGTGACGCCACATCGTGGTGTCGATGGTGGAAAAATCTGATCGCGAAAATAAGAATTGCCACGTCGTGTTAATTGAGGGCCATGACGTGGTGATTAGTCAGAACTCATTTGATCGCGAAAATCTGAATTACCACATCGTGGTAATGATGACCACGTCATGGTATCTTCACATAGTTCTTGTTTTCAAAACTATTCCCGTTAGGTACCCCACACTTATTCAAAAATGCAGCTTCTAGGTTCTAGTCTTCTAAAATCTTCCGGCTATTTCCAATTAAATTCCTTCACTGCTACACTTCTTTCATCACTACAAAATAAGATCAAAAGACTAGAGAAACACATGATCATTCGGTTAAGGTAAAATAAAACTAAAATACAACTAAAACTAAATCAAAAAGAAAAGAAAATGCAAACTCTAAAAACATCAAGTTGCCTCCTGAGAAACGCTACTTTTTGAAGAGTCGTGAGCCGGACTCCTTCCCACTCTTGTTCGTTTTTAGGCAACCCATCTGTTGAATGCCTTTCTTGAGGTTTCTTGCATTGTTGGGTTGACATCTTCTTTGTGCTTTCGATTGGGTTCTTTCCTCATTCCCTGTCTTTAGGTTTTGTCTTGTCTCTTTCCGGGTTTTCTTGTCAAAGTTAAGCTCATCATATTCTTCTTCTTTTCTTCAACTGTCTTTGTGACTTGATCTGGTGGCCTTGTAAAAGCAAACACCTCAAAAATCATTGGCGTTGACATTAGAGGTTTCGAATACTTTTCTTCCTTTTCCAATTGCTCTTCAAGTTCTTTATGCTCCATGAACATTGTGTTTCCTTGATTCACCAGATTTTCCTTCGCACGAGATGGGAAAGGAAGAGGTGGTCGATACGACTCAACAATAGAAAAATTATAATCTTCTTTTATTGCCCACGATGTGGCACTATTGCCTCCATGTCGTGGCGATTGAGCAGCTTCACAATACTCTTCTTCTTCTTTCTTTTTTACTTCGAGTAACTGATTAGATTCCTCTTCAAGTTCCTTTATATGCACCAATTCATCTTCTGCTTCTGTATCAACAGCCATGACTTGAGCCATAGGGATTGACTCAAATTTTCTTGAAGGTAGATCTGATAGCTTTTCTTGTACAAGTTTTGTTAATTGCCCAACTTGTGTGTGGATGCTCAAAATGGACGCTTGTTGATCTCTAAGTGTTGCATCAGTTGCATCATGTCTTTTTTCGCTTGCTTCCATGAATCTGAATAGAATCAACTCGAGAGCATCTATCTTCTCGGATTGGACTCGTTCTAGTTGGTAGAGATTATGCTCTAATTGTAGATATTTTGTCGTGTCTTGAGCTCTCTTGTATTCCAATTCACAATCCCATATAGAGTGAGGTCCACCACAAGATTCACATCTATCGTGTACCACATTAATTGATCCATCCATCTTTGTGAGCCTATTTTCCATTGCGTCGAGTTTCGCCATTACACTCATTAAGACTTCATAAACTCCATCTATATTCGATTTTCTTCTCATGATATCCTCCCCCCTTGGGTTGTGATACTCCCTTGAATGCTTGGCGAATTCTTCAATTAAAGCTTTATTTGTTGTCGGATCCTTCTTTGTCATGGGCCCTTGAGAGTCTAGAAGTTAGCGAGTGCACACATAGACTCCATCATAAAATATCAAGATTTCTTTTTGCACATTGAAGTCATGTTGAGGGAAATGTCGTAACGATCTCTTGTAACGCTCACAAGCTTCGTATAGCGACTCCCCTTCTAATTGTTGAAAATTTTGTATGTTTCTTTTAACCTTCGCCTGTAAGTCCCAAAACTATGGATCTTATACGATATCAATCTTAATTGCTTAAACAATGATGAATATTAATCAAGCAATGATTCAAGAACACATAAAACAACTTCAAATGCACACGATTCTATTATCAATAAATCGTCTGGTACATGTGAATCTTCTATTGACAGCCGAATACAATGAATGGAACAACTGGAAAACTATACGGCTCAAAAGAAATATATATATACCAAGTACAAGACCATGTCACGGCCCAAGCCCACTTGACCGAAATCACCGTAGTGATTTCGGTCCCCAATACCGAAAACCCAATAAGCTAATAAACACAAATATATCTAAGCTCAAATACAGTATTAAATATAAGCCCAGCATAAACCATTAAAATATGACCCAACATCACCACTTTTGATGGAGGGGTAAACCGGTTTATGAACTCAGTTTTAAAATCACCCCATATCGTGATTGCTCCAAAGGGAAGTGATTTTAACCATTCTTTTGCTTCACCCTTCAATGTGACCGGTAAAAGTCGAAGCATCACCGCATCTTTACTCATGTTAGGAGTGTTAAAATAATTTGAAATCTCCACCACCTCTTCTATGTGCTTGTAGGCATCCTCGTGCTCCTTCCAATAAAAAGGTAGATCTTTTAGCATGCCAAGAAAATGTCCCGGTAGTTCAAACTTTGTCGTGGTTGGGATTTTTGGTGGATCAAGACCCCATCTGTTTTCGTTCCTCATATGTCTCTTTTACTCTTCCATTGACATGGTCGTGACGTCCCCCATATTTCCTGCTGAAAAAAACTAGAAAACACACGTGTAAAACGAACAAAAACTAAAGACGAACTGCAACGTGACCACGACGTGGTAAAGATGACCGCGACGTGGCTACAAATCAGACAGAAAAAATGAATGCAGAAAGATAACTTTTTGCAGTTTTTACCACACAAAAAGGATCGATTAACCTAAAGCAATTAAATTAAAAATCAAATAAGTCATTTCCTGGTAACGGCGCCAAAAACTTGATATGTACAAATTGTACCTATCTAACTTTAAATTTATAAACCTAACTACTTATCTACTAATGCACCTATAGTCAGCGTACCTAATCAGTATATAGTATAGTAAAGTAAGTTGGGTATCAAACACAGGGAACGGATTTAGCTAATAATTTAACTACTAAAATTTAATCTAAAAACAATTAACTAAATTGGGGGTTTTATCTGATTTTGCAAGTTCATATTAACTTAAAACAAACTCTTAACTAAAAACGGATGTAATCAAGATAATAAAAACACTTTTGTTTAGTTTTGAATCCACCTTTTTCCTATGGTTAGTTCTTATTTGTGGATTAACGAAGTTGGTTACCAATTTTATGTAATTATCAATTTTGGTCCAATCTACTAATATTTTTACCAATTCATGTTCTATTATGCAATGGTCATACACAAACAAACACATAATTGATTATTAATGATGATTGGGATATGTAAGATATATCTAAGATAATTATCTATGGTCAAGACAATTAATAAAACACAATTATGTTCTCCAACACAGTTAAAGTTGTTACATTTATTACTTTATCTAAGATGTGGTCACTCCTAGCTCTAGCCAGTGTTGTAAAACTCGCTGATTTGGCCGATTACTCGGCCGAGTACTCCCTAATCGGCCCCTTACCGAGGCGAGTTACAGAATCCGAGTACTCCCCGATCGGCCCCTTACTGAAGCAAGCAGTGTTGTAAAACTCGGGAAACTAGGTGATTAATATGTATAATATACTTAATGATTTGTTATTTAACATACACACACATGTGATTATTACTACATATATATATCTTAAATTTTCAGTAAATTTTCACAAAATGGGACCATAGTGTGTGTTTTAGTTTTTGTGTATTCACATGAATCTAATTTTGTTATATATTTCACTGAACTTATGATTTTAACTTGTGATTTTGACATATATAATTTTCCCTAAAAATATTTCTACATGTATTATCGAATCCGAGTACTACCCGAGTACTCGCTACTCGCCTGTCGGCCGAACAAGTACCGAGTAGCGACTTCTACAACCTTGGCTCTAGCAATTTAATGGTCACTAAATTACTAGGTAACGAGTTCATGTAATTTAATGGTCACTAAGCTACACTTACCTTGAACCAAGGCAACAAAGATGTAAACATTAACATGCTAGGTAATGATAATCAAAAACATGCATAAACCAAATTCATATAATCCATAAAGTAAGAAACTAACTCATAGTTTTAGGTTTTATCTAACTAAACGAAAGTCTACTAAATTAGCTACTCAAGGCAGTAATCAAACACAAAAACTCAATATGATTAAAGCTAAACATGATCAAACCAAATGAATTGATGATGTTTTCTTCAAAATCTCTTCAACTCTTCAGCTCCAATCGTTTCCTCCTCTTCAAAGGGTTTTCCAGAGGGTTTTTGTCCTAATACTTCTCCAGAAAGACACCTCCAAGTCGCCCACTTCCTCCTAATTTTCGGATATATATGTATATATATATATATATATATATATATATATATATATATATATATATACGTGCCTTAAATTTGGCCACCAAGTCGTGGTAATGGCACCACGTCGTGGTCCTCAAGTTTATCTCGTATTCCCCAAGTCATCGTCAAGAATCGCAAAGATTCCATTCACCACGTCGTGGTTATCGAGAATCAGCATTTTCTCAAAATATGAAAATTTTCCTAAAGTGTGTCTAGTTTTTAGATCATTTTGAATCACGTTAATCGGAGTTACGAGTCATGAGATATGGCCAAAATACTGAAAAGTGGTCAAGATGTCCAGCAACATTCTTTTTGTATCTTCGACTTGCCTAAGCTCGCATTTTCCTGATTCCAGCTTCTATATTTCTTCCGAGCATGTCATTTACACTACATAAAACATATAATAGATTAAGTACCTTTTGTTCTATAATAAGCATAATTATAGCTAAAAGTATTAAGATATGATGTAATATATATATATATATATATATATATATATATATATATATATATATATATATATATATATATATATGTGTGTGTGTGCACATATCAATTCATGACACAACAACCATCACAACGGTTACTCTAGTACAATAGCGTGTATAACCTATGATGAGCAATTTATTTTCTTGTCAACTAAATGTCATTTAAAGCCTAATCATCAAAGTCTGTAGTAACGCCAAGTTTCGGGTATATCTCTCTTAAAAAAGTATTAATATTTCGATTTTTTGAATTCTGATGGCCACGATATGGTGAATGAGTCCCAAGACATGGCCATGGTCATTGAATACGTGGAGGCTAAGTAAGTGCCATGGCGTGGCAATCTATTCGCCACGACGTGGCAATCTATTCGCCACGACGTGTCTGATGTTTAATGACAAACCCTAATTCTGGGGTTTGTGCCCTTATTTAAGGGATGTGATAGCTAGGGTTGCCCACGCTTAGCCTCAAACACTCTCCCTTAGCCTCCAAAAGCAAACCCTAGCCTCCATTTCTAACTCTTGAATTTTTGTGGTGTTTGGTGGTGGTTTGAAGAAGAAGAAGAAGAAGAAGAAGAAGAAGAAGAAGAAGAAGAAGGTGCCCTTAAGCTTTATTTCAGCAAGCAACTCTCCCCATCCTCCTTGTGCACATTTTTTGAAATTTTGTAAGTCCTCAAGATCCGATTTTTATGTTACTTGTCTCTAGATCTAGCCATTTTGTCCCTTAATCTTCATGGTTTGGGAGTATGGAAGGATGGATTCCATAAAGTTGACAACTTTATGGATCCTTGTGGTCATCTTAGTGTCATATGTTCCAAATCTGAGGATCCTTAGAGTTTTGGTGCCATGCAGAAGCTTTGAGTTCCTAATTTCCATGTTTTTGACCTAAAATGGAAGGGACATGTATTGGACTTGCATTTCCATAAATCTATGATTTTTATTGTCCATTAAGTGTAGGAAACCCGTCTGGAAACTTTGGAAGAGTAACTCTAGTAATTAGGTGCTTAACGAGTGTTTGCATGCCATTAGTTGCCTTTAAGGACTTAGGGTTTGGGATCTTGACTTATTGAGATGTCTTAATGGATAAAGTTGGAAACTTTATCCATCAAGACCGTGGGAAGGACCAGATCTAAGCTTTGGAGCTCTTGGAATTGTTAGAAAATGGCTTAATATGTTAAGTTGTCCAGAACAGTCCCCATGCCATAGCCTTAGGTTGCCATAACGTGGAGACTGTGTAACGACCTGTCCTTTTTGTCGTTACGCTGTCACGACATGGCCAAGGTGGCTACGACATGGCGACTCACTGATTTGGACTTTTGGGTTGTTTGAATTGAATGTTGAATATGGGGGTTGACTTTTTGAATTAGTAGACTTTTGGTCAACTTATGGGTTCGACTTTAGGCTGGGAATTGAGTTTCCTTGTTGTATTATATTTGACTCGTGATATCAACCTTTATCCTGAGAAGGAGTTGTTGGATTATCTACTAGATTACGAGGTGAGTTTTCCTTACTGTACTCGTAGGTTGAAGACACCAATGTCGGCCCACTAGATTGTGTTATGTATCCTTTTATATAGGATGTTGATATGTTGTAGTGATCTATTAGATTGGTAGATCTATATGATTACATGTACTTGTTGGTTATTGTTTATATGTTGCATATGTCGAAATAGTGTGGTTGGGTTGAGGCTTTACTACTTTGTGTTGTAAGCCAACAAACCTGGGGTCCAGTTTGATGACTGTGGGCTGGGGAAATCTAGTCTGATGACTGTGTAACGGGGGCAATCCAATCTGATGGCTATGGTTAGGGGTCATCCAGTCTGATGATTGTGGACACGAGGGTAATCCATTCTGATCAATGTGGACTTAGTATACATGTTTGTATATGTTTTGGTGTGTGGGATATTTTGGGGGAACTCGCTAAGTTTAGGCTTACAGTTTGGTTTCGTGGTTTCATGTACATCAGATGATCGGGGCAAAGCGAAGGCGTGATTGTACACATCATCCTTTAGATTTATAATTGAGATATGTTATTGGATACTCTGATTTTATGACTATATTTTGGAAACAATGTTTTGTATGACTTATGGTTTATAAAAATGGTTTTTGAAAAATGAAAATTTTATCATGATTTTTGGGACGTTACATCTATTGAGTACCCGCCTTTAACAACCTCCTTTAACAATTAGGCTAGAGGGCTTAATGGTGTATGAGGTTAGCACATACAAATGGCTACACGACAACACTAAGAAGGCTTAACCATCACGGTAAGCCCATATTGGCCAGGTCAATCTTCTCTAGCAGTCTGGGCCAACTACATGCTCGGTAAGACAATATCCTATATCAATAAACTATTCACGCAAGTACCTACATGACATCCCAGGAAACACGGAAAAAACACTAATATTATATTAAAGTGTACTACCTCTGCAACCTCATAACAACATCATCACCCAGTTTATAGCAACAATCAAAGCTCCTTCGTCCAAATATAAATACCTTGACACACACCGATACGAACAGAAAACACTTAATAGCAATTACGAAATATTCATACTCAACATCTAACTTAGGCATCAGAGAGCAATACCAGGGTCCCTCCCTCGATAGTGCTCCCTAACCTAGTGTTTACTCATTTTGTAACGTAACTTCTTGTGCAACACCGTCGAGCAAGCCCACTCACATACCTATCAACCATTCAGGAAGCTACATAGCATCATTCTTCAATAAGGAATAAATAGATCAAAACCCAACTAGAGAAGAAACCATTTTTATAACACAAAAACTTATAGCTAGGGAAGAAACCATTATTATAAGACCACAGGGTATGTAGCGGGAAGGGAGAGCGGGAGGAAATCCTGCACCTCAGAGCACAATACCGAGTGTGCGGGAAGAGTAGGGCGGGAACGGAGTGAAGGGAATCCTCCCCGCTTCCTCTCTCCTGATTTGATTGGTCAAAAAAAATCTTTTTCTTCTAACGGTCGAAAGTATATATATATATATATATATATATATATATATATATAATCTCTTTATCACTCTATAAATACCAAAGCAATCCAACTTAATTTTTACACCTTTTTCTAAATTTTCTCTCCAAAACACCACTAAAACACAATGTCGTCATCTTCGTCCTCCGATTCGACGGCTCAAGAAGAGGCATTATTTGTCGGTTCCGTCATGTCAAAGACTGTTGCATATTTCCAAAACCAACAAGGTCAAAGTTCACGTTCACAAATAAAAACAAGAAAGCTGCAGTTACGGAGAAATTTCGAAATCGGGCACAATCGTCTTATAGAAGACTATTTTTGCAGATGACGTCATGTACGCTAAAAAGTTTCGACGGCGGTTCTGAATGAGGAAGGAGTTATTCTTACATATTGTTGGTGATTTGGAAGGCCGTTCTCTATATTTCCAATGGAAGTGGGATGCTAGACGCATAAAAGATTTCTCTCCAATTCAAAAATACACAACCGCAGTTCGTTAGTTAACATATAGTATGGGCGCAGACAAATATGACGAGTATTTAAGGATGTTCGAGCATAGGTACAGGAAAGTGTGTACAAGTTTGTGAAAGTTATTACTTTAGTTTACGGGTGGCAGTATTTGCGCAACCCAACCATCAACGATGTTCACCAATTGTACACGGTGCATGAAAGTAAGCATGGGTTCCCGGGAATGCTAGGTAGTATCGATTACATGCACTAGGCTTGGGCATTATGCCCGAATGCATGGTGTGGTCAGTATATGCGATGTGACCACAAAGAGCCAACAATTGTTCTAGAAGCAATCGCGTCACATGATCTTTTGATATGACATGCATTCTTTTGTCCAGCTGGTGCAAAAAACGATATCAATGTTCTGGACCAGTCGTCGGTATTCAACGACATCTAAGCATAGGTACTATCTTACTAACAGGATATATCCTACCTTGTCTGTTTTTGTGAAATTGTTCACATGTTCGAATGACAAAAAAGAGTAAAGTTTAAGCAGGCACAAGAGTCAGCTAGGAAGGACGTGGAGCGAGCATTTGTTGTACTCAAGAGGCATTGGCAAGTACTAGTATCCGGGACACGGTCATTTGAAGTGAGAATGTTGCAACACATAATGTACGTGTGCATCATATTACATTATATGATTCTTGAAGACGAAGGAAGAGCGATATATCAATACAATGAAAATAAACTTTTGTCAAAGGTCGAAGGAGTAACCTTTGGTATACAAAAGTATATGGAAAATAGAAAAGAAGTACATGATCGCGACATTCATCACGTCCTTCGTATGGATTTGGTGGAGCACTTTACAGGGCTCAAATACATCCTGACACATAGTATTGGCATGACGATTTGTTTGACGAATCAGATGAAGATTCAGATATGTTCATCGAGGGTGACGATGCCAAAAGATGACGATTACGACAATGACGATGACGAGGACGAGGACGAGGATCACGATGACGAGGATGACGATTCCAAGTGATGTAGTTTGTTTTTAAAATCTAGGTTGATGTATGTCACACCCCAAAACCAAGAACGGCGGAAACGTTCTGGGGTGGAGGACGTCATGTACAGTATCACAACAATGCATAATAGTAAAGACAAGCAACAACATCCATTGCATTAATATAATAATTGTAATACAAGCGTGTTCTATATAGTTGTAAGACACCAAAAGTATAATCAAAATAAAAGATGAGTCTTGTATGTGCTCCATCTTCTCAAAAGCTTCATCTGTACCTGTCTACTGATGACCTGAGAATACAAGTTATTTTGAAAGAGTTTATCAGCATAAAGCTGGTGAGTTCATAAGTATTTAGTGTCATTGCTTGTATAAAAATGTTAGTAACAATGTAGTTTAGTAATTGATTTCAAATGTTTTGTAAATAGTATACTCCCTGGAAAAACCTATGTTTTCCAGTAAAAAGGTAGTCTTCTACCAAGACCCGATTGTTTGGATAATTGTTCTTTTGTAAAATGTAAGAGTTTTTCCCCAGTGAAGCTATCAGTATGAAAATATAGTTTTAGACTTCACTCAGATAATGTGATTACAAAATAAATGTAATAAGGAAAGTAGTGTTTCACCCTAGCAGTATCATTGCTAACTAATAGTAATGAAAATGCAGACTCCAGGTAGTATTAAATGTACAATACACCTCGGGGAGTCCGTTTTACCTTTAACTCTTAAAGGTTAATTAAAGGTTAAAATGTGAACTCGTATGTAACCATGCTGATTGACGGCTGAATAACTGATGACCCTCCAGGTCATATGTAGTAGTGTGACATTTTGTCACCCCTGGGCCTTATCGGCTCGGACTGTAGCTAGCAGCCGGGATGTGGGAGTGTCTGTCCCGTATAGATCTATACACATAATGCCCGCTCTCCCTCCAGGAGACTCAGGTTACAATGTGATACCACAATGAAGTGTCGCATCGAGAAGTAGTATGTCACATTCTGTTATAGTATTCAATATTTGTATAGTAATTCATAGTGTAGTGGTGTATTCTCCTTTCTAGTATATAGTATGTTCCTTTGTATAGTGCATAGTATGTTCTCTTGTATAGTGTATAGCATGTTTTGTTACTCAATGTAGTACTTATGTAGTGACTCATAACTGTACTGCCTCTTGTATGAGTAATAGTAGTAGTGAGTAGTAATTCCTTAACTATACCTATTATAGCTAAATAGTAAGGTTGTTTGGATGCCTTTGTTACACAAAGGTACTGTACTGAAGTAACAGCTTTTATATCCAACACACAGATATATATATATATATATATATATATATAACTAAGAATTCAACGACATTCGGACAAATAACAGTATACCCTAAGTCCACAACCAAACAAGGAACAGGAAGTAAGGTGAGCTATCAGTCCTAAGTCCTTCAAGTCTTACTTATATAAATATACTGGTGTAGATATGGATTAGAAAGTATTGCAAGTATAAAAGAGTTTGAAAACAGTTTTAGCATCAAAAGGGTTTAATAAAAGGGTTTGAAAGCTTGAAAATCCTTGAGTTTGATAGCAATTTGAAAGTAGTAGTAAATCTTTCTGTTTGTTCTAGTTATTAAGCACATGTGATTAAAGCAATAACTAGAAATGTTCAACTTGTATCCCCCCCCCCCCCCCCCCGTAAAAGCATTTAAATTCATTTAAAAGGTTAATTAAGGTGTATGAAGTCACCTGCAGTGAGTAACTCAAATGAAAGGTCGATATAGGATCGTCGGGTGTCAATTGAAGTCTTGAGCACAAACGAATCCTATTTTCATGTAATAGCACATATATGAATACACTTAGGGTATATAACCACTAATAGACACTTGGGTATGCCTTAGGGTCATGAAAACACCTAGAATTAAGTGTTACAAACACCCCTTGAAGTCCCTAAATGAGTGTAGGGCCTTAGATTTGAGTGTAAGGCCACCAAACTCAACTTTTGTGAGTGTGCGGCCAAGTGTGCGGCCAGAGTGTGCGGCTAGGCCTGTGTGCGGCCGTACAGTCCCACCTAAAAGTGCCCAAATCGATTTTCCAAAGCTTGGGGATGATCCTAAGAAGGTGTTTTGGTCGATGCTAAGCTGGGATGGGTGTTTAAGCCCATTTTAGGACCAAAAGATGTGTGTGCGGTCACACATGATGTGTGTGCGGCCGTACACACATGAAGATCATCTAGAATGATGATTTCATGGATCAAACTTGAGGAAAAGGCTTTCAAACGTGTTGTAGTAATGATCTAAGGATGTTTACTTACTTGTTTTGATGATTGGAGAGGAAAGCTTGCAAAATTCTAGAGAGGAAATGTTCCAGCTTTGAAGAAGTGGGAAAAAGGGTGTAAGGTTGACTTAGGGTCCTTTATATAGGCTGGACTGTGAGGCTAGGAGGGTGTGCGGTTGGCTGTGTGCAATTGGCTGTGTGCGGCCGCACACACCTTGCTAGGTGTGTTTGGCCCGTTTTAGTGATGCTACACACATTCTCACCCTTCCTAAGACTCCTATCACGGTTATACTAAGCCTCAAGCACTCATATAGACTCAAAACTTCATTACAAAATAGCGAAACAAGGCTAACTTTGATGAAAATGAAGAATATACATGTTAGAAATTTCGGGTTGTCACATCATCCCCCCGTTAGAGGGAATTTCGTCCCGAAATTAGAGTTTAATCGACTAAGTTATTACAAATAACTAAGTAAAAAGTTGAGGATATTTAAGTTTCATTTGATCCTCGCGCTCCCATGTGAATTCCAGTCCCCGCTTGGCGTTCCAGCGAACCTTCACGATTGGGATGCGGCTTTGTTTCGTTCGTTTGACCTCGCAGTCCATGATCTCTACACACTCTTCCACAAAGTTGAGGCTCTCGTTGATCTCGATCTCTTCAAGTGGGATTACAAGAGTCTCGTCGGATAGGCACTTTTTCAAGTTCGAGACGTGGAAGGTAGGATGTATGTTACTAAGCTCGTGAGGTAGATTGAGTTTGTATCCTACATGGCCGATTCTAGCGAGAATCTTAAAAGGCCCTATGTATCTTGGATTTAGCTTTCCACGTTTTCCGAAGCATATCAAGCCCTTCCAGGGTGAGACCTTCAAAAGGACCCGGTCTCCCACCTGGAATTCCAAAGGTTTCCTTCGTTTGTCTGCGTAGCTTTTCTGTCGGTCTCTAGAGGCCTTCAATCGTTCGCGAATCTGGACGATCTTCACTATCGTTTCCCAAATGATCTCCGGACCTGTGAGAGTGCTGTCAGGAACTCGTACTTTAGCTAACTGAGTGTCACCCACCTCAGCCCAGCACAGAGGGGATCTGAACTTTCGGCCGTAGAGGGCTTCGAATGGTGCAGCCTTGATGCTCGTGTGATAACTGTTGTTGTAGGAGAATTCAACAAGGGGTAAGTGAGTATCCCACGCCTTCCCAAAGTCGATCACACAGGCTCGCAACATATCTTCTAAGGTTTGGATAGTTCTCTCACTTTGTCCGTCGGTCTGTGGATGGTAGGCTGTACTCATGTCCAGCCTCGTTCCTAGGGATCTTTGTAGTGACTGCCAGAACCTCGAAGTGAATCTACTATCTCTATCGGAGATAATAGACATAGGAACACCATGCAGTCGTACGATCTCCCTAATGTAGGTTCTTGTAAGCTTCTCCATCTTGTCTGTCTCTTTGATAGGCAAGAAGTGTGCGGACTTGGTCAATCTGTCGACGATGACCTAAATGGTATCAAGCCCACCTGTTGTCTTAGGTAGCTTGGTTATGAAGTCCATAGTGATCCGCTCCCACTTCCACTCAGGTATCTCCGGTTGTTGGAGTAGACCTGACGGTTTCTGGTATTCGACCTTGACCTTGGCGCAAGTAAGGCATTTGCTCACGAAGGTAGCAATCTCTGCTTTCATGTTAGGCCACCAGTATGACTTTTTGAGATCCAGATACATCTTATCTGAACCTGGGTGGACGGAATATCGAGTGTTGTGCGCTTCCTTCATGACCAAATCTCTGAAGCCACCGTGTCGCGGTGTCCAGATCCGGTTCATGAGATATAAGGCTCCATCACCCTTGACTTCCAAGTTCTTATCCATTCCACGCAGGGATTCTCTCGACACATTTCCAGGTTTCAAAGCTTCGAGCTGAGCCTCCTTAATTTGTGCGGATAGATGCGAATGGATAGTCATGGTCAATGACTTGACTCTTCGACCAGAATATTCTTTCCGACTTAGCGTGTATGCTACCACATTGGCTTTACCCGGATGATAACGAATTTCGCATTCGTAGTCATTGAGTAGCTTGACCCACCGTCGTTGCCTCATATTGAGCTCCTTCTGGTTGAATATGTGTTGGAGGCTTTTATGGTCGGTAAAGATGGTGCTCTTCGTACTATACAGGGAGTGTCTCCAGATTTTTAGGGCGAACACAACCGCTCCTAATTCGAGCTCGTGTGTGGTGTAGTTAACCTCGTGTGTCTTCAGCTGTCTTGAGGCGTAGGCGATGACCTTACCTCGTTGCATCAGAACACAACCGAGTCCCTGGTTGGATGCATCGCAGTATACCACGAAGTCTTTTATCCCTTCGGGGAGGGACAGTATCGGTGCGGTGCATAAGGCTCGCTTCAGGATTTGGAATGTCTTCTCATGCTTCTCTTCCCAGTCAAAGGCCACGCCTTTCTGGGTCAATATAGTAAGGGGTTTCGCGATTCGAGAGAAATTCTGTATGAACCTGCGGTGGTAGCCAGCGAGGCCTAGAAATTGACGAATTTCTGTAGGCGTTTTCGGTGCTGACCAGTTCTCGATGGCTTTAATTTTGGAGGGGTCCACGTGGATTCCTTCTTCGCTAACCACGTGTCCTAAGAATTCGACTCTTCGGATCCAAAATTCGCATTTAGAGAACTTCGCATAGAGTTTCTCTGAGCGTAGGGTTTCCAGGACTTGTCGTAGATGATCGCTATGCTCCTCCTCACTTCGAGAGTAGATAAGTATATCATCGATGAAGACGATGACGAACTGATCCAAGTAAGGATGGCATACCCTATTCATTAAGTCCATGAATACTGCGGGCGCATTGGTCAATCCGAATGGCATCACCACGAACTCGTAGTGCCCGTAACAAGTTCGGAAGGCTGTCTTCGGGACATCCACCTCAAGCACTCGTAACTGGTGATACCCGGATCTCGGGTCAATCTTGGAGAAGTAGCTCGCCCCTTGCAGTTGGTCGAATAAATCATCTATGCGAGGAAGAGGATAACGATTTTTGACGGTAAGCTTGTTGAGTTCCCTATAGTCGATGCACATACGGAACGATCCGTCTTTCTTCTTGACGAACAAGACCGGAGCTCCCCAGGGTGAGAAGTTTGGTCTTATAAAGCCTTTGTTGAGCAGTTCGTTAAGTTGACCAGATAGTTCTTGTATCTCAGCAGGTGCTAGACGATAGGGCGATTTGGCTACGGGGGTAGCTCCTGGAACTAAGTCGATTCGGAACTCGACTTGACGTTGCGGGGGTAATCCTGGGAGTTCTTCCGGAAAGATGTCGGGAAAATCGCGTACTATGGGGAGGTCTTTTAGGTCTTTTGTTTTCTGGCTCGTATCGACAATGTGTGCCAGGAATGCACGATATTCCTTACGCAGGTACTTTTGGGCTTGAATACTCGAGATGATACGAAGGCTCGTACTGGATTTGTCTCCGTAGATCAACAAGGTTTCGTTATTGGGTAGGTTTAGACGGATTGCTTTATCGAAACACCGGATATCGGCACGATGGAGACTCAACCAGTCCATGCCTACAATGACATCGAAGCTCTTGATTGCTACTGGTATGAGGTCGAGTGGGAACGAATGGTTATCTAGCGTGAGGGAACAACCTATGTAAATCTCGTGAGAACTCTCTGTCTTTCCGTTAGCCATTTCTACGATGAAGGTTTTTTTTAGTGTTTGCGGTGAGTGTTTAAGCAAGTGTTTAAAGTTTTGGTTTACGAAGCTCCTCTCTGCCCCACTATCAAATAGGATACAAGCATAAGAGTTATCGAGAAGGAACGTACCCGTGACTACTGTGGGGTCTGCTACTACTTCATTGTGGCCAATAGCAAGTACTCTCCCTACTCCTCCCGCATTCCCAGCTTTAGGGCAGTTTCTTTTGAAATTCCCTACTTCGCCACAACCGTAGCAGGCCTGGCTTACTCCTGAACTAGGGACCTGGGAAATGGGTTTGGGCGGTGTTCGACAAAACCGGGCGGTATGGCCCTTCCGGTCGCAATTAGTGCAGTGCATCTCACAGCAGGGGCCATTATGATGGAAGGAGCACTTAGCGCACTTGGGTAGGTTCCCTGCATATGTTTTGGCTGGTACAGGGGCAGCAGGAGTAGTGGCAGTATAGACAGCCACCGTTTGTTGTTTCTTGGAAGGGTGTTGATTTGATTTTCCCTTCTTTCGGTCCCAACGCCTCTTCTTGTTGTCAGCTACGTTGGTTGGTGCGGGGGTAGTAGTTGTGGTTGTTGTTTGAGTAGAAGGAGCTTCATGATCGATGAGCATTTGGGCCAATTCCTTGGCACTATCAAAGGTCGCAGGGTTGGATGCTAGAACGTTCCCACGATACGGGGGTACCAGACCCCAAATGTATCTTTCGACCTTCTTGTTTTCGGTGGGGACCATGTTAGGACATAGAGCCACCAGGTCGCAGAACCTGGCTGTATAAGCCACTATGTCGGATCCCTGCATTTTGAGGTTCCACAGTTCCTCCTCAAGTTTCTGAATTTCGCCCCTCGGGCAGTACTCCCTTGTCATAAGGTCCTTCAGTGTATCCCAGCCCATGGCGTTAGCTGCTACCAAGGAGAGTGCTTTGACATGGCCATTCCACCACGTCAAGGCCCTTTATGTGAAGGTGCAAGCAGCGAACTTTATCTTGCTTCCTTCAGGGCATGAGCACATCTTGAAGATGGCTTCAGTTCTCTCGATCCACTGGGACAGTGCCAGGATCCCTCCGGTTCCGTTGAAGTATGTAGGTTTGCAGTTGATGAAATCTTTATAGGTGCACTCCCGTGCATGCGGTTGGGTTTCACCATGGCTAGAGATAGTGCCCATTCCACCTCCACTGGCGCCACCAGAATTTACTTGAGCCATGGCCGCATTTACAGCTGCGGTCACAGCTGCTTGGAACATAACCGCATCGAACTGCGGAGGAGGTGGTGGTGGTGGAGTTTGAGTTGCAGGTCTGCCCCGGGTCGGACTTGGACTTGGCGACATCTTTTACTAAAAAGTTGATAGGGATGATGACAATAGTAAGAATCAATTGTAAGTAAGGGGAGAGTGATTTATGGACTAAATCGCCATAGTACAACTATCAGATAGAGATATAACAGTAGAGTAGGGAAACACAAAGTTACTGACTTTCCCATAGATTAGACAACTGCCAATATTACTGGTATTACTGATGTCAAAAGAGTTCGGGAAAAATTACCTAACAGAAGGTCTTACATCAAACCATAAAAGGAAAATGTTGGCAGCTTAGAAGTCTAGTTAGAGTACTTTAAAAGCTAGGAATGTTGTACAGACAAGTGCTCCCTAGGGCACAGAAAGAAAGGCTATTCCTTAATCCAAAAGAAAAGATGAGCCGACATTTTCTAACGACGACGGTTATTCCTCGGGCGGATCCTCAGGTCCGCCAGGTGGCGTTCCATGTCGAGTAGGCGTCGTTCGTACACTCGATGGCGTACGCGATGCTCTATGACTTCCGCCCTAGTCTCAGCTAGTGCCTGAAGTAGAGACTCGCGGTCACTTCGAGTCCTCTCGTTAGCATCTTCCAGACGGCGGATAATGATGTCACTCATCCTTGTGTGGGTGACTATCTCAGCAATTCGGTTAAGGGCGGTTCTCCCCTGAATCTTGTTTCAAGCAACCCTGCGGACTAGAATAGGCAGGATCCTGTCCGCAGTGCTACCTTCGTTCACGTTGTAGAAACGTTGGTCTCCATTGTAGGGGATGGGTTGTTCTAGCTCCTGACTCCAAGCCTCCAAGCTCTCCACCCATAAAGGTGTCGGGTCTTGGAAAGTTGGGCGTCGGTTTGGGTTGGGAGCTACTGGGGGTAGGTTGTTGACCTTTGCTTCGGAGTCAGAGCTATCCGAAAAGCCTACTGCACGGTGATCATCCAAAGGGATTTGGTGATCGTCTTCTAGCTCATTACCGAGCCACCCACCATTTCCTTGGTTGGGGTAGTGCGGATCGCCGGGGAGATGGAAACCAGCCATGCTATCTACGCGAGAATAGGGGAAAGAATAGTTAATAGACGTACTTATCTAGGATAATCATAAGATGATCGTTATTAGTTAATTCAATACTTGCCTAGTGCATACCAATTACATGCAACCGAAACAGGATAGACCTTCGAATAAGTGACCCTAACTCTAAATCCACAACCAAACAAGGAACAGGAAATAAAGCAAAGATCACAGATTCTAAGCCTATAGCGCCTTAGTCACATGTAACCTTAGAGTATCCACTTAGCAACTATTGCCCTACTAGTAACGACCTTTTTTTGTTCTCACATATGTAATCTATAGTAATGCAGAATACTCCTATAATATTCTGTTCTAATGTTCTCATTGTGGTAGTGTTGGTAAGTTTTTTTTTTGACTTGTTGCAACATTACAATCATTCTTAGGCACATGCTAGTCACTCCTCAGAAAATATAGTTGATCAGGCTATATCCCCTTAGGTTTGACTATATGTTTCTAAACCTAATTGTGATGTTCAACAATCATAATACTTTTGTCCTGTTCTAGCATGATACTGACACTGGTATGAATAGATGTATATATACTTAGTTAAATATTTTATTATTTAAAAGTATATATTCTTGGTCAGAGTGTTTTAATCCCGATGTGTTTATAGTTCGTATATCTTTTATGGGTTGATATACTTGATTCACTATAAACAGTGCTCTGATACCAATCTGTCACACCCCAAAACCAAGAACGGCGGAAACGTTCTGGGGTGGAGGACGTCATGTACAGTATCACAACAATGCATAATAGTAAAGACAAGCAACAACATCCATTGCATTAATATAATAATTGTAATACAAGCGTGTTTTGTATAGTTGTAAGACACCAAAAATATAATCAAAATAAAAGATGAGTCTTGTATGTGCTCCATCTTCTCAAAAGCTTCATCTGTACCTGTCTACTGATGACCTGAGAATACAAGTTATTTTGAAAGAGTTTATCAGCATAAAGCTGGTGAGTTCATAAGTATTTAGTGTCATTGCTTGTATAAAAATGTTAGTAACAATGTAGTTTAGTAATTGATTTCAAATGTTTTGTAAATAGTATACTCCCTAGAAAAACCTATGTTTTCCAGTAAAAAGGCAGTCTTCTACCAAGACCCGATTGTTTGGATAATTGTTCTTTTGTAAAATGTAAGATTTTTTCCCCAGTGAAGCTATCAGTATGAAAATATAGTTTTAGACTTCACTCAGATAATGTGATTACAAAATAAATGTAAAAGGGAAAATAGTATTTCACCCTAGCAGTATCATTGCTAACTAATAGTAATGAAAATGCAGACTCCAGGTAGTATTAAATGTACAATACACCTCGGGGAGTCCGTTTTACCTTTAATTCTTAAAGGTTAATTAAAGGTTAAAATGTGAACTCGTATGTAACCATGCTGATTGACGGCTGAATAACTGATGACCCTCCAGGTCATATGTAGTAGTGTGACATTTTGTCACCCCTGGGCCTTATCAGCTCGAACTGTAGCTAGCAGCCGGGATGTGGGAGTGTCTGTCCCGTATAGATCTATACACATAATGCCCGCTCTCCCTCCAGGAGACTCTGGTTACAAGGTGATACCACAATGAAGTGTCGCATCGAGAAGTAGTATGTCACATTCTGTTATAGTATTCAATATTTGTATAGTAATTCATAGTGTAGTGGTGTATTCTCCTTTCTAGTATATAGTATGTTCCTTTGTATAGTGTATAGTATGTTCTCTTGTATAGTGTATAGCATGTTTTGTTACTCAATGTAGTACTTATGTAGTGCCTCATAAATGTACTGCCTCTTGTATGAGTAATAGTAGTAGTGAGTAGTAATTCCTTAACTATACCTATTATAGCTAAATAGTAAGGTTGTTTGGATGCCTTTGTTACACAAAGGTACTGTACTGAAGTAACAGCTTTTATATCCAACACATATATATATGATATATAACTAAGAATTCAACGACATTCGGACAAATAACAGGATACCCTAAGTCCACAACCAAACAAGGAACAGGAAGTAAGGTGAGCTATCAGTCCTAAGTCCTTCAAGTCTTACTTATATAAATATACTGGTGTAGATATGGATTAGAAAGTATTGCAAGTATAAAAGAGTTTGAAAATAGTTTTAGCATCAAAAGGGTTTAATAAAAGGGTTTGAAAGCTTGAAAATCCATGAGTTTGATAGCAATTTGAAAGTAGTAGTAAATCTTTCTGTTTGTTCTAGTTATTAATCACATGTGATTAAAGCAATAATTAGAAATGTTCAACTTGTATCCCCCCCCCATAAAAGCATTTAAAATCATTTAAAAGGTTAATTAAGGGGCATGAACTCACCTGCAGTGAGTAACTCGAATGAAAGGTCGATATAGGATCGTCGGGTGTCAATTGAAGTCTTGAGCACAAACGAATCCTATTTTCATGTAATAGCACATATATGAATACACTTAGGGTATATAACCACTAATAGACACTTGGGTACGCCTTAGGGTCATGAAAACACCTAGAATTAAGTGTTACAAACACCCCTTGAAGTCCCTAAATGAGTGTAGGGCCTTAGATTTGAGTGTAAGGCCACTAAACTCAACTTTTGTGAGTGTGCGGCCAGGCCTGTGTGCGGCCGTACACTCCCACCTAAAAGTTCCCAAATCGATTTTCCAAGGCTTGAGGATGATCCTAAGAAGGTGTTTTGGTCGATGCTAAGCTTGGATGGGTGTTTAAGCCCATTTTAGGACCAAAAGATGTGTGTGCGGTCACACATGATGTGTGTGCGGCCGTACACACATGAAGATCATCTAGAATGATGATTTCATGGATCAAACTTGAGGAAAAGGCTTTCAAACGTGTTGTAGTAATGATCTAAGGATGTTTACTTACTTGTTTTGATGATTGGAGAGGAAAGCTTGCAGAATACTAGAGAGGAAATTTTCCAGCTTTGAAGGAGTGGGAAAAAGGGTGTAAGGTTGACTTAGGGTCCTTTATATAGGCTGGAATGTGAGGCTAGGAGGGTGTGCGGTTGGCTGTGTGCGGCTGGCTGGCCGCACACTCGGGTGTGCGGCCGCACACACCTTGCTAGGTGTGTTTGGCCCGTTTTAGTGATGTTACACACATTCTCACCCTTCCTAAGACTCCTATCACGGTTATACTAAGCCTCAAGCACTCATATAGACCAAAAACTTCATTACAAAATAGCGAAACGAGACTAACTTTGATGAAAATGAAGAATGTACACGTTAGAAATTTCGGGTTGTCACAATGTATTCTAGGTTTTTTTTTAATCTTGGTTGGTTTTTATAATTCTAGGTTGTGTTTTTTTAATATTGGTTATTTTATATGTTTATTTTTAATCTTGAATGTAATTTCTATTTTAAGTAATGAAGTATTTTAATTTTAATTAATTTTTATATTTATTAATCATTTTTAAGAAGTTATATTTATTTTTTAAATTATAAATTTTAAAAAGCAATTTTTTTATTTAAAAATAAAATAAAAGTGAAAAGTAGTGAAAAATGACTATTTCCTGACTTTTTGATAAGGGAAAGAAGAATGAAAGAAAACTGACATGACCCTTAAAAAATAAAAGATGCTTTCCATAATTATTGTGGTCTAACACAAATTTGTGCATAAATAGCCACATGTAATTGTAAAGGTGATAGAGACGAGGAAGGAGTAAATATACATGTCCATGGCTATTTAAATTTTGTTTCATCATCAAGCTTCCCACTTTTCTTGGAGTAAATTTGGAATCTTTACTTAATGCACATAAATAGCGGGATTTTGAGCAACTTTCCATGTTTGTTCTATTGTTTTTTAGTATATATCTTATTTCTTCATTAAGATTTGAATAGATTTTGACTTTTTCTTAATAGTCTGTTTGTTTATATCCTTGATATTGTAGAGTTCTTGTTTCAAGTTATACTATAAGGATGATTCATGTAATTTACTCTAGTCTTTATAAATAATTATGTCACATATAAATATATAATGTGCAACCCGTGACAAAGTAGTTGGACTTTTGCTACTGTCAGAAAAATTAGATTATCCATTATCTAATCAACAAGAATTGACTTATTTAATTTTACTTTTTCTAAAATATAATTGACCTAATAATGTGTTTTAACTTTTTATTACATAAATATGGATATATTAAAGTTCAAAGATACCCTAGTGCCAACCATAATCATCATACACGATCGCGTTGATATAAAGTTATGGCAAGGTCGTGTGTCACATGTTGTGGAGGGGAAAAAAGAGGTAAAATAATGATATGTTCAAATTTGTAATGATTTATATATATTTTTTATTAATTATTCTATCATTCCATGGTCTAAAACGACTATATTTTTTTTATCATAGTTTTGCTTTTAAATGCTGTGAGAAAAAGAGAATCATCTTTTCTTGCATGAGCTCATCCAATGAGCGGTTCTAAAACTTGATTTGATATGAGCACAACTCGATAACATTTCAAAACGACAATTTATTTAATTTTCGAAAAAAACATAAGATAACTTTGGTATAAAAACTTATAATCCAAAGGTTAATTCAAGTAGCTTTTAAGGGGCTTTAAAATCTTTTATCCTATAGCTTTTATGCTTTATGTAATTTTACACATTTAAAAAGTTTATGGTTACTTTCTTCATATAATTCTATATATAATTCTATACAAATAAAAGTTATATAAAAGGTTAAACTTACAAATAAAAGCTATATATAATTATAGCTTTCAGCTTTGAGCTACCTTATATTTTTGTTAAACTTACAATAAGCCTAAATAGACCAAGTAGTTCAAATAAAGCTTGAAGCAACTAAAAACTTAGAAATGTGCCTAGAATAATTGTCTTACCTTATATAAAAGGTTATAAGCATGAATGTTGAAGTAATAGAAATCAAAATGTTTTAAGGAAATGTATTAAAGTGTGGAAAACAAATGTAAAGAAAATGTAAATGATTTCATAGTATGAAATAGAAATCCAGAATAATTGAATGTGTCGTTTTGTTTTATGTTATGCACTTGAGAGGCATGAGGCATATCATTCTTACTTTTGTACTACTATTGTTGCTACAAAAATGGTGTTTGTACCTAATGACAAAAGTACTTATACATGACTTCAGCAAAAGGTTTGTGCTTCTTACTTCTCGATGTTGATCAAAGTAACTTTTAATCAATTAAAATAAAATATTTATATAGCACTGATCAATGGGCTCAAACCTAACCGAGGACTGAGGTATCATCTTAATGGGCTAACAACCCAGATAGGAAAATATGATTTTTAATATGAGTTCTTGAGTTAGATCAACTTGTTATACCTTATAGTATTTTTATCTATAAAGTGACACTGGTTTCGAATCACACCACTATAATCAATTTAATGTTGTCTTTGTAATCTCACATGACTTATTAATCTGATACAGGACAAAATAAGTTATATTGTGTTTAACATTTATCACACTGAGACTAAGACTGTCAATATTAATAGATCAAAAATTGTATTTTTGTTTTTTCTTAAAATGATGTCGAATAAGTCGGGATATAAACTCATCATTATCATTGAAAATATTTGTAAAAAGCTGTTTAGGTGAATCCAGTTCACTCCAATCTTGTGTGATAAACCAACCAAAGGCCGAGTTTCGTTGATGCTCAACAACATCAACAATAGGTACTAGCAGTCAATCTTCCTTATACATTCGACTAACAGTTGCATTCTCATTAAGGTGATATTTAAATCAAAGGCACAATTTATTTCAATAGCAAAGAGATAAATAAAAATGAACGACAAACTTTAAACTCCAAAGATATATACAGTATTTGCATAATGGGTGAGTTTGGTTTATTGTTCATAGATCGATCAGGTTGATTATCCAAATCAAATGCATATACTACATAAACTTGGTCTACAGAGCCGGTCCTAAGGATTTAAATATGCTCAAATATCCAGAACGAGCCATAAAAAAAGATTGTTATCGCTATTATAAGTTTATATATATATATATATATATATATATATATATATATATATATATATATATATAAAAAAAATAGGCCTCAAAACAATTTGAACCTATGCAGTTGTCCACTTTTCCATAAACGCCCCATGTTGGTCTATCAGTTATAAACTACTACACCTAATAAAAAAATGCATACAAGAACATGTTTTATGCCAATTTTTATATTAGGTAACGAACATTTTTATATAAAATAACATATTGAAGCTTTCAAAATTAACTAAAAGGTTAATTACTTATAATGATAATAAACTTTACCTTGTCTTTTAGTCACAAAATATTGTTATGGCCATTTAGTTATAAATTACCATTAAATTTGTTTCTTTGTTCTAAATATCTAGAGACCGGTTATTTTAGGTTTAATTGGTATGTGTAAAAAAACATAATTAAATAAATATATACATGAGATAAAGTTTATTACCCTTATAAGAAGTTAATATAAAAATAAAGTCAATGTAATAATCAAACGTAAAAAAACTAATAATTAAATAATTAACTAATAAATTATCATATATTAATTAATTATATTAACAAAGTTTTAGTTTGCATCTTATTAATATTTGTTTGTTTTGTAGTTTATGCTAAATACATGGTAGTTTTTTTTTTCTTTTTTTTTATCTTATGAATCATATAAAATACACATGGCATGACAAGTTGTCTTTCAAATTTTGCAAAAACATTACTTAAACTAGTGTAGACTAGTGGTATGAACAACCAATTATCACATCCAAGAATTGTCATTTCATATGTCATGTTAATAGGGTGTTATAACATCATATGGACGAAATGGACAACTAGTTATAACATTCCATGTCATCATTTTTTTTCGATTTAATTTTTTATATTTAAACAAAATTAATTAAAACATGTTATTTAAATAAAACCTACTTTTAACTAAACATAGCATTTAAAAATCTAAAAAAAATCATTACAACAAAAAAAAATAACATTAACAAAAAAAAGTTACATTTTTGCCCCTAATTTATTCATTTTCATTTCTATCGTACATAAAATCAGCCAAACCTTCTCGAAGTTATTTGTGTTTTCATGCGTCTTAAATATTGACAACCCTATGTAAATATTTCGTTGTCCTGGGTTGAAATTGCATGTGTCTTGGCTCTGAAGTCAAATACTCCGCAATATTTCTTCATTTATCTTCAATCTTCATGGTATGCATTATGATATATGCATACATAATATCTTGCAGAACGTCTAACTGATATGGTCGTGCCACATGTTGAAATATGTGCCATTTCGACTTTACAACTCCAAAAGCAGGTTCCACAACCTTACGTGCTCCTTCGTGTTTTCTTTTGAAAAATGTAACATTCAAGCATTCATGTAATTTACACTTTGGACCCTTAATATGAAATTTTGTTGCAAGAATGGTCCCATTAGTGAAACGTGCCACTTTGATTCGTACGTTGGGTGTACGTTTGGTACACTGGGCGTACGTAGCAAAGTGCAAACCCTAATTTTTAGGGTTTGAGCCCTACTTAAGCATCATTAACTCCCCCAAGACTCCTTCCCTCATCAGCCTCCAGTCCCATTTCATACCTAGAAAACCCTTATTCCTTTGTGTTTGCATTTTGAGCTTGAAAGTGTGATTTGTGGTGTTCTTGAAGGAAGGAGGAGGAAAGGAAGCCACTTTGGAAGCTCAAGACATCTTGGATCCAGATGTATCTTGCCCTCAAGCATCATTTGGAGGTATAAAGTTCAGACCTTAATGAATATTTGCTTTGGATCTTGCTAGCTCTTAGGTTTTTATGCTTTTAGTCTTATAATCTTCGTAGATTTAGGTAAGAGCTCTTGAGTTATAAAAATGGGATCTTGATTGCTCACATCCCTCCATGCATCCATTTTGGAGGCTTAGAACCTTAAGATAGGTTAGGGTTTCGGTGTTGGGCTCTTTATAGCCATGCAAGATCATAAAGTTGGAAACTTTATGATCTAAGATGTTATTTGGGAATAGATATGGGCTTTGGACGAAATGACTTAATTGATTAAGCACTTATTAGAAGAAAATTTTGGCAGACGCATACGTTGGGCGTACGTGATGTTATGTTGGCGTACCTGGTCGAGACCTTGTTTCCTAGCTGAGAGGATTGCATTATGTTGGGCGTATTAGATGAGTACATCGGGCGTACTCAACTTGAGTTAACTCATTGACTTTTTGACTTTTGACCTTTGACCAGGATTTTGACCAAGTTTGACCTAGGGGTATTTTGAGTATTTTGAGAAGTAGTTTGAGACTAGGTCATTGTTTGTTATATATGTGACCTGTAGAGTCAGCAATTGGAGTTGTGATCTGTTCGGCTATCTTTTCGGACTGTGAGGTGAGTTTTCCTCACTGTACTTGTGGGTCGAAGGTACCAATACCGGCCTAGTAGATTGTGTATTTTGGTTTAGAATGTTGCTATACTATAGTGAACTGTTAAGCACTACATGATTATCTGGTTGATGTTATATGTTTATTTGTTTTACATCTCGACATAGTGTGGTTGGGTTTAGACCGTACTGCTTTGTGTTGCCATTCAACAAACCCGGGAAATCCAACCGAAAGGTTGTGGGTCGGTGGCAATCTAACCGTGAGGTTGTGGGCCAAAAGGGGCAATCTAACCTTAAGGTTGTGGACCGGGGCAATCCAACCGAAAGGTTGTGGGCCATGGGTAATCCAACCTTGAGGTTGTGGACCCAGTATGTATAATTTGTATATGTTTTGTTGTATGGTAATTTGGGGGAAGTCACTTAGCTTTAACTTACATTTTAAGTTTCATGTTTCAGGTACTTCAGATGATCGAGGGAAAGCAAAGGCGTGATCGTACACATCCTTTGGTGATGTGTTGAGAGACCTTGTTACACTATTATTCTGGGATATTTGTATTTGATACTTGGTTTTTGACTTGGGTGTTGTTTGAAAACAATGATTTTTACTTAATAAAAAATGAAAATTTTTATCGTGATTTTGGGATGTTACAAAAAATTTGTCTCTTGGTTCCACTGAGTGTCGAAACACCTTCACGAATGTGGAATATGCCGGATATATTCCATTTGTAAGGTAATATCCAAACTTATATTCATTTTCATTCACTGTGAAAGGAGAATCATGCCTTTCCTAACAAAATATCGTCGAATATTGGTGATTGATCAAGAACGTTTACGTTGTTGTTCGAACCCGTAACCCCAAAAAAAGCATGTCAAATCCATAAATCTTGGGAAACAACAGCCTCTAATATCAACGAAGGCGTTCCATGATGAACACTTGAGTACTAGTCTTTCCACGCCACGAGACAATTTCTCCATTTCCAGTGTGTGCAATCAATGCTTCCGAGCATACCTGTAAAACCATGTCTTTCTTCATGCGCCACATATAGTTGTTGTATATCATTCAACGAATGTTTGCACAAATAAACGTCACTAAAGGTTTCGACAACACCTCTCGTCAATCTATACAAACTTTCTCTTGCAGTTTTCTCATACATTATTATATAATCGTCAATCGAATCAGGCAACTCTCTCATTGCTATAAGCTTAATTGCGGCAATACATTTCTGCAACCCCGTAAATCCTTGTTTACCTCTAGCATCATATCTCAATTGGAAACATTCATACATAAACGTATATTTAATATGTAAAAGCTATATTTGAAAGAAGCAATGTATTTAAATTATGTAAAAACTATATTTGAAAGAAACAATACCTGCTTTCTAAGGTGTTGACTATCCGAAAAAAAACATTTTTCCGGAAACGAAACCTTCTTTTGAAATCGTGTAGCTGGTAGAAACAATCATCCACAAAATAATCATGAACTAGACGTATGTGCCCTTCTTCGCGATTTGTGTTTAACGTTGCACATCTGGTTAATAGAGGAGCTGGATTTGGCTGTAGTAGCACGTTCGTGCAATACTCGTACATCATAGAGACGAACATATCATCCTCATCACTATCATCGAACAGATTCATTCTTTTTTTTTTTTTGGATTTATTGAAAGTTGAAATAGAGAGAAAATGGGTGATTAAAATCAAAGATGATAGTATGTATTTATAGATAAAGAATTTTTTTTTTTAAATTATTACCGTTTTTCAACAGTCAAATGGAGAAAAAAAATACGCGTTATCGATCGTTGAAACGGAAACGAAGGTCCACATAACGAAAAGGGGGCGGTGTTCCCCTCGTGGTCACAACGTTTTTATGTGTCAACTCACAAAAACGATTGTGGGCATTGCCCACACCGAGTGTTGTTATATCGTGGATTTGCAATTTGTCTTGAGAGAGCTTTGAAAGCACGGTGTGACTTCATTTATTGGCATTGATTTTTATCTTGTGTTGTTTTTTTCTTTTTTCATTTTTGTTTTAACACTATATTATACATGCAGTTGAATAATTTGGTACTTTGAAAGCCTGTTGTGGCAGCTTCTTATACATAGTTTACTTAAATCTATATTTGTATAAAAATTATTACACCTCTTGTATGGATAATTTAAAATAGAATTTGAAACAGTATAAATTTTTGTAAATAACAAGTAGCAGGAGTCCAGTTAATGTTTGACTAAATTTTCAATAAGACGATCATGCTCGCTTCAAATATATGAGAGAATGCTAAAAATGAACAAATACGAGAATAAGTGTCTAATGCTATTTGAAATCCATGATCATTTCTGTGTACTTCTTTTTCAATGATTATTCTTACCTAGCACACGACGAAACAAAAATAGAGTATTATGTGAAAAGAAAATACCTAGCGTATTATTCATAAACTATAATCGTAAAAGAAAACACTTGATACTAGGTCTGACAATCGTGTCGTGTTCGGGTTTGCGGGTTAAAATATACCAACCCAAACACGATCCATTTAATTATACAGGTCGCGGGTTGGCGGATCACAGGGTGGCGGGTTTGGAACATAAACCCATATATGACCCGTCAACCCACTTATTTATACGGGTTCACAAGTTTGCGGGTTCGTGGGTCAAATTTGAGTTCGTGGGTCGGATTTCATAAATAAAATTGATAATTAAACATGAACAAATTCTTGATGCAAACATATATGAATTTTAGAAACTTAAGTCTTAAAAAACCAAATGAATAGGGGTGTGTATGGAGCAGTTTGGTTCGGTTATTGGTCAAACCGAACCATAACCATTATTATTGGTATCAATTGGGTATGATTAATATTGGTTATGGTTAATGGTTTTTGTCGGTTAACGGTTTTGGTTGATGGTTAATATTGGTTAACCATAATGTTCAAAATAATATAAATGGTGATAGTATATTGACATAAAATATGAAAAGAGAATACAAAAAAGTCATCGTCACCAATGTTTGTAACCTAGGTTATAGTAATATAATAAAATGTGTAGCTTTGATACTCAAGTGAGATAACACATAGTCACATTCAAAATCAAAAACATTTAATAAAAGTATAAAACATTAAAAAAAATTGACATTAATAATTTCATATATTGATAATTGATATTAACATTAAAATAAAGTCAAATATTCATACACATTCAATGCGATTAAATCAAAAACTGTAAAAAAGAGCCAAACATGCATATTATGTGTTATCTGGATAAAAAAAAATCAATCACTCATATACATTCAATGTGATTTAGTCATAAACAGTAAATAAAAAAATACATGCTTAATATATCTCAAAGTCAAGATGAACCAAAAACTTAACTTACCTATAAATCTTGATTATAAAGTCAAAACATCATTCGAATAAGACTATTAAGTCAAAACAGTCTTTGATTGGTATTAACGGTGTGAGAAGCCTTCGATTATGATTATGAATGTGAAGATTAAACTAATTGTGAATAATGTTTACAAATTGTAGAATTAGTCGATTAGGAATTACATAATTAATAAATAATCTAGCTCAATGCATAATTGGAAGATTGTGTGTGTCTGCGTGATCAGTCTTTGATGGTTTGATTGCTTCGTCTCCTGATAAGTGAGGATTAATGGAATATATTTTGAAATTTTAATGGGTATTGAATAAGTTTGATTGTTTGACTATATTATTTTATATATGATTTATAATTTTTATATATTAAAATATAAAGTTAGCGGTTCGGTTAATATTGGTTCAGTTAACCCATAAAACCATAACCGAACCATTAGTTATCGGTTAACAAAAATTTAGAAACCGAACCAACAGTTTTTAAAATGGTTCGGTTATATCAGTTAATTTGGTTTTGGTTCGGTTTTTTGGTTATTATGCTCACCCCTACAAATGAAAATTAAAAACATTCATGGAAACATGTTCAAACTAAAACATTAATACAAACATAGATAAATTCAATCGCAGACGTTGATGTCGGTCGATAATAATTCAATCGTTCATGTCGCCGTTCTTCTGAGAAACTGAGATTATTTAGGGCAAACGCCAAACGCGTTGCAATGCAAATCAGCTGATGGTTACCCACAGGTCAAATTGTCAACGATATTGGGTATCCTATCCTATTATGAAGTATAAACTATATAGAGTATAATACTTAATACATTTAAAAAATATATAATTTTTTTTTATTAAAATACTAAACGGGTTGGCGGGTCAACCCGTATATTTTTTTAGAAACTCAAATATGACCTGTTTAATAAATGAGTTGACGGGTTGAAAAACTCAACTCAAACCCGTTTATTTCGTGTCGTGTCGCGGGTCGTGTTGAGAATTGTCAGGCCTACTTGATACGAATGCATAATACTAACATCTAAAACAAACAAATTTTGATATAAAATGATCTTACAAACACTCACTAAGTATCTCTTAACAAAAGAATTAACAAGTGATCTCAAATACATAAGTTAATTTCGATATGTAGTAATCTTATACAAACAAATATTAATAATATCCAAGCTAAAAATTTTGTTAATATAATTAAATAATATATGGTATTCTATTAGTTAATTATTAAATTTAATTAATAACTTTTTTTATACCAAAGTAACAAGGATAATAAATTTTATCTGGTATATATATTTAGTCATTTATGATTTTTTATACATATAAGTATTAAACTTACAATAATGTATCATAATGATATTTTATGAACATAATAAACAAATTAATGTTATATATAGAAATGAAAACATAAACAATTACAATGTACACAAAATAAATCTTATTACCCTTATAGATCATTAACCCTTAACTATAATTGGATAAGACTTAAAATAAATAAATAAATAAATTTTCATCCGTTATTCTATACAAAAAATAATCATATATTCATAATGAATATATTGTGAACTGACTTTATGCTACACAATGATTTTTTGAATATCTAAAAAATTAAAAAAAGAAAAAAAGAAAAAAAAATATATGATAAAAATATATTTTATAATATATAGATATGTATCATTAATATTTAAATAATAATAACTTTTGTATTGTGGGCACAACTTAAAATGGCATTCCTTATTTAATTATTTTGCACAAAAAGTAAAAAAATATGAAAATTTTGTTAAAGACTGTACCCACTTTATTTATTTTTGCAAATATCTCAAAACAATTTCATAGTTAGGCAATTTTAATGATTTTGTCTTCAACAAGTTTAAAAGTAAGAGGGAAATTTTGGTCCTTAAATGGCAAATTTTAACATACTAGCAATAGAGGATATGTGGCCCGATAACAGATGGGTCGGATGGTAAATCCTTCATCGTCATAAGTGACGTAGGAATGACGTAGCAATTATCATGTGAAAAACGAAATAGATTTGTAAATGAATAATTTAACAAATAAAATAACAAAAAGCTAATAATGATAAAAATAAAAAAGGGAAGGAAATTATCACACTCTGTGGGCCCATGGATGATTATGGTGTAGAAAAAACATTAAAAACAACAAAGAGGCTTTTAGGCCTAGGACACTGGGTCCCTTCTTTACATATTTGATATTTTTAATTATAAAACAATTCTCATAAAATATTTATTTTACATGGATAATTTTGAAAAAATTTCGTTGTTAAGTATAATTTATAAAGATCGTTAAACACGACCTGATTCAACTTGAGAAATGGTTCATAACAGATTAACATAAGTTATTTAAAGTATTTCATATTGACATACTTTAGCATATTTTTTGTTGTTTGAGAAGACAACTTCATAGCCATATTTTTTGTTTTTAATAAAAGAAATGGGACGAAAGTAAATTGACTTTGTTGGTTATAAAATTTAACTATGATCATCTTTGTATTGGGTCCTAGTTTTTCTTATGTTTTGATAAAACTCAAAGGCTAAATAAAAAAAAACACTTTTTTAATGGGGATTCAAGGAAATTACCTTCGTTATCTAATCTTGATCAAATGGTCTTTCTTAAATGACATTTCTTAAAGTAAAAATGGAAGTTTAGTAAAACTATTTATAATTGTAATCATATTTTTAATTTAATGTTCCTAGTATGCTTACTAATTAAATTATTTCATTGTATTATTTTTAAAACTTTGTGTTATCATAATAAAATATAAAACAAAATGAAAAGTTTTTTCTACTTAAAAACCAAAATTGATATACTTAACCATACGAAAACTATAAAACTTATATTTGGACATTGAAATATATATCAAAATGTATAGTCTTATAATTAAAACCGTAAACAAATCAAACGAACATAAATAGAAATCTATTTATTTTCCTAAGTTTAAACTAAAAGAAAGAACACAAATGGATGAACGAACGAATTTTATTATTCATTTTTGTTCATTTGACAAATTATCTTGTTTGTGCATATTCGTTTATGTTCCTTAAGGTATTAAACAAACAAGTATGAACAATAAAACAAACAAACACATAAACGATCATAAACAAACGAACTTAAAAAATATGTACGAATATAATCATCGAAATCAATCACCATAAAAGTTGATCGTCAACGTTTGTAATATGTTGGTTATATTTAGCCGTGTCACTTTTGATATTATAACTATAAATTGTAAAACGCAAATCAGTTTTAGAAGCCAATTTCACTCTCTCTCTCTCTCTCTCTCTCTCTCTTATATATATATATATATATATATATATATATATATATATATATATATATATATATATAAAGAGAAACTTAATAACATCACCTTCGACAATCAGGACTATTCATTGTGTTTCCTTGATTAATTTAAACAATTTGATCATTTTGATGATGTTATTATAAAATAAAATAAAATTAATATTAACTAAATTAAGTTGACTACGTTTGAAAAGTTGAAAACTAATTAATGATGACTGAAATTTTTAATTGGAATGTATTGGTGTAAATTAATGTCAGCATAATTGTCAAAACATAAATATGGTTCATTCTTTTTTAAAATCAAGTAATTTGTATATACCTTTCATAATTATAGAATTTGATATCAAAGAATTCAAAATAGTATGATATGAATCACAGTATTAATTTCTTCATAGCCTTTTCCAAATCGTTGTACAAAATTATGTATAAGTATAATCTCATTCAGTTGTTATCACAATTTTGTGAAATATGGACTTTGCAGCATCATGTTCGAATACCAACTTCATAAGGTTAGCAATTTTTTTTATTTACTGATTAATTTCTTACATCTGATTATAGTTTATGTGTTCAGTATATGTATCAATGGCTTATTAGTGGGTTTTTGACAAACAGATTTTCTATTCTGTGTGTGTGTGTGTGTGTGTGTGTGTGTTTGCATGTATGTGTCTGTTTGGATTGGATTCTATGTTTGGATTGGATGAAGTAAAATTCAGTTTAGTTAGTTATGTGTTAATTACTATCTCTATATGTATTAAAAGAGAAACTGGATTGCATCACCTTCAACAATCACGGTCATCCATTGTGTTTCCTTGATTCATTTCAACAATTGGATCATTTTGATGATGTAATCATAAAATAAAATAAAATAAAATTAATATTAACTAAATTAAGTTGACTACGTTTGGAAAGTTGAAAACTTATTAATGGTGACTGAAATTTTTAATTGGAATGTATTGAAGTGAAATAAATGTTAACATAATTGTCAAAACCTAAATATGGTTCCTTCCTTTTTAAAATCAAGTAATTTGTATATACCTTTCATAATTATAGAATTAAATAATCAAAGAATTCAAAATAGTATGATATGAATGACAATATTAATTTCTTCATATCCTTTCCAAAATCATTGTTCAAAATTATGTATAAGTATAATCTCATTCAGTTGTTATCACAATTTCGTGAAATTTGGACTTTGCAGCATCATGTTTAAATACCAGCTTCATAAGGTTAGCAATTTTTTTTATTTACTGATTAATTTCTTACATCTGATTATAGTTTATCTGTTTAGTATATGTATCAATGGCTTAATAGTGGGGTTTTGATAAACGGGTTTTTTTTCTCTCTTTGGCTCTATCTCTCTCTCTCTCTCTATGTGTGTGTGTGTGTTTGTGTGTTTGCGCGCGTGTGTGTGTGTGTGTGTGTGTGTTTGGATTGGATTCTATGTTTGGATTGGATGAAGTAAAATTCAGTTTAATTAGTTATGTGTTAATTGGATTGGATTATGTGTTTGGATTGGATGAAAAAATAAATAAATAAAGTAAAAATGGAGTACCTTCCCGAAGGGTTTAGTGTCTATATATATTAAAAGAGAAACTTGATGACATCACCTTCAACAATCAGTGTCATTCATTGTGTTTCCTTAATTAATTTCAACTATTGGATCATTTTGATGATGTCATTATAAAATAAAATAAAATAAAATAGATATTAACTAAATTAAGTTAACTACGTTTGGAAAGTTGAAAATTTATTAATGGTGACTGAAATTTTTAATTGGAATGTATTGAAGTGAAACAAATGTCAACATAATTGTCAAAACATAAATATGGTTTCTTCCTTTTTAAAATCAAGTAATTTGTATATACCTTTCATAATTATAGAATTCGAAATCAAAGAATTCAAAATAGTATGATATGAATCACACTATTAATTTCTTCATATGCTTTCCAAATCGTTGTTCAAAATTATATATAAGTATAATCTCATTCAGTTGTTATCACAATTTCGTGAAATCTGGACTTTGCATCATCACGTTCAAATACCAGCTTCATAAGGTTAGCAATTTTTTTTGATTTACTGATTAATTTCTTACATCTGATTATAGCTTATGTGTTCAGTATATGTATCAATGGCTTATTAGTGGGTTTTTGATAAACGGATTTTCTATTCTGTGTGTGTGTATGTGTGTTTGGATTGGATGAAGTAAAATTCAGTTTAATTAGTTATGTGTTAATTGGATTGGATTATGTGTTTTGATTGGATGAAAAAATAAATAAAGAAAAGTAAAAATAGAGTAACTTCCCAAAGGGTTTAGTGTCTACATATGTTATTTCTTCAAAATGACTTATTTAGGCTTGCTGTAAAAACTAGTTTTAATTGGAATGATTCGTATATTATTTAATATATATGTGTGTCTGTGTTTCTCAATCAACATATGCATTTTTGTCCAAAGGTAAACAAAAGGCAAATGTAATTTTGATATTGTCGTATTATACAAACTTGTTGTAAAATGACCTATGTACCCTTGCTGTGTGTGTCTGTTTGTGTTTCAGTGTGTGTGTGTGTGTGTGTTTGGATTGGATTATGTGTTTGTATTTGATGATGTAAAATTCAGTTTAATTAGTTATGTGTTTGGATTTGATTATCTGTTTGGATCGGATGAAAATAGAAATAAAAAAAGTAAAAGTGGAGTACCTTCCCGAAAGGTATAGTGTCTACATATATTATTTCTTCAAAATGACTTATTTACCCTTGCAGTAAAAACTAATTTTTTGGGAATGATTCATATATTTCTTTAATATATGTTTGTGTCTGTGTTTCTCAATCCACATATGCTTTTTTGTCCAAAGGTAAAAAAAGGCAATGTACTTTAGATATTGCCTTATTATACATACTTGTTGTAAACTGATTTGTTTACATCAAAATGATAATGCATGTGTTATCATTCTCCTACGTATGGCAAAGCTCAAAACTTGGGGTGGTAAGAATATTTTTTTATTATAAATGTCCATGCCATTACATTTATATTTTATTCATAAGATAAATTTATTTATAACTTCAATTATTATTTTCAGGTCATCCTCAAGTGGGTAACTATTTGTTTGAGTCGAGATTACATATTAATGATGACATGTCTCACATTTCAGAATTCAAAAAAGCGTAAGTCTTTTATCATTAATTAATAGCTTAATGTTTGTTTTTCATTATTCTTAATCATTAATTATTTATATTGTTTAACTTCTTCATTTTTTTCTTCTTATATGTAATATTGATGATATGGATTTGAATGTTGAGTCTTCCATTAGTACTACACAGCTTAACACCGATACTGTTGTGGCCAAGGCAGATGATTACTACATCCGTTTTCCAATCAAGAACATTTATGATATTCTAGATTACAATGAGGTATACTTAACAATATTAATATTTTTCCATTAATTTTATAAATTTATGGTGCATAACACAATGAATATATATATATATATATATATATATATATATATATATATATATATATATATATATATATGATTTTTTTTATATATTTTTTAAAAAATGTATGAAATAGGAAATTGGTTTGTCCATCATTGCTATTGTCATCGGTTTTGATTTAGATGAAGGTTGGTATTCTTTTTATTGTCGTGACTATTCAAAAAAGTAAGTAAGAATGATGATGATACTAATGCTGAACCATTTACTTGTGATGGTTGTGGTGGAGTTTCTGATGTTTACAGCAAGTAAGTTCATAATTTACATTTGTAAAGTTCTTGTGTCATTAATCTATATTCGAAGGTTTCCAATTTTATTTCATTGTCCATTAAAGTGTCATTTTATAATTTTTAGGACAAGGGTCGTAATTCGTGTTCAATATGAAACTGGGTCTGCTTTTTTTGTATTGTTTGACCGTCATGTTAAAGATGCTATTCACAGTGGTAATCAGTGGCTGATGGAAAAGATATCAAAGGTAGCGTTAATTTTTTTGATCGTCAACTCATCTCTTATATTGTTTTATGATATTAATTTTGTTTAATATATGTATTGAAGAATTGAATAAATTCATTTTAACCCATTAATGCATCTAATTTTTTTATGTCTTCGCCTTCTCTGATCAGACCACAGTCGAGATTCGTCCTTACATTATAAACGATAAGCGACCACTACGATGAATATCCTCCAACAACGTTGTCCTTCAACTCCAACGTTGCGCTCTTCCACATCTAGTCCCCGTTTTACATGCCCCATCGGTAAGTTTCTCTTCTCCTATTTTTCGAAATCACTTTTGTTATCAAATTCGATTTTCTAAAACCATTTTGTTCATGAACTCCTTTTTATGAAATCGTTTTGTTCGTGAAATCAATTGCCCGTGTTTGTGTGTTCTTCATCTGATTCGGATTATTTAGCTAGTTTTTTACTGAATTTTTTTTTCTATTGAAATTGTTTTGTGATTGGAATGTTAGTGTCTAAACATATGACTATTTTTGCTTCTTGTAGAGAGTATTATTTTTGATTTTGTTTGGCGAATTGAATCTATAAAGTTAAGAATGCATAATATTGCACCTACTGTTTTTACAGATTAAGAATACCTTCCATACTTGATGTTTTTATAATTTAAGGCTAATAAAAAAACTTGTATTTTTTCTTTTTTTTTTGTTGGTCTACCATGTGCTCGGTGAAATGCATAAAAGAGTTACTTCGTCATTTAAAGATACAACTCTATTTGATTTTTATATAACAATGTTCATTTGTGATATGTGTTTTTATTGGTAATTGGTTTTCAAAATACAATGTATCTATTATAGATTTGTATTTAAGATCATTAGTTCAATGTATGCTTCGCTTATTTTGATTTGATTCTTTACACAAAGTTGTTGGTTTGAGTTTTTTTTTCTTAAAGTACAGGTTAAACATATTATTCACTATTTCTATTATCTTAAAACTTGCAAACGAGTCAACAATTGGCGAGTGTGGAGAATAGTTTTTGTTAATTTGTTTCTTGGTTTGTAACCTTTTCTGTTAATTTGTTTATGAATATATATATTCGGTAATGAATTTGTAATATTCTATCTGGAATTGTTAATTGACAGTTGATTATATTTTATTCACTTTATTGATTAGGGTGCTATTCTAACATGAATATGAGTTTATTCTGTTATGAATTACTACATACATCTTATAGTTAATGTTTGTTATTTTGTTATTAATTTTTACATACAATTTACTATTTATGTTGGTATTCCATTATGAAGTTCTACATACATATTATTGTTTATGTATATATTCTGTTTTGAATTTGTACATCAAACTTATTATTTATGTTTTTTTTTGCACTTACAGCTTAAAAGAACTTAAAGAAAGAGAAATAGTTAAGACGAAGAGCCCAAGAACTGAAGAAATTTAGTTGAGTATATAAAACTTATGTAATTTTTGTCTTGAATTTGTATGAACACTTATTTATACATTTATATTTCTACGATATGTCACTATTTTGTTATGTGTTACGTATACAAATTTCTTTTATATCAATATTCCATAAAATATCTTTTATGTTATTAATTTGTATCATTTTTTATATATGTATATATTCCATTACGAATCCGTGTTGTTAGTTTGATTTGGTTACTATATATTTATATATTCTATAATGAATGCTAACTAGAAATTAGGCTATAACTCGAAATATAAAAAAAAATTAACTTTTTTAAATTTCAAACATTTTAAATTTTGAAATTTAAAAATCCCTTCATTTTCTCTTATTTCCATGATTATCAAATATTACAATTACCATTTTACCTTTATATTGTATTAATCTAATTTTTAATAATATTTATTTGTTGAATTATCAAAAATATCTTAATTACCTTAAATAAATAAAATGCTTGGCTGAAAATCCTTCTCACGTTCTCACTTTATTGTCTGTTCTCATTTGAAGTATCCCCTCTATATATATATATATATATATATATATATATATATATATATATATATATATATATATATATATATAAAATAACAAAACATAAATAAATGTCAAAGAAGTGAATATTAATAAGCGTAAATAAATAAATTATATCATTATTTGTGTTCATTCGTTTAACTAAACAAATAAAATATCTATTTGACATTTTTCAGATATTAAATAAACGAAGTTCTCTCTTAACGACAATCTCATACATATAATTTCATCACTTACAGTGGATGTATATACACCGGATCATAATTTTTTTTTAGTTTTTATGGCTTATCTTTTATCAAAACGTTGAAATAGTATACAATTACAAGTCAATAAACTTCGATTCACATGCACATATGAATATTTACTCAAATTTATATTTGACAACAAGTAATTCACTTTTAAATTTCATTAAAGTAATTTATGAATGATCAAAATGTTAAAATACTAAATCTTATATACATTATGAGTTTTTAAAACTGAATTATATGTTTTTTCAGATTTGTAATGTAAATAAATTAATTTGTAAATCTTTCAAAACTAATTTGTGAATAATCAAAACATTAAAATAGTGTAAAAATTACAAGTAAATATACTACGATTCAAATGTAAATATGATATTAATTTAAATTTAGATATGAAAGTAAGTAATTCACATATAAATATCACTAAATTAATTTATCAATGATAAATTTTGAAATAGTAAGGTACATTTAAATTATGAATCCAACTAGAATAGTGTGAAATATATATATATATATATATATATATATATATATATATATATATATATATATATATATATATATATATATATATATATATATATATATCGATATGAATGTGTATTTATAGATGACAAAAATAATGAGTTTTTTATATTTAGTTTTTTTTTTTTTTTTTTTTTTTTTTTTTTTTTTTTTTAATTTTTGATCCGGTGCATTCATCTCCAAACTCTAAATGTACAGCTTTTTTTTCCGTTGATCATTTTGTCTCTCCCCCCCCCACCCACCCCCCCCCCCCCCCCCCCCCCCGATTTGATTCGACACAATGTAAGCACAAAAATCATAAATCAAGCAGGAACTGTTCACGAACCGAGCTACTTCTACTCAGACCAAAGCCATAAACTCTAGAAAACCATTTTTGAGAGACAAGTCTCCCCACCAAATGTCATTCCAGAATCTTATTTTACCATAATTTACTTTTTCCGAATTGAGATTAATACATTTATATATGTATGTATGTATATTGAAGATCTAATTTCTCATGCGAGAATAAGAGAATTTAATCATTATACTCATCAAATTTATCAGACTACTTTGATTTATAGACAATTAACCATTTTGAAACAGTTTGTAGGTGTTAAACGCGATGTAATATGAAGCAATGATTATTTGTATTCTAGTGGTGGAGCTGAATTCGTTAGTCTTCTCCCAAAATATTAGTTTATGACCTATCATTTCTTTATACATTTCTAAACTCTACTTCAACTATTTAAAGTGTTGTTAACGTGTGGTGTCTGTATTACGTCATATTTCGCTTCTTATTATTAAAAGTTTGGTGTGAATGTGAATATGCAGAAAAAAGAAAAAGAACAAAAAATGCTTATAGAAGCTTAAATACTTTAGAATTCTTTTTAGTTACGAATACTCGTATAAGCGTGTTATAAATGTTTTAACTTTGAAACAAAAAAGATTCACATAAAGAGAGAACAGAAAAGAATGTGGGACCGGCGCACTATGGGCCAAAATAGTCCAAAACGAGTGTGTGATATTTATATTTTAGAAAGTCAGAAAAAGAGTTGTGTTTATATTGCACGGGTATGACCCACGAACCGCCCTGTTCTGACTCACTTTAGAACTCGCAACAACAACAACGACACGCAGTCACGCACACAGTTGGTAACTAGGTATATGGAGGCTGCTCACATCACATGTAACATATATAGGGTTTTGTTTGATTGCAAAATCAAAACTGATTATATTAAAATATAATTATATTAGTATATTAGATTATTAGTTTACTTGATTCAAATCAAATTACAAGAACATAAAGAAATAATAGAAAAAAAAAACAAGAATATGTGTTACTGTATTTGTCATCTCAATCGGTATTATTCACTTATCACAACAATAATTAAATATAATTTAAATTAAGTGATATACAAGAGAGAATGTTTAAAAAAACACTAACAAAGTTGCTGAGAATACTTGTGAGCTACATCTTTAAATATTTATTTATTTCCCTCAATTTATGCTAAAGCATTATTTTTTTTAACATTTATTTTATAAAAAAATCTGTATAGATCAATATTAATGTTTTATTCTATATACGCAGACACGCATATCGGTATATTTTTTGCTTATATAATATAAATTGTTTTATGTTTTATATGATATCTTCTACGTGTATTATTAAATGTGAATAAACTGGATGTGAGATTTTATTACAACGTATTCATTATATAACTATAGTAACAAAATTTTATTATAGCTAACGAATTATATATATATATATATATATATATATATATATATATATATATATATATATATATATATATATATATATATATATATATATTGGGGTGATATGCGTTGAAAACTCATAGTTTCCCGAGAACCCGAGAACTAAAGGTGGAACGTTATATCAAAATTAACTCATTAAGGACATGATCATCATTTTATCATTCTCATTTAATTTTTAACTTTTTGTATTATTGGAAATATTAATAAAAATGTCAAAAACTAACATAATAAATTAAATTTTCAGACTTTTTTTAAAAATAGTAATTTTTATTTATTTTTTTAAAATGCAGATTTTTTAATTTTTTTTAGAAAACAATTTTTTTTTTGAAAAAACTGAATTTTTTTTAAAAAACTGCAATTTTTTAAAACAACAAATTCTTTTTAAAAAAACTGGAATATTTATGAAAAATACTATAAATTTTTTAACCAAAAAATCTACATTTTAGGTGCATATATACATATTTCTTATACTATAATATTCGTAAGCAAATCATTAAAAACCCATTTTTATTTACTAATTTATAAAGACAATAGTACAAGTATTTTATTCGATACAAAATAAAATATAAAAACAAAAAAAGCTACAAAATTTCAAAGCTTTTTCATATCCCCGTGTCAAGATTTCCATAATTTCTTCAATTTATCATTTTCCACCTCTTCATTAATTTCCACAAATTCTTCTAAATCTACAAGAAAAAAAAATGATTAATGCAAGAGCACTTACAAAAATGCATATATATATATATATATATATATATATATATATATATATATATATATATATATCATGTAGGATTCACATGTGATTATATAAAGTGATTTACTTGTGATGTTAATTATATATGCTTTACATGTGAATCACATGTGATTTATATGTGAATCACATGTGATATACATGTGATTAATATGTGAATTACATGTGATTTACATGTAAATCACATGTAATTCATATGTGAATTACATGTGATTCATATGTGAATTACATGTGATTTACATGTGAATCATATGTGATTCACTTTGTGATTTACATGTGATTCATATGTGATTTACATGTGAATCACATGTGATTTACATGTGAATCACATGTGATTTACAAGTGAATCACATCTGATTCATATATGACTCACTTGTGCTTTACATGTGAATCACATGTAATTCATATCTGGGATGTCTTCTTCCTCCTCTTCAGTGCCAAAATGTGAAGAAATTGGATGTATGATGTTCTTGCTTATTTCTAGGGTTTACATTGAAGGAACATTTTCCTCCTTATCACCCTTGGTATCTACACAGAAATTCAAACAAAGTCAAAACATAGAGAAAGTTCAATATTAAGGATTTCTAAATGTCTGCATACCTTTAGGTTTTCCATGAGTAGTTAACCAACCATCATTCTCATCATCATCAAACAATATCTCACCTCCAACAGCTTCATATTCTTCTTGTATTGATGCAACTCTTCGTAAACAAGGAACTAAATAAAGTTCATATTGAAAGTTAAAGTTGTAATTATATAAAGATTCAAAGAGGAAAACATAGCTAATGTGTTGTGTAGTTCACAAGCATCAGACAACATTATTTTACCATTTCGAGTTATCAAAAATTGTTTATCAGAGGGCAAATATGTCTTCCTTTTGTTTGGATCACCTGATTCCCTACCAAAGAAAACAAACAAAGACAAAGTAAGTAGTATAGTAATATACATTTTTTTCACAGATATATCACTAAGCAGTGTAAAACCATTTGGTTGATGATAATAAGAAAACATATTTATATATGTAAAGTCCAAATGTAACATGCTACAGAGGAAAGAGCAACTCATATATTCAGGGAGAGGAAAACATTGTTTATCAGTGATTATGTTCCAAAACAGATAGGTGTAAGAGAAGTCAATTGATGATATAGAAAGGTGGAGTATGAACTAGAGGACTTTAAGCAATTAGCTTATTCCTGTTCTGATTAACAACAAGGATAACATAATGCAGCTATAAGCTTGTATTTCCTTGTTCATAAGCATGAATAGAATCAAAGTTTCAGGAACACCACACTTCTTCCATAGAAATGAATATACCTTCTAAGAACATTAATCATGATTCAAATCCAATACATTAAGCTGCTAGATGACATCTACTTATAACACTGATATTCAAGGGAAATCATTTAATCATAGATGAATAAATTCAAAGAAAGGGAAAGCGAATCTAACCGTACACCGATGACTGATCCCGACGATTACAAGGTCACAGGAGCTGATAAAATATTTGATTGCAAATGTCAGGCAGACAGAGACGTCAGAGATAACTGTTTATGAGAAAACATCTCGCCGGAACCCTAGAACAACTTTCACCTTCATCTCCTTTTGATCTTCAACACATCAAGTGAAATTTGATATTGAAACCTTAAGATGACAGAATCATGAGCGATGTCAGACGTTGGAAGGGTGGAGGCAATGATAAATTAAGGATCTAGATAATTAGGAGAGTATATGAGATGGATCCATATATGAAAGTGGTAAGGATCTAGATAAATTGGGGGTGAAATACCGTGTTTACTTCGAAATCAAAATTTGCCAACTCTATGAGGAAGAACGTGAGCGAGGAGGCAATGCGACGATAGAAGGAAGTAAGTAATCGGACGCCTTTTTAAAGAACTTGCTCCAGTATACGCTCAATATCTAAAATTGAGGAAACTAATCTCCTCAATAAACCATCGAAGTTCATCGGCTGTCATATGGATCCCATCATCAGAGTATTTTCTAAACGATTCTTTTACATCAGGCGACGGATCGGTTCAATAGAGATAATGAAGAGGTAGAGGTGGCTGGTGAAGGGAGGAGGGAGGCGATCAGCGGATGAGGAAAGAGGCGTCTTTGATCGTCAGTGAAGAACGAGATGGTAGTATTTGTTTTGATGGAAACCGACAGACGTCAAAATAGTATCTGATATGTTTATTTGGGTCCAATTTCTAAATCCTTAAAATGGCCTTATGAGATTTTATTAAGATGCCCTTCCGTGTTTTTTTATCATTTATTTACAAGAATGCCATAAATGATCTTAGCCCTTAATTTTTTTAATCTGACGGCCCACGTTTAGTTCTCAGATTCTCGGGAAACTATGAGTTCTCAAATGATCCTTCCTCTCTCTCTATATATATATATATATATATATATATATATATATATATATATATATATATATATATATATATATATAGGGAAAAGTGAATAAATCCTTAAGGGTATATAAGCTTAGGTACCCAAACTCACCATATTACGTCGTTTTGTATCATAAAATACATTCTAATTGTCCAATGTTCTTATAATTTAACTTCTAACTTGATTTACTTCCATGATTTTTATAAATTACACATTTATCTTCCTCTTACATAATTTTCATTTTCAACTACAATATATATAGCCTAGTAGGTGTTCGGCAAAAAGATATGATATAAGAGAAAGATAATAGCGAAATTGTGGCATCCCCGTTTTCACGGCCAGAAAAGACCGATTTTGTTTATGCTTTATAAAAATCAGAGTACTTCTTTTAATAAAAATGTTGCGGAATTTGTTCCCAGAAAAACATGATAAATACATTATCAAAGCATTTCCGAAGAAATGTATTTTTATTCATTTTTAAAACAGTTGGGATGTCATCGTCAATACAGAAACATAAGCATAAACAGAACATACATTCATTTACACTAGTGATCTACATCTCTTTTAAATTTCTCAGTGCAAAGTAGCTTCATATCGACACCTGTGATACAAATAAGCTTGAGTGGGTCGGGTTGGGAAACCTGGTGAGTACATAGGGTTTTCAATCCACAATAATATAATTATTATGTTTAAACATCAAACAATCAACCCAATTACCCATCCTCATTATCTTCCTTACTCTTAAGGATCTACCTTAAGAATCAACTATTCCTTGTTCATTCAATCCTAAGAATTATCCTAAGGAATCGGCACGAAGTCCATCGTTGGCACGTTTTATACAACAAGCACTAAGTCGCATAGTCGCCAGGGTTTAGGCACTAAGTCTGCATAGTCGCCAGGATTTACACAACAGGAACTAAGTCGCATAGTCGCCATGGTTTAGGCACTAAGTCTTCATAGTCGCCAGGGTTTACATAACAGACACTAAGTCGCATAGTCGCCAGGGTTTAGGCACCAAGTCTGCATGATCGCCAGGGTTTACACAACAGGTACTAAGTCGCATAGTCGCCAGGGTTTAGGCACCAAGTCTGCATGATCGCCAAGATTCGGGCACTAAGTCTACATAGTTGCCCGGGTTTAGAGTACACCGGGTGAACACATCGTTCATAACACCTACAGGTTGCGAGCCTGCTAGTGTTCCACTGGACTGTCTAGAATAGTCCGTGGTTGTCATCCATACTCTGCTAGATGACGGGGCCACGCTTGGGTAAAAGGCTTCTCTCATTGTTCACCTCTCACCCTTATCTCATGGTCTATATCACCTCTTATCTCAAAATTCAATTCATATTTTATCTACCATATTTTACCCAACATATTTTGTAGATATAAAATACATATATACAGTTTAAATCATTTAAAACATGTATAAAATCTTTCATTTAGCATAGACAGCAAGTATTCAGACAATATGCACACATAGCACGTAATTTATATTAAAATACTTCATATTTATGTGTAAGATGAAAGTAACTATGCACTCACTTGTTAAGGTGGTGATTCCGAACTCAGACCGCGCTTCACTTTTTAAAAATAATTTCCTTCGACGAAACCTAGTATTATTACCACTAGATTTTAGTCTAATATTTACCGTGACTAATTATTAGTCTTATTATTATTATTATTAATATTATTATTATTATTATTATTATTGTTGTTGTTGTTGTTATTATTATTATTATTATTATTATTGTTATTATTATTATTATTATTATTATTATATAAGCGTTTAAACAATATTTTCCAACCACTATGTACAGACAGGGGCCAGACATAAAGCACCGAAGGGCAGGACCATTTTGGCATATAGCATTTCTGAAATCCAACAACCCTATGCGGTCCTTTAAACCAGATTCCCCGTATCGCGAGTAGTTAAAAAGATATTATAACGACACTTATATAAGTTATAATAATAGCCCAAATATTTATTATAAGTTCATAATAACAATACTAATTTTAAATATAAGCTATATTAAAATAGGGTAAGCTTAACTTACTTACAAGGGGGTTTTAGCTAGGAGTCGGGCTCTGCAGGGGCAGAACTTCGTCGCTGAATCTTTCTAAGAAAGATTCGTCCAGCGCTTCAGCGCTCACCTTACTATACCAAAACTACAGAAAGAGAAGTCGAATCACGAGGGACCGAAATGCTCAGGGGATAAGAAAAAAAAGACTCTTGAATCAAGAGAATGATGCAAGAAATATGAGAGCCCAAGGCTCTTATTTATTGTAATTGAATTTAAAAAAACTACCCTCCATAATTATTTAATGACCTTATAGTTATATAAACGACTAAACACCCCTTCATAATACTATTTTAAATTGATTTAACGATATTTGTACTAAACTAATGTCGAAAGTACTCAACGCTAGTCCTATAATGACCGCATCGTTGATACCTTTCTAATGATATATACATTTGTATAGGGCTGTAAACGAACTGAACGTTCGGCGAACTGTTCGTGAACTGTTCGGCGGGAAGTTCGTTTATGTTCGTTTATTTAATAAATGAACGAACATGAACAAAAATTATCGTTCGTTTAGTTAAATGAACGAACATGAACACTGGTATCGTTCGTTCATTTATGTTCGTGAACGTTCGTTTATGATGTTCGTTTATGTTCGTTCGTCTAAGTTTATTTATATTCATTTATATTCATTTTTTTATTATATTGCTATATTATATGTTCGTTTATGTTCATATATGTTCATATATGTTCAATTGTGTTTTTTTTATCTTTGTTCGCATATGTTTGTTCGTTTATGTTCGTTTTGCATGTTCACGAACATAAACGAACGAATATGAACAAAGTAATTTGTTAAACGAACGAACATGAACAAGAAAATCTCGTTCGTTTATCCGTTCGTGTTCGTTTGTTGTTCGGCTAACTTAAACGAACGAACATGAACAAGACCTTGTTCGTGTTCGTTTGGTTCGTTTACAGCCCTACATTTGTGTGTGTGTATATATATATATATATATATATATGATTTATACTTTATTTTAATACGTAAATATGCTATTATAATTTATAATTTGTTCATACGAACTCCGTTTTTGACGCTCTTTCATTTAGACTCCGTTGGCTATTTTTTACTTTTTTTTAAAGTTATATTTTTAACAGGCCGGGGACAGGAAAAGTCCGTTAAAAATTCATAACTTCTTCATCTGACGTCCGTTTTCGTCTGTCTTTTTACCGTTGCGCTACTACTAATGAGATATTCAATTCTCATTTAGGTTGTGTTGGCCAAAAATCGATCGATCTAAAATTTGAATTTCGGGCTGTGCACTGCTCTGTCAAATCTTAGAAAAATCATAACTTCCTCATACGAAGTCAGATTTTGACGTTCTTTTTTTTTTGTATGTTCTCGGTTTAACGTATAATACAAGTTTTGTAAAGATCACTCAGGCTAAAAAGTCTTCTATCATAAATTCACTATTTACGTCTCCCGGTGCCGTGCCAGTTTTGCCGTAAAACTTCGACGGGCCATAACTTCTTCGTTATAACTCGAATATTGGCGTTCTTTATATGTACGGAACCCTTGTAACATATACTATGACTTGGTTAAGATTATTCATTATAAATAATCTTCTATTAAAAAGTCATTTTTGACGCTTATCGTCTCTAAATTTGACTAGCCCGAATCTACGGGCGTTACAGACATTAAGTTGTGATTATGTATTAATTTTTTTGTTTTCTTTTTAAATATAAGATGAAAGAAGCATTATATACATGTATGATTTTATCTTATTTTGATTAAAGTATGTAAAATTTAAATTGTGAATATTTGTGTAAATAAACTTTGAAAGAATCACTAACCTATAGATGTGTAGGTATACATGTAAGTATTAAGTTGGGGATATGATTGTGAATGTATACTTTTTGTGCAACAAACTGTAAATTTATTATATTAAGTTGTGAATTATGAGTACAGAACTGTGAAGTGACTGTATTAAGATGTGATTTTTGAATGAATTTTGTGTTAAAATATGAATGTTTGTATTAATTTTTTTATGAATATATTTATTTCTTGTGTTGTATAAATATGAAAGAATGTATTAGTTTTTATAATTATTATGTATTAAACTCTGAATAAGTGAATTAATTGGTTTATTAAACTGTGAATATAGTATCTAAACTTTCAATCAATGGTTTTTGTAACACTTGGATTGGGTATGTTCCTTTTTAGCTCCTTTGTATTTTATTATTGCATTTTGGTCCTTGGAGTTAGTATGTGGGGCGTACCATTGGGTACGCTTAGCGTACTAGCTGAGAAGCTAGTACGCGGGGCATACCACATGGTACACTTAACATACTTAGTGGGATTGATCGCGGGACCGAGGCCTCGTACGCTGGGCGTACAAGAGGTTAATGAAACCCTAATTTTAGGGTGTTGCACCCTATATAAACTCCTTAAGTCCCTAGGGCTGGCCTCTTTACCATCCTTCATACCTCCTAAACCCTAAATTTTGTCCCTTAGCCTCCATTGTTGTGTTTTTGAGCTCTTGAGAAGAAGTTGGTGCTTATTTTGCCCATTTTGAAGGGATTGAAGAAGATTGAAGGTGCATTGATTAGTATCAAGCTTAGAGATCCAGACTCATCACTCATTTTGCAAGTCATTTGAGGTATCAAGTTCATACCTTGTCTTCTCCTTGCTTAGATCTCTACATGTTATGGTTTTAAGTTTCTTTGTCCCCTTTTGGTTGGTCTTCATGGGTTAAGGCCGTTTTAGAAGCTAAATTTTGTAGATCTGGATATTCGGAGGGTTCATTATGCTTAAAGGTGTAAACTTTATGAAGTTTATTGTCTCATACATGCATTAAGTCATATATTAAGTCCTTTTGAGCTTTAAGAGATTCATTAAGCCATGCATACACGTAAATTTAGCAACTTTACGTGATAAACCATCTCAAGGAAGTAAGATCTAAGTTTTGGAGTAAAGTCTTAATGGATTAAGAGCTGGAAATGAAAGTTGGCTGAATGAGAGAGTACGTTGGGCGTACAAGCAGGTACACTTAGCGTACAAGCCCTAAGCCGAGTACGTTGCACATACAAGCTGAGTACGCCCCACGTACTCAACAGATTGGGCCTCAGAATCTTGGGTCTTCGGTTTGGGCCATATTTAGGGCTTAGATGATTAGGGCCTTGTTGGGCCATCAAAATTCAAGTGTTTTGGGCTGGGAATATTTTTGGACTTTGGATTAAGACCCATGAAAGGTATGTGGGCCCAATTTGGAAATTTGAGCCATGATTGGGCCTTGGATGATTATTTTGGTAATTGGGCCTTTTGCATTGTAGGGCAGGTCTTAGTTCTTTGGTATTGGTAGCACGGGGATTTTTCAGACCAGCAGCCAGAGATTTATTCGTGTGATTCAACAGTTTGAGGTGGGTTTCCTCATTTAGTTTAGCGGGTCGAAGGCACCAATGCCGGCCCATGATCTGTTATCCTAGGATACTAGATGTATGTGCGACTCTTGTATGTGTGTGTGCTTGTATGCTTATGAGGCGGGGACCGATGGTTATTCTGTATGCTATGACTAGTTATGCTTATATGATTTGTATGTGGGTAGGGCCCGTTATGCGAGTTTGGGCAGGGCCCGTTATACTCATTTGGGAGGGGCCCGTTATGCGAGTTTGGGCGGGGCCAGTTATACTCTTTGGGCGGGGCCCGTTATGCGAGTGTGGGCGGGGCTCGTTACACTCTTCGGGCGGGGCCCATTATGTGTTTGATATGTATGGTACATGGTATTTTGGGAAACTCACTAAGCTTTGTGCTTACGGTTTTCAGTTTATGTTTCAGGTACTTCCAGTTCCAAAGGGAAGAGCTCGGGATGATTGTAGAGCATACACCACCTCGTTCCGTATTTTCTTGATTTACTCTGATGTGATATGATGATTGATACAATTGTTTATTTGGATTTGTATGATGGTGTTTTGGGATTCTGGTTTTATTAATTTAAAAATGAAATTTTTGGGTTTTATTTTTGGGACGTTTCAAGTTGGTATCAGAGCCTTGGCTTGAGGGATTCGGACATACTTTCGGGTGTGTCTGAACTCAAACTGAGGATTAGGTAAAGTTTTTTCAAAAAGATATGTATTTTTAAGAAAAGAGTTTTCTAAGACAAGAAAGGGTGTGGTGCATGCAATCAACCGAGCTCAAGTAAGTTTTCCCAAAATACCCATACATGTTATGTGATATGATTTGATATGTGAATCTGTGAATCACATTCTAGTTAGGGCTAAGGATCTGCTCAGTTTCTGTATGAGAGAATGCTAGGAGAGATGCATTTGTATGCCTATTGTATGATAGAATGCTAGGAGAAATGCATTTATATGCCTATTGTATGAGCTTATAGACTTGCATGCTAGTACTGATTAGTCAGTGATAGGATGGTCAGATTAGGTGATGCTTGGTTCTAATTACTTGATGCTCGAATGCTGCTTGCTTTGTGCTTTTTAGGAGTTCTCACTAGCTTCAGCTAACTAGTAAGCAAATATGCTAAGTTACATATTATCGGAACTAAATAATTTTAGAATGTTAGGTTTTAACTCTATTGCGCAGGTATCGTCTGAGTCCAACCGTTGTAATGTGAGACCTTTCATTCAAAGAATTATCTGGTTTTAGTGATATGTAATTGTATTCGTAAGCTAGTTAGAGGAAGTTAGCGGGAGTTCCTTCTGCATCTGATGGTGGAGAGTGGTGTGGAGTTTGCCCTAGGAAAACCTAGGATGAGATCTAGTGTTGGGAACCTTAGTTTGTTGAGGGTTATTTGTATCGATATAGGGAGACGTGGCATATTCAAGGCAATCCTTGAGGAAAGTAAGGATACATGTGGAAGGTAGTATGGGCCCGTACTACTGGAAGCAGAGGATCCATACTCGATTCAAGGAGGGTTGCGATGAAACCAGGAAGCTTGTAGAGATTATGGTCCCTCGATGTATTCTGATGCTTATTCTGATGATTGTGGTCCCTCGATGTATTCTGATGCTTATTCTGATGATTGTGGTCCCTCGATGTATTCTGATGCTTATTCTTGAGCAGACTCCTATGATATTTGGCACGGTCAAGGAGGATATTCTGGAGATTTTGGATGAGCAGTTGAGTGCCTTTCGTTCTGAGATTGTGGCCTTGGTGGGGGTGTGTTCATTGACCTTCAGTGAGTTCCGGGCATATGGATCTCCGGACTATCACGGGGCGAAGGACCCGATAGCGAGCAGGAGGTAGTTAGCGGATGTTGCTAACATCTTCCTCACCAACAATTTTGTCACACCCCCGAACCAGAACGGTGGAAACGTCCGGGGGTTTGGGTGACTTCATCTTGTAATATCATCACAGTGTAAATAATTGAATCAAGACAACATCATCATCACACATACAATAATACAACCACCATTGTTTACATAAGTGTATTGGATTACAACTTACATGCCAAAATAATAAGTGTATGATGATAACAAAAATACAACAAAATCCATGTGTTCTTAATGACCAACCCGCCTAACGATTTCCTGAGAATACAAATTATTTCAAAAACGGTCAACATATATAATGTTGGTGAGTTCATAAGTATGTTTGTATGAAAAGTTTTTGTATCACTTTGTAAACACCAGAAAATCTGATATTTCCTGAAAAAAAAATGGTTTGAAAGTTTTGTATCAAATCTTGTATTAAAGCATATGTGTTTCTGTTTTGAAAAATGTATAAAGAGAGTATTCCAAACAAAATCCCATGTTTTCTGTTGTAAGTAAAATGTAATTTCCCAGAAAATCCGATATTTTCTGCTTGTAAAAATGTTGTAGTCTTAAAACCCTAAGACCGAAAACTGATGTTTGTATAGTTTCGTAACTGCAGAAGGGTATATATTGTGACAACCCGAAATTTCTCCCGTTATTTTTTTAACCCATCTCCTTTAATAAAATTTAATCTTATTAAATTATCCGTCAACTTCTTGGGTTAAGTAAATCAACTAGGGATATAATTAAAATTCTATACGATTCGGAATAATCCGGGAATCACGCGAAAAACTTGAAACTTCCTCGAAAATGACCGAGTTCACGGTCAGAATGAGTTTACGGTCTTAAACTCGTGTAGACCGTCAACCCAGTTTACGGTCAGTGCCAGGTGGACCCCACCCCCCTTGACCGAGAACTCTACCCTATATATAAGGTATTTGGCCTTCATTTCACACTTTAAACACTTCAAAGGCTTTCTCTCTCTACTCTCTCACTACCTTCATCGAGTTTCCTCCAAGATCTTCAAGTTGTAAGTGTTTTCACCTCTATTTGTTGCTTCATTCCTCTATCTAGTGGTAAAACCATGTTCCTATCTCATTAATCTCATCATTTATCTAGATCTTCAAGAATCCTCAAGAACACCTTAGTGTTTTGGACCGAAAACACCTTTCTTTTCCTTCAAATCGTAAGTATCATCCTCTTATACTTATATCTAGTTAGGATTCTTGAGTTTTGCCTTGAAATCATCACTTTTCCATGAACAAAAGGTGTTTACGGTCTAGTGTATCTCCTTAGACCGTACACCCTTCAATGACCGTAAACTCATAGGCCGTAAACCCAAAGACTGTAAACCCATGGACCGTAAACCCTATGACCGTAAGGTCATTAGACCGTGAACCTTATAACCGTAAGGTCATCAGACCGTAAACCCATGACCGTACACTCCCGATTATGGCCACAAACTCCCCTCTTCAATCACATGTGATTCTAACACTTAGATTTAAGTGTTTTCTAGTCCCTAAGGTGGTTCTTTCCATAACAAATAGTGTTATGTCCTCACCTAATACATATATGTACTTCTACATGCTAAATAGGATCCGTTTGTGCCCGAGGCTTTATTTGACACTCAACAATTCCTAGCAACTTACACTCGAATCCCACGTCAAACTGTGAGTTCATACCCCTACGCTTTTTCCGAGTTTTCCATGTTTTCGGGGGGGAATACAAGCAAAAGTACAAGCAAACTTGTGCTCAAAATATATTATTTTGCTTAAGACAACTACATGTTTAGAATGCTTTTAACACATAAAACAGTTTTACCAAACGATTAAGAAATCAACTTGTAGAAACAGTTTTCAAAACTAAAGTAATGAACTCGTGAAACGTATAGTAAAATGTATATCATACAAATTATAAACAGGATTTTTAGTATTATTACTTGTAAATTGTTAGTCTAAAGTTGGGGACACGTCCTTGGTAACACTCCCACCGAATTCGAGAGTGTAGGACTAGCACTTGTAACCAGAATCTCTTGTAGGGAGAGCGTGACTGTTGTGTATAGATCTATACGGGACTGACTATCCCGCACCTAAAATGCTAGCTACAGTTAGGCATACATGCCTGTGGTGACAAAGTCATAAAAGGATACTAGTCCCGTTACATGCCATATCAAGTTTAAGTACGGTTATGACACCCACAACCCAGATAACAAGAATTTACTTTTGTAATAATGAATCAAATGAACTAACCTCAAAGTAATAACCGATTCGATTACTAGAGGGTATTAATAACAACCTTAGGATTTGGTTCACCACTTATTTATTAGTTTTATTTATGTAATAAGGCTAATGCACCTCATAGGGAGCTAACAAGGTTTTTCAAGAAAACTACGTCTAACGATATAAGTATGGTAGATACTTGTACACCTCAGACTAGAAACAGATAATTCAAATAATGTACACTTAAAGAAAATATAGGATTTTCTTGAGGATCACTTCTCAAAAGGATTAAGGAAACATTTTTCTCCAAACTAAATGATTATGAACTCACCAGCTTTATGCTGATACTCTTTCAAACTGCTTGTATTCTCAGAAATTTGTAGATAGGTACTTCCGGGATTTTGGAGAAGTCTGCGCGATAGAATCTCGTCTTTCATTTTACTTTGATATGTATAAAACTATGTACTAAGACTATGTAAACCTTTTTCATGTATATATTCAATGTTTGGTTGTGTTTACTTTGATTGCTATGATACGATTGTTGTGATACTACGCATGACGTCACCCGCCTCCGAACGTTTCCGCCGTTATTTCTGACGGTTCGGGGGTGTGACATATATATTCCGTAAATTTACAGTGGAGTTAATCTCTATGTGAGTCGTTATAACCATGCTTGATATGACTGATCTGCCTGTCATGACGTTTTTAAGGCGTCACTTGTTTATGGTAAGACGTTTGTCACCCTAGACTGGCCTAGTCTAGCTGTAGCGAACAGATCAAGTGCAGGGCTGTCAACCCCGTTTAGATCTATACACAAACTCTCGCTCTCCCTCCAGGAGACTTTGGTTATAACTACAGGGCTTAAGGTTGTACACTATATGGGTACGAATGAAAGAACGTCTCGCAATAACCTTAACTAAATTTACGCGAATAGTATAACACACTATTTAATGTTTTAAATAATGTTTTCGTGTATGTATTTAGGTTACAAGGCCCAATGTGTATGTACATGAATGAATGAGGCCCAATAAGCATGAAATGTGTATACAAGGTCCGTCGAGCATGTAAATGGGTTAACAAGGCCCAATAAACACGTAAGGAGTATACAGGACCTGTCAAGCATGTAAATGGGCCACTAAGGCCCAATAAACATGTAATGAATGTATCAGGCCCAACAAGCATGTAAATGGATCACTAAGGCCCAATAAACATGTAATAAATGTATTAGGCCCAATAAACATGTAAATGGATGTATTAGGCCCAATCAACATGTGAATGGACCACGAACGCCCAATAACATGAAAATGAGTATACAAGGCCCAATAAAAGTGAGAATGACGTAATTAGCCTGTTTGTTATTATATTGCTTGTTTTAGCTCAATTATTTACCAAAATGACATAAAAGACCCACTTTTTGTAAAAATGACATTCTTGGCCCACTAAGCCGAAAATTTACAATTAATGCACTTTTTTTTTGGTAAAAATGACACTTTAGGCCCATTGAGACTGAAAGTTTACTTTTAAGGGCTCATTTTGTATAAAATGACATTTTCAACCCACTTTTGATAGAAATAACATTTTCGGCCCCATTTTTAATATAAATGACATTTTAAGCCCATTTGACCGAAAATTTATATTTTTGGCCCATGTTTGTTTAAAATGACAATTTAATCCGTAAAAAGTCAATAATTACCTTTTTAGGCCCATGTAAACCATGAGTTTCTAAATAATACTCATTTTTGTGAAAATTGACAAGTTTGGCCCATTAAAACCGTGAAGGCCCAAATAGAAGCCCATTTTGTGAAAATTTACATTTTTGACCCCTTTAAAACCGTGGATATCATAAAGATCCATTTTTATCTAAAAATTACCCTTTGGGCCCTCTCAAAACCGTGAGTTGTCAAAAAGTTTTTACTTTTTGTTTATTTGTCAAATATGGCCCCTTATATGGTTTTGTTTAGTTTTCTAGTGTTCCTTAACATGTTTAATCCTTTCAACTTCATAGTAAGTTGCATATGATGATTTAGTTTACAAACATCACCAAACTTTAGTAGATCTCGAGTTTTTATGAAGTTTTAACAAGTTTTCATAGCATAATCACAACATATAACATGAAAACACACATATACATGCATAAATACATAGATCTAATACAAAAGCAACTTGTATCCTCCCCCAAAACATAGTAAAAACCGAAAACAAGGGGGTATGAACTCACATTGGGTAATGGATTTGGTTTTGAAGAGAAGTTTGAAGGAGATTTTGGTCTTAGCAAGCTCCTTCTAGAAGATCTTCGAACTTATGGAGTTCTAATAAGCATGAATCATGAATGGAGTGTTTATGAGGAATGATCTATCACAAAAATGGGATAAATCACTTTGAGTTTAGTTTAAGACTTACCAAGTTATGTTCTTTGATGAAGAGTTCTTGATGCAGACATACAAACTCACAAAAATTTGAAAGGATGAAGGAAGGAGTTTCTTGTGCTAGAGAGGAGGAATGTTTGAAGAGATTTGAAATGAAGAGAGGTGGTGGAGGCTCCTATGGCCGAGAATATGAAGATAAGAGAGGGAGTGAAACAGTCTTGCATAGAAGTATGGGGTTTGCCTTATATTATGGTGGTTATTGTGCATGGATTACCACCATGCAACATTGAGGTGTCAAGTGTTTAACTTAATCAGGTTCTCTCTCTTTTTTTTATTCTTTTTTATAATAACCGAGAATTAGAGAGAGGGGTAGAAGAAAGGAATAAACATTGGGCTTGAACTTGCTATCCATCGAAATCATATAGCCCAATAATAAATTACGGCCCATTGGGCCCACATATGCGTTTGCGGCCCAAAATAATAAAAGGAATGGGTTTTCGGCCCATTAAAATCAAAGAAGGAAATTTTAGGCCCAATAAAGCCCATGAAGAGTCTTATGGCCCAAAAATCCTATAGTTTAATGAATGTGGGTCCAACTAGGGCCCAAATAAGGTTTCTTAAACCAAAATAATCAAGTTGAGGGTTTATTGGCCCATTAGGCCCAATAAGAGAATCCTGGTCCAATAAGAGTTTGAACCGGGAAATTAGGGTTACAAGCCCAAAGTCGAGTGAGTTTTGATTTGAATAGTTGTTTTTGAAATGAGTAATATGTATATAATCAAACTTGGAGTTACAAGATACATCAAGAGTTGATCATACATAAATAGAATTTCCTAGCAAAAAATGTTGGTTGTGACATCATCCCCCCGTCAGAGGGAATTTCGTCCCGAAATTCTTTTAAAAGTTATTCTTAGGAGCTAGAGAAAAGGTGAGGGTACTTTTTCATCATTTGGTCTTTGCGTTCCCATGTGAATTCCGGTCTGCGCTTAGGGTTCCATCGAACAGGAGATTCTCGTTTACTTCGATCTCATCCAGAGGAACGAAGAGGGTTTCATCCGATAAGCACTTTTTCAGATTCGACACGTGGAACACGGGGTGTATATTGCTGAGCTCCGCAGGGAGCTGCAACTTATATGCCACCGGACCAATTCGGGAAAGAATCTCGAATGGTCCGATGTATTGCGGATTTATCTTTCCTCGAATCCCAAAATGGATCATCCCTTTCCATGGAGAGACCTTACATAGCACCCGATCTCCGACTTGAAATTCCAGAGGATTTCGCCGTTTATCAGCATAGCTCTTTTGTCGGTCTCGCGATGCTTGGAGTCGTGCCTTGATTTGAACAATTTTCTCCGTCGTTTCCCGAATGATCTCGCGTTCGGTAAGAGTGATGTTAGGTGATTGTCCTCTTGCCAACTGAGTGTCTCCCACCTCAGCCCAGCAGAGAGGCGACCTGCATTTGCGGCCATACGAAGCTTCAAAAGGAGCAACCTTAATGCTCCTGTGATAGCTGTTATTGTAAGAGAACTCGATTAAGGGAAGTGGGTATCCCATGCCTTGCCATAATCAATCACACAGGCTCGGAGCATATCTTCAAGCGTTTGAATGGTTCGCTCGCTTTGGCCGTCGGTTTGAGGGTGGTAGGCAGTGCTCATATCTAGTTATGTTCCCAATGCCTTCTGGAGCGACTGCCAAAATCGTGAAGTAAATATACTATCTCGATCCAAGATAATCGATATCGGCACCCCATGAAGTCTCACCACATCTTTTATATAGATTCGTGTTAACCTTTCCATTTTGTATGACTCCTTTATTGGCAGGAAATGGGAAGATTTAGTTAACCTATCGACAATCACCCAGATAGTATCTAATCCGTCCACTGTCTTAGATAACTTGGTTATGAAATCCATTGTCATCCTTTCCCATTTCCACTCGGGGATTTCGGGTTGTTGCAGTAATCCCGAGGGCTTCTGATATTCCACTTTAACCTTGGCACAAGTGAGGAACTTGCTTATGTAAGTGACAATTTCTGCTTTCATGTTTGGCCACCAATAAGGCTGTTTAATGTCCAGGTACATCTTATCGGAACCTGGATAGACTGAATATCGCGTCTTATGAGCTTCATTCATGACTATGTCTCTGAACCCTCCAAATTTCGGGACCCAGATTCGACTCATGAAATAATAAGCTCCGTCCTCCTTGATTTGAAGATTCTTCTCCATCCTACGCAGCGGTTCGTTTGCAACATTTTTCGTTTTCAAGGCCTCTAATTGAGCTTCCTTGATTTATGAGGTCAGGTGGGAATGGATGGTTATGGTTAGTGTTCTTACTCGGCGACCCGAGTATTCTTCCTACTTAAGGCATCGGCCACCACGTTAGCCTTGCCTGGGTGATACTTGATCTCGCATTCATAATCATTTAGTAGCTCAACCCACCTTCGTTGCCTCATGTTCAACTCCTTTTGATTTAGAATGTGCTAGAGGCTTTTGTGGTCCTTGAAGATGGTGCACTTTGTTCCATAAAGGTAGTGCCTCCAAATTTTCAGGGCGAAGACCACAGCTCCCGGCTCGAGATCATGGGTGGTGTAATTTACCTCGTGTGTCTTCAATTGTCTGGACGTGTAAGCTATCACTTTTCCACGCTGCATAAGAACACATCCTAACCCTTGATTCGAAGCGTCGCAATATACTACGAAGTCTTCAGTTCCCTCCGGTAGAGATAGCACTGGAGCACTACAGAGGGCTCACTTCAAGGTTTGAAAAGCAACTTCTTGTTTGTCAGTCCAGTTGAAGGGTACGTCTTTTTGTGTTAGGGTGGTGAGGGGCTTAGCAATCTTGGAAAAATTCTGAATGAACCTTCGGTAGTAGCCTGGAAGGCCTAAGAATTATCGGATCTCCGTTGGCGTTTTCAGAATCGCCCAGCCTTCAATAGCTTTGATCTTGGAAGGACTACATGACCCAATAAATTCACACTGCGAATCCAGAACTCGTATTTGGAGAGTTTTGCATATAACTTTTCGGCTCTGAGAGTTTCCAAGATCTGGCGTAGATGCTGACCGTGCTCCTCCTTACTTCGAGAGTATATGAGTATGTTATCAATGAAAACGATTACAAAATTATAAAGGAATGGGCGACAGGCTCGATTCATGAGGTCCATAAATGTTGCGGGAGCATTTGTCAGACCGGAAGGCATAACAACGAATTCAAAACGGCCATATCGAGTTCGGAAAGCAGTTTTTGGAATATCTTCTTCCCGGACTCATCGTTGATGATAACTGGATCTTAGATCTATTTTAGAAAAATAACTGGCTCCATGAAGCTGGTCAAATAGATCATCAATCTGAGGGAGTGGATATCGATTTTTGATGGTGAGTTTACTCAACTCCCGATAATCGATGCACATTCTGAAGGATCCATCCTTCTTCTTGACAAACAGGACCGGAGCTCTCCAGGGTGAGAAGCTCAGCCTGATGAACCCTTTGTTCAGAATTTCGCTTAATTGACTGGATAACTCCTGCATTTCGGCGGGAGCTAACCTGTAGGGTGATTTGGCAATTGATGTGGCTCCCAGTATTAGGTCGATTCGGAATTCGACCTGTCTTTCTGGGGGTATTCCTGGAAGGTCTTCAGGAAATATATCCGGATAGTCACATGCTAGTGGGATATCTTTCATGTTTATTTCCTTTTTTGTTTTATCCACAACATGGGCGAGGTAGGCATAATTTTTCTTATGTAGGCATTTTTGTGCCTTGATGCACGAGATAAGACGAAGATTGGCACCAGGTTTATCACCGTAGATTATTAGGGTTTCGTGATTGGGGAGGTGAAGGCGAACGGCCTTCTCGTGGCACATAATATCAGCATGGTGGGGGCTTAACCAATCCATGCCGATTATCACATCAAAACTCCTAATATTAACTGGCTTCAAATCTATTGGAAATGAGCGGTTGTTTAATGTTAACGTGCATCCTACATAAATGTCTTTGGTTGTTTCAGTTTTCCCATTAGCCATCTCCACCGTGAAGGCTTCGATTAGCTTTTGGGGTTGTTGTTTTAGTAAGTGTTTGAATTTATTACTCACGAAACTCCGCTCAGCGCCACTATCGAATATAATGCATGCGTAAGTGTTGTTTAGGGGAAACGTACCAGTAACAACCGTTGGGTCTTGAACTGCCTCTCCTTGACCTAATGTCAGGACCCTGCCTGATCCTCCTGCTCCTTGGTTGTTGTCCTTGGGGCAGTTTCGCCTAAAATGGCCAGTTCCTCCACATCCATAACAAGTATGATTGGCCCCGACATTATTGTTGTTGT